>NC_134245.1:22728991-24121491 GCF_965152275.1 Natator depressus
ACCATCACTAATACATATATACATACAAAAATCCCCACATATGCAGACTCCTAGTTTCCAATCACCCCATTATGTTTATTTAGTGGCTACAGTAAATTCACACCAGTTTTTGTTAATGAGCCTACAGAAGTGAAAGAACTATGTGCCATCTTCTGTAAAAAGGGGAATGATAAGCAAAGAAAATCACAAGCTTTCTCAGCCCCACAAGTGGACTGAACAAACACATAATAGGATACAGCATGTAATCCTGATGGTATGCCTAATAAGTTTTTGCTGTTCAACTCTTATTTTCAGAACCAAAATTGCAGCCTTAGACAGTAGAGGCCAGTTTTACATACATATATTTGGACTCCAAACTTGGCTCTATCTTTCCACAGACTATCATATAATACCATTGTCTAGTGCAAATTAATATTAAAATGTAATATTCTACAGTCTTTTGTGAGGAAGGCATCAAATGTCAAGACTTTGAGGTTTGTACATATCTTATACATCTACATATATACACACCTACACATACTCAAAAACACAATTGAATACATCTATGTCTATATACCTACAGTATAGTATACACTACATGCATATGATCATTTTAATATGTATACAAATATATATCTATACACACACATGGATTTATCCTAAGCTATCTCCAGCATTACTACTCTAAAAGTATGTTTATATTATGTTACAGTGGGAATGTGTTTGTATATTTATTATTAAAATACTTACTGTTCTGCCTTTTGAAGTAGATGGACAAATGATTTAGCAGTGGAAATAGACTAGAAACAAAATTAATGCAAATAATGTGTTGATTTTTTTTTAGCTTGATTAGCCAAGCCAATGGAAAATTCTAGAAAACGTATACAATTATTTTAACTGTCATTGACTGGCAATTGTAATTGACATGATTTGTACGAGATGCAGTGTAATAACTGAATATATTAAAAAAAAATCTCATGGCTTGATTACCAGGAGAACATTACTAGTGCCACAATATTATTAACAACACAATTATCATGGCATCCCTAGGACACGCTCTTAGCACTTCAATGCATTAGCGAACCTTTGCTAACGAAGAAAAAATTAAAGTACAGCAAATTTCAAAGCACCAGTTGTACCCAATATCATTAAAAATTTATAAAACTTCCCCTGAACATGACAAGTGTTTGGTTTAAATGAAGATCAGCCATAAGGAAGGAGCAGAAATCTTGTTATTCTTTGTCTCTTTCTCTCTCTCTTTCTTTCTTTCTCTCAGACCTCCCCCAACCACCACCACCTCAATCCAGCTGAAATATGTAACCATTACAGAGTGACAGTTTGACACACAATGACCTGTCAGAACATTCATCTCTCAATGTTTTATTTTAGTGAGGAGCCAAACTGCAGAAAAAATAAGCAAGTTGTTTCAAGGCTTGGAATGAGATCAAACATTTCTGGCATCCCCACTTACCAGACCTTTGATTTACAATGGATCTGTCAGAGGCTGATTAGACAGTGTGTGTTTAAAAACCTATAGATGTTCCACAATTGCACAAGCTCTCCCCTTCCCTTAACAGAGAGCATTTCTGCTCTTTGTTTGAATGAAATGAATAAGATAGGTTACTTCGCAGAACCTTACACCTTGTAAGTGGCAGGCACAGCATATAAAAATGTAGCCAGCCACAATTAAATCTCTTAGGATGATTCAATTTTACTGAAAAAGGAAGGCTGCATCTATATTCTTTAAGCCAGTTTCTAGTACCTTTTCCTATCAGACCTAAAGTTGTAATAGTCTGCAGAAAAAAAATGTATCTAGCAACTGCTACAATCACGGCACACATTGGAAAGAATGCAAAGGCAGCATGAAGCTTAAAAAATTAGTCAGACAAATAAAAGTGCAGGTGTTAAATTATTGTTACAGTGTTACAATTTTTTGCTCATAATTGCAACCAAGGAAAAAGGCTAGAAATATATTGTTTCTATTTGTACCTAGAACAGTTGCAGGAAGAGAGCACCAGGATTTGTGCCTGGCATTAGAATGTGCAATTCCTTAATGCTATATTGTGGCATACGGTTCATTGTAGCAAATTATGAATACATGTGTTTGGAGAGCTTTGGTAGTAAATTTGGGCTTTGTACATCCATAACAATGCAATCTGACAAATGTAATTTATGTAATATTAAGTTAATACAGTATTATGAAATTAGCTTACTGTAGTAAAGCTGTAATTTTAAAGTGAAAGACAATACGATGAAACGAAAACAAAATCAACATTAGCCTTTCATGAAAGGTAAAACAAATCTGTTAAAAAGTCTGCTCTGTAATTTATTAGAATGCAGTATTTATGATTATCAGTATATTTAAGACATGGCAACCTTTTACGTACAGTATAGCACAAGACTCAGAATACTGCTCAGAATGGCCTCAGTCCTTTCTCAGGCAAAGCCCTCACTGAATTTATCAGGGCCTCTGCCTGAATAAGGACTAAACGAGGGCTCCATAATCTGTCCACATATTAGTAACCTATGATACTACTAATGGGCACAATGCTGCAGTGGTTCCATGTGCAGAACTCTCATCAAAGTCAGTAGGTTTTGCAAAACTGCAGGATCACACACTATTACTCTGCATGTGAAAACACACAGTATATTAAAATCCACATTTTTCTGACAGGTTTTCTTTCTTGTGAACCTAAACTCATTCAGTTGTCTCACCATAAAGAAAGAAACTGACTGAAATTTTACAATGTGAGCCCCTAAGCTTCTAGGGAATCTTAAAGTTTGAGACAGATATGATACACACTTTGGAAGAGAAGGAGACCAGGTTAGTCATCAGTGGGAGTCAGAAAAAGATAGAAAAAAGAAAGAGAATATGGTGAGGTGATCACACAAGAACTGAAGTGATACACAAGGACCAAGCTCTGCCCTTTTGAAGAAAGAACATAAAGAAAAGTATTGGCAACATCTCAGCATGTGAAGAGAGCAAAGGAACTCGTACCAAATCTGCCCTTGAAAAAAATAAGGAAGATTTTTCAGTGTGGAACTGCCTATCTTCTAGGGTTCATATGAGGATTGTATGGATCAACACCAATATCTGGCAATATGAGTAAATAAGGAAGTGTTATTTATTTCTTCTCATAACACAAGAACTAGGGGCTGCAAAATGAAATTAATAGGCAGCAGGTTTAAAACAAACAAAAGTATTATTTCACACAATGCACAGTCAACCTGTGGAACTCCTTGCAAGAGGATATTGTGAAGGCCAAGACTATAACAAGGTTCAAAAAAAGAACTAGATAAGTTCATGGAGGATAGGTCTACCAATGACGAAAAGCCAGGATGGGCAGGGATGAATCAGTTGATGATTACATGATCTGTTCATTCCCTCTGGGGCACCTGGCATTGGCCATTGTCTAAAGACAGGATACTGGACCTTTGGTCTGACCTGAACACTTGTTTCTTGCAATGTGCTTAATTTTGGCTCCCAAACACATGACAGATGACCCATGACACATGACCTATTTATTTTGTTACCAACAAACCACAATGTTTGGAAACATTTTTACTTTCTGAAGCACAATTTTCTATGTTATGAAAGATCAGGGGTTCAGTGATTATTCTTGGTACTACTTGCAGTCCAGATATTACAAAACTGAACCCTCCAACATTTTAGGGTTACTATCACTGAGAGGATGGGTTGAATAACATTGTGGAATTTAGAATACATGCCACTGAAATTCAAGCCTCAGCCAATGACATGCTAGAATGAAAGTGTATGGCCTGTATTTATAAAATGGAGACACATTGTACAGGGTACCAAATGTGGCTTCCATTGTGCTGCGTTCTCACGAACACAGCACCCAGAAACTAACATTTTAATCTTATATTAGTAAATAATGTTAAGTTACATTTGAGTTAATAAGAGTTAAATGAACAGATTATGAAATATTAAATGCAATAAAATATTGACATGAAAGTTTTGCATGAAGTGTCCATACCTAATATTACATATAAACTCCTATAATACACAACAACTCATCACTCTCTGCAGTATCGAACATCCATTTGCAGTCTGAATGCCTCATTTTTCTATATGGAAATCTGATGTAGCTATTAGATGTGTACATACAACTATACCATGTGTATTGCTCCAATCCCTCAAAGATAAAAATGGCCACACCTGAGAGCTGGAAAACATAAACTGCTAAAATCAACTCAAGGTCCATCCACAGTTGCTTTTAGAGACTTCATTATTTTAACCATGGAGGCCATGAAGATCTGATAAATATACATATTTAGAGATGACAATTTTTTTTCCAGCATGAAGACCCAGAACCACACAAGTTATTTGCCTTTAGAGAGACACTGCCTGGATGTGTACACCTGAGCCTGAAATTGACCCTAGTTATGTTTTTTGCTAAAAGTGGCAGACACACTGACAGAGAAAAAATTGAGCCTGCAGTATGGTGCTTTTAAGGATATTGACTTAGTTTCATAAGCATGGTGAGTTGGAGAGCTTTAAAAATGCTCACCTTGCCTACAAGAATGAGAATCTGATTGGGCTAGCAGGAAGCAGATACCACTGCAGCCTGTCTAAGTCAGGCAGGGGTTGGGCCCTGGGGTCCTAGTTATGCAGAGGGAGAACAGTAAAGGAGAAGAGCAGAACTCAAGCATGTGTTATAATTCCTCTGCTCCTTTCCCACATTTCCCTCTAAAGGAAGGCATACTGGCTCTCCAAACCATTCCACCAGGCCCTGTCCACTTGGTTTCATGGGCATTATTGGTGTGCTGCTTGACTGGGTGCCCAATGTGCTTTGAATCAGTTGAATGCTAATTTGGGGTCAGAAAGGAATCTTCCCAGACTGTAGATTGATCTAGTCAGTCTGATGTGTTTGTTTTTTTCCCCAGCAACCCCAAAGCACCATCTTTGGTATTATTGAGCATAGGCAATACAATACAAACCAATAGGGTTTAATAGTGCTGGAACTCTAGTCATATAAACACAATCTGAAATCTATCAAATTCCCTGTAGTAATTGATCCAGTGATATGTCCTTACCTAAAGTCCCACTACAAAAACCACGACATTTTTATTATTGTCACAACAAGCTGGAGCTGCTACACTCTGGGGCAATACTGATACCCAATACCAGAGGACAGGGTCTGGGATAGGTGAGGCTGGTTCCCACATACAATTTAGTGAGCATGCTACATTAAATTTCAGGAACAGACAAAAGGGCCCCTTTGGATGACGAGAGATAAGGCTAAGAGTAGCCTATCTTCTTTGTATTGGGACTTTAGGGAAAGTCATATCCCTGGATCAATTACTGCAGGGAATTTGATTGGTTTCAGATTGTGTTTATGGACTAAAGTTCCAGCGCTATTAAACCCTATTGGTTTGTGTCTTTGTTATGTTGCCTATCATAAATAACTAACTAGCCAACCAGATGGGTTTCCTCATGTTCAGGATATTTCTTCTTCTTCTTCTTCTTCTTCATAAATTTGATTACAAAAAGTATCCTAACCTTGTTACATTGCTCATCAATAACACACTTTACATGAATTACCATCATTAATCACTCTATCTAGGTATTTATAGCATGCCATGTACACAGTAAAAGTAAGTGTAACCAGTGAAAAGGTTGACCATTGCACAGAGGCAGATAAACCTTTAACCCAAATTATATTAATGAAGTAACATTGCTTTACCTATTACTACAAAGATTGGAAAGCAAAATCAATAGATAATATGTTCTGGACCAAAGGTAAAGATACAAGTGTTTGGATCACCTACAGTTGATTCAAAGAACATGTCATCCTTATTCTCCCCTTATTTTACCAGTTAAGTATAAACAAATTAAATTCCTATGCATGTTGCCTCTGAGTGAATTACTTTTCATTTTTATAGTGGTTTTCCATCACTATGAACCTTTTCCTTTCCCTTATGCACCAGCAAACATACTGATACAATTTAAAGGTCATGTTCTTTTCAAACTGACAGGGCCCTCCAAAATTTTGACGAGAGTCCCTCCAAGAATCATACCATACAAACAGAAAGGAATTAAGTAAAGCATTACTTGATGTAAGCTCAATCATGTGAACTGATTAGAAAATGTAACCATGGAGAGAAGTGATTCAAAGTGTGACGGACAACCTTTCAAAGAAAGGAGATGTCATGTTGATAATAATAAGCAAGTACTTGACATGGAGGAAGGGTGGTGAAAGCAGAGGGTCAATAAAGATATAATTGCCTTCAAATACTAAAAAAATTGCTTTTCTAACTTTTTTTCTTTTTCAAAGCTCTAGATAAATGTTTTAAATGATCACATCATTTCATCTTGAGGGCCAAAGTTAAGCAAAACTTAAGCCAAAAATACTTGAAATTTCTTAACATTTAAATTGCTTAGCATGCTCTCTCTTACACTATTAAAAGTATGTCTTGAAGTTCAAAGTCAAATGTATAGAATTTGGATTCAAAATGAGATTGATACATACTGGTCTTCATTACCAGTTAGATCATCTTTTAAAAAATAGGGCAGCTTTTTGAACAATAATTTATTTCATATAGCTCAGAGAAAAGGTGAATGCAGAACAAACTTATTGATCCATTTGGCAGATGTCACTCCCCAAGAAACAGATCAATCCTACTGTATGCTTTTTAAGTATTATTGTTATTAGACTATTTTGCCTTAAATTACTTTTTTTGTTCACTTTTTCTCTCGCTGTAGGTTTAAACTCAGAATGCATAAATGAGAAAAGAATGTTTAGAGCAACTTTTTAGCTAATAAGTTCATATACCAGGACCTGGATTATGGCAAAGACATCAGGAATAGTAGGCACAGTTGTGGTCAATGTCTATAAGCAGCCTACCAGAGAAAGAAAGGGTTTAAATAGAGAGAAGGGATGGGCAAAGGATAATCAAAACGTACACAGTATGCAGGTTAACTCTTATTTGGATCATTCTTTCTCAGGAACACAGTAATTTCATCTATCTTCCTTCCAGTTGTTTGTTTATTCTTTTTCAATTCAACAATTCTTGTTCTTCTTCAATCATCGTCGGTTACTTAAATTGAAACACATGCAAGCAGTATCGGGTCACCAGCATGCCAAGAGCTATATACTATAGCGACATTTTCCAGGCATTATTCCTAAGAGTATCCTTAGGACACAATAACTCTTCTTCTCTTGAATATAACATATATACAAAATATAAAATCAATCAAAGCAGATGTAGATACTACATTGCGCCTCCACAGGTATCTGAGGTCAGTAGTTATCTCTCTGCAAAGCAGTTTTCGCAACTCGTGGAGCCTTTCACCTATAGGATCAGCAATTCAAATCCAACCCAGTGTTGTACCAGGTGAGGACTCTTGGGAAGTTTATGGGAAACAAATTGGAGGCTCTTAACTCAAGCTCTGACTGGACAGATCTCCACATCTTTATAATATCCATATCTTTAGGTTGGATATTAGGAAAAACTTTTTCACTAGGAGGGTGGTGAAACACTGGAATGCGTTACCTAGGGAGGTGGTAGAATCTCCTTCCTTGGAAGTTTTTAAGGTCAGGCTTGACAAAGCCCTGGCTGGGATGATTTGATTGGGGATTGGTCCTGCTTTGAGCCAGGGGTTGGACTAGATGACCTCCTGAGGTCCCTTCCAACCCTGATATTCTATGATTCTATGATCACTAAAACAGTAATCAAAAATGGCACCTGTGACAAACTTCTCCCTTTGCCAGGCCTGTTCAGTGCTTGCCCACTTTTGACTCTAACAAACATCCAAGGTTACATCCCATTCGTACAAACTACAGCCAGTCTTGGAAGGAGACAAGGGTTTTACTATATTCTGGATCTCTCTCAAATGCTCTGCCAGGCTAATGAGGTCAGAGAGCTCTAACCATATCAGACACATTGTCTTTAGAGTATCATCTCTCCAAGAGACATTCCAAGAAGACATACCCTTAAATATGCCATCAAAGATAATTATAATGATAGAATTTATTAACATTTTTATGAGGCAAAAATCATAGAGCTGAGGAAACATGACAAAGTGGGATTATACAGTAACTGGGTTTCTGAAATGATCTAGTAGATGTTGTTTATGCTATTGGAAAGCTTTTGT
Organism: Natator depressus; assembly: GCF_965152275.1. Taxonomy (NCBI): domain Eukaryota; kingdom Metazoa; phylum Chordata; order Testudines; family Cheloniidae; genus Natator; species Natator depressus. The sequence continues at coordinate 22,737,090 of NC_134245.1, forward strand.
TATACAGAAAGATAAAAGATAAACTTAAGACTTGCAGACACCCCGACTAGAGATATTAACCAGACCTCTTTTTCTCAGGAGTTGACAGCTTCCCCACACAGAGTGCATGTGTGCGAGCAAGAAGACTGTCTTCTCTCTTTGTTCGTCCTTTTATCTTCAGAGCCCCACCACACTCCTCTTTGTTGGGAGGACTGATAATAAGATTGTGTGAATCCCGGAATGGCCACCTTGTTATAGTGATTTAAAATACTTCTGTCAAGGACTCAGTAACATTCCTCCCGTTGTGCTTGTGAAACTGTATGATTGGTGAAGCACTAAAGATGATCAACTGTCTTCAATGAGATCTGAATTCTTTGCACCACAGTCTGGGCACAAATGGCCAGCAAGATATTGCCCTAGTGTAGAGGAACTTCCTATTGGCAAAAAGCTGTCATAGCCACAACCTGACATAAGCACCTGTCTACACCCCCCAACATAGGTGTGTTGGAGGAAGGAAGAAATGGGAGGGGAATGGAAGGGAACAGAAAGGAGTGCAGTACTACAGCTATCCTCGACAGCCAGAGAGTTCATTAAGGACCCTTTATCAGTGGCATAACCTAGAACAACCAGAAGCTGCTCTTCAGAGCTGATCCATAACCAGGACAGGAGAGAATCTGCCCAGAGACTCCACTGACCATAACTGGGCTCTTGACCACTTCCCTCAAGCTCCCTGAAAAGACTCAGATATTTACAAGTAATATTTTTTTTTTTATAAAGCGTGCACACAATCTCATCTCTCTCCCCCTTCTGGCGCTCAAATGGACCATGAAAAGCACTTTTCATTCGCCCATATTTTAAAAGCTCTCACCAAAAACAGTTAATTACAAATCCATCCTTTCCTGGACTCAGAGACTTTCCATCTGTTCGTATCTTATAGGATAAAAATATTAAAAATAAATGAAAAAATGGCAGGGAAAAATCATGTCACAGAATATTTGCTGGCAGTCTCATTAGCGAGGGCCGGGATTGACTCATAGAAACTCAGCTAATTTCTTATCCCTCAAAGTTCAGGTTCCAGCACACTCCTGCAGCAGTGCTAGAAAGCTTAGTGTAGGGTTGGGCCCTATTCCTAGCGGAAAACATGGGATAGGGATTTTTATCCTTTTCCTAAAAAAAGTGAGGGGGTTTTCAGTGACACGATTTTGGATATTCATGGTAGGACCTCATGCCCTGGAAAGAACCATTTGGAACATAAGGCCCTGTTTCCAATGTGCAGAAAGTCAGAGATAATCTGTCACTGAATAGATTTAACTTTAGTGCAAAATGAAGGAGGATGGAGCCAGCTGGCCACTCCCTGGAGATGGGGAGTGGGAAGGGCACCAGGCAAAGGAGAGGCCAACAGCTGTGGGGAGGGAGGATAGAAGCAACACTGAGAGCTACAAAACCATGTGGGGTGAACTCGGCAGTTTATTTGCCAGAAATTGGTGTGAATCAAACCATTTAGGTTTTTGCTCAGCCCAAGTAAAAATTAATTTTGAGGAGACTATCATTATAAACTATTACTTCATCAGGAAAACTACATTGTGGTTATATTTTGTAATTTTCATCCTCTCTACCATGCAGCTGCTAGGAAAGCAGTTACACTGAGAATTGAATCTCTTCTAAGTTGTTAACAAGACACATTCCTTTTGGTTCACGTCTAGTATTATGAGAGTTTCTGTCTTATGTCACTATTTCTGACATACACTGTAGATAGAATATCTTGTCTCCAAAAGTATTGGACCATCATTTTATGAGATGAAGCTTTCTAGACCACAGAAGTGGATAGATTTAATACCAGCCGCACAGAGGTAACAATAACCTATCCTTATATAGCCCAGAATCTTACATATTGTAAATTTGATTAGCATTTCTTCCATCTTACCCCCCAAAAAATATATTGAATGTTGCAGAATGATAAACATTTTTCATATACCTCTGATCATGAAGATTAATGCTGCCTGTTTTGCTAACACCCTTTCATTCTCTCCTCCCCTTTTTTCATTCAGTTCAGGTTGCTTGATTCAAAAAGGCTAAGTCCATGTTCCATACATTCAGGTGCTCATTTTCTAACAGACTATAGGCTATTGTGTCTTAGTTAGAGATTAAAGGTATGATGGTTCTCCATAAGTTTGCAACAAAGAAGCCTTAGATCTGGGATACAACATATTATGTCTTTCCATTAGAATAGTTTTGATAAAGGCCTACTACTCCCTTTTCTTTCACTATACACAGCATGGATATATTAGATAAACACTTCTGTCAAGCAGAAATATCCCACACAATGTAGCAGACTTTGTGAAATAACATTTCACTTATCTGTTATTTCTTTCTGAAGCTTTATTAAGAACTATATCTCTGCAATCCTAGAGTTACTTTTTTTAGATAGTCTTGCTCCAAGAAAGTTACAATGTGTAAGTAAGTAAACAAACAAACAAACCTAAATGGGGAGGAGGTCTTCAACATATAGCGTGGTCAAAATTGTGACTGGCACATGTCTTTCATTGTCAGCTTCTTACTTTTCATTTCTCTTTGTTTCTCCAATTAACTAGTTATTTTAATAATATGCAACACATGTGTGTACAAAATTTGAAAATTTTGCCTCAAAGTGCAAAAGGAAAATGTTTCCATAAATAAGCCAAAAATATATATCCTCTTTAGTTAGTTAGTATTCTTACATTTTTAGAGGTCCTCAGTGATTTATTAGTATAAAGTAACACACATGACTATCTTACTTACAGCAACAGAGTTAACATAAGAATAAAGGGCGCAGTAAAATTTGGAACAATAGCAAGAGCAGAAGAGAGCTGAATCTATATAGTACCACAGCAGTGGACCTAATCAAATGCCTAATTTAGAAGTTACCTGAATGTTTGTGGTAAGTATGTAGATCAATGTCAAGAAAAAAGTGTTTAATTTACACAGCATTGTTCAGTGTTTCTCCCCAGATCTGCCAATCGGTTTTCAAGAATGGGCATTTCAAAACAGCAATCAGACCCTATGCTACCAAAAGTGAGCTGGCTGATGTCCCGAGATAAAGTTGAACTTTAACTTATTTCTGCAAATTTAAACTATTTCTACATCACTATTCTGTGATCACAGGATATGATTTATTTAATATTTTTGTGCACAATAAATACAGCACAATTAAAGTTTAGAGAGGAACCTGTTAAGCTTTGTCTTGACAGCATCAAGGTTGAGCATAAAGTTATAATATTCTCTTCTGAGATTGTCATAAAATATATATAAATTCTCAAAGCATGTAGATATTTGTCATTTGATATCTCATGAAATATCTCCTAACTTACATCCTACTTATCTCTGCATCTTTGTGTCTGGATTTCTCCCATCCAGTTCTCCATAATACAAATTAGTCTAACAAGACAGTTAGTATCATCTCAACATAGATGAAAATTGGTGCTAACTGTAATAATGGGTTTTGTGATGAATACAAGTGCCCAGTAAAACTGGATCAAGACAGCCAGTCTACCGCTCATAGCCCCATCAATCATCAGATGTTAACAATTCTGTCACATTTCTGGTCCTACAAACCTGAGCCAGATTCTAACTAGTGACCTAGGACCAAATTTTTCAAAGAATGAGGAAATGAGCGCACCCATAAAACTGCATTACACTTATGTGCCATCAAAAACTCATATTTTCATATGCCAAACATGTAACCATACATTTCAGGACCAGGGGATGGACCATGTTGCGGGATGGACACTTGACATACTTAGTGACTGACATTGGGGGAGTGCGGGGGGGGGGTTATGTCATTCAGTCATTCAATTTTTTGGAAAAATTACCACGGACCTCCAAATTTTTGCCATGGACACATAGCCGACCCCTGTTCAGGGCAGATATGCACACACACTTGCCTATTTTGCATGAACAATTGTGGGATTTTGTAGATGCAACAGGCAAATGAATAAATTGCCTGTTTCTAGGTCCCAGAGATGAAAAACTCCATATTCCATAACCAATCCAACAAGTTTCCTTTGAGTAACACATTGTTAAGCACTAACAAATTAGGTTGTTTCTCTCCAGTTTGGGCAATATTATTGTAATATTTAAATTTTTTATTAAACAAAGAACTGCATCACATGAGAATGTCATCCAGTGGCATGGAAAGAAAACCACTACTGGTTCAGCAAGTCATAAGATTTAATACCAACATTAAAATAATTGTTGAGAACATCAAGTGGCATTTCAATGCCCTTTATAATATGTAGGCATTATGCTATTGATATCTCGGGGAGATGAGGGGGGTTTCCTTGTGTTACCCGCTTTTAGATAGTCCAACATTTCAAAACTTATGTTAGTTCACCTCTTTTAGTGCATGTTATTACATTTGGATAATTACATAATACAACATATTCATTACTAATGATATCAGTGATTACTTTAAAAAATATTTCTCTACTGATACTAAAGACTGAATGCAAATATCTGCAGCAGATTTTGTAAACTGGTTTTAAGTATTCATTTACATTACTCCTTCAGTGATTGGTTCTTAATAGCAAATATGAATTCAGTCTCCATACACGGCACAATTCTTTAGTAATTTCCTTTAGGCTTTGCTGCAGCAAAATGACAAATGGTCAAAGAATCTTGGTTTCTCTGGGGGAACTCTTGTTCAGATATTGTTCTCAAGATTCCTATTTAGATTTAATAGATTAAACTACCTATTAAATCTAAATAGGGATCGTGAGAACAATATCTGAACAAAAGTTCCACCAGAGAAACCAAGATTCTTGACCTTTCATCATATATGTTTATGATTTAGCACAAAGATCCTACTTTCAAATATGTATTTCTCTCTTATTTCTCTATTGTTACGTACATTCTCAGTATTGCAGAACAGCTGTTCAAAATGCTGTCATCTAGTCAAGGGAGAGTCTTTCATTTGACCATAGGAATGAACTGCACAAGTCCCAATATAGACTGAACATTCCACACTGAATTGCTTGGCAAGGTAGCAGCCTCCATCAGCAACTACTGCATAAGTACAGATTAATTTTACAGTACTTTATTAGGACAGATACCTCAGCATGCTCATGATGGCCCCTATTACTGCTGCCTCTTATGTTCTAAAAGCTATTGTGCTTACATCATATGTTATTGAAACCCCTGAAGACTCTCAAGCAAAAGGAGCAAGGGGTACACTCCATCATTATCACACGCCAAGATGCTCAAAATCATTTTCAACATTCAAAGATGAAACAACTTGTGCAGTAGGAAACAAAATGCTCCTGGTTACTGAACAGTACAGAAGTCCTCAATGTGAGCATAGTGTGTTAGCCTCTATTTCATCAGTTATCTGTTGTTTGAAAACAGAGTTGTATCAGGGATATTTTCTTAAATGATAGACAATAACTGATTGTTTTAAAGGCAGATTCTGCAACATTAAAATCAATGGGTGCTTTGCCTCTGTCGTCAGAGAAAACATTTAAGGGCCGAATCCACACCTATAGTGTAATTGCTTTGCCCTGGTCCAGCAGCCTGAAGATATCCCTGGAGTGGGGAATCCCTAGGCAGCACAGGGATGGCCTAGCAGTTTTTACATCACCTAGAAGCCATCCTAGCAGTCTTGCCTGGAAAATAAAGAGTGCGTGGCTGGAGTGGCGCTGTGCTCTCAGGGTGATGGGATGGCTCCTTTGGAGGCCATGGGCAGCCAGAGCAAAGTAGAACAGCTGTAGGTTCCACCGTCAGTGCACCTCAATCACTGCTCACTCCTTCTGCATCATAACTGCCTCTTCCCCCCAGTAGGATTGCCACCTGTCCAGGTTTTCCTTTTTTGAGGTAGCCGTCTCATTTTATGGGCTAGAATCATCCTGGATGTCCGTGTGGTTTTTTGTACCTCAAAAGGTGGCAATTCTATATCCTAAGCCCAACCCAGGCTCCTCCCTGGCCTGCAGGGAAGCAGACACACCACCTTGGCTGCCTGAAGCTACGCACTATGGCAGTCTCACGTGACCAGCAAATGGATTTGCAACCTGTGTCTGCAACCTAAGCCTGATGCTTGCAGATCCAGATAGCCTACAACAATGAGCGACAAAGCTGGCAAATTACTTGAGACCAGTGCAAGCAGTTCTCATAAAGGAAAGGGGGTTGCAAAGGAGTTGTGCTCAGGATGCCCTCACCACTTGAGTTCACTCCCAGACTTCACTTTTTCAGGATCACTTAAGGCCCATCCCTTCTCCCCTGCTTTTAGGTAGTAAGGAGAATTTATGAGGGCCTGGACTGGGAGGGAATTGTGTTATATTTAAATGTTTGCTGTTGCTGCCAGGGTATTGTGTCATCAGAATAATTGAAGGAATAAGTTGTAAGGGAACCAAGAGCCTGGGATGGCCACTCTTGATAGTTTAGTACAAATTAAAATAATTGATAAATAAAATAGTTTGGGAACTAGGAAAATTCCCCTCCTAATCTGTTTAGCAAAGGCTGAGAACTTGTAACTCAGTATGCTGTTGAGAAGCAGGATGACACTTAGGTTAGAGAGAGATTTTTCCACACATTTAGAGGATTTTTCCCCTTACATGCAGGAGCTGTCCATTGATTCCTGCTAGTTTCAGTGAAGAAATTCAAAGGGGAAGCCGGTCAGCTCAATACCTAAAGACCAGACCAGGCAGAGAGGAGAGACCCAAGTAGAGAAGGAGAAGAAAACATGGCAGTCTTGTGTTTTCTTTCTGCCTCCCTTTGCTGCCTGCCAGTGAAGAGCATCTGGAGAGGCTAAGAACAACCCAACACAAAATACCCACACTTGCGTCTTCAACCACAGCAATTGCTGTGGATAACATTTAGTATTAATGTCCATGATTTCTTTGGTGGAACATCTAGACTCCAAAACTGTAGTCTGAATTCTTGCAGTTTGAAGAAGAAAAGGTAACCCTCATACTGAAAGAGGTGATTGCTGGAACAGCTTATCTAGTATGTTACTTGGGTAATACAAAGCCTTTGGTTGCTTAAATCTACTAACTTTGTAGCTAAAAATACTGCTATTTCACCATAAACCAATGTCTAATTGAGTATGTAATGTGACATATGCCTTTATGCATTGTATTGTAAAGTGTTTTTGACTTCTTGCTGTCTGAATGGGCACCTGCTAATAATCTAGTTTGCTACACCATTGGAATCCACAGTCACTGTGTTGACTTGAGCTTTCCTACATTAAAGTCAACATCTCATAAAACTTTTCAGAAGTTTATTAAGACTGTGTTTAACTTGATTTCAAATGACCTCTAGCCCCCACAACTACAACAGCTCTAAGCTCTTTGAGACATGGACCATATCTACATCTATGTTTGTACAATACCTAGCATAACAGGGCATCAATTCTGTTTGGGGAGCCTGGGCAATACTATAACATAAATATTAAATAACAACAACATTCTGTCAAGTCAGTGATCTGTGAACTACAAAAGACTCACATGATAGTCTATAATGGCTCAAAAAATTCCTGAATAATGATTTACACAATAGCCATAAATCTCCAGTAGGAATAATGTGCATTCAAAATTACCATATATGCTAAAAAGTACATTTGTGCAATAGATAACAAGAGACTTTGAAGGCTCCAACATCATTTTACTTTGCCCTTTTTAATAATACACAAAAGTTCATGAGCAACCACATATATTTACACAGCGCTAAGTAACCAGATTTGTTGAGACACCCAAATACATTTCAACGCAGGTAGGAAATCCGTTTAGAGTTGAAAGAAAGGCCAGAGAATTATCCCTTTAGTTTTAAACAGTAAAAGCATTTCAGATGCGGTTTCTCACAAAAGGCCTGGATCTTATTTTTGCTCCCATCCATTCCTAGCCATCAATTCCACAACCCAGACATGCCACACTATGGAATGGCACTTATAGGAGGTAGTTTTACCTACTGGATAGAGCCCTGGCCTGTGACTCAGGAGACATGGATTCTATTCCCAACTCTGCCACTGGCCTGCTGGGTGACTTTGGGAAAGTCACTTCACCTCTTTGTCCTTGAATTTCCCAGCAATAAAACAGGGATAATTACACTGAGCTCCTTTGTAAAGCATTTTAGATCTACTGATGAAAAATCCTATATAAGAGTTAGATATTATTAACAATCATGATGCTGGTCTTCAAAGCCAAGTTCTGCTGCTTGATTCAGGAAACAAGAATTGCATTGAAAGATTCAAAAAGATAGAAGCCGCAGTGCAGAAAAAGTAGAAAATCCCACCTGCTTGGGAACCACCTTCCTCCAAAATAAAAACCCCAGCCCATGGAAGCTATACATAATGCCCAGCTTCATCTTTTTATTAAGCAGTTAAGATACTAAGCTACCATAAGACATGTCAGTGCACCATTTGACATCAATGGCAAAATTCTCATTGACCTCAATAGGAGCAGGACCCATGAAAATGAGAGGCTGAAAAGATCCCATTCAGTTTGAATTTATAACAGTGCCATTTCAGACAGTTTCAGTTAAAGGTCCATAGCGATTTATTAACCCTGCATTAGTCAAATTTAAAAATAAGAGAGGGGATGTTAAACGGCCTTTAAACTGATAGGCACATGGACCCTGAAACTAACACCTTTTATCATCAGATTGGAACCTATGTGCTATGTGCTTACAGGTATAATGTAGAGATCCAACACATACAAAAAGAACTATTTAGTATTCAAGGTGTAGTGTAAAGAAGATGGGGCCTCATGAAATGAAGGGATTCCTAGATATGGGAAAAGAGATTTTTTCAAAAATTGGGGCGGGGGGGAGGGAAGATTTGTTACGAAGAGTTCCAATAGAGCTGTTTCATTATCACAACTAACAAGCCTAATCTGTCCCTAACTCAGGCCCTGGTGTAAGAATCGCAGCAATGATAACATAACTTTGCACACCCTGAAATTAGATACAACATCCCCTCAGGTTTCAGAGTAGCAGCCGTGTTAGTCTGTATTTGCAAAAAGAAAAGGAGTACTTGTGGTACCTTAGAGACTAACAAATTTATTTGAGCATAAGGTTTCGTGAGCTACAGCTCATTTCATCGGATGGATTCAGTGGAAAATACAGTGGGGAGATTTATATACACAGAGAACATGAAACAATTGGTGTGATCATACACACTGTAAGGAGAGTGATCACTTAAGATGAGCTAATACCAGCAGAAGAGCGGGGTGGGGAGAACCTTTTGTAGTGGTAATCAAGGGGGCCATTTCCAGCAGTTGACAAGAACGTCTGAGGAACAGTCCGGGGGGAGGGGGGGGGGGAATAGTTTTACTTTGTGTAATGACCCATCCACTCCCAGTCTCTATTCAAGCCTAAGTTAATTGTAGCCAGTTTGCAAATTAATTCCAATCCAGCAGTCTCTCGTTGGAGTCTGGTTTTGAAGTCTTTTTGTTGTAATATTGCGACTTTTAGGTCTGTAATTGAGTGACCAGAGAGATTGAAGTGTTCTCCAACTGGTTTATGAATGTTATAATTCTTGACATCTGATTTGTGTCCATTTATTCTTTTACATAGAGACTGTCCAGTTTGACCAATGTACATGGCAGAGGGGCATTGCTGGCACATGAGGGCATATATCACATTGGTAATGTGCAGGTGAACCAGCCTCTGATAGTGTGGCTGATGTGATTAGGCCCCATGATGGTGTCCCGTGAATAGATGTGTGGATTTCCCCTTGTTTTTTCCTACCCCCGCCCCCCCACTGTTCCTCAGACGTTCTTGTTAAACCCTGGATTTGTGCTGGAAATGGCCCACCTTGATTATCATACACACTGTAAGGAGAGTGATCACTTTAAATAAGTTATTACCAGCAGGAGAGTGGGGTGGGGGGAGAGAAAACCTTTTGAAGTGATAAACACCCATTTTTTCCACGGTCTGTGTGTATAAAACATCCTCACTGCATTTTCCACTTTGGGCTTTGTTGCAAGGATAGGTTACTGGGTTAGTGGTTTTGTTGTGTGGTATGTGGTTGCTGGTGAGTATTTGCTTCAGGTTGGGGGGCTGTCTGTAGGCAAGGACTGGCCTGTCTCCCAAGATCTGTGAGAGTGATGGGTCGTCCTTCCGGATAGGTTGTAGATCCTTGATGATGCGTTGGAGAGGTTTTAGTTGGGGGCTGAAGGTGATGGCTAGTGGCGTTCTGTTATTTTCTTTATTGGGCCTGTCCTGTAGTAGGTGACTTCTGGGTACTCTTCTGGCTCTGTCAATCTGTTTCTTCACTTCAGCAGGTGGGTAGGGTAGTCATAAGAATGCTTGATAGAGATCTTGTAGGTGTTTGTCTCTGTCTGAGGGGTTGGAGCAAATGTGGTTGTATCGTACAGCTTGACTGTAGACAATGGATCGTGTGGTGTGATCTGGGTGAAAGCTGGAGGCATGTAGGTAGGAATAGTGGTCAGTAGGTTTCCGGTATAGGGTGGTGTTTATGTGACCATCGCTTATTAGCACCCTAGTGTCCAGGAAGTGGATCTCTTGTGTGGACTGGTCCAGGCTGAGGTTGATGATGGGATGGAAATTGTTGAAATCATGGTGGAATTCCTCAAGGGCTTCTTTTCCATGGGTCCAGATGATGAAGATGTCATCAATGTAGCGCAAGTAGAGTAGGGGCATTAGGGGACGAGAGCTGAGGAAGCGTTGTTCTAACTCAGCCATAAAAATGTTGGCATACTGTGGGGCCATAGCAGTGCCACTGGTTTGAAGGTATACATTGTCCCCTCATAAAACTAATGAAAAGCACATATCAAACTCTGTTTAGCTTGTGATCTCAAGTGACTTACCTGAAGCAGTAAAGACAAAGCTGAAGACAAAATTTTTAATAGAGAGACACAGAAAACTGCCACTAACTACCAGGAAGACAGCTGAAATGCACAGTATATTTGAAAGGCAGAAGAAAACAGATTAAAAAAATAAAGAAAACTGAACAACTAAAATCTGTTTCTATCTCTCTCTCGCTTGAGTTCAGATATTTTAAAATGGAGGAGGGGGAGATAAAAACCTCCCTAAAATATGCTCTGAAAAGCAACAAGTTAAAAATCATATTTTTCACAAGAAAGAACAGCTCAACTATTCTGTATGCTTCTTTTTATTATCACGAGCTACTTTTTATTTTGTCCTTATTGCTGAAAATAAAAAGTTACTTCTGTTGGCATTAAAAGCTTGATTTTACAAACCGTTTAATGCACTCTAAGGATACTGTTAAAAGACGTTGGCATGTTGATGTGAGTTGCACAAAGGTCAGTGATTTGGAAGCTCTTTCAGACAATTTGCCAGGATTTTGGCATTTTGTAAGCACACATAGGACAGCTCTCCAGCAAGCTGACCTTGACAGTGAATTGGATAAATAAACCTTCAATTTACCCCTCCAGCTCAATGCTAGCCCAGCTGATCCCTCTGGAGCCTTCACCTGTCCATATCGTTCAACTGACTGCAACTTTCAACTGACGAACATCCACAGCTTTACAGGTTCTGTGACAAACACCATCTAACAGATAAGGCTTCTGAAAAGTCAAAGTCAATAGTGTTTCCATTGAAAATTTAATGCTGGTTCCATCTTTACCCATCATTCTTTCCACTGTTGCATGTATCCCAGGAGGCACTTCAAGCAAAAGCACTACTCCATAACAGGTAATGACGTGGCATTTAATGATACTGTCCAAAGTGATCCAAGCCCATGGAAAGTAATGTGCACTCATGTACCAGATAACAGCAGTATCTTTCACTGCACTGTCACTAGATACAATGTGACATATGCTCTGCCATTGTACCTGGCTTTTCCTTTTACTTCACCATCAGAGGAAAAAGAGCATTTTCAGATACAGAGCACCAAAGTGTTAAGGGAATTCAGTAAAAGGTAGGATGGCAACATATCCGTAATTAAGTATTCACAGCCTCTTTAATACTTCAGTGCTCTTGGATTCGCTACTAAAATCTGTGAATTATACCTCATTGAAGAATGCCCTTAATCGACTCTGACATGTTTTATTGGAGGCAGAAAAAATGTTTCAGTATGATAGATAAGGTTAAAAATGTTACTACTCTGATCATTTACTCTAGTGCCTTGCAAAAAACTCCAAAGCCAAAAACCATTTACATCATTCATCTGATGCAACAGAGAAAGGAAAGCATTATCTGACAGCCCATTTTAGCTGATGGGACAAAGTGCACATTTTCAATTTTCTGACAAAGTTATGTTGTTTATGTAGATAAGGAAAAAAACAACTGTAACATTTCTACAGCATGCCATCAGGATCTGAAATTTGACTTAAACAGCGAAGTATCTTGAGACTGTGCAGAGCAAAGCATGACAAACAAAAATCACATTTATGGTTTCAAACCAAATAATGTATTACATGTTTTCTATTCTAATAGCAGCTCAGAGTTTTCAGTCAGCCCCATAATAGCGCAATGAAGTGCAGCATGACATCTCTATGAGTGTGGAAAGCTCTCTCTCCCTACAGTTACCTAGAAGCTGGTTTAATAAGAACTACACAAACATCCCTAATTAAACCTTTTAAAGAGAACTTTTCCATGGATTATTCCATGGTGGCCTCCAGATAATGTAGCGTGTTCCACTTCTAATATTTACTGCAAAGGTACAGACAGGAATCTCTAGGGTGTTCACCTTCTATCATTACCTTTATTAGGTTGTCTCATGTACAGCAGGTCCATGACTGTGTGATGGAGTTAGAAGAGAAAAGGGACTGTGTAACCACAACTGGATTTGCTTCTTTCAACAAAGTCATGTCACGGGCAGGAAGACAGTTATTAATAAACTATATTCCACACAATGCACCCATCAAGTTCTCAGAGTAGACAATTTATATTTCTTTGCTTTAAATATATTTTCGCCACCCTACTTTGATACAGAGGGTACACATTTTTACTGTCATACCAGAAAAGCGAAACTATTAGTTAAAAAATAAAAATTGTATTTGCTTCATACCTACACAGTCTACAAGACTGTTTCCCCTCTAATTTGTGTGTGAGACAGGGACAATGCTATTGCTATTTCAGCAAGGTCATTAAGCATGTGCCTAATTTAAGCATGAATAGTCCCACTAAGTCAATGATGCTATTCATATACTTAATATTAAGCACATGTTTACAGGACTTGCTGAATTGGAGTTTTGATCAGTGTCCATGATAACTACGTTAAGCCTCCACTACACCTAAATTACTATGACAAGAATTAACATGCTAGCCTTGTCCCCACATTGGGCTCATACATGCTAAAGTTCAACGTTCTACTATATTTCGGGGGTTTCGGCTTTTGTTACCTATACAATTGCTTATTACGCTGTTTTTGCTGCACAGCCATTGCTTTTATGTTTTCTATGTTGTTCTTTTTTAAAAAAGAAAAGAAGAAGAAATAAAGAAAATGTATTTTCCTGGTTATTAATTTTCAGACTCCTTTTCTCTTATTTTAAAGTAAGATGTTTTATTTCACAGCCAGTATATAAGACTTGCTCTATGAAGTGTGAGGTGCGATTCCTGCCCTAGCTCTGTGTGTGGTTGTGGCCTTAGCAGTCAAGGCTGAAAGAAACAAAACATTTTTTTTCTTCTGAAGTGAAGAATCCATTTGATTTCTTTTTGTTTATTGCTGCATTACTTAGGTAATTGCTTGAGTTGAGTCAGACTGACGGCAGGGCCCTGGTCCCTCTGACTCCATTCCTTTTTCCTTATTTATTAGTCTCACTTATTAAAAGAATGTCTTGGCTTATGTGATGGGTACTATTCATGCAAAAGTCAAACAGCTTATATTTGCAATGTAAGTCAGTGGCTGGCAAGGAGCTGTGCAAAGTGTTCACAGCGAAACCCAAAACCACAGGAAAATTGCCTCGTTTTGGGTTATGTTACAAACTCAACACTAAAACAGTTCTGCTTGAAAGGTCTGTAAAACATTCAGGTGAACCTGAGCCAGATGAGGGTAACAGACAGGCAGGAGCTAGTGTGGAGGAAAGGGGGGCATCAATATAGAGAGCTATTGGGAGCAGGTCATATTGAGGAAACTGCATGGTGCCCCACATGATTTATTCCACATAGGCAGGGGAAGCTCTGAGTTTTGCAAGATCTATCAACGTGATAATAGAAAGAGCAGCATTGTCTACATATTGTTTTGCAAACACCAAGGAACATACACATGGCCATTAAGATATCTTACATGTGCATATACTCTTGGCAATTGCATGTGGAAATGACCAGCTAACATATCTCACTGGCTACTTTTGACCTCATGCACACAATTCTAAGCATCTGGGACAACTCTTCATCTAAATCAGAAGGTTGAGAGACAAGTTACCCCAACAGGGTATGGCTTCTTGGTTTCAACCAATACAACAGTTTTTGCATTTTCCCCTCATTTATGTATTTTAGGTTCACTTTCTCATTCACTTTATTTCTAATATGCAATCCATTTTTCCCTACAGACAATTGTATCACCATTCAATTTAGAAAGGCAGTATAGCCTTGTGGTTGGAGTTAGACACTAGAAGCCAAAAACTTTAGCTTGTGTCCTTTGATCCACATACCTCTTCTGTTTCTATATGAATTCAGAAGGATCTCTACTTTTCTCTGCAATTTCTCTCTCTTTAGTAGTGATCTCTTTTCCAAGGAGTATAGTGCCGGAGCTCAGCCATGGTCACCCCTGGTACAGAATGAGTTGCTTTTCCATAAACTATTAGGAATATTCCTAGTTTTTGTTTCCAGTCTATTAGTCTTTGTGCTTGTGCTATTCTAGTTGCCTTTAGCAATGTACTGTTTTGGTGTACAACTTCTACATTTGCTTGAGGCCACAACAGTATCAGTGTTCAGTGTCATATCCCATTTTGTCTCAGACAGTCTTTGAACTCACTTGAAATAAATTGTGGTCTATTGCCACTGACAATGGAGACTGTTATCCACATGTTGTGAAAAACATGATCCAGCCTGATTGTTCTAGTCTGTAAACTAAATACTTATTGTGACAGTGTAAAAGGAACAAGAAATCCTTTATATGAGGTGATGGCTCTATGAGATCTGCTGTTAAACAGTGCCATGGTGCATCAAGATATTAATTTCTATTCATTGGTGCAGGCTTTACTGGCCAAGCTTCAAGACAACAATTACGGCAGTTCTTGCATAACTCATCTGTGTCATTATTAATGCCTGGCCATTGCGCTCTTGATTTCACTTTCACTTACTGCTCATGATGACCTAATATCTTTCATAAGCAGGTCTCCAATTTATGCTTTCAAATTTACCATATCAATATTATGTTCTCTGTTAAAATTATTTTCCTGGAATGCTCAATTCTACCTGCAATGAACAACATGACATATTTCTAGTCTGCTCCCACCCGCCAACCCAGACATATTTCCTCACTTCCACTAGCTCTTCATCACTTGCCTATTCTCTTTTGGCTTCTCCTGCTGTCATTTCATACTTCACTACTTTCTCTCTAGGAAATCATATCCTGTATAGTCTTCAGCTATATTTCATTTGCTTGCTCTACATTTTAGGGTAATCATCTGCTTGCTGACCTGACCTGTACCCTGAAATTGTATGGACACCAACTTGAAACCAATGTCATAAAGGTACACAGGAAACAATTTCAATTATCACACTGGCCAAAGGCTTCTTTGTCTTTCTGACTGGGCTTTTCCCAGGCTCCTACTTGCCAGCATACTTCACATTTCTGAGAGCTTTGCATTTGTGCAAGAAATGCATTGAGCTCTACAAACGCACTCTTTTATCTCACAAGTATTTCTGGCTTGTGTCAGTAGTAGATATAAAACTTTGCATTTTTCAGACAAAAATTATAGCAAAATTTTGAAACTGATGGTCAGATTTTCAGATGTGGTGAGCATCCACAGCACCTACACCTTCAAGTCATTTTTATTTAGGTACCTAAACGTGGATGTAGGTGTACATTCGAGCACCCTACTTTGAAAATGTTGGTCTGTGCCTCTATCAATTTGTATGACAAGGTGTCAAATGCAGTCTGCTGCTACACACCAAAGGTAGAGCTTTTCTAGTTAGTTTGCTATCCCTTCTTCACTCATTACTCCATAAACCCTTACATTAATCCTATGAAAATACTGAAATTGAGAGCAGCCCCATTCACCAAAGATACGAGAAGGGTGTAACAGGCCTTCCTTTCAAGAAGGCACCACCAGATATGAGTGATCTTCAGACTGTTGCAAAGTCTGTCAGGAGGGGGATGAGAGAGAATAGAAGGCCATGAGGCCCAATTCTGATAAGCATCCAAACTCTGACCCTTCTGAGCTTTCCTCCTTGCTAGATTTGTGTGTGGCCTTTATCAGGCCAGGACACAAAGTGCTGTTCCATGTAGCTTTTACAATAGTGAGGCTGGCTTACAGCCTACTTTTACATGCAGTTTGGGCATGTTAATGTGGGGAACGGCATTTTATTCTGATTATGGTGATAGAAACAGGGCACGAATAGTTCATTTAACAGGGTAACAGACTATCAGTTCAGTTCTGAGGTAACAACTGAACAGGGGAAAATCAATGCTGGTGTTAATACAAGTGGCAAGCTTCCCATTCCTGTACTAGACTGTCCAGACAAGGTGCAGAAGATATGGGGGCACAGGAGCCAGGACAGACTCCCATAATACCAATGGATGTAGAAACAGAGTATATAGATACTTGGCTACCCCCTCCTGGCCTGAATCCACACTCCCAAGCATCAAACTATGCTGCACTATGCAGAACCCTGTACAAACGATGCTGGGGGAGGACCCTCACAGTTTTTGCCTGCTCACCCCTGGTATTGCACCTCTTCCTTTGGGTGCCTATATCTGTGGATTTATAGCTAACTTGGGGAAAAAATGTGAAAAACAGTGATTGTGCAAAACTTACAAGGTCAAGGATGCGGAAAGTACATTAATGAATTGGCAAAAATAGACTGTTTTCCTTCTTCACACAGCTCAGCTGGATGTGATCCCGTCACCACCACAGTTTGAATTCACCATGTGTGTAGAGGAAAGAGTTGTGCTTCCTTACAGCTCTAATACCATCCCACTCGCCCACACATCATCACCACAGTAATACAGTGCATCTATATACTGCCTTACTTCAGGACTGGGCAACTACAACTGCCCATCTGAATCCTTTGAAGATTCCCAGGTGTGCAGGATGCGGTTGATTTGTAATAGAGATGGCCACACAAAACAAAGCTGGATTGTCATCACTCACTTCATGATGTCCTTCAAAGGACATGGACAGAGTTTGGGGGGGTCATAATGTTGTGGATTACAAATTGACCTACTGTTGCTCCTTTGAACATCTAAACCCATAATAGGCTAAATTCTGCCTCTGGACTGCACTCAATAGGAGTCTTGCCTGTGTCTTTAAGGGCAGAACTGTCTAGTGTAAGCTTCATTATAACTATAATTTGGTAATACAAAGGTGGATGAGGGGGACAAAGGTAGATTCCTCTAAAAATACATCAGTTGAAATGATTGCTGACTATTACATCCAAAATATTTTGTTGATATAAAATGCAATTATAATTTGAGTCATTTACTGCTAATTTGCTCCTAAGTGACGGCATCCAAATTTCAATTCAAAATTAAGTGTGCTTTCTGAGTTATCACAAAGAAGCTTTTTATTTTAATTCTACAATAACACAGATAACACCGTTATCTTCGCAGAAAGATAAAGAGATTACTGAAATCTAAACCTTCAATGGAAACAAATTTCTTACTTTAAACTGTGTCACACTCACTCCATGGAAAGAGAGTGATTATAATCTGCAAGGGGAAAAAATGTAAAGCCCTCAAGAAGCAAGCCTTTCATAACGTCACCATTTTTCACAGGCAAGTATAATTATAGTTTTGCATAACCGTTTAATGAAAGGAAGTCCTTTCTTGCAATGTTAATAAAGGACTTTGCCTAACATATTAACAAAGCAAAGGCTCTCTGTGTAGGTAATGTCGTTGGGTAATTAGTACGCTCATAAGATGACTTAAGATTACAGTTTATCTGAATCTAATAACCACCTATCAGCAGCTTTACCACTCTGTCTTTTTCAATATATCTTTCCTCATGAATGGATTGAGCATCCACCCGCTCAGTGGAGCTCCCTGGTATATAGAATCAGAGAGGAAATAAGACATGCTACGAAAGGAAGGAGAAAAATAAAAATAATTAAAAAAAGAGGAGTTCAGGCACAATGACTGAGTTGTGTCAAAATACAGAAATTTCACAAATTCTATAATCAGAGACACCATCTTATAAAATCTGTTTTTGCTCTTAATTTCCACATCCTATATGGGACAATAGAGAGAGGACAGCAGCACTAGACAGGATATTGACTCTTTAAAATTTTATTTAGAAGAATTATAAGAATAAAAATGGACCAATTCCTTCCCCCAGCTGGGAAAAAGACTAATGTGACTGTTTACATCCTCATGTAACTAGCTAATGAAATAAATAAATAATAAAACCTAGCTTTATATAGCACTTTCTCATCAGTAGATCTTACAGCACTTTAAAAAGGAGCCAGCTTTAGCCTACACAGGAGAGCAGAAGGCTCAAAGTCAGTATTTATCAGCTACCAAACAGCATGGGATTTTTTCTATTTGCTCTTTCACCCAACCCAGGCAGAGCTGTTTGCAGGATCAGGGTCAAAGTTCAGGGCCCAGATGGGACTATACACCATGTCTCCCAATTGCCAGTTCTGTGTTCTATCCACAGAAAGCCTATGATAAAGAAATAAATAAAAAGAACTATTACTTGGTTTGGGTCGATGCAGTGTTGATTCATCTGTCCCTACATCTAAATATCCATCTCTAACTCCTCTTTCTCTATCAGATTCAAGAAAGCAATCTGAGTGAGTGAATGGGTGGAGGATGACAGATAGTGGTTGAGTTTTGACTTGGCATATTTTTATAACATGTACGTTTCAAAGTTGGCAGTATAATACGTCAATATAGTTATTGCGATCACAAATGTTGAAAAGTTCCAAGCTAGCAGAATGGTGGAAGAATAAACCAGGACAGAAGTTGAACCTAAAACCGTATGTTGCCCAAATTAAATTAGTTACAAAAGAGTCAGACATTACGTAGAATCCTTTTCTTTTTAAGTTTCTTGAAGTAGTAACCAAAAAGGAGATTAAGACATTTCCAAGTGTTTACTAACCTACTTACAGACATCATTGCTCCCTTGGGCCTTTGTAGCCTTACACCTTCCTTAACGGACTAGCTGAATAGGTAAATGGGTTATATCAGGCCAGGAAATCAATGTGTATACTGTGTTCTCAGCCACAGATGAGCTTGTCGAAGCCATTTTATTATAGCTCTAGGAGCTATATTGATCTGACTGTTAACTACTCTGAGGTGGCTAGCAATCCAATGAAGATGCGTCCCTCTGTCCATCCAAACGCTTTCTCCCCTCAATAGTTCTTATAGAGTAAGTGTTTGCAGCTTGAATAAATTTAATGTTTGCTTAATCAAATCTGACTACGCTGGAACCTAAATGCTATTAATTACTAAAGGAATCACTCTAATGCTGTAACATGATGTTAGGCTGGAACAGCCCTATATGTTACTAAGAAAACAAGGGGGTTGGAGCCTTTATTTCACATATGCATCTAGTTTTGATTTCACTCTAGTACACTCCAAGCAAAATACATTTCTTTACCTGAAATGTGACTCTTCGTTTTACCTTCAGTTATCATATTTTGTTTGCACTGAATAGGGCTGGAATGATACACAAAGGTATTCACTATGTGCTTGATAACTATATATTTTTTAAAAATCACCCATATTTATTTATTGGGGTGTGGAGAGTTCATGTGATACAGAATGGAGCCAACAGTGTCTTTTCTAATTGAGACTCATTTCTATGAATACCTGAGATTTATATAGCTAAAGTTGATATTCTGTAAACATTAAAATCATTTTCAGTCTAACACAAAAAAATCCCCCCGTTTTCTGCACACAGCAGAAATGGCCTAGAATTAAAATACCCAGCATCATCCAGTACCTCCAGAATTGCACAATGTCACTGGAACACAGCACTTTTCAGCAAGTGCAGCCAATGTACATTTTGGATTTGGAACAATCATGGATCATTTATCTTGGAGGTACAGATTTCAGGGCAGGTTTTTTTTTTCTTGGAACAACTTTAAAAACAAGATGAGGTGCACAATACATTTTGATGGGATGTGCAAAGCAAAATATATCACCCCAAAATTGTTAGGGGATAAACCTCCAGATACGGTAACACAGCTCCATTTTTAAAAGAGCTTCAGTTTTATACATAATATTGGACAGGGCACATTTTCAAGCTAAGTTTGACACTTTTAAAATCTCTTTCTTTGCAGAGTCACATGGCTTTAGCACAGTATGATTACAATTTATTAACGCACATAATGATGAATTTGAAAAAAAGTTTTGCATGGAAGCAAAAATGTTTATTTGATTAAATACAGTCTTATGCTTACAAATTACACTGTGTGTTAAATAACAGTAGCCAACTGCACATATTAACTACCTACAAAGCATATGTCCTAAAACAATGATTTAATTTCAAACAAAAGCATAATGTGTGCTCTTTCCTTACATTCTAATTTACAATTTCAATCATAAATATTGAAAAATGTGTTTCTGATAACTTCCTTTATTAGGTGAATAGTTGTACTTTTGTCTTACAGACATATAGTTTGTAGTACAACCAAGGAGAGGTACAGTATAACAAAAAAAAAACCCACACCTCTGCTGCCTTGAGTACATGGCCTTTATTTTTTAAACTTAATGGCTGAGTAAAAGTCTGAAACCTACATTCTTCCTTGGACAGAGAAGTTACCCTGCTGACATTTATTTTTGTAGCAAATCAAAATGGTCACTCTGAGCCTCAAATCATAGAGCTCAAGCATGAGAGGCAGGTTTAGGAAGCAGAAGTGGTCCTGCGAAAATGAAGACGGGTGTAGATTTGAACCAATGGAGCTGTTCCTCTAGCTGTCATGAAAAACTCTTACAGCTAGATTGTAATCTAGACCTGTGTGACCAAGCAGTGGAGTGGGAGGAAGGGGCCTAAGGCCCCACACCCTGCACAAGGCTTATACAGATCAAAAGACTAGACACAGGGAAAAGAGCAGGCTCCATAGAGCCACTATCAGCTCTCACATACAGGTGCGTGGAGAGGGATAGACAGGGGTGGGCAATGCTTTGACTCCAACCCCCTTCTTCCCCATACTGGCTTCCAGCATGGTTGAGCCAGTTCCCAAAGGGAAGTAAGCTGCAACCTGTAAAGACCTTCCTCTGGGGCCAAAGGGAAGAGGATAGAAATTGTGAATTTGTGACTCAAAGTTACAGAGTTCTTTCCTTAAGCTCCTGCTGAAGTTAAAACATAAGAATGGCCATAGTGGGTCAGACCAAAGTTCCATCTAGCCCAGTTTCATGTCTTCCGACAGTGGCCAATGCCAGGTGCCCCAGAGGGAATGAACAGAACAGGTAATCATCAAGTGATCCATCCCCAGCTTCTAGCAAACAGAGACTAGGGACACCATTCCTGCTCATCCTGACTAATAGCCATTGATATTCTCCATGAATTTGTCTAGTTCTTTAACCCTGTTATGGTCTTGGCCTTTACAACAACCTCTGGCAAACAGTTCCACAGGTTGACTGTGCATTGTGTGAAGAAACTTCATTTTGTTTGTTTTAAACCTGCTGCCTATTAATTTCATTTGGTGATCCCCTAGTTCTTATGTTATGAGAAGGAGTAAATAACACTTCCTTATTTACTTTCTCCACACCAGTCATGATTTTATAGACCTCTATCATATCCCCCCTTACTCATCTCTTTTCCAAGCTGAAAAGTCCCCATCTTATTAATCTCTCCTCATACAGAAGCTGTTCCATACCTCTAATCATTTTTGTTGCCCTTTTTTGAACTTTTTCCAACTCCAAAAAAACATTATTTTTGAGATGTGGCAACCACATCTGCACACAGTATTCAAGATGTAGGCCTACCATGGATTTATATAGAGGCAATATGATATTTTGTGTCTTATCTATCCGTTTCTTAATGATTCCCAGCATTCTGTTTGCTTTTTTGACTGCCACTGAACATTGAGTGGATGTTTTCAGAGAACTATCCACAATGACTCCAAGATCTATTTCTTGAGTGGTAACAGCTAATTTATACCCCATCATTTTATATGTATAGTTAGGATTATGTTTGCCAATGTGCATTACTTTGCATTTATCAACACTGAATTTCATCTGCTATCTTGTTGCCCAGTCACCCATTTTTGAAAGAAACTTTTGTAGTTCTTCGCAGTCTTCTGAGGACTTAACTATCTTGAGTAGTTCTGTATCATTTGCAAATTTTGCCATCTCACTGTTTACCCCATTTTCCAGATCATTTATGAACATGTTGAATAGGACTGGGCTCATTACAGACCCCTGGGGGACAACACTATTTACCTCTCTCCATTCTGAAAATTGACCATTTATTCCTACCTTTGTTTCCTATCTTTTAACCAGTTACTAATCCATGAGAGGACCTTCCCTCTTATCCCATGACAGCTTACTTTGCTTAAGAGCCTTTGCTAAGGGACCTTGTCAAAGGCTTTCTGAAAATCTAAGTACACTATATCCACTGCATCCCCTTTTCCACATGCTTGTTGTCCCCTCAAAGAATTCTAGTAGTGCAGCTATGAACTAGCTCTTGCTCAGAGCTAAATGAAATTCCAGAGCTTGATTCTACTGCATCAGGTTTAGCATTGTCCCATATCATGTGGTCATTGACACCAGTACAATGGAGTGTAAAGTAGGGGGAAAACACTACCAGATCAGAAGGAAAGTGTTGGACATTCACTTTGCATTAGTGCAAATGAATTCACAAGGTGCAGGGCAATGGAGAATCTGGTCCCTAACCTAGCCACTAACAAATGAGAGTTTCAGTTTGTAGGGAATACTGGTTTATTGCAATATTAACCTCCTCTCACTTTAGCAGCAGGAAGAAAGGCTGCATTCATGTGTTTTTCTTTAAGAGGCAGCAAGGAGGAAGGAAGGACCTAGTTCTAAGGATGAGCCTTGATTTCAGATAACAATGTTGGAGCTCTCCTACTTGTTTGCCTTTAAATTGATCTCCAACAAGCCTGCGTAGTGTACGTGTTGTGTCCTATCCACCCACTTATAGTGTAAGTG
The DNA here is from genome assembly GCF_965152275.1 of Natator depressus. Classification (NCBI taxonomy): domain Eukaryota; kingdom Metazoa; phylum Chordata; order Testudines; family Cheloniidae; genus Natator; species Natator depressus. Next base: position 22,760,242 of record NC_134245.1, read on the forward strand.
TTCTATCCACCCACTTGTCTGGTGTACTTACATTTGTAAGCCTGTGGATCAGAATCGTAGTGACATTCACTTTTGCTTTGATTCTCTGCCTGTGGCTAATCGACCAGAACCTTCCTTCTACATATCTCATTGTGCCAGACTTTTACATGTTTGGTGTTTACTTGGGACAGTAAGCTACTCTTCCTGACTATGGGTAAATAAATTGCCCCTATAAAGGGGAAAAATTCATTTATTCTGTAATCTTATAGTAATAAAGCAACCCTTCAGCATGAGAGGAGCTTTCTCCCTTCCACTCTCCTTCCCCTTCAAACACAAACATGTTGGCCAGGTTGAAATCCACCCAGGGAACTGCTGTCTGTTGCTCTTTCGAAAGAATTCCCTCAGCAAGCACACACCATAACCAGTTGCACTAGGACCAGGAATATTGGGTGTTTTTTCCACGAGAGAAATTCCAGGAAAACTAATGCTGCCCCTTCCTTCACATGTGCTAAGCAAATTTAGGCATCTAGCTTCAAGGAAGTGCAGGCAATGGGACAATGGACCAAAAGGCCTCCAGGGATTTTTCTTCCTCAATTTATGGCTGAACGGTGGAAAGCCCTGAGTAAGAAAAGGCATTGACCCTAACAAAATAACTGCCAGTCACACAGGAAGTCTGTCTCTGTAAATGAACACTTTGTAAATGCAAAGCCTCCAAGGAACTTTTTCAATCGTTGTTTAACAAAACAAAAAAGTTTGGAGGACCTCAGCAAAGATTTCTCTATAGGAAGGCTCTTGAAGCATGTTTTATATTTTAGAGGAAAACTGAACCATGCATCCAAACCTACTTCAACGTTCTGATTCCAAATAAGACATTTTCAGATCTGGCTGTATTTATATCCTGTTAGTTCATTAATAAACTCTGTTGCTGTTCAAACAAAAGGCACATCCGTGGGGTCAGTGAACAGAAAGTTCCCCTGCCTAGTCTCTATTACATCCTGCCATAAAGATAGTAAGACATGTTCAAAGACCATTACAAAGAAAAAGCAAGGGATTACTTTCCAGCAGCTGCCTGCACCTTTCAGGAGAGACCATTAGAGCAGCCTGTTTTCCTCCAGGTCTATCTTCCAACTTGTGGAAAGGTAATGTTGATACATACCAGTTATTTCCCCTCATGCCTTGTCAGATGCTAGGACTACTAATATGGCCACCATGGTTTCCTTCTCTCCTTCCTTCAAAAGTCATGATCCTCGATGACTGAGGGGGGAAAAGAACATTCCAACCCACTCTGTTCATAGAATTCAAACCTAAGGCCAGGGTCAATCTTGTTACACTGCCTATTTGAGGTTCCATAATTCTGGATTTTTATGTTATGTCTCACCACTGATAAGATATCATCTTATCATATCTCATAAGGAGTAGGGAAGACCTTTAGACAATAGTTAGATGCTGCAAGAAGTATGGCTGGTGAATTGGTAGGCTGCAATATTGAACAAATTCCTCAGCATGGAGGTAAGAGCATTCAGCTGTAGACTATCACCTGGAAGAATCATAAAACTATTTGTGGTCATTAAAAATGCTGTGGTAGTTTGTGTGTCTTCCAGGAGCTAACATAATTACATTCTGCTGGTCAAAATTCCCATTGTATTTCTTTTTGGATAAGAATGTTCTTCACTTCCCGTTCCTAAGCTATTGTGTACTATTGTTGTGTGATGTTTGCAATTTGTTGCTTTTTCACACCAGAGATGGCTGCACTTCAGTGATGAGCAAAGTGTTTCCAGGATAATGAATATTGTTTTTACAATCAGTGAGTTTGTAAAGCACTGAGAGTCTTTTGGATTAAAGGCACTTGCAAAATGCAAGGGTCTCATTACAATTGACTAACAGGTCAAAATGTATTTTATTTCAATCCAACAGCCCTACATGTTTCAAATAGTTCTAATATATAAATTATATCCTACTTTATAGCAAGAGACAAACCTGACTGCCCTTAACCATAATCACTGCAAATTGCAGTATTGACATCTTTGAATTAAAATTGCAGAAGGATTCACATTTAGTTTTAACCACCATCTAAAGTCATTTGAATATTGTGGAATCAGAATAATTTTTGAGATGAATATAATATTCTTCCCCATGTATTTCATCAGTGAGGATCATTTGGATAAAAACAGAGCTTTAGTTTAAGAGTTCATTGGCTTGCCAAAGATAATGGTTTAGAGTTTCTCTGGGCTGTAACAAGCTGTGAATGACAGTGTTCACTCTTATTTCTTAAGAGCACTGCCTCGTTATCTACCACTGTGATCCCAACAAAGGGAAATCCAGATGTCTGTAAATTGAAGGAGAGCTGGATGACATTCTGCTGTTAATGCTCTGCATACATAAATCATTGTAATAATAGAAGATTGTGTGACAAAGGTTAATCCCTCTCTTTCTTGTGTAATAAACAAGAAAAACAACAAATTAGGTGACTGTAAAGGAGCAGACTCACCCCTGCGGTGCCCCTGCTGGTCATTGGGGAATTCTCTCTTTCCAGCGCAGAGCGCCCTCTGCAGGCCAGTAATCTGCATAGCTCTGGCCCCCGTGTCCCTCACAGACCCCAGTGCCCCTTTCTCTGGGTTCTGCCCCCTGGCAGCACCCCCACACTCTGCCTCTGGGTCTCCCCTTCCTGGGGGACCCCCAACCCACTATCCCTACCTTGCCTCAGTCTGGGCTACTGCCAGTCATCAGCAAGCCCCTGCTCCCTGGGGCAGACTGCAGTGTAAAGGCCACTCATCATAGGCAAGGGGGCTCAGACCTGTTGCCTTCCTCTGCCTCCCAGTACCTCTATGGGCCTTGGACCTGGCCCCACAGCCTGGGGAGTCGCCAGCCTGGAGCACCCCCGCTCAGCCTGCTCCTTCCCCGGCACGGCACGACCCTCAGTACCCTGTCAGGTAGGCAGCCAGGCCCTGCTCTCTCCCAGCCTGGAGAGAGACTCCTTAGGCCTCTGGCTCACATCCTTTTTATACAGGCCAGCTGGGGCCTGATTGAGGTATGGCCCAGCTGCGGCTGCTTCCCCAATCAGCTATCCCCACCCACAGCCCTCTGCAGGGCTGCTTTTAACCCCTTCTATTTTAGAAGCAGGGTAGCCACCCCACTACAGTGACACAATAATTCTATTTTTAAACCAGAATGACAGATCTTTTCTCCCCTTGATGCCCACACAATTTCCATTTAACAGATACTGCACATATACCTCAAGAGATGTAAAACCATGGGCACATGTGAAAATATTTCTGCACAATTCAATTCGCATCTTGTTTAGAGACTGAAAACAAAAAACCTTTCCAAATAAATTATGATTTATTTTGATAAATAATCACAGGATCAGGAGAAAGGAATTAATGGAATTTAATCCCAATTGTGCCAGGGACTCACTGAGTGGCCTTTGGATAGTCACTTTCGTTCTCTGCCTCAGTTTCCCCAATCTAGAAAAACACGACAGTAATACTTCCTGATCTTGAGTGTGGTGGTACAGATTAGCTAGTTAGTGTTTGCATAGCACTTTGAACATATCAAGCCTCTGATTCTGCAAGCTTCTCTATAGAAGGATCCCTGTGCCCATCCATGGCCTCAGGGGCTTCAGCACAGAAGCATAGGAATGTATCCACACAGAGCAGCTTGCAGGATCAATGGCTTGATTTCGGAGGGATTGAAGCATGTGCTTAAATGCTTTGCTGAAAAGAGATGATAATGCCATGGTTACTATAGTGTATACCTGAACTAGCAATGTTTCAGGTAAAATGGATTACAAGGTTAGATTACAAATTGCCTTGAAAAATTCCCAATGGGGCTGAAATCTGTCAAGCTTAGATTCCTCCCAGAAGCAATTTTGAAAAGTTTTCTAAAAAGTTATTATGGAAACTTTAGAGTGCAAAAACCAAGAGATTAGTTAAAGTCTCTACCTTAACATAGATTCTTCTATATACTTTATAGCCATTTTACAAGTTTCTGTAATTATCTCTACCACCACCCACAAACAGGCACACTAGCCAACTCTCTCAACACATATTCTGCACTGCCCACTTTGTTGTAAAACTAACTATTCCCCCGCTGCCCCGCCCCAATATACCTCTGGCAATCAGGTGGCATGGTACAGGTGTTTGGGAATAGGATGGGGGAAAAGAAATTGCACACGCACTCTTGGAGTTTGTAAAATTGGGTTCCCAATCCAATGTTTTAACAGAGGGACCCAGAATTGCTTTGATCCTTCTTGCAACAGGCAAGTGGCTAACTAGAATAATAACACAAAATAATAACAAAAATAATTTGAACATCTGTTTGGCAATTATAGTACTCGCTTTCTTTTCTTTTCTCTTTTAAATTAACTGTCACAAAATGGCTTGAATAGAAAACACATATCAAATTATATACCCATTCATCACACTATTAAATACCATTTACAAAAAAAGACATAATGACATAAGGCTAAAAAACATCTAGAAAGAGAAAAAGGTGATCTAGCCTCCTGTTCTGTTGATCTTAATCCCAGTTTTCTGGTTTTCCACTACGCCTCTGAATCCCTGCTGTATGTCAGTCTTGTTCTACATTCTCCTGGAGAGGATAAAAAAGATGATGTCTCTGCACACTCCAAAATTTAACTGTAAACAAATCAGTGCTACAAGTTTCTCTGATATATTGTCACTGAATGTCAAAAGAATTGCTTTAATTTCTAGTGGGGGTAAAAAGATAAGAAAACTAATATTTCTGTGCTGGTATCTCTTTCAAAGTTTGAAGACAAAAATTTGGTTCTCTCTCCAGGGGAATATTATTTTATGCTTCTGAAACTTCATGATAACAAGACACTTTCAGAAGACTGTTTACAATATTTTAAACAACACACAGAAACTATCCTCTATTTGAGAATTTTCATTTTCAGTGTTACTCACAATAATGAGATTAGCATGTTACCATTTAAAACACAATCGTAAAACCATTTAAAAAATTCTGAAGATTTGAATATTGATAATACACTAAATTTTCCTATACTACTTTTGCATATACTTATTTCTAATAATGACTGCACCACACCTTTTAGCTGGGTGAGGGGAGACATTGTCTGACTTGCTAGGGGAGGGTGAATAGCACTTTACGGGGGTGGGGGGTGAAGGAAGAGGCTTAGAAGCTGCTGCAAAAGGGGGAGTGGGGAAGCATGGCAAAGCGGACTCAGCCCCAGGGACCGGAGGGCTGTGGAGTTGAAAAGGAGCAAGCCTGGCAGGAAAAGCCCCTCTTCCCCAGACCAGGTGAAGAAGCACCCACCCTCCCTCCCCTTGAGGTGGCAAATTACCAAGTTTCGTCAGGACCTGCTGGGGGCATTGTGCGAGCCACTCCTTTCTAGGAGGGCTGGCAAGGAATTTTTCCCTCACCACCAGATTCGCCACAGTGGAGTGGGGGGGGGGTGTCTTCTCAACAGTGGGTTCAGTGAGGGTTTTCTTATGGTGAGTAGGAAAGGAAGTTAGGCTATGATTTTGCAACTTATTATATAAGTATGAGGCGGATGTCCAGTGCTGGTACTCCATAGGGAAGGGAAACAGAGACAAGATATATAAAGGACTTGGTAAAGGACTTAAAGGGGGTGTTTGTTAAAGGATCAGAATGGGGGGGGGTTTGGGGCTCCTATGATTGATAAGGTAGGGAACCAACCCCCTTTTCTTATAGCCCAACTTGACCCCAGTTTGAGAGGGGGGGATGCTAAAATCACAGCAATGTACTGGCTGGGGGGCCTAGATGGAAAAAGAGGGGGATTGGCGGCAGCCCCATGGGTGGATATTGAATGAACATGGAGTTACCTCCACTGACACTTTTATCTGCTGGGTAGTCCCAGACATCTAATAAAATTTGTGGCCTGATTAAAGCCGTATCAAATGTCTCCTGTCCTTGTATTGGTATAGCCGGACAACAGCGTAATACCTTCGCAACACTGACTGATGTAGTGCAGTGGGCCATACCACAAAGAGCTTTTTCCAACAATCCTTCTTGAACTCTCTCAGAATATTACAGATATAAATGGGTTCAATTCTATCCTCTGATGTGCTGGTACACAAAAGGGTAGAGGAGAGAGATTGGAACCCTCTTGATCTCTCCTTTCTCAGCAAAAGTCATCCAGAATCTTTCTATAGTTTATGAGAAAGCTAAGAGGGATTGATGACAAACATGTTGCTTTGTACACCTGGGACCTGATCCAAAGCTCAAGAAAACCAGTGGAAAGACTCTAATTGACTTCAACAATCTTTGGATCAGGCCCCATGTCCCCAGTGAACATAAGAACTACCATACTGGGTCAGGCCAAAGGTCCATCTAGCCCAGTATTCTGTCTTCTGACAGTGGCCAATGACAGCTGCTTCAGAGGGAATGAACAGAACAGGTAATCATCAAGTAATCCACCGCCTGCCACCTATTCCCAGCTTCTAGCAAACAGAGGCAAGGGACACTTCAGAGCATGGTTTTGCATCCCTGCCCATCCTGGCTTACAGCCATTGATGACACTACCCTCCAGGAATTTATCTAGTTCTTTTTTGAACCCTGTTATAGTCTTTGGCCTTCACAACATCTTCTGGCAAACAGTTCCACAGGTTGACTGTGCACTGTGTGAAAAAACACTTCATTTTGTTTGTTTTAAATCTGCTGCCTATTAATTTCATTTGGTGACCCCTAGTTCTTATGTTATGAGAAGGAGTAAATAACACTTCCTTATTTACTTTCTCCATACCAATCATGATTTTATAGACCTCTATCATATCCCCCCTTTAGTTGTCTCTTTTCCAAGCTGAAAAGTCCCCATCTTATTAAATCTCTCTTCATACGGAAGCTGTTCCATACCTCTAATCATTTTGGTTGACCTTTTCTGTACCTTTTCCAATTCCACTATATCTTTTTTGAAATGGGGCAACCACAAGTCCTCGCAATGTTCAAGATGTAGGCCTACCATGAATTTATATGGAGCCAATATATTTTCTGCCTTATTCTAATGGTTCCCAACATTCTGACAGCTGCTGCACATTGAGTGGATATTTTCAGAGAACGACCCACAATGACTTCAAGATCTCTTTCTTAAGTAGTAACAGCTAATTTAGACCCCATCATTTTATATGTACATTATGGGATTATGTTTTCCAATGTGCATTACTTTACATTTATCAACATTGAATTTCATCTGCCATTTTGTTGCCCAGTCAGCCAGTTTTGTGAGATCCCTTTGTAACTCTTTGCAGCCAGCTTTGGACTTAACTATCTTGAGTAGTTTTGTATCCTCTGCAAATTTTGCCATCTCACTGTATAACCCTTTTCCCAGATCATTTAGAAATATGCTGAACAATACTGGTCCCAGTCCGGACCTCTGGGGGACACCATTATTTACCTCTCTCCGTTCTGAAAACTGACCATTTGTTCCTACCCTTTGTTTCCTATCTTTTAACCAGTTACTGATTCATGAAAGGACCTTCCCTCTTGTCCCATGAGATGTGGTCTTTGGTTTAAGGGGAATATCAAGCACTATCACAATTTGTTACAGAGGAACTACAAAGTGTGCTGCAAAACATTTTCCCCCACCTACTGATCAGCAGGATTCCTGTAGGCCAAGGGGGTAGCATTTCTGCATCAACAAAGGCCCTGATTTAGCAAGTCACTTTAGCACATGCCTAACTTAAAGCATGTGCATATACTTAATGCGTGCTGAACAGAGGTCTAAGGCAGCACTAAATCCAAAACATTATAAATAATGCCTATAGTTACCTAAGTTATGATCTTGTGAATAAATAGTGTTACAAATATCTAAATAAGTATTTACATAATCATGAGAACACTTTTACACATTTGCTTGTCTTTTTATATTTTTGCCAATACTGTCAAATAGAAACAAAAGATGTTACACAATGAAAATTAAGGTAAGATTTTAAGGCCTAATTTAGAAAAACAAAAATATAGACACTATTAAAATAATGAGAATAAAGAGTCAAACTAATTCTTAATTGATGTGCGTGAATATTAAATATTATCATGTGGACTGTAACTTGACAGACAGCTAAGACAGACCTACAGTACACAATGAATTAAAGATGGTGTGTCAGTTTGCAATTCCAGCTTTTGCTTTAAATACAGGAGATTTGTGAAGTTGTGGGATACTCTGCTGAAATATTTTACATTTCTGTGTTACTTTTCATTACCATCTTTCTTAATTGCAAAAGGACTGCTGTTTAATACAAAGTTTTAAACTTCCTATTATGTTCTCCCTTGAAAATAAAGTTATTTTTAAAAATATCAGTTGCAGGAAGCTTTTGAGGAAGCTTTTTTGAAAAATAGCATCATATATTCTTTTCCAAAAAAGGGAAGCCTTCAAAAAATATATCAAAGAGAATAGACACTGAGTAAAAAAAAGTATATATTCTTCATATTCTGACTCACTAGTATTCCAACCTCCTGCTGCAGCCAGAAACTGCAAGCGACTGACTCGTTGCTGGGAGGTCAGCTTCAGGACCTCCAAGCATCAGCAGGGTGGGCTTGCCTCGAGACTTTTCCCCTGAGGATGGAAGGGGAAACAGTAGCTAAGCAGCAATCTTGCATTAACAGAACTGGTAATTACTACAGAAAAGATGGATGGACCTATCGCTTAATAGCTCTGAAGAGCTGACACTGTCACTTGACACTACACATAGAGGTAAGGTATTTAGGCAATCTTCGGATGGTAGTATCATTCAGTTTACATTTGCAGCTAAAGTGGCAGGACACATTACTGTGTTACATATCATTAAAATTCAGAATAAGAGAGAATTGTTTAGTTATACACAGGATTCAATCACAGGTTTTAATCAGAGTAGAGAGCATGGCTGAAATCCTGGCCCTAGTGACGTCAATGGCAAAACTCTCATTGACTCTGATGGGGCATGGCCAGGGAATTCCACCTCATCTCTTTCCTCCAAGAACACAGCTGCCACTCAGTGAATAAATAATAATAAAAAGTTATCAGCAACAAAAATATATTATTGAGAACTAGGATTTTCTGTTTCATTTTTGCTGTAGTACTACTTATTTTTTATTTTTTTTTAAGAGCTGACCTCTGTGTTTCCACCTGTAAATTGTGAGCACAACTTTACACTCTTTGGACTTGTCTACACAGTGCATTAGTCCACACTAAACAGATGTGAATTCTGGTGCGCACTAGCATATTATGCTTTAATTGGCTCCTGGGGATCCTGCTGGCATGCACTAAAAATTTCCTAGTGTTACTGTAGTCCCATTTCAAACAGAACTACATTAATGTGCACTAGGGAACATTTAGTGAGCACCAGCAGGGTCTACATGGGTCTGTTGGTTTGCAACATGATGGTGCTTATTAAAATTTACAACCATGTAGTTGGGACTAATGTACCAATCAGCCAAGCTCATAATTATTGTTGCCACAGTCTTCTTCTTAGCATATGTGCAACAAGACCAGGTGGCAACAAGACCAGGTGGCATGAGACCAGGATTCATCACCAAATTTGGTCCGCTGGTTCCATCATTAGCTTCCCTGGCCCAGGCCAGGTACTGACAGGGAGTGTGATGTGAACACTGATCCATGACTCCCATTGGCACAGTAAAGTCACATGGACATTTAATCCAATTCTTAGTCATCTATGAGTCTTAACTGTTTCTGCAAAGGATTGCTCTTACAAAACTACAGGCATGAGAACTGGCCTGATTGAGTCGGAGCTAAGAATAGGCCCCATATCTGCAAATTTGCAGCACGTTTATACTCACACTCTATCACTTTAGTTGGTAAAATTTCTCTATAAAGAATATGTTTTAGTCCAAAGGTATTTTCCACCATTTGGCTATATTCCTATAGCATATTTTGTTTTTATATCATATGTAATGCACAATATAAACTACATGTATAATTAATCAATTACTTTAAAATGCTATTCATTTGGACATCTTCAAACTATACAGACTAGGGACATCTGGGAGTCAAATTTCAAATAATGAAATGTTAAAAAGGAGCACATAGCAATAAAAGGGTTTTTAACATAAAAGTGCCCTGTTTGCTTGTAATATGTAGCCAGATAGCAAACTCCCGAGCGTAGCCATACTTTTTAGTGACTTCAGTTTCACTAAAGACCTTGAGCCAGATGAAGTCAACAGAGGTAAGCCAATTTATGTCAGGTGATACTTCAGTCCCACCTATTCCATTTATTCAAAATATTAATTTATATGTTAAAGGCTGTTAGCAAAGCTTTCAGTATTGCCTATTACATTCCAGACCTTGACTGATTTAAGCTGCACATTTTGAAGTTTTGTAGAATGTAACTTTTAGGAAAGTTCTATAAATTATTGGTAACATAACACCATTGGTGCATCCCTTACCATGGACTCTCCTCTAAGAGAGTCATAAAAAATCAAAAGGAATCTGCTCTTTCTGATCTGCATATTAATTTATTGTGGTGGGACAACAGAGTATCATCTGTCCATTTAAGATATTTTAGTTTATTTTACAATTTGATCCTTGAAACTCTATCTTTTAAATATCTCAGACATGTATATACTGTGTTCTGAAGAGCTTTCAAGAACAATGTTTATTAGTCACTTTGATCTAATTCATCACAAAAAAATCTTAAACAAGTACATAATGTTCTTTTAAGTGACACATGTTGAAGCTGTTAAAGTACTTTTAACCCATGCTTTCATGAATCTGAACTCTTACTTACATTGCCTAAAACATAATTAAAAGAATACTGTCAATATCGATGTCAAAGTAACTTGTCACCCTATGAATGAGTGCCTCAGTCAATTTTTCAAACTGTGCCAAACTTTCGGAGGGCTCTTTCACTTTATAAATCAACTAGCAGCTTAGAATATCCTGGCAGCACCTTCAAGGAACGAATCAAAATGACAGGAAAAGAGGGGATAACAATCAAAGCTTGACTGAATACAGGTGTTTGAGTTTACAGACGAACCACAAATGCCTGGATCTTTGACAGCTGTTGATGTTATCAGTTATATGCAGCTATTATTGGCTCCGGTCTTGAGGGCTGTAAGGCCTTTCCCTTAGCAACATCTCCGTGGCTGATAACATTTGGCTGAACTTTCAGATCTTAACCTCCCTTCTGACTTTTTGCAGTCAAACCCGCCTAAACTGATCAGAGGAAGAGACATGCAGTGGGAAGACAAGTAAAATATTATTGACTGGACTGTTTCATGTCTATTAGGAAGAAAGAGCAAGGGAGGGGAGAGCTTTCGAGCTTGACAAGCTTCAAGATAATCAGGGGAAGAATCAAGGCAACATAGTAACCCTTAGAAAAGTAAGAAAGCAATGGCTTATGAGAGGTCATTGTTCTGTGTAGGGAACAAACAAGAAAGGCAAACGTGGGGGGGTGATATTTTAATAATCTCCAGTCTTAGTGCCCCCATTTTTAATACTTTGTTTCTTTAATACTGCAACTTTAAAAAGCCCTAAAACAATTTTATGACACATGAAGCAAAATTGCCACATGGTTTTTTTAAGCTTTTAGTTTTACTACAAAGATATTAAACATGTGTGCGTACATGTGTGAGTAGGTAAACAGATGAGATTCCAAAGGCATCTAATGATGCTCCTGAGAATTTTCAGATGGGTTGCTTCTTAAAATAGTAGTTTAACTCTGTTTTAATGCTTCTTACTTCATTTTCGATTAGAGAACTTCTCTCTGTTCCACCAACATGGATATAAATTAAGTAAAACAAAAGCTCACTAACACGGTATTGCCACTCACTGAATCTGCTTTGCTGATTACAGTAATCTTTCCATCTCATTGCCTTGTGCTCTGTATCTTATTTGGAGCTAAATAGGCTATCCAGGTTTCCAAATTTCTCTGAAGCTAATGCCAGGAGGTTCACAACACATCAGATACATTTATTATAGTTTTCTTTTCTGAAAACTAAGCATCACTTCAGTGATTAGATCAATCTCCCCAGCTCAAACATAAAGCAGTAAAGTCCTAAATCTAGCTTTTGGCAGCACAACAAACCATGTGCTCAGGTGTCGTAACATGGCAGAACAAAAAGCACTAGACTCCTTCATGGCAGCACAAGAAGTCAGGTTTCCCACTGTGTATGCAAAAACCGATCTTGAACATGAGTAGAGAAGCGCTCAGGTAGGAACAATTAATAAACACAGGAGTTGAACACATATAGATTTTTAGGATGCTCTACCATTTTCACAGTCTCTTGTGGGTATAACTCACAACTGTGACGGTTTTCTCTTTGGGGATTACACAGCCTATTTCTTCTTGACACATTGCCCTTCACATTGCAAAAGTCTTAAACTGTGTAATTTACTTACTTTGTGCCACATAGCACTGTAAGTCCTATTATAAAATCATTGTGTACACATAGTAATCTGTTTTATTACAAAGCTGTATCATGCTGCAGAAAGAATGAATAGTGTTATATGAGAATATCAGTAATTTTAAGTAATGATGGGGAATACATGGATTTATAGATGAGATGCTTATAAAGTAAGAAAGGGGATAAATAAAGGTTTCAGAGTAGCAGCCGTGTTAGTCTGTATTCGCAAAAAGAAAAGGAGTACTTGTAGCACCTTAGAGACTAACCAATTTATTTGAGCATAAGCTTTCGTGAGCTACAGCATCCGATGCATCCGATGAAGTGAGCTGTAGCTCACAAAAGCTTATGCTCAAATAAATTGGTTAGTCTCTAAGGTGCCACAAGTACTCCTTTTCTTTTTGGGATAAATAAAGGATGTCAGATGACTATAGACATGCTCTGTGATTGGTATACTTAAAAAAACAGATGTTACTGCTAAGCAGAAATGGCAATACAAAACATAACTCACAGGGCCAGATCCTCAGCTGCGATAAACTGTCATAGCTGTACCCATGTCAATGGAGCTAGGCTGACATACCCAAGTTGAGGATCTGGCCTACAGACATTCTACCAAATATTTTTCAAAGACAAATCAAAGGCTAATAAGTCCAGTTTACGTATTTGAAAGTATTTTTATAACCTGGAAAATTATAACAGGCTTGGATTTATATTTCTGTTTATGGTCAAACAAGTGAATTTTTAAAGAAGCCATTATTTCAGCTGTTACAAATGTTATGGGCAAGATTTGTATTCAAGATGCAACCTGATTTCCAGTTTTGCAAGCATAATTTTGCCCTTGAATTTCTGCACCTACACTTAATTGGAAGAACCTGGGGGGATGGGGGAAATAAGGTACTTAAATTAGCTGCTGGCAGAAAAATACAAATGAATTATTTGTGGGCACAAAACTGCACTTGTAAAAATTATAATAAAGTGAAAAATTGGAAAGAAAACATTTTAAAACTTTTAATATTCCCTGTGATGGGTTCTCTTCTGTCATATTTCTCTCAAGTTCTTCCAAAATCAAAGACCCGGTAAGTAATTCAGGTCTGCCTCCTATTTATAAATGTTATAGTCATCCAATCAGGAAAAAAAAAGTATCATATGATCTGGGTGAGAATCATATAATAATATTATAAATTGTGGACACCAAATACTCCCAAATAGTTCATATGTAATCCAGATAGGCTGAGAGATATTCATACAGCACATACAACACAAAATCCATGTGTTAAATAAATGCAAATAAATATAAATTATATAAATAATTAATAAATAAATAAATATAAATAATGAATAAATTCATTAACTGTTTGCAGACAATTCACAACTAGAAAAGGGCTAAATAACATATACATTGTTTGGCATGGATATTTTGCCCATATCTAGAGAATGCTGTAGATATTCTATTTACCTCAAATAACTGAAATTTAATAGTCACTTGGTTAACATCTCCAAATATTTTTGGTGACCAGTCGCAGAATAAATACAAGGGAAATGTCTTTTAACCATAACTTGACTCAGGAAATTCAAACCTAATTTAAAGGCAAAGGAAATAAAGGAAAATGCCACTAGTAACCTCTCTTTAGCTCTAGCACTCACACATCTATATTTGAGCATCTAGGAATGCATTCTGTATATTCCAAAATAAAAACTTTGGTTAAACAACTATTTAAGCTTGCCAAAGGACAACAACATAATGACTGGTTTCAAAGTAGCAGCCGTGTTAGTCTGTATTCGCAAAAAGAAAAGGAGTACTTGTGGCACCTTAGAGACTAACCAATTTATTTGAGCATAAGCTTTCGTGAGCTACAGCTCAGCTGTAGCTCACGAAAGCTTATGCTCAAATAAATTGGTTAGTCTCTAAGGTGCCACAAGTACTCCTTTTCTTTTAACATAATGACTGTATCAGTTACAAAACCCAAGCACTTAAAAGCAAGGTAATGAATAGATATAAAGCCATCAAGTATCTTATATAGATTGGCCCTGTACTCCATTCCCAACCCATAGGGACTGAAGAAAGGGGTTCAACCCATATCTTTGTGTCTCTTGAATTCTTGGCCCCTGAAATAAATTTCTGGGCTCCTCTAATTTAGACACTGACAGCAATGGCCTCTAATGGATCGTCTGTCAGCAGGGAAATTACAAGACTGCAACACACTCTGGCCACAATGCCTCCCACATGCAGCCCCTGCCCTACACTGTGGCTTTTAGGTGGGCCAGCATAGAATCATTCCAGCCCCCTTAGACTGGGGTATTATCTGGGACTTCTCCCACCACCTTTACAGAGCCAGAACAACATAAGAGGACTGCAGCAGCAGAGAAAATGTACCGTTATTCTTGTCAAATAATGAAATACATATTTTCTTGTACAACACAACCACCTTAACTCTGACCAATTGCTTTTTTAATCTATTATTTTTGTTACCTTAAGTGATACTGTTAAGCAAGAAAAATCAGTTAATGTATTCAGCAAATGACAGTAGAATTCAGAAATTATTTATGATTCCTGTTTCTTGAGAATAATGTTGTATCTTTAATTGACTAGGAAAAGCATATAACTATTACTGTATGATAGTCATGTATGCATAAGGACTTGCATTTGAGACTTATCCATATGTGTTATAGCCTAGGTTTCTTTTTCAGGAGGTCTTTTAGGCTTTTATTTTGAGATTACTGATGAAGATTAATATTTATTGTGGGTCAGAGTTGTATTGTTGTGTTATGATGAAATATGTATTACTTTGTACTTGAGAAGAATAATGTGTGTATATTTACACGGACAACGCAAAATTTATGACATCCTTAACTATTCATTTCTTTGTTTTAAATCCTTTGGTTTTGTTAGCAGTTAGGAACCTGAACGTGTTTTTGAAATGAAGTTTTTTGTATTGGAAATTTCCAGGGTTTAATTTTTCTCTCCGTCGCTCACCATTTCAGTTTGTGTGATGGGGTATAACACCCATCTGGGGGCCAGAACTTTCAGGAAACCCAAGGGTTCCAAGCAAGGACACACTCTCCCCCCGCCCTTTTCTCCATCCCCCTCCAATTAAGATCTCAACCCTTCTACTCTTGCCTCTATGCACACCCTCATATCCTCACTTCAGCAGGGCCAGATTACCCAGTATTTACAAGCGTGGCTGATAGCTGGAGTATTACTGCTGAAGCTTTGCACCACTATCAACTAATGACCAGCTGCTCAGCCTGTAACTCAAAATTCATTTGACCAATTCTCTTCAAATTTTCTCCTTAACCTTCAGAGCAAATATGGTAATATTCATGTCTAAACAATTTTCCCAACCAAAATTATGATGATAAATTAGGACTCTATAAGGAAAGCTGGTTACAACTTTAACTATGGAGAGGCTATCTTCTTTCCTTAATACATCAGTCCTTAAGTCAGCAGCATTCAGGGCAGCACTTCTGGTAATAGCTGACTAGTACAATGCAACATCCTTATGCAAGCCTTTTATCCTCAATCAACCAACCAATCTGAATATGGAGTACCATCTCCAAGAAACAAGCACTAATAAATCTCTCTTTCATTTCCTTTTAATTTTAGACAGATAAATGTTACACATCCTGAGCTGAACGGTCTCTGAACTAAACAGGAGAACATGAAATAACTCAGTAATGACTCAAACAAAAGTTAACCCTATCAGAGCACAGACCTAGTCCAGATTCAGGCATGCATATTATTGTTTCAAAAGCCCATGTTTTAAAAGGAAAACTTGCCCCAAACATACACTCTGATTGATTACTTACAAGAAGCGCTTGTAAAAATATAATGTAACCTAGATCATCCTCTTCCACCACCATCCCAACCCCAAACAGCATGACCTCAAATAGAGCTTTTAGAAGGTAGCCTTTGTAAGTCAGAATTTTCAAAGCATAGGAATAATCAGCTCTAGAAACAGCAGTAGAAGCTGTAGCAGAAATAGGAAGTAACTGTTCCTCCGCTGATGGAGACTATATTGTGGTAGACGTACTGTGTAATTACAGGTGTTTCTAATATATCACATAAACCGAAAAAGGATCTCAGCTGCTGCCAGAAAAGATGAGCTCATAAATAACTGGGATCACAGTTGTCATGTAGCATGGAAGTGATCTCTAAAGTAATTGGTCCACTGGAAAAAAAGGGAGGAGTCAGAAAATGGAGGGGAAACACTCTTCCCCTTGTTACTTTATTCCCTACTGGAAAAGGTTGGAAAAAGTAAAAAAAACTGTTAGAAAAATGGGGGGGAACCACTCACACTTATTTATTTACCTTTTTAAACTGGAGAAATGTGAAAAAAATTAATTGAGAAAGAAGTCCTTTCTCCCACTTTAATTTTTTAAACACCTTTTCTAGTGGGGGGGGGAAATGGGAACACCCTTTCCCTACAAAAGCTAAGGTGACAAGTATTTGTAGGTGCCCTAGATACTAGACCACAGGTTCTTAAACTTCATTGCACCACGAGCCCCTTCTGACAACAAAAATTACTACACAACCCCACAAGGAGGGACCAAAGCATGAGCCCACCTGAGCCCTGCTGCCCCGGGTCGGGGGGGGCCAAAGCCCAAGCTCCACCGCCCCAGGCAGGGGAGGGGAGCAAAGCCCAAGCCCAAGGTCTTCAGCCCTGGGCAGGGAGCCTGTAACCTGATACCTGCTGCCCAGGGCTGAAGCTGAAGCCTGAACCCTGTTAGGCCAGGGCTGATGCCCTCTGGCTTCAGACCCAGGTGGTGGGGCTCAGGCTTCGGCCCTGGGCCCCAGCAAGTCTAACAGCAGTCCTGGTGACCCCATTAAAACAGGGTCCCAACCCACAGTTTGAGAACTGCTGTACTTAACTAATTGCGCACCAATTACAGTGATTGCCATTAAAATCTTAATAAGCAATTCATACTATTGCTGTTGTTTCAGAATTCCTTATACTTACCATAGAGAGTACTGGAAAGCCAGGATTACAGAGGAATGCTAGTTGCTTTAAATGGAACGTTAACTGGATATGAGGTACACATCTTAATGATCATCCCTATACACATGTGCAACGCCCAGAAATGGATTGGATACATGCAGCAGAAAAATATATGGGCTTTTTTTGTTATATTTTATTCCTTTTCCCTTTTTAGTCTTTGTATGTATTTCCTTCTACTTCTTCTCTGCTTCATTTTTAACTGTACTTTTACATTTGATTTTTTCTCTCTCGCTGTTTTCAGGGAAGAATGTGAACACATGACATGTAAGTTTGAACTGAACTCTCAAAGCCATGATGTTCATGTGAATTCTAAACTAAGCTAATCAACTTCACTCATCCTTATGCAAACACCCACTGTGTCATGCATTTTGACCCCTTGCATTTTGCAGGTGTACTCATTTTGTGCGTCTGCAGGAATGTTAAATGTTTCTTGTTGTGATTGTGTGGAAAAGGTTATGTGAAGCCTAGAGGGGTTGTTCCCCATTAGTATGAATCAAAAAACTCTTCTAGTAATATGCAGTGTAAATAGTTGGCATATTATTTAAAGCTATCTTGGGTCAGCCTCAAATTGTGGTCCTTTATCAAAAAAATAATTTATGAAACCTGTTTCTCAAAGAAGAAGTTTCTTCCTCTTTCCATATTCCATCGTCTCTGGAAGATATACGCATACCCCTAACCAAATGGAAATAGCCATAAGAAGCATCCTAATTTTTGAAAGCCAAGTATCGTACCAACATCACAACATTTGAATGGAGAAATGAATTATACAGCTTTCTCATTTCAATTTACACGCAAATCAGGGACACAGTATGTGGTGCTTGAGTGATGGCAAATAAGGTTCTTTAGGATCATTGTTTTATTCACATATACACACACACACAAACACTGGAGATCAAATGCAACTTGGGAACTTATATGATGTGTTGAAGGCCTGTACTCTGGTAGACTTCATGTATTTCAAAACGTGTACAATTTGACTGCAACCATATTTTAAAAGGCATTTTAAATTTAATTTTTAAAACTAATTTTTAATCAGTAAGAAGTTTGGATTTACAAACAGCTATTTTTATTCAGAAAAGCATGAGACTTATGATTTTAAGTCACAGTACATCTCCATTATAAAAGAATATATAATTCTACATCCCACTGTCCCTTGAACTTTATTCACGTTTATGTAGATCTTAATACAGTTATACAGTCATCTGGCTAACATCACCCTCTGGATAGTAATGAGGTCCTCTCTAACCCTTTAGCTGCTATAAAGTATGCAGAAGTTAAATGCACAGATGAAAAAAAATTTGTCTCAATTTTATACTTCTGCAAAATGGTAATTTTGTACTTAAAATGTACAAGATGGATGTTCAGAAATATAGGCTGATAGCCTAAATTATATTTGGTCATAATTTATGTAGTACAGTCCCAAAGAGATACAAAAAAGGCAGAGCATAATTTATCTGTTGGAATCAGAGATAGCTTTACTAAAACTCCCATTTATTCTATCCCCCATAGTTTTAACCAGCCTTTGTCCTTAGGGCGCATTCTATTTAAGCTTTCCATATTGCTGTTTGATCACATATTGTAGCCTATGATTTGCCTATCATCCAAAGCAAATTTAGCTCACAAAAATTATGATCTCAACTTAGCAAACACTTTATTTCTGAGATACAAAATATTTATAGCAATATAAAAATGGTACAAAAATAAAATGTTTATCAGCAGAATATATACACTTTAATATTGGACATTATTAATTCCATTAGGACATAAGGTGCTCAGTTACCATGGCAGTGAGTTTGGTATAAGAACCTAACTAGAATATTATCATTACAGTGGGCAAAATTCTGTGTTGTTGACTTATACCTCTTGCAATCCCACTGTAGTCAAAGGGATTAATCAGGTTGCATATAAATACCAAATTTATAATAATCATATTACTTTCTAGAAGTACTGTTCAAAAATTTAATTATATAGAAGAAATTTTAAAATGTTCTAATATAGGTTTTATTTGGCATATGTAGGAAAAGCCTGTGGTTATTTTGTCAAGCAATAGTTTTTTAAATACTCTTCCATGTAGAAAATTAGGTCAAAAATGTACATAAAAAACAACCACATTAGTAAAAAAGTAATCTTAAGTACTTTACACTGCTACAGCCCGAAGCCATACCACCTCCGGCTTGGTTTCCTTCAGATCTTATCTTTGCATGGTTGGATCTAGTCAGGACTTACTTGGACAGAAGATCTCCAAGGGAAACCCTGATGTTGCAGGAAGAGTCCTCTTTTCATTACCCAGTCACACTGATCCTTCTGCATCTGGGCTGAACCAATGCCCCAGTATGTTGATAAGGCGAGTATGGGAAATAACTGCATTCTCTCGGATATCACTATGTAACTGTGGGTTTTTTAGTGGAGACTGCAATAGCTAAAAGTAGCTTGTGAATCTGGGTGCTTGAGACATCTTAAAAGGACCTGCTTGTTAAAAAGTCTTCCTTTATGGTGTCAAGTCAGAACCCAAAAATTGAGGCACTCAAAACCAGCAGTCACTTTTGAGAATGTAGACCTGCATGTCTGGTGAAAAAGGCACAAAGGGTTGAATGAGTCACATTGGGGAGAAGTTTCAGAGGGGATACCAAATGCATAGATATCAGTGTGATGCACTGAAACTGTCCCTGTGCGCCTGCTCTTTCCCAGAGGAGCACTCCCAACTGTGCTTTATGGCTTGGGGAAAAGGGGAGATGAAAACCGCTGCAAAAAGGGACAGCGTGGTTGCTGACTCATCCCCTGGGAATGAGGGGCTTAAAAGGAGCAGCCCTGTGCCTTAACCCTCCCTTTTACATGAAGCTGGTTTCTATGATTGGTATGGCAGAGAGCCAACCCCCATTATTATAGCCCCCTTCACTCTCCTACGAAGCGGGGTGGGGGGATGGATGGTAAGGTCCCAGCAATGGATTTGCTGGAGGAACCTGGATGGAAAAAGAGGGGGAGCTGGTAAAAGCCCCCCAGGTAATTATGGAATAAACATGGGGTTACCTGCACTGTACACTTTTATCTGCCAGGTAATCCCAGACATCTAATAATAAAGTTGCAGCCTGATTAAACCCACGTCACATGTCTCTTGTCCTCCTTTCGGTGTAGCCAGACAATGAGCAGGTGCTGTTAGACTTCATCCCTCTCCTTCCCAGGAAAGTGAAAAATCTATTTTGCTATAACATGCACATAGCTCATTCACCCAACAGTGCATTATATAACATTAACACAGTTCACATAGCACTTTGGGATCTTCTGATAAAAGGCCCCACACAGTGTAAACATAAGCTGTCATTATGATTCAATTATTTTCAAATATAGTAAGGCAACTAACTCCTGATATTGTGCACAATATCAAAGTAAAACAAAACAAGGATCCCTATTTTTGAAAACAATATAAAAAGCAGCTGTATTCTAATACCTTTAAAGCTGAAGGAAGGGTTCTGTGTCACTGCTATTCACCAGCAGCAGTTTGCATCTGCCATAGGTCACAAATCAGTAGTAAGGCTACTTCATCATCTGTCAGGCTTGATCCTGCAGTATAATGCATGCACCCAAGTACAAGGTGAGAAAGTGGTGAGCAGAACAGGTAGATCGAGGCAAAGAAACCTTGTGTTACTGAGAGCGCTGCTGCACAGCTGCCAAATTATTCCTGGTAGCAGAAGTAAGGCCTCAGAAGTGCAGGAGTGGTTGAGTGGTTCATTTGCATTATAAGGAGCACACACAAGCTCATGTCTTCTCAGTCATATCCACTCCCCATCCATGCCCTGCCCCCTTTTTATCTTGTGCTTTTTTGCTCTCACAAGAACGTGGAGACTTAGTACAGAGAGTACTAGTATATCTAGTATTTAACCTTCCTTGGGCCCACACAAAGCTGCCACTCACAAATGTGCTGGAGGCAACAATCTCTCACATTCTGGGGAGGACTATACTGGCCATATTTGGATAAAACTTCCCACCATGGCAGCTATACTGGTAGAAGAAACAGTGAGAGGGCTAGTTCAGAGCAGCACCGCCGCTGTCATTTTAACCACACCACCATCTGCCCTTACTGAAAGCAGGTCAAGATGACACGGTGGTTAAAACACCAGCAGCTGCTGGCACCGTGGCTTCGCTAGTTCTCTCACAAGTTCTACTCCTATTGGCGCTAACCATTGCTAATTCTAATGCTAATTCATTAGCAAGGATTGAGAAGGGAAAAAAAATCTAGCCTAGACAAGATCCCTGTGTTGCACACTATGTGAGAGTTTATAAGACCAATGCTGTCAAGGCACTTGAACAAACGGCATTAAAGCCCTTCTCATATACTCATTTCAACTGGCAGAATTTATTCGTATGATTGTTTGAAAGCAGCAGCATTCTGAACATGAAATCTTGTTCTTATGGCAGAGTCCAGGAGGGCAGGAACATGCACGTATATGTCTGATATTTATGACACAGTGGTAGATTTCAGGTGGTGCCATATGTATACACATTCAGTGTAAACACACTATCAGTGACGGCAGGTAAGTGGCATCACAGAGACTGGCACTTACCGTGGACTTCTCTTACAGGAAATTCTTTTCTTTAAACAGGCAACTTATCTGAGAGTTAAGCACACTATAACCAGAACTGCAGTTTGAACATTGCAATGCATATAAATAATGTAGGGTTTCATTTTACTTCATAAACTATGTTTCAGCAAAAGAAGGGTCCACTGTTTATAGTGTATTAGATACACACACTGTCCATACAGAAAAAGTAAGGTTGATCTATCTTAGAGCAATTCTATACTACGGCACTACATCGGCACAGCTGCACCAATGCAGCTGTGCTACTGTAGCACATCTGGCAAAGACATTTTATGCCAACAGGAAAGTGCTTTCATAGAATCATAGAATATCAGGGTTGGAAGGGAGGTCATCTAGTCCAACCCTCTGCTCAAAGCAGGACCAATCCCCAATTTTTGCCCCTGTCAAGGTTCCTTCCCCACTCTGAACTCTAGGGTACAGATGTGGGGATCTGCATGAAAGACCCCCTAAGCTTATTCTTACCAGTTTAGGTTAAAAACTTCCTCAAGGTACAAACTTTGCCTTGTCCTTGAACCCTATGCTGCCACCACCAAGCGTGTTAAACAAAGAACAGGGAAAGAGCCCACTTGGAGATGTCTTCCATCCAAAATATCCCCCCAAGCCCTACACCCCCTTTCCTGGGGAAGGCTTGATAAAAATCCTCACCAATTTGCATAGGTAAACACAGACCCAAACCCTTGGATCTTAAGAACAATGAAAAAGCAATCAGGTTCTTAAAAGAAGAATTTTAATTAAAGAAAAAAGTAAAAGAATCACCTCTGTAAAATCAGGATGGTAAATACCTTACAGGATAATCAGATTCAAAACATAGAGAATCCGTCTAGGCAAAGCCCTAAGTTACAAAAACACACAAAAACAGGAATATACATTCCATTCAGCACAGCTATTTTACCAGCCATTAAACAAAAGAAAATCTAATGCATTTCTAGCTAGATTGCTTACTAACTTTTTACAGGAGTTCTGAAGAGCATTCCAGATCTGGTCCCAGCAAAAGCATCACATAGACAGACAGAGCCTTTGTTCCTCCCCCCCACCCCCACCCCAGCTTTGAAAGTATCTTGTGTCCTCATTGGTCATTTTGGTCAGGTGCCAGCGAGGTTGTCTTAGCTTCTTAACCCTTTACAGGTGAAAGGGTTTTGCCTCTGGCCAAGAGGGATTTTATAGTTCTGTATACAGAAAGGTGGTTACCCTTCCCTTTATATTTATGACAGGCCCAGATCCCTAAATGGCCCCCTCAAGGATTGAACTCACAACCCTAGGTTTAGCAGGCCAATGCTCAAACCACTAAGCTATCACTCTCCCATCCTTTTCCTATCAGCATAATTACTCCACCTCTGCAATTGTGTGCAGTACACCCCACAAGGAGGGGCTGGAGCTAGACCCATTTAGACTCAGCCCAAAGGGCTGACCCAGAAAGACTGCCTGTGTTTCAGGTCACCTTTACTTCTCTTTGTTTTCCCACAGACTACCCTATTCCCTATGGGAAAAAAGAAGGGAGAGGACTTTTCTTTTGTTTGTTTGCTCCAAGGAATGCCTTAGGCATCTGCTAGGTGGTGCAGGGGGTTGGGAGGGAGGGAAAGATAAAGACGGTATAAGGACCTGAAGCAGGGTCTGGAAGGGACTTGAGGGGACACCTGTCCTGCACATTTCCCCTCTGTAAAATGGGAATAATAAGAAGTACATGTTCACCTCACAAGGTTATTGTGAGAATTAATAAGGGAATGCACTGAAAAAATGCAGCATTGTACACGTGCTACAATTAATAGCCATATACACCTGTTGTACAACTCTCTGGGATTTGTTTAGTGTACAATGAAGTCCTGGGATATTTACTACAATACACTGGTAAAAGACAGGGATGTATAGAGATAACATCCTTCAAAAGGTGAACCACCACCACGAGAGAGAGGATTGCAGAGGGGGAAAAGTCTGGAAAAGAGGCATCAGAGAACACTAGAGAAATCTGAGAAGTGATTCCTCCACCTTGTACCCCCACCGTCAAGGTTGTCTTTCACTAAAAAGATGATGAAGTAGTGCCCTCGATGCCATCCTTCAAATAAGAGCTTCACCTGAAGCCTCATATTTTGTTAATATTAAAGATCTTTTTGAAGAACAGTGTTGGCATTAACCATTTTACTAGCTCAGTGTCATTTTTAAGATGCACCACCCTTTAGCTAGATGCATTGTCTCTTTGGCACTAAATATTTATGCTGAAAGAAACAGCCATGGATTCAAGTAGGTATGTTACATTCATCACTGTACTAGAGCTTTGGCTTCTCCACACAAACAGGCAATAGAATTTTCCCATCTCAGAAGCCCCAGGTTAATTCTAAGACATAAATTATTATTTCCTGAAATTTATAAAAATATCTGTAGGTGCCCATTTTGCAATCTGGATGTCTATTGCAAGAACTGAAATACAAAAACCATTACACTATAGAAGAATAGGCCAAAATAAATATTCACCAAGCCTTCTCCAACCTTTCCCTCAACCCTCCTTCCCCGCCCCCCCCCCCCCCAAAAAAAAAACCCAAAGAAAAACCATACAAGTAAATAGCTTGAAAAAAGGTTACAAGGGGGAAGAGATTCTGAAAATAAACTTTCAAGTTTGGGCCAGATTTTGTAAAAATGAAACATCCTTCTAAGTTCCCCTCTACAATTCTGCAGGAAGAGTTTAGTGGCTGTGAACAATATGCAACCCAAATATCAAAATGCAGTTGTTTAATTAAGTGATTTGCAGATGCAAAGTCAGATGAGGGATTATGACCCTTTATCCTCTGCTACTAACTAAAGATGTCAAGAACTCAAAGAGTCAACACCTGGCAGTTTGGCTTCAAAGGTAATTGTACTGGGATCAGCAAGTTGATCAGCAGGTTGATTGTACTTTGATCAGCAAGTTGCCCCACTGAACTCAGATGTGGATAGGCCCGGGTCTGCCCTAGCACGGGCTGTGCTAGCTCTGAGGACCATTGCTTAGTGGTCTCTGTTAGTTCGGGTCAACCTGAGAGTAAATTTATTTTTAAATTAATTCTTCAGTTTGCCTGCTAAACCAAAAAATCAGTTATTCACACAGGTCTCCTGAGAAAAAGAGAGGCAACTTAGATGCTGAAGGACCAAAGAGAGAGCCATGTGGATGCACCCAAATGGATCAAGAATATCATGGCTAGTACCAGTGTATCAAAAAATGAGTACCTGTGTAGATGCCAAAATGCCAGAGCAGGTCCCAAGAAACAAACACTACAAAAGCGTATCAGAGTGTTCAAGACAAAGGCCTTGCAATTTAGGCAACTCTATTAGACAAACATTAACAAATGGGTATTATGTGAAGAGATGGAGACACACAAATGCATAGCAAACAGAAAGTTCCTTCACCGAAAACACTCAAAAAGATACTGTCTAGAATAGTCAGTGGGTAATATTTAATTGTAGTAGGCATAGTATGGCATGCACAGCAGCCAGTAAGAGCATGAGGCCAGACTGCCCTCACTCATGCCCTCAAGGGTAAAAGAAACATAAAACCTAAGGGAGCCCCCAGATTTGGTGCTAAGGCCATGGGAGTGAGAATGTGGTCCAGATGATATCTTCATATAAGGTTTATCTAACATATCCATCTCGACAGTACCTGAGTGCCACTCTGGTATGAAGAGGGCCACAGAATAGAAAGTTGGAGAACAGCTGTTCTACAATATCTTAAACCAAATCTGAGTTAATTTTATTTTGCACTTTCATCTTTAAAACCTGATTTCTAAAGTTGGAATGAAATTAGTTTCCTTTGTTGCAAGAACAGAATACAAATAAATTAGTGAGCAGGCTATAAGTGTCCATCTTTAAGACCTTCCATTACTTATTCATTTTAATCAAACTTCCCATGTTCTTTGACTTTCCATCCTTCATTGCCTTGAGCTATGCATTGCAGCTACTGATGACATACAAATGTTAATTTTGTTCAAATTCAAACACAATACAGAAAAGCCTATTTTAAAGACTGCTTTGCAAACATCACACTTAAAATGAAAGTGAACTGAATTAAACAGACTACAGAAAGAAGAAAAAAAAAACATTCAGTCAAGTGGATCCCGTTAGTTCTGTCAAGTGATCTTCAATCTCTCCAGGACTACAATAATTATTTCTTCTTTGAAACTTTAACAGCTGCACATTCTATTACAACATATATAGAAAGAACAAGAACTCCTTTGAAAATAAACCAATTGCAAGGCATCCAAGGAACCAATGATAGCCAACTTCATCCCTAGTAATTAAAGGCAACCCCTGAGACAGCAGACACACAACAGCTGTGCAGTAGTTAATGATGTTTTTGTTCAAGTTTTGTCATTTTCAATATTTATTTTATTCCATTTTCCCTCTATGCTTTTCATACAAAGATGGTAAGATTGCAAACAGCCTCCCTGCAGCAGAAAGTAAGTCATGGACTTCCTATTGTGTCCTCGCTCTCGAACAACCAAATTTCACATTGGTTTTTCAAAACAAAACCTGGTTTTTACTCCCATGTTGTAGATGATCACTAATATTTCCCAGTCACTGAGCTACGTAGAATATGACTTTGGACACCATTTAGCTAAAGCCACATGCTGATTATCCTGCTTGGCCTTGCTGCTGATGTCAGACTCTCAGAGAAGGTCTGGTTGGGACTTTACTACTGGAAAGATATGCAAACAGATTGGTAATTACACCTGGGCCTAGTTTCCAACAAGACAGTGTGTCTAAGAATCACCTTCTCTGGGAGCATTTTGTTCCACAACAGAGATCACTGAAGTGTTAATGTAACTGCGGTCATCTTGGACAACACATCAGGGAGTGAACGAGGGCCATCCAAAGCTAAAATCATGAGCTGCTGCAAGTTGATCTAAAAGCCAAGGCTCTCTAGCTGGAGCTGTAATGAACTAAAATCCCCTGTGGACTGAGCATAGAGGGAGAACTCTAACAAACACTCACCAGTGGGTTACACTAACAGTGCACTTCATGCTCAGTTAATTTTCACGTCACTGGTTTCATAGGACCTAATATAGTGAAAAGTTGCCCCTCCTCTATATGTTCTCATTTCATTTTATCTGGGAAGCTTCCCCCTGCATTATACCAGTAGACAGACACCATATCTGTTCTTTCAAAATAAGCATTTGTGATTGCTTCAAACTGTTTATAGTAGTTTTTTGAATATACCCTCATAACAATAAACTATGTCAAAGTGTGAATTATTTCCCTGTTACTACACTTCCTTGATGTTTGAAGGCACAAGATCTTTAGCCTTTTCTTTTAAAATCACAGCCTACTGGAGGCTCTCACCAGTGACCACATAATACAGATTTCTTGTGGTTTACTGTCAATCCACCTTCACAAACCAATGTGCAACACAACGAAGATCAAGAAATTTTCTATACTCCTTTACTTCAAACCTGCCCTCTATATTGACCCTGGGAATCAAGTCACTATTTTGATGCAGTCTTATTAGTCACAAAGGTACTGTAGATTTACAGTAACCAGGAATGTAATCATCATAACTTTAAGTATCACTAATCATAAAAATAATCTATCAATGATGACAATTACCAGTGTCAAAGGGATTATTCCTAGTATACATTGTCATAGAGTTGAAGGCCAAGAGGGACCACTAGTTCATCTCATCTGACCTCCTGTATATCACAGGCCAACACCACCCACACAGTAAACCCAACACCCAAAATAAGACCAAAGAATTGCAGCCCACAGAACACTAAACTAGTACGTGCCCAAGGCCGAGAACAGGAGAGACTGAGGTTCACCAAAGCCTGAGGCCCCTTCAACGGCAGGGAATCATGTCTAACTGTTCACTGCATTGGCTGATATGTAGGTGGAAAATGAGAAGTATGTCTGCAATGCGGGGGAATAATTATTACTTGAGTATAAAGAACTGATTGTGAAATGCAGGACCAGTTTCATTTTGCTTATAATAATTGTGTTCTATCTTTTAACCCTGAACATATTAAGTATCATCACTTCCTCTGGGGACTTGAAGATCTAGGGTTAACAACTTTCTGTTTTAAAAATTCATTGAGGTGCAAACAAACTATATTGCTTCCAGTGGATATGCCTTGCAACAAGCCAAGGGGAAAAAAAAAACATTACCCCCTACAGGATACTTGGCAATTAACTCCAGCGATGTCAGCAATTTTTTGAAAAATTTCCTAAACATGGGGAAATCTCATCTTCACCATATGAAAGACAAAGCTACTGCAGTGACTCTTCCATGCATTACAATGTGTGTGTCTTACTCCTTAACCAAGCCGCTAATCACGCAAATTATTGCAACTAATTACATCTGAAGGTCTAATTAATTCTTTCAGTACCACATCATTTAGTACGCATTCACAACACAGCACCTGTTTTGAAAATCCTTGCAGTTAATTTGTTTATAAACAAACACTATTTGCATAAAATGTTTAATGAATGGTTTAACAGTTAGTACAATACTCCAGCTTTGTCTTAGTAGATTTGAGGTCATCGAAGGCCACAATAAATTAATTTTAAACTATACAAATTAATTTAAATAGAATGTGTGAATTTCTCATTAATAAAGAAAACATTTCTAACATGTTAATTAATATCTCTGTAACAGGCTAATTACTGTCTGTACAACAAGTGCATCTTACAGTCAAACTCAAAAGATTTTATGGGGTTTTATTTTAGCGTAGTAAAATGCTGAAAATCAGGACATACACACAAATCATAGTTATGTCTGGAACTTACATAACGATTACTGGTAGTGCTGAAGAAAACTTATTTTTTCCTTAGAGAAACAACCAATGTTTTATTATCTAGGACAAGCACAGTTCAATATTTTTTCAACCATATTTTAAAATCCTTAGAGTAGAAGATTAATAGAGTATATTTCACATGAGTGTCGAGCAAAGCAGTACAATTAAAAACAAAATTAACTAGATATTCTCTTTATAGTACTTTCCATTATGTTGTTTGTTCATTTCTACATAGCTTTACATAATTATATGTTTAATAA
This sequence comes from Natator depressus, assembly GCF_965152275.1. Classification (NCBI taxonomy): domain Eukaryota; kingdom Metazoa; phylum Chordata; order Testudines; family Cheloniidae; genus Natator; species Natator depressus. Next base: position 22,789,155 of record NC_134245.1, read on the forward strand.
AATATTACAATTTATTTCTGAACCCTCTTAGTTTTCATTTTATAGAGTGATCTGATTCACAGATGTTATAATTCTCTACATGCAATAATAGCTCAAGCTACTTCATGTAGAAACTAAAGAAGAACAACATCCTTGCTTACTACCAAACAGATTCTTCTGCATGACTATCTTGAAATATGTTTATGGTCCCAATGTTTGTTTCTGATTTGCAAGCATTTTCACATTTGATAAGCACCTGTTGTAAATTTACATCCACTCATGAACTATTCTTATGATAGGGAGCTAAGAATTGTAAAATATATTTATGTCCTTACCCTGGTGTAGTGTTGCCCCTTAATGCACATTCTGATGAATTCACATCATTGTACTATAGTATCTGTTTCAGTAGGGCAGATAAGGAACTAGGGAACTAAAAAGCCTGCTCATTTTCTTTTGAATATGAATTTTTGTTTACTGGCTGTTGCCACAAGTTCAGCTCAACTGGACATTCAACAACAAACACTCAGTGAGCCCTATAAACCGCGTTTGCTTCCAAAAACAAGCTTGAGTGTGGAGAATCTTATATTTTAGCAACACTACCACTGTTTCTAAAGCAGAGCAATTTACCAAGAAGTTTTGAGAGAAAATGAAAAACCCAAGAAAGGCGGAACACACTTAAAGCCATCACAGTCCTCAAACTTTGTGTGGAGCATGTGCAAGTTTTACCACAAACTGAACGCATGAAGAACTATATATGGTGGGCATGATCCTACAGTCATTACTCAGGCAAAACTTTCATTGATTTCAGTGAGCTTTCCATTTCAGCATATGTTTTTTTCCTTTTAGTATTGTGTAAAGTTTTCTAGCGTTCTGCTTGTCGCACATTGTGACTTCCAAAATCTTGGCTTAAAATCACAATTCCTTTTGGCTTCTGTAAAATATGAAAAATTTAGAACAGCTGACTTAAAACTCATCTATTAACCACAGACCAAAATAGGTTAAGCAGACCAGATTCTCAGCTGGGGTAAATCAGTAGTGACAATGGAACTACACCAATTTACACCAGATGACTAATGTTCTGCTAATTGCTTCTTAATTCTATCCACCCTCCCCTCTTCCGGGTCTAAAGCTGTACTGAACTTGTAGCTTGTTTCACTTTAGCCTGGGTCTTCTTTGAAGAAGATTGTCATCCCTACCAAGTGTGTGGTGGTTTTTGACAAAGTGATACACTAAGATAAAAGTTGAAACTTCTACCTTCATATTATATCTTTTAACTCTCTCTAAATAGATCCAGTTATGATTCCGCAGTGTATTTTAAATACATCTTTTCATAAGCATGGATTGTGTTTATTTCCCCAAGAAGTTATTAACATGCATTTTCCCCTGCCATGTATGCAGACAGTCCCCTTTTACATGTTTTTAGGTTTCAGAATACAAGAACCATTTACTTTAAGATTAAGGGCCATTTTGATAGTACCTGTGCTGCAGTTATTTACCGTATACATGTGGGTGGGTGGGTGGGTGTGTTTACAAAATATGAAGAAGGAGATAAACTTGCTATCAAGTGTTTTAAATCTCCCTATAGCAAACAGCTGGAGGTTTTTTAGGTTTGGTACTTAAGACAAATGTTTTTTTTTCTAAACATAGCATGGTAATATTCCGATCTCCTGTTGTAAGAGTTAAAGAACCTTGAGGATTTGATATAAACAAGGCAGACCTTTAAAGCCAAAGATAAGTTGCTCAAGCAGCTGCTGAAGAAAACAAGGCCATAACTAAACTATAAGCAGTATTACTGCTGTGACTAACTTTAATAAGTTATTTGAAGTATCCCATCCACTGATGTTTGAACTATTCCAAATTACAGGCCCTCCTTTTCTCCTTCCCCCTGCAATGGTAACACTGAACTCCAGAGATGGTTCCCCTAACATTAAGAATCTCTAGCATTTCACAAATAAAGGCGATCAGCATGTGAAAAATTATCTTTTAAAATGGAGTTTAATTTGCATATAAGGAACAGGAGATTTATGATGAGCAACACAGCGCAGCACTGCATCTGCCTAGTATCAGTCGTAATTTAGATTGTTTGTGACCGATCTTAAATTCTAAAGCACAGAGAAGATGAAGTGCTCTGTTGCTGTGTTATTGTCAGGAGTCTAAGACTTACCAGAGATTTATTAGTAATCTTATCACAAACATGTCTCAAGTTTTTGCTTTTAATATGTGCCAAGCTCCTCTGAGGAATTTTCCTCGCTGCAATTATATTTCTCAATGCATGCATTCTGAAGCTTAGTTGATTTCCTTCCCAAAATAAACCGACCTATCATTACACTACAGTAGCTTTGGTACATTTTTCCTCTGCTACTTAATAATCAATGTATTCATCATTAAAATCTGAGCCCTGAAGCAATGGTTTTTAGCATATTCTAATGACTAGCAACTTGCAAATTACATTGACCTTTCATGTACATTCTGTAAGCACCTTGTTCTAATGTGTACTGTATTTATAGTTTGCCAATACAAACTAGCCAAAGATTGGATAATTACTGTAATCTATTAGCTCGATTGCTTTCCCTGCTCATTTGTAGCATGTGCCATACAGACCATTTTCAAAAGCTGGCCTATCTTTCATCTCTTGCAAGCCCAGAAAGTAAGGAATACTTTATCTTCCCAATATACATACCTACTAATATATGAAGAATAACCTATCTCAGCTCAAGGATATTTCAAAAATAAAGAATCTTCTTTACTATTAGTGTCATAACACTATTTGTGATTGACAAAAAACACAGCTCACAGAGTATAAACTTTAGTTGAAGAATGGCAGGCCAAGTTCCATTTTCTACCCATTACCCTGACCTCCAAATAGCATTTAATAAGAAGTGCTTGCTTCCTCTCTTAGAAAGAAAGATAAAGGCACTTCTGTTAAAACAAGGAACATTTACTTATAGCAAAAAAAAAAAAATGTTTCAAACAAAGCTTTAAACATTTTTTTAAAGCACACTGTTGTGACTTAAGAAAGATAAGAAATACCGCATGGACATATTAGCTCAAGTCTCTTTCCGTTGACAGTCTATTTCAAGACAGTTATGGATAGATAACATTACAGACACTGGTAATTAAAACAACACTAATTTTGTCTCAGTGGCTGCGCTTTGTTGTTTGAAATCATCTATCATGGCCTTCATGCTTCACACAATGAGAAGACATTTGTCTAGTCACATTCTGCTTGGTCAACACTTTTACTAATATCCCAGCATACCTGGATGTTATTGAACTTTTAAAGAGGTAGTATACTCATTTTTTTACTAAATCACCTGATTAATAAAATGCTTTGCATGCTTGCTTAATGAAACATACTGCAACATCTATATTGTTTACTTTTTACGCTCACCTTCAATTTTCTTCCTTCTAGATTATTTCAGGAAAAAACCTCTTATTCATGGCACAGTTGTGAAAATATCTAGCACACATATCTCTGTTTTCTGCAGAAAATCAGAAAAGGAAAAGTATATTGATATATGAACAATTATTTTGGAAACAAAATAAATGTTTGGAAGGGCTGGGCATATACATCTAATTATTTTCTGTGCAATAGTTTAATTGATTTATAGACACTAAATTTCACTTCCAGGTATATTTTAGTATTATGCATTCTATATATTAGTCTTAAGAATTATAGCTAGCAAATGTTTTATATTTCAGCAATAAAAAGACAAGAAAGACTTATATTGTAAGAGGGAGAAAGGAGGAATCACTCAGACATTATTTTCAAATTAAACCTGAATAGTAGTAATAAAGTAAAAACAAAGCAGTAAAGATAGATTTCAAAGGAGCGTTACTGAATGACACAAACAAGATAAGAAACAGACAAGTTCATTTAATATGAAACTCTATGCAATGGGGCTTTAGGGCTTTAGTGCTCATATTTAAGTGAATAGGACTTTGGTCACTAAATTCTTGGATGTGGGAATGAGCCCAATCCTGCAAATGCTCACTCAAATGAAAAAGGAGTGACTGTTTATGGGGTCAGGACTTAAGTGCTTTAAGCATAGCCTAATATTCAGCAGCAGTCACTGTTTAACTGAACAATCCAACTTAAAATACACAGCTCTCTAGAAGTCTTAAAAAAACCTATGAAACTTAATCATACATAATATCCATATTTCCCCCTTTTGAAAAGCTTTACACACACACACACACACACACACACAGGTACGTAATTACACAACCTTTTTTCGCAGACGTATATGTAGTTTCGGATATAAACTGAAACCCCAGCCACAACTGCTATCCTAATTGCTCTCTCTGGGAAGGTATCATAAATGGAGGTACAGATGACACAGATGTGGTTTCAACTTTATACCAAAAGAAATCCTACATCAAAGCTATCTGAAAAGTGACATAACTAGTTATGAAAAATTATATTTTATTATATCTTAAACGGTAGATTTTTATAGATACAAAGTGCCTTTTAAAACAGAAAAGTATAGCAAAGTTTTAATAATTTGCAATTCATAAGGCTTTTTTAGATCTTACCTAAATAGCGTCAAGCTTACATATTACTTAAGTCAGTTTAGGAAATCCAAAGCAGTTGTAGCTCAAATAAATCATTTAAAAAAATCTTATTTCACTAAAATTAAAAAGTAAATCTTATTAGCACTTGTATGTGACCAAAAAAATGTAAAAACAGGCATGACACAGAAGCAAAGAAGGGACTCGTTCTTTTTCTATTCACGTTAATGGGAGCTAAGTATGATCAGCACCTTATGGGAGATACCCCAAACCTTTCAGGACTTGGCCCTATACCTGTATACCTTGAAAAGATGTAGGTGGCAGCAAGTGGCTCTCTTGGGTCACAGAGGATGGGAAATGCCAAGCAGTAGGTATATGAAAAGGGTACTGGTAACTCTTTTGTGTTGCATTTCTGGAGACTATAAAAATCCCTGAACCTCTTGACTTCACTAGGTTCATAGATTTTAGCCATTTGTAACATCATTTTTAGTACATTAGGAATTTCTCGGTGAAATTGGTATTTTATTTTTATTGAATGTTACTGGATTTTAATTGCAATGTTTTATGGTAGGCCCCTAGACAGTGGCAAATAATGTGCTATAAAACTAGAAAGTGTACCATTGACTCCGTAAGTTTTTCATTAATACCTAATTTTTAAAATGTTTGCAAAATGGCATGAGTTAACTGGATCATAGCTTTTACAGAATTGTTTAAATAACACAAACTGAAACAGAATGTAAACAGCTTAAGGCAAGTCACATCCAAGCATGGCCTTATCCATACACTTCTATAACACCTTTAAAGTTTAGTATTCAAATTATAGACAACATCACGGGACAAATTGCACAAAATGTTAGTTAGCACAAGTATCCAGAATCTGAAACAGGAAAACGTATGCTTTCCAGGAGCAATTCCTACAATGAATGAAGTCTTTTCACTTTCCATAACTTATTTGCATGAATTTACTTTTTTGCCTTAAGAGGTTGTTGCAATGTGTGTTAAAACACACAGCGCAATTTTAACTCCATAACATCACAAAAGAAATGTTATGTTAGTATAAAGTGTAAAAATATGAATGCTGTTACATTTCTTAGCACAGAAACCACAGTGCAGCACTGCTCAAAAGCACCACCCAAAGGTAGAATAGATGTAAAGACATTCAGAGAATTGTCTTTTTTTGTGAATTTCAGCAATATCCAAATGTAAAAAATGACAGTGCTGTGGAAGCTGACAGAGGCTTTTGATTGAAGTGACTGATTTCCACAGCTGCACCTGTAGAAAATTGATGATAATGCTGTCTAAACCATTCATTATGATTTGGAACTTTACTCAGATGAATACTAGAGTTATAAATGTGCTAGACATGTGTTGTAGATAATATGACAAAGTACTGTTTTCAAATGAGAATTCCTTTGACCTAATTTTATCAAAATCATGCAAAACTGGCAAAGAGCATTTATTTCTGAATCTTTCTGAAACAGCTGAAATTGTATTTTTTTATTCAACACAATGAATTTAAGTGAAATATATTCATTGAAGAGAATCCAGCTATCAATTGTATTCACAGATTTTATTTATTAGAATTATAAAGCAAAATGATAAGACTTTTATTTTGCATATTACCAACAATGATCCTCCTTCTGGACAAAGGACATTTATCTTTTTGGCAATCATGCTTACAATATTTCTGGGGATGAATTAAGCAACTACTTAGCATTTTAAAAATATGTAAATATAAAATTTGGGTATGAGCTATGTGATGTTACTGATGCACTACATGCTGATAGTACATTTTTGTTTAATAATCATTTTGATACATTTACAACCTATTAACCAGATAGTTTAAATAATAGGTACTTGATGCCTTCTTGTTTCTAAATACTGTATCACTACAGCAAGTAAATATATTTATTCCTTAACTTACTCAAATAGAATCAAGATACTATAAAGTATAATGTTTCCATATATCCTCTACACTTAAGCAGGCTAATTTGTAGGGGGAAGGGCTTGCCCTTTTGGCCGACATGAGCTGCTCACAGAAAAGAGTTGAGAAGTTGTGAAGCTAAAAGCGAGAGCTACTGAAATGCTACATCCTTAGAACAGGGATCCCAGTACTATAAATACAAGGAAAAGAGCATTTTGGCACAGACTAGGGTTCTCTCATCTGAAATCACAATTAGATGGAGGAGCCTTGTGACTTTTCCACCAATTGGATAATTTTTTCTTGATACTCATTTCTTCTCACTGAGAAAGCTAGGGAAATAACTTTAGCTGGTCTGGGTTTGCTGGATGGATGCCAGAGGCGCCTCAGCTCTCCAAAGCAATCACAGCCTAGCTTGGTGTCAGGCTGTGCCAAACATCACACCTCTGGCTCTAAAGAGCCCTCTTACTGGCTGGGAGGGATGGAGGACTCCCTCTCCAACCTTCCCTTTTGTTTGAGCTGTGGGAGGAGCAAAGGGCCATTCAAGGCTCTTCTCCTGCTGCACCAAGATTTTTCCTCCCGTGTGCTTGGGGGCCAGGACTTAATGATTGGTTCTTATCTTCAGGAGACTGTATTGGTGTTTAATTGTGGAGTATATGTTATGATGTTTACTGACCACTGCTTTCTCTTTTTTTGTTTGGGCCAGACCAAAATTGTGTTCAGGTTTCTGCACATTCCTCCATGTTATATGGCAACTTTGTAGAGGGGTAAATTTATTCACCCATTTGGGCCAGGATGGTAAGTAGGGAGGAGCATATACCTCTCAAAACTGTGGGATTCATGCGTAGCCAGGACTGAAAGGTTCAGTGGCCAAGATTCCCTGCAGTCTATCCCAGCAGCTGCTCTAACCCTCTTCACAGAGGTGAAGTGTGGCTTGGTACAAGTGCAATCTAGGTCTGAATGCATGTCTCTCTGCCTAGGTAGTCTTTTTACCTTGGGAATCTGCCAATCAGGCCAAAGAGTGGCTTATGCTGAGCGGCTACCACCACACTTTACTGTAAAGTCTATGTTCATTTCCCACCATCTGCTTAACTTTGTGTTGTGGGTTTTTCTTTTCTTTTCCTCTTATTATTATCTAATCAGACTGTGACCCTTGTGCCATAAATTATCACAAGCTTGTGAGGTATTTGTGGGGGTTTCCTGGGCAAGTATTGTATGTGGCGGAGAGCAATTTCAATCATCCAAAAAAAATCAAAGAAATATATTCAATTTTATTGAAATTTAATTAAAATAATTACATATTTCATGCTCTTTTTATCCAGCTCTCTCACTCTTATAGCTACAATATGCAGCTATACAGAGAGATTTGAGCTTCCTGAATATATGAACAGTTAAACGGAACTCCTAGTCTACTTGGAGCGAAGGTTGTGCCATGTGTTATTACAATATAATGACAGTCTCTTATAGTGAAGTCCCTTTTTTGTACAGAATAACTTCACTTTGAACAGAAGTTCACTATAATTAAGGTTGTAGTTTGGATGCTGCAATGTATTCTCATTCACTGCAATTAACTGACTGCACTATATCAGATTTTACTATATCTTGGGTGCCACTGTAATAAAATTCTAGTAAATTACATTCTCTCTTGCCCCCTGCCTTTCCTCTTTTATTTTTGATTCCTCCACTGGTCTCTGGCCAGTTCCTTCTTTGCCCTGTCCTCCTTGGCTGACTCTCTTTTTAAAGACTAAGCTTTTCATTAGAAATGGGCCCAAACAAGAACTGCATATCCAACCTGGTGTAGATGCTGATCCAAACCTAATTTGATTCCAGACTTTGCAGTCTGGTCCTCTCTTTACCTCCCATGTGGAAGGCTTATAGGACTCCAGCCAGATTTGACTAACAGCTTCTGACAAACTCAAAGATTCAGCAACTGGGAGTTCATGATCCACACCAACAAATGAAAGGAAGCAGGGTCTGTATGTAACACCCTTGTCTCCCTCTCTGAAATAGATGATTGGGCATGTCTAGCAGAAATACTTGAGACAGGAGATCATAGTACTATAATTTATGAGCACATGAATTAAATAGATCATGTGTGCTCCCTCATGGCTCCCCTTGCGATGGACCCTAGACAGTAGAGGGAACACATACAGGAAGCCTATTCCTCAGTACAGGAAAAAGATAACTGACACAGCTTCTCACTCTTTACCTGTTCAAGCAAAGCAAAGCTGGCACTTGGCATTGGCCTCTGATGCACAGAGGTAAACTTTGGGGTCAGTAACTACTGCTGAAATCTCTCATAATTTCTTGAGATGGTCTTTATCAAGAACTAGGCAGACCAAAGGCTGAAAGCTCCAAACAAATCCTGAGGACATAGGAAAGGGATTATGAGGATCTCATTGAGTCTTCTGAAACACAATACAAGTTAAAGACTCCCAGACTACTTTGGAATGAGAACATTCTAGGAATAAAACCATTTCCACTTCTGTGAGAAAAAAATTGTTTTAATCATGAATTTCTTTCAGGGCAACTTCCTACCTGTGTAATTTTGTGTCAGAGGGATCCCTGGAAAGCAAGGCTGTGGATAGATTGGAACGCAGTGTGATGTCCAAGTGATGGAAAATTACCACATCCCTTGGTAAATTGTACCAATAGTTAATTATCCCCATTGTTAAAAATATGCACCTATTGCAAGTTTGAATTTTTCTAGCTTCAACTTCCATCAAATCTTGTTATGGCATTGTCTACTAGATTAAAGAGTTTCATAATTCCATAAGGAAATCTCTCCCTGTTCAGGTACGTATACACTGTGTGACAAAGTTCCTCCTCTGCCTTGGTGGGTCCTGTGCTTATTGGTGGATTTGCTCGCCTCAGAGATTCACGGCAGCCCTCAGTTTGGCCACTTTTGCTAGTGGCTCAAACCTGCCATTCACTCAGCTAACCTCATCACTGTCCAGCATAGGGAAAAGGAAGGAGAACAATCCCTGCAGTCTCTGCTTGTCCACCTAGTGGGTCGGGGACAGGCCAGGGATCTTCCCCTCTGGTGGGACCCACAGTCCAGGTCAACTTCTCCTGTATCCAATAGGGAGTTGAAAGATGGGGGGAACCCAGGCCCACCCTCTACTCCATGTTCCAGCCCAGGGCTCTGTGGATCACAGCTGTCTACAGTGTTTCGTGTAACACCTGTGTGACAGCTACAACTCCCTGGGCTACTTCCCCATAGCCTCCTCCCAACACCTTCTGTATCCTCACCACAAGACCTTCCTCCTGATGCCAGATAGCGTTTGTACTCCTCAGTCCTCCAGCAGCAGACCCTCTCACTCTCAGCTCCTTGCACACCCCTCACTGACTGAAGTGAGGTCCTTTTTAAACCAGGTGCCCTGATTAGCCTACCTGTCTTAATTGATTCTAGCAGCTTCTTAATTGGCTCCAGGTGCCCTAATTAGCCTGTCTGCCTTAATTGGTTTCAGCAAGTTCCTAATTGTTCAGGAACTGTCCCTATTACCTTACCCAGGGAAAAGGGACCTGCTTAACCTGGGGCTAATATATCTGCCTTCTATCACTCTCCTGTAGCCATCTGGCCTGACCCTGTCACAACTGTGATAAAGTCACCTTTCAATCTTATCTTTGATAAAGTAAATAGATTAAGCTCATTGGAAGGCATGTTTTGCAAACTTAAATCATTCTTATAGCATACTTCTGCACCCTCTCCAATTTTTTTGAAGTGTGTACACCAGAATTGGACATAATATTCCAGTAATGTTCTCACCAATGCCTCACACAGAGGTATTATTTTCTTATTCCATAGTCCCATTTATACTTCCATGGATTGTTAGACCTCTTAACCACAACACTGCACTGGCATCTCATGTAAATTGGGTGTCTACCATGACCCACAAGTCCCTTTCAGAGTTACCGCTCTCCAAGATTCAGTCCCCCTCCAGGCCTACATTAATGGGTCAGATTCGGAGAGGGTACATGTGGAAACAAATGATAGGGCCATAGTACAGGATAAAAGGGAGAGCAGGGAGTGAAATAAAGAAAGGTATCCCTGGAGAGGGGTGAAGAAAGAGACTGGGAATCACAGGAATACTAAAGAGATTTGTTGTGGGTAAAGGGGACAAGAGGGAAAGAGATGGGAGTAGGATGAAAACTGAGAACACTTACATTTTTCTTATGCAAATGCATGAGTGGGAGGGTTAGTTTTATCAGAGCAGATGAAAGAAAGAAATAATAATATACAGGAAAAGAAATACAAATAAAAACAAAAGAAAGAGGGGAAAAGAAAGAAGAACATTAGAAGAAAGTTGTTCCTCAAAAGACCCTGGGAAAAGCATTACCTGGCCTCAAGAGGGCTGGAGTCTCAACCCACTGTCCCTTCCAAAAGCCATGGCGACTATTGGTGGTGGGCACAGAATTGGAGGAGGAGCTAGGGCTGTGATGGCATCAGTTCAAGTCCTGACATATTCTGAACTTGCATCACTTCACGAGTATGACCAGAACCTGCAGTCCCATCTCAAATTCTGATCGGATCCAGTCAAACATTTTACACAGCTCTAATTGTACGATTATTTTCTATTAATTATTTTCCACATTGATGATATCACTAAAAGTATATGAGTAACTCACCAAATGGACTGAGTTAATTCTGTTATTTAGATTCTGATCCAGACATAAACAAGTAACATCTAACCCTATCATCTGATTTCAAGCGAGAACACATACATTTGATAAAATGGGTATAAAACTTTAGTCATCTGTATAAAACATTTTCGCTCCTCTATAATTCTAGAAACACAAAGATATAAAGATGCTAGCCTCTTGTGTACTGGCAATTAAATTAAGGATGCTTTTGAATTAAATTAAAAATTCATAAAAGCTCAAATTCTTATGAAGCAGGTACCTGATTGCAGAAGCTACAAGTGAATAAATAGTGAGATTAAAATGATTCTCTCGATCACATATACCTTTATGTCATCACAAAGTTTCACATTTTCACAAATCTGTTTGTCCCTTTTTTATGCCATTAAATCTCTTTGGTACATTTACTGCCTCATTATATATGTTGGGAGGTAGCAACATGCAAAGTCTCCAATTATGTAAAAGGAACCAACACTTTAATACCATTGATGACACTTATCACCAGAAATTATGAACTAAAAACCTGAAAAGGATAAATATGTAATATATTGCATTTGTTCTTCCCCTTTTTTTCTTGAAAGAATGTTATACACTATGCCATCAGAAAGTCAAACCTAGTTATACAGATCTGCTCTCTCCACTAAAGAAATTTAAAAGACTGAAATATTTCAGAACTTTTATGCAGGTTTTTGTCTTAACCCGTGACCTGCATAATCCATGTTATCTCCTTGAACTAAAAGCTACAGTTCTGCCCTTTTCTCCTCTATACTTTCAACATAATAGGTATTATTACCCATAACTTTTTATTTAAAGGAATTGTGCAGCCAGGAAAATGAATGAATTTAATTATCAATGCAGTGTGAAAAAAATCATTAGAGCAGGAGCCTGGAACACCACATATTAAAAATAAACAAAGGCTATTAAAAAACAGTTTCAAAAAAAGGAATGTCAGTTTTTCTGCAATTCTCAAAATGTAAATACCAAAAAAGAGAACCAAATGTAAACATCTACAGTTACTGAAGAAATTACTCTTTAAGAAAATGCTAAATGACTGACTGGATCATTTAACTTTAAATCTATACTTTATGTGGCAATATGGGGAGGTCATTTGATTGCTATGCATAGAAAAATTAGAATTCTAATATGATCTCAAAGTTTCACCTTCATAAGACAAAATTTTCATTATAAAATTATATTTAATGGTAGTCACACCGAACTGCCTCCTCAGTTCTGTAATATATTTCTATAGGCTGTGGACTATGCGTTTAGAAATGTGTGTTTAAAAATACAGTAAAACTGCATCTTTTAACTTTTAAAAACTCACTGTACCCCTTTAAAGGCTGCATAATAAACGCCTGTTTGTTTGTAACATTTTGAAGCAAACACAAAACTACAGATTTTTTTCACAAAATTATTTCACTAGTTGGAAATCAGTTTGATGCAGTTGTATTTTCTATTAAAAATAGTTTGTTTGCCCATATGCCAAAGACGCCAGCATTGGCATGTGGACCTTTTAAAAAAGTGAGTAATGATTCCACCTTTCAGGGGTTGGAATTACAGATTTTTGTATTTTCACATTCTGAATGTGTATAAATTAGTGCATAATCTGAGCCAAATTCATTCTTTCTTTCTTCCCACCCATATTGAAGCCCTCACCCATGGTGTAGAGAACAAGTCAGCCTAAACACTTGTGGGCTTCCTCAAATCTAGCTACCATATAGAATGAAATATATTTAATGTAAATACTATATTCTATGTACCTTCTTAGAATCACAATGGGCCAGATTCTGCCCTCAGATATGCATGAGCAATTTCCACTGAAGTCAACAGAAATAGTGCATTCATATCCAAGAATATAATTTGCCAATTTGTTTTTAAAGTATTTTTATTTACTTCTTTGCTTAGTGCAAACATGCCAATAAAAGCATTTCTCTCAGCACTTCAGTTCACTTCACAATCACTGTTACATGACACCATCACAATGATCTATAACAGTTAATAAACATGGGACAGGAAAGAATTGTCCAAATTGTAATTGCATAAAGTAATGTCTGTGGATAGGAAACAGGAATGATACAAAAGGTAATATTTTAAGGTAGACAAGCTAAAATGTGGAGTGCAACAAGGGTCAATTTTGCGTTCTTATGTACAAATGATCTTGAAGCAAATAATATTTCAAAAACAGGGCTATTTTTGCTGATGCTTTAATAAAAAAGAATGTTAGTATGTTGAGAATTACTGGAATATCCTGCAGTACTATAATTACATACTGTATTGCGGATTACGTACTCATTACTGATTAGTCAATATGAGACCTCTGGCTTTGTCATGTCCTAAGTAAATGAAAACATACAATATTCCTTAATCTCTCCCATATTCAGGCCCCAGTCCTGCAAACACTTCCACACATACCTAATTTACTACCATGAATAATCCTTTTGATTTCAATGGGACAACTCTGAAAGTAAAGTTAAGCATGTGCTGAAGTGTTTGCAGGATTGTGGCCTCAGCCATCTTCTCCCATCCATTTTCCTTGGCTATTTTTGGACCTCTGTGGAAGAAATCAGAAGGGAGCCTCACAGTCTGAGAGACAGTGGGCTATGGGGCTAAGAAAATTATAAGAAGTAAAAATTAGGGAAAGGCAAACACACATCAAGGCCTGATCTACACTAAAAAGTTATATCAGCATAGTTATGTGGGGGGGGGGAGCACAAAAAAACACACCCCTCACCCATACAGCTATGCCAGCATAACTCCCAGCATAGACACAGCAGCCATGTCAACTGAAGAGGGCATAGCTAACTTCATGCAGGGAGGTAATGTCCTTACACCAACAGAAATCCCCTTTTGTCCGTGTAGGCTGCAATTATACTATAGGGCTAAGCCACAATAGTTACACTGACATAGTTACTATGCCCCTGTAGTCTCTGTAGTGTATATATACCCCAAGACAAAGTCCTAGGTACGGAGCTAGAAGCTAGCTACACAATCTTCTGGGGGGAAATGGCAGGCAGTTTAGACTGAAACATATTAAGATATGTAAACAAGATGTCACTGAGCCAAATTCACCAATGTTATAAGTAGTAAATTAGATGCTGGGAATCTGGCTCATTTATTCTACTGGAAAAACAGATGTCTGGAAATGTTAACCTATACTAAATTAATATCATATTAAACTTTGATATGACATATATTTTGTATGGTATATATAGGAAAGACATTGATGAGTTTTAAAGAGGTGCATTTGAGAACTACCAAATTGTTTTCAATTTAGGGGATAAAGGAAGGGGAAAGGTGAACCAGAGTGGCCTATATAGCTTCAAAAATAAGACTAAGAGGGAAGGAAAACTATGGAGAAGTCTGCTGAAGGGACATTCACAAAAGAGGAGTACAGGAATAATTTAGTGCCATCTGCACCAAATTCCAAACTATATTATAGAAATGACTTCCCCTTACACAATTAAAGCAAAAAATATTTAGGGCATTTGGAGAAAGGAACAAAGTCATAATAGATAGAAACAGGACTTACTAATGGAAGGAGTTGGAACAGTGGTGAGAGATGGGGGAATCAGAGGAAGGAGCAATGAACTATAAAGAAACATATTGCCATTTCCAGGCCCAAAAAGATCAGCAAGACAAACTGCCCACCATCCAATCTATACTAAAAAGGAGCCAGGGCCTTTTCTGGCCAGGACGCATGACCCTGGTATTCTCTCCCATTCCTCTCAGACAAGTCAGACTCCATCTATGGCATCTTTCTGAAAAGGGCTGGAGATCTTCTTACTTCCTTGAAGGGTCAGGCTGTGATTGGCCCCTATTTTGGTGTGCCTGGGATGAACACAAATGGCTTTCTTCCCTTTACATTGCCACTAAGCGCAAGAACTGTGTGGGGTTTGTTCCCCTAGTGGTGCTATCTACTTCAAAACAAGCAAGGGAAACTGGCAAGGAGCCTGGGCCGGCCACAGAGAGAGGAGCATTCACTGCACTATCCACCCCATCCCATGGGTGCACTTCTCTTGGACCTTGCAGAGGCAAAAGTTCTCCCAAAGTTCTAGAGGGGGCAGTGTGGCTCTTCATCTCCCCCAAAACAGGCCCATGCCCAAAGGAACAGTCAAGACCTTAATTACTTTTCTGCTATATTATTTAGTCAGTGACGCCAGGTATAGAGAGGGCTTCTGTTTTTTATTTCCTTTCTGCTTGCCCTTTAAAAATATTGGCAATGTGTTCTAATGGCTGATGGAGAAGAAAGGGTAGTCAGGACACCTGGGTTCTATACCCATTTTTTCCACAGAGTTGCGGTGTGGTCTTTGACACGGGACAACCTCCCAGATGTTTCCATCTCCTCATCTGGAAAATGAGGGTAGTTCTGCTAATCCACCTTTATGAAGCACTTTCAGATCTCGTGTGAAGGGCACTGTATCTTTATTGAGGCACCTAGAGACCTTCAAGATAGTGGGTACTGGGGAAAAGAAGTTGTTATTCACTATTAACATCTGTGTTTTTAGGAATACCCCAGATGTATGAAGAGTTTACCCCATGACCCCCTATTGCCTTGCCAAGTATACAGTATTTTGCCACATCTTGCTTGACCAACAGTGATGTTAATTATGAGAAAATTAGTAGAATACCAATGATCCTTCCCAACCCCCATGGTTCAAGCAGTGAATGCTAAAAGAAACACTGTATGACACAATTTGAATTAGCAATGGGACAGTGGCAAAGGAACCAACATCAAATAAAATGCTTTTGGAGGACAATTTATTTTTCATGATTTTACATACAACACTGCAGAATCGTAATCCAGTCTTCAGGTTAGCAAATTGAATAACTGCTATCTGAAAGTACAATTCATATCTGAGCTGAAAAGAAAGTGTCTTTCTTCAGCTTTTGCACTATTAGGCAAGCAGATGGCTCAATCTAAATGACTATGTGAAAAAAAAGAGACCAATACAGATCAATATTCTCACCTGGACTTCTGCATTCCAATAAATACCAAACCATCAGTAGCAAGCAATGTAGAGGACTGAAATGGCATTTTAGGGAAAACAGTACATAGAAAAGAAATCAACATGGCTAAAAAACAACCTGAAAATAAATGGTTGCTATGTTTAGTATGAAAAATAACCACATATATTGATAGCAGAATAAACACTCTTCTGTTTTTGTGGACAACTTTCACGTCAATACCAGAATAAATCCCACAGAATCAGATCAGATCAAACCCATAGGTAGCAACTAAGAAAAACACCAAGAGAAACAAAAAGTTAATAGCTCAGCACAGGGCAGGTTTTACTTTACTTCTCTGGTTAAATGAAGGATAAGTTTCTGCCTTTTCCTATGGGCAAAAATACTCCTTTACAGTACTGTGATGATGTCTAATAGACAAAGATATGCCAGAAACTAATCAGTGTAGGCCCAACTCAACATCTGGGAAAATGTTCCAGACTAACAGGTTTCAAAAATCAACAGAAAACTTATTTGCTGTAAGCAGAATTCTCAGATGCAGGTTCTTTGAATCCATAGTCTTATGTCACATGACTCCCTCAGTGTGTGGCATCAAGGAGTAGATGCATTGATTTGTTAAGATTTGTTGCTCTGAGGCATGACCATTATGTATGTGTGTCTTCAGGGATATAAACAGACTCCTTACGAAAACATCAGTTCTTTCCTGACCTGGGCCTTAACTTAAGCAGTAGAATGAACCAATTCTCAGAAGGAATGGCAGTGGGCAAGTTCATATCCATAGATAATACCTTTTGCGGGAGCAAGTTACTTACCTATAACTGAGTTATTTTAGGTATAGCAGCCTATCTAGAAATATACTTTCATTCATTGACTTCCTTTTCAATCTTTTTTTTAAGCACTAAAAGAACAAAGATAAAAAAGGGGGCCTATCCAGGCTTCAGGGACCCTATTTACAAAAAATTGGAGAGTAGCAAGAATGTTTAGGCCTGGATTCCACAAAGCACTTAATCACATGCTTAATTTTAAGTCTTCCGTGGGATTACTTGCTTCAATGGGATTACACACATGCTTAAATAGTTGGCTAGTTTAATGGCCCTTTTACTACCTAAATACACCCTTGCTTTGCCTGGTAAAGCAGACAAATTAGGGAGAAATAAGGAAGATTAGCAGTCTAATTGAAATGGAGGTCCAGAACTACTTTAGGTAGGTATTTTGGGTGTGGATGCAGTATCACCATCTCCTTGTAAAACACTGTGTAAGGAAGCTCAGCAGTTAGGGCTTGCATTGCAAAGGGACTTCTCACTAAGCTATTTCCAACAGAAATATTGTCTAGGAAAGTTAGATCAGGGATTCTCTGAGAGATTCAAAAGATAACTTCGTAAGATTGGTGATCACATCTACCAGGACAATGGCAGCTCACAGATGGGAGAACATAGATGAGGCAACCATTTTGAAATGTTCTTCATTGTTGTGTGTGTACACATTCATAGGATTCTTGAGAAGAAGGGTGAAAAACTGATTTGGTTGCCATAAGGAAAACCCAGAGACACACTAGATGTGGAGTTCAATCCAGAGACAACTCCCATTACTCTATGCAGGCTTGTAGCTTACTGTCGCAATCTGGCTCTAAATTTGTAACTGTCTAATTTAACTTTGTAAGGATTTTGGGGTTAAAGTTTGGATGAAATACATTATACAAAATAAAATTGTATTCTACTGTATCAGGCCTGATGTAATGTCCATTGAAGTCAATGGGAGTCTTTCCACTGATTTCAGCGGACTTTGGATCAGTCCCTTGATAAACAACTTTTGGTGGTGTCATACAGAAAAATTCATACCCCCTACACTAAGAAATACTGGCTTTAGCAGGCTTGAAAACAATTCATTTTGCTTTGTATGAATTTTAATTTTATCACAATGCTAGAACTATCTAATTTGATTTGTGATATTTTAACCAGTTTTATATTTTACAAATTATAACATACTGTAATATAACTGAGTCTAATTGAAGCAGCAAGATTGTACGTTTGAAGTATGATTGAAGTACTGGGTGAGGTCCTGAGGTGTTATTTGTACTTAGAGCTGCCTCTTGTTAGAAAGGGTGAGCTAACTGAAATTTGTATGTGATTTTGTCATTTTAAATAATTGCAGGATTCTCTGACAATTTTAATTGTTATACGAAAAGAAAATAAGGTTAGGTATTCACTAGTCCTAACTTTAGTCATTTAAGCAAATAAAATTATTCTTTCCTTTTCTTGCTACCTTACATATTTTTATTAGATAGTTTCTCGATCTATCATACGTACACTCTTACTTTTAAAATTATAATCAGTTCATCCATAATACTAATATATAAAAAGTAAAAGAATAAGTCAATAAATGACCTGTTACTTCACAGAATCATCATACACTTCTTCATCCAAGTTTGAGAGAGTCTCTAAGCATTTAGACCAAAAATGGTTCCGAAGGTGTGAAAAAATAAAATAAAATAAAATAAAATAAAATAAAAACTTACAAATCTGCTAGCATCAGGTTAAATATCTTGCAAAGCCCACAGACTCCTAAGCAAAACTGTAAATACCAGTTTGAAACTAACATGAACTCCATGAACCCCTTGAAATCTTTTGCCGTCTAATGTTGTGCAGCCATGAAAATGTTGCGCAGCCATGAAAATGTTGCCTTTTTATTTTAAAGCATCAAGCAGATATACTGTATTGCTGCTGCTATTTGCATAAATACTGGTCACAAA
Organism: Natator depressus; assembly: GCF_965152275.1. Taxonomy (NCBI): domain Eukaryota; kingdom Metazoa; phylum Chordata; order Testudines; family Cheloniidae; genus Natator; species Natator depressus. Next base: position 22,807,922 of record NC_134245.1, read on the forward strand.
AAGCCAAAAGTAGTTCATTAATATGCCAAGAAGTGTTAATTTGAACATTGCCCCAAAGTAACTGTAAATTCCATTTTGCCAATGTGTAAATGGAATGCAGCACAAATTAAGGCTGATCAACCCTTTCTCTCTCTCCAGGCCTCACAGAGCTTTTGAGTTCACCGAACCCCATTTGAATACAGTTTTGGGGGCTGTATTTTAGTTGTGCAGATTTTAAAGGCCTTCATAGGCTGACCTAAGAAAACAGATTTTAATAGGTATGAAGGGGACTGAAAGTTGTACTGTTTGCACTAGGGGAAATGTCATCTTTCTCATTTGTGTCATGGGTTCATACAGCATGTATAATATTTAAGTATACAGGAATTCTTATGCTTCAAAACATTCATGTTAGCTAATATTTCCAGTGGGCCTGCACTCTTTTTGATTTATAATTTTCAAAGAACAATTTCCCCAGCTCATCATCAGCACATGTCATGGAATCCAGAAGAAACAGAAACACCAACACCCCTGCCACATTCCACTGATACATTGCTACAAGTATTAACGAACTAGCCCTCGCCTAGCCTTGAGGCAGAAAATCACATTATCCCCGTTTTACAGAAAGGGAAATGGAAGAAAGGTCTAAGAATTCCATGAAATATATAAACCTCTTTCCCAGCATGTACAGAGCCCATTTGCCCTGATAAAGCACTTGATTATTGTTGAAGAAAGGCATTTTCCCCTTCTACCTGAAAAGGAAAATGAGAAGCACAGTCATAGTCTGATACAGCCTTTGTGGTTAAGGAAAGGAGCAGAAAGTTTGGGAGGTAGCCCAGTTGTGAAAGATCCAGCTGGGGAGACAACTGCTTGGCTGCTTATGTCAAACAGAGGATTTTCAGATGAAAAAGTCAGAATAGCAGATTAATTTTGGAATGAAAAGAAGATTGACCATGGTCTCAGTGGTGCCAAGCAGCAATGATTTGTTCTCCAATTAGTTCCTCAAGGCTGAGTCCAATCTTTGGTCAAAGAGTCTGAAATCACAGAGGGTTCCAACTTGTCAACGACATTTTCTGCCAACCATCATGATTGCCATAACGCTTTCCTGACAACAACTGAAGGCCTCATAGTCCTAGATGAAACCTTCCTTCACAGTGTTTAGAGCATTTTTGGTGATCTGGATTTCCTTAAGAAGCAGAGATGCATTCAACATTAGCCCTCAAAATATACAAAGCACATATGAAGGCCCAGATATAGGAAGCCATGAGGTTGTAATTGTGCCTTAACAATTTCCTTGATAAGGGCATCTTTAAGATGGATGGATGAGGGCATCTTCCAACGGATGGAGGAAGATTTTGTACAGGAAACTGCTTTAAAATTATTTTTGAAATTGGATAGTCAGCTTTCCTGAAATTCCCCTGGGGAGGGAGTAAATACTATGACCTACATGGCCAAGGCAAATTAGGATTTGGGGAGTACCAGTTTAAATCCACAGTTTCTTGGACTGATTTATGAATGGACAGAAAAACAGACAGACTAGAATGGGATGCAAGAGGGAGGATTTACCCAGGCTAAGGATCAGAGCTGCTTGAACTCTCTCTCATCTGACTGTTCAGAGGAAGAGAAGCTAAGCAAGTGGAATAAGTCACAGAATTAACAAATGCTGAATTGTCATCACACACCCAACAGTGACAACACATCCTTGGCTTCCTCCCACTGATTCTGTCCTTTGAAATTATATGCCAGGGCTGAACTACCCCTTTGAAGGGCCTGGGCACTACTGCTGTAAAAGCGCATATAATTCAGCTATGTAATTCAGTGGAAGTTGCTTCTCACTCAAGAAGCCCCAGAGCTTGTGTGAATTTTCAGCACTGGTGCGAGATATCAGCAGAGCAATGGTGGCACCATCCAATGGATTTTAAGTGGGAGAGTCACAGGAAAGCAGAGATTTCAAAATTCCCATGGTAACTACTGAAATGACTGTGTATTTCCACTGCAAAAAAGCACAATATCTCCACCCCAGAACAAATGTTTCTAAAATCCCAAACATACTCTGGAAAACGTACAGTATTTAGATACATTAGACACCATGCAAAGTTGGATACTTTCGCATTTTTCCTGGCTACCTATTGTTAATTGCCAAGATGTGGGTGAACAAATGCTCTTTTATTGAAATACAGAACATTCTAGTTTCTGATCATTCTATTCTATTCTATTCTAGTTCCTAATCATTCTATTACCTCAAAAGCGAAAATCAGCCAAAACTGCGGAGGCATGATTACCACTCCAAACTATAAATCACTGAAACTTCACCTAAGTTTAGGTGAACCTGGGTTCCTAATGAAACTCAACAGACAGGGTGTGGCATATGTAGCTATCATCCTCTGTGCTGTGCACTGCATTTTTAAATAGAAAGAGCCTGCCCATCTGTGTAGTAGGGGACAGGGATGCGTGACGGGATTGCAAGATGGAGGATCTCACCAAGTGAGATACACGCCACTTTGAGTCTCATGGAAATTTCCTATTTGTTCTCCCTCTTGTGGGTTTTTTTGTATTTGTTCTTTGTTGCTTTGCTTAATCAAAAATAAAAGTCTTCCAGACAGAGTACATGTTTTGCTCTGTGAACAGAGAACACCACACAGGCACAACCTTCACTAGGGGGTTTATCACGAATGTTTCCCACAGCTCTAATCATATTTCACTACCCTGCAAGTGACTGTAATGTCCAGAACACTGAATTATGTCATTAATTAAGGAATCAGGCAGGAGGTGGCTGATTATAAGTCAGAGAGACTCTGTACTTACACAAAAGTATTTTCATAATCAGCAATGATAGGAAGAGAAATAAAGAAAAATTACATGGTGATTTAATAAGAGTGTGCTCTGATGCATTGATTTAAGATTTGTTTGTTTATGGATGGTGCTGTTTAAGTTTAGTGGTCAGCCAAAAGAAAGGCATAGGATTTAGTACCCTTTCTTTAGCATGTATAGGGAAAGGCACAAAGAAGTTCTGCTTTGGAAGTTGAACTGCCAAAATTTTAATTTCTCTCAAAGCACATACTGGGAAAAGGTAGGATAAGAACCCATAATCCATTTAAATTCTTCTTTCTTTAGAAATGTTGATTTTAGCTGAAATGCAATGTATAACATGCAAGAGCAAGAATAACATCCACTAGAGTATCAGAGATTAGTTCATTAATGGGTTCAAGCAACTGGCCATGCATCAGCATAACATTAGAAGCTAACTGATTTCCCACTGTAAGCCACTTATACAACTGAGCATTTGCAAATCATCTCAAGATGCATGTCAGAATGAGAGATGACAGTGTTAAAGAAATACATTTTTCATTTATTCTATTAGTAATACTCATTATTGAATATGCTATAGTGCAGACAATAAAAAGGGCTTGTCTTTTTCATTTACTTGCCAAGTCAGAACATATATTATATAGAACATGCCCACATTTTTTAAAGGCACTCTTAGTGAACTATGCTACTGTAAATACACCCAGGCTGTTATACAAGACTAGATACAAGATGGCTTTACCAAATGCCATATAGACTTGTAGGAGATTTTCAAAAGGGGCATCTGGGTTTACTGCCGGGACTTTGAGCCCTGATTCAATGAAATTCTTAAACTTAAGTGAGTAATCCCACTGAAATCAATGGAAATATTCACACATTTAATATTAGGTATGTGCTTAAATATCTTGCCATATTGGAGCCTTGAGCTACCCATTTTGGATTCTTTGGCATTCTGGGGAATTTTCAAAGGAAAGTTTCAGCCATTCAATTTGATCCCTATTACTGAGCTGTTTGAGACTTCTGGCTTTTGCCACATGCTCAGACACTGGGATTTGCAGAAATCAGCCATCACATGAAGCTATGGTAGCCAGTCACTGTTGCCAAAGCCACAGCACCACTATTGAGCTCTGGGCACTAGGCACTCAGCAGGAAGCCACGCAGAACCTGTGTGGTGACCACTGGGCAACAAGATAAACCACAAGGACACAGAAGACATTCAAGACTTTGGAATTGGAAAGGTACGCAAGCTGGTATGGACCTTCTTCCCATCACTAACAGTATGCCTGCTCAAGCTAGGGGCAGAATGCCGCAGAAACGTACACCAAAAGAAGGGCTACTGCAGCAAACTGCCACCTCAAAATGGTATATATCCTCACACGTCAGGAAATTATATTTGCCAGCTGCACTCCAGAAAACTGAAATCCACATTAATTTAGGGAACACAGCGACTAACAATATGGTAAATTCTTCTCTGGAATCTACTAATGGGACACGGGGAATGTTGCCTGTGTAATGAACAGGTGTGAAATTAACCTCCTCTGGTTGTAGGCAAACAGACAGGAACCACCATTGTCAGGGAGGGACTCCAGCTGCAGAGAACTGCATTGAACATTCCCCAGGATTTCTAAAAGAAACTCCCCTTACACAGTGGGCAATGCAAGGGCAGGGGAAAGAGAGCTCTACGTGATGCATTGAAAGATCTGATGGCCACACACATTTTCCAGCTATTTGCTAATCTCAGCAGCAAGGAATGGGTTAACATCAGGCAGCAAGACACTGAACAGTAGCTGTGCTGCACCTCTGTAAATGATCATGGCATGCAGCAGCTCCGAACACAGAGCTCTAGGATACATTTCAATTCCTGCAGTTCATTCAGTGAAGTTCAGCAACAGAAATGAGCAGGAAAGTTGCTTGTCATTTAGAAACCATCACCTGCTTGTTAGCTATCACTAAAGGGTAGAGTCCACAGAGTGCAGGGATGCTCCCCAAGAGTAAGGAGTATGATGCCTAGGTGAGAGGGGAAAGTATTAGGAGACCAACAGATCTCTTAGGTGGGAAGATCAGGAGTAGATGTAGATGACCCATGTGTGATGAGTAGAGGAACAGGGTTCCAGACTCCTGCCTTGAACCAGTTCTTCAGATCCACACAGAGCAGAGAGAGATCAGTGGGCTGAGAGGCAGGCTGCAGTGGAGGTTACAGGAGTCCCACTTAATATAACATCAACTTAGCACGGCCTTGTCCTCACCCACTTCTAGAGATGTTGGTGGGAGGAGAGGCTGTGTAGATTTGGTGCATCCTTTACACACAAGAGGCATTCGTGGAGGATACAAGAAGGGAGTTCTCCTTGCAGCTGTGACTACAGGACACACACTTGGGAGTGTGAAAATTTCAGCAAGCAGAGCTGGTCTTAGCATGTCCTTGGAAGGTTGAAAAAGAAGATCTAGTTGCCTCTCCCCAAATGTATTCAGTTTCTGTCCTCTATGCACAGGCCTGTCCTGTGGATTTTGTGGGTGGTTAATGAATGATTCATTGAGATACGTCCCCAACTTAACTGACCCACTTTACATAAAAGGGGGGGGGCAAAAGGACCTTAATTTCCATCCCAAACTCCCTTCACGGAAGTGGAACTCAGCCCCACACCTTTCGCATCTTCGCACTTGGCTCGTATAGGTTCCTATTACCAAGGCTACCTGGGCAAGAGGAAAGGACAGGAGCCTACCTTTTTTTTTTTTTTTTAAGCAAAAGAGGAGATTCTCCCTTACAGAGCCTAAAGACCAGCCCCATTAACATTGCATAAGCCCCCTCTGACTCCTCACTGCCTTGCTCCCACGAAGAGGAGCACCCCACTTTCACAATCGTCAGATTATCAATACTGTGCAATTCTGTCCTCACTGGAGGGGCACAGTTTCCTTTGGTTTATCCGAATTATGAAATCTCCATCCCAAACCCAGCTCTTTCCCTCTTCAAACATGGAAGATCTTACCTGCAGAACCACTATACTGGGGAGGGAGTCTGGGGAGCCCCTCCATGTCTTCTGTGCGCCATCTGCCATGTACAGCAGCGCTGTGTGATCGCTCTCTCTGTGGCAGCGTGGAAGCCAGTCTACAGCTAAGAGAATCCACCGCCCAAAGCCCATAGTGATCTGGCTGCAACTACAGCTCAAGTGTTACAGCAGCAACTATATTGATAGCTCTGCAGGCCAGGATTGGGGAAGATTCCTCCCCTCAGAGATTCCCTATTCAATGTACACACTTTGCTCTCGGGCTCACAATTTGTCTTTGGGGTTTTTTTTAATATCTTAACTCTCCAAGTTCATTCTCTATAGTTTCCTTTGCTTTATATAACTTTTAATGAGTTATAAATGTATTTAAACATTAAGTATTTTCACAGTCTTGTTTTAATTTGAACTTGTTTTCTGCTTTCATTTCAAGACCATTTTTGCTCAAGTAAAATTTCTCCTCCCACCTCTCAAAGCCAGATTTTCATTTTGCTGAGGCTTTTTCATGAGGCTGAATATAGACTATTCATGCATTTTAAATATTGACTTATTGTTTGTGGATTTAGGCTGGTCCCATTCTCTCTATCCCACAATCATGGCAAATGTAAAAAAACAGAGCAGCTGCAGAGGAATTAAAAAATAATTGATTTAGATAGATGGACAAGAAGAGACAGGAGAAGTAGCATGAACTCTGAATTTTTCTCTACACCTTTTGCTGGCTGTTAATATAGGACTGCTCTCTCATATACAGAAATGAAAAGTTAACTTAAATTGTGATTCATGCGAGTTAAATCCATGCCCTGAAGAAATTAAATGGAGAGCACATATTTTAATATATTTTGCTATACGTATCCACAACAAAATATTTGATCGTATTTACTAATTTAAGAATATTTAGGCTCATTGTTACTGGTTATAGATGACTGGTAAATAACTACACAGTATCAGACATAGCCATTCTTTCAACAGAGGAAGTGTGCTATTTTTCTGACACTACAGCTAAATACAGTAGCTATTCACTGTAAGTCATGATGTATTTCCAGATGTAGAGGTAATTATTCATAACAAGACTGCCTTAGCCAAGGTTAAATTGACATATGTTTCTATACATGTATGCAGAGTGTATGTTTTTGTGTGCATAAATGTGTGTGTGCTAGTGAAAAATATTTTTGATCCAAGAAATAACTTGTATCCTGGGGAATGTTTCTCCTGTTAACAAACCTGGTATCAGAATTCTGCAAATCTGCCAGCAGAAAGAAATCATCATATTACTACGGTCTGTTTTAAGGACAAATAAAGTATGCTATGGAATACACAGAACTACAGACAGAAGTGTTTCAATTCAACACAATATGAAAAAATTCAAAATAAAATGAAAAGTGTCTGAAAACAAACCAACAAAAATACACAGCACTGTTGTTAATGATGATTATTTATGATCATCCAGAACTGGCATCGTTATTACAGTTTTCCTTCCAAATTTCACTAAACACATCACTCTACAGCAGTTTAAGTCATTCTTATAGGTATTTAAAAGTGGGTTTTTGTCCTAAAAGGTCACTTGTCTAAGTCTAATGTTGATAGACCATTACAAATATGCATATGATTTTCAGATATCTTCCAATGTTTTCAAAATCTTAAAGCACTCATAATTTAGGATGAACATCTCCTGTGGAACATCCCCAACTATTAAACTGAGGGCTCTATGCAACTATACACTGTGAGCAATCGACTCTCCACCATTCTTAAAAAAACCTCATGAGTGTAATCCATTCGGTCCAGTGCTACCCGCTTGAATATTTCCTGAGAAATGACAAGACTTTTTTCCTCTCCCTCCCCCCACTCACTTTTTATATTTGCTCGCTTGACAACTTGTCACTGCCACATCACTGCCATGCTGGCTGTCCTTGAAACCTGACCTCTGTAGCTTGTTGCACCCAGTGGTCATGCCGTCCCTGTCTCACTCCAACCATTTCTGACAGGAGACATGCCGATCTCAACAGCAAGTCCTGGCACCTGAGACACACTGGGATTACACAGGTAAATCAGGGTATTCCATGTTGTCTCCCAGCTAACAACAGAGGGAAAAACATGACATCTCGAATAACAGATCTTACATTCGCATATTCAAAAATTCATCATGCTTTTACAAGCAGATGGGCAAGATTGCTTTCCCATGCTGTGACAGGGCAAATGATACAATGTTACATTTAAAATAAAAAAAATTTAAAGTGAGAGATTTTGCTTCAGTTATAATTAATGCAAAATTAAAGGGTCAATTGTTGAAAATAGGACAGAAAAGAAAAAGGAATTGATTAAAAATAAATGGTGAATAATCATTTGTTGAGCAGTCTAATCAACAACTGTTTCAATTATATCCTTTATGAGAAACTTCACAGTTTACTTAGCTTTCATATGAACTTCACTTCCTAATAGGAAGCATGATTTGATTCCACAACGGTGTGATGCACTTATGGTAAAAGTAGGCTGTATTTGTATAGAAAGCAAACGTTTCCTTTTAAAGTGACATGTTTTTACTTTTTTCATGAAATGTGTAGAGAAGAACATGAAGTATTTTGACTGAAATAAATGCTTTCATGGAAAACAGTGAACCCTGGAGATTATTCTGATTCTTGAAGAACTTCATACTGTTTTAAGCAGGTGACAGTAATGTCATCGTCTGAGTTTTTTGCTTCCAGGCTTTTAAAATAAAATTTAAAAAGTTTTGCATTGCATCGAGAAACTTAAAGCAAAAAGCATCCCAGAAATCTGTAGTTAATGTACGTCCACTGTAACTGACCTTCTGGTCAATGCTGTCCTGTACAAAAACTCATTGCTAATATGAACCTTAAATGAGATAAAATTTACCTTGAACATATCCTCCTAGCAATGTTCCAACAAACCAAGGCCACAAACATCTTAATTTAGTTTTATTGTGCAAAAAGTGGGCTAGGTAGTTTCTGATATATTCTCCATGTGGATACTGTTACAGTCATTTTCCAGTATATTATCTATATAACCAAATGTAGTAGACATAAATGGTAGCTGAAGAGAAAGACTATGGGGAAAGTATTTATATATATTTTGATGAGGTTTTACAGATTTTCATCTTTCTACCATGTTTTATTGTTACTAAATGGACACCAAAATGCCATTTAATGCCATTTAGCATTAAAACAATTGACCCCAGAGGAAATAAATATACTTCTATCTCTGGTGGCATCTCGTACTTGAGCTATGGTTACTCAACCACTTTTCAGTTTAGATGCTCACAACCATTTCTTAGTAAACCAAATAATATCAACAAAATTCAAAGTACACACTACACCAAAGTCTTACAATATACTGATTGAACACACAATCTTTCACAAACAAAAACGTTCTCTATATTTTCATTACCATTGAGGTTCTCCTTTTCAGTTTTTAATAAGACATTTAATGTACATCAGGTAGGTAGTGTTTCTTCCCCATCTGTCTCTCAGTAAAATTATGATTAAATAATAGAATAATGCTAATTCAAGGGCCTGCTCAAATGAAGGGATTCCACATCTACTCATCTGGGAGCTGTATGCATTCAGGAGAGAATAGACCCTTTAGGAACATTAGCTCATTGAAGATAAGAACATAGAAAACTAAAGACTTGTTTTCATTTCTTTCACCTGTGTGTGCTGCAGGCAAATGGAAGAAGATGGATCTTACTTCTCAATTCTTACAGCTCACCTAAATGGACTTGCAACATTTCATGAATATCACTGGTTTCAAGCGGCACTGTTTTGTTTTTTCTAAGATTTTCCTGGAGGCTGAAAAGTATCATTGGAAACTTCATTACAGTTACCACCAAACTGTGAATGGAGCAAATGTTCTTCTTAGTCAGATGTAGGAGCCATTTTTCATTTTGAAAGTTAATTAATCTCTGAGCCTGATGAGGAAAGATTCATCACATCAACAACGAGTTCACAAGATCAAAGGAGACCGGTCATCAGGACATTAAAAGCCATAAATCCTATTTTGAACATCCAAAGTTGATACACAAACATAGTTTGTTGGCTGCCTATACTCATGCCTGTATTTAGGATTGCCTCCAGAGAATTACCACCAAAGAGGTTCACATGGGAAGCCTGTGTAACAATCAATTTTTGAACTTTCCTGAAGGAAATCTCTGCTTTATGGCAGTACTATAGTGCTTTCCCCACATGATCACTCTGGGAAGATAGAACCTGCTGCTATTCAGCCTAGACAATCAATACAGACTATAGGGTCAATTTGAAGTGTATATATACACATTATAAAATAAGATAATTCCACCAAAAGAGGCATTTCTGTATAGGACAGTCATTTTTCCACAGTGAACAGAGATACCAGGGAAATGGAATCTAAAAGGAATCAAGATCAAGGGTTTTATACTTGACTCTGTCAAGTGGACAACAGTTGAAAAAGTGTAACCACACTTGTCAACAAGGGTGTGTGACAAAAGCAAAAAGAAAACAGGGTCTGCATTTGTTGGTTGTGCTTGAGAAATATGACTGATTAAGCATGCATAGTTGAAGGTAAGAGCACAGAAGACCAATTATCTCTCGTTCGAAAAAAGGCAGTCACCATACATAAAAGTAGATCAACACAGTGAATCACAATAATAATGTACAACCAATATTTAAACAAAGAGCTCCGATAAAAATTCTCTCCTTTGGCTTGCAATTAACCTAGTGTACCAAGCTGTGTGTGTGAATCTAGAGGAAGTGTGAAAGACTGAGGAGATGTATTCATTTGGTTTTTCCTTTTGAACAAAACACTTTCTCATAAGGAAGCAGAGGGATAACACCATTTGGCAAGCAAAGGTATATTAGTACATTTTACAGAATTAGCACTTGAGAATATTTATGGTATAGCAGAGTGTTCAACTTCCTGGATAAGAAATGGAGCATGGTAGGTGAAAACCTTTTAAAAGGGTCCATGGATATCTTAGCTCAAGAAATGTTTTTTGAAAATAGCTGACACTTGGAGAAATCTGCTGCAATGGGAAAAAGTGTTATTCTGAAGTATAATTATGAACCCAGGAATCATGATGAGTCATCTCTAGCAATGATGTGTTAACAGTATCCAGAGAAGGAATGAACCCTGTCAGAAGCAGAGAACTTACTACAAGTTACCACCTTAGTCTGATGGCAGAATTTTAACACAGGCTTTCTGTGAGATCCCTACAACACAACTGAATAATCAGTATGACATAATTGAACAGTCATCATCAAAACCAGAGAGCTTGTAAATCCCTGTAAGCACGGCATTAACATGAATGAGAAATACATAATTAAATGTTGTCCTTTAGAGCAACATATAGCAGGATTATCATAATTCCATCCATGTGAGCCCTTCCACGTATCTTCTGAATATCAGTGTTCTCTTTGAGCATATGCAGGTGAATGACAGGCTTTCTTACTATGGATTACATTCCGTAAGTATGTATGAGAGAAGAGTACAAGGAAGGACTTATTGGCCTACCCTATACAGAGAACATTTCCAGTTCCAGCCTCCACTTTTGCATAAGCATGTCCATTCTTTACATGTTTTTACACTGGTACTTTAAAAATTGTTACATTTGTGCATACACAAGTAGAATTTGTACTCTCAACATCCATTAGGAGAAATGGGCTTTGTGGGTGCAAATGATAGGATTTCCACATGGCACAGTCAGTGTGAATTCAGGTATTTGAGTCTGTAAAGTACACACACACACACACACACACACACACCCCTTAGCTTAAGTGGAGGCTAAGAACCAAAAATCAGTCCCTATAGGGCCTATAACCCAAATTACTAAAATTTTATTTTCAGTATTCGCACCTCAAAAGATCAGATATCTAACTATTCTTTGCCTCAAAATATCTAAAGGATAAAGCAACTACTGTACACATCAACCAGAGTCTTTAAAATACTACCAAAATATCAGTTGTGTGCCCAGCAAATCTGACCCCAGTGGTAAAGGGACTACAGGTAAAAACTACCAGACTGAACAGCCTATTTTCAGCTGATTTAGCAATAACAAAGTCTGCTGTACCATTGACCCATATCACTAGCCAAGGAAGAAGTGCCATTTCTTAAAGCTAAAATCAAAATAAGTATCACTATGCTTCATAGTTTCAGGTCCTAGCTGTGCTCCTGAAAGTTATGGCAAAGCTCTGCAACATTACATTTAGAGCAGAGGGGAGTTTGCGTTTACCTAGAAATTAAAAGTCAAAGCACAGGAAGAATGATCAACAGATCACTTTAGCAAATACATTTTGAGATAGTTTCGTGCAATGATAACAACCTGAAAACAGGACTTTTCAATATCTAAGGGACTGAGCTTGTAGTGCACGCTGCCCTGAGTTTCTCTCTAGTCTCCTTCCAAACCAAATTTGTATTTCTTCAATTTTAATTAACATTTGGCTCATTCAATGCTTGATCTCAGATGAGAACCTTCCTACTCCTCTACAAATGTCTGTGCCTTTTGCAGCAGATCATTAAAGTTCAAGGGCACTAGTAGCCATACTGTACTGTAATCCAGCCATATGATCCATATGAACTCTGCTTTGCTTAACATACTCAGGAAGCCCACCCCTCCCCAAGAGAGAAGAGTTCAGTTCATAAAGCACTAATAGCTTCATTACACATGTTCTAAAGCTGAGCTACACTGGAAAATCAGATCTGGAGTAAGGTATAGGCACATGCCTAGGGCTCCAGCCTCTGAAGTCATGTGATGTCAGAGCATCAACTTTCATTTAAAAATATTTGTGTGTGTCCAGTTCTCCTGGTTGTGAAGAAAAGCTTGAAAATGTGACCCAAATGCAGAAAGCCTGAATAAATAGGTGTGAACTGTTCTATTCATTTCAGCTTTGAAATCCACTGCTTTGAGGGCTTGCTAGCAGATGACTCTGTGGGTATGTCTACACAGCAACTAGACACCCACAGCTGGCCCATGCTAGCCGACCCAGGCTCACAGGGCTTGGGCTGTTTCATTGCTGTGTAAACCTCCGGGCTCAGGCTGGAGCCTGGGCTGTAGGACCTTGTGAGCTGGGAGGTCACAGATCTCAGGGAGCAGCGAGAGCCCAGAAGTCTGCATAACAATGAAACAGCCCCACAGCCCGAGCCCCACAACCCCGAATTGGCTGGCACGGGACAGCCACAGGTTTTTCTTTGCTGTGTAGCCATACCCTGTGGGTCTGGCTTCACTGCAGAGTTAACCCAGGCTCTCAGGTGGCTGTTGTCCCTAACCTCACTCCTATTCACAGACAGAAGCCTCTCACCCGAATTTGGGGTGCTTTCAACCAGGCTAGCTGGCGCTTCTGCACCTACAGGCTCACCCCAAAGTGCTGCTAACTTGGGCTGGTAACCTAATGAACTTAGGCACTTCTAGTCCTCCAGTGCTTTCCCACAATTCCTCCTGGGCCATATTTTCTTGCCATCTACGTATTCCCTTCTTCTGCACCAGCAGTCACCTACTAGTTTATATACCATCAGTTCCACATTCAGACCCCACATAGTACACTGCTTGCTGTACTATTTCTACGGTGCTTCCCCAGCATTGAACAGGAATGCCATCCCCCAGCGTGTTGCCAGCTGGTGTTAGGTCAGTAAGAGCCATAATTTGGGGAGATCTCCAGTTCTGTGAGGCCATCTCCAAGAAGCTGGCAGAGGAGGAGGGGATCACTGGATGAGACCTCAGTGCATGGAAAAAATCAGAACGCCCAATCCAGCAACTCACAGAGAATATGCCCACTCTACAATGAGTTGGACTGTTGCTCAGCACTACCCATAGCACAGCGCCTGTTTTCATCCAGGATGGGCTTTTGACACTGACATCCTTATTCACATTGAGTACTACTTTATTGGGCTACTTTAGGAATAAAGTGCTGCTCAAGGTGAGTAAGATTATCAGACTCTGGCCCTAAATCTTAAATTAGGAAACACATTGTGGGCCTGATCCAAAGCGTACTGAAGTCAGTGTAAAGACTCAGTATACAAAGTGAAACCAGTGAGAGCATGAGAAGGCCTATTTGCAAAAGAATGGAAAATGGTAAGAAAGATGGAAATTTGTACTCATTGATCCCTAATTTCTATTATCAATTTCAAACATATTGTTTTGAGAGAAGAAGTGGAAAGGATATTGTTTGCCACTAGATATTACAGTAGCGCTGTAAATGCTGTTATAATTAAGGTTGCAACCTACTAGCATTGTAAACCTTTATTTAAGCTTATTTATAACCCCGTAGTAAACAGTTCATTCTGTACATATAGCAAACAAGGTATCAACCAAGAAGCAAAACCAAATTCCATTTTTCCATATGATTTTTTTCAAATCCTTGTAATGTTTTAACTGCTAGAAACTCAATAGTCACACAAATTCAGTGCAGAGGTTTAGACATGTATTTGTGTTTCTGAAACACAAATATTTTTAAGTAGAAGATCAATAAGGCATAACATTTTCCATAAAAAATTAAAACAAACAACCTATTTTAACTAGATACATATCCCCTTTTTAATGGCAACTTACTACATCCATCAGCTAAAATTTATAATCATCTAAATGCAGTCTTCATTATGTTCAAATTGTTTGGTGTCACATGATGGAATGCAGCATATTTGAACATTAACAGTGTGTGTGTGTACACGTGTGTGTGTGTATGTATGTTTATGTCCACCATTCCACATCAAGTGTAAAATTTTAACTAGAACATACATTTGTGCTGAAATAATATTTCATTTTATGCTGATCATTAACTAAGAATATTTCCCTCTAGAGATTTATCACATTAATTAGCTCTGAAATCACTTATAGCAATTAAGTATATTGCTTTTAAACTCTTTAGAGATTATTGAAATACTTTTGTTGCTACTAAGGGAAAACATAAATAATGAGGACAACCTTTATTCACAAGAAAAACCTATTTGCTCTTTTTAAAATCCTTCTCAGTTCACCAGTCCTTCCATACTGCTGCCCTGAATGGACTTTACCCTAGTTCATCTTCCAGAAGTCTAACATGAATAGAGAAACTTTTCAGACACTTTAACAGAATTGATTTCTGACATACTATCATGCTATGGCATGATCTTTGAGTTGTTTTTCTTCATGTATGCAGCAGGACCAAATGCCGACAAATGGCGAGCACATTGTCCTTCGGTAATCCAGATCACCACATCACTACTGCTGCAGGTACAGGTAGTCCTCGACTTTACGACATTCGATTTTCGATGAACAGCACTTACAACATTTGTGAATTGACACCCTGATTCAACTTATGACGACAATTTGTTTCAACTTTATGATGCTTAGTCCTGCAATGGAGTGGATTGCTGTTCCGAGTTACAACATTTCGATTTATGACACAGTTTTCAGGACCCAATTGTGTCATAAGTCCGAGGACTGCCTGTACACAGGATTTTTTAAAAGGCTTTCAAAGCTGTTATGGGGGGACTGAAGAGTGCACCATCTCACAGGATAAACTACACAAAGGGAGAAACAGATATTTGCATGGTTTAGAAACTAAAGCAGAAGGAAAGCCTGCCTGAACCATGAAGCCTTATAGAAAGTGTAAAATTCAACAGTACTGAATATCAAAGTGATACTTTTTTTTTAATAATATAGTGAACAGCATGGCTTAAATTTCTCAGGCTTGACATCCCATCGGGTTGATGCGTCATGTCCCTTTTTGTCAGCCTGTCACGTCACACAGTGTAATGTGGCATTTCAGTGTAACGGGCTGAGACACGTCATGCCAATGACATGTCAAGCTTGTGAATTTCAAAAAGACACAGTTCAATGAAAAACATGAGTTTCTAACTGCCCTGGAGATTTTAAACCTTAAGAAAAAATATATATATAAAAAAGACTTTCTTCTCCAGTGATTTTGCCATTGGATAGCACATGTTTTTTGGTGTTATCCATGGGTAGAAGCAGGTAGCAGATATTTGCATATCTGGATGTCTTTATTAGCCAAGTCTTAAATTGCTACTTCAATTGGATAATTGGGAAAGATCCACAGTACTCCATTGTTCAGTGAGCTGATATTCTTGTCTATATTTAATAGAACTAAAGTGGTGTTGGGACTTTTAGCCTTTTTCAATGACAGAATGAGCTTTAATACTCAAATTCCACAACTAGGATTATAATGATTCACTCCCACATACCTTTTTGTATTATTATATATAATCAGCAATTATAATAGCTTTCCGATGCATTCCGATGAAGTGAGCTGTAGCTCACGAAAGCTTATTCTCAAATAAATTGGTTAGTCTCTAAGGTGCCACTAGTACTCCTTTTCTTAAAGTAAAAGATAGTTCATGAGACTGTCCACATCAAGTAAGGGTTTCTTGAGCAAAGGCTGTACATAAATGCTTCCTTAAAAGAACTCAGGAACCTGACCTCCATAAAGGAGGTGTTAAGCATCTGAAGCAGCAATATGATCTGTCCTCCTTCAATTGCCCTTCACCAGGTAGATAGACATGAATAAAAAAGGATGTTGGGCTTTTGGCTAAAGCACTGAACTGGGACTTGGGAGATCAGGGTTCAATTTTCAGCTCCGCCATAGATTTCCTGTGTCATTTCAGGCAAATCACTTAACCTGTGTTCCAGTTTCTCCATCAGAAAGAGGAAATAGTAATATTTCCGTAACTCACAAGTGTGTTTCAAGGACAAATGAATGTTTGTGAGGCAGGTAGATACAATTATGACGAGGAGCCAAAAGGCTCAATGTGGTAAACTGTCAGCAGTGCTAAGCCTCTGTTTACACATCTATTGTTTATGGTGCTAAGTCTCTCTTTAACCGGTGGTAAATGCTCAGAGACATTAGACCTCTATTTACATCTGTCATAAAGGACAGAGGTGACAGACCATCATTACACCTGTTGCAGAAGATCAGAGATGACAGAGCTCTAATTCTGTGACTCTCTCTTTAGCTTACCCTCTTCTTATCTCTTTATACCAGAACAGATTTCAAAAGTGGTAAAGGTTTTCTGACTCATCTACTTTCATGCAAAAAGACTCCCTTTAGTGATACAAATAATTGTATTAAACTCCACTTTTTGGTGTGAACCATAATTAGGTAAAATCAGTTTTATTCCAGAGTACAGATTCACAGCAGTTACTTACCAACAATTCTCTAAAAATACATTTGTTCCACTACTTTTAGAGCTTTGTAATCTTTCAGTGATTAGCATAAATACCTGGAAAGAGGGGTAAGGCATGAACACCTAAGACTGTACAGTGACAGTATAAACAAAGCACTGAGGTGTTCGGACAGCGAGCCTAATTAAAATATAGCAACAAAATAGATATTAGATATTTTAAAGATAATAACCCAAATGTCTCATTATAAAACAGCTTTCTTATTTCAAGTGTTAGTTTTAACATTAAAACTTTTAGAGACTTTTAATTTTACTAAGTCAAAAAGTCTTACGAGCTATAGTAACATGCTGGAAAGAGCATGCTAAGGGCAGCTAAATTCTGCTCTCAGTAATACCCACGTAACCCCAGTGACTTCCTTTGGCATTGCACAGTTTTAAATGAGATCAGGACTTGGCACTACCATCCTAAGCTGTGTGCTAGATAAGCTGAAATAAGGTTACCATCTCATTCAGAGGGGTAACCCCATCCTGGGGAGTTAGTCCTATTCCAATAGTATTTTTCATTGTAATAATAAAACATAATGATCTTGAGCATACTATCCAAAAATACACTACACAGTAAAAATAATATAGTTGCACTGTACTAGGTACTACTTCAAAATATGTCTTCCCATAAAGCCATAAACTATATTAAGAACAAACTCTGCATTTAAGTCTGGGGCTTTGCAAATATCTGAAAACAAAAGGAAAGAAGAGAGGTGATTTACCTAAACACATGCGAGTGTCT
The DNA here is from genome assembly GCF_965152275.1 of Natator depressus. Lineage (NCBI taxonomy): Eukaryota > Metazoa > Chordata > Testudines > Cheloniidae > Natator > Natator depressus. The sequence continues at coordinate 22,825,586 of NC_134245.1, forward strand.
GCTGTTAAATAAGTGTATTTGCTTTTAATCTACCAGTCAGTGAACTATATTCTCAAGGTTCTCTTGTATATTCACCACTGGTCCTGACATCCTTCTAGACCTGAAGGCAGCTCATAAGCTAGAGTGCGAGCAATAGTTAGCTATAAAGCCAACCAGGGATCACACAAAGGAGGTGCTTCACCACAGTGGTATTTCTGTGCTTTTCCAGATAGTAAGGGCCATAAACTGCCTCCCTATAGAAATACAGTTGCCACCTAATAGAAACAATTTGAGCATGCGAATCACAGACTAGTCATTTCTACACCACAGCCACCTCCCCAGACCAGGGGGATGTGTCATGATGATGTGTTATGAAGTGACTGTCATATTTTACATCTACTGTCCCAAACAAAATCAAAGCATCCCTCTGACATTTCATGGTTAAACAGATTGATAGGCCTACACTGTAAAATTATTTTCTCTAATTTGAGTGCAGGTGGATCAGGAGCTTTGTAGTAAGCCTATATCTATTGTTAATGGTTAAGAAATAAACCTATTAACATTTTTCTATGAAAGAAAGTATGAGAAAAAGACAGAAAAATAGCTCCGCTGAAGAGAGAGAAAGATGGTATTAAGACTCATAGTAAAACTTGCTGGAGGGCTGGAGCCATGATAGAGCATATGAAAAGGTAGGTTTCAAAAGCAGTGCTTCTCAAATTTTTGTATTGGTGCAAAGCCTCTGATTGGGACCCCCCCCCCCCCCGCTTACATAAAATAGTTTTTAATTTATATTTGACACCATTATATGCTGGAGGCAAAGCAGGGCTTGGGGTGGAGGCTGACAGCTCGTGACCCACCATGTAATAACCTCGTGACCCTCTCAGGGGTCCTGATCCCCAGTTTGAGAACCCCTAGTCTAAAGGAAAGATGATCTTGGCTTGGATGTCTCCAAATCCTGAATCCTTGTAGGAATGCAAAAGAGGACTTTGAAATGTCCCCTACCCCAGAAAGTTCCAACAAGTAAAAGTTTTGTTTCTTTCTCTTTCTTCCCCCAACTTTCTTTTCTGTTAGGAGGGCCAGACACACTGTTCTAGCATTAGCCAGCCCTCGCGCCCTCTACCAAAGCTTTCATACTCTGTTTCTTCACCCTTATCTGAAATTTACCTACTCCTGGCCACTTCTCTGCTCCAGAAGCTGTGGGAAAAACAATACAAAATGGACTTTTATAGAATAAGACACCCCCCCACACACACACACACACCAATAAAAGCAGGGAGACCTATACATACATTGGTTTCAGAGTAGCAGTGTTAGTCTGTATTTGCAAAAAGAAAAGGAGTCCTTGTGGCACCTTAGAGACTAACAAATTTAAATGAATTTTTTACCTTCAGTCCTTTTTGTATGATGTCCATCTGTTTGCATTTGGAAAGGAAGATGATGTCTGTCTGTATCTGTATGAGTTTTTTCATGAAGTTGATAGATTTCCACTCCATACAGCTAAATTCAGTGCCTTTCATAATGACAGGTTTCAGAGAAGCAGCCGTGTTAGTCTGTATTTGCAAAAAGAAAAGGAGTACTTGTGGCACCTGAGAGACTAACAAATTTGTTAGTTTCTCAGGTGCCACAAGTACTCCTTTTATTTTTTCTGTACATACACTGTATATCTCTACAAAAGAAAGGGTCTGGAAAAAACTTGATCCTGTTTCTTTTGCCCTGGCTAACAACTTTGTATCTTATTGTATATAAGCGTGTATATATCAAAAATGGATCTGTGCGACAAAATCTGGAATAGATTCAATTTTTCCAAAGTTCAGGGGTGTTTGATCAGCATGTTTTGTTTAGCCAGTTATAGATTCAGAAACTAGCTGCCATTGCTAACTCAGCCATTGTTAAAGAATATAATGCAGTCTTCTCACTCACCCCCTGCTTCCTCAGTGTGGCAGGACAGGACCCCTTGGAGCCGGCTGTCACATAGAGGCGGTATCCCCTTCCCCATCCCTCCCCCTAACCGTAGCGGCCTTGTGCAGTGAGTGAGGCTCCGGATTGAGACAAATTTGTACCACCTCCCCGGAGCTCGACTGTCTAATTCAGAGGTCACAGTGGGGTCCAACTACTGGAGCCTCCCCCCATCATGGGTTGGTGGCAGCACTGTAAAAATCTCCTCAAGGGCATAAGACTTCCATAGTCAGCACCCATCTCAGTCACCATCCTTCCTCCTTCCCATGGATGTTTGGTTAGTTGCTGCCGTTTATTTTGTTGCTGCTGGACTTCCTCTTCTGCACTTGGTTCTCCCGGTACATTTTTCAGGTCTAGAAAGAACTCTACCCTTATCTCAAAACTGCCATTGCCATTGGTGTTGGCTGGCCTTGCCCTGGGCGGGAGAGGGGGCAGGTGTTGGCACTGCTTTATATTGCAGGAGAAAAGGAGGGTTCGTTCTCTGCTGCAGAAAGTGGTGTCTTGTCTCGACTCTCACCCCTTGCACGAAGAAAGAGTAAAAGGAATCTAGAGATTGCCTCACAAACTACTAAATCAAAGATCAGGTTCAGCCTTCACTGAAACTTGCAAGGAAATTGCACCTGGACTTGCTCTGCCATAGAACTGCAGGGGAAGGGAGGAGCAGGGATGCTTTGCAGTCCTCACCACAGATCTATTTATGTTATGGTTAACAAAGCCTGCAGCCTTCTTTTGGCCATATTCTTGGGTATGGGTCTTCTTTCGTGTGGTGTCCAGGCAAATGACGCCATTGTAGTGAGACATGACCACAAATAAAAATCTGAAATAAAAAGTCCTCTTAATAATTTTATTCTTACAATAAAATGCACCTGCCCCTCCCCGCAAAAAGAACCCTCAATTTATATATAAAAACAAGCTCCAGGGTTTAGACCTTGGGTGGCAGTTTTAAGCCTGGAATCAATTTTTTGAATTATAAACCCCATGAATATAGGGGTTTATAATGCAACCACTGACAGGCCCTTAACTATAGCGGCGCTAGCGGGCACCACTATAATGCTGGAATAAAACTAAATTACATCACTTGTCATCATTAAGAAAAATTTTCATCTCAGTTCCTCATTTGAAAAGCACTATAGTTAATGAATGATTACTGAGCCATGACACCTAAATGACTAAAATATAGGAATTATACTGAGGTCAACTCAAGTATTTTTTAAACCATGAAATTAAGGGACCTATTCACTTTGGTATAGGATGCCACTCCTGGCCATTATGCTCTCTTGCAACACTGTCTTTGAGCAGAAGGGAATGGCAGGTATTTCTATATTGGAGATTAAGGCTCCTTGTAAATTTAAGATATGAACACATGATCGCCTGTGCGTCAACCAAGAATGGGATTATTTCCTGTGTTCATATATGTTTCCTGTAAGCATCTCTGTGTTTTCTTTAAACCCTTCTACATGCAACTAATTTCCACATAAAGAATAATTTATAGTGATAGAAGGTAGAGAGATCCTTGTTCTTGAGAAAAGGGTATTAAATTACTCACTTATAAGTCTAGTAACTGAAATTTAGTAATCCACTCAGCTCCTTTTAGCCATGCCACTTTTAACAGGAAAGAGAATTTAATGGAGACCCTGGATTTGTTCCTGCAGTCTTACTCAGCAGAAGCCTCACGGAGGTCCTTCATATTTTGCCCAGTGTTGAATCAAGACTGTCTAAAATTTTCTAACACTGTAGAAAGAGATTATTTAAGTTAAATGTAAAGAAGTAATTGAAAAAGAATTTTAAGTGACCTGATGTCATAAATATAAAGGGAAGGGTAAACCCCTTTAAAATCCCTCCTGGCCAGAGGAAATCTCCTCTCACCTGTAAAGGGTTAAGAAGCTAAAGGTAACCTCGCTGGCACCTGACCAAAATGACCAATGAGGAGACAAGATACTTTCAAAAGCTGGGAGGAGAGAGAGAAACAAAGGGTCTGTGTGTCTGTCGATATTCTGTCTTTGCCGGGGATAGACCAGGAATGGAGTCTTAGAACTTTTAGTAAGTAATCTAGCTAGGTACGTGTTAGATTATGATTTATTTAAATGGCTGAGAAAAGAATTGTGCTGAATAGAATAACTATTTCTGTCTGTGTATCTTTTTTGTAACTTAAGGTTTTGCCTAGAGGGGTTCTCTATGTTTTGAATCTAATTGCCCTGTAAGGTATCTACCATCCTGATTTTACAGGGGGGATTTCTTATTTCTAATTACTTCTATTTTTATTAAAAAGTCTTCTTGTAAGAAAACTGAATGCTTTTTCATTGTTCTCAGATCCAAGGGTTTGGGTCTGTGGTCACCTATGCAAATTGGTGAGGCTTTTTATCCAACATTTCCCAGGAAAGGGGGGGTGCAAGTGTTGGGAGGATTGTTCATTGTTCTTAGGATCCAAGGGTCTGGGTCTGTAGTCACCTAGGCAAATTGGTGAGGCTTTTTACCAAACCTTGTCCAGAAAGTGGGGTGCAAGGTTTTGGGAAGTATTTTGGGGGGAAAGACGTGTCCAAACAGCTCTTCCCCAGTAACCAGTATTTGTTTGGTGGTGGTAGCGGCCAATCCAAGGACAAAGGGTGGAATATTTTGTACCTTGGGGAAGTTTTGACCTAAGCTGGTAAAGATAAGCTTAGGAGGTTTTTCATGCAGGTCCCCACATCTGTACCCTAGAGTTCAGAGTGCGGGAGGAACCTTGACACCTGACCACATAGTTCCTTCATTATCTGAAATTTAGAAAGCCATCTTTTCTATTTCCCTTTTTTACTACAAAAGCAGTCAGACGAAAAAGGCGAGCAGGGGCAGTGTGATTGCTCAGATAAAGGAAATAGAGGATCATCGGAAAGACACAAGCATTGGAAAAGAAGGTGAATTCTACCATCACTGATAGAGTCTGTCTCTGCAAGTCTCCCTCAGGCAGAACGCCCTATTGAAATCAGTTACCTAGATGCCTCACCATGCACCAGGTCTCAGACAGGACTGTAGCCCACAGCTACGTTACTATTTTTAGCGGGTTAGCTTGATCAAAGCTAGCACACACATGTCTACCCCCAGTTGCAAATTACACCTTCAGCTTCAGTGTAGACATACCCTAAGGTTCTCCCAGCTTTCAGTTTGAGCACTCCTGATCACAAAGGCTAGCCCTAACCTTTAAAACACATCAACAAGCAAAGGAGAGAGTGAGCTCTAATGACTGGCCAGACAAAAGAGTCTGGATTCCTGGGCCTATTTTTTAGTCCTTCCTCTGACTTGTGTTGATTTCACCAAGTTTCTATGCCTCAGTTTGCCCATTTAAAAGGTATACTGTACCTACCCAATAGTCACATAATGTTCAGATTAGTAAAGTCCATTGAGATCCTGAAATGAAAGGTGCTGTATAAGTGCAAAGTATTGTATTTATAAACCTTTTTAACTCAGTCTCCCCTGTCTGATAAAATTCAAAACTGCTGTTCTTAATTGGAAAACAACAGTTTGTACTAGGGCAAGTCAATGAGTCTGAAACCACAAAACAAACATGCCTTTCGTTAAAACTTCCACAAACTAAACATTTATCAGTGTGTGAAATGTCACCCACCTCCATACTTTTATTTTAAAGTACATGAGCTGTACATCTAAATTCCTTTATACTAAAATACATAACACACATTATACATGAAGATAAAAACGGAACTTTTGGTAGGTTTTGGCCAGCTAAGAAGTGATGATAGACCACCATACAATTTTCTAATCTAAAGTTCTAAATGGACATGCCTTTCCCAATACATAAATTTCCCAGTGCTGCATTAAAAGCACCTCGGCAGCCAAACAGTGTGAAAAATTGTTACTAAATTTTTGAGATGAAAGTGTAAGTAAAAGTGAAGTTTACCAAATTGAAACTGACGAATATAGGCCGCATGTTAATCTCACCTAGCTATTTTGCTTGCACTCATCACGTGGTTGGTGACAGCCACAGATGTTGATGGATTTTGACCTGTTCTAGAAATTTGGCATTCTCAAAAAAAATGGCAGAGAAGTAAGCTCTGCAGTCCACAGAGAAAGAAAAGGAGAGCGAGGGGGTTTCTGACAGCTCAAGCAGAGGAGGCAAATTAGAAAGGAAAGCCAGTACCAACTACCATATGTGCTCATAGCTAGTCAGGACAGCTGGCAAGAAACATTGCGCTTCCCTTCTTTATGTCCAGGACTGTGATATATTTCTTTATATGGCTATCAATAATACTGAATGATTAATGCTAATGATTTATGTTAATTTCATTATAAGCTTTATTTGTTGCCCAGTGTTGAATTAAGACTGTCAAATCATTCCTTTCTACCCCGCTAAAGATTTTTAAAACGCAAGGCTAAAACATAACATCTGATCATTAATATGTTAATGCGCCTGTTTCATACATACACACACGCACCATGGAGACAAGAAGAAAATGGCTCTTTGCAGACAGGACAATTGTGGTTCAGGGATCCTAGATCCACTCGCTCCCAAAATTCATTAATTAAAAAAGAGAAAACATTGTCATTTTTAATTCTTCTGTTGTCAGTCAGGAAACCAAAATAAGACTCATCTTCTGCCATCAGCTTGCATAATCACATTCCCTAGCCACCCAAGTAAATACAAAACCCACCTTACTATGGGTGGTCAAACACCCTGCTCAGAGGCACAAATGTTTTCCCTAAGTAAGCTGGGCCATCTCGAATTCTCACCTGAATAATCAATATGGCTTCTAAAATGTGTTCTGAGCGTGAGCATGTCAGCTATGACTTTTCATTTAATTACATTTTTCCTGTAAGTTCCATTTTCAATTCTACTTTTCATCTCGGTAGGTGAACCACTTAGCAAACATTAATGATTCTAGCCTCAGACCATGGCACAAAGCAGTTTTAGTGGGGCCAACCCCTGACCCCCTGTGTAATCCATTTTTATTTACTTATAAATTCCACTAGTGTTGGGCCTTGTACATAGGATGAAATAAATGCTACTTTCTGATTATGAACTCAGTTTCTATGGCATGTTACGTTCAAGTACTGTCTGCTACAAGTAAATTTAGTTTGTCCTCTTTAGTTGGGACAAAACAGGAGAGTGTTTGGACCATAGTTTAAATGGATAAGATACTCTTTTGCCTAAGTAGAAATAAAGCTAAGGAATTCTGTTTCTATACAGACATGGGGTTGAGGCATTTGCCACATGACAATAAGCATACAACATTTTCACAACTATGTAGGATTTTGACCTTAGAGCTAGGAGGGACTCAAATCTGCAAATACTTACTACAGAGCATAGTGCACTATGCATAAGCACTTCTTTCAAAGCTCTTGGGGCTATTCATGATAGTATTTCTCGGATTAGCTCTACTTTTTGAGTTAGAGCTTGTTTCATATATATAGCTATAATTTCAGATGCTTACCCAAAGCTTCCCTGAACCTCTTGAATCCCAATCTGAAATTATCACAAGATCATGTTCCTTCATTAAGTTTCCCACTACTCTAAATATGGCCAAACATCCTGGAGCGGAATGAAAAGGGTTTTGTTTTGTTTTTTCATAGTCTTCTCTTTTAATTGCTTTTTCTCATCCTTTTTGAATCCACTAAAATTTCTCATCTTTGGCCCTTGCTGTAAATCGGTCCTTTGAATAGCTGTTTGGCAGATGACTATAACAATAATTTTCTGAAACTTAAACTCTGATACCTACGAGACAGTTGGAATAGTTTCAAAATAAAAACCAATTATACATATTGCAGATACACTCTAGGACATGAGTATAAATATAAAAAAAAACATAACAAATTTAAATACCTTGTTTCTCTCTCTCTCTCGGAATCCATTACTTGCAGCCTTAAAACTTCAATATATAGGTTTTGTACCAAAAAGGAAATATTCTATTTGCTGCTCCTTCTTTTTATGATGGAACTATAGTCCTACCGGTTTGGTCTAGGCTATACAGTTAACAACTGTCAAAACATATGGACCACCCCATTTATCAAATAATCTACTCTTTGAATAGATAGGCACTATCAGCAATCTGGTATTGATCTTTACAGGCTGCTGCGATTGTTCATCTGAGCATCCAGAATGGCAGCAGGAATTAATGAAAGAAACAAAACAATGCATACCAATCACACAGCACACAACTTTTTTTTTTTTTAAGTTTGGTAAAGTTTATGTAGTTATCAAAAATATATTACTATGGACACAAGGGATTCAAGATTACTAATGAGGTGAGGGGGTAAAGATGGTTATAGTTGTGATGGAAAAAAATCACCTCCACCAAACATCCAGTTCTGCAGACGTCCACTGTGTTTACTTCTAGTTCCCGATTGCAAGTAGGTTACACTAATCTAGCATGATAAATCCCTTGCAATGTGTTATACGGGCATTCACCACAGTTCAGACTGAGGTGGCAGTTTCATTAAAAGCTCCATTTTGGGGCATGTTTAATGTCTTGGACATTTCAAATTGCATCTGGCTGAATCTTGGCATACAGTTTGTCAGTCCAGATGCACACTTTTTGTTTGTTTGTTTGTTTTTTACAGAATATTGCATAAATTGGTTGACACATTCCTGAGTTCCATAGGGACTTAAAATAATAGATGTTAGTGGTTTGGGACACTTCTTTTTAAAATACAAGCAAACCAATATACACATTCACCTGTTAATTTTTCAAACAAGCACCTTTGTGCTTTCTCCTACGCTGCCTCTCTTGCCAGCAAGGAGCTCCCTGTTAATATCCTGGGATTTAGTTCTCCTTCAAGCTCTCCACAGCTAAGATGTCTCTGAAAGACTCGACAGTAGGTAGGTAGCTGATATGCTGTGACCACTGCTTATCATGCTGACCAGTTTTATCTCACATTGTGCTCCTCCATCTATTTGACATAGCCACGTGTTGTCTCTTGTTTCATACTTCAATTGTAAGCGCTTTGCAGGAGGGACAATCTTATTGTTACATGCTTGTACAGCACCTAGCACAATAGTGTCCAGATCCATGCTTGGGGTCCATTAGCACTACTGTTATACAATTAATTAATAATAATAACCAATGTATATATAGTTTAATTTAAAAAATAATTTATTAATATCAAAAGAAATGTATTAGATTTTTAATTCCCCCTACATTTCATGATGTCTTGGATGATGTTATTTAATATTTGTTTTATGGTAACAACTAGAGTTCCCAACTACAAGGCCCCATAATGCTAGGTGCTGTAAGAATAAGAGAGACTCTGCACCAAACAGCATACAGCCTAAATAAACAAGACAGGACTAGGAAGCAATGTTATCCCCATTTCACAGCTTGGGAATTAAGACACAAAGAGATTCAATGAATTGCCCAATATAAAACAGGAAGTCTGTAGGATGGATTCTCTTCTGCACCAGAGCTCTGCTGGGGGGTGGGGGGGAGCTCAAAAAGCCAGTTAGTGCTCCTAGATTCTGAGGGCCGGCCCCAATCCTAAAGCCATTTACAGCTGCTGCCAGCAGGTCTGAATTAAGTCATTCTGGAGCCTATACACATCATGACACAGGTCCCTCTCAGCTTCACCCCTGCACCATGGCCTCTGTCCTCATCTGGAGTGGCAGGGCCTCCCCTTTCCCTCCATGAAAAGTATGAACAGTAGCATGGGGCCTCCTTATATCTCCTGGGGGGACCCCATCATCTTGGGAGCAGCAAGTGAACCTTCTGTCTCTTGGAGGTTAGCTTGGTAGAAGAGCCCCCCCCAATAGGGCATGCACTTACCCTGACTGCTAGAGTATATCTACATGGGTGGGCCAGGCTTGCCACATTCCTCTCCTCAGACAGTATCCTCTGCTGAGTTGGTGTTGGCAGGGCCCCCCAGAGCAGTGGGTTAACACCCCATTATGCAATGGGTTAACACCCCGTTGAGATGTGCAGGAAAAACCCATCCCTTCTGGTTATTGTTTAGGCTATCTGCAGATTCAGGTACAAGGAACTTGTTCTATGAGAAGATTGGACAGTACACTCATGACGTAGAGCGTTATGCTCTGTATTTATTATTTTTACCATGTGAAGTCCCATGGCTCTGAAGGAGACTCTTTCATCATTACACAGAGTGTTGCATAGTAATAATGGTGTGCAGTAAAATACTCCAACACTGCATAGAAAGATAAAATAAACTAGTTTCTGATTACCTTCATGTTACTTTTTCAAACTTTGAGAAGTTTGATGGAGAAACTGCAGCGAATCTCAGAGGAAAATAGAAGGAAGCATAACATAAAATGTTTTTGATTTAAGAACATTGTTCTGTGAGTGGTTAGAACAGTCAATTCACTCCATATCACTCTTAGAATGGATGATATTTGCTACCTAAGGTCCCATTAAAATAAATGGGATGCTTACTGTATTCATTTTAGTGAGACTTCACATACTAACGACTCCATCCTGCCTGTTACTGTATGGTATTTTTTACTGTGAATCTTCTAAAATCACCTCACTTCCATGACATATGCCTGGGCGGTAGCTGGATGCACAGTGGTGTGCTCCCACATATTAGAGAGTGGCATTGAGCCAGAGGAAAACAAAAATGCGTTAATATCAACAATGGCGCTGCTAGCACACTGTTATTCAACAGTAAGTGTTTCCGGGAAGTTTCCCAGTAATTACTAATGGGAGACTCATGTAACTCAAGTTTTGTCCAAGTTTTCTTGAAAGATTTTACTAATTTTCAGTGATTAACATTAAATTTAAGGCTATGTCAGCATTTCCATGAACCCAATTTCTCAAGGGTGTAGCAAATGATTGTAAAAAATTGTTCTGAGCTAAAACTCAATACTTAGGGGTAAATTTTCAAAGTGCAGTGTGGAGCTTTAGACACCTATCTCTGAACAAAGTCAATAAGGAGTTGCATAGCTGAACCCCCAGTCAAAGCTTTGAAATTTTACTTCAAAGTCTCACCCCAGGAACAAATTCTGTCACACACACAAAAAATTAATTTGACCTCTTTAAATTTGAAGAGAGCCTACAACTCAGCACTAACTACTTTTCCTAAAGATCTTAACTATGTATCTGAAAAACTTCTCAACAGATTATCATCACTTTATTGGGAGGAGAAAGTAGTAAATTTATAAGGAGAACAGATTTAGTGGTGGATTAACTGGAAACAAACAGGGTAAAATAAATAAAGCCATGTTTGCTTCCTGTCCTACATGCAAAAAAAAAAACCTAAAAATCTGTATTTGTTCATGCGTCAACATGACTATACCAAGTGAAAATATTCTTAATAAATGCAACATCATTAAATCAAGAGAGATGGACCTTTTTCTATTGCCAAGAACAAGGTAAATGACTCAAAATCAGTAAAATGGTCAACATTTTACACTGAAATACCTGAAGGGGAATATATTGAATATAAACAGAACTAGTGTTGTGGCACTGAAGGAAAAAACAATTTTTCATTGATACAAGGCAGCAGAGCTGGAAAGAACACAAATACAATGGTAGATCCATTAACTGGATGACAAGAAACAGTATTCACATCCACTTACTGAAGTATTTTTGATTCTATAGTACCAACATGCAGAATGATCCTTACATTATGTTGCCAAGGAAAACCTAAAATGCATTTATTTCATAATGTAACTTTTCCCACTATCATAATACAGCCATCACAGCTGTTGCAAACAAAATGTGATCTTGAACATCTAAATACAAATGTTAAATTGGAAATTTTTTAAGAGGAGAACATTTTAAGTTTCTTTAGTGATTTGTGTTGCCGGGCAAACTACTAGCAGGGGCCATTTACAATTGCAAAAACTGACTTGCGGGGGTGGGGGATGCTCTCAGAATGAGGCCATATTTGAAATCAAGACCAGAGAACTAAGACTATCGCATGGCCATTAAAAGTTAACATTGCTTTGTGGCATGATGACTGAGTTGTAACTTGTGCTAATTTGAGGAGGATAGAAGCCTCATTATTCATTCTCGTCAAGTGATCTTTTGTATTCTTTAGTGTTTAAATATAGAGCAACTCTATCATGCCCTTGAAACACCCCATCTCCCCCTAGCCTGAATTCAGCAGTCAGTCTGGCAGGCCAGGCTTTCATCACAGAATGTAAACACAGATGATCAAGGTGTACACGTGCAAAGATATTCAAATAAAAGTTTACAGCCTGCTCCTTGTCTGAATCAGGAGTCTATTCTCTAGTGCAGAGGCTTATTTAACCACTGTCTTGGCTGCCAAAAGGAAGACCAAATTAGTTAGAGGTAAAGGGCCTGTATCTTCTGTCTCACTTGCACATAGATGAGGACAAACTACATTGTAGTCAACAGAATTATACTAGCGTAAAATGGGTGGAACCAAGACAAGAATCAAACCCAGAGGATCTTGCTTTTAATGTTCTGTTAAATAATATTAATAGATTGGCTATATGACTACAATATTGCATAATGCAGTTTAGTCTTCTACTACCTATATTCAAAGGGCTTAGTTTGACTTGTAGAGAATTAAATATATTTTTATAGCCTTTAATTTATAAATATCAACAATTCTATGAGGATTTTTTCAACATAACTGAATATTTACTTTCCATTTTTTAATTTGAGCAGATATCTTTGCTTTGTATATCATTTTATATCAACAAAACTCTTAGGTGATTAAAGCAAAAACATTTGTGATAGGTTAAATTATGGCATTTCAAATTATCAGTGTTCTGGCTATTCAGCCAATAGTGATATTTTACTCTGTGAGTTAGACGTTAGCATATATTTGTACGCACAAAAGATTTAATGACCAATACTCATAGTAAAAAAAGGTCCCACATTTAATTTCACATGAACAGTATTTACACTGAATTTGCATAACCAATATTACACTGTTTCTTAGTGTAATTTACATGAATAATTAAACAGAAAAGGATGTGCCTTGGCAAATTAGATCATCGCATGCAATTCATAAATAACTATATTATTGTTAACTGGTCAACAGTCCAACATCTTGATATCTGTTTGGGCATAAATTAGGTACCAACAGCATTAATAATAGTTTCTGGAAAAGGAAAGATCATCTAAAATGTAGGATTTTATTTTGCTGTGAATTAAATATTATTTTGATTGTTTTTCTAGTCTGTTTTGTTTATCATAATCATGATCCTCAATCTGAAGTGATGATGGTTTGATATCTAAGCACTTTGTAGCCTCTTCTGCAACACTGTAGACTGATTAAATAAATAGGTCTGTTCATTTGTGACTGCGTCGTTTTCCGTCACAATTTGCCATTCACTTCCCTGATATTTGACCCTGTTCTCTGGATCATCTTTCAATCTCAATGTAGTGCTAGCAGGAACAGAGACTCCCTCATAGATCTCAACATTGCAGAGTCTTGCGTCATATTAAAATGTCAATATCACCAAATGTGCCAATAAGCAGAATCCATAAAAACTATACGTACTCCATCTGTGTCCATAAGTCTATAACCAATCAAGCACAATACAAATATCATTGCCCAAAAATAGCACTCAGTTTCACAATATATAAGCGAAGTTTTAAATACATTTAAATGTAGTTCGAATTGCTATTGCAATATCTGAAGCACTACACTTATTTGCTTAAAGTGACACTGCGTGTCAAAGAACTGAATATTGTATAAGTTACTATTAATTTGCTAATTTTGGCGGAAGGTTATGGCTAAGTGTCTAGTATAGTAGTATCTGCAGTTTATAGTAGGGAGACAAACACGTTTTATCTAATTTTCTCCAGTTGAACATTATACAGTCAACATTAGGAACAGAACTCAAAGTCAATCCTGGGCTAAAAATGGAAGGGTCAACAGCCTGTAGCCAAGAGAACATTCACTCCTTATTCCTGAGGGCATTCTGTGTCAAAATATTAAATTCAGTGCCAAAAAAATAAAAATTCTGTGCACAATATTTTAAAATTCTGCAAAATACTGCAAATTTTATTTGTCAAATAAATGTGGAGGCTCCAGCATGGCATTGGGGAGCACAGGCCAATGGCTGCACAGAGGTGAGAGATCACTGTGCAGCTCTCTCCTGGGACACAGACTCAGTGATGATGCTGCACCCAACCCTGACACAGTGCAAGGACCAGGCCTGCCCCAGAAACACCCCAGGGTCCTGCCTCTCCATGCCAGGTGTGGGCAGGCAGGCTCAGCAAGGCAGGATCCAAGTGTGAAGGGGCTTGCTGTAGATTGATAGGGTTCTGTGTGGGGCAATCTGGCTGTGGGCAGTGGGGGATCTGGATGCACAGGGGCTTGTTGGAGGGTTCTAGGTATAATGGCAATGGGGACTCTATGGGGGGTCCAGATGAAGGTGATTGAGACTTGGTGTGGGGGGGTAGGGCTCAGTGGGAGGGTCTGGGTATAAGGAGGTCTGGATGCATCCCTTCCCCTGTAACTGAGGAGTGATGTGTGCAGGAAGCAGGTGGATGGGGAGTTTGTCAAGCTTCCTGCAGCTGGGGGAGAAATCTTGCGGGGGGCGGTCTGACTCAGCCTCAGATGCCTTGCAGGGGAAGAGGAAGTCCCATTCTCTCCAGCCCAGCTGGGACTAGCAGCTGTGCCCGGCGCAGGGTAGGATCCACAAGCTAGGTCTTCTTCCCCTCGCACCGTCCTACCCCCTACCCCACAGTGATTTCCCTCTCTAGTGGCTTCCCTGGGCACCTGAAACATATTGCTGGGGAGGGTTGCATGACCGCTCTTGTGCCTTCCCTTTGCTTCCCTGTCAGAAGGTCATTTTTCTGCGGGGAAGCAAAGAAATCTGTGGGGGACATAAATTCTGAACATGAGCAGTGGTGCAGAATTCCCCCCCCCCGGAGTAACTCCTAGCTCAGGCATCACACAGAGAGATTATTTGTATTAGAGCAGCTGCTGGAGGCTATAATTAAGGTTCAGGGCCCCGTTGTGCACACACCCAAGCACCAGCAGAGGACCTGAGACCCTTAGCATTTATGCCAGAGACACTCAGTGCATCTAGCAAAGAACCAGATACCACCACCACTCTCAAGGCCCCTGTGCTTGAAACTAAGATTCCTCCTGCTCACCCAGCATAGAGGCTCCCCCCTACGCCCCCAGTGAGAGCTTTCACCCCAGATAGAGGCCAGAAGGGGAGGAAAATCCCTTCCTGCTTAATTTTTCCCAGGACCTCTCAGACCTTGCTCCTCTCCTTTCAGGCCAACCTCTACCCAACTGGACTTAGGCTCCTGCTTCTTAATGGGAAAGACCTTCTGGGGCCAGCGCTACCACCTCTTAGGTATTTGGGGCGGTTGAGCAGGAGGAAGGATCCTCAGTAGAAGGAAGGATCTTCTGGAGGCAGGAGGCATACCCATCTCACCCCATCAAGCATCAAGTGTTCTGAAAAACACTTCCCAGATCACTGATGCCTTGATAAGGACTCTGGGTGGAGCAGAGGCATCCCTCTTAAAGAGCATTGAGCTAGGTACTGCTTCCTTTGGATAGTGTTCCCACAACCCAGTGTGCCATGAGCTCCCTCTCCCCGCCACAGCACTGAAACAGACAGTGCAGCAGCACAGACGGCAACTCAGGCTAGCTACCTGAATACGTACCCAGGGGGTCGGAAGGGAACGTACTTGGGGAAGCCAGCCCCAGCGTCCGTCCTTGCTGCCATGGTCACACTGCTAGTTAGTATGGATACATCTACACAAACTGGGAATCACATCTCCCAACTCTAATGTAGACATACCTGTGGAATGTAGTCATCTTGATCACCAGTTCAAAGCAGAAAATGGAGGAGAGGACAGGCTGCTGTCCCCAGAACCAGAAAGAGTGGAAGGGGAATAGAACCACAAGATCCCAGGAAGACATCATGGTTAAAAGGGGGAGCAACATAAAGCATGCTGAAGGCAGAGGAGATTCAGTGGAAGACTCCAGGAATTGGGGGTGGGGGTGGAGGTAGCATCTTCATTCTCTTCCCCCTGAGAACAAGGAAGAGAGGACAAAGATCTTTACACAGCCCCTCTTCCCAACAGTGGCAGGAGAGTAGACCAGGTGGCAGCCAGGTGCTCAGAGCCTCATACTAGTTTTCAGTGGTTTGGGTTTCACAGAAGGCAGCCTGGCTTTATGAAGCACATAATATTTGAAAAGCATGACTGAGAGGCTCGCATAGTCTCAAACTCCACGAGCAATCCCTAATGTATAGCATTAACAATTTACACCAGGGAGCAAAATCTAAAAAACACACTTTCCCATCATTTTTTCACCTCCAGTCATCACTGAGCATCATATTCTGAACAGTCACCCTGTTTTTGTTTTGTTCTTTCTTGAGGAAGGAGATGCTAATCTCATTATCACCTTGCCAACACTTTCAGTCATGATTTTAATGATCCTTAACAAACTGCTACTGAGCCGATTCTAAATCTGAGCAAATCTAACACACACCAAACACTAATAAAATAAAATAGACTCCAGGATCTGTGATTGGGAATAAGAAAGGATGGGGCACTCAATCATAAGCCAACATAAGCAAATATCATCATCATTAAATCTTTCCAAAGATTGTTTCCTCACAGAAAAGCCAGGAACTTCATTCTGGAAACCAATATTCCACCTTTTTAAATGACACACTTATAAAGAACTAAAAATCAAGGACCAAATTCAGATGTGACAAAAATCAATGAGGTGTTGCACCTGCTTACTTCAGGACTTCCCCAAGTGTTAGAATGTCATGTCCTTTCATGAGTTGTGGCTCAAGCTTAACATTCAAATTGAAAAGTTCCACCTAGTTTCACGTTGACACCATGCAAAATTACTAATTCTGCATGACATAGATGCCAAACCTTAAATCATCTCACACTTGCAGAAGCAGCCAAAGCAGGGATGCTGCACTGGGGGGAAGGAGGTAAGATGGGCCCAGCTCTCCAGCAGCCTGGACTTTCTCTTCCCTGAGCTAATTAGCAGTTTTCTCTAACCCTCTCCCCTCTTCCTCAAAGGGCATTTCTACCCTGCCACAAATAAACAAACCAACCAACCATGGCACTGAGTCTTAGAGCCCGAGTCTACAGACTCAGATCCTGAGTCCACAAACTCGGGCTCATGCCATAGACCTAAAAATAGCTGTGTAGACTTTGCCACTCAGGCTAGAGCTCGGGCTCTGGAAGCTGGGGTGGGTTCCAGAGTCTGAGCTCCACCCCGAGCAGGAACATCTACCCAGCTAGCACAGTAGCACAGTAGCTCAAGCCCAAATCTGTAGACCCAGGCTCTGAGACTCACTGCCACAGCTGCTTTTGTCCAGTGTAGACATATCAACTCTCTTCACCTCAATGTCATGCCACACCTGTTCCTTTTACCTCCTCTCTGCCCTGTCCTCACTCCCCTTTTCTTTCCATTTAGTTTGGCCCCTTCTAACTAAACTCACCCCCCAAACAATTTTATCATGGCACTCACTGACGTTTGCTGCTATCACACTGTCCACTCCCGCACCGTTTCTGTCCTGTCTATTTAGATTATAATCCCTTTGGGGCAGGGGCTGTCTACTACTGTGTTTATGCAATATCTAAGCACAATCAACTGTTGGTTGGCCCTAAACAAGGTTAATAACAACTTGCTCAAATGACCCTGAGAAATGCAAAGAACTTCATTGGGAATGGTGAGTGCTCAGCACACTCAGGATCAGCTATATCACATTTTATCCCTTTCCCTGCACCTTTCAGACATCACTTAGGGATCCGATCATATTTTTGGGTATAGCACTTTGCGCAATGGGGCCCTGATCCTACTTACTGTGATATAATACTAACAACAACAACAAAATTCCTGTGTGTTTGACTGATCAATCCTTGTTGGAGTGATTACAAGTGGTTTGGCATAGGTTTTGTCTTAAATTTGTTCTACTGTACCTCTGCCCAAAGCATAATAGCCACTCTTAATCTGTTTCAGTTCACAGTGTATGATATTGCCTCCTGAGCCTCATAAGAGTTCTCCTCCTTCTAATCAAACCCCTAGAGGCACTTTAGCAGCTAACCTGGGTGATTACAGGCATCGCCGTCGTAATTTACAAAATTATAAATGCTTGAATTTTTCTTAGTCATCCATTTCAATTGTGTAAAGTTGCCCAACTGTAATGAAAGTTGCACATAGAAAGAGTGTTGAAGATTTAATTTGCATGCAAATCTGCCCACTCTCCACCCATTATTATGAAATGCTAATATAGTCGCACACTGCTGCATACATGAATTAACATGATCTTTGGAGTGGCATAGTAGCTGTGCCCACACAAATGCACAGCTCTATGTAACCTCTTCAAAAAAATACATCTGTGCACTTAATAGAAGTTATGCACGGACAGGTCTGCTTGCACATGTAGTTACATGTATTTCCATGTACAAACTCAGGATTTTACTGTGCACACATTTTGTCCTCCTCTAAGAAAGAAACAACTGGCCATGTCAACTAGATAGAGAAATCAACTCTTCATTATATTTTATTTTAACTGAAGCCATTTTTAAGTAGCATATGTGCAAAAAAACCTGGAAAAGTAAACTAATGTTTTAAAATATTACAATTTTAATCCAGACAGATAGATTCAATTGTATTTTTTCAAAAAACATTACTCTCAAGTTAAAATCTTTCAGACAAGTATGTCCTAGGCTTCTCAAGTTCCCTATTGTTGGGGTCTTTCTCCTCCCCTTAATCCTTTTGCATTCGCATATGCATACACACTCATAAAAAGACCGTTGGTGTGCTGTACAAAGCTTATTACTTTAGGCTGCATCGGCAAGTAGCTGTCATTATCACCTACCATGTTTCCTGTCTGATTTACTGTATTTAAGGAGTTGTAGCTGCAGGTAAGTAATTAAAGAGCTGTAGGTAGAGTACCACTCTGGTGTGACTAATAATCACCACACAATCCACTTGTTACAATGGAAAAGGATAAGATTCTTTCCTCTTCACTTCTTGAGTTTTGCAAAATAGGTGACTTACACTGAATTGTTTTGCTGCTTCCCTCTTTATTTCAGCATACTGGACTTGACCAGCTTCACTAATATTTCTAATGTAATACTTATAACAACTTACTGTCTATTACACAGACCTGGAGAATATGGAGGAAGAAAGGAAGTAAATGTTTACACAATTTTTAAAGTAAATTCTCCATTTCTGAGCCACCTTTGTGTTTCTTTTTTGTAAACATTCTGTAACACAAATGCTCACAGAAACTGAATTCTAAATTTGAATGCACAAATACCTATGAAAAGCAAATCTTCAATCCACTGTTCATGAGCATTCACAACAGCAATTTAATTTATGACCTCCAATTTACCAAAGCTCTTAAGTATATCAATGGGACTACTCATATGCTTAAAGTTAAGCACATTAAGCAGTTACAGAATTGAAGCCCTTATCATTAGTGCTCCCAATCTGCAATGAGTTCCATCCAGATTCAATGCAGAATGTGGGCTTATGTTCTCCACAGGCAAAAGTCAATATTCTTTCCATTTTCTAGGTCAAAAAAGCTTGCTCTCAACAATGGACACGAATTGGCATGACGTAATAAAGAAAAGTAAATAGAGGCACTCCAGAAAGATAGATCATACAGGGATTGGCAACCTTTGGCACGCGGCCTGTCAGGGAAATCCGCCAGCAAGCCACGCGGGTTTGTTTACCTGCAGCGTCCACAGGTTCAGCCAATCGCAGCTCCCACTGGCTGCGGTTCGCTGCTCCAGGCCAATGGGGACTGCAGGAAGCGGAGCGGGCCAAGGGATGTGCTGGCCACCGCTTCCTGCAGCCCTCATTGGCCGGGGACGGCAAATTGCGGCCTGTGGGAGCTGCGATCAGCTGAACCTGCGGGTGCTGCAGGTAAACAAACTGGCCTGGCCCGCCAGCGGATTTCCCTGACAGGCCGCGTGCCAAAGATTGCCGATCCCTGGACCATATCTTAGATTTGTGAATTTATTTGAAGGGAGACTACTTGAGAAAACAAAACTGTTTTCTTTGCCAATAATTATTTTACAAGCTTTATCCCCTTTTGCAATATCAGCTTTAGAAAATAAAGGGAAACATGGGCATTTTATAACCCAGTCATTCCTAATCAAACATGTTCACCAGAGCTTGAATTGTACTGGAGGCAGCTTATGTCTGCATGGGAATTGTCCAGTTCACATTTCCCATTAATGGTAACTGGTTATCAGTGGATCTCAAAAATCAGAGAGGTTCACTCTGGCTAAGATGAATAGTAAATCCCCAAAACTACAGATGCTTATCCAAATCATATGAACTTCTTGGATTTGCAAAGATGAGACAGAAATTTAATGAGATCAGGTTCCCATTTATTTTTCATTACCCTTTAGTTGATTATTAACAACAATATATATAATTTGTATTATAGCACTGCCAAGGGGTACCAGCTGAACTCAGGGTTCCACTATAGCTTGCACTGTATATACTCATAGTAAGAGATGGCCCTTACCTCCCAAATAGTTTAGACAAAAAAAGGATTGACAAATTACAAACTAGTACGAAATCAACAAAATGAAATTCAATAAAGATGTGCAAAGTACTACACTTCAGAAATAAATCAAATGCACAACTATCAAATGGGAAATAACTGGCTAAGCAGTAGTACTGCTGAAAAGGATCTGGGGGTTATAGTGGGTTACAAATTGAATATAAGTCAACAGTGTGATGCAGTTGCAAAAAAGACTAAGATCATTCTGGGGTCTATTAACAGAAATTTTGCATGTAAGACAAGGGAGATAATTGTTGTGTTCTACTCGGTACTGGTGAGACTTCCACTGGAGTATTGTGACCATGTTTTAAGAAAGATGTGGACAAACTGGAGAGAATCTAGAGGAGAAAAACAAAAATGATAAAAGGTTTAGAAAACCTGACCCATAAGGAGAGGTTAAAAGAACTGAGTATGTTTAGTCTTGAGAAAAGAAAACTGATGTGGGGCCTAGTAGTCTTCAAATACATTAAGGGATGTTATAAAGAGGATGATGATTAATTGTTCTCCGTGTCCACTGAAGGTAGGATAAGAAGTAATTGTCTTAGTCTGCAGCAAGGGAGATTTAGGTTAGATATTAGGAAAAACTTTCTAACTGTATGGATATTCAAGTACTGGAATGGATTACCAAGGTTACAGAATCCCCATCACTGGAGGTTTTTAAGAACAGGTTAGATAAACACCTGTCTGGGATGGTCTAGGTTTACTTTGTCCTGCATCAGCCCAGGCAGCTGGACTAAATGACCTCTCGAGGTCCCTTCCAGCACTACATTTCTATGATTCTATAAAATTATTCGCAAAAAGAAAAGGAGTACTTGTGGCACCTTAGAGACTAACCAATTTATCTGAGCATAAGCTTTCGTGAGCTATAGCTCACTTCATCGGATGCATTCCTTTTCTTTTTGCGAATGCAGACTAACACGGCTGCTACTCTGAAACCTACAAAATTATTATTATCCCTATTTTACAGATGGAAAACTGAAGCACAGAGACAAAGGGTAAAATAGGAGCAAAATCCTATTTGCAAAAGGGACTTAGGAATTTTGAAAGTCAATGCAACTTAGAAGCCTAACTTCCTATGTCACTTTTTAACATGGGACTTAGGCAATTTTGAATATTTTATCCTTAGTGACTTGCCCACAGTCACACAGGAAGTCTGTGGCACAGCAAAAAATTTAACCCATATTTTTGAGCCTCAGAGCCATGCATCAGTCATAGGACCATCTTTCCTCCCTCCTGGTCTGACCAGCAATAACACTCAAACACAACAGCTCTTGTGGTATTCCAGTACTGCCATTTACACTTAGAATGAGGAAATGCAGAAATGCACAATCATAAATAATACATTAAAATATTAAATAGACTTTTCTAACTGAAAAAAACACAACATTTCAAGTTTTGGTTAAAGCTCTAAATGGGTCCTAGCAGTTAAAGATTAAATTAAAACTTTCCCCAAACCACAGTGTAAATTTTTATTGATTTTACTGACTCTTTTTATGTTCAATAATACACAAAAGAGCAGATCTAGGTGGTGTATTAGTTGTGGAACTATATGCAAGGATTTCAGGAATACAATCAAAGTTTGACAATTACATTAGCTGTCTTACTTTATAAAGGGTTAATAAATTAACTGATGCTATAATATATGTAGTGTCCAACAGGTTGCTTATAACTGTGGTTTATATCTATGTATAAATCCTCTACTGATGTGCTTCTAATCATCTAACGCATCTTACACTCATATGTAACCAACCTATAAATCATTTAATAACTCTTTAAAAATTGTATAATAGAATCTTAATACAAACGGGACCATATTCACTTATTGTCTATTGCTACAAAAGGCAGAAAAGCATTTTAGCACTTTAGATTACATAAAAAGGGATGTGCCATTTCAAGGGCCATCAACTTGTAGGTTCTAGATTTTACTGGAATTATGAAGATATGGCAAAAGACCCAAGTGTTTTCTGGTCATTTTGTTTTGTTATTTACCAAGGTAATCCAGAGGCAAAAATCTGTGAAGCAACATTCTAGACTTTAGATTGGATTGCAAAAGTATGATATTACTATTATGTATATCTTATTAACGGAGCCTGAATGTTACATGTAACCTGCTGCTTTTGTCTATTAATTATTGGAATTTTTGGAAGGGATTTCCCCTTGAATTCTGTCAATGGGTTAAAATAACCTTAAACCGTTCTGAAATGTTAAAATGGCAATTCTTTGTGATCAGTCATTTCAGCTTAGGAAGATGTCTACTTTGCTCTTTGACACTTTTGCACCAACGTAAGGTCTTAAAATCAATTTTGAATAGGCCTGAAGGGAAAAAGGAGTAGCCTTAGCCCCAGTAAAATTTATGCAAGGTAAGACACCAAGATTTTACAATTCCATAACGTACTGCTAATGGGAGTTGCAAAACTAAGGTGTATGTGCTGCAAACTACTCACTGCATTAAACTGCACTTTGGGGAAGAGTCCTAAAAGAAGTTAAAGGATCCACGTCCAATAAAAAAGGGAAGGAGCAAATAGACCCACCCGCATGGGCATATTAAACAGTTTTGTTTCTAAAGTCTCTTCAGTTTCACTCAACAGTCATTCCTGCTAAATGAAAAGTTTGTGAGGCTTTATAAACTCAGTTAATATAGGTTATTCTAGAAGAATATCAGACTTATCAGTCCTTTCACACCAGACCTGCAACAGCAGCTGCAATGGTCTTTATAATGTCTGGGATGGAGAAATGGAATATGGCATTGACCAAAGGTTCTTTTAATGCAATGGTCAATGAAGTTGTTTCAACCTATTCATTTTTAAAGCATGCTTACATAAAACCAAGATACAAAAAAGCAAAGTGACAATAGATGACAAGAAACCTGGTATTTGGTTCATTCACAAACTGCTGGCAATCTACACCATATATGTTTTAACAGATCACTAGTAACCACGATCATTTGACTGGATAAAAGGTGTACATGCCGCAAAAGGCAAACCTGAATTACTCACTACTGCACTGACATAATGGTGAAATAATGTGTGTGATACACTGTATCAGAACCTAAGTACATTTAATCAGTGGAGTCACTCTGTGCCACCTCTCTCTCTACCTCTGCCTTCAGACACAAGATCCAACCCTGTTCCCTCTGAAGTCAAATGGGAGGCAGCAAATCCTAAAAGACTTTCAGCATAGGGTCCTACAGCATATCCTTCATCAAGTTATTACTGTCACACTGGATATCTCAAAAAAATAGCCCATGTAAGCCATAAGGATATACATTAATGTGACCAGGCAGATTTTCTTCATGATAAAAACATTGTTAGCTATAATGAACCTGCAATAGTTGATAAATGACCTGAGGCAGGAGGAGAGATGGTCAGATACTGCAGTCTTCCAGTAGCTCTGGTTTTCAGAGCATTCATGTTTAAGATTATTTTCCAAGGAGTACCCAGAGCTAGTCCAGCAGTATGCCTATGCAACTCCAATTAAGTTATACTGCAATGTATTGAGTCTATCCCACTGTACACAGATAGTATAAAGGGAAAGGCTGTTCTTGGTGTTCTCTCTAAGATCCAAACAGAAAAAGTCCTCCATCAAAGCACGCTCAATGAAACCTAACTTGTGAGGACCTGTAAACCTGTTTCAGGTACATCTGTGATTTCCAGGTCTCTGTGCATTATATGTACGATTTCACTATTATAATTTTACCTCTGAGCACCATTTTTGAAATGCAATTAAGGAAAAAATTAGCAATAAATTGTGCTCACAGCTTAACTACTCTTAAATTTACTGCTGCTACAATTTATTATTTTCACAGGCCTAAAATAAACTGCAATTGGTTTGTTCATAGCATGTCACTCAACAAAATGGAAATTGAGAGAAAACTAATACTCATTAATTTTCTAAGTGTCTACTTAAGATGTATACAAAATCCATGCCAAATTTCTCTTCAATAAGCTACATTTTAAGGCTTGTCTTATTTAAGCACAGAACAGTAAATCCTCATGTAAGCATCCTGCATTGAACAACATATACATCGCCTGCATACATTCCAAACCTACCCTCTTCTTGGGATTTGGTTTTACAGGTAACTTAAGCAATAACAAAACATTTCCGAGTAAGAGTTCTCTTCCAATTTCATACGGTTTTCTCTGCAGAACCTCCTTGGTGCTAACCCAAGTTCCCTGTGCCTTATCTCCTGTATGGAGTTATCAAGAGGTACCTGCTTCTACAACTCAGCAGTTACTGCCCTGCATCGTCAAAGTGGGGTTCAAGCAGGATGATTCAAAGGAGCCCTGTATCCCTGTTCAGAGTCTTAGAGTCTGCCACCCCCTTACATCCCTTCTGTATGTTTTATCTGGTTTTATCTTTTTCCCCTTTATTTTACTTTATCTATTTTCCACAATAGTGACTAGCACAGTATAACAGCATTATATAAGCTTTTTACAGTGCCATGTTTTGCTTTACAGAGTGAGCATAAATGAGGAAACACTAAGTTAAACTCTGACAGCCAGTGCTGGATGTATCAGCTTGGCCTATAAATAAGCACTGATCACCTCCATTTTATCGAACTCATTTTCAAGGCAAGCAAAGACCACAAGATTCTCCTGCAAATTTTCCCTTTACACTCCCTAGCAGTGCTGCTAGTGTCAGCTACGACAGATTTATAGTCTATTCATTCATGGGAACAAAAACCCTGCCAGGGCTGGTCATGGAACACGCAGTAGCAGTTAGTTCAAAAGATAACAGCTGCAATACCTCACTTCCTTATTCAGCACTCTATAGCAAACACTACTTTGGAGATAATAAATGCTTCTTGTTTGTATTTCTTGAGTAATCTCTGTGAATAGTGCCCACATTACAGCGATGTATACTGGTGCTGCTACAGTGAGGGATTAATCAGTGTTTTCCTTGTATTTAGCCTTCTTCCTCCAACCCCTATCCCTAGTTTTAGGATTTTATAACTGATGCAAATAAAGTTACTGTAGGCTTATTTAAATAATGTTATTTCTGTGAGAAATTCCATTTTCAAATATTTAAATAGTTTCATTATTGTTTAAAATTGAGAAACTTATTTTGAACATTGAGGTCATGGTTCCACTACCCTTACTCACACTGAATCGTGCCCAGTGTCCCTTACAATTTATAAGGTTTAGCCAAGTTTCCCCCTCCTCCTTACATAATTCAAGGGGGACATGATGTAGGTAGCCTGCAGTGGGAGGGGCAGTTTGAGAGCTACACTGACCACGGCAAGCCCCCTCATTGGTGGATGCAGTAGCCATTAGTGCAAATGAATACTAGCCATGGAGCAACTCCACTTCTTATAACTGGACTGTGCCCTTTTCCCTCATCCTACCTACATCCCTCTGAAGCCTGGAAATAGCCTCCATAGTAGCTACCATTGCTTTGTTTCATTTTGAAATTTCTTCACCCTGCAGCTTAAATACATTTATAAACTGATACAATACCATTAATGTTAGTAATTAATAAAACATAGTACTTGGCAGCAGCGTCATAGTGTTTTAACAACTAATTAACAGAAATGGGCTCAAACCAAACTTCAGATCTGAAGACCCCCTAACTCTGAATCTGCATTCAAACTTTTCCACAGATCCCTATCTTGATAATGACCAAAGCAGAAGAAACATGGACATGAAAACTCCCAAACTTTTTAATCTGAACTTTGTGGCTAGGGTCTATCTTTACTATTTAAATAAAATTCAGTCCCTACAAAGACTGCAAGGAGGATCTTTTCCATATTTTGTTCTCATTGTACTCTATCAGTTACTGATGACCTGGTAACATCAGTATGAGACTGGTAAAATAATTCCATAACTGACTTCAACTGAGCTGGATTGATTTACGCTAGCTGAGGATCTGGCCCAGTATTTTCTACCTTACTCAATAGCGTCTAATGAGATACTGCAGAAAATGTTTTGTTAAAATCAGATAAGTTTCACCAGCTAACCTCCATTTACTTTACTTACTCCTGAAAAAAAAAAATCAAATCAGATTAGCTGGAGATTTAGTTTTAATGAATCGACTAATCCTCTCTTTCACCAAAAGTGCTTCACTGTTCTCACCATAGTAACTGATCCCAGAAGCTTACCTGGCAGAGAAACTAACTGGTTTGTAGTTCCTAGCCTGAATTCTGTTGAAGGTCTTAAACCAGGTACTACATGAGCCTTTTTCCATGGCACTTGGCTTCTGTGATAACCCAGACAGCTCTGGAAATAGTTCACTGTTCAGTTCATACAGTATCTTTGAGTGAACCCCCTAAGGACTGGATGATTTGTTTACATGCATTCTATTGAACCTGCTAGGATGGTGAAGACCATCCTAGTAGGATGTTACAGTTGACCCTCTCACCCACTTTTACAGCAATGGTCATCTCTTTCCTTCTTGGGTCTGGAGTATATATTTTTCTGAAGAAAATATGCTTGTGAAGGAGGTTTTAATTCCTCTGCCATTCTCATATCATCCCCTAAATGAGCACTTGCTTTATGTGCATGATTGATTGCAATCACTCCATACGAGCCGTTATGGTTTTAGCAGGTAAATCAGACAGTTTAAAATTTTCCAAACTGGCACAATTGCCTGTGTAATACTTTAGGTCAGTTCCCATAAACTTTTACGTTTCTCTGTGGTCTTCCAGCAATTAAAAACAAAAAACAAACACACCAGCCATTCACACAGAAAATCAAAACAACAATAGCATTAGAGGCCTAGGGCTACGTTGTGTATAGCCCTGCTCAAGTACATAAGGTGGTAAAAGGGAAGGCCCTTTCCACAAGCCCCCTGCATAGAAGCCAAACTCAGTTCTTGGGCTGACAGCATGTTCAGAGTAAGGAGCTCTACCATCAACAGCAGCGACCCCTTTTACAGGCTTCCCTGTGAACTCCTCCCCTCCTGTTCAGGTCCAGCTCCGCACCAGAATTCCTAGAAGCATCACGCGGAGCTAGACCTGAACATGAGGGGAATGCACATGGCAGCCTGTACAACTGTAGTGCAGCAACCTCTGAAGCATACACTCAAGTGCTCCTGCTCTGTACTCTTATATCATGGGTGTTCATTAAAGTAAAGCTGCAGCCTTCCAAGTTGAGATTAAAACTCTGCCTTTAACCTGCCCAGTTGTACTTACATAGTGTAGCACACATGGGTGTGGATTTTTATCTCATCCATTAAATATAACTCTCATTAGTCTTAATGGGAGTTATGGGCATTATCAACAGAACATACGCAAGAATATGTAAAATGTCTGTACGGAGCTCCCTTCTATAGGAAGCAACAGCAGAAACAGGCTTAGACTTCCAGCTTGAACTCTTGAATTTCCTTGTTTTTGTCACTTTAAGCCCATGGAATGCATATAAAATGACATCAGACATCAGTTACTGTAACTACATTCTTTGCTAATCAATCAGATTTTATTGTGTGGCCTCTGGCTCAGCTCATAACGCCGGAAAGCAGCTAGAGCAGCAGTTTAAAATTTTGCCAGTTTAATAATCCTTGCTAATTGAAAGTAGCACACTTTAAAAAAAAAAAAAAAAAACCAACCCTAACAGTACCACAGTTTATAGTACCTCAGCTGTTCCTAGTGAAAAAAAAAACTATTAATGGTTTTTCTTTTTAAGGGGGGAGAGGGGGACCTGAAACAACTCATCCCTACAGCTCTCTAACCCAACAGTAGGAACCTGCACATTTTTATATTTAAGCTGCGCAACATTTATACAGAAGCTATATTGCTGTGAAGAAACCCTATTTTTGCTGCTCAAAATTAACCATCCCCTGCTGCAAAAGACTGCAGGTTTTTTTCTTCAGAGAATTACATTCATTTTTATAATTGTTCTTTCCTTTCAAATCACCTAATATGACAAATGCTTGGAGACATTATAGTTCATCTGCTAAAGAGACTCTTTATGAGTTGAGGCTTCAATGCTTTAATGGGGAAATTGCCTGATTTAAGTAAATCATGTCACCTCCACCTAAGCAATCATATTTGTTGCGGACTTCTGCTGACCTCACCTCTACAGTAAAAACAAAAACACATTTACATGTTCAGCTTGAGCTATTTGGTTCAAATGATTACAAATAGGTCATAATGAAAACTAATTTCAGCATACTCCAAAGGCACTATTTAAGTTCACTTTTGACAGTTTTTATACACATATTTTTAGTCATAATTTAAATTGCAAAAAGCAAATTTTACTCAAAAAACATGAGATTCATTCTCTACGGTTACTACATTTTCAAAATGTTTATCTTTTTCTATAAGATACAAAAAAGCTAAAATCATCATCATATTTATACAAAATCAAGCTTGAATGTGTTGTGCTTGTATTGTTTTCTTCTCTGCTTCATGCAAACAAACAGTCTGTTGAAAATTACACTCAATAGCAACATTTAACCTCCAAGTTATCTGACATGCTGAACACTCAATAAATAGCTATAATTAATCTAGCTTGTTAAATTGTGAATGGTGGAGACTGTGCATTCTAAATAAAAATTAGCTTTATCCCAAGATTTCCTGCCTTCATAAGAAAAGGGGACAGCTCTGAAAAACAGGGTTAGAACTTTGTAAAATCTTACAGTATAGAGTTAACACACAGATATCTGTTACTTTCATAATTGTCACACGCATAAGTCCAGCCCAGTGCTGTGGATCAAATTTTTACCCTTTCAGCTGAAGTATAGATATCCATCATTCTTACTTCACCCTCAGTCATGGATTTTCCAGAAGTTATATTTCTAATCCATCTTTTTCCATTTGGCACCAGAAGGCAGACTGTGGAGAACACTCTGATAGAAAAAGGAAATACAAGTGGAAAAAGTCTCATAGAATTTAACAAAAAGATAGCTTTTCTATAGGACTACTATATAAAATATAATGAAGAGATTTCATGGATTAGGCCAGAAGGCACCATTAGATCATTTAAATTGACCTGTATAATATAGAATTTCAGTTACGTCTGTATACAAAATTACTTCCCTGTATACAAAATTACTTAAATTACATATAATTCTATGTAGTAGTTCAGAAAACTTATCACAAAGCTATACTGTCCTGTATATTTTTGGAGTCATTTCTATAGAACCCTATTAATGTTTCTAAATAACTCTATTGGCTTTATTCAGTTCTACAGGACTTTTCTATAAAAAGCTTGAAGTACATGTAGATTAAATAAAAACTGAATATTTTAGTATGATTTATAAATTCTAATAACTTCTGCTTTTGATTTGGATGGCCTTGGATTCGCATGCCCTGACTCTCACTTCAAGTTGCTGCTTTGAAAGAAACTCAGCCGAAACTACCATGTTTCTACCAAAAGCTAGCCAGGATTCATGGCTCAACTGGATCTTGTTCACCAAAATTTTTGCAAACATTTTTGAGCACCTATCCATGTTTTGAACCCCAAAATAAGGTGAACTAGACTGGTTTTATAAACTTTAGAATGTCTGTGAATGCTTTGTAAATCCACCGCAGGTAACTCTCATTTTTACTATTTTACAGAGTCATTCACGTACATGATGATTTATGGACAACAATATATCCTTTCTATAAAAACAGGTTTCAGAGTAACAGCCGTGTTAGTCTGTATTCGCAAAAAGAAAAGGAGTACTTGTGGCACCTTAGAGACTAACCAATTTATTTGCGCATAAGCTTTCGTGAGCTACAGCTCACTTCATCGGATGCTGTAGCTCACGAAAGCTTATGCTCACATAAATTGGTTAGTCTCTAAGGTGCCACAAGTACTCCTTTTCTTTTTTCTGAGAAGTTTACATGGCAAAAAGTACATGTCCATCCCCAGCAGACGACACAGTAGAAGAATGATTCACAATCTCCCACTTGCCCATTTTGAACCCAAGATTCTTCCAAACAGACCTAAAGAGGTGCCTGGTTTATTTGATTCATTTCAGGCCAGGGACTTAAAACCTGTAGAATCGCATATACTTTTGCTGGACATGCCATCTTTCTATTAAGAATACTATTGGTGAAAAGCCCAGAGTAGTTCAGCAGAACACCAGAATGATGCAACTTTGCTTTTGGAGCAAAATCTGTTCCCATTCCTCTATTTACTAAGCAGAAGCTTTCGCCACATTGCTCCAGGGACACACACCTCCTCACGTTTTTGTCCATCTGCAGCAAGCATTGGAATTGCCAAACAGGATCAGACCAGCAGCCCACCTACTTCAGTATCTTGTCTCTGACAGGTGCCAATACTATTTACTTCAGAGGAAGGTGCAAGAACCCCTGCAGTAGGTAGCTACCTTCTTCCTGACCCCTGCAATAGCTAGAGGTTGGCTCAGCCCTAAAACATGGAAGTGTCTCATCCAACCTCAGTTTTTAACACTTATTGTAACAATTCTAGATTTTCTTGTTATCCATATAAATGTACATTTTTTTAATCCCGCTAAAACCTTGGCCTCAAATATATCTTCTGGCAAAGAGTTCACACAGGCTAAGTGTGCATCATGTGAAAAAATATTTCTTTTTAGCACTTTTAAAATAGCTCCCTTGGATTCATTAAATATCCCCATGTTCTTGTATTATGAGAGGGTAAAAAAGCAGTGCACAGTTGAACAGGTACCCAAAACATGACCTACATTCAAGATTTTTCCAAGTAATCTTAAATGTCAGTAAAACTTGCTTAGAGCCCCTGCCACTTGGAAAACAGGTTCTGTGTGATTTTCAAGGAAGCCTGCCAAATCTCATACAGTACACATCGCTTCTGAAATAACCATACTGTACAGTTAACTGTATGTGCCTCACAACGATCTTCTTTACTCATGTGCTTTCAAAATAGATGACTGATTTTCCAATATCTTCATGGGTATTGTAGAATCTAGCTATATCCTTGGGAAGGTAAATAACATAGTAGTTACCTTCATCTCTGCAGAAGGGTCAAGCTTAGCAGGGCTAAGAAAGGAGAAATTATCTAAATAATGGAGCATAGTTGTACACATGGATTCCTTAAGCACTACCCATTGGAAATAAATGTTTTAAATACTGAACAAGAAATTGAAGGGCCTTATCAGCAGGACCAGCTCTAGGCACCAGCAAAGCAAGCACATGTTTGGGGCGGCACAATTCCAGGGGCGGCATTCCGGTCACCCTTTTTCTTTTTTTTTTTTTTTGCTTGGGGTGGCAAAAAACCTAGAGCCAGCCCTGCTTATCAGAATAATACTGGTGTGCAAACTCATTAGCCCAAGAGTTTAAAGTCCTCTATTCACTGGCAGTAATCAAAAAGCTAATTTTATGTTCCAGACCACCATCAACACTGCCCGCTGCATTACACTAAACCAATGACTGGATCCACCAGGTCATGGAGCATGACAGTGATGGGAGTATGACATCATTAACTGAAGCACTCTCTGAGTTTCTCAATGGTGGCTTCATTTGTATTTCTCTGATGTCTTTTTTAGATATCTAAAGCTAAAGCAAAAAAACCAAGATTCTTAAATTCCATAAAAGGTGGGGATGGAGAAGTAGAAGTGAAAATGGATCTGGCACACAACTAATTTTACCATTATGACAACCAGTTCCTTCACAAAACCCTGCAAATTCTAAAACAGATTGAAGAATCTTTTAGAAACATAAAGCTGTGGACTCCCTTATTCAAGGAACTCTGAAAATCTTTTGCAAATACTTTAATTTAACATTTGCTCTCTTTGCATAAATATCTAGACATTTTTATGGACTCTCCAAATTAATTGAGGTTTGTGATCTTTGCACAAGACTACTGCTGATTCCCTGTGAATATTTTCTTCCTCTAAATTCCTGTCTGCCTTTGTTTTCGTATTCTACCACAATTATCACAGAATCATAGAATATCAGGGTTGGAAGGGACCTCAGGAGGTCATCTAATCCAACCCCCTGCTCAAAGCAGGACCAATCCCCAACTAATTAATAAGCATATAAAGCCCTTACTTTCTGTTTTGGGCTGTAAAAGAAAGAGGACATATTTTTGGCATTGGGATTCATTTACGTAATGCATTGCAATATTTAAATCCTCTAAGATCACTTTAAAAAATGTTAAAATGTTTTGCACAAAGGGAAAGTTGAAATGAGAGGTGTAGTTCCAGATTGGACCACTAGAGGAACTGTTGGCTGTGGCTCCTGTCTCACAATTCAGCGATGCCACAAAAAGACATATGAGTATGGACAGGGACAAAAGCTGATTGAGGGAGGAGGGAAAAAAAGACTGAGACTGAAGAGCTCATAAGATACTGATTGTATAGCTATGACTCTGGGGCCAAATTTTAAGGTTGGTCTTTACTGAGCATGTAAACACCAAAGAATTAATTTGTGGGCCCAAGGGGTAAGTGAGAGTAACATTGCCTAATTCTCCATCACTGACAATTTTTAATTGAAGATTGTATGTTCTTCTAAAAGATCCACTCTAGGAATTATGTTGGGAAAATTCTATTGCCTGTGTTAAACGGATCAGATTAGATGATCATAATGGTCCCTTCTGGTCTTGGAATCTATGAATCTACAGCAAATGACCTAATTTTCCCCTGCAAATAACAGTAGCCCAAAATTTGTGTAAATATGGGTGCAAAAATAGAGGCTGCCTTTTAAAATCTGACCCTTTTGTACGTATGCACCAGCAGTCTGAAAAAAAATGTATTTGGTCTAGGTGTTATTTTATAGTATATTAATTCCATCTTCCCATTAGTTTAGTTTTCAGAAGATTTTCTCAGAAAGAAATAAGATGTGGTGATACAGAGTTCTTTCTTAGTCTTTTGAATATGTTTATGCGGAAGCATGACAGAATCCTCACTTTAACATGACCTTCTGTGGAACTGAATGGACCTTCACTGGAACCTGACTTAGCAAACTTCTTGATAAGGACTGCAGCACTTCTAGATCTTGCTTGTAGTTGATACATGCCGTACACAAGTAATAAGGTGTGCTACTGTACAGAAACCGAATGAATATTCTACATAAAGAGGGTTAATGGTTACAGTGCAGTGAGTTGAGATTAAATATACTGTAGGAGTGTAACTTTATGGGATGTTAATTATAAAGAGGGTGAACATAAATAGGGAGCAGAGAGGGTGCATTAAGGGGTTAAATGTGGCAGGAGGAAGAGTGAGCTCCAACATGGCAGATGGATATGCTGAACTTTACTTATCTGTGCTGCACTTTTTGTTACAGCCTATGTAATAATCTCAGTTCAATAAAACCTAGCATTACAGATACTTTGACAACTGTCAAGAGGAAGTTAATAGAGATGCAGGTTCTCCTTGTTATTTTTGTCCCTTCTGAACAGAAGAATCTTGGTTTCATTTAACTTCATTTATTTGGATCTTCTTCAGAAGGTTCTATTGCCACCTTCCCCCTTATATCACTCTTTCTTTGTCTACCCCTTCTTTCATACACAAAGTTGCCTTTGTCTTCCCCTTCATGACATTTTCTTGTAAAGATGTTGTGAAACTCTTCTGCGCACTACAGGGTGGTGTTACTGACCATTATAATTAGTGTCCAGTCATGATCACTGAAGGAAAAATGTGCTACAGCCCCCCTATGGGTTGTTGCCTCTTCAATTACTTATCCTGTTGCTCTTGAGAGCTTGTTAAAATTATATTTAATGACTGCTGTTTAGATTCCTATGATGAAACCTTATACATGCAGCTTAATTCATCCATTTAGTTTGCCATCTCCCTTCCATCATTTTTCATGTAACTATTTATAACCAAGTTTTGCCTACAAACGTACAAATTCACTTCCTTATTCTAGTATACTTTATAGTCCTTGCACTGGTCTGTAGCTATTCTACAGCTAAAGAATACATTTTATATTTCCCTTGCTTCATTTTTCTACTCAATGCTTTGTGTATTGGCTGATCAATTTTCTTCTGATTAACAGTAATGTTAAGCAGAATCTTACACTTCACTGATATGTGATTATTTCTGTGCTGAATGTACTGAGAAGCATCTATATCTTCAGTTTTATTAATCAGAATGAAGGAATGCTCACAACTCATTGTTGAGGTGTAACACTGACAGTCCCCGGCCGTTGGTGGGTGGGATCTAACCTGGGACCTCTGGAGCTCAGTGCATGAGCCTCCACTAAAAGCCAACTGGCTATTAACTAAAGCTGTAGAGCAGATTCATAATTCTCTCTCTCTCTCTCTCTAAGTGGTCTCGGTACCACTAGATGGGACAGAACACCACACCCAGGAGGTGTGTGGGTTACAGAAGCCTTTTTCTAATCACTGTGTGTATGTTGTTAAGAGAAGCATGCATAGCTTTAATTCTATTAGTGAATTCTCCTACCTACTGTCATTCCAAGTATTTTATAATAACCCCAAAATTACATTGGTTTATAAACTCTCAGACTCATACTTTCGCATTACTGTCTGCTGTACTGTGCTGGGAGTGGATCTCAAGCTCAAATATATTTTCCCTTACAAAGCTAGGTCATGGTATCCATGACAGTCCCCTGGTTTAGGGAGTTGTGTGGAGCCCCAGGGAACCATGAAGGGTGAAAACTCTGGGCCAGCTGTTACAAACCGCTCCTCAGTGTGCTGAACAGCTCCACAGATGCACTGGGTGTGGTGTACAAGGGGAGACAGAGACATGAATCACCTCCTGCCCACCTCCATTTTGACATCTTGCATCCTGGCTGGGAAGCTCTTGAGGAATGCAGGAACTGTTACTATGGGAGACTTCTTGCTCAGCCTCCCCTCTCACACAGCCTAGTAATGGCTCTACTGTTTGTCTCACTAAAGTCATGCTGGGCATGTCCACTTATAAACAAAATTCCTAGGATGTTATCTCAAAGGTCCTATTTACCATCCAAGGTGTTTAATGTTATAATTTCATTCGTGGAAGTGCCACTTTTGAACCATTTGATCAAGGGGCAGGGGAGAAACCAATCAACCTAGTCATGGTCTTCTGAAGAACCATTCCAGGTAATGCTTGTATGGCACATCTCTCTTGATTCTGGCTATTTTCTCTCCTCTGGAAATGCCAAGATGATATTTTAGCATTTTGGCAAAGTTAGATCACCTTGGCATTATAGCAATCTGATAGATCAAAAATAAATTTTCCTTAAGGTGAGATATTGAAAATATCTTTCATAATAAAGATCTTTCTATTGGAAAAGGTAAAACAGGACAATAAATCAGAGACTCACTTCAGGCTGTATCACACTTTTCTCAATGGAAGGAGAGACAACCACTTATCTAATTCCACCTCTTTGCAAGTTTTACTTTTCCCTCTAACCTGCTAACACCTTTTTGAGAATGTGTG
This sequence comes from Natator depressus, assembly GCF_965152275.1. Lineage (NCBI taxonomy): Eukaryota > Metazoa > Chordata > Testudines > Cheloniidae > Natator > Natator depressus. The sequence goes on from NC_134245.1 coordinate 22,861,203, forward strand.
CACTACATTTCAGCAGGGTAACTCCCAAGATAGTGTGTCTGAACCTAGTAACCCATAACAGACCCCATTCCTCCCAGTTCTAATTGCTGGCACAGAATGAGCATCCAAGCAAGGTCCTTTTTATATACATGAAAAGCTAACATGAAACAAATAAAACTAGAGAAGGATGTTCTTTCTGAATTACTGCCACAATATGTTAACTTCTTAATCAGACTTAGGTGCAAACACTTGGCTTGTGGTACTATGGTTGGATTTATCATTTAAAACACTATGGAGGAGGATTCATAACCTCAGATCTATCATGTTTGTTACTTGCTTACTTATTTTTAAATTAATTTAATATATTTATAAACTGGATAAATTGTCAAAACAGCAACAAATGTACAATATCTAAGTGCTTTTAAAATTAAACATCCTGCATAATTTTTTGCCACTGCTTTGCTTTTACTGCCTATAAACCTGTAAACACTGAAAGGCAATAATGTAACTTGCTAGTCTGCTACGCTGGTCCCCTTCTGAATAGCGACTAAGTGCCTGGAATGGCAAAGAAATAGTAACATTTAAATATAGTAAATAGCATAGAGGTGACATGGTATTATTTCTGTTCCTGGAATGGGTGAGTAACTCCCAAAGTCAGGTTTCTAGATGAATACTTCTATTTCCTCCAGTTTAATATGTGTTTTCCACTCATGTTCACTAATAATCACTGAAAAAATTCACTGTTTCCATGACTGCTCTCCAATCAGTAGTTGAGGAAAGTAAACATACCAGGGATACATACTCAGCCCAAGCAAACGTTGTTTTTCATTAAAGGGAATATTTTAACTCAACTCTGTTAAATATGCAGAACATTAATTTATTTCTCATCATAGTCATGAATTCCCTGTGTGAAATCCTGGCCCCAATGGAATGAATAGCAAAATTCTCTTGTGCCCAATCATTCTGTTGCCTAGTCATTTCCACCATTATGAAAAGGCTGGAGAACACCTTCCGTGCAAGGTTGTAGGGGTGTCAGTCACATGGAGAGCCTGCTGTGGGTTCCAGCATAACAGTCTATTTATCTGCGGACCCTTCCACACAAGGAAAACCCACTCCATGGTAGGTCAAGGGGAGTGGCAGTGAGGGAAGTCATTTGATGCAGCAGTGCCAAAAAGCTGGAGAGTTGGGAGACAGGAGGGCATAGAGAGACAATGTGTATAAGCCCTGTGTCTCCAGAGGACTCAAGAACTTTTCTTCCTAGCAGGGTCCTGTCTGGAGACTTTTCTGCAAGAGGGAGTAATCTAGCTTGTTCTGTCTTGTTAGAATAACTGCCTAATCTAAAAAGCACCCTCTAGCTATTTATTCCTCTAATCAAAACATTTGGAGAACCCTGTTTTGGAGACCCCTGCATTGTGTGTGAACTTTATTATTAAGCCCCAACGCAGGCTGTGCACTGTGAAACAAGAACACAAATGAAAACATTTGTTTAGCTTGTAATGTTATTCACATAATCACAACCGACGTAACCAAAGTGAAACCTTCAAAAAATTATTTTGATATTCATTTTATTGCCTGCATAAGCTCTGTGGGAGCTATTTCTGTCAAAAGTATTCGAACTAGCATATTTACAATGTCACGCTGTGTGGAGTGGTTCATGACCATGAGTGCCAACCTCAGGCAGGCTGTCAAAAAGCAGTGCAGACAGCCCAAACTTGTGGCATGTTCTATAATTAGATTTCACCAACCCAGTAACAAGTGTGAACTCCTGGATCACTATAACAGTCTTACCATAGAGTCACAGAGCACTCAAATCTATCCATCCAGGCAAGCTGAATTTAGTGATAAATGGTCACTTGCACCAAAAATTGCAAAATGTTCGGGTTGCTCCCAGTCCCAAGAAACCAGTCACTTACCCCAGGTCAATTTGTACCTCTGATCTCACACCAGATACAACACTGGTAGCCTATAGCAAACTAAGGATTTATTAACTAGGAAAAAGAAATGAGAGACTTATTTACAGGTTAAAGTAGGCAACATATAAGCACAAATGAGTCACAGTCTGGTTCCAAAAGGTGACAGAGATATAATAATCTGTCCACTTAATGTCTTTTAGGAGTTGACCCTGGGGATCTCTGCTTTGTGCTTCTTAGCTCCAGCCCTTGTAGGAGTCCAAAAAGCAAAGTGAGAGAACCAAAGATGCTTCCTGTGAGCATCTTTATACACCCTTCCCTCAGAGTTTAAACTGAAGGGAGGAGAGCTCCTGAACATCACTTCTTCATGGCTGGATGAGACAATCAACAAAGACTTTGTCTACAATGGCCCATTTAGTCTTGATAATACTTCCTGATGGGCCAGGGAGGGGGCGGGAATGGGACCACTCTTCCTGCCTAGGTTCACAAATCAGAGCAGGCATTTTTCAATTATAAAGCAAAACTTACATATTACCTTATAGCAGGATACAGGTATTACAAGTAAGATTAATGCATGCAGCAACTTATAAGCATTTTATAAAATCTAAACATTAAACACATTCTTACAAGTCTAACACTTATCTTGAACACCACTAATATATAGGTGAGCTGGTCTGGTTTCCAGCTATGAATTTGTCAGTGCTCAGCTGACACCTACAGACTTGGCAAGGGCTGGCACACCTGGTTTTCCAGCACCATATACAGCACCAAAAAATTTATTTAATGAAGGATAAATACTTTCACTTAACATTTTCTAAAGTAACAATTTTATTTTATGCTCCCTTACCTCTCACTCCCCTTTCATATGGTCAAAGGAAAAATAAAATGCAGCCCTCTCTAATGAAAGGTATTTTGCCTGTTTTCCTGTAATAATATTTGATCCGGCTAGTATTTCTTGAACTTGAGATATTTTCCTGAAAATAAAAGTCCATACCTCTAAGCAATTGTCTGTTTTATTGATAAATTATGTTTCATTTTCTTCAATGTTGTATTTCAAAAATTCATAGATATTTAGCACCATATACATACAGCCAGAAATGGATTTGCAGGCATCAGAGACTTACAGGTGTAGATCTTTTTTGCTTCAACTATCCCTCTAGACAGCCACATGATAAACTAGTGCTTTGATTGCAAGGTACTGCACTCACACAAGGAACCTTTCAGATGTCTGACTGCATGCTGACATTCATGTGGAATTCTTACACTATGCAATTAAGCATGGATTTCAGATTTGGTTTCAAAAATTCCTTTTCTCACCACATAAGGGGACTATGCACATCTTAACACGGACAGAGCATTTAACGCGATATTCAACAACAAATCTATTAGGGCAAGAGTTCGGCTGCCTTTGTGCAAGTGATACTATAGGGGCTCCGCTTGCCCAAAGCGCAGCCAGAATGCAGCTGCTTGGTGAATCTCCCCTGTGGCACTGAAGGTATTCTGTCTGCCTTTGCCCTTCACATGCAGAATACATCCAGCCACTATCACTCAGGTGCTACATCTCCACACACCCAAAAAAAGCTTTGGCTTTTAAAGTCAAAACATAGCCCTGAATGCACAGTGTTTCTGAACTCTGTGGTGTCACAGCACAGAGGGGAACTGCCTAAACTCATTCTGCTCTTTCTGATGTTCCTGATGTTGCCACAATTAATGCCCTAAAAGCTACAGCATTCTTGGGCTCTGCTTTTGATGCCACTATATGCTCTTGGGAGTTGGGGCAAGGGGTATCCTTTGAATCTTCACATGTCAGGATGAGAAAAATCAATTTCAATGCCCAAAGGAAGAAATTACTGCTGGAGAAGGTCACTAGCCACTACAAGTTGTTCTATTATCATGTAGCCTTGAAAGGAATCCTACAAAAATTAGATAAGTGTGGAATATGATCTGGTAAATTATAAATACCTTGGGATAATCTGAAAGGCACATAGGGGAGCTAAACTTTAAATGAAGAGTAGAATTTGCTCAGATATGTTTATTCTGGTTAAAGAGAAGACAAGAGAAGACATTTTATGTCTGATGCTGAAGATCTGTCTGCTCATGTCTCAGACTGTATAATACACTACTCAAGAAAATATTACCCCCACAATGCTTAAGAACAACCTGCTTCAGAGTGACAAATAGAGCTGAATATTAATGGCAGATTTATATCCTTTAAGATGGATTCTGGAGTACAATGCCATTGTATTCTAAGGAAAATAATACACACATGCACACACACAGGCTGTCAAGCAATTAAAAAAATTATTGTGATTAATCACACGATTAATCACGCTGTTAAACAATAATAGAATACCATTTATTTAAATATTTTTGGATGTTTTCTACATTTTAAAATATATTGATTTCAATTACAACATAGGATACAAAGTGTAGAGTGCTCATTTTATATTTATTTTTATTACAAATATTTGCACTGTAAAAAACAAAATTAGTATTTTTCAATTCACCTAATACAAGTACTGTAGTGCAATCTCTTTATCATGAAAGTTGAACTTACAAGTGTAGAATTATGTACAAAAAAACCCCTGCATTCAAAAATAAAAACGTAAAACTTTAGAGCCTACAAGTCTAATCAGTCCTATTTCTTGTTCAGCCAATCACTCAGACAAACATTTGCATTTTACATTTGCAAGAGTTGCCTGCTTCTTGTTTACAATGTCACCTAAAAGTGAAAACAGGCGTTCACAGAGCACTATTGTAGCCGGCGTCGCAAGATATTTACATGCCAGATGCACCAAAGATTCATATGTCCCTTGCTGCTTCAACCACCATTCCAGAGGACATGTGTCCACGTTGATGACGGGTTCTGCTAGATAACGATCCAAATAGTGCGGACTGATGCATTTTCATTTTCATCATCATGAGTCAGATGTCACCAGCAGAAGGTTGATTTTCTTTTTTGGTGGTTTGGGTTCTGTAGTTTCTGCATCAGAGTATTGCTCTTTAAGACTTCTCAAAGCATGCTTCACGCAGATTTTAGGAGGCACTTTAGATTCTTAAATCTTGGTTCAAGAGCTGTAGCTATCTTTAGAAATTTCATATTGGTATCTTCTTTGCATTTTGTCAGATTTGCAGTGAAAGTGTTCTTAAAATGAACAACATGTGCTGGGTCATCATCCAAGACTGCTATAACATGAAATATATGTCAGAATGTGGGTAAAACAGAGCAGGAAACATACAATTCATAAATTTAATTAATGCATTCTTTTAACAAGTGTCATCAGCATGGAAGCATGTCCTCTGAAACGATGGCCAAAGCATGAAGAGGCATATGAATCTTTAGTGCATCTGGCATGTAAATATCTTGCAATGCCGGCTTCAACAGTGCCATGCAAAGCTTTGCTCTCACTTCAGGTGACATTGTAATTAAGAAGTGGGCAGCCTTATCTCCCGTAAATGTAAACAAACTTGTTTCTCTCAGTGATTGGCTGAATAAGAAGTAGGACTGAGTGACCTTGTAGGTTCTAAACTTTTACACTGTTTTGTTTTTGAGTGCAGTGATGTAAAAAAAAAAAACCCTACATTTGTAAGTTGCACTTTCATGATAAAGAGATTGTACTACAGATTGCACTATTGTATGAGGTGAATTGAAAAATACTATTTCTTTTTTTAATCACTTTTCAGAGCAAATATTTGTAATCCAAGATACAATAAAGTGAACACTGTACACTTTGTAGTCTGTGTTGTAATTTAAACTGATATATTTGAAAATGTAGAAAACATCCAAAAAGATTTAATAAATTTCAGTTGGTATTCTATTGTTTAACCATGCGATTAATCACGACTTTTAATTCTCCATTTGGATGTTATACATGTATGTGAATGCTATTTGATATTAATTCCACTGTAGCTCTATTTCAAAAAGCCTTTGCAGAGGTCACGGGGGGATCACACCTAAAATGAAATTATAATAGTTAATTACTTAACTTGGGCTATGAACCCTAATGAACACAATGTAAGTTTGGGTCAAGTTTTGCAAAGAGTAAGAAAAAGATACTTAACCTTGACTGTTTACTATTAACTGTTACTGTTAAAAGATTACTACACTCAATTTACGGAGATTAAAAAAAAACAAAGAAAAAAAATCAGGAGAATGGCAATTACCCATATCAAATCACAATATGCAAGGCATAGAATAGCACAAGTTCTGATTACTGACAACAAACCTCAGTTCTCATATTTGGAATTTCAGGAATTCATTAAGACCTACAAGTCTGACAATATCACTGTCTTGCTAAAATAACCATATGTTGATGAGAGAGTTGTTTCAATATGGAAAAACCTCAGAGATTTTCTCTTAATGAGTTTTTCAAGGGAACGGGATGGGGCAGGGAATGGGTCCCATTTTGATGGCCTCCCTGAAAGTGAAGTTGGAGGACCAACTAGCTGCTACCCCAAAAAAGCTCAAGAGGGAGTGGAGGCCTGTCAGCCATGCTCAGAGATGCCAAGAGGAGAGGGGGAAACTGTTCTTTCATAACTATAAGACTATAGGGGCACGAAGCAGGTGGAAAGCGGAAGGGAAGGCAAGGAAGAATGGGGAGCCAAGAATGGTGATGGCATGTGTCAGAAAAGCCCCCAAAAAACACAAAAGAAGCAGGATGGAGATAAGGGACCAGCAAAGGATGGTGGGATAGGGCCTCACTAGTAAGCGAAATCCAAGTTTGATTGAAATGTCTCTTTTAAATTTCTCTAATTTCTATTTGCCTTATTTAATTTGTGGTGGAACCCAGTGTGTGATGGATGCTTTCCAAACACTCATGAAGAACAATCCCTGCTACTAAAAGCTTGCAATCTAAGGACAGGCAAATTGGCAGAGTATTCTAGCTCTGTAGCTGTTGCTTTGTAGTTATAAAGAACCACACCTTAAGGAGGGATCCTAAGAACAACCCTACCCTCTCCCCACACCCAACTCACAGTAATATTCTACTATTGCATATAGAGGGATTGAGAGGAAAAAACACCTGATTTTTGCAGACAAGGTACTGTTTTGGTGTAGTATATAAAACTGCAGTAGCCCATGGAGTTAACCCTAAAAACTCTGGTTACACTCAGTTCCAGCAGAGGAACTGGTTGTTACACTTACAAGCAATATGAACAAAACAAAAACACTTCCGCCTGGGAAAGGTCAGCTAGTTAGCCTTTCTCCTGGTCTCATGGCACTCAGCCCTTTGCAGCCTCCTGGCCCTGACTCAGGAAAGCCAGCTGGCTAACCCTCTACTGGTCTCCAGCACCAGCCTTCCCCCGTCGCCCTGGCCCTGGTTCAGAAAGGCCAGCAAGCTAGGCCCTCTGCTGCTCTCCTGTCCTATTTATTAGTCCCAGATGTGATGCTACCTTCTGAATCCGGTCATATTAGGATGCACCTTTGATGGCACAGGGGAGCTGGATTCTCTTCACTTAAAGGGGCCAGCTCTTTAAAGATGCACAATAAAAATGTAAACATTTACTTGCCTTTTTTGCAGACACAAATGTTCTTTTTGGTTAAATTCAAATAGAAGATGGCAGACATTCAAATGCTGACAATTTCTTCCACTGTTGAATGTACCCACTAAGTTAAAGGCTATTTGTATAGAAAAGAGGCCGTTACAAAATATAACATTTTGCAAACACCACTCAGACTGGACACCACAAAAAACTCCCCATGTATTTAACATTACCATAGAATGATATCTGAGATATCCTAGTTATTTTACTGTACTGTATTTAACTATACAGAAATAGTGGTAAATGTTGATTTTTTTATTGGTTAACAGTCCACTTTACACAACACAAGATGCTGTGCTCATTCAAGACTCGGACACAAAAGTTGACAAAACCATAGCCTATGGATTCAATATTATTTTGTTTTCCCTATTTAATTTGCTACCCAGTCTTACTGCATGTTTATGGTATTCCTTCTCATGTTCATGGTATTCCTTCTTCTTTTTTTCCTAGCTAAAACTATGAAATGATGTGCAGGAGACACACCAGAACAGAATTCACATTCTATTCAGCCAATGCCTTTCTGCAGCTCTGCACCTTTTTTTTTTTTTCATAAATCACACTAAATCAGTGTCCCCAGCCATGCCCTGTAGTCCAGCAAGTGTCACTGCCCAGTGGGAAAACATAAGGTCTGACACTAATGGAAGGTTTTGCCACTGGCTCTTCATATCCAGATTATGATTTTTGTATTCCTCAGTTTCACATAAAAAACCCAAAGACTAAACTCTCTTTCTGTTCTGCAACCCTTCAGCAAGTGTTGTAATGTTCACTGCCTGGGGAGCGGAAGGCAAAAAAGGCCTGGCACAAAGGTACACTATATTTTCAAAACTACTCTATCATCATCAGGTTCATGTGAGTATATACTGAGTTTAATTAAAGTCAATGAAGAAAAATTATGCTTTTAAAAGTGCTAATCTGACATTTAACTTCCAAAACATGATTTATTTGCAGTTGAAGGACTTGTTTGGTTCTTAACATCCAGTCACTTAAAACTGAATCTCACCCTCATTTTAACTTTGCTCCATCTAAAATATTCAATGACAGCCGTAACATTTGATCTGAGTTTCAAGTTACAATAAAAAAAGTCACTCCCAACTCTTGGAAGTATTTCATTATTATTTGCACAATTATTTTTACTGTGAGAAAGTAATAAATACTTGAAATTTACAAAAATAATCTAGTAAATTGCATTGAGTCAAATAATTATTTTCTTGAATTTTTCATAAAAATTAGCTTTACTAAAATTGCTCTATGCTTTTTATTATGGATACTATGTAACATACTAGTCATTTTATAATAAATTCCTTACAAGTAAAAGACTGTTTTCCTACTTAGAACAAGGAACCACTATCCTTTAAAAAAAAATTAGAGTCCTGGGCTTTTGGACACAACAAAAATTAGAAGACATGGACAAATTGGTTTGGATAATACTGGAAACAAACTCAACCTTCATCCCACACCTCTTTCAAAGGGACACTGTTAGGTTAAAAACAACGACCCATATCACTTGGGTTAATCTACACACAGAGCACCAGAAACTGCTTGTTTGCTCTCATGTCATTCAATGGGAAGGAGGCTTTGCATCCTCCTGAAACTTACAGGTGTCTTGGCCAACAGAACACACATGTCTCAAGGATTCACTGGAGACCAGGACCATCTGTGTGGAAACCCCGTGCCTCTGCACTGCCTCCCACCACTTAACATTACCGTCTCCACGGTAGCATGCTTCTGTCAGAGCCACCAGCCATTCTCTCTGGAACCTCCTCTCAGGGACATTTCAGAGAGCCAAGGGAGAGAATCAGTGGCTTGCAACAAGTTCCATATTGAGACTATCTCAGCTCCTTCTCCCGCTCAGCAATATGGGAAAGGCAGGTGGTCATGACAGCCCAGTTAGAGAACCCCTTCCCCAAAGTTAGTGCTTAGCCAGCATCAATGTAGGCAGGGAATTCCCAGAGGATTATAGCAAGACAGTGCCATAGGGCAGCTATCTCCCAGCTGGTCTCATTTGAAACCCCATCCCAACTCACATATCCTCAGCCCCATTGTAACAGCGGTTCTCAAACTTTTTACCATCTGGTCCACTTTTACTGAAGCCCAGAAGTTCAGACCCCTAGAGACAATTCATACATATTAATGACTGCTGGAAACTAGAATACATATGCAGTTATCGTAGCCTGTAGCTGGGCAGAGCTGATTTCTGTGCCCATGGTTTATCCAAATGTAGAAAGGCTGATCCAAACTGACACTGGAGTGGGACCTGTGAAAGGATCAAGTGACAGGGACTCTAAGGTAGACAGAATGGAGCTACAAGAACCCAAGGGAAGAAGGGGCTCAACAGGAGACCCCCATCATACCAGCCAGTTTCCCCATGGGTCCCCATTCCCCTAGCCTGTCCTTCTCATCTCCCAGTTGGCAAGGCTCTAAAGTAGCCAGCTACTGTTTCTCCTTTCCCAGGCTTCTGGGTATCCATTCCACACTGGCTGGCTGAGCATCTGCAGAGAGGAGTACTGAGAACAGAAGAGTGAAGAATCTCCCTGTCAGCAACAATGTCACCACAGTAGCCCTGGGTGGCCAGGAGTATTCAGGGGAGGGGAATCCCTATTCAGACCCTGCAGGTCTGCTAGGTGTGAAGGAGGCTTTAGCTGGAGCTGGAACAAGCACACAGGAAATCTAACGGCAAATCTCATGCAGCCATGGGTATTGTCAGGAGTGCAAACTACAACAAGACCAGTGTTTCAGGCTCCACCCAGACACTTCTCAGGCCCACCCAGCCGAAGGGCCAGGCTGCACAGTCTGAGAAAGCGTATGATAGAACACCTATGAAGGGGCTCCAGGAAAGACAATACCCTGCCAACACACATGCACGTGTGTGCGCGCGCACACGCACACACACACACCGCACCTGGACGAGATCTAGAAGGTATTTAGTCCCTTGCTTATGGAGGAGGAGGGGATGATTTAGCCAAACATTTTAAACACACATTTCCTTAGGAGTTTTATTCATAAAAATCCTTGTATTATAGAAAGTAATATTTTAATCCAATTCATTTTTCACCATAAGTGGTATTTGTTTCCATTCTTGCATTCCTCCAATCTGGAACAGTGAAAATAGACTAGCCAGTCCTGCTTTTGTTCTAATCCATTTCTAGTGAGTTTGACTGTCTGACTCATGCACTAGCAAAATGTGAGAAATATTTCATAGAATCATAGAATATCAGGGTTGGAAGGGACCTCAGGAGGTCATCTAGTCCAACCCCCTGCTCAAAGCAGGACCAATCCCCAATTAAATCATCCCAGCCAGGGCTTTGTCAAGCCTGACCTTAAAAACTTCTAAGGAAGGAGATTCTACCACCTCCCTAGGTAACGCATTCCAGTGTTTCACCACCCTCCTAGTGAAAAAGTTTTTCCTAATATCCAACCTAAACCTCCCCCACTGCAACTGTTCTCGTCCATCCTCCCCGTGGAAGGAAAAGGCCAGGGCAGGGACCGTCGAATCGTGGAAGTCAACGAATGGCTACGCAGGTGGTGTCGGAGAGAAGGCTTTGGATTCTTTGACCATGGGATGGTGTTCCATGAAGGAGGAGTGCTGGGCAGAGACGGGCTCCATCTTACGAAGAGAGGGAAGAGCATCTTTGCTCTTCATTTAAATATAAATGAAGGGTTTTCATGAGAATGCTAAAAAAATCATGAAAACAGTTTGTAAAATCTCGATTGCTCATAACCTGATAGTAATTTCCTAAAATGCAAAAGAGTTTGGCTCTCTTTTCCATGTGTTTGGACACTTCCCCATCCAAGCCTAACCAGAAGCAGAAAGTACCAGGAGTCTCATGAAAAAGTCCATTGTCAATAGAGAGAGGCTTAGCCTGTTTAAAACTCGGATCAAAATTTTCAGTATTCCTCAAGCTCAAAATTGAGGGACATTCAGATTCAGGTTTTTGAACTGTTAAAAGGACATGGGCCTGCTGCAAAATTTGCATCTGATATCCAGTTTGGATTCCACCCCTCAAATTTCCATATCCAGGATTTTCGTTTGACCTGTCTGGAGTTTTCACAATTTTTTCAGTACAGTACTGCAAAAGCAAGTGGCTCAGGTAGAATAAGCATCTGAATTTTTGGATACTTTTCTGAACTGAACCAACCTCCAGATTTGTTGAGGTTCACCAATCAATGCTTCACAAATCTCATTTTAGGGCCCCCAAAAGTGCACTTCCAGTATTTGCAAATGAACATTTTTGGTCATATGCAAACAGATAGTTGCATACATAAAATAGTACCTGCGCATACCATCACCCTTAGAAGTGTGATTCTGTATATGCAAACGGGGGGGCAACAATTATGATAAGTATCATCAGAAGCCCTTAAGACTTAAGTCCAAACTTCTCATCATTTTTAAATGTTGTTTTAACTATGAAAAAAGAAAAGGAGGACTTGTGGCACCTTACAGACTAACAAATTTATTTGAGCATAAGCTTTCGTGAGCTACAGCTCACTTCATCGGGTGCATTCAGTGAAAAATACAGTGGGGAGATTTATATACATAGAGAACATGAAACAATGGGGGTAACCATACACACTGTAACGAGAGTGATCACTTAAGGTGAGCTATTACCAGCCGGAGAGGGGTGGAGGTGGGGGGGAAGACTTTTGTAGTGATAATCAAGGTGTGCCATTTCCAGCAGTTGACAAGAACATCTGAGGAACGGGGTGGGGGGTGGGGGTGGGAATAGTTTTACTTTGTGTAATGACCGGTCCACTCCGAGTCTTTATTCAAGCCTAAATTAATTGTAGCCAGTTTGCAAATTAAATTAAATTGTATCCAGTTTACAATTAAATTAAATGTATCAGAGGCTCGTTCACCTGCACATCTACCAATGTGATACATGCCATCATGTGCCAGGAATACCCCTCTGCCATGTACATTGGCCAAACTGGACAGTCTCTACGCAAAAGAATAAATGGACACAAATCAGACGTCAAGAATTATAACATTCAAAAACCAGTCGGAGAACACTTCAATCTCTTTGGTCACTCGATTACAGACCTAAAAGTGGCAATTCTTCAACAAAAATCTTCAAAACCAGACTCCAACGAGAGACTGCTGAATTGGAATTAATTTGCAAACTGGATACAATTAACTTAGGCTTGAATAAAGACTGGGAGTGGACGGGTCATTACACAAAGTAAAACTATCCCCCCCCCCCCCTTTGCCTTTCTGGTGATTACTTGGTCAAAGCTGTGGTGATATCATTTTCTCCACTAATCCTATGCTTATTTTGATATAATTTACATTATGACACATCAACTGACAGTGTGACCCCTGTGGTCTTTAAGTAACAAGCTGTAAAGGAAGCCTGGCTGCTGAAGTAACACTGCAAGTAGATAAACCGGTCATCTAAAGTCTGTGTCATGTAATTCCCTGTTAATGCAGTCAAGCCCAGTTCAAGCAAGTTTAGGCCCATAAAATCTCTAGAGGCTGATGGTACTACTCACCAAGAACACTTAGCTGACAATAGCAAAGCCATGCAGGCCTAGCTCCACAGCTACCCCTGTGAGATAACAGTGTACACTTGTTTCTGTGGTTACTGCTTGTCACCGCTATTCTGAAAAACAAAAAAGCAAAGGCTGTTATCACAAAAACATCCTTACTGCTATCAAGTATAAAAAAAACAATGTTTGAATATTATGTTATTGATGCAAAGAATGAAGTGTCTACCATGTGGATCATGACTCTAGGCATAGGTGGATGAATGGATGCTGTGCACCAGACTTTCCACCCTTGCAGGTAGTGGAGTGTCAACGCAGCTATATATGGCTTCAACCCTTCTCTGCTAGGCAGCAAAGTAAGAGTGGGGGGAGGAAGAGATGTTACAGCTTGTAAAGTGCTGATTCCGCATACTCCCACCTAAGTGGAAAAGACGAGCTCAAGAAAAAGTGGACCACAGAGGAGTGCCTCAGACATCTGCCGGCACAGTGCAGCTATATGCCTCACTCAGGGCTGTGACTAAAGGTACAATCTAGTACTGAGGATTTGATCCTGCACTACTGAATTCAAACGGAGATTTGCAGTTGACTTCAAATGGCACATAACTGTGCCCCAAGTGAGTGGGTCACATTTCAAATCAGTTGCACAAACAGGAACAGAACCTAGGAGTCCTGACTCTCAGTTCTGTGCTCTAGCCACCAGATACTACCCCAAGACAGAGATAACATGCCAAATCTCAGTTTGGAGCACATATTTAATTTTGAACACCTGACAATAAATCCTGCATATTAACTGAAACTGTGTGAATTGCATCACTACAGTAATTTCCATTCAGAGTCTTAAAATCAGGGTCCACGTTCTTCCCTTCATTGCAAAGATTTTACTTTCCTTCCCCTTAGTTAGAACTCTGCTGAATTTTTCAATATATTCATGCAAACAAGATATTTCATCTCATGGATTTTACTCCAGTTCTGTCTATACACATTTTAAATAAATTAAGATAAAATAAATCCATTTTATTGTATTATTTTGTGCCATCTCTATGAAATAAGGCCCATCTTTGTATTTTGTAAGGAATGTTGACATGGCTGAAAATGTTGCATGAAGTATAATCTTTGAAGATTGCACTGCTAGAAAAAATAAACCCAAGCCTTGAAGCCCAGAGTGATTGGGACTTGATTGAAATGCCTCTGAAACATACATCCCAATTCAGCTATGCTGTAAAGTTCATACATTTGATCAACAATGTAGCAGTAACAAAAGGAGTGACCAGTAGCTTTGTTTTCTAAACACCTGTTCATTTCTTACAAACATAAAACATGCCCATGAAATAAATAAATTATATGTGATCCTTTACTTTTCAAAAAGAGAATTGCAAACTTACAGTAGCAAAGAAAACACCATGTTAAAAAGGTGTGCAAATCTAAGGCAGCCTCAGAGACAAAACAAAACAAAACAAAAAAACCCTAAGGGCCAAATTCCAAAATCCATAATTGAGCAAACTCCTTTTGAGAAGTTTTGCTCAATTAAGAATCACAGAGTTTAGCCCTATAAACTAGGCCATCATCTGTGTTGTATTGGCATAGATATCCCATCTTTTGTGGTCCACTTCTGTTCTCTCATGTGGGGCAAAACTCCCAATGATTTCAAATGGGAATAGTATCAAACTCCACACATCCAGCAAATGTATCGTACCCAGGACACAGTCAGAAGAAAGACATTAGGAAAGAGGAGGAAGCAACATTTCAGCCAACAGGGATTTGGTTTCATGGGCCATCTTGCTGTCAATTGGTATTTGTTATCAGGTAAAGATATTAAAATATCTTGCTAGGTCATTAGATCTCTTGTTATAATTCTAGTGCTATTGTGCTAAGAAATTTCTATTTCGACACTGTTCCATGCATCTATCTAAGGTTTATCAATAGCATCATCCAGGAGGTGTTTAAGCACTGTTAAAGAAGTGGCTGCACTGCAATAGTGAAATGGTAGAGTTAAGGCACTATCTGCTTTAACAACTCAGTCTAACACCACACATCCAATACAAGATGAACAGAATAATGGCACAGCAGGAGGCTATGACGCTTTTGTTTATGAAAGAAAATGAAATGTTGGCAAAGATAAATGTTTCTGAATAGGGCAAGGAAGCCAAGTGAAATCCCTTTCAGTTACTATGAGGTGATCTTATATTCTTGAGAATGTGCCTTGTAATATCTGTAAAAAATTATCAAAAAAGATCAGGCAAATGTGGTCAGTTAAGAAAGTTAAGGTTTCAATACCCAAACATAAAAAGTTAGCTGACACCACCTGCCATATATTTTTCAAAACTTTCTCTTACAGCACCGTCTTCTGCAGGGCCAAAGAAATCCTGTTTGAGGATGAAACTCCTACCTGATGCAGAAAATTATACTCCTAATGTACTCACTTGATATGATGCAGTGTGAACTTCTGGGAGATGATGATGAAGCCTGTAGTAGTACTAGGCTTCAAACTGGTGGCACAATGATAACTCCAGAAATCAGCAAAGCAAAGAGAGGTGAAAATAACACTTAGTGAAAGGGACAAGAGTAGCTTAAAGTGTTGATTTCCCAGTAGTCAAACCAGAAAACTCCCTTGGCTTGTTCTGGCAGTACTAGTACTGCTTCTGCCTTAATTCTGCTTGTCTCTACATGAACAAAAATATCGTCTGTGTCTTCTGAATCAATGAGCTCTCCCTAAAGAACATCAGCCATTGGTGAGGTGGAAGCAGGTCATTTTTATGAGAGCTGTGACAATCAATGTCATTTAGATTTTGTTCAATTCAAGAACATAAATTGGAGAGTGCGTAAACTAGGCATGACAGTTTGATTAATCAAATACTGGCTTCAGAAGAGAGATCTACTTGCTTACTAGAAGTAGAAGAGAGCTCGTAATGAGGAAAAGTTAGATTCAGCATAGTTTCACATCTATTTCTGTTATGTCACGGGATCCAAGAAAGAACATAAGTATAACTCCTGAATCGACATGTATCATATCACCAGACAGGAGTTTAAAATAGGACAGGAAAAGACAACAACCTTCACAAACAAGGTGGGAGATTCCCAAAATTGAGCACAGCACCTTGGTCTGGCATCAGCATTTTGGCAACAGCCACAAGCACACACAGGCAGAAGAACACTACAGAAAATAGCTTCCTCCCAGGCAAACGACTCACCTTCTGCACTATTCAAAGAACAGGTTGAAACTCTGATTTTTCAATTATACATTTTATAGAAAATCTAAATTGGAAAAATTTTGAACAAAAATTTTTTTTACTAAAATGTAGCATTGGGATCAGCCAGATCCCAGAGCTCGAGAACTGCGAGGACTCCAGTGCCACAAAGCCAAATCCCAGTTCATTTATTTCTTTTTAAAAGGGGGGAAGGGGGAGAGACAAGAAAAGACAGCTAAAAAGAGGCAAAACCCGTATCTCCAAACAGCGTTCCTGTATTGCAGGTCTTATAGATTTCCCCCATTCCCCACCCCAAAAAGAGCCTTCCTGAGGCTGACAGCCAGTAAAATCTTATAATCTGGAGAGGGTACCCCACCTGTCTCTATTTTAAAGGAACAGTGCCCTATCATGTTTCCAGGCACTAAATAGAAGATATGACGTGCCATATGATAGCATTTTCTTCTACTGCATGCAGAATAAGGGAGAAGTGAAGTTCAAACACGCGAAAGACATCTGCCCAAGCATTCTGTCCATTTTGTATTCTGGTCAGTGCTGTTGGGTGAACGTCGTAGCAAGCATGGGAGTTTGTTTGAAGTAAGATGTCTTTGTAATAAATACATTTATGGGGACACTGGGTACTCTAGCTTAACATTTAATGTTGACTTTGGCACGCTACATACTCTTTTGATAAAACCCTGGCTCCAGTGAAATTAATGGGAATTTTCCCGTTGACTTTAATAGGTCAGGAACTTCACCTTTCATGTAGTGAATAATTTTCAAAAGCACTTAGGTGACAGGCTCACAAGTCCCATTTTCAAAAGTGATTTAGGCACTTAGGAGCCTAAGGGTATGTCTACATGACAATAAAACACCCATGGTTGGCAATGTCAGCTTACTCAGGCTCGCAGGGCTCAGACTGGAGGGTTATAAAATTGCAGTGTAGACATACCTTGCATACCAAGATAGAGCCTGGCCTCATACAACCCCACAGCCCGAGCCCGCAAGCGTGAGTCAGCTGACTTGGACCAGATGTTTTACTGCAGCGTAGACATACATTAAGATCTGGTCTACACTAGGGAATTAAGTCAGTATAACTACATCGCTCAGGGGTGTGAAAAATCCGCACCCCTGACCAACACATTTAAACAGACCTAGCCACTGGTATAGACAGAGCTAGCATTCTACAAGCATTCCACAATGGAATTCTTTTGTCGACCTCGCTTCTGCCTCTTGGGGAGGTGAAGTACCTATTGTGATGCTGGCGGACCAGCTGCCAGCTGATGCCAAGGCACTGGGCCTACCTGAACACAAACAAATGCATAGCTGGAAACCAA
Organism: Natator depressus; assembly: GCF_965152275.1. Classification (NCBI taxonomy): domain Eukaryota; kingdom Metazoa; phylum Chordata; order Testudines; family Cheloniidae; genus Natator; species Natator depressus. The sequence goes on from NC_134245.1 coordinate 22,878,633, forward strand.
TCTGCTTACCGGTGAGTTAGCATAGTTCAAATAGACACAAGTGTTTAAGAATGTATTTCGTGTTTACACTTTATGAAATGCTTGTAGGATGCTGCATGTATTAATCCTACTTATAATATCTGTATCCCATGCTATAAGGTAATACTTAAGTGTTTGCTGTAAAATATTCTGAAACTATGTTACTCATCAAATAGGAGGAAAAACTTCACCTAATGCAAAATGCTGGATTCCTACAGAATGTGTTATCTCCTGCTCATCAGGAAGAACTATTGAATCCAAATGGGCCATTGTAACAGACTGTCAATTTCTCTTCCCCCCCACCCCCACCCATGAAGAGGTTACATGCAGAAGCACTAGTCCCATCAGCCTGTGGTCTAGGGAGATGGGAATAATATCCCTGGCCAGAAAGAATGAGGGTCTCTTTATTCTATCTGCACTCTGAGGCAATGATTCCTAAACATAAGCAAGAGATCCCCTAGAGGCTTGGGTTAGCCTCAAAGGATGTTAAAGCTTGTTTATTATCACAGAATATCAGGGTTGGAAGGGACCTCAGGAGGTCACCTAGTCCAACCCCCTGCTCAAAGCAGGACCAATCCCCAATTTTTGCCCCAGATCCCTAAATGGCCCCCTCAAGGACTGAACTCACAACCCTGGGTTTAGCAGGCCAATGCTCAAACCACTAAGCTATTATAGAAGCTTCTATTACCTTTTGAACTTAAGGTTGTATCTCATGTGGGCGTATGCTTACCTTCTTTAACCTTGTAAATAACTCATTTCTGTTTCCTAGTTAATAAACCTTCAGTTAGTTTGTTACAGGATTGGCTACCAGCATTGTCTTTGGTGTGAGGTCTAAGGTGCAAATTGACCTGGGGTAAGTGACTTTATTTGGGACTGGGAGTAATCTGAACATTTGGTGATCTTTGATGTAGGGTGACCATCTGTCACAGAGACAAGTTTGCCTGGGTGGCAAGATACATTGGAATGCCCAAGAGGACTGTCTGTGACTCCATGTTAAGGCTGTATAGTGCCTGAGGAGTTTACACTTGTTATTTGGTTGGTGAAATCTAAGTATAGAACTCACAATCAGTTTGGGGTTTGTTCCCTGCTTCTTAACCGTCTGCCCTGAGGTTGGTATTCTCACTCATGAGCCAAATCTGACAGCGGGACGCCACCACCAATGGGAGAAGCCATCCCGTCAGCATAGGTAGTGTCTTCACTAAAGCACTACAGCAGCGCAGCTGAGCCACTGCAGCGTTCTAAGTCTTATTGAAAGTCAGTGGAACTGAGACTCTCAAGTGCCAAAACCCCACTCAATATCACAACCTAACAGCTTTGAAAGTCACAAGATTTAGGCTTGTAGGTAACATAGGCACCTTTGAAAATTTTCCCCCAGTGCAACGTGCTTACTTCATATAATGGGTGTTGGAAGCAAAACGTTATCACCCACAATGATTTTATTTAATTATTTCATTACTCCATTACATTTACACCACAAATCTGAACATTGTTATGATATTGCAGTCTTGCAAAGTATATCATATTTCATTATGTAACACATATGCAAATTTGTCTTATGAACAATGTTCTATTATTATAATGAATTCTGAATATCTAGTATAAAATTGTCAGTGTGATAAAATAATATAAAATCCGTGTCACATTAACTGTGCAGTCAAATCTCTACAACTAACGGCTGCAGTTTAACGTTCCCATTGTCATTCTATAGTTTAGCTGAGAGAATTGACTATTTTTATGCAAAAATTGTTAGTTTAATTCCATTCTCTCTTGGGGCTTTAAGTTTATCATCTGGTCCGTATTTAAAAAAAAAAAAAAAAGTTAGACAGCACTCCACCCACCTGGGCATAATCCCACAGATCACCCAGCTCTCCAAACAGATTTTTATATTGGAGGAATGGATCCCAGTACCCGTGCTTTGCAAAAAATCAGGTGGCCACAAGAATAGTAAGACTACTTGCTATATTAATTATTCTCCTGGTCATAAATTAATGTTGAACATTTGTTTTAATTCAGCTTTTCTTTTTCAGAGCATGAAAGTTATGCAGCAGAAAAACGCAGCTAAAATGCAACAGGCATTATTGTTGATACAGATATATTTACTTGCTTCACAGGAGTGTTGCCAGCCTAAATTCATTAATGTCTGCAAAGCACTTTAAAATCTTTGGTTGCAAGATACTACATATGTGCAAGTATCATTATGACATTAGTATTATTATTTCCTATTAATAAACTAAGTTGAATAGTTACATACAACATAACCAGTCATGAAATGGGAGAAGTTGGTGATGGAAAAGGCTTATCCTCTAGTCCAGCTCTCTGGTAACATAAGGTTCTACCTACAGTATAATTGCCAGTGTCTGGACCAAGGTGAGAGGAGTTTTCCACCACTGCTTTTGGGAGAGATCATGTCTGATTTGTGAAAAGCGACTATCATGAAGCTTTTACACCATAATATTGGGCTTAATCCTTCTCCTGTTTAAGTCACAGTCAACTCCCACTGACTTCAATGGGAGAATTGAACCTATGCATTCCATATCATTCACCACTTCTAGTTATCACCCATTACATCACTGGGAGCAATTCTCACTTTTTGGTGTTTGCACCCTTCAAAAACCATAGACAATTATCCTGACTCTCCTGTGGTCATCATTTAGTTAGTATAAAGCTCTTTAATTCTGCTAAATTCACGGTCACTCATTAAGAATATTAAATCTACCTCTAATAATATATGAATGACATTGTACACCTAAGCCACAACCTCAAAATGTAGGGCTGTTATGAAGAAACAATGGCTACATGTGTAAGGCTATAACTGTGATGTGAACAGAACTAGTGCAAGTATTTAAGTGATGAAAAACAGGAACATTCACTGGGAAATAACTATTGAGTAAATTTAAAAGCAATACTTCAGATCTACATTTTGTCATAAAAATTAAATGGTCTTTGTTTACTGTGAGATAATGAATTTCTTAAGAGAGTTTTTTTGATTAATAATGCATGATCACGCTATACTGCTACAGTAGGCAGAAATAACACAGAATCATGTCTTGTCAAATGTGTGTGACTAATTCAGCTCTGCAAGTATTGATTTGACAGATCACCTTTCTTTCCTTTACCTGTGCATAGCCATTTATATGTAATGGACATTTTTATTATCCAAATGATATTCTTTTGTTTAAGCCTCCAATCTGAAAGCACATCAACATATTTATAACTAATTAACAATTCTTTGGATCTCTACATTTGCATTATTTTCTAAGTTTGCACCTCCTCTTCTCCAGCGTATTAACATCAATTACACTTGTAAGGATATGTGAGACTGACAGGCAAACTTTGACAAAATGCTTGGGCTGATCTTCCAAACAAAGATATAATGCTATAGCATTTGTTCTTGATAAATGATGGAATTTAATAAACATTTGCATATTTTTATCATGCTAATGAATACAATTACTTTTATTTATGTCATAAAACTACTATAACATTTTGATATATACATCACTTAAATATGTATCATTAGTATTTTGTATACACTGGCAAGCTGAAGAAGTGGTTGGACTTAGGGACAGTCTATTATCCTCCAGTCTGCAGCTAATCAAGCAACATTCCACTGAGTAACATAATGGTATGTAGTAGTTACTGCATATGCTCCCATACACACTAGACAGTAGCAAATGGTTTGGTAATATTCTGCATACGGAAAATACCTTTCAGTCAATGGACTGGGCAGATATTTTCTTATCCCACTCCTACCGTTTTGTTTTTTTAAATTAAAACAAAACAATGGGCCAGATCCCAATACCTTTACTCACATTGATAGCAATTCACTCCCTAAATGATCCCACTGTCTTCTTCAGTGTGGGGAGGACTGAACCTATTCAATCCATTGCTTAATATCATTCCACTACTCCCAGCTGTCACTATGAACAATTCCTCTTCCTCCTTCAGTGCGGACTAAGGTAATATTTATCGGGCATAAGCATTTCCAGATCTGAGCTTTGTTTGTAAAGTGCTATGCATTGCATACATAATTGTTAATAATGACTATGTAGCTGTTCCACACGTGAAACTCTCAACAAAGTCAATGGGAGTTCAACTTGTGAAATGGCTTGTAACAGAGCCCTTGGTGGTTCCTCCCTCAAGGGGTTGGGGACCCTGACCGCACCCAGTTATCTACATTGGGTGGTCACAACACAGGCCACACTTTCCTATTATATGCAAGGGCCGGGGGGGCTCTCCCCTTTGTGAGCCTCTTTAAGTCTCTCCAGCTGGGGGACTAAAATGAAAGTGACAAACCCACCACATATTCAGGGATACTCCCTTCCTGCAGTCCCAGCATAGCGGGGGTGGGGCGGGGGTTGTTACCAATGATCTAGTCCCAACATAATGATTTGGGGGAATCACTGTGCTTGGGTCTCTGAGACAGGCTCAGTCTCTGCCTGTCCTACCCTGGGAGTTCCTTCTGTGGCTTCAGGAGTCACTCTTATATTCTGCTACTTAGGGCAAGCCTGCTCCTTCCCCACCTGCTGACTGCAGTTTCCTTCCTTTTAAAGGCCTCCTCTCCTTCATGCATGATTAACAGGGCCAGAAGAGCGTGGCTTGCCTTGCCATCCATGTGGATCCTACACACCCTGTCACATGGCTAAAGAACAGGATCTTTAAAAGGTAACTAACACACAGACTTTCTGAGTAGGAAGTAATAGTTTATGTAGAAATTTTTTAAAAGTTATTTTTTTAAGGGAAAATAAGTTGCCTTGGGGGATTTTTAATCAGGGGTTTAAAATTTCCTGTACTGATGCCCCAACACTGTGATGTACCACTTGGTCTAAGTAATTGTGCAGAAGAAAACAAAGCCAACCCCATCAATTTCAGCTTTTTGTGCTCTTACAGTTGCAAATTTAAATACCAGACATAAAAGCTGGTAGCATTACTTATGGTAATGTCCTACCTTGGTACACTCCTCAGACTTTTAAAAAAATTGCATCAGTATAATGTCATTTCATGATACAACTGGACTGAAGAATATTCCCCTTTGTACAGGTGCAATTATTTTAAATAAATAAGAGATAAGATATTTTAAATATTCAGTGGACAGTTTTAACAATGTGCCAGTCACAATATAAGTGTATTTCTTTCTGGATACCTTTATTTTATAACAGTGAGTTCATTCTCCAAGCTGGAATTTATCTTTTGATCAATTGTCTGTCAATGAAATTCAAAGATATAAGCAAAAGCAAAAAAAGGAAAATGACAATGTCTTCTTAGACATCTAAATACAACAACGAATGTACTTTTCTAGTTCTGTGAAGCAGATATTTTTGGCGTACAGGCAGACTGTTAGGTCACTCCTACATTCCTTGACATCAAAACTCTCACTGTAGTCAATAGGGTTTTAGGTGTACAAAGAATGCAGGATTACATATGGCACATTCAGCCATTCTTTATGGGTATCAGCAAAGAAGGATGCCAAGCCTTGTTTGACCAGAGATTCATCAGAAGTATTTGTTATCAATTGTATTAGATTTTATACCCAACCCACAACCTAAATTACAGCTTCCCGTTCAAATTTCACTCTTATTTACCAAGATCTTTATATGCAGGTTAATGTTATGTCACTTAGCTTACTATCCCTGCCAGACTTTCCCGTCTCCTGCATTACAGCATATGGTTATATAAAAGGGCTATCCTTTCACTAGTTTAAAATACCAGAATGTGTCCTGAAATTCTAGAATTAAATGTAAAAGTCAGATGAAGAACATGAGTATGCAGAGAGAGTGGAGTTTACCACTTTATTAAAATTGTGATCGTTCACATAAAGACTCAACCAGGTCACATATTAATAATTATCTCTGACAATCTTTAACATCAGACTAAACCCACAAGTGAAGCAATATTACATCTCTCGCTCTCATTTATCTTTACTGCTTATGGCCCCTCTGTGGTCAGCATGCTGTGAGCTTCGTGGACATTTAATTATGAACACATCATAAATGCGGCTGACAAGGCAGAAGCTGGGTTCAGATGCTCCTGGGATGAAGGAAACATTGTTGAAACTACTTAGGCTTGCAGTACTTTCATTCAAACAGTCACCATATACACTGCTGAATGTAGAACTCCCTCCCCTTCTCATTTAAATGTTTTGTTTTTAATCAAATATTGTGGTAAGTCTAGGTAAAAATATTGGACCATATTGTTTGTTACCCTCTAAAAATAAAACATTTCCCATTCATTATTCAAATAAATAGTGGTGTAAAAACAGTGCTGTAAGGACCAAAATCCAGCTTTGGCTGCCAGAGTCACTCACCCTGGTTCCTGAAGAGGGGAGTGGAAATGTAACACCCAAGTGGTGATGCTCAGGCTTTCTGCCTGTGCAAGGTAAGATAGCGAATGCCTCAGGGACTTCTGGGGCACAGGGGGAAATGTGCTTAGCAGCAGCACTTATACCTCTCGGTTAAAGGTCCACTGTGCACTACACCCCTCCCCCGCTGCTTGCCCCTGGGAATGCACAGGCAGCATAGACTGGCCATCCCCCAACTCGGGCGGTCACAGCCCCTTCTTAAGCACGCAGCAGTACAGGGGTTCCATAGCCAATATCTGGGCGGCTTCTTGCATGGTTGTGTTGAGTAACAAAGAAGCTACCCACAAATATACATTTAAAACAGGAAAATTCTGCCACACCAAATAGTATCATGGAAATATTTTTTCTCTTGAAGACACTGTATAACGATCAAGATCAGGGAGTATGTGTTTGATCTAAGTAAACAGAGACAATCATAAATAAATCTATTGAAGCCACTTAAGTGCCACATTTGCATAAAACCAGTGCAAGATCAGAATCAGGTCCATGACCTTTCAATTAGAACACTACACATTTAAAATTTCTTTCTGAGTTAGCTTCATATTCTCGCAGAACTGCTTCGCTTTCCCCCGCCCCAATCAGCGTGGGTTTTTTGCTCCAAGGAAACATACCTATTACTGTTTTATAATGGACGAAATTATCTCAGTTGGAGTAAGGTTCCTGAAGGTTAATGTTGTTATAAACAAACACTTTGAATCCCTATCACTAGTAAGCCTTACCTTCAAGAACAAAATTTTGAGAAAGGAGTCCATGTACTCTACACAAATATCCAAAATGACATATAAATATACCCTATGTAAGGCAACATTTTGGGAGTGAATATTCATAGTGTTAAAATTAATATTTTAACAGATAGTAAACAATGTAAGCTACACTAATGTTTCAGCACTTAAGAAAGAATAAATGTGCATACAAAGAACTAACCAGTGTCATGTTTCAAAGCAACTGTCCTCTGTAGTGCTGAGGTACATATTTCTACACTTCCCCAACAGACTAGAAATAGAAAAGACAAAGCATATAATAAAGCCAAGCACAATGAAAGAGCACTGAAGAAAGAGCTGAAAAGTAACTATCATGTTGGCAGATAAATTCTACACACAATTATTCATTCCTAGCCTCTTGACATGTAGATTAATGAGTTTGATAACCCAGGCTTCTAAGAAGTAGATTCAACTCTGTTTCACTACCTTTCTTCTTTTCTAACTACAAACACCACTTCGGTCTATTGAGAAAAAAACAAATCGATACATTTGCACTGGTCATCAACATTTTTGCAATTGAAGTCCTATGTCAAAAATATGATATCTACTGTGGGACAGGTCTCTTTACTGGCCCTGTCAAGAATTCACAGGGGATCATGTGATCTCTGGAAGGAGGAGTTTTGCTTCAGCAATCCTTGCTTCTGCAGCAGGCTCAAAGTCACATAGTAGACAAGAGAAAAAACATCAACCATTCTGCTAGTTATAATGACCCCTGTACTCACTGCAATGTGTTGTGTACATAAAATTTTCTGTTTCTTCCCTGAGGCCAAATGACCTTTTGTCGACACTTTGGTTAATGCTCACTGATCAAAGTGTATTTTAAAGCAAGTGCTGTATCAGATTCCAGCCATGATGACTTTACAAGGGGTTGTGTCTGCTTCAAACAACTACACAGAGATGCATCCTCTTCGCAAGAATGAAAAAAAGGCTAATGGTTTACAGATTTATTCTTTGTGAAGGCAAGCTTTGCACAGTAGAAATGTTTCATTCTTGATCAGTGAGCAACTTTAAGTACTTATTTCATCCCAAATGTTAGGAGTTCAAATTCTCCTGTGTAATAACAGTCGTATGCAGCTGCTTAGGATTTATCAGGGTTTCCCTAACCCCCCCAATTAACTGTAGAGGAACATGTAGCATTTGGCTGGTAAGGAAGGAAAAGGAGAGAAACACAGTCATTTTCCTCTGTAGAAATTATTAATGTCAAGCTTAGAGAATAGGATTTTTGGTGCCATGTCAGTGAAGTTTTAATCCAGTGTAATCATAATATACTTTTTATCCACACTGAATTCTGAAAAGACTAGAAGGCTATAGTGGGTGATCATAGTAATGGGGTGGTTTAAGTAAACCTTAGCAGAGGAAAAAGTTTCATACACCTAAAGGCTACAGATATTCCTTAAAAAACTAGCTGTGTAAAGGAAATACAAACACACACCGTGTAGTTCATGTGTAGTACAGTCCCTCTGGTAGGCAGCAATATTTTTCAGCCTGTAACAAGCTTTATTTGCAGTGAAATCTTACCAGTTACTGTTTTGATTTTTTTATGCTGCATGGTTCTTTACTGAACGTGTATTTTTGAACACGTTCAGTACTAATCATCATAAAATACTTTTGATGTAGAGCTGAAAAGATCTGATATCCTACATTTGCAGTGGGCAGATGCCATAATCATAGCCTCCTTTTTATCCACATTTATGATCCTGTGACCCTGCTGAACTATACCCCTCAAACTGTAAATCTTCTATAAGGAAGATTACTTAGAGATACAGGTTACTGTTATACACAATCCCCTCTGGAGCAAGGTTTGTGGTTTTTTAATGGAATAAAAACCAGGTGTAATTAATGCAATAGAAATTTCAGGACATTTCAATTTAGCAGTCTTGGGCTAAATTCTAAGCTACTTACTGAAGAAAAATTTCCACTCAAGTGACTACAAGTTTGCCTGAGTGAAAACTGAATATGGACCTCAGGATGTGGCCCACAGTCTTTATTTTTACAATTAAGCTTTGCAGAGATTTGGGGGAGTTATGTAAAAGATAATTGTATATAGAATTTGATCATTTCTCGATGAACCTAAGCTTCTGTCCTCCCTTCCCCCATACACATACACATACACACACACACACAAATACATTTCTCACTCAAATGAATTGATGTACCTTATCAGCTACAATTTCAGTTGATATTACAGCATGTTGGTACCTACACATTTTATGTTGCTGTAGAGATTTACAACAATTTTCAAACACCATTTACACACCACACAGAAGGGAATGATGACATCAACTACTGAATAACTCAGCTGCCCATGAGCATTATATAAGTGTCTTAAAAATACCATGGATACAGATATTAGATTAGATAGATAATTGATAGGAAAAACATAAGCAACATCTTCACTGTTCTTGTGACAGCAGCAGCACTGAAAACGTGCAAAATCAACAGCAAACATCCCTGTTAAGATGGTGAATTGACAGCCACCTATACCAAATCTCTCTAATTTTGAAATCTGAGGATTTTGGGGAAGGAGAGGGGAGAAACTACTCCCTCCGTGTGAGATAACCCCCAAAATACACTCCCTTCTTAAAGAGCTTGTTTCCATATGTTTTGTAGTAACATACCACTGTTATGGGGTTTGGGGGCAATCTATACCAGTGAGAGGCACTTGCCCCTCAATTCTAGGTGCCTCACAATGCTTTGCTGCTGTAACTCTGAGTCTGGGATGCTTACAGCCAGCCAACAAGCAAGCAGGTCACACCGAGCGTCTGAGTGCTAGACAGCTCTGACCCCAGCAGCCTGCCTACAGTCCCACTCTGGCTTTCACAAGCCTCAGTTATTACTTGCAGGGTGACCTCAGTACACTCCCAGTCCTGAATTTTCCCCAAAATCACATATTTTGTAATGCCCAGCCCCCTCCTGGACAATTCAAGGAAATAATAAGGTTTGGTTATTTCTCTAAAGACACAAAAGCACATCACAGCTAATTAACTTAAGGAGTAAATACACCTTTCCAATTAAACACAGCACTGAGTTGGTTTATAGTAAAAATAAAACAAATTTATTAATAGAATATAGGTTAAGTGATGCCAAGTAAAAGGAATGAAGTCAGAAAGGGTTACAAGCAAATAAAAGTGAAAACATGCATCTAAATGTCTAAAACTTAATCTAGCAAGACACAGTCTCTGTTCAAGATGGTTTCTCGCCTATGTTCTGTTCCCAGAGACTTTAACCTCCCCCTTGGTTGAAGAACTGATCTTTCTCAGCTTGCAAGAGCTCCGTTCCCTTGAGTTTCTCTACTGATGAATACCAAAGATGGCTTCTGTCCTTGTTTATATCTTTTAACATTCAATGACCCTGTTTCATGAGGCAGGATGACCTCATTCTCTTTTACCTTTCCTGTGGGCTTCCCATCCCCCGTTTGTAAATGGGACTTCCAATGTTTACATTCCACCATTGTTTAATTTACACAGGAGACAGGTAAATAGCTGCCTTCTTTCCTGTCTGGGAGGGAACCTGTTTCTGCCTCTTTGGCCACAGACTATAAAACATATTATTAATTATTCATATAATTTCCTCATATATAGTGTTAATACAACATTTTACAATGAAATTAATCACTCTATATACTTGCAGTGCAGTAATATTATATACACTCAGTTGATTCAATTCACCTCAATCTTATCACTTGAGGTTCAGCTCCCCTGTGTTTATAGACCAGTAAACCTTTGAAATGGATTCTTCTGAGGGTTACCCCTCAAAGTAAAGTTTATTCAAGCTATGAGGAAGGTGACATGGAGTCTGGTGGTGAAGGAAGTTCCATGCTTTCTTCTTCCACTGGTGTTTGTTTAAATGCAAATAGTTCTGTTTCCTGCCATCTCCTCCCCCTGCTGTCTTGGTGGTCCTGTTTATTGCTCATATGTAAATATGACCTTTATTGTCTTTGCCTGAAGAACAGGCAGGTCCAAGAATCAAATACATATTCTTTTGTCTAAGGCAGAACTGTTTACCAACTTCCCCTCACATGCCTGGTTTAAACGAACTTTAGTCAATTCTAATATATATATACACATAACTCTTAATACCCACTGCATACATATATCACAAGAATATTAATGATCAGTGAGTTATTAGTTATCAAATAATACCTCATAAAGAATATTTTATACAAAGAGAGTTACAATAGTGTGTTGGATATGAATACAATATGATACCTGGATATGAATACAGGCATCTTTAGTGTCACAACCACATAAAACCCATTATCCCCAGTAAATGCATGAAGGACTCATTTACAGAACTATTTTATAAAGACATGTGTATATATATTGGTATATTTCAGGTACCACCAAGCCAAAAGATGATCATGCCCTGAATAACTTGAGAATTATCAGGAGCCTGAAGAATGTTATTGGCATCATGGAATCTTAGTGTCAGAAAGCATGAGACTCTGCTCATTGTAGAAGGAAACAATGCCACATGCGCAGATATGTATGGAAAATATAAAACAACACAGTTTAATTCCCATTTACACTAACAGGTCCCCAATTTTTTATTTTTATTTTTTGGCTTAACATCCACCGAGTCCAATTTCTGCTGTCTACAGCATTAGCCCTATTTCCCCCAGCTGTTCTAAGCACAAACATTGTAAAAAAATCATCAATTTGGAATATATGAAAATACTAAATACAGGCACATTTTACAGTGTTCCCACTGTGCAAGATCTGTGTCATTTGTGACTAGACATGATTAGAGGAAGTTCATTAATGACTGCAGATGCTAATGCCTCTGCTCAGCTGCCTGGATCCAAGTTCAGGCTTTAGCTCAAACACCACTAGTACCTCCATAATTTACTGCTATGCATTCCCCTCTATGCCCAATCCACACAGGAGGTAGGTTTGTTACAAACCAACTAGACAGCCTGGCTTTTTAGCTCATGCTGTAGAGACTTATACTTTCAGCTCTACAAGGTCCTGGGCTCCGATCCCGGTGGTAGAAACTGGGAAATCTCGTTTTTGCAGCCCATTTGACCTATGGGTACAAATCTGGGCACATGTACCTCTCACTACCTGTCTTCTGGTACAAAACAGGAAGTTAGGGGAGCATATACTCAGATTTTTAAAAGCAATTATTTTAGTGTGTGCAAAGAAATGGTCCTTAACCCAGCTGAAAATACACCCCTACATGCCACCTGCCATATGAGAGAGGAAGCTTTTGAAATGTACCATTTGTGGAGGGCAGACGCTCTTGTTGCTGTTGTGCCTTACGGGTTCCACTAGGAGCACTGGGAGAGGCTGCCAAGAAGCATCACCAGCTCTTTAAACTACCTTCATCACAGGCCCTCCCTCCCAGGCCAGTGCCACTCACTTTTCAACAGCATTAGACACCTGTGGGACCTCTGGCAGAGCCACAGAGACTATGATGCAAGGTAACTGCAGCCACTCCCTTGGCCGGCTTTCTGTCCGCAGGCACTCAGTCACATGCTCCACAATGGCTCCTTTCCATCAGTGAGTGTATCTGGGCCAGTAGGTGCACAGCTGGAACCTTGAAAAGTCAGACCCCTCTTTGTCAAGAGCCCATTTTAAGTATTTTTTAAAACAGAGGAACTATATTTATCTCTAACACATGGCCATTCAAATCTCTTCAGCCTTCTGGAGAAGATAGACCACAGAGCTCAATAGATTTGTTACCTTTAAAAAGTCAACATTTTGTAGCAGATACAACACAGGTTTTCCTATTCTTGTAATGAATAGCTTTGTGCCATTATCAGCTAGCACATGATAATTTTTAGTGGTAAACTGTGTATAAGATTTGAGACAGCTAAATTCCCTGAAACCACACACTGAAATCCCTGAAGGATCAAGCTCAGCCCATCAACCCTCTGAGGTAGATGAAGCAAGCTGCATGCAGTTTAATGAGTGTATCTTTGAGATGAGATGGTTCTGCAGAGATATTATAAATTACTATAGGATTTTTCCTGAAAACAAGGATTTGCTCTGACTGTTTGGCCAAAATTTCTCCCTTTCCCCCACAGTTTAGCGCGCTGTGTACCAGATGGCTGCTATCTCTCCCCTTCAAAGATGCATTTCGGTAATGTACATACACTACTTAGCTCAGAGAAAGGTGATTACCTCAATGTCAAACAACAGATCAGTAGCAGAAATAGAACCCAGTTCTCCTAACTCACAATTGGATGTGAGTTATCCACTGGACCATTCTGCCTCTATGTATGTAGCCTGTGATTCTTTAGGAATGAAAGATGCTATATAAAAGGTACAATTGTTAACTGTTTTCTCCTCAATTAGAAAAGTATCTTTTACTGAAATGAGGAGTTGCTCTGTGACCAAATGATGGAAAGCATCCAAAATAACCTCAGCTCATAGTGAGAAGGCTCATCGACTGATCTCTTGAGGAAGCCAAGAGAATACCCCAATAGTATTAAAAGGTGATGGCTTTATGCCATATGTCCATATACCTGTATAACATCATGATCCCAGGATCTGGCTTGCACAACAACACACACAGAATAGACAAGGAGTTAAGATAAATTAATGTACAAATCTAAAAGTCATATGTTTTAAATATAAGATACGTGTGTACCTTTGAACTTATCCATCCTCTAAGATTGCAATCTATCCAGTTTTGGTATAATGTTTTAATTACAAATTTGATAAAACCGTAGCAATACCAGAGAAATAATATTTTTTTACTCCAAGAATCAACCCTGATGATTCAAAAGTGAGAATTATTTTTCCCCCATTGCCTCCCCCAACCCCCATAGATTCACAGGATTAATATGGGTCTGGCTTTAGGGTTTTACCAGTAACTGCTGCAAAACAAGTTCTGATTGGCTGATTCAGAAATTGGGATTCTGGGCAGTGTTTTATAAAAGGATAATGTATCTTTAAGCCTAGGTGCCCTTCAGGGAAATGTATTGGATAAATGTCTTCTGAAAAGCCTGTAAATATTCCATCGCCTCACTGTCATTACTACCATGAAATGATAATGAAGCATGAAAGAAATATAATTCCATATTCAGATGACAGCATTAGCCTTCATAAGCAAACTGAAATATTTATTAGTAAAATGTTCGGTATCTATGCCTGTAATCTAAAAAAAAAGGACAAAAATGTTTTATAATAAAAAAGAGATTGAATGCAGAGGTAAAATCTGGTTGGCTGATTTTATTGCTTATTATTAAATCCTGGCAAAACAATTATTTTTTTCTTTTCATTAGTATGGCACCCAAATTAAAACTATGCCCTCAGGCTGTGAGGTTTACAGTAGTGATTAAAAACAAGAAATTGTGATGCATGGGGTTTTTGACAATGGCATAATCAAATTCATTCATATTGTTCAATCTTTCACTGACAAATATTTTTACAGTGAAATATACCAAACAAAGAAGCACATACAACTACTATCAATACATAGAAATTAGGGAGACTTGTTATTATTTAAATAGGGAACTGATACAATTTTTCTATAATCTTGAATACAAACATTAGAGTGTAGTTAATTAGGGTAATTATTGTCTAAATTGTGCTTAATTGTTTTATACTGAATAGGAGTTGTGAATGAACCCTCTTGGATTTCTACAAGGCACAGAAGTGAATACTGTGTAGTTTAAGCATTTAGATATAATTTAATAAATTCTGATTGTATTTCCTATAAGTCAGAAGACATATCCTGAAGCATGCTGAGACAGAGATAAACACAAGCCATGTGCCTTGACCTCTGTTTCACCTTATTGAAAAAGAGGCGTAAAACAGTCATTTAGTACATTAGCATCAGAGAGCATTCACATACTCTAAGCACATTCTAAAAAAAGGTCTTTGAAGTGAATGAAAAATTAGAAATTCAAGTGACCACCATCAATTCTGAAACACTGCACAAAATTAATTACAGTTTTGCATCAGAAGCAAGAATGTAGATTTCAGACAGTCTATGTCATTTATCTCAAGCTGTACAATATACAAGGCGATTAAAAAGCCAAATCTGTTCCCACCCCCCAACTCTAAGGCCTATCAGAGGCTCTGAAGTACAAATGATTAACTCCTAATTATTCAAGGGATTGTACAGACACTTCAACTTGAATGAAATTTGAGGCAAGTCACAGGAGCTACAGAGGGACAGATTTGCTGCTCTTTTTCAAAATCTAGTCTGACTATCACTGACAGAATCCAGATAAATTGTACAGTAATCTGGCAGTGGTTTCGGAAAGCTTGCGCTGCAAAATCCAAATCTCTAATTTCTATCTGTTTTTAATTGCTTGCCTTAAATTTGCATTTTTATACAATTGGCTTAGAGGATTTATTCAGTTCTTTAGGCTATTCCAATAAAGCTGAGTCTCATTTCACATGGTATCTCAGGAACCTACTTACATTAAATAAGCATGCTGTGTTACAAAAATATTTACTGCAATAAAAAAAGAATTCCTTGTTATGTGGCATTCAGAATTAGCTAAAGAAACCATGGGCCAGAGAAGCCTTTCTTAATCCCCCCAAGAAAAAACATCTCAAAACGGTAATAATTAATTGTATGGCACAGAGGGTGCAACTTAAATAATAAAATTCAACACAAGAAAAATCCGTGAAGGGGAAATGTGTATTCTATAGTGAAGGGTGGGCACTGTCAATTGCCCAGCCAGAAGCCAACCACTGATCTAACATTTTGCTGATCCAAAGGTCAGGGAAAGCAGCCACTAGACCAATTGAAACCATCCAGCCCACCCAAAACAGGATGCTGGGCTGGACCCCAGGCTAAATCCTCTAGTCTATAAGAAGGGTTAGAACAGCAACTCCTTGCAGTGGATAGCACTGTCCTGTGACATTATCTGACACTCTGTCTTGATTCCCCTACCCCCATTAAGAGTTAATGACTTCCCTAAATTCCCACCGCCCCAAAAACTAGAGAATGCCATCATTTCATTAGCAATTACTCGGCAAACTACTCACAGCCACCATTCATGCCAGAATTGGATGCCAGGGTAAAAAGTCACAACCAATTTCTGATTGCACTCTGCAGGGGGCAGAACAACCATGGACAATCACACAAAACCCTTGAATGCTCCGAAATGTCACATCGATAACTAAGCTTAAGATTTTGTCATGGGTACTTTTAGTAAAAGTCTCGGACAGGTCGTGGGCAAAAAACAAAAATTTACAGAAGCCTGCAAGCTGGGTCTGACTTTTACTAAAAATATCCGGGGAATCTAACAGTCCAAGCCCCACCACCGAGGGCTGACCAACGGCTGCTGCTCAGCCACTGGGGCTGCTCCAGCCGTGGGGACTGACCCAGCTCCGCCTGTGGGAACTGACCCGGCCCTGGCCACTACTTCTGCGTCAGAGGCTGAAACCAAAGAAGTCACAGAGGTCCATTAAAGTCACGGATTCCGTCACCTCCATGACAAAATTGTATCCTTACCCATAACCAATGTTTTTTCACTTCTCAAGGTACAAGTATCCTGGCCCAGCCTGCTGCAACGGGCAAGGAAGATCCCCTCCGTTCCTCCTGAGGTAGCATGGTTCAATCATTCTATCTTTTATTTAGAGTTACAGAAATGCTTACCTTAAAAATACATCACAAACAATACAACAACTGAAGTGCAGCAGTAAAATTTAACATAACCTATCACCGGCAAGCCATGGAATTTATAAACTGAAATTACCCTCCTCTTCCAGTAACCCCTCATTTTTACAAAACCGTCTACATTTTCAAAGAAGATCTCAAATTAGTTCAGTTGCATGTGATTTTACTCACCAGGGCCTAATGCACACACATGCCAGACCTCCGAGATCATTACTGCCCAAACTGACAAGGACCATGTCAAGCTCCAGTAGGCCCCCTTCATATGCAAAACCACAAGCATGAGATGGTCCTACCTCATCTCCCTGATACTTGATGTAACTTTTGCTAATGCCAAAACCCAGTGGTGCTCCTATATGATGGGCTGGAAGCTCTATTCCTTGCCCAGTGGATAATGTTCATCCCACTATCCACACCTGCATGGGAAAATCCAAATCATAAACTGTGAAGTGAAAGAAACTAGATGCTAGACAACTCATGCACAGTTTAGCTAATCCCCAATGTGACTCCTAAAACAGCCTGAATACCAGTGGCTCTGACTTTTCCCTCCTGACAGCCTATGCCAGTCACAGCCACATCTCTTAAAAAAAATAAAAAAGCATTCTGTCCCAAAAAGCTTTGGGAGAAAGGGAAATAAATATAAAATTCCCAAGCCTATAGTCAAGAACTGAAATCATGCTAAAAAGGCAAACATTCAGTGCACACACACAAACCCCAAAACCCTGTGCTCCTGATCGCAATAGGGTAGGACAGAGTTTCTCAAACGAGGGTCTGCAGAGGTTAGGGGGTCCACGAGGGTACTCCAGGTGGTCCACGGGGCCCCACTGATCAACTCCTCCCCCATCTCCCAGTGCCTCCAGCACAGCAGGGAAGGGGGGGGGAAAGAGGCAGGAAAGAGGAGGGGGAAGGGTGGAGCGGGGGCGGGAAGAGGTGGGACCTTGGGGGAAGGGGTGAAGTGGGGTTGGAGTCTGGGGGTCCTTGGGTTGCTAAAGTTTGAGAACCGCTAGGGTAAGTAATTCACTACAGCAGCCACTGGACGTGCATTCTTCAACAAATGTCTCCTCCTCAGGTGATCAAGAAGTGAAGGCATAAACCCCATTTGTATGCTTTTTGAATGAATTCCCTCAATGTGCCCCTAAATACTTTCCCAGTACTCCAAAGAACCACTCTGTGAAAGTCCACCACAGACAGGAAGGGCAGAGTTGTGAGGAGTTTCCCAGCTAACATTCCATACTTACAATCTCCATGGGAGAAAGCAGTTGGGGCAATCTGACTAATGCAGCTGTAAGTGATGCGGAGACAGCCTCCACAGTATTTCTGGCTGGTACCTCACTACAGGAGTTAAGGGGACCATACTTTGCTCCCCAAGCTTGACACCCTCTTCAACACTGCACAAGGGAAGGGAATGCAAATGAAACATTTGCTGTAGCTGCAAGAAAAGGGAAAATCAACCCTGTACTCCACTGGCTGCTGCTGGCAAAGGATGGAGCAGCTCCCAGCAAATCAGAGGATCAGGCCCAACGTGATTGTCCACAAAGAGGGAAGAGTCACGGGTTAGGGAGAACCCACAAAGGTGCCCTGCCCAGACAGATGCTGTCCTGCATGCCAAGTTTGGAGTAAGAGGGCAAGGCCAATCAAGCAGCCAGTGTGATATTCAGAATTTGTCAGCTATAAAAGAGGACTGCACAAATATAAAACAAGTGCCTATATATTGTGTCACCACAAATAAGCAAACTTTGCCTTTATCACCTCAGAAGAAAAAAAAATTATCTCATACTCATTAAGCTCATCCTTCTAAAATATATAGAATCTTCATGTTCTCAGAAATACATCTCATTTTGTTACACAAAAGAAAACAAAGGCTGACAGACTTTCTGTAATTCTAAACTGTACATACTGTATGTGTATCATAACTCCAAAACACTAAGCTTCTGCTTCATCAAAACCCTGGATTTTATTCACTTTATTAGCACCATAAATAATTAGGAAGAAAAGTGTAATTTACAATTTGCAAATTTATCCTAGTCTATTAATTGATCAATACACTTTACAGTTTAAGTCTGAATTTTGGAAAATACATGTATAGTAATCAAAACTCAGGAAGCATCTTTCATGCTCTCTAGGCTTCCTCAGTCCTTCTGACAATTTTGCTATTGCTTTAATTTTAGTACTATTTTTCTCCATTACCATGTTTTTATAAGGTAATTTATATAAATCTTTTGCAAGATTAGAGATAAAAATTCCATTTAACTGTCCAGTGCATTTTATATGAGTTCCACAATGATACACAATTTTTAGCAACAAATTTTATATTCACATCCAGATGTTTAGAATAATGTAAGACATCCCCAATTCCTAGTGAACGTTCCCCATAAAGACATTTTTATTTTTGCCCCTTGGGATTATAACAATATGGTGGCATAAACACTAATAGAAGGAATACTTTCTAATAGCCCTGTATTTATTGCCTTTTCTTAATATTAGTTTTTTCATATTTTATGTTACCCTAAGAATTAATATCCAATTCCACTTCCAGCTAAAAAGATAAATGTTTCATTCTAGCTCATCTAAAGTGCACCTCCATTTCATGCTTCTCATCTTTGATTCCTTTGAATTGCTATGGTGTCAATTATTAGAAGTAGGAAGATGTGTCTTCCCTAAAGCGGATTCCTGCCAACGTCAGTCAATGTCCACTGTACTCTGTATGCTTATGCCAGCTCAACAATGCTGCTATAATCTGTGCCAGCTTTATAGAATTTCATTCATCTGCAGAAAATGCTTCAAACCACTATCTCATCGGTGATACATTTAAAAAAAAAAATCCCTTCCTTCTGTTGTTACTTTCCTTCTTGCCTTCTTTCCCTATCCCAGAAATGGATAGACCAGCAGATCAGTGGTGTTCCAAACTAGAGACTGTACTGAGGGGCCAACTGGTGCTGCAATAGGATACACCTTCTGGGTTGGTCTTGTAAACTTTACCCCATAGTGGGTCCAATCTTGCAAGGTGCAGTCTCCTCAAGTCATTTTAATTTCAGTCGGAGTTGAGGGTTCTCAAGGTCCTTTCTGGATCACATCCTATATCACCATTTCCTTCCTTGCCTCCTCCAAGCACAAACAGCTCACACCAAAGCACGAGTCCACCATGCGGGATAGACACAGAACATCAGGACTAAATCTTGCTTATCAAACTCATGAAAATACTCCCATTGAAATAAATAGGACTTATGCAAGTAATTGATCCATATTTAAAAGAAAAAAAAAGATTTTTTTCTTTTGGCAGCTTGGAGGTGACCTGAAGAGGAAGAAAAACGCAGCTGTGGCCCCTTTTTTTGTTTTCTTTAGCTTCTCTATATAGCATAAAGAACACCTGAAAGGTTATCTTTTAAAAAAAAAATCCCTGCTTGGTTTTTACTTGTTTTGCCAGATGTCTCCCTTGGAGAATCCAGAGATAAGCAATGTGACTCTCCATTCTTAAGTGAAGGAACAGAGTTGAATCTCTAAAAGAATAGCTTTTCTTCAAAATGTTTGCTAGATATTTATGTTAAGGTCTGTTCTTTAAAATAAAAAAGAAAAAGGCTTAAATGGTGTGAATAAAAAAATCACTTCCCCTCTTAATTATTCAGGTTTCAATTTTCTGGTGTTCGTAATGTTATAAACCTACTTCTTCTCTAGTCATTCAGAGACACTATCAGCAAAAATAAAGTGCACAAGAATTGAATTTCTAGAGTAAAAAAAAACTAAAAAAGGTTTGTGTGTTTTTTTAAAACCACATCTTTCAGGCCTTCTTGACATTTTTTCTCTTTCGGGTCACCTACAATATAAAGAAAGGCCTATTCCTTTAAGAAAAATATTACTTTTTTTATCTTTATCAACATACCAAAGTACTTATAAATATTTCTTTAAAAATCCTGAACAATAATTTAAAGTTTACTAATTTAAAAAATTCTTTACTAAGCACTGTAAAACCTTAAGTATTTTGACATGTCCTGCCCAATAAAGTAATTGTCTAATTTACAGTTAATTGCTTAAAATTATAATAACCTTTATTCAAACAACTAACTTATTTAAAGTAAAATTAATGTTCAGTTGTCGCATGACTTTCTGATAGTGTAACATATAAACAACTAAAGGTACATGTACACTAGAAAAATTAGTACCCATATTACGGCAGCTGTGGGCAATTTCGGAGTTAAGCAAGTGAAGGAAACAGGATGTAAGTGTTCAAGCTAAGAATGGGTTTACATGACACAGTGTATTCGTGAGGGAATTCTGCACCAATAAATTAAGAGTTCTGCTTCAAAAAAGTTAAAAATTATGTGCACAGTATTTTAAAATTCTACAAATTGTATGGTCAATAAATAACTGTGGCTCCAGCATGGCAGTGGAGAGCACAGGCCACCGGCTGCATCCAGGTGGGAGATCACCCTGAAGCCCCCATGTCCCCCAGTACAGGGACTCAGAAGTGAGGCTGCACCTGACTCTGACATAGTGCAAGGGCTGGGCCAGAAACACCCCAGGGCCCTGACCCTCTGCACCAGGTGCACCAGGTGTGGGTGGTCAGGCTCAGCCCAGCAGGATTCAAGTGTGGAGGGATCCAGGTGTGGGGTGAGGTTTCTGGTGTGGTGCAATCTGGGTGCAGGCGGCTCAGTGGGAGATCTGGATGCACAGGGGCTCGTTGGGGGGTTCTGGATGCAGGAGCAATGGGATTCTTCACGGGATCCAGGGGAAGGTTATTGGGGCTCAGCATGGAGGGTCTGGGTGTGGGGAGATGGGGCTCGGCAGGGGACTCAGTGGGGGAGTCCAGGTGCAGCTGATTGGGGATCAGTGGGGTGGGTGTCTGAGTGTGGGGGGCTCATCAGAGAGGTCCAAGTGTAGGGAGTGAGCTTGTCAGGGTGAGGGTTTGATGGGCCTTCTTAATGGGGGAGCTCTTGCTGCTGCCAAGGGGACACTGCATGCCAGGCTCCCACTTCCCCCTACAATTCCCCTATCCCCTTTTCTTCTCCATCCCTCTCCCCTCATCTGTCCTATTCCACCCATTTTATGCAAGGAAGCGCAGTAATTCTGCGGGTGCAGAGTCACGCAGAATCCCCTCCGGAGTACCCAGTGGTAAAAATGCTGTGTCCTGTCTACACTAGCACTTGGACATTGCTGATGCTGTAATTTAGTTGCTGAAAGCAGGGCTGGGTCTAAGGGCTTGCCTACATTTAAAACACTGCAGCTGCACTGCTACAGCGCTTCAGTGAAGACACTATCTACACCTATGGGAGAATCCCTCCCGTCAGCATAGGCACTCCACCTCTCCGAGGGGTGGTAGCTGGGTCAATGAGAAAATATGCGAAGTGGCTAATGAGTGGTCTATGTTAAGAAATTACATCACTCAGTGGTGTGAAAAATCCACACCACCTCACAGGTAGGGTTGCCAACTTTCTATTTGCAGAAAACCGAACACCTCTGCCCTACTCCCTGCCCTGCCTCTGCTCACTCATTCCCCACTTCCTCCATTGCATACTCTCCCTCACCCACCCATTTTCACCAGTCTGGGGCCAGGGTGCAAGAGCTCTGGCTGGGAGTGCAGGCTCGGGGTGGGGCCATAGATGAGGGGTTCGGAATGTGGAAGGGGGCTCCAGGCTGGGACAGGGAGTTGAGGTGTGGGAAGGGGTATGGGCTCTGTGTTGGGGATGCAGGCTCCGGAGTGGGGCCAGAAATGAGGGTTCAGGGTGCAGGAGGAGGCTCTGAGGTGGGTCAGGGGGTTGGGGTGTGGAAGGGGTATGGGCTCCAGCTGGGGGTACTGGCTCTGTGGTGGGGCCAGGGATGAGAGGTTTAGGGTGCATGAGGGGGCTCCAGGCTGTAGCCAAGGGGCTGAGAGTGCAGGAGTGGGCTCAGGGCTGGGGCAGGGGGTTGGGGTGCAGGCTCTGGGCAGCACTCACCTCAGGTGGCTCCTAGAAGCAGCGACATCTCCCTTTGGCTCCTAGGTGGAGGAACAGCCAGGAGGCTCCGCACGCTGCCCCTGAAGCTCCCATTGGCCATGGTTCCCAGCGAATGGGAGTTGCAGAGCCAGTACTCTGGGTGGGGGCAGTGCACGGAGACCCCATGACTGCCCCTATGCCTAGGAGCCACAGGAAGATGCCGGCAGCTTCCTGGGAGCCATGCAGAGCCAGGCAGGCACCCTGCCAGCCCCACTGCGGGCAACCAACCAGACTTTTAACGGCCTGGTCAGCAGTGCTGACCGGAGCTGCCGATGTTCCTTTTCAACCTGGCATTCCGGTCGAAAACCGGATGCCTGGCAACCTTACTCTCAGGGAGGTGGAATACCTATCCCAATAGAAGAACCTCTCCTATCAGCACAGGTAGCATCTTCACTGAAGCACTACAGCAGCCCCACTACACCACTGCAGCATTTTAAGTGCAGATAAACCTGAGGTGTACCTCATCCAGTGCACTAAATGCCCCAACAACTATGTGTCTGAAACCAGACAGCCACTATGAAAGATATTACTTCACCCACCTTGTCCCTCTAAGGCTATGTCTACACTGGCAATTGAACGACAAAAAACTTTTGTCTTTCAGAGTTATTACCCCCCCCCTTTCCCCAGAAGACAAAAGTTCTGCCGTGACTAGTGCCAGTGTGAACAGCACAGTGACAACAAAAACGCCGCTCATTGGGGGTAGAAGTTTTTTGTTGGCAGGAGAGCTGACAAACAGCAGCTACACTGCGCAATTTTAGTGGCATGGCTGTGGCAACGCAGCCATGGTGCTAAAAGCTGTGTAGTGTAGACATAGCCTAAGTGTCTAGTCACACAGGCTCCAGTGCGGTTACCAGCATTAATTTTATCAGCTCCCTCCCACTACCAGCATAACCTCCCAAGCCAAATATTCCAAAACCTCAAAGCAATTTAACAGATGGGCAAGTCAATTTGATCACACTTCTTGAATTGTAAGTATTCTAGTGCTCAGTGGAGTCTGAACCACATCAGAATGCAGGAAATCCAGATTTATGGTAGACTCAGCTGCACCAAAACTCAGACACAACTAAGGCATAATCTCATTTTTGAACTGGGAGGGGCTAGAGAAGAAGGAAAAGGTGACTCTGGCCACAGGTGGAGGAATGAAGATCTGAAGGATAAAGTGGAGTTTGGAAGGCCAGAGAGCAATGGTCAGAGAAGGAAGGAAGGAAATTTGCATGAAACAAACCAGCAGCCTTCTCTCTCCCCCTGCTCCCAGAACAAATGTTCAAATTCATCATCCTTCTGGAGCCCCTACAGTCAAGTGGCACAACACCCTCTTTCTCTACACTCACATGAGAGTGCTTCTAGCCTCAACCCCATTTCCCCACTGCTGAAATGTTCCCACAATTCCTATGACAGATCCCCCAATTCAACCATGCAGATGAGCTACAAATCTTCTACCACACTAGCGTTTCTTCCTCATCCAATTTTCTATGGAGGTTACAGAAGTCTGGCAGAGGCCCTGTACTGGAGCGTCTTGCTGTACACACAGGATTCCAGAAAATTTACCCTGGCCTTTAACAGTTTATGAGTGTGTGTAAAAATCAACACCGCCCCACCCCCACAAGAACTGGAATTGTAATGTACTGTAAGTAAATTCTCAAAGTAAATGTTTTAAAAGAGAGATAGAGACTGTGGAAAGAAAAGTAAAGTGCATTAAAAACTTGTCATGATAAAGAATGGACAACATCATTTAATATTTTAGCACTCTTTTCTCATGAAACAACCACTTTAATATTTATAAACACAAATATAATGTTGGTGTTTTGCAAGACTCCTATGTGTTCTAGCATTGTACTTTCATTGCTGTCTTAGAACATAGGATTATAGTGTAATTAGTAAATCTCCAGATAGATCATGGGGAATTACACATGTGTTCTGGAAGAATAGATCCCTTTGGATTCAGGCATGAAGTGGTCAGTAGATTTAATTCATCCCTGGTGTGATTCATTCATATTGGGGCAATTTTTTCTAAACATTGAAAAAAATACAAAATAAAGTTTATGATTAACCAGTTAGGTATTTAATGCCCTAGCTCCCGGCATTTTACATGATGTAAAATGTAGGGCTGTGTTTTGCCACTTTCTGGACATATGATGCAAGTCCTTGCTGTAGGAAGAGGTTCTTAGAACAAATTATCTTTTCTGTTTAAAATAAATCAAAAGCAAAAAACTGTCATTCCCTTGCTGTTCAGTAGGTGGAATGAAAAACTAGATGGACCTAGCCCTGCATTGGCACCAAAACCAGGGGGAAATGGAGTAAGATGCCTCTCCCTGTCATAGTCTGGTTGGGAAGTGAAGGCAGTGCTCCAGACGAACACAGCCCATGCAAGTAGCCACCCCACAGCAGGCAGAAATGTAGATGGACTCCTAACCCCACACAGAGCAGCCAGTGGAACTGGCCTCCCCATAGGAGACAAGAAAACAGGGTGGCATAGCTGTGGATGGACTTCTAATCACACAGAGAGAGCACCGAGTGGAACTGGCTTAGTTTAATTGGTTCACAACTTCATCAATGGAAAGTGGACATACACCTGCCTTTGCAAACCTGAGTAAATTCACCAGATACTTCAGGCAAACTCACTGGTAAAGAGAAAAAGTTAAATAAATGTATTTACTACAAACGATAGATTTTAAGTGATTATAAGTGATTGGCAAAAAGTCAGAGTGGTTACCAAAAGAAAAGAAAAGAAAAAGCACACAGTCTAAACTCTCAACCCTATTAGACTGAGTAACATCTAGATTAAGCAGTTTCTCTCACCCCACTGGATATTGCAGTCCTTAATATACAGGTTTGTCCCTTAAACCTGGGCTAGTCTCCTCTGTTGGAGTCTTCAGTCCTTGTTGCTTGCATAAGAACGGCCATACTGGGTCAGACCAAAGGTCCATCTATCCCAGTATCCTGTCTTCTAACAGTGGCCAATGCCAAGTGCTCCAGAGGGAATGAACAGAACAGGTTATCATCAAGTGATCCATTCCGTCGCCCATCCCAGCTTCTGACAACAGGCGAGGGATACCATCCCTGCCCATCCTGACTAATAGCCACTGATGGACCTATCCTCCATGAACGTATCTACTAGTCTTGGCCCTCACAACATCCTCTGGCAAGGAGTTTCACAGCTTGACTGTGCGTTGCGTGAAAAAAATACTTCCTCGTGTTTGTTTTAAATCTGCTGCCTATTAATTTCAGTTGGTGACCCCCTAATTCTTATGTTACGGGAAGGAGTAAATAACACTTCCTTATTTACTTTCTCCACGCCAGTCATGATTTTATTGACTTCTATCATATCCCTCCTTAGTCATCTCTTTTCCAAGCTGAAAAGTCCCAGTCTTATTCATCGCTCCTCATATGGCAGCCATTCCATATCCCTAATAGATTTGTTGTCTTTTTCTGAGCCTTTTCCAATTCCAATATATCTTTTTTGAGATGAGGTGACCACATCTGCATGCTGTGTTCAAGATGTGGGTGTATCATCACTTTATGTAGACGCAATGATATTCTCTGTCTTATTATCTATCCCTTTCTTAATGATTCCCAACATTCTGTTCGCCCTTTTTTTTTTTTTTTTACACTTCCGCTGCACATTGAGTGGATGTTTTCGGAGAACTATCCACAATGACTCCAAAATCTTTTTCTTGAGTGGTAACAGCTAATTTAGACCCCATCAATTTATATGTATAGTTAGGATTATGTTTTCCAACGTGCACTACTTTGCATTTATCACCCTTGACTTTCATCGGCCATTTTGTTGCCCAGTCACCCAGTTTGGAGAGATCCTTTTGTAGCTCTTCACAATCTGCCTGGGACTTAACTATCTTAAGTAGTTTTGTATCATCTTCAAATTTTGCCACCTCACTGTTTACCCCTTTTTCCAGGTCATTTATGAACATGTTGAATAGGACTGGACCCATTACAGACCCCTGGAGGACACCACTATTTACCTTTCTCCATTCTGAAAACTGACCATTTATTCCTACCCTTTGTTTCCTATCTTTTAACCAGTTGTTAATCCATGAGAGGACCTTCCCTCTTATCCCATGACAGCTTACTTTGCTTAAGAGCCTTTGGTGAGGGACCTTGTCAAAGGCTTTTTGAAAATCTAAGTACACTATATCCACTGGATCCCCCTTGTCCATATGCTTGTTGACCCCCTCAAAGAATTATAGAAGATTTGTGAGGCATGATTTCCTTTTACAAAAACCATGGTGACTCTTCCCCAACAAATTATGTTTCTCTATGTGTCTGACAAATTTAGTTCTTTACTATAGTTTCAACCAGTTTACCCGGTACTGAAGTCAGGCTTATCAGTCTGTAATTGCTGGGATCATCTCTGGGGCCCTTTTTAAAAATTGGCGTCACATTAGTTATCCTCCAGTCATTTGGTACAGCAGCTGATTTACATAATAGGTTACAGACTACAGTTAGTAGTTCTGCAATTTCACATTTGAGTTCCTTCAGAACTCTTGGGTGAATACCATCTGGTCTTGGTGACTTATTACTGATTAGTTTATCAGTTTGTTCCAAAACCTCCTCTAATGACACCTCAATCTGGGACAGTTCCTCAGATTTGTCACCTAAAAAGAAAGGCTCAGGTTTGGGAATCTCCCTCACAATGGAAAGAATTCATTTAGTTTCTCCACAATGGCCTTATTGTCCTTGAGTGCTCCTTTAGCATCTCCATTGTCCGGTGGCCCCACTGGTTGTTTAGCAGGCTTCCTGCTTCTGATGTACTTTGAAAAAGTAATAGCATATTTTTTTTAGTCTTTGGCTAGCTGTTCTTCAAATTCTTTTTGGCCTTCCTAATGATATTTTTACACTTCATTTGCCAGAGTTTATACTCCTTTCTATTTTCCTCACTAGGATTTAACTTTCACTTTTTCAAAGATGCCTTTTATGCCTTGCAGA
Organism: Natator depressus; assembly: GCF_965152275.1. Lineage (NCBI taxonomy): Eukaryota > Metazoa > Chordata > Testudines > Cheloniidae > Natator > Natator depressus. The sequence goes on from NC_134245.1 coordinate 22,906,262, forward strand.
ATAGGTGGGAGCAGGAGAAAGTGGCCACATGCTAGGCCTGTGTTCTGTTTTATACCCTTAGTCCATGTCCTTGGAGAACACAAGTCCAGGCATGTCTGGAGGGCATTGCTGAGTCCCCAGGCAAGGCTGAACAATTCCCCTTGTGGGGCCTTATGCAGATAAGTCATTGAATTGTAACTCCCTTGCTGGATAATGGCTATTAATGGTTGTTTCACATCTGCCCGGGCATTGGTTACTTTCCTTGCTGTTGTCTCTTGGGAGCAAATATCTGGGCACTTCCCAAACCCACAGCATATTTTAGTTACAACCATACAACACAATCTCATAACTTCATATGTATTAATGATATACATATTTAGATGGAACATGGGTTTCAGCAGATCATAACATTTCCCATGATACCTTACAAGGTACGCTTTATATGCAATATCACAATTATATGTAAATGAGGAATATGGGAGTTACAGGGTGCTCCCCCAAAGTATAGAATGTCACAAATGGACGGGAAGGGAAAGTACTTCCTGAAGAACAACAACCCAATGGAATTGTACCATCATAATTCAGGTGAAATTAGGGCATCTAAATCAGCCTGTAAACTGTTTTAGGCAGAGTCTATATCCTTTATATACATATATAGCCCGAAGTACATTCTCAGTGCTCCATGTATCAATATTTTGTTTCTTTGCTTTTCTGGAACAAACACAATTGCCACATCCTGAAGTCCTTATTCAATTTCACTCATTCCCTCATTGACCTCAACTGTTTTCCCTGAATCTTTATTCGGTAAAACCTGTGTAAGGACTTCAGGATTTGGTCCATACAGATATGAAACAGCTGTCTGAGGCATTCTATATGTGACAGGCATACCTATCACCATGGAGGTGTACAATAATATTCATTACTATTATCCCCTCCCTTTAAATCTCTAGTAACATTTACAATAAAAATGGCAACACGTCAGCCAAAGCCATGTTAACTAATACAAACACCTCGACTCCTACCCAAACATATCAACATCACTTTCTCCAGCCCTCAAAAATCACAAGCTCCACCCTGTTAGGTGAGTAGCCCTTGCAGCATGTCCTGAAGGTCAACACACTCAGGCTTGAATGGATCAAGAAAGAAGGCCGTTCCATAGTTGAGGACCCTCATCTGAGAATGCCCAGCCCCAAATGTATAAATCTAAGGACTGGGAGCTTAAGTATTCCAGCTGATCTCAGCTAATGAGAAAAAGGCATGAGGAGAAAGGTAATCTCCAAGTTACCCAGGGACCAAACCATAACATAAATCAAAGCCAAATTTTTGAACTGTACCAAGAAACAAATTGTGAGCTACTCCACTCTCTGGAGCACCAGGTTAATGTGTTCCACAAGAGAAGCACCACGAGCAAGTGGCCCACTACACTGTGAACTGGCTGGAGTTTCACATGGTCTTCAAGTGTTACCCCAGATAGGTTCTACTGTAGCTATCCATTCTGGAGATGAATAAATGAAATGGTAAAAATCTACTACCAACAGTAACAAACATCTCAAAGAGAAAAAAAAATGCTCTTGACCATTCCGAGTACTCAGAAGCACTCACAGACCCAACCAGATGCACAAGTTGCAAACTACCACTTGAGTAATTAAAGGTATGTGAGATTCCTTCAGGTAACAAGACAAATATCACCTCCACCATTTCATCCCATTTTTCTCCCCAGCTCAGTCATACCTAGTCCGCAGACCTCCAACATTACTTCTATCTTATCCAGTTTGAGCTTAACCCAAGCCATATCAATATGCCAATGTGTTACAAATACATTCCAAATAAGATTTAAATAACCTAGAAAGTAAAAAGAAAATAAATACTCATTCTTGCCCCCCACCCCCAAAACCTCCTCTTTCATCACATCACTCAGCCTATGTGTGCAATCAGGCTGTAAGCGTACTAAGCAAACATACGAAGAGGTCATAGGACAGTCCATATAAAGTAACCATCTTTAAACTGCAATGATATATTTTAAAGTGCTATATTTTACCGATGCATAGGTGTTGCACAATAAGTTTGAGTCTCTTATTATGCACTGTTGAAAAATAAGACTCATCAAGCTGCTTAGCAATCAAATTTAGAACTTGGCTCACCAGCTTTTGTAGATTAAACTAATCAAAGATTGTGGGGAATCTGTCTTCATTGCAGTAACTTAAAAAGCACTTTAAACCCCTTTTCTGTAATTGCAAACTTCCTATAAGTTAAAGATATGTTATTCTAGGGCATCAGGGGCAAAATTTCATAAACTGCAACTGTTGTCCTAATTGGCAAGCAGGACAAATCTACCTAGGAACTCAAGATTAAAAGCACGTGTTTTAAAAGCATGTGGCACTTTCAGAAATTATTTATGCAGTGCACACTTCTGAATTCCATTTTTGTGTATCTCAAATATATACTCTGTGGTATAATACCGAGTATAGGGAAATGCTTTATAAAAATGAAAATGCAATTGTCTGACCAATAAAAGGCATTCCTGTATGTAATCCCAGTAATAGATTTTTAAATCCTTACTACTCGTGCAATATTATGTATTCATGGTTATTATCTTGTCCACTTCCAAATCCTGAAAGGTTAGATTGTTTAAAGATTTGTTAGCTATGAACTACTTTAAAAAGCAATGTATTAAACTCAAAGCTAATTGAAAAATAGCATTTTATCAGATTTTTCTTTGATACTGTATTATAATGATTGTATTTAAGGTACTCACAATACCTCAATAAATAGTGAAATTAAAAATATAACATCTTTAGGGCTTTGCAGAGAATGTGGCTCTTAACAATTTACACTGCTTTTTTAACCATTATTTTCTTATATTTCCCACAATCCTTCACATCAGAAGCAAACAGAAACTGAATGATTACCCCAAAGTGTGCTAGATGAACTGGAAAAAGTCTATTCAAACAAAGCTCATTAGTTTTGATACCTCCAGGGCTATGACAAATTAAGCGGCTGGTGAATATGCTTGCAGACAAAAGGATGATGCAAAAACTAGGGCCTGTGCTAGGCATTGTATCAATAAATTCTACTGAAAAAGGTAAAAATTACAATTGAAGCTAAAATGGAATCCCTATAAGGAACATGAATAAAATAGATCATCTCTTTCTTAAATACATTTATGAATGATTGTGCTATAAATAATAAAGGGATTGCTTATTGGCTACTTTGAATGTGTATTCTAACAGGTCAGGCTTGGCCTTTGGAACTGGTAGAAAGCGTACAGTGTATTTAGATGGAGTAGTCTTTTTTGTTTAAACACAGTGAAAGTTTCACCATGCCAGAGGAAAGAGCATCATCACCCTAAATTCATCCCAATATTCATCTGCAATATCCTGTGCTGAACTAGGAGCAATGGTTATCAAGCTTATAATTGTGCCATTTGATTTTGTCAGTGATAATGTGAAAGTATGTATGAACAGTGGAGATTAATATTCTAATGCAATATAGCCTAACCCATTCAAGACAAGTACAGAATGCTGTAGAGACTGGATAGCTAAAGGGAATAGGTAATGGAATACAGAGCTTTTCACCTCTACTGTAGGTCACGGGTTGCAATTTGATACAAGTTGGTAGTGACTGAAAGTCGTTACCATCTAACTGCTGTTGGTGATCTGATCTAAGTTAAATTAGTTGGTAGTTTCAGTCTAATCACTAACAGGTGTCCACATCACAGAAACCATCACAACTGACACCCTTGCTGGCAGTCTCAGAACTAAGGGCAAGAACCAAGCAGGAAGGAAGATTTACCATCTCAATCCTAGTGGTCCCTATGGGTCAGCCTGAGCCATATTGGCAGCCCAGTGTGTGGACATTTCCATTTACTGTTGCTATATCTGTTCTGTGACTAACGATAAAGAACTTCAGTTTCTAGTGATGTCATTCAGTGTACTTCATAAGCACTAAGGTACTTAATCTTGCTCCCTATCCAGCCTGTGGCTTCAATGAGGACAGGACTGAGCCCTTGCTAAATGAGGATTTATTCCCCATACATATTTACTTTTTAATCATAAAAATCTTGATGGAGACATAATGCCTTTCTTTGCAACTTCCATATTACTACAGTACGCTATATATGGACTACCATTATAGCTACTCATCTCCTTAGTGATTCTAGTATGTGCCATGTGACTACACTTGCTCCGAGTTGACTGCACTAGATTTGTTCTGGTTACAATTCAAATTTTTGACTGTTCCTCACATAGGTGATAAAAGCCACATTTCTAATTATATAACAGTTGGCATCAGCAGGACATTTCCTTCTAACAATCCCTGGATTAGAACTTTGGCAAACTGGAAGCAGGAGGCCAAATTCTGATCTCAGTTACATCTATGTAAAGCCAAAGTAGCTCCACTGTCTCTGAGATGATGTAGCAACTCTACATTTATACTGGTATAATTGAGAGCAGAATTTGACCTAGGATGATCTTAACTGTGGAATTCACATCCCAGTTTGACATAGCCTGATTTTGCTGACCTCCAGAAAGCAGTACAAGACTCATCTCTATACTTAAGCTTTCGTCTGAGGGGTACTTAGTGATATAAAATGAGACTGTAATCATGATTTTTTGGTTGATGTGTGTCAATAGCTCTAATCCTGATCTCAATGAATTAAAAATGAGATCCTTGCCATTGACTTCAAAAACAGATCAGTGCAATGTTATTACTATTGTTTTATATATATATATATATATATATATATATATATCTCCCATGTGCACTCATACACTTGATGATGTATGTATTTTTAAACATAAAAAATGCAAATGCAGACAGTGATATTTTTAAGAGAAAACTTACCATAGCCATTACTAAATTCTTCTAATTTCTAAGCAGAAATGGTTTCCTAAGACATAGAAAATATATGGTAGTATATTGTGCTATTCTAGTCAGTTCTTCTAAAAATATATTACCTTTCATGTAGATTTCCACTGCCTCAGGCAAACTCAGTTACCTCAATTCAGATACCAGTGAGATTGTGGGATTCCATGGGAACAAGAAGTAGAAGCTTGAAAACTGCAGAGAATTCATGGAGCACCACTATACACACCTTGATTCAGAAAATATACCCTTTCTTCTGTCCATCTTGCCTTCCTCCTGCTCCCAGTAAGCTTCATTCTACTTTTGCCTCGTAACCACAGTCAAAAGTGCAACCACTTTTGTTCAGCCCTGCTTGGAACTCACCAACAAAGGCACTTGATTGAGAACAAGTACCACAGGTTTTTTTCTTGCTGGAAGTCAGGTATATTACCTCCATGACCACTAGATCCATTGCCTGAGAAGCAGCATCTCTAAAACCAGAGACCACTCACAGAGCAGCAAAACTGGCAAACAGGCTAGCCCTGAAGTAGCTCTTCAAAAACAAGGCCCCAAGGCTTCTAAAAAGTAATGAGGCATTGAATCTATTAGCATCAGAAGTAACTGGATTAAGGTTAAAAATGAGGGAACTTCCAAAAATGAAGAAGGTAATTTGGCCTTGGTTCGGCTACAAAGAGTTTCACCTATTGTACCTGAACCTATTACAAGTACCTCTTCTCTAACCCTGCGATACCCATGACTGTCCCTCCCTACTTACTGCATGGCCTACTTTGTTTCTCAAATATCAACCACAGTAAGAAACAAGCAATTTATATAAAAGAAAGCCCCTTGTCTTTAAAATAAATCACCACAAAAAATAGTATTCCTTTCTTCTGGTTAGTAACAAGTTATGGATTGACAGAACATACAGAATAATAGAATTTACACTTCTAGATTGAATGACAGCCTTTACTGATAACATTTACAAACAAAATAGCAGTTGCAGTCTAACAAAATTCAACTTTTGCTTTAAGAAAAGGAGGACTTGTGGCACCTTAGAGACTAACCAATTTATTTGAGCATAAGCTTTCGTGAGCTACAGCTCATTTCATTGGATGCATCTGATGAAGTGAGCTGTAGCTCACGAAAGCTTATGCTCAAATAAATTTGTTAGTCTCTAAGGTGCCACAAGTCCTCCTTTTCTTTTTGCGGATACAGACTAACACGGCTGCTACTCTGAAACTTTTGCTTTGCGTGGAGTGAATCTCAGTCCAAGTTCACGGAAGTGTGCCTTATCAGGAGCTGTGCAGAGTAGAACAACATAGCTTTGTCATTCTGCTGAAATAAACGTGAACTACCTCCTTCCCACTCACTCTCTAGATTCCCTGAAAGCTTTCTGCTGCAGCCCCATTCCTCAGTAACCCTATGGATGTTATATGTTTGACTCACCCCAGTGGCTTAACTATGCATAGGTCCTACCTATTAAAGAACAAACATGAGCTGCTCCAAGATTACCATTCAAAACCTAAAAACAAAACTCTTTCCTTTACCCTCTCAAAACTGTTATCCATGGAATTGAATTCCTCTGTGCCCAGAGATTAATTTAAAACCAACATCCTGTATCTGAACACTGCTGAACTTTGAAATCTGAAGCTAGATCCAGATCCTGTTTTGGGGGCCAGCCCCTATATCAATGAGTTAAACAAAACCTCAGTCTGGAGAAGTTGAGCGCCAAGACCATCTCTACTGTTCACTATTGCACTCAGATGAATGACCTTTTTAAAAAAATGTACTTGATAGAAGAAACTTTGTAAGCCTAAACTTTTTTCTGGAAAAATCTTTCCCCTCCCTCCCTATACAGATCCCAGTTAAAACAAATTACTTCCCTTAAAATACACTTTCCAATTTACCTTAAACAAAATTGTGAAGCAGAGGATTTTTTCCCACAACTCTGCCCCAAGGCAAAAACACTCTGTATACCCTGGTCTACACTAACAGCACCACCCTCCATCCTCGTGGGACACACAACTGACTAAAAATACAACAACCTATTGATATTTGTTTCTCTTTTCTTTTTCATGACCAATAACAAAAGCAAAGGAACTCACAAGTGTTATGGAAGGATTTTTTTTCAATTTTGTATAGAACTGCTACTTTAAAAAATAATCGGCAAAATAAACTCTATGCAGGATTGAAAATTTATATATGTCATGTCTCTGCGCTGGACAAAATTTTCATTGACTGGGTTCATGATAGAATAAGAGTATATAACCTTAACCATAGCCTCATGAACACCAATCCTACCAGATGCGTTTTGGGAAGATCTTCATTTGCAGTCTGAAATGTGGAGATACAAAGTGCCAGGAAATTTACAACAGCAGAAATGTATGCTTTTGATTGATAATTTAATCTATTTTAACTCTAATTTATCATTACTTTTTGAATATTCCATAAAACCATCAAACTATTCTAACAGCAGTTTACTGAGGTTAATTTTGAAATACTACAGTTTCACACACACAGTGCCTCTGGCAATCAAAGCCGTGATCTCCTGGCTCTACACATGCATCTGGCTAGAGATAGAAGAGAGGGGGGTAAACTTTGGCACCAAGAGCAGTCTCATTAATATATTACAAACTCAGTAGAACCAATTTATGCTCTGTATATCACTGTGAGCAAGTTTATGTGCTGTTTAAAGTAAAAAATTCACTTCACTTTATTAATAATAAAATTCAGATCAAAGCTTCTCTTTAGGATTGGGTGGCTAATTCAGGCCACACCCTAGATTTTCTTTCTCTACAGAGCCACTCCTAACTCCTTTATATTTGGGTGGGATGATGAACCATCAGCCCCAGTCAATCAGTAGAATTCACTTAACCTAACCCTTAGCCAACAGAATCAATAGGTTTTATTGAAGGCACAAGTTATCAGGCTGCTATAACAACATAATATAGAGACTAACCAATTTATTTGAGCATAAGCTTTCATGAGCTACAGCTCACTTCATCGGATGCATACTGTGGAAAGTATAGAAGATCTTTTATACACACAAAGCATGAAAAAATGGGTGTTTACCACTACAAAAGGTTTTCTCTCCCCCCACCCCACTCTCCTGCTGGTAATAGCTTATCTAAAGTGATCACTCTCCTTACAATGTGTATGATAATCAAGGTGGGCCATTTCCAGCACAAATCCAGGTTTCCCCCCCCCCAAACCCAGTCTCCTGTTGGTAATAGCTTATCTAAAGTGATCAATCTCGTCCCCTAACGCCCCTACTCTACTTGCGCTATATTGATGACATCTTCATCATCTGGACTCATGGAAAAGAAGCCCTTGAGGAATTCCACCATGATTTCAACAATTTCCATCCCACCATCAACCTCAGCCTGGTCCAGTCCACACAAGAGATCCACTTCCTGGACACTACAGTGCTAATAAACGATGATCACATAAACACCACCCTATACCGGAAACCTACTGACCGCTATTCCTACCTACATGCCTCCAGCTTTCACCCTGACCACACCACACGATCCATTGTCTACAGCCAAGCTCTGCGATACAGCCGCATTTGCTCCAACCCCTCAGACAGAGACACACACCTACAAGATCTCTATCAAGCATTCTTACACCTACAATACCCACCTGCGGAAGTGAAGAAACAGATTGATAGAGCCAGAAGAGTTCCCAGAAGTCACCTACTACAGGACAGGCCTAACAAAGAAAATAACAGAACGCCACTAGCCGTCACCTTCAGCCCCCAACTAAAACCCCTCCAACGCATTATCAAGGATCTACAACCTATCCTGAAGGATGACCTAACACTCTCACAAATCTTGGGAGACAGGCCAGTCCTTGCCTACAGACAGCCCCCCAACCTGAAGCAAATACTCACCAGCAACCACATACCACACAACAGAACCACTAACCCAGGAACCTATCCTTGCACCAAAGCCCTTTGCCAACTGTGCCCACATATCTATTCAGGGGACACCATCACAGGGCCTAATAACATCAGCCACACTACCAGAGACTCGTTCACCTGCACATCCACCAATGTGATATATGCCATCATGTGCCAGCAATGCCCCTCTGCCATGTACATTGGTCAAACTGGACAGTCTCTACGTAAAAGAATAAATGGACACAAATCAGATGTCAAGAATTATAACATTCATAAACCAGTTGGAGAACACTTCAATCTCTCTGGTCACGCGATTACAGACATGAAAGTTGCGATACTACAACAAAAAAACTTCAAAACCAGACTCCAGTGAGAGACTGCTGAATTGGAATTCATTTGCAAATTGGATACAATTAACTTAGGCTTGAATAGAGACTGGGAGTGGCTAAGTCATTATGCAAGGTAACCTATTTCCCCTTGTTTTTTCCTACCCCCCCCCCAGACGTTCTTGTTAAACCCTGGATTTGTGCTGGAAATGGCCCACCTTGATTATCATACACACTGTAAGGAGAGTGATCACTTTAGATAAGCTATTACCAGCAGGAGAGTGGGGTGGGGGGAGAAAAAACTTTTTGTAGTGGTAAATACCCATTTTTTCATGCTTTGTGTGTATAAAAGATCTTCTGTACTTTCCACAGTATGCATCCGATGAAGTGAGCTGTAACTCACGAAAGCTTATGCTCAAATAAATTGGTTATCTCTTAGGTGCCACAAGTACTCCTTTTCTTTTTGCAAATGCAGACTAACACAGCTGTTACTCTGAAACCTAACATAATATAAGAAGTGAAGTTAGTTACTGAGAAACCAATACCACACTGTACTTCCTTTAACCCAGTGATACTCAGACTAAGGCTTTGGAACCACAAGTGGCTATTTAATGTGTCTCCTGTGGCTCTTTGCAGCATATGATATTAAAAAAACTCTATTATTTAATTATTAACCAGTCTTAAGTTATTAACCAATCAGGATGCTTTTACTGTAGTTGATTAATACTACTTGGTCAGTCATTTTGCTGTGAGAATAATATATATTAATATTAATTATACATATATATAAATAGTAAATGAAACAATGAATTCACACAACTGTGGCTCTTTTGGGTAATGCTGATCGCTAATTTGGCTCCTGAATATCTAAATACTGCTTCAACCAAAACTATGCCCAGAGCTAGTTATCCTTCACTGACTTATTTATTCTGTCATTATCAGGGCAATGTGCATGCATCTATGGTCCCAAAATAGAAATACCCCATCACTGACTCTGTATTTACCTCAAAAACAGACCAAAAATTTAAACTTGGATGTCTAAAATTAAGCACCTAAATAAAAATGGCTTGATTTTTATAAGTTCTGAGCTGCCTCAGATCCCCGACAGGGGTGCCCCTATGAAAAATCATGCCACTTTTAATTAGGTGCCTACATATAGACTAGATGCCTAACTTGAAGAAAGTACCTTGTTTTTTAATCCATTGTCCTAAAGTACCACATACTCGCCCATCACAAACTTTTCTTTATGTCAGAATCCATCTGTAACAATGAGGTTCCTCAGAGGATTTTTTTTCCCAATAGCAGTTTACATAGTCTCTCCCTGAAAAACTATTCTGTAAAAAACACATTGTCAAATTCTGCATTTATGAGTTATCATTGATCAAATGTGCTCAGTTTGAAAGTAAAAAAAAAAAAAAAAAAAAAAGATGGTTTTCTTCCCTAGTTGCCAGTATTAACTCTATCTGGAAACTGAAAGTCAAGGTTGGTTCCATAGCCCATAAGGCTAGCCTGCTTGCTTGCACATCTTTTCTTATGGGTTTGATTGTTTTATTATAATAGATTTACAGTTTTGTATTAGAGTATTTTGGCTGTATTGTAAGGAACCTATAGGCCACATCCTGTATGTTGAGCTAAAACAAGTTAGCGTACATATGTTCAGGACCTTTAGCCTACATAAATGATGATGAGCTAAATTATATATATGTTTGTGATCTTTAGCACAGACAAGTCAGGATGTGTTAAAGCACGTTGGCATAGGTAGGGCCTATCTAAGCGCATGCCCTTTATAAACTTAACAGGTACACCACAAAGAATATTGAAATAACCAGTTAGGCCAGAAACAACAGATGTAAGAATGAGCTAGTGGTCATTACTATGCATGAACATGCCATCAATACATATGAACATGCCAGCCTATAGAGTTAGTGTTACCCTTATATCTTGGGGGTGAGGAAATTAAGTCTAGACATGGAAGGAGGGCACATAGTACTCAAGCTCTATCAGAGAAGCAACCCATCACGTTAGTTTAGTTTGTAGTTTCTTAGTTTTTGTTAGTTCTTAGTTGTTAAGTTAGTTAGTTGAGTCAAACTCTGTTAGCTTCTATAGTCTTTCTATAGCTTTATAGCTCTCTAGCTTTTCCCAAGTTCTTCACGTCCCCCTTGAGAATTGAGGAACCTGGACCATCCGACTTTCTTCGCATACCAGAGTCAAGGCTGGTCCTTTGTTTCTTACCACCAGCTTATCAAGGAAGGGTGTGAGCATGTTAATCTAGAAAGATTTATAGTATATAATCCCACATGTACCTCTAGAACAATATTATTGCCTTTGTAATTCTGATGGATTATTTTGTTTTTCATGTGAGTGTCCTTCTCATACATCCTGAGGGTCCTTGCTAACTCTGTGTAGCCTGATTCTGGGACAAGAACCTTATTATCTTCTGATCAGATTAATTGGCAAGCCTATAACCCATATTATATAAACAATAATATTAATCTAAAATCCAGCAACAGTTCTTTCCTTTACCGTTACCAGTATTCAAGGTTTTTCAGCTTAAATTCAGCACCCCGTTCACCTGTGCAACCCCAGTGTCTTCAGATTATGACCTTCTTGACTTCTCTTCAACATCACAGCCATTAGTAAATCTGTACAGGTCTAAATTATCAGAGATTAGTAAACCATTCTATTGTTAACCCCTGTTAGCTGTGTTGTGTGTGTAGGACAAATAAAAAAATAGTCAAAACATTTCTTGGTTGTAAAGTGTTACTACTACAATTGGTAGGGAATAAGTAGCTCTGACTGATGCACAGAAGAAACACATCTGTTTTCTTTTTCAGCAGAGTAGAATTGTAATTTTAAGTTGCCTCTACCCACTATTTTAGTTTGTTGCTGTTCAGAAAAAAGTAGAGATTCCTTCTCCCCTAACATACACATATATATGATTTCAAGTGTAACCCTATTCTGAATATTCACTCCCTTAACTGTATTATAAACTGCTCAGAGAGTCCAAAGTACAACCCAAAATGCTTCATACTTAAGCTGAGCGCAAAACACATCTTCTCTTAGTTGAGTCTTAGCCACAGAAGACAATTGATAGCTTTCAGTCAGATACTCCTCTAGAACCAACCATACACACATTCAATTGTTACCTTGGCAACTTCAGGATGTCATCAATTAGAAAGCCCCATGGCTATAGTTCTTAACTGGATAATGCCTTCACCTAGTAAACTGCATGACAATCATTTTTATCTACTTTTAAAGGGTGAAGGGATGAGCTGGCCTCCACTGTGATTTGAACCTATAATTCCAAGGAGCCTTGCTTTTAGCTCCAATATGCAGAAGGGAATTCTTGTCACAGCACCATGAAGAAGGACATCCCAATAACTCAGTATGCCGACACTTCATTTGTCTCACCAAATCATTCTTTTTGTCTTTCACATACTAGTGAGTTGAGCTGACATTTTTTGCATCTATCATGAAAGTCCTTCTTTTACTATTTCATTTTTCACACCTCCATTGTCAGCCACTTCATTATCTTCATTATAATCACTGCCAAGAACAGAACACACCAAACTAACATCTTCCTAAAGTTTCAACTAACATCTTCCTAAAGTCATTAGTGATCTCCCCTACTATAGCAAGACTCAAGCACTGAAATATCAAGAACATAATTCTCGCAACTTTTTGGATATCATAAAATGTTACTGTGTATATCATCCAGACTGTTATGATGTTGCTTCTGTCTTTTGATATGGCAATCAACAAACGTTTATACCCACATGTATAAAATACATGAATAAAAGATGAAAGACATAAATACAACTACACAGTATTAAAAAAAAAGATCTGATTCATACAAGCATTTAGGCTATAAAGTATTTTTCCACCCCACTCTGCCAAGTCCATCCAAAAAAACATAAAATCCAGTTCATGGAGTGACTTCATCAATTTTCCCCAGATCTAGATTAATCAAAATTTCATTACATTAGGATCCCTTTTTAATCCTAAATTGATAGTAATACTACATGTTACTAGTCAAAAAGCACTTTCAAACTTTTGGGAAGCCAAGACCTTTTAGCTGAAAAAGGTAACAGCACTTTCAGAAGCAAAGTTTTTTGGATAAGTAGATATCTAATCACAGTAGAGTATGAACTGGGTCCTCGTGTGACCTGTTGTCCAATCTTTTCTGCATGTTCTGGATGAGGAAAAGACGTGTACTCTGCAATGAGCCAGCAGCTCATTACAAATGGGTGCCTGAAGGAGGAGTTAAACATGAGACCAAAAAGGCACTATGGATGGAAGATGAAGTCAGGGAACTGGAGTTGGGGAGAGAGAGACTAAAGATAGATAATCACTCTTCAGCCTGCCCTCCTGCGTAGAACGGATAGTGACAGTTTAAATTGCCTCTTCCCCAAAGTGCCATGCTGCCTTTCTGGCAACAGTGTAGTGCCCCTCTCAAATACTTCAGGCCCAACCTGCAGCCCTCAGACTAAAATAGGAGCTGCTCAATAGCTCAGATTTTTATTTATTTTATTTTATTTTTAATAAGAAAATAAAGTATGGAAAGTGACTGTTGGGACACAAACTGCTGCTAAAAGGACACCAGGGTTTCTTGGGGACAGGATAGGGGAGCTAAGAGGTCCAAATCGTCTAGGGACACTTAGAAAAGAAAGAGAGGGTTAAAAATATATATATATTCTCAAGAGTTTGGTTCTTAACTTAATAGGGACTACTTCTTACAGGAGAAGGATATTTTGGATAAGGTCCACAAAATTGAATTTTAAAGGGTGCTATTTAAAAATGAAATATAAAGTTAACAAGCCATCTTCTAACAGCAATATACCTCTCCAATGAGTGCCTTTAGGAAGCACACCCAAGACATTGCAGCAATAGCCTAGTACAACAATGTTGAGGATTATTCCAAACAAATCTCATCTTGTAGAAAGAGGCCAATCCTACCACCTTTAAACTCAGTGGCAAAAATCCCCACTGCAGTGGGCACAGAAGAAAGCCAAATTTGATGACAGACAGAACAATAAGAAATAGAGCTATGAGATAGGCATGTTTATAATGATATGCTGGATACATCTGCCTTTGGACAATTGTTGCATGATCTAGGATGCTGAACAAAGATAAGATGGTATGAAAACTCCTCCTACAGACATTGCAACTGAAGTTCACCTTCACGCTGATGACAGATTTTGTCTTTTTTTCTAAGCCATATAAAGATAGTGTCACCTATTCTGATACTGCCAAATCAAAACCAGCCTTTCTTGAGAACTGCAGAGAACAGACCTGCCAGATAACACTGATACTAGTGATTCTTCTCACAGAAAAACTTAGCATGAATAAAGGTTAAACAAAAATAGAGAGAGAGAACATTGGGGAACTCACTGAGAAAAAGAAGGGGGAATTACCTCATATATCTGCTCCTTTGAAGATATCCGTCTGGCAGGATTTTTACTCCTGTGTCTTATGCTCACTTCCACAGGAAATCAGCAAAAATCCCAAAAGATTTTGGTTCCTATGGAAAGCAGTAGTGAATTGAGAAATGAGCCACCATCCCCTATCAGTGCTTCTTGAAGCTAGTGCAATAAATATACAAACTCACCCAAAGTGTGAAGATGTTCACACCTGAGGTTTTGATTTAAAACTAATCTTTTCTGCATGTTCCCTTTTAAACACTCTGTACTATTTTCTTTAAATCTAAAATAAATACCCCTCTGCACTGAATCCTCCACTTACTTTTTTTTTCCCTCCAAAAAAGCACCTTTCCTGGTCTTTTGAATTATTCACTTTAACGGGTTCAAACCTAAGTGATCTGATAACTTTATGGCAATAGCTAGCCATAATTCCTGCTTTTTTCCCCCATATAGAAAAGAAAATCCACAAATCAGTACCAAGAAACCACTCTTAAATCTCACTATTTAACAAGTGGATGAATGATCATTTATATTTCCTTCCATTAAAAAGAAAAAAAAACATGTGGAATAAGGATTAAAATAGCAGGGTACCATAAAAGAAAAAGGCTACCAATATGCCAGGGTCCACATAAAACTGACCTTTACTTTCTTACTATACAACTAAGGGTGTTAAAATAGAGTAGTGGTTCTTAAGCAGGGGGTATGCACCTTTCAGGGGGTACATCAATTCATCTAGATCAGTATTTCTCAACCTGGGGATAGTGACCCGCCAGGGGGCAGAGGATGTCACAGGATGAGTTTCGGGGGACGAGGGAGGTCACAAGTGCAGGTCTGGCATTAGGGGGTAGCAACCATGCCACAAAGTTTGAGACCACTGAAATAGAGAAATGATCGGAAGCTGGCTCAGGGCCAAGGACTCCTTTTTGTTATGTTTGTACAATGTCTAACACACTGGGTCCTAATCTATGACTGAAATGCCTAGGTCCTATCATAATACAAATAATAGGAATATGGCTGTCTCCCTTTCATGAGACAGTAGAAATGTATGGCCTTTCTTGGAGTTCTCCAAGCTGCGTGCAGCAGTTTGAACATGCAAGTACTGTTCATTTTCTGCAGAGCACTGTGTTGAAAAACATCGTTTCAGCTTATGATCTGTTACTGCAATAATAAAAATAGTTAATATTTCAGTAAGTTGCTATTTCACCCAGAGTTTAAATGGTGGAAGAATCTTAGAAATAGTACAGGTATCAATTACTTCACAACCTTCCCAAGCATTTCTAGATGCTCTCAAAATCTTTCTGAACAACGTTTGAAAACTAAGTAAATCCAGTCGGATTCCCCTGGTCCACACCAGTTCTAAGTCAGCTGCTGGCCCCCGCCATCCCCACAGAGGGGGAGAGGCGAGCAATGCCCGCCACAGCTGGGGCGATCCACAGGAAGGGCTCGGCTCACGTCCAGTGTCGCTGCCGCCCCCCCGGAGAGGGCGGCGCCTCATCCAGTTGCGGCTCGCACCCAGCCCCAACTGACCCAGCCCTTACAGCCAATCCTTATCCCGAAGTTATAGATCCGGCTTGCCAATTCCCCTTACCTACATTGTTCTAACATGCCAGAGGCTGTTCACCTTGGAGACCTGTTGCAGATATGGGTACGGCCCGGCGCAAGATTTACACCATCTCCCCCGGATTTTCAAGGGCCAGCGAGAGCTCACCGGACAACGCCGGAACCGCGACGCTTTCCGAGGCTCGGGCCCCTCTCAGGGCGAACCCATGCCAGGGCGCCCTGCCCTTCACAAAGAAAAGAGAACTCTCCCCAGGGCTCCCGCCGGCTTCTCCGGGATCGGTTGCGTTACCGCACTGGACATCTCGCGGCACCCATCTCCGCCACTTCGGATTCGGGAATCTGAACCCGACTCCCTTTCGATGTCAGACAAACTATTTGAGAGTAACATGACTAGGTCCTTGTAGGATGCACCTGGGTAGGAAGACAAGCTGCATAGTTTGTTCCTTTGTGACTCTCTAAGTCTCTCTTGCTATAGTCTTTCACCTGCCAGACTTTCTACTCTCATGCTCTTTTCTGTTCAAATATCCCACTACCTCCCAGTCTTTCTGCTATCAGCTCTATGATTTTACACTAGTGCTGTTCATCTATGCCAATCTCTGCACTATTAGTGTTCCATCACACTGATGCCCACTGTTCTTCAGTTAAATCTTGGACCACCCTCTCTGCTTCAACATTATTGCCTTCGGTATACCATTCTCACAATTGCTCAGTTCAGTTCATTACTACTTTCTGAAAGGACTACATTCTGGCTGCCTGATAAAATAAGGGAAGTGAATTTCATACAAGTTGTAATTTTCCAACAAAACAGAATGCAAAACAACATTTCCATTAAAACTACAGTTTGAAAACTTCTAAAATGTCACAAACAAAGTTGACCCATAGCTAAAAATTAATGAATGCAGCAAAACTATGGAGTTTTAGGAGAGCTGCTCTATATAAAAAAGTGTGTATGTTACATTTAGGCCAAGGGTTCTCAAACCTCATTGCATCACAACCCCCTTCTGACCACAAAAATTGCTACATGACCCCAGGAGGGGGGACTGAAGCCTGAGCCTGCCCAAGCCCTGCTGCCCCACTGCTCTTGGTTGGGGGCCAAATCCAAATCCCAAGGGTTTTAGCCCCAGACAGGGGGCCCGTAACCCAAGCCCCCACACACACTCAGGGATGAATCCCTTGGGCTTTGGCCCTGGGCCCCAGCAAGGCTAATGCCAGCCCTTGGTGACCCCATTAAAACAGAGTCACAACCCACTTCAAGGTCCCGACCCACAGATTGAGAACCGCTGATTTAGGCATATAAAATCATGATAGCAAAGAATGAAGATATGTATCTTTTCTCCATTCTGCATATAGTTTTTCATTTAGAATCCAAATGCACCAATTCTTTATTGAGTACAAAATAAATAAAAGTCAGATTTTGAAAAGCCATTTTACTACTCTGTATGTTCATTCACTGAACCATGCATGCCACCATCAATGTAGCCCTATAACTAAAACCATTAGTATCCATATTTCAGTTCCTTGCATCTGTTCAAAAATTAGATGTCCCAACAGGATTTTATTAACTAGAAAACTTGGTACAATTTCATCATAATATAGGATTTCTAGTTTCAGAAACTTTTTCAAGCTTTTTAATTTGGCCAGTATAGTTAATATACTGGTTTCACCAGATCATATCCTTAATAGGCAATAAATAAGGATGAATTTAGTAGCACCTCTCTAGTCCCTAACTGATATTTGTCCACACCACAAAACAAATCAGACAATTTGATGAGACTGGCTCTTTTGCTTCAGCAGTCTGCTCACACTAACAGCTCAAACCTTTCCACCACAATTGTGGTTTTCATATTATAATACCTTTAAAATGTTAAAAGAGAACTGCCTCAGTATCCGAAATTGGCTCACATAACAAAAGTTTATTACCCCCCACTTTTAGTCCATGTTCAGATCTGGGGCTTCAGTTCAGCTCATTATAAAAGACACTGCAAAATTCAGATTGGGATCCAAAGTCCAACTTCCCAATGCAGAACGCACACAAACAGAGAAAGGCGGCACAATGCGGGCGGAGTGGGGACAGAAACACTACAGAAGAAGAAGATTGCAGGGGAAATTACCATTTCTGTGGATTTATGCAATGGAGGTGCAAATTATGGGGCATCCACGCAAAAAGGTAAACTATGTGGCCATACGCATTATTCACAGGGTCCTGATGTTAATGCAGTGGTTACAATTTATCTAGTTTTTAATAAGACCTTTATAAAACTCCAGCCACAGGAATTCACTGAGTAAGTATCACAGATCTTAGAGAATGACAAAATCCTGTTAGGTCATGAAGCCCATCTACCTATGCTTTTGAACATTTTGTCCAGATAAGTCATCAGCGCTAGGGCAGCTAGTGGCCCGGAATGAAGTGTGTTTGGCTAGAAGGGAACAAAAATCTACACCAGGCAATTTGAGCAATACATAGATGAAAATGCAAAATACATATTAAATGGTGGAATAAAATAAAAGAAACTGAGACCTAGTGATGGGAGTAAGTATCACCACAAACAGCAAGGTGTCAAACACACACCACAATTTTCATAGCTGAGAATAATACAGGAAGAACTTTTTATGTTAATGTCATTTTCAAGGATAGGAATCATAACACTACAAATTCTAGTGTCGGGGTGTGGGGGGAAAAAGGACAATTCATATGCCACTGAGGCACTCTAAGGCTCTTTTCTTATCACTTGTGCTCCAAGTACCTCAGATGTCAGTGTAATTTAAATGAAAGAGTGTCATAGTTTGTCTTCCATTTAAATTGTGTGATATCTTTAGTCTTCCCTCCTAATATCTGACACTCTTCTCAGTAAACCTGTTGTGTATGGTCAGGATGCAGATGGCTAAACTGGATAAAGGGGGATGATGGCTGAAATAATTTTTTTAAATGCATAACACCTATAGATAGAAAAAAATGCATCAGACCATCTTGTCCACTCCATGCTAGTAGAGGATTGTGCCCACTGTATATTTTCTCATGTAGAGTCCAGTCTACATTTAAATGCCTCAAATGATGGCTCTTCTGCCACAAGGTACACATACTTTCTCCATGATTTTTCTTAGCATCTTGGTAATGTTGTGTGCATTAGTTAGTGGCCCCAGGCAGCTTTAAATTGTGCAACTGGAACTTAGGCAGCAGTAACTGTAAGTGTCAATGACAATATTACAAAGTCATCTTGTATCATGTATCATACGCAAACACTGGGCATGTTGGTGTTAGCTTTCCACCTCTTTCTTCAGTAGATATTGTGGGAAATATTACTTACTGTCTATTAACACTGGAGCAGCCTTTGACCTGTTACAATGTCCCCCGGCACTAATGGTACACACCACACATTTTCCCCCATATACAGAATTATTTAGAAAAGAAAATTAATTCCCCCGGTGCATATCTGAAATTCACATCCAGGTATGCTCATGATTACACCAACCGAACAACTACATTCTGGTCATTGTTTCGAAAGAATTCTTAGGAATCAGTGATCCTTTCTTGCTGTGGGAAAGTTCCAAATAAAAAAATAAAGGCAGTGACTTTAAAACTCAGCATTTATTGGAATCTCAACTCATCCCAATTAAACCGAAGTTTTAGTACAAATTCAGTACCACAAAAAAGTTACTTTATCTGGTTCAGGGCAGCACATAAATTACAAGTGTTCAGGTTTGACATATCCAATTAATGTATATTTTTAAACCTGAAACCATTTTGTGTGCAAATATTGTAGAAACTAGAATTCTTTGGTTCAGTGATTCTGATGTTTATTCTATTGGTTAAGTACCCATAACTTAAATTATACCCATTCTTTCTTTTTTTCATATATTTTACATACAGAAGAACAAATGAGGTACAATATTAATATATAGAGAGACCATTCCTTATGGCAAATATAGCCAGGCTAAATAGATTTGGTTTAATTTTCTTGCACAATGCAGTTTTGTAGAGGTGCGTACAAAATGATTTAATCAAATTTACAATTGTCAGTTAATTTGGTAAAGAAAATATTTTTATTTTACTTTAGGACTAACGCAGCACCAGAGTCTAGGAAAAAAAATCTATGAAAAGTAAATGAGCTTGAAACATAAATCAAAAAAGGTGTATGTAACATCTCTTACAATAGCATAGAGATGACAATGACACGGTTCTCTCAAATCTCTATGTATATATTAGAGACAGGCACAAATTGCAGCAATGAAGCTTCTGCCTTGGAATGCTGGAAAGTTCAGATCCAGATCAAGATTCTAACACAAACTTTGGGTTCAGTTCTGCAGAACTGATTGACTGACCTATACTTTCAGGCCAGGTCTACACTAGAAACGTCTGTGGAAGTGGGTTTTGGGAGGGGGCGGGGGGGTTGTTGGTGTGACGAGTGGCAGGTTTGGAAGGACGGGATAAGGGGTTGTGACACTGCTCTACAGGCAAAAGCCTTAGTGTAGATACAGTTATATTGGCATAAAAGTGTTTTTGTCAGAATAGCTTATTTCACTTGGTGAAATGATATAAAGTACATCAAAAGAATTTTTTTTGCCAGCATAAACCAAATCTACAAAAGGCGGGTTGGCCGGTATAGCTATACTGGCAAACCTTTTAAAAGTAGAGTTGGCCTTAATAATTTGGGTCCATTATAGAATGGGCTAAACTGGAATTCCACACAGTACGCCCCCAAATTATTAGGAAGTTCAGTTTCCAGAAATGAATTTTACAACTTCAGCCTTCTTTACTGTCTATCAGTAGCCTCTTACCTACTGTATATCTGTCTGTATTTCTTGTGTTTTCAATATTCCACATTATTATTTCTCTTAAAAACACATTCTTTTCAACTTAACAAATTTAATACATTTTAAATGGGTGGTAGATTTTGCACTTGGGGAGTGTATTTGGTTTTGTTTTGAGAGGAGAGAATTCTGAAATTCTTTCCAAGAGTTGTACTAATTTAACAACATTGTAATTTAGTATCATTTTGTTAAACTAGAATTAATTAAATTTATATCGGTCTCAACCCTCAATAAAAATAAGTAGATGGAGTCTCTTAACAATGAAACCGAGTTCTTATGTGTGCTAAGGTGTAAGCATAACAGGAACTCTATTCGAAATTGGTCATAATGAATTAAGTTGCAAGATACTTTTATGGTTCATGAGTATAAGAAAGCAAGAAAAAGAATTTCCAAGCTTAAGGACTATTGCCCCAGTTCAGCCAAGCACTTAAGCAGGTGCTTAATTTTAGGTATGCAAGCAGTCCCACAGAAGTGACTCTGCTTAAAATTAAACAAACCATTGAAGTGCTTTCCTGAATCATGTCTATACAATTATTTGTAAGACGCCGTTCAAGAAAGTTTGGGAACTTTTGTATAGACTCTACAGTCAAAAAGTGTGCCTAAAAGTAAGATCCCAAATCCACAATTAGGCACCTAAATAAAAGCAGCCTGATTTTGTACTGTAAAACCTTCAACACTCAAACTCTGAGCAGCTCGTCTACTAATTGAGTTATCATGCCTATGTTGTGATTTTTATATTGGAACGTAAACAAAATCTGGGTATTCATATTACACAATTTTATTGTAATAAAACTTGTAGTGAGTGACCATTTTGGCTAGTATTTTTTGTAACTAAACAAATAGATTATCTATTTAAATTTTCATTCATTTAATTAGTTTTTATGAATGCTGGCCTGGATTGATTGTGCACCCAGTTACACTGATATAAATCCATATTACTCCAGATTTATGCACATGTAACAGAGTTCAGAATCTGGTCCAGTAGAACACTACTTCATGACACATTGAGAGACCACTCAGGTGTTTATAACTTTATTTTTGCATAGTTCAGGAAGGCTGTGTGTGTAGTTTTCCTTCTCTAATGTTGTTGAGTTAAATATACAGATTACATGCAGTTATTAAATGAAATGCCATGAATGCTAATGTCTAGCCAACCGTATATGTACGGATGAAAACATGCTAAAAATAAAAGGAAAAAATATTCCAGGCTGTGAAGTGTGACAAAAAAAAGGCCCGTGATGACCGTTTCATTGAAAAATAGCAGACTGAGACATATTAAAATTGGTTTATTGTCTTTTTAATGAGGCAATGTATGGTAAGTCCAAAATACTTCATAATCAAAAAACTTCCAGGTAGTGGAAGCTTTAAAAAAAAAAAATGAAGCAAATCTATAGCTGATAACTAGCAACTTCCCTCATCAATGGCTAGATTGGAAATAGGAGGCTTTCCTTACTGCACTTTCGGTCATTTTTACCGTATGATGCTGCCACCAGCACCCAGTCTGAACCCAATCTCAGAGCACAATAGCTGCTCTAATTTTCCTTGAAAACTCTTGTGAGATGCCGTCAAGGACAAATGATATTTGTACATTGGAGTGGCTAAAATGCTATTGTCATTTATTTAGTTATATGGAATCAGAACAGTTTTTGTAACGGTAACGAATCATTTGCTTTCTAGCCTAGCCACAGTGTCATAAAGAAACTGTTTTCTTGGATTCAAGTCCCTTCACCCAGTCCAAGAATAACTAGTCCCTGTATGAACATGGATCTCCTAAGTAATGTGTATCAGTCCTTGGACAGCAGCAACCAAATATTTGGAATTATGAAAACTGTTTTTATAGAACTCGTTCAGTTAAGTAAGTGTCTTCGCTAAGTGATATTCTATTTCCACTTTTCCCTAAATCCCCGAAAAAGGTTGATGGCCTCCCTTTTTTGACTATATAAGTGAACAGCAAAGAACAGACTCATCGCAATTAAAAGGAAAGACCATTTGCACCATCAAGTCTGCAACAGACCGATACAATGCCATGGAAGTACCTGATATGATCATCATATGACAGTTGACCATTTTACAGAAATATTTTGGCGCAAAGAAGCTGGCTCCACTGTAGGATAATGCACTGGAACTGCTTAGATTCCCATAAAATCTGGTGTAAACTGAACTCTACACGGTCTCACAGCTGGTAGGTTATATTATTCTATAAAGTGTCATGTCATTCAAGTCAAGTTACACTAGTTTTCTGAATATTCCTTGGGTACAAGTTTTCAGCTTCAGGGTAACAAACGTATGAATGGGTTTACCCAAAGGCTAGCAGACTGTTAGGGGATTTCTTGGATTGTATAGGGGAAATTAATTCCTTTAAATTAGAAAATTCAGCACACAAATATAGTGTTTTCTATTTTTGTGCTCTTAGTCCAAAATGTTTCATGTTTGTTTCACTTTCTAAAGGTTTTGTGCTTATTTGTTGTTATACACTGCATATCATGCCATATATTTAAACCAGATTTTCAAAGTTAGGAGAGTACTAGTTGAAATTTTACTTGCTTACTTGTCCAGGGTGATCATTTTATGACCTTTTCTAATATCCTCTGTTTTTCATCAATCATCATGGCACAAGGCAGGTGAATAGATTGTGTATCTGGGCTAGTAAGGTTTCAGGACAATTTTGCAAGGCTGGTGTAAAAGTATGAGCGTAATTGTGCATACTTAATTTTGAAAGTCTCTTCCTACATCTATAATACTTTAATGCAGACTGTCTAAAAATTATGCACAATATCATGAAAAAAATAAACCAAGTCATTAAAAGAGCTTAGACCAAGTATAAATTATTATGTTTTAATAATTTAAAGAGATGCCCTCTACTTTATTGCTGATGATGAAATAATCAAAAAGTGACCTTGTATGTGAATGGTTTTACAAGCCACTGAGCCCCAATTGTGTTAAGTGAAGATACAATGATATGCCTCTACTCTTATAACTTACAGAAAACTGGTACTGTCTAACAAGCATTTCTTAAAATACATTGCAATTCATTGTGTTTACAGCTCATGGAGGCATAAGCTGCAAGTGGATATGGGTTGAACTCTTACCAAAATGAGTAACACATGGTTCATGACTAAAAATTCCCTCCATGGACACAAACTGGGATAGGTATCAGCAAGCTTAACTTGAGTCACAGACAATTACATAGGTAACAAAGATAACTAAAACTGGCTCTCACTTTGATATCATAAGCAAACAATTTTAACTAGTGTTAACTATAAGATTGCATTAGCATGTGGGTGTCAATCTAGTGTCCTGGCCAACTGGTAACACTGATGACCATCACTGGTGTCATAATACCTACACCACAGATTCTCAAACTCTCATATTGAAGACCACATCTTACTAGAGACACTGTCTCCTAAATCATCTCCCTTCCTATTTGCAACACCACAGACCATGTTCCCTCACTTTCTCAATCCCATAACAGCCCTAGTACCATTCCAGCATTATAATTTTATAACTGCTGGAATCAGGTGGAATTATAATCCAGCTGTCCTGCAGGAGACTTCTTGCACTGCAGGATGAATTCCTCTGAAGATAGATACTCCCTTTCTGCAGGGCAGGTGGAATTTTAAGAGTCCAGAACAATAACTGGAAAAGTAATATTGTAAGTGCTCTCATACAATTTAGAAGCTGCAAGTAAGGAAGAGAGCCAGCACCATGTGACCAGACAGCTGTCTGCAGGCAACCAGTGGTCTCACCTATATAAGCTTCCACCTACAGTTTCAGTTGTCTGTGATATTCTTATTCACTTCCACCTCTAAGGGCCTGATCCAAATCTCACTGACTGCAAAGGTCATTGGACCAGCCCCTAAACTATGTAATGTAGCTGTGCTATGTTAAAGACTTATTTTTTGTCCATAATGCCTGGTCTCCCCACAGGATGGAAAGTAATGGCTGATAGCGTGATGTTCCCAATTTCGTGTCAGACACCCAAAATGACAACCCAGGAGAGTCCCAACAGAATTTTATTGACCCTCTTTCCTGAGATCACACATACTGCCTGCACCAACAACCAGATGCAGCAAGTTTTCTTCCTACTGTGCATCGCTACCAGTTTTTAAAGACAGTTCACTACAGATAGATCTGACCATTTGCAGAGCCATTGGCCCCTCCAATTCCCAACCCCAAACCCACTTTTCTTTTTTGTTTATTTTATTTACATGTGTAAACTAAACTTTAAATTTCCAGGATATTGTTTGTCAGATTGTTGAGAAAACTATAATACTGTCTTGAGGGCTTGTTCCCCCATAAGAGATAGATAGTTGAACAGCTGGTAAAATAATATTTGAGTATGTTATTTCAGTGTATTTTCCAAAAAAGATTTCTACTAAATTATTGAATATTATGTTCCATTAGTCACCTGAATTATACAGCTGATCATGTAATTTATACTTAAATAATCTCATGAGTTTCACAAAACAGTTTTCAAAAAAATATTTGATGGTTTTTCCTTTCTCTTCATTATTCACCCAGCCCTGTTTGCTACCAGAACTTCTGCTTAGCCATATTTTTTTTTGCCTATGGTTGTCTAAACTGTACTGGGAGAAAGCAGAGAGCATAACCAATCAACACTTTCTGAAGAGAATTTACAATGCTCTCTCCAGAGACACAGCCTGTTGTCATGATGTCATATCCCTTGATGTGCACATTACTTCAGAAGCAATGAGGAAAAGAAAAGTCGTCTGAACAATGCTGAAACCAAAAAGTACATATCACTAACAATTATTCTAATAAATCTCAGTGTAAGAATATCAAAAATAATCCCAAAGAATCCCAGATACAAAATAGTAATGATTTCATTTCACAATTTTTTCAAAGACTTTTATACTACAAATCAACCTCTGGGGAATATAGCAAAAGCTTTCAACATCTGAAGTAAAGTAGTACCAGCTGCTAAGTAAATGTCCTCATTCTATGTTAATATCAGAAAAAAAAATTCTCAAAATTCCATATAAACTACATGTGCCATTTATTGGAGATTTCTACTAATTTTTGAAGAGTACAGTATTTTTTCTCTGCAATGGTATTTCTTGCTAGTTGAGTAAGAGCAGACATCCTGGGAAATATTGCCTCAAAAGGTTTACATTATTTTATCAGCACAAAGAAAGTGGTGAGGAGAAAATCTTAAAGGATAGCAAAAATGAAACTTGGCTATAAATGATGCTATAAAATCATACTCATTTCAAGAGTTTACTCCTTTGTAATGTACAGTCGCTACCATGCGGCAATCACAGGAAATCTAGTCTTCCAAGGACTAGTTCTTACCCACTGCTTGAGACCCAAGAATGCTTCTTTCCCAGATGGCCTAATGATAATGGCTTTTCACAGATCAGCTGCAAAAGTTGCTTGTTTTTTCTCACCTCAGTGAAGTAAAATGCCAGAACCACCACAGTCAAGTTAATCTCAATGAAAAGAGACATGATGCACACACAATCAAAGGACTTGTCTGAACTGTGAGTTTTCTAAAATGCTGGGGGACTATTGGCCTCCTCCTGAGGGGTATTGAGTACCCACAACTCCTAATGAAGTCAGTATCTCACAGGATCAGGCCCAGCATAAGTAATGACTGATAAGAACAGCAGAAATTGACAATCAACATTCATAAAATTTTATTTATTGCTACCTCATTATAGGGCCCAGCTAACTATTGCTCTGCTCAGTTCAGGAGAGCAGTGTGGAGAGGGGAATCTTGGAGCTAGTTACAACTCACTTATTCTGAGGACCTGTCTGTGACGGTCTTAGTGCAAGTTAGAGCAGCCCTGGGAATACCACTGGTGTATGGTAGCTAAGAGGCTGTATGCCAGCAGAAGATTGCCATAGTAGAAAAGAGCTCTACCCTGAAATGGGATGGTGGGGGTGAGGAGATAGCAGGAACCAGAGCTGGCTCTGGTGGCTTTCCAGCAGCTATGAACTTCCCACCTCTGGGGAATTCTCACCTGGCTAGATACATCCAGAATCAAGCCCCTGAACAGCACAGAGAACCAGATGGCATTTGAGAATCTAGTGCATACATTTCTAGAGTTTATAGATAATCCAAAATGAGAGATCTTATATTTCATCAGAATTAGTAAACCAAGCTCGGTGTTTTAGGACTGTAGCATAACTTGCATTTCCAGATATTTAGCATTTAAGATCACCACAAAGGATGTTATCTGCTTTAACAAGAATATGTAGAGTCACATTTGCAAATACAAGAAATGAGTGAGTGGAGAAGACCCAAATACTACTGACTTCAATGAGAGCAAAATCAGACCGCAATATAGGTTTATATAAAAAAAGTCAACGAATAAAAGCATAATTTGAAATGCTATATATAGAAAACTGACTCAACTTTTTACTCAGAAGCACCAGCTATAGTCATAAACATAACTATTTAGGGCATTAATATTTTAATGTGTAAAACAATCCCTAAAATCAAAGCCATTTTCTAAGCACAAGGGAAAGGATACATTTGTCTGTTCCAGAATACTTGCGGGGGGTGAGGGGGTTGTTTACATATTCATTTTATAGCTTTTGTGGGTTTTAATAAGAAAAGAGCACTTTCCCCCCTATGATTCTCATTCCATCACTATAGCTATCACAAAACATTAAAATAATTACATTTTTACCGGAATTTAAATACAATTGTAGCTCAATGTTTTCAGAAGCCCTTTTCAGTTGTGTAGTGTATTAGTCAGAACACTGTAAAATTATCTGAGCTCAGCACAGGGTGCTTGAAAAAAAGAATAAAAAGAAAGAATAACTACTTACAATATCTAGAAAAATGAAAATCAGACTTTCTTCTCTTTACACTGCAATAAATTCAATGCTCTTTTAAAAATATATTTAAAGTATCCAATTAGTCAAATAAAAGTTCTGTTTAGTCTTTTCAAAAATACCTATTGTACAGTTTCCAAAGAGATTTATCTCCTCCCACTTCTCACTAAGTGTAAAATAACCCTGAAAACTTCTATAAGCGATACATTAATTAAAATGGAATTGACAAAAAAAACTGTTTGGTTCATCCACTCAGGGTATATAGCAGTATGATTGTATCAGTATGAAATTACGGATGGGAAAAAAAAAATCATACCACTCATTTCTTAAATCCCAGAATTTCTGTGGTGAGAGGATTCTAAATGCTTAACACTAACCATGATCATGTAGAGGGAATAATCAAAAGTGAGTTTATACTTGACCTGAAAACATCCCCAAAATATTTAGTTTCCTTGAATTTTTAGAATAAAAACAAAACATGTATAAAATAGATACTTAAAACAGAATTTAGAACCTAAGTAGTTTCTACCAAAAAATACTGAGGGTATGGTATCATACCAGACGCTAATCACTAACAGATTTGAAGTATTGCAGATGTTTCTGTTAGCAAAATAAAGAAAACAAATAATTAGATATTTAATTTTTTTCTTACAACTGCAAACCCCACTTACACATGTGCTGGCAGCAATTCCCCCCCCCCCCCCCAAAATTAGATGTTACAGAACATTTTCTCTGTCAAATTATGCTGATTTCTGATGGAATAATTGTACTTTTCCAAAGACAAAGCAGAGGTCTCTTTTTGTTAAATCCAGTTCCTTCCTTGCAGTGCACCACAAGTCGTCTGGTTTTGCTCTCTCTCCTCTCACAAATGTTACTTTAACTTCTCATCATAAAAAGAAATTATTCCAATGTTTATACTATGAGCTACATTTATCTTTAAGAGCAAGATGTTGAGTTTAGTTCTAATGATGAAAAAAAGCCTTTAAAAAGGATAACTCATCACAACTCATTATGTACTATAAAGGCTACAATTTAAAGATTCTGTAATTTCAATTATGATCATTTTAAAGTAGATTTATAGCAGAAAATAGTTAGATCCTTTGACTTCAGTTATAATTTTCCATTTTGTAATTTAATACTCCTTTAGTTTATATTTGCACATTAAAAATATAGCATCTAAAAGTCCATCATTAAATACTTTTAATAAGTGCAATAAATAAGTTTTACAGTGTGCATAAATCTAAAAACAAAACACAGCATAAATTGTTAATCTTACACTTTTTCTCATTAATTGCAATACATAAACATATGTTTTATACAAATATATTTCCTACAGAATAAAGTATAATAAATACAGTTTACCACATGTATTAATCTTAATAGTTACAAGCTGTTAATCTTATATATTAGGTAATAATTTGCAATAAATAATTATTTATTATCTTGATGTTTGCTTGTCTTGGGTTTTAGCAATATGCAATAAAGAAATGCAATTTTGAATAATTTGATTGTAAGACTGCTGGGAAAATACTGTAAGTTATAATTAGCTGAGGGAGGATTTTGTTCACTATACGAACTATAGAGATATAGTTCAATAACAAAAACATGCATTATTGCTACCATAAATAATTTAAAAAGTTAACTTCAGTTTCAACTAATAAAAGATCTTTAAAACTTAAATGCAAATAAAATTAGTGAAATATTTCACATTCTTTAGTTTCTTTGTCTGGTTTTTTTGCCTGTGCTCTCTGAACATGGAATGATAAAGAAACATTCCAGCAATTTCTTAAAAATCTCTGTGGATGAATGCACTCCGATGAAAATATAATCTCCTACATACAGTATGTGTGTGTACAGGAATATATCAAATGTTTACTTTAGAGTCGGGCAATCATTATACACAGTATAATAAATGTGTTTTATCATATTTACTAATCTTAATAGAAGTTGTTAATCTTGTACTTAAAGGTAATAATTTGTCAAATAATTGTTCATTATGTTGATGTTTGCTTGTCTTGGAGTTTAGCAATCTGCAATAGAGAAATGCAATTTTGAATAATTTGATTGTAAGACTGCTGGGAAAATATGCTATGTTATAATTAGAGGAGTGAGGATTCTGTTCACCACAGGAGCATACTGTAGTTTACTATCAATAAATTTTAAAAAATTTTCGTTTCCAGCAATAAATGCAATCTTTTCAAATTTGCATGCAAGTAGAGTTGAAGCATTTCAGACTTCTTATTTCTACAGGAAGAAAGCTGTGCCTATCTATTAGAGAAGAGCTAGAAATAACCAATAAATATGGGGCCTTGAAGTCAATGGGAGTTTAAGGTGTGCAAGGAAAACAGGACTGGTTCTATGTAGCCCATCATCAACAGCAAATAGATCTATGGCCATATTCAGCTGGTTAGTGCTGCCACATAGTATTCCCTCTGATGTTGTGGTACCATTTTGACAACGCTGATTTTAAGTAAATAACTTCTAAGAAAGAAAACACACAAGATGGCAACTCCAACCAATTCAACAACAAATCAGTTAAGCAAAATACCTCATTTACAAGTGAGCTTTCAAGCACTTAAATAAATTATGAGTAGAACAACAACAGAAGTGATTTGACCCAAAAGAACCAATAATTATGGATATGCTAGAGGGCTCTGAAAAAGCATAAGTGTAGAATGGCAAGGGAGAACCACTGGCACAGCATATTGCCCAGCACTGTAAACTCTGCTGTCCAGCGGTAAACTCAACAGGACTATAGCACCGTCTGATTGCCTAGATACTAGACAGTATGTGTGTACAGTATATACACTCCCAGCAGTATGTGTATCATATGCATGCAGTGTGTTTGATGTACCTTTTATAACAAAGTAATTTTTCAGAGAACAACTTCTACTTAGAGCTGCTTATGTAGAACAGTAATTTGCAGATTGCAATTCTGAAACAATTTTGGAATTTTATTCCACTGTACTTTAAATGTAGTTTCACTATATCCGAGTTTACTATAAGATGGTTCTACTTTCAATCCATACATTATACAGTTTACATATGAAGAAATTGCATTACAAGTATATGATACAAGTGGGAAACAACATCCATCAACACTTCATATTATTCTACAGTTCTATCACATAATTACACAGTACAATTACTAAGTTTATACCCATAGTTGATCTGCAAACTATCTTCTGGTATAACATAAAAATATTACTGCCACATACATTGTATTTTAATTAAGTAGGAACGAACATACACAAAGTCCTTATGAATTCTGCAATCAAATGTAACCCAAGGAAACTATTATACTCTATTGTTCCTAATATTTTCTCTGTATGATAATACATACATACAGACAAGTTAATGTTTTAGGCAAGCTTTATTTATTTATTTTTTTAAATCCAATCACTGTTTTAGTTAAATAGTGATTTTTTTCTTGGAAAGCCTTTGTGGGGTGTTCTTCTACCAGTGAAAACAAGAAAGTTTACAATATATGGTACATTTGAATCCCCCCCACATCCACACCCCCATTAATTCTTTACAGAACAGAAGCCTAATGAAGTATAGTGGGTTGGAAGACAGTGAGAGCAGCTTTGCGTGGGCTAATGTGAGCCTGCAGAATATTTCTGTTGATGGTTTACTTGAATTTGTGGGATTAAAAATGATTTTAATGTACATTTCTGGGGATTTTTAACTAATTTAAATGATAAAGTTTTCCAGAAGTTCTCTGATGTTATGAATTTGTTTTTTAATTCCCAATATGAGATACTCTAAAACAGTACAATAGGAAAATGCATGCACGTGTGGATGTATGTACATATATGTGAATGACATATTAATCAAAATGGACTGTCATAAATCTGAGTGTGGTGCTCCAGTGCTGGAATAGTAACACAGGTTTACATATTATAAAAGCCCAGATACATATGTAAATCATCAAAAATGCACTTAAAGATTAAAATAATGAGCCAAATCTTTCTTGCTTTACTTACACAAATAATCCCATTTATTTTAATTGGACTATTTGATCAGTAAAACAGGAAGATTTGGCCCTATATGCATATACCGTTCACTGTGGTTCAAAATCCCCTTAACCTAATATTCAAGAACAGTTACTATTCAGAACCTTGAAATTGGTATAAAATTCAGTTCAGGCACAGAGGATTTAAATTAATCTGTATGTAACATACAGTAGGCAAAATCAGGAAGCAGAATTTTAGGTTTATTAAGAATGAAAAGAAACAAAAA
Source organism: Natator depressus (assembly GCF_965152275.1). Classification (NCBI taxonomy): domain Eukaryota; kingdom Metazoa; phylum Chordata; order Testudines; family Cheloniidae; genus Natator; species Natator depressus. The sequence goes on from NC_134245.1 coordinate 22,938,145, forward strand.
TTTAGTTTCCATATCAGATGAAAGATATTTGTTAAAAGGAAAGCTAAAAGTCTGCTATTCAAAGGAAACTACTGTACGACAAAAACACAGCTAGACAAGCATTATTAGAGGTTTCACAGCAGATGGAAAAGCTACTTTGTTCTAGCCTAAAGATGTAAAATGCAATACCAGTCCCTAAGTGGCACTGGTACAACTGTGGAAATCATACAGCCAGATGAAGCACATAAATTTCCCATATGAACAATTGTTTTCATTTTCCTCCCATGCCACTAGATATTATAAGTGGAAAGTAAAACACAAGTAAATATGTTCATTCCACTCTTGTGATCAGTGATAAATGAAAGGCTATTGAGCCTGACAAAGGTCAACCATGGCCTCATTGCAGTTCGCTGATACGCCTGTGTGCTGCAGGTGCATGTGCCTACACTCCCACCAACAGTTCACAAGTAGTATTGCTTGTTGGCTTATTTTGTCCAATGGCAGTGATTTTCATGCACCACTCAAATTATTATACAAACTATTGCTGTAAAGGTATTACATTTTTTCCTATCAGTAGTAAACAAAACCGGACACGGACTCTAGTTTTATTTATAGTCAAAAATCAACAGCAATTGGACTGGGGGAAATAATGAAAAACAGAAGTTTGTTGCAGCTAACAGCTACACAAATTGTTACAAAAATTGCTGAATGCTCATGCCTTGCAGTGTATTACTGTTAGCACTGATTTAGAATTTTACAATCCCCAGGAAATGTGCATCCGGCAACCATTTTTAGAACTGTCAAAACCTTTCTTCAGAAATTAGTTTTGTTAATTGACTATTATTTGAAATGCAAAATCTGGGAGTAAAATAATTGTTAAAGAGAAGTATAAGAAAATGTATTTTGATTTCCTAATAATTAGTCTTCCTCTCATCTCAGCTCCACAATTAAAGCTTGTAATATTGTAACAGTGTATTGTATTGTATTTGTTACAATATTGTAACAAAGCAAACTATTACTATGTCAAACGCTGGACACTAGTTAATCTACGAGCTCATTGGCGGAGGACTATATGCTGCAAATAGCAGTATACAGTAGGAATCAATGTGCAGTTGCTGAAAGTAATAAACATGCCCAATATCTCCACATCATTCACTATGCTGGTCCCTCAAAGTAAGTGCAAAAATCTTGGGGATCTATTTATGTCAGCCAAATAATGGGCCCTATCCCAAAATCCTAGTCATGTGAATACCTCTTACTCATTCAGATAGTGTCATTGATGGCAAAGGAATTTTTTTGTATGAATATGAATTATTAACCTGATCAATGGCTGCAGGATAGGCCTCAGTGTCTGACTTAGCCTATTTTATTTTATTTGGGGGAAGAGGAGGGGAGGGAAGAGAAGAGAATATATTTTGTACTATTACTTTCATTTAGTGGCGCAAGCCTACATTCAATTTTATTAGATTTCTACCACTGTGAAATAAATTAATATATGCTGTCGTATACATAAGAGTTATTGGAAGGCATCTATTATTATTATAGAAGGAAGGAGAGAGTTACCACAGGTTAGTGTGTTATGCAGAAAAGAAGAGGCTGAGTTGACACTACAGGGATTTGAACCTGTTTCCCCAGAGTTCCTAGATATTTCTAACCTGATACTCATCCCCTTCAATTACTTGTACTACAAGATGTGTGCAGATATCCATTAGTGATACAAGCAGAACTAAACTTTCATCCCCTTCCAACTTGTGGACAATTAGGATATTTTGAAAAAAAGAGTAAGTAAGACCTAAGAGAGTAAGAGTAAGACCTCATGCAAAAAACACAGAAGACGTGGGTAAAATTTTCAAGAGTGCCTAAGTCCCATTTTCAAAAGTGATTTAGGCACTTAGGATCCTAAATCTTATTGAAATTCAAATGGGACTTGGCTCCTACATCACTTACATGCTTTCAAAAATTTCACCCAGTATCACCAGGCAATTCTCCGTCATTTATGATGACGACCTCTCCTTATTCATTAATACCAGCAATATTTGCTCCAACTGGATCTTTGTTACTTGAAGGTTTGGATGGCCCTGCTGTTTATGTTCCAGTGGAAATAACCAATTCTCTTCATGCCATCACTTTCAGAGAGGGAAAGGAAACAGAAGAGAGCAAAACCTGTGAATACCAGAGATCCTATTTTCATGCAAATATCCTTAGTAACAGAGAAAGAAGGAGAAATACTGAAAACAAAAGGAAAGTTCTGGCTGTTGTGCTCAGGCACTCACAAGAAAACCCCTGGGCAGCAATGGGAGAGAAGTATAGAGTGGACATTCTGCAGCCTTTTCAAATCAGTTGTGCGCCACAAAGATAATACAGCTGGAAAGACCCAGATTTAGAATATCAAGCACTGGCAGCAGAGCTCTTGGGCCAGGACCACAGTTACGGAAATCCTTAAAAGAGGGGATCAGACTGAGCCCAGGCCTAACCATTTGCAGATCAAACACACCTCAGGGGAGGGTTTCAAAGGCACAAATGGTAGTTGGGTTCATAATTCCCATTTGTGTTTTGAAGACTGTTGTTGTTCATCCTTCAAGTTTGAATATGGCCACTGGTTGGTCTAGTTTCTGTGAACACATGAGGGGCTGATCAGGCCAATTTGAGCTTTGAATTGTCTGTGGCACACTGACCAAATGATGCAGCTATGGGTTACCTGATTAACAGTGGACATCCTGCTATTGCAAGATTTACGCTGCTGGCTCTTCTGCTCTGCCTCAGCTGTTCTCCTCTGCTCATAGACTGTAGCTCCAGTATGGATGAGACTTTGCCAGATAGAACCATCATAAAGGGAGATCTTTCCAAAATTCTGGATCAATGTTGAAACGCCCCAAGGATAACTTGAGGGAGTTCTTGAAAAACATTTCGTCTGGCCTCCCTGAGAGTGCTTTCCTTCCTTTAGCTCATCATAAAAAGATCTTCTTTGGCAATGGCTCATCTGACATTTTGGTGATATGGCCTGCCCATCTCATCTGTGATGGATGCTTGGAATGGCTGCCCATATGAGAATCTCTGTCTTGCCATCTTATCTTCAACAGTTTCCTCATACAGCCCATGTGGAAGTGGTTCAGTTTCACAGCATGGCATCTGTACACTGTACAGGTTTCGCATGCATACATCAGAGTTGGTAACACGATGGTTTTGTAGACCTTCAGTTTTGTGTTTGTTGACCAGTGCCTCTGCACTCCCACACATTTGCATGTAGCCTGCCAAAGGCCACACTTGGTTTGGCAATTCTGGCATTGGTTTCATCATCAATGTGAACTGCTTGTGACAATGTACTGCTGAGCTAGGTGAAATTGTCCACTGCCTGAAGGGTTTGGCCATTCACTGTGATAGTAGGCTCTATGCAAGGCTTTCCTAGTGCAGGCTGGTACATCATTTCTGTTTTCTTGATATTAATTTTGAGACCAAAGGTGCCACAAGCTGAAGAGAAATAGTCCATGTATTTCAGACTCAAATTTGGCATTCAGAGAACAGTCATCAGGAAACAGACAATCACAGTCACTTCCTGTGCCTTTGTCTTCACCTGCAGTCTTCTCAAATCGAAAAGCTTGCCATCAGTATGGTATCTGATACCAAAAGGCATCTGTAAGCATGACAGAGATCATATGGAAGAGGGTTAGGGCCAACACACAGCCCTGCTTGACTCCACTGGTGACTGTGAATGGTTCAGATGACTCAACATTATCCACAACACAAGTGAGCATGCCATCATGGAATTGCCGAACCACTGCAATGAATTTCTCCAGGCAACCAAATTTTGCCATGATCTTCCAAAGGCCCTCCCAACTGACTATATCAAATACTTTTTTCAGGTCAATGAAAGTCATATACAGATTGAAGTTCTGTTCCTGACATTTCTCCTGAAATTGACAAGTTGCAAAACACTAGCTCTATAGTTCTGCATCCTTTCCTAAAGCCACACTAACTCTCAGGTAGGAGCCTTTTTCAATGTGTTGCACAAGGTGATTCAGCAGAATTCTGGTGAGAATTTTGCCAGCTATTGACAACAAGGAGATGCCCCAATAGTTGTTGCCGGATTGTCTGTTGCCTTTCCACTTGTACAAGTGGACAATGGATACATCCCTGTACTCTTGGGGTTTGTGGACTCAAGGAACTATTGACTGGAAAAATTCAGTGAGTCAGTTTCAGAGCCATGTGCAAGCCTCCAGTCTTGTAGGCTTCTGTTTGTATAGAATCTGTTCCAGGTGCTTTACCATTTGAAGGTCAAATTGCTTTCACAGTTTCAGTCAGCACTGGAGAATAAGCAAGAGATCAGACAAGCCAAACGCATGGGAAAAAAATGCAGAAATTGGGCTTCTTTTTGGCTTAATTGAATTGTGAGTTGCTTGTTGGCTAGTTTTTGGCTTGTAGCTTCCCTTTCTTAAAAAAAAAAAAAAAAAAAAAAAAAAAAAAAAAAATCAGCTCCCGGCAAGCAGGGGCAAGGAGGGGCAGAGAGAGTCAGGGGTGCACAGCAGGCCCACCACAATGCCAGACTTGCACGCCGAGGGGATCTAGTCACAGAGTGTTGGGGTTCTTAGGAATTGGCTTGTTTTGGCCCTGTTTTGAAATGGGATTAGCTTGATTTTTGGCTTATTGTGAAAGTCGGGGTGCTTATTTACCATGTGAAAGTTGGCAACTGTGCAAGAGATATGTTGATATTGATTTGAGGCAGCTGATCAATTTCCTCTTCACTAATAGAAGATTGTTGATTGAGGATGTTGTTGAAGTGTTCTGCTGACCTTTGCAGTGTCTCTTCTTTGTCAGTGAGCAGCATGGTGCCATCAGCACTCACTATTGGAGATGTTTCTGATAACCTTGGCCCATAGATTGTCCTCAGAGCATCATAGAAGCTCTTCATATCATTCCTGTCTGTGAAGAACAATCTCATCTGCCTTGTTGCTCAACCCTGACTTTTGCATCTTTCTAAGTTTGCATTGTACAGTCCTCGTTGTTGTTGAAGGCTTCCTTCTTAGATGTTGAAGTGGTGTCTCCGAAACAGGCCTTAGGGAACTGATGTTTCTCATTCAATAATCTCCCTCATCAGAATCATTTTCATCAAACCAATCTTGATGTTTACATGTGATGGAACCAAAGGTATTGGATGCAGACAAGTACATCGAGTCCCTAAAGAATGCCCGATTTCCTCAATGTTATTAGAGTTGGCATCAATTGTTACAAGTTGGTTGCTCAGCAAGCCTGTTTCACATTCTCCTGTTTCAATTTGGAAACATTAATGTTTTGGGGTGCTTTTTTTACCTTGTGGTTGTCTACGAGGATGTATCCAGATATTCAGTTTGGAGACGATAAGCCTTCTGCACTTTTCATGCGCCTTTGTCTCTTTAACATCCTGTCGGTCTCTTCTCTTCATGACGACATAGTCAATGAGATGCCAGTGCTAGGAGCATGGATGCATCCAAGATGTCTTTTTGCAGTTTGAGAGGGGGAAGATTGTTGGTGATGATCATGGTGAGGTCACATTTAGCGCATTTCCTCAGCAGGAGGAGCCCACTGCTGTTGCATTTTCCAAGGCCATTTTTTCCCCGATGACGCCTGGCCATGCCTGGTAATCTGCACCAACTCTAGCACTGATGTGACCAAGAATGAGCTTGTACTACTTTCAGTACTTCTGCAATAAGGAATCCCAGGTCTTCGTAAAATTTGTCCTTGATCACACCTGGGTTGGTCATGGGGGATGCATAGGCACTGATGCTAGTTGCATATCTTTTCCCAAACAGTGGGAGACGCATTAGCATGAGTCTATCACTCACATCCTTTGGGAAGTTCATAAGCTTGCTAACCATTTGTGTTTTGATGGCAAACCCAACAGCAGCTTCACATTGTTCTTCTTTACTACCCCCACTCCAGAAGAAGGTATAGCCAGCTCCTTTGTCAGTGAGTTGTCCTTCTTTAACTGGTAAGTTTCACTCAGGACCACTATATGGATGTTTCAGAGTAGTAGCCATGTTAGTCTGTATTCACAAAAAAAAAAAAAAAAAAAGAAGTACTTGTGGCGCCTTAGAGACTAACCAATTTATTTGAGCATAAGCTTTCGTGAGCTACAGCTCACTTCATCGATGAAGTGAGCTGTAGCTCACGAAAGCTTATGCTCAAATAAATTGGTTCACTTCATCCGATGAAGTGAGCTGTAGCTCACGAAAGCTTATGCTCAAATAAATTGGTTAGTCTCTGGTTAGTCTTAGGTGCCACAAGTACGCTTTTTCTTTATATGGATGTTGCATCTGGCCAGTTCTCTACCAACTAGAGCTGTTCTTCTCTCTGGCCTGGCCTATCTGCTGTTGTACAGTCCATTAATAGGTGCACATTCCAAGCACCAATGGTGAATATGTCACCTTTGTCTTTTCTTGTGATTTTCAACAGCTATAGCTGAATCCCCTATCAGCTGCTGTATGCTGACCAGGGCTAAAGTGAAGCAGACAATGTTTAGGGCACCTTTTCTAGCCCCATCCTCATACTACAGAGGTGAGCAGTATGATCCTAAATAGGACTGCAAAGTCACCCAGGGGGCTGCCAAATTCCACTGCTGCTTCAGTCCAGCGAAAAGCGATCTTATACCTGAGCCGCCTGTGTGAAAATCTGCAGCTATGTGAAAATCTGCAGTTGATGTCATGACTAGTGTGTGAACTGGATTTAAGTGAAGGGTAAGTTGCACAAAATCACCCTACTCTCTCAAACGGCCCTGTCTGAATTCAGTGGCACAATGATGCTGAGACATCCGGAGACAAATCTGGATGCAGAGGATGACCATCAGATCCTACTGCACCTGAACTGATACCCTAGGCTGTCCACAAGCTCTTGCCATCCACCTTCACAGCCGGGGAGATGAGCATATCTGCTTGACCGCCTGGTCCACCAGAGGGTCCCCTCTGGTCAACAGTCACGGATAACAACATCTGTTACTTACAGTAGCAAGCCATAGCCTGATCTATCTTGAGAAGTTTGGACTGTGCTTTCTCTGGAACTTCACCTCAGACCTGCCTGCTGAGAGTGGCCCTACTAGGAGTACAAGACTGTAGATGACATAGTTCTGAGGTTCATTGGGACACATAAGCCTTTCCACCACAAAAAACTGTCCCCTTTCCAGTAAAGCCTTTCCCAATTAATGATAATTGCGCGCACACGTGCGCAGAGAGAGACATAACATGACTAGTGTTGAAAATCTGGGGAAGAGAAATAACATCTTCCAGGACTTTTAATACATTCTGCATAATTACTGCTGAATGCTTCTATACCAAGCAACAGGAGTCTTAAAACGACTATAAATTAGATAGAAACCACAGAGAATGGCTACAAGGCATGGTCACTAAAACAAAGGGTGCAATTCCACGTGTATATGTATCTGTTCCCTTCCACACCATTGTCCAGATAGACTGGTTCTACTTTTAGTAGATATACTGCAGATACTAGATGCTTGTTGGCATGAATATCAGGCAGAATACGGCTACATATTAACATTACTTTTGCAGGGTGTATGTTTGGCTATTTGGGAGCCCATCATCTTTGTATCCTGACATCTAGCAGAATATGGCAGAAGCTGGGCTACAGGGGATGGATCACTTAATGATTATCTGTTCTGTTCATTCTCTCTGAAGCATTGGCCTCTATCGGAAGACAGGACACTGGGCTAGATGAACCTTTGGTCTGACCCAACATGTCTGTTCTTATATAAAAATAAGAGATTTGCAGTGGAATAATGGTTTTCAAAGTTGTCCATAATGCTTCAGCAGCTATTTATTTATTTAAACAGAATGTTATAGAGTAGACTGAATATTTATCCTAATAAAGTACTAACAAATGGCCCAATCCCTCCATCTAGCTGCACTCAAAACTTCAGTGGGAGTGATTGAAAGATCAGGTCCAAAACAGACACAGTGGTACTCATAAAATGAAAGCAGCTCTTTAATTAAGGGTAATATTCTACAAAGGATGAATGTCAGCACTACGCAGGAGTTGTATCAGGTATGCACCACAGCCTTGTGACTGCATATTGCATTGTCCTTTGGTCTAGATCAGTAGTTTTCAACCAGGGTACGAATACTCATGGGAGTACGCAGAGGTCTTCCAGGGCGTACATCAACTCATTAGATATTTGCCTAGTTTTATAACAAGCTACATAAAAAACACTAGCAAAGTCAGTACAAACCAAAAATTTCATACAGAAAAAATGAGAAAGTAAGCAATTTTTCAGTAATACTGTGCGGTGACACTTGTATTTTTATGTTTGATTTCGTAACCAAGTAGTTTTTAAGTAAGGTGAAACTTGGAGTACACAAATCAGACTCCTGAAAGAGGTACAGTAGTCTGGAAATGTTGAAAACCACTGGTCTAGATTATCACTTCCCACAGGCTGGATGGGTTTAGGAAAGAAAATCTCTAGAGATCCCCTCAAAGAGTTTCTCCTTGATCATAGCATCAGCAAGGACAGGGTTTAACTTTATGAAATAGACCACAGGGTCTGTCCTCAAACATGAGGGATTCCAAGGGATCCATGGTGGCCAAGGCTGGACCTGTGCTTCCATGCCAGTTCTAGCCCCTCCATTGTGGCCCTCCCATGAGTTATAGGGTAGTTTGGAGTTGAGCTACAAGGGACTCTCACTGGATGTCCAGACCCCTGAAAGGACTATTCACAAAAGGGACTCATCTTTTCTGATCTGCTCTAAAGGAGGGAGGTGACAACATGCATTTTCCACTGGACTCATCTCAGGCCACACACTCCTCCCACTTTGACTTCGCCGGACCACACTATTCACCATGCAGAGAGTTCTCCAAATGGTGCCACAGAAACAGTTAAGCCCCCCTTCCCACGCATACACAGTCCTCTCCATGTTGTCTTGGGGGGTTTTTTAGACACATCAGGCAAACAGTGAACAGCAAATCAACAAATGTGGCTCATGTCTACTGAGGATTTTTATAAGTGCTAATGCTTTATGATAGATTATTATGCAAAATACCTCCTAAGAGCATGATGAATAAAAAAGTAGTGTTAAGTTTTGTAAAAATATTGCCACTGTGGAATACTCTTTGTCAGGTCATATTCTCCATGATACAGATAACAGTCAATACATTCTGATATGACAAATCAGCTGCAAAATGGAAGCACACAAACTTTCCTTAATTAAAGGTCTCTCTCTACAAACAAACAGGCCAGTCCCAATCAGTTTTTGTACTGCTGTGCTGTTGCCAGTGAAAAGATTTAATGTGCCTTTTTTCCCCTGCTTTGGACCAGTGTTCCTTGTAAGCTACATGCGCATGTGGCCATGCAACAATCTTGTAACAACTGTTTAAGTCACATGGCTGGGAGTGCAGCCAGCACCTGGGCCCTGCTCTGCGTGCCAGGCCCTCAAATGGCCAAAATCACAGCATCTCCTCAAATGGCCAAAATCACAGCATCTCCTCTCTGTCCCTGGCAAGCAGGATAGGCTTGCCAGCAAGGAGGGGTAAGGAGTATCTTGAGGGAGGCAGGGGCTCGTGGCAGGAGCCGGTAGGGGGCCCCCCTCAAGGGCTGACATTGGGGAGTGGCAAGTAACCAGGTTTTCTACATCTCAGAGGTGGCAACCCTAGCTGTAAGCTGCATTTATTTAATGTATTTGCTTTAAAGCAAGTATTTAACCTGCATTAAGGTGACCAGATGTTCAGTTTTCGACCAGAACACCCAGTCAAAAAGGGTACTTGGTGGCTCCAATCAGCACTGCCGACCAGGCTGTTAAGTCTGGACGGTGGTGCTGCCGAGCTAAGACAGGCTAGTCCCTGTTCTGACACTACGCTGTGTCCCGGAAGTGGCCTACAGGTATTGCTCCTAGGCAGGCGGGCCACAGGTCCCTGCCCTGAGCACTGGTTACACACTTCCATTGGCCAGTTCCCGGCCAACAGGAGCTGTGGGCGAGAGCAGCACACAGAGATGCCTGTACGCCCCCGCCTAGGAGCCAGACCTGCTTCTGGGGTGCAGCACGGTCTGCAGTGCCAGGACAGGCAGGGAGTCGGCCTTAACATCCCCACTGTGCCACTGACAGGGAGCCGCTGGAGGTAAGCCCACACCCCAACCCTCTGCCCCAGCCCTGAGCCTGCATCCCCCTCCTGCACCCCAGACCACTCATCACTGACCCCATCCCAGAGCCCTCACCCCTCTAGGGTGACCAGATAGCAAGGGTGAAAAAATCAGGACAGGAAGTTGGGGGTAATTGGTGCCTATAGAAGACAAAGCCGCGAATATTGGGACTGTTCCTATAAAATTGGGACATATTTCGGGAAATACACCCCCCCGTTTCAGCCCAGAGCTCCCTCCCACACCCTGAACCCCTCATCCCCAGCCCCACCCCAGAGCCCATACCCCCTCCCACACCCCAACCCCCTGCCTCAACCCACAACCCCCGCCACATTCCAAATCCCTCGGCCCTACCCCCTAGCCTGGAGCCCCCTCCTGTATCCCAAACCCCTCATCCCCAGCCCCACCCCAGAGCCCACACTCCCAGCCGGAGCCCTCCCCCACCCCAACTCCCTGTCCTAGCCCGGAGCCCCCTCCTGCACCCTGAACCCCTCGTTTCTGGCCCCACACCGGAGCCTGTACCTCCAGTTAGAGCCCACACCCCAACCCCCTCCCCCAGCCCAGTGAAAGTGACTGAGGGTGGGGGACAGCGAGCCACCAAGGGAGGGGGAAATGTACTGAGTGGGGGGCAGGGCCTCAGGGAAGGGGCGGAGCTAGGGTGTTCAGTTTTGTGCGATTTGAAAGTTGGCAACCCTACCCTACATGTAAGCAAGAATCAGGTTCTAATCTCTGTGTGCCCTTTTCAAGAAATCCGAAGGTAAAGAGAGTATGTATGCACCACAGAAAAGTGAGTATACTTCCCAAACCCAGGAATTGCAACCCTCTACATGTCTGAATTCAGAATGTCTGATCTCCACACAACACAGAGCTGCCCATGTTCTCCATACAGTAGCTCATCAACAAGGTCATATACCTTTAAATAATACAAGATTTCTACTAATCTGAAGAGCCCCACAATTTCATTGCACAGCCAAATGTCCCATGATACACAAAATGTCTTTCAGAGTGGAACTGAGCAAACATACATTTTGTGAAGAAAACTATGTAGATGCAGTAAAAAAAAATACTTTTGACCACACATGATCCAAATTAGAAGCAACTTCATATAGCCATTTTAAAAATCGTTGTGAACTGGCAAACATGGTACTACTGGGCTAATATTATAACAACAACATAAAACAATTTTATTTGTGCTGCATTAGTAATAAATACTTATTTTCACTCTGATACCACCACCACCACGATATTTATGCTGTCCCTGCCAAAAAGAAATACTAAATACAGCGCTAATATGATACAGTGGAAAATTGCTAAACAATAAGATGGATCCCCAAGAAAATCTGATATAGATTTCCTGTACTATTTTCAACCCTTCTCACAAGGGATACAGCAAGATGGCAATGAAAAGTGAATTTCCTGCTGTTACAGCTACTTTGGATGCTCATGCTTCTGTTCCTGTGGAGCTTGCTTGGATCAATTTCAAGAAAATAGCCTTTATCTACACTTTTGCACAGAAAATACATTTCTGTTTTAAAGAGATGCAGTTTGTGTGTGGTGGCCAGTATTTTAACCGGTAGTATACTGTTGTAGTAGCTTGCATATAGTAAACTGTAGCATACAAATATTTGGCATATTGCTGAAGTAGAAATTGTATTTCTGCACTTTCCCAATTCGTTACAGAAGTGTTCAATCTTACCCACAATTCCTAATTTCCAAATACTGTCTTTCCCATCAACATACAAAAACCAACAGTACAAAGGAGCACTTCTCCTTTTAACTGTGTATTAGACAAGGATTTAAACAAACTGTCTGTTCACTCCTTAGCAGCAGTGGGCCAGAGCTACTTTTATGTCATTTACTTCTATTATTCTGACTAGGAATGATATATTCCCTGAGTTGGGCAAGTCCTCCCTTTCTTGCAAGAGTAGGTATGAGGTGTGAAAATATTTGCTCTTTGGCATGAAATTGTAGGTGAGGGCCCAATCCTGCTCCACTGAAGACAATGGCAAAATTGACTGACTTAAATTATGCAGAATAACGTATGGTGTATATGAAAGAACACTATTCAGAATAATGATGCAACATGGATTATCCATACAAAGAGCTTGATACTACTCTCATTCAGTTTAGTGGGAGCAGTATAGGGTAGGAAGTGTGAAAGAGACAGGTACTGCCTGTTTTTGAAGATCTTTAAATTTGTCTTTTTGAACACAAAAATACCCTTTATAAGCCACACACTCTATATATAGAATTATGTTCCATACACAAATGAATCAAGATGGCTATAGGAGCCATAAGAATTAAAAAATAATTCTACAAGAAACAGCCAATGTAAACTCCAAGATGACTCTGGATGACTCATGAGTTGATTAATAATAGGCCAGTTCCTGCTTGCCTCACTCACTGATACTAGCATGAATACAGCAAACAGGACATGACACAATAAGTTCCAATGGAATGAATAAATGTCTAAACTAATAAGATGACATTTCCTTGTCCACTGAGAAAAGTATTCACTGTCGACAATACTACTCCCATTTTGAGTGCCTGCCTTTTGGAATACCAGCGGAGTACACAAATGTAAATATCACTCTCCATTCAACAAGGCACAGCAACAGTTGTATGGCTGGCCAATAGTGAAGCTGCAAACTTCTTTAATTTGTTCACATGTAATTTCACACTGAAGCTCAGATATTTATAAGACAAAAAGGTGGAAGTGAATTTCTTTGATTATTGTTAAAACTTAGATGAATCTGCTCACAAAGGGCCCAAGCACACTTTATAAAGTATATTAGGTATAGTTTCCTACCTACAGACTCTGTAAATCTTTTTTTCTTCAATATACAAGTCAAAAAGCCCCAAATTGCTATTGCGATCATGATAAACATTGGAAAGTTCTGCTTGACCTTTTATTAACATTTTTCTATACCAATATGGTTCTTTTGCTACAAGCACCCTAAGGAATTATGAAAAATACTTTTTTCTGTAGTTTAGCCCATGTGCACTTAATAGGCTCACAAATATAATGCCATTATAAAAAAGAAAAACTGCCAACACTGCTAAAAAAATTGTCATAACACTAAATTATTATATAAATATAAAAGGAGTATGTCTGTAAAATATTCGCTCAATGAACATCCCAAGGTGATGATTTTGCTATGTTGTTTTTATTCCTGGGAGATCCATAACACATTTGGATATGCCACATGTCACCACATGAATCAGGCAGTTAATGCATGTGCTTTTTAGAAGCAGAGATGTCTTCCCAATAGAATGTGCTATAAAAAAAAAAAAAAAAAAAGAGAGAGAGGTTGAGAATCTGCTGCTTTGTCTGATAGACATAATTTAATGTCTTGCTTAGAACGCTGCATCTTAAGGGAAAATATGCACTGTCCTATGTAGTTATTTACAATATATTACTAAATCTATGCAAATATAGTTCCCTGAGCTTGGTATTATGTAGCAAAGGTCAACAACGTTTGAAATATTTTGAATTATATTCCCAATATACTGTGTATATAGCACTAATATCCAATATAGGCACATATATCTTAATATATTTCTAGATTTTTCTATTCATGGTCTCTTACCATTGGTTTTCATAGATCATCATACAAATATTTTTCTTTAGGAATGCAGAAAATGGTCAATCCAGTTGTAGCTTTCTATTAAGATTATTAATTATACAGTCATTAATAAGGCATCAGTTCAAACACTGCATGGTAACTCAGCACTATTTCATAAGATAAATGATAATATCCAGCTCAGCAATAAACTGATTGGCAGCTTTGCTAAATATGGAATAAAAGGGTTAAGTTTCTGTTAAGAGAATTAATCACGTATCTCCCCCAAGCAGGTCTGCTTTTACTAAAATTTAAACAAAAGACCCCAAATGCCATTTACCTCATCCAGTTTATGCAAAATATTTTTCCATCTTTTGGGGAAAAATCTATGCATCTCGGATTCCATTCATATGGCTTCTTGTCAATTACACCAGTATATCCACATTAACTTCATTGAGAAGGCTCCCTTGTAAGAGAACAAAATTTGACTTGTGTTCAGCAAGTTGAGAAAACTTATGCATCTCAAAATGAAGTAGGGATTACATGGTTCTCCATTTTAAGTTAGGAACACCACATTACAACCCATAAACATTCTCTTCAGCTGAACTTGGGTGCTGTTTTTATATCCAGATGCTTAAGGAAAATCTGACCATGGGAAGCTTTATATTTAGTGTTGAACAACTAAAAGGTTCCCTATATATCTATAAGCCATTCAGCCCAATATAAGCTTTGAAATGTTAGAACTTAATTATGTATCAATGTGAATGTACTAAACACCTCTCTCAATTTTATGTGCCTATGATTTTTAAAACAAGGGATTTTTTTTTAAATGGATCATAGCTGAGAACTAGCTTATGTAATTACAACTCCGAAAAATTTTCTTCTAATTCACTGGATATGATATTGCGTCATTTTAGCCAAACATATGAATAGATTTTAATACACATCAGTAATGGTACAGAATTACATATTTCAGATTAATAGATTTTGAGGCCAGAAGGGACCATAATGATTACCTATTCTGATCTACTGAATAATACAGACCACATTATTTCATCAAGTGATTTCCGCATGACGCCTGGCTGGCTGAGCTAGAGTATATCTTTACGAAAGTCATCCAGTCTTGATTTAAAGACTTCAAAGTCTTTATATGGTTTGATACTAATGACATAATTTGATAATATTGTCCTCAGTATATTGGCACATTTGATGAATCACCCAAAGAAACAATATCCTCCCGTGCCTGCTGGCCTAAATTCAACCAACCTCCTTTGACCCACAGCTACAGAGGCTGTTCAAATCTGAAGGACTCCAAGCAACCTGATATTAAAGGGCAATGATAAGAGAATCCACTGAGTAGTCTCTTGGAGATGTAATAGGAAATGCAACTATTGTATCTGCCTTGGCACCTAATCCCTCTTTCCTGTTTTGGGTTGTGTTGATCAGACTCTAGAAGAATTACTTTTGCCTGATGATGGCCAAGAGAAACCTTACTATCCTTACAATATCCTTGCTATCCTTACAATATTATTGGTGCAAGAGGTAATGCATATCGACTTAAACCTAGCCCTGGTCACTGCAAGACAGTTAGTGACTGCAGCATGTACTAGCTGCCTCAGCAGTTAGATATACCCCTTAATTTGCAGACCATGTCCCCTTGTACTACTACAAAGAGCATGAGCACCAAGTAAGAAGGGCAGGGTTTAGCCTACTAGGTGGGCACACACTCCACATTCCTCCCAGTGGAAGTACAGCTGAAACAGACATTGCCACTCCACAGACAGACACCAGGGAGAGGGAAGGATTCTGTCTTGCCCACACCACGCAGACTTTTCCTTAAGTTTTTATTCATGTCTTTACCCAAAGTAATCTGCTGTTATCCAAAATTCTTTACCGAATTGAAGCTCGCTGGTTTAATAAATATTTTGGACACGCCATTCTCTCTATCTGTACTTTCCTTTTTTTCTTCCCTACACTGTATTGGTGTCATTAATGTCAGTACACTAGAACTTTTAATGAGTTATCTACACTAGGTTATACTCTTCACCTTGCTAAGAGGACTTTCTGAAGCTTCTAGTTGCTACTGATAACAGCCAGCCTCAAAAATTTCAATCTGTAAATGGGTTCAGATCCCAATTCCACCAAAGTTTGAAGTGTGCAGCCCCAAGATTTTAATTTGGGCTTTTTTTTTTTTAAACACATAAAATACTCATTTACTCTAGTGATATTGTGATATTATTTGTGGCACAGGTGGGCCATGGAGTTTTTATACCACGTTGGGGTGGCCTCAGAAAGAAAAAGGTTGAGAATTCCTGATATAGTGCATACCTGGAGCTGTCTCTAGACCTACGCCCAAATCTTGGTCACTCAAATAGTCCCATTAGCTCTAACTGAACTACTTGGGTGTGCCAGCTGAGTAGAATTCGGATCCTGATGGGGAAAGTAAGTGTTCCCCCACCGTTGCCAGGATAGGAGCCAATTATGAAATGGTCTCAGAGAGGAACATCTTAGTACAAACTCATCTACCCTCAGGAAAATGCAGGTCACACAGACAAAAATCAGAGAAGATTACACTAAGGCTTCTAACTGATAGATGTTGATTACACTGTTCCTGGACAGTTAGACTTTGTTTCCATCAAGTCACTTTGCATTTACACTTATGATATTTATGCAAAAGAATTAATAATTCCTTCCTTAAGCAAAGACTTTGGTCAGGATTGGAAGTGAATTTGGTGGTGTCATTATAACCCACTTTTGTGCATATCATAGAAACACTACAAAATTCAGCAAGGCTGGCTGCTTATGTATGAGGGAGACCAAGTGCTAATTTAGAGTTCAGGAACTGTGGCCTGGAAACACAGTAACTACATTCTCTGTATCCCTCCAAATTGCTTACCCAACTCTGACACTATGCTGTTTTTGGCTCTCCCATTGCACATATTGCCTTACCCATTCCGCTCCACAATGGGTAGAAGACCTGGAAAGGGAGTTAACATTGCTTGGTTTATTAGGATTACCATTAAGAAAGGCTCTGGATCCCATAAGGACTGTACCACAGAGAATGGCTGCTCCCTGGGTCTATCCTTGGAATATCCGCTTCTACGTTTGCTAAAAGGGTCTCCATGGCTTTGAGGATGGGGCAGCTGCTCCCTCCTCTTTCAGTACTAAAATACACTAAATTTTGCCATGTTATGCTTCCCTCTTCCCATGTTAAGGGAGGGGAGCATCAGACCCGCAATCTGCAGAGCCTCTGGAGATCCTTTTGTGTGTACAGTCAGTGTAACTAAATCAAAATGTAAAGTTATTAGCATTTATTACTAACATCATCCTACCCATATATTGCCTCAAAATACAAACACCGACCCCTTCAGATTTCTTCACATGAGATTAGTATTCAGCACATTCATTATTTTGACAAATAAAAATAATAGTTAAGACGACAAATTGGTCGATGACAGTAGGGTAACCTGAATCTAGTTGTATATTTAACTAGTGAGCCATTTTAACATGCTGCTACTGTACCTAAACAAAATGAGTAGGCTAAATTAGTTTATTTACCTAAGCGTTGTTAGTTTCGATCAGCCAGATATGAATTTTCAGATACTTACATAACTAGCATTAAAAAAAAAAAGAGAGAGACATTTAGCTACTACAATTGTTAGTATAACAAAGGCTATAGGACCCAGATACTATTGCATTCTCCCAAAAGTGCTTAAATAATAGCCTAAAATCTGAAGAATTACTTTAATACTTCAATAAAAATAACCCAATTCAAACATTTTCAAGGAAACAGAGCTCCTTGCTCTAGGCTACCGAATAATGGCTGAAAGAAAGTATATAGCTTGTCACTTCTGATTAGAGAACTGTGCCTCTGTGCTTTGAATGAGAGGCATGTCTGGTAATAGAAAGTGCAGATATTAAATTTAATAAAATAATGTGGAATACAATATATATGAAACTTGACCAAGTATAGCACAGAATGTAACATACATTAGCCTGCTCAGTCAACTACTGTGGCCTAGCATCTAATGACAGACTTAATTTCTATTTTCAAAGGCGAGTACTACAAAAAAAAAATACAATTTTCAGATTATACAAATATTTTATAACAAATTAAACCAAAATTGCCTGACATATCTACATGAATGCATAACAATAGTAGGAAATTACAAGGACTTCAAACTACCCAGCCTTAAAAGTCCGCACAAACCTATCATCTTTGAGGTCATTATAAATAATTAGTTACAAAGATTCTGATGCTGAGATTTCATAACATCATATTAACTACTGCAGATATATTTCTTTCCAGTTTCAAGAACTTTCAGATTTATTTTTTAAGCATGAGGACTCACAATTTACATTCTGCATATTATGGAGGAAGTGCCTTATCTCCGATTGCTTCTTTAATCTAGCATTTCAACACAAATAATAATAAATAATAGTGTTTTCAATACATTAGCAAAAATACATGCTGAGGGCTATTAAATAACAAGCCACAGTACCTCCAGTTTCCCAGCCTTCTACCCAATCATGGAACCATACAGTACCCATGACATGACACTCTTAAGGGATTTAAAAAGCAATTCAGTGAGCTAATCCCAGTAAACCCAGAATTAAAGTTCTTGTTTCCATATTTCACTTTCAAAATATTTAGAACTTTGACAGATATGACATTATGTTTTCATTAAAACAGCTGATTTCAAAATGCTGCACTGTGCAAAAAACACCATAAACAGTTTATGATGAACTGCCACACTCTTAATTAAAACAATAAATCCAGCGTGCAATATTTGTGCAGCCTCTGGTTTGACCTTTGCCTCTTGCTATCCACTACCAAAGCCGCTGCCTCATTCTGTGCACCAGATGTAGAAGGTTTTAAAACATGATCTGAAAGGCACTAAAGATAAAATAGGAGAAAACGTGCCATTACTCTTTGCAGTTATGATTAATTCAGTTCATATTTTACAATCTGGTTATGGAGTAAAACTGCAGACTTTACATCAAGTATTTGCCATTCAATATACCTAATGTATAAAAATGCCTGATATTTTAGAAAATGGCACAGGGCTAATTCACAGCCACCACAAGGAGGACAGAAATAGGAATAATAAAAAAAATAGGACAGTGATTAGCTATCCATCTAAAATAACGAACCTATCTCAGCCATTTGATGGTCAGTTTTGCGCAATAAATATATGTGTTACAACAAAACAACCCAGCCTCTCTCTTATCTCTGTATTACCAGATTTTAGATTAAAATATCCCCTTAAATCTATCAGGTCCGCTCCTTGAACAGAAACCAGAGGGCATAAATTACTACTATATGCTGTAATGATAGTAAATTTGTTGTGCCTTCCTGAAGACAAAGTTAAATGCAGTAACAACTCTGAGACTTAAGTTCAGAAACTGATCTAGGAGGCTGGACTGAAGGCTGGTGTGGTCCAGTAAGCACGTATAGAGGGGAGAAGCTGAATTCAAAAGGCTTCATCCTGTACACGGTTACTCATCAGCCTCACCAGAGTAGAGAGGTTAACTTCAGATCATACATTACTTCAGATCTCTGACTACTAATAGAAGTAAAAATTTGCCGGATCAGGTCCCATAGCAGAAGATGTCATTCAGCCCAGCAACCCCTTTGGGCCAGTCTGCAAAAGCATCAATTTACATTTCCCTTCAGTTTCATAAGGAATCAGCTTCACAAGCACCAAGAGCTACACTACTTCATGTTCATTGTAAATGGGGAGTGATATAGAGATACAGTATTCAATTTCAGAGGAAAACAAGTCAAAATGTTTACATTTTCCTGAAGTAACAAAATTGGGATTAAATAAAGGTTCCCACATGCCCTAGGTACTTAGAGTTTCCCAATTCCACACCACACTGTAATGGAACAAATTCAACACAGAAACCTCCAGAGAATTAAAAAAGAAAAAATACCTTACTTTGCCAGTTCTCGTTGACTTGTTTGGAAGCAGGGGTCATGGCTCCCTCTCTCTCTTCCTGAAGACTAATTTACAGGCACATCATTCTGCAAGAGAAAAAGAAACTACTTTAAAAAAAAATCCCAATTGCCCATTAAGAAAAGCAGATGGGAGCAAACACACACACACAGAACTTTCCACTGGTTTCAGATCCTCTAAAACGACAACTCAAGGCTGCTTTACTATACAAAGCGAGACACCACTCTGTTGGAGAGCACAGAACTGTGGCATTTTATTATATGCAAGGAACTTGTATATATGTTCTGCATGGAAACAAAAGTAAACCAAACCTTTTATGTTTTCAGTGGCCATCAAATCAGATATAGGAGAATTCTTACTGAAGGACAAGGTATACAATATAAACATTGTTTGCATTCAACTAGTTAGGTTTTTGCTTTTTTAAAAGAAAAGACAAGGAGATTAGCTTAAAAATAATTCATCATGACGTTCTATTTTCAGAGCCTGGCTAAACCAAAAACACACCACTGGGTTCAATCACTCAAAAAAAGAGTTTTCAAAGCATTCTTCAGCATGGGAAATAGGTATAATCAGGGGCAGAGTTGAGCCTTGTATCTTCATACTTCTCTTCCCTCACATCACTATTGTGCAAGAGCTTCCAGTGGGTAATGTATTAAACTAAAACATTTCTGAAGAGATTTTTGAGTTCTAGAGATGCATATATTGCTTAGCTTGTTTTAGATGCATTCTCAAATGTTTAAAACAAAACTGCATTTTTCCTTAGGTCTATAAAAAGGACACCAAATTCATTTTCACTCGTGACTTAGTGTAAGCAGGACTTTGAATATACATCTCAACAAGTTAAAAAGTTTATGTTCAGTACTGACCCACTGTGCCACCTAGAAAATGTTATTTTAAATAGAATTTTAGGATATTGTATAATGACGAAATGGCGGATACAGCCTTTGATTAAAATTCAGCCTCCACATTACAACTTGGAGTTGAAAATTTAAATGGAAATCTGGGGTATTTCATGCTTTTCTTTCCCCTTATAGTTGTAAAAAGATAGAAGAAAACCAAAACACACAGATGTGGTGGATGATGACAGCCATACACAGGCCAATATGTACGTGTGTCTTCAGCTGGCCACAACTTTCAACAGCATTTCATATGTACCACTGTCAATGCAGCTCTACGTTTGTGACACTGACCACACCGCACCTTATACGAGGGTGGGAAAAGGGATCTTGTCCGTCTTGCTGTGGGGTCAGAGAGAGAGAGAGAGGGGCGCACAGACTCTTCTGCAAATACAGAGTGGGTCAGCATGGCAACACTGACTCATCATGCCTCAGGGAGAAGATAAAGGGCAAGCCTGGTGGGAGAAGCCCCTTTTCTCCAAACCTATGACCATTCCTTTATAGCCCACCTTAACCCTCATTGGAGAGGAGGGGAGGGAGGGAGGAGAAATAAAGTCACAGCAATGGGTTGGCTGGGGACCAGGATGGAAAAAGCGAGGGCTGGCGGAAGCCCCTGGGTAGATATTGAAATGATAATGGAGTTGTCAGTACCATACATTTTTATCTGCCGGGTAGTCCCAGATATCTAATAATAAAGTTGCGGCCTGATTAAACCATATCCATTGCCTCCTAACCTTCTTTCAGTATAGCCTACAGGGATTATCCTTTGATGTGAGAAATATCCAGATTTAGAGCCTAATCCTGAAAACCTTCTACATGCTGTACTCATGTTGAAACCAATGGGAGATCCATACCAAAAAGCAGCCATCCAGGGTCCATCCTTAAATTCAGTGTGCTAAATCCTTTAGTGGCCGAATTGCATCAGCAGACAATACACCATAATTTGGCTATTGGCTCGTATTGCCAGATAGGCAAATTAAACAAAGCACTGAAACCTAGCACAGACTATAAACCCTCTAAATCAAGAGCTGGAAGACACTTTAAAGCCACAACACAACTAGCATGCGGTAAGGAGGAGGAAACAGTATCTCAGTACACATTTGTATGTGAAAGACTCAAATATTATGCAGAATTTCTTATGGGAATGTGTCCCTTAATTCAGTTCTCTCAGGCCATGTTAGGTGAAGAAGGCTAAACCTCAGATGATTTGAGCTCAACCTTACCAAAAAAAGAATCACTACACAGCATTTACTTATATTGTAGAAAAGTGAATGTGATTAGTGGCCTGGGTATAGGACTAGGTCCCAGGAATTCCTGAATTCTGATCCTGACTTTGACAGTGAGTGTCGCTGTAGCTTTCCACACTTTGTATGGTTTCTCTGCCTCCATTTCCTCATTTGTAAATACTTGCCTCCCTTGCAGAACTGTTGGAAGAAGCAATTAGCTAATGTCTGTAAAGCATGAGGTATTCTTGTAGCATGTCCATAATGTATGCAAAAGGGTAAAATTTTCAAAAAGCACTTAAGTAAATTAGAAGCCTACCTCCCATTTTCAAAAGTGAAAGCCAAAAGAAGAGAAAAGGGAAATGAAAATTATTAGGGTATGGAACAGCTTCCATTTGAGGAGAGATTAATAAGACTGGGACTTTTCTGCTTGGAAAAGAAATGACTAAGGGGGAATATGATAGAGGACTACAAAATCATGATTGGTGTGGAGAAAGTAAATAAGGAAGTGTTATTTACTCCTTCTCATGACACAAGAGCTAGGGGTCACCAAATGAAATGGGCAGCAAATTTAAAACAAAGAAAATAAAGCGTTTCTTCACACAACGCACAGTCAACCTGTGGAACTTTTTGCCAGAGAACGTTGTGAAGGTCAAGGCTATAACGGGGTTCTAAAAAAAAACAAAAAAACCTAGATACGTTCATGGAAGATAGCCATTGATGGACCTATTAGCCAGGATGAGCAGGGGTGCAAAACCATGCTCTGAAGTGTCCCTAGCCTCTGCATGCCAGAAGCTAGGAATGGGTGACAGGGGATGGATCACTTGATGATTACCTCTTCTGTTCATTCCCTCAGAAGCAGCTGGCATTGGCCACTGTCGGAAGACAGGATACTGGGCTGGATGGACCATTGGTCTGACCCAATATGGACGTTCTTATGACTTAAGCACCAAGGTTTGTAATTTCCTTCTGAAAATGGCACTTAGACATCTAAGTCACTTTAGAAAACTTTACCCAAAATCTTTAAACTATTGTATAAATATAATTGATGGAACTCATTCTAATTGCACCAGATTTCTTCATTTGATACTATTTGGATTGCTCCTCATGAATATATACTATGCTTTAGTAATATACAGCTAAGTGAGAAGCATAGAGTATTTCTAACTGCTTACTTAACACTTATTTATGAACTGAACACTACAAATCTAGAAGATGGTATGATGCAACAGGACAGCTAAATGTAACCCTCAAAACATGCCACAATTTAAGTATAACTGGGCAAACAGTTTAGTTCTGTTCAAAAACACTTGAATGGTACTATCTCTCACAATATTTTGGGGCAGGAGGCATTTTGGGTTTTTTAAATCCTCTGCTCCTGGAGTTAATAATTACATACGAATCTCAACTTTCATCTATTAACAATGCCTCTAAGGAGCCCCATTGTTGCTGAGTAAAGCTCAAATAGATGACCCAAATGTACCCTCAGATTCAAAACCCAGGAAACAAAGAATTTAAAGTGTATTTAAGATCTCATGATTTTCAAGCTCATATTATGATTTTAGGGGCCTGACTCATGACTTCGGAATGCTTGGGGTTGGCAATATTGTATTAGCCTTGCACAATTCTCAAGGAAAAAAAGTTACCAGCCCAGGCAAAAATCTACTAGCCTACCCCAGACAGTCACTTCCAGACACACACATGCTACGTATGCACATCTCCTCTGCATACCATATTCCCAATGGGACCTACTGTTCTTCTCTCTGGTGGTAGGAGTAGCTCAGAGGATTCAGTCTGTACTCTTCCAGCTTCTCCTCCACTTGTTCTGCTTCTGAACTGCGTGAATGAGAGGAGCAGCTGCTGTCACACTGTCTGGTGGCTGCAGCAGCAATTATACTAATTTCACAGATCTAAGGTTTTCTTTTTAACTGTAAGGGGTTTTTAACTGAAGGCTCAGATTCTGCAAAGTTTGTTGGCATCATTTGCCCAGGGAAGCTTTCTACTTTACTCCGGACAAGCAGGCAAGAGGAATTTTACAAGGCTGTTCTAGATGGACCAGGATTACTGGACCATCAGATTTTCTGCAGCCCTACCACTGGGGATTGTGACACAATGGGCTCTCACCAGCTGACTCAGATGCAGCCTACCTTTCCCAGAAAATACATCAAAAAGGCTTCTGCTAACATTCAAACATCTGCAAAAGGCTTAGTCTATCAGGGAACCAGGCCCAATACCTTACACTTTGTGGCTATTCACAACTTAGCAATCTTGAATATGAAATACCATGAAAAATTCTTCATAAAAAAAAAATCACTATCCTTCTAACAATATTTGTACAAAATATAGGTCAAGAAATATTGAATTTTATTAAAATTACTTCCATCAACATTATCAATCTCAAAAAACAAATTTTAAAAATGGCAAATTATAAGAAATTACACTCTAATGCCAGAAATGATAGAAACATTTTACAAGGGATGCATATAAACACACGTTTGCCCAGATTCTACCTTCTAGAGACTAAAATGTAAATCCAGAGCAACTCTATTGACTTCAGCAGAGTTAGTCGGTGTTTACTCTGATGTGACTGAAAGCTGAACAAACCATACTGTATATTATTTTCAAACTGCCAACGCCTCTTAAAGCCTAAATCCTACAATGCTTTCTGTTTAGGCAAATTCAAGGGGTTCCACGTGGATCTCACTATGTAAAGCTCACTGCAGGACCAAGGCCTTTGCTTTCTTTTGTTATAGCATTAAAGGGATCGTTAGCCCTTTCAGTACAGGAAGGACCATTATCACTGTACCAAGATGGATCAACTGCCTTACCATTGACACCCATGACCTTCAGACTTCACCTTTGTTCACTTGGCTTCCAATTCCCCTCACCTTCCCCTGTTCTCTACTCTACCCCACTAGCTCCCAGTCCCTCTCCACTCCCATTTCTGCTCCCAGCTCCTGACCCAGCTAGTCCCAGTTCCTCCCGCAACAGACTTCTCATTGAATCTCAGTCTCGTCCCAAGCTCCCAGGTCCAGTTCAAGGGTCACTGTCTCAGTTCCAGCGCCAAGCATTATAATGGTCACAGCATCCAAGAGGAACAACTGAGGGGAATGTCCTGCTCAGCCCCTGAAAGTGCTGTACAGGAGCATGCTCAGGACAGAGGGAATCTTCTGAATACTGAGCTGCCAAACTCTAACAAACCTCTACTGAGCATGTGCAAACTGAAATTGCTCCAAGGCTCATAACGCGGCCAAATTTGGGTGTTTTTTTCCCCACTGGAACAGCAAAAGGCACTTCCCTGAGACAAATGCCCACTGTCAAATCCCTGCTCTAAACACATGGAGGTGCTAAAACAACATATTTTTACCTCATCTACTTCATGGAAATGACTGAACAGTTTTAGTTGAAACTTTCCAAAAAATTCAGACTAAAGCAGACACTTGGCATGGAAAATTTCATTCTGAATGGCTAAAGTTTAACAAAAACTTTTAGACAGCTGAAAATAGGGTTTTATAATGGGAAGTGCTGGGCAACCTAGAATAAAGGTGTTGCTACCACAGTGCCTATAATAAGTAATTTTAAGGCATACACCAAGGAGTTTATTCTTTTAGAAGAAAACATTGCTCTAGTGTGCATTTTACATATACACACAATTTAAATATACTGTAAGTAGGAATTTTGCCTAAAGATCCAGTCCATTCTATTCCAGTGTCCAGTAGATGCTTTTTAGAAGATATTTTGAGTCCCTGAAATGATTAATTCTCTTTCTTTTCCCTTCCTGGAAGTCTATTCAAAGGAGTTAGTCGATTTTGATCAGGATTCTGGTGTATAGTCACTGTCTCACAAAATGGCTTTGCACAGCTAATTAGAATAGTAGAGTTCAGATTCAGAAAGAATATTGACTGTATAAGAGATATGAATAGCATCACATCTATATACTGAACACAGATTGGGATAGGAAAATACTAGTGCAGGTAACAACCTCCCCTTTTCAACCATGAAACATCTGCACTGTTATCTCCTACTCAACAATATTTACACTAAGTAAATGCACAAAGTAAAAAATTATATCCAGAGGGATAAAGCAGCCAAAACCAAGTGCCAGAAGCATAGCCATGTGACAAACTCAAGGGTAAGTGCAACTGCTCCAAAGCTAAAACTACAATCACCTGAAGAGCTGACTGAAGTCAGATAAAGGGTGTAAAATACCATCACCCATCTCTGGGAATTTCCATTAGGTCTCCTTACGGTCAGCAAGCTGGAGACAATAAACAGGGTTCAACATGATGTAGAAGTCACAAGACCACTGTCAAAAAATACTTCTTGAAATTCTTTAAGCTGAAATAAAAAAAAAAAAAAAACAAGAGAGAGAAATGGAGGGGAAAATATAAATTCATCTCTAGTCCTTCTCATTAGCATTACCTTATCACAGATCATCACTCCTACACTTAGAGCTCTGAACTGGTTGTCCATCTCATCTCAGAGAAAAATGCATTGTGCACAAACAGGATTCATGTTCTTATCTATTGTACATAATGAACCAACTATTTGCCAGGATTTTTTTAAACATTGAATTATGCTAGCCATGCCTGATCTTCAGCGTGGCCAGCCCCTTCACAGCTGTGAATGACTTCAGCAGAACATACTCATGCTCAGCATCTCTGACAATCAAGCCACAACCTTGTTCCCTTTTCCCAAAGTGTGCTGACCAGGGGATTGGAAGTCACAACACCTGACTTGTATTGATGGTTTTGCCTCTTATTAATGAGGAGACTTGAACCTATCACTTAACTTCAGTGTAAAGCCCCCCATCTGTAAAGTAGGCATACCACCAACTACCTGAATTGGGATGTCTGCAACTCTCTTAGGACATGTATACACTTACCTCTGGAGTGATCAATCCAGCGGGGGGTTGGGGGTCAATTTATCATGTCTAGTGAAGACATGAGAAATCGACAGCCGAGCACTCTCCCATCAACTCCGGTACTCCACCGGAGCGAGAAGCATAGGCGGAGTCGACAGGGGAGCGTCAGTAGTCGACCTACCACAGCAAAGACACCATGGTAAGTAGCTCTAAGTACGTTGACTTCAGCTATGCTATTTTCGTAGCTGAAGTTGCATAACTTAGACCAACTTAGCTCACCCCCCAGCTGTAGACCAGGCCTTGGAGTCGAGATGATTTCACTCTGTCTGTAGATTCAAAACAACAACTCAGTCTTGTTTGCCCTTCAGGACTGGGACATTCCATTATGTTTGCAAAATGCTCATGGCATATTGTGACTGCTTTTGGAAGCAAATCTATCCAAATTTTGTCCACTTATTATTAGTAAAGTTCTCCTGTAACTAAAAGTTCTTTAAAAATGAAAATTAAGTTCTGTATAACAAACCAAAAAGAACAGAAATCCCCAAAAATCTAGAAGCAGACCTTAAACATGCCCAACAGCACGGAATTTCTCCAATATTTATTTCCAGTGTTCCTAAATTATTCCTGTTTTCAATAGTTTTTTCTTTTGGCAGACTCTGAATCTCAAAGGATTAAAGAACTTGTGAAGAGTGGATTGAAAAGAATGAAACATCAGCTGGAGATACACCCTCATTTAACCTTCTGTCAGAGGAGTTCAAGGGAACTGGACAACTGAAGATCAGGATGTGGAGCAAAAGTGACATTCAGGCCTATGGTGCTAAATCATAGAATATTAGGGTTAGAAGAGACCTCAGGAAGTCACCTAGTCCAATCCCCTGCTCAAAGCAGGGCCAACACTACTAAATCATCCCAGTCAAGGCTTTGTCAAGCCAGACCTTAAAGACCTCTAAGGATGGAGATTCCACTACCTCTCGGTTCCCTCAGCCTCTCCTCCTAAGTCATGTGCCCCAGCCCCCTAATAATTTTTGTTGCCCTCCACTGGACTCTCTCCAATTTGTCCACATCCCTTCTGTAGTGGGGGGACCAAAACTGGACACAATACTCCAGGTGTGGTCTCACCAGTGCCGAATAGAGGGGAATAATCACTTCCGTCTATCTGCTGGCAATGCTCCTACTAATACAGCCCAATATGCTGTTGGCCTTCTTGGCAATGAGGGCACACTGCTGACCCATATCCAGCTTCTCATCCACTGTAATCACCAGGTCCTTTTCTGCAGAACTGCTGCTTAGCCAGTTGGCCCCCAGCCTGTAGCTGTGCATTCTTTCTTCTTAAGTGCAGGACTCTGCACTTGTCCTTGTTGAACCTCAGATTTCTTTTAGTCCAATCCTCCAATTTGCCTAGGTTACTCTGGATCCTATCCTTATCTGAACTTGCTGAGGGTGCAATTAATCCCAATCCAGATCATTGATAAAGATGTTGAACAACCAGCCCCAGAACCGATCCCTGGGGCACTCTGCTTGTTACCGGCTGCCAACTAGAAATTGAGCCGTTGATCACTACCTGTTGAGCCTGACAATCTAGCCAGCTTTCTATCCACCTTATAGTCCATTCATCCAGCCCATACTTCTTTAACTTGCTGGCAAGAATACTGTGGGAGACTGTATCAAAAGATTTGCTAAAGTCAAGATTTATCACATCCACCTCTTTCCCCATTTTCACAGAGCCAGTTATCTCATCATAGAAGGCAATCAAGTTGATCAGGCACGACTTGCCCTTGGTGAATCCATGTTGACTGTTCCTGTTCACCTTTCTCTTCTCCAAGTGCTTCAAAATGGATTCCTTGAGGACCTGCTCCATGATTTTGCCAGGGACTGAAGTGAGGCTATAGTTCCTCAGGTTCTCTTTCTTCCCTTTTTAAAATATGGGCACTATATTTGCCTTTTCCAATCATCCAGGACCTCCCCCGAGTGCCACGAATTTTCAGAGATAAAATGGCCAATGGCTCTGCAATCAAATCAGCCAACTCCTTCAGCACCCTTGGATGCATTAGATTTGGACCCATGGACTTGTGTACGTCCAGCTATTCTAAATAGTCCTTAACCTGTTCTTTCACCACTGAGGGCTGCTCACATCCTCCCCATACTGTGTTGCCCAGTGTAGCAGTCTGGGAGCTGACCTAGTCTCTGAAGATCGAGGCAAAAAAGCATTGAGTAAATATAAAGATGCAGTCCACAAGGTGGCAGAATGTAAATATGACACTGCATTGGCTCCACACCTGCCTCACATGGGGCTTCAGGCCCATTACTCAGCTTTTTCTTTGGGATGGGTGGGGATTTCTCAGGCAGCCTTCAAGATCTGAAGACAGTAGCGTGGCACCACGGCAGCAGGACACAGGTGCTATACAGTGACTACAGGCAATGCAAACAGAAAAGTGAAGATGAATAAAACGGAGAAGGAAGAGCGTGTCCAAACAGGCTTTCAAGAAGCCTACCATTCTCGAGTCACTTAAAGCTAGAGATATTATTTTCCTGATCTTACAAATAAGAAACTTACTTGATGGCCATTTACTTTATTTTTAAAGCAGAGAGAAACCCAGGACAACTGGGTAAAAAGGCAGCCTAAAACAAAATCTGCAGCTTCCATATAACACTATACGTGGACATGATAGGCCCCTTTCTGCTTGAAAACACTCTGAGGCTGGGGACAGAGGAAAGAAGGTCCCAGTGACTTCTACAGGGTGTCTCAATAAGAAGAGCAACAGATAGGTGAGATCCATATTATAATAAACAAATGTACTAAAAAAAGATTAACATTTCTAATATTTGAATAATCTGTTATTTGCCATATATTTATAGAGGGACACCATGTTCTAATGTAAATAGAATCAGTGTCCCTTTTAAAGCTGGTGAGTTTCTCCAGGGATAACAAGTATACCTAACAATTTAATGGTGGTAGTTTGAAGCAATAAGTCAATTATAGACAACTGGTGTTACAACTGAGCTCTCTCCCACTACTCAGTTGTCTGCTTTATGAATACCCTTGAATCAAGTAATACACATGCCGCATATATATGCGCATGCACGCGCTCGCACACACACACTTACTTCAGTTTTCAGATGTGCCAATGACATCAGCAGAAGAAGGAACTGATCTGAATGCAGGATTATTTTTTTTATTATATGGAGTAAATTTAAGATCACAAATATCTGCCAAAAGAAAAAAAGTGTATGCTAACATTATCCATTGATCCTCCACCATCCGAGACCATCCATTGACTTAAGAATTTACTTGTACAAAGAAAAAAAAAATGTTCGATTGCACTGGACTCCAATCAAAATGCATATAGTTAACTTAATATTGCCCAAGGTGACCATTTAGCATCACTATTACATTTTTATGGCTTTGTACAAAAGTTAATAACTTCTGAAGTTCTTTACTTGTACATTTAATTCCATATAATGTTACCAACTGACCCAAATAGTATAGGGTCTGTGAGGTGCTTAGTGCTTTCAACTCTCATTATCTTCCCTGGAAGTTCCACACATGACTGATTACATGATCAGTATCTACTTGCCAGTTTTGTGGGACTTCAATCAATCAAGGGATTCTTAGCCCCTATCTTTTAGGACATCTTCTTTAATGTTCTCCTAGCTCAAAGGGTTGAAAAAGATGGATTTCACATTCTTCTACAATAATGAAATGATGCATGCTTCCAAACTGGATGTTTTTCTGGTTGCAGTTTCCTGTTCTTGGAGAGATATATACATATATTTGGGACTGAGACCTACGGGGTCGTGGTAAGGTGTGGAATGTCATGTTCATTTTGTATATCGGGGTGTGTGTGTGTGTGTGTGTGTGTAAGAGTATACAATGCATTTGTGTTTAGTACTTTTTGTTAGCATCACAGGAATTAAAATAATTGTTCATTGATTAGTATGATCCAGCAAACCCATGTAGCCACCTACGTTTAACTGAAAAGCAGTCTGGCACTTCAGGCTAAGGAAAAGAAGTTGTTTGAATTCGGATATCTAATTTTAAGGAAGAAACAAATATTAAAATTATTTTTCTAGCATATTCTTACTACTTCCCCTACAACCCTCGTTACTCGTTCTACACGATGCTGAAACTCCATTTAAGGTTCAAACAGATATATAATCTTCTAGAACTAACAGCACTGTCAGTCCACAGACAAGAAAGCAATTCAATGCCCCTGCATGAACTGCTAGATACCTCTTTTGAACTAGGGCCCAGAAATTTAAGGCTTGTTCTAAACTGTTTGGAGTTCAGCCATCAGACTAAAGATGACAAGTTATTAGTCATAGTACTACCGTAGTATGTAGGAGTCTTCGTCACAGATCCAGACCCCATTGTGCTAGGCACTGTACAAATACAGAACAAAAAAAGTCTCTGTTCCAAAGAACTTCCCATATGTTATCATCATAGGTAGGATAGAGGACTCCCTGGATCACAGATGAAACTACTATAAACTTCATATATAAAAAGGGGAAATTGAGGGAACAAGCACAAAAAAAATACTTATTTACCTTGTCTTGCATCCTATTATTGCAACCTCAGACAGTTCATCTCCTCTCCTCTCATTTGTAATTCTGCATTACACATGCAGAATGTGGCAATGTGCAGTTGTCACTGTAAACGACTGAAGGGTTGGAAGCAAAAAAAAAAAAAACACAAAACACAAAAAAACCACCACCCTGATTAAGGTATGACCATGTGAAATACCCCATTACTCTGGTGATTGGAAACTCTTAATTTGTAGTGGTGTTTAAACATATGGTTGAGGTGACCCAGAAAAAAAAATGGTGAACAATTGAATAGGACACACTGAGCTTTTCTGAACATTTGGAATTATTAAAATTGAATCCAGCAGACTTTACTCAAGCAAAACTTCCACCAAGATTAATGGGAATTTTGTGTGAATAAGGACTGAAAATTGTGTCCCTTTTTAAAATTAGCACAAACCTTAAGCAGTGGACAAAGTAATATTGCCAAAAAATTCCCATCAAAAACTCATCAATAGGAGTTTGATTTTGTCTTTAGAATTGAGTTTTGATAGGATGGTGAGCACAGGTGCAATCACTGGGGATATAGAGGAAAGAAGGAGGATACGTTCGTACCCCATGCGTTATTAGCCTTCATTTGTCTGTCCCCATGCAAATGCAGGGCTAAGGCATTCTCACGCTCAACTTTTTTTTATTAGCACCTCTGGGAGCAGGCCACTTGAAATGGGGGCACACATTGGTCCTGAACTCTCCATAAACAATTCTGAATTCTGTGATCTTGTTATGAATTTTTCCCCCCAAATGCAAGGCTGCAAAATGCATGAAAAGTAAGTAATTCAATTAAGTATCTATTCTCAGCTGGAAAAGACCATTCAGTTAGAACCAGCGGCGCACCAGTTTAACCCTGGTGCTCAGAATTCCCAAGCAAGTCAGCACATTAAGCCAGCTCTTCAACTTAAGAACAATTACTGTCATTTATCAGCCTGAATAGCAATAATGCACAAATCGACAGCTTTCAAGAGGCAAAGAGCAAGCTAGGTGTAATGATATGCAAAGCCAGAGCACTCTACATTTTGAACTGTCTTCATCCCATCAATACATCTCCTAGTACCTACAATTTATCAATACAAATGTGGTGCACAGTGAAGGCAGGACCAAGAAGATAAATATGAACAGGGTGGAATAAAAAGGTTCAAGACTGTTTGAATTTTATAATGATGGAGTACAGATCACATTCTTACAGCATTTTACATGCAGTGACCTGATCACATCAAGTTTTATTCAGCAAGAGGAAGCCAGGATAAGAGATCATCTTTCTTTCAGATGGTTGTAAGCAGCTGCTGCTGCTTTTGTTTTTTCCTCCTTTTCTTCCCCCCCCCCCATTTCTATTGCAATCATGCAGAAAAGTAGCTGAATAGACATGGTTACTTTTATCAAAGTATATAATTACTTCACTATTTTTAGTTCAAAGACATGTAATATATACAGCTATACGGTAGGCATCATGTGAATCTGGATGTCTTAAATTACAATAAATTGTACTACTAGCAGACCAGGTGAAAACCCAAGTAGTAATCCAAAAGAATTACAGGAGAATACATTAATATATATCTAATAATCACTGATACCGTATGAAACTGTAGGCTTTATTGCAACTTATAACCTTATATTTTTTACCTTCCAAATATTACTCCAAGCCCATATCAGTCACTACAGTTCTATTTGGTTCAACAGTTCCATTATGAATCATGTTTCAGAGTGTTTATATGAGCCATAAACATTTGCTTTGGGCTGAATCTTGCATATACAATCTCTGCTTGCAAGCAATTTTTTAAAACTATTTTTTCAAAAAGACCTAATTATATGTTAGAAAAGAAACTCATGAACTGGTACATTTAAAATGAGAGCTAACTAGAACCTTTGCCCAAAAGAGAACACATAGCCTTGTGATTAAAGTACAGGGCTGGGAGTCAGGAGACCTGGGGTTTGCTCCTGGCCCTGCCAGAGACTTTCCATGTGACCTTGAACAAGTCACTTAACTTCTTGCTGCCTTAGTTCACCCATAGGAACTTAATTTTCTAAACGCAAGGTGGAGATTTTCATAAGATTGCAGTTGATGCAGGTGTTTTTTTCCCCCTGTGAACCGTGGAATTTCAGTTTCCAGAAACACTTGTATGATATTCATTGATGGATGGGTCAGAGCAATATTGTCCTCAACTCTCAGAAGGCAGCACTTGCTAGCAGGCACAGATCATTTGTACAAGACAGCTCACTTGTTGAAAAGGTTTAATTTGGAGAGCCAAACTTTCACATTATTTCAATCTGGAGGGAAACTGAACTGTCTTTGTGTTTTGCTACCTTTCTAGAATTCATTAATCTTTAAATGTGGCTTTTTGGACAATTTAATACTTATTCTTTGAAACCCTTTTCACTACCAGTCAGTATATTTGCTCCCTTTTATATTAACCAACCCCTCCCATCTCACCAAACCAGTCTTCTTCCCACTGGCCTTCAAACAAGCCATCTCCCATACCTAGAATGCTCTTCCCCTACCTGGGCAACAAGTAGTAGTAATGTTCACTCTGGTGGAGCAATTGGCCACTGTTTGGCCCAACAGACAGAGCCACTAAAAGTTAATTCAGCAGCACATCCTAATTATATTAAAGCCCTTCTCCGCTGTTTTTTTCTCTTGAAACTATTTGCAGGTGGACATGAAAGAGCTCATTTCCTCACTATGTACAGGAACATGCCATACTGTGTCAGACCAGTGGTGTATCTACTCTAGTATTTTGTCATCCATAGTGGCTAGTAGCAGCTGCTTCATAGCAAGATGCAAGAAACCATGAAGTAGCAGTTACTGGATAACCTGCCAAAAGGGAAAGTTTCTTCCGAAACCTCAGTATGAATTAGATGCCTGTATATGCCCTGAAACATATGGGCTTTTTAAACATTACTATTTTAATTCTGGATGTTTGTTATCTATAGAACTATTTAATCCTTTTCTTCAATCTTTCTAAGTTCTTGACTTCAATAATATCTAAATTTATTTATTTGGATCTGTATGCCCCTGGCACCAATAAAGATAAAAAGTAAATATAATACTCCAGCACAACCAAAATGCAGCAGTACTATTCAACATAACCCACCACTAATGAACCAGGCAACTTAAAAACTTGTATCCCCATCCCCCTCCAACAATTCCTCATCCTAACAGCTCCCTCCACTATTTCCAAAC
This sequence comes from Natator depressus, assembly GCF_965152275.1. NCBI lineage: Eukaryota > Metazoa > Chordata > Testudines > Cheloniidae > Natator > Natator depressus. The sequence goes on from NC_134245.1 coordinate 22,972,494, forward strand.
CACCTTGGGGGGAGAGGGACATGAGTTTACAGCATATCCTGAAGGTCCTCAGATCTGGGCTATTTTGGACCAAGGAGGTAGGAGAAACTCCAAAAACTGCAGGTCTCCACAGAAGTCCTTTCTTCCTTATACCAATAGGAAGGTCCAGCTCAAGCACTATTGCTGATCTCAACTGTGGTAGGATGCCATAGGAAAAGAAACCACTCCACAGGGTAACTGCACTGAGTCAAAAGGTGTTTGCTGGATTTTGCTGTCATTTAATGTCTCTTGCTACCAGAAGTAAAGATTTGGGCATTTGTTTATCAGTGGAATCATTTTGTTAGAATTCTGGATCTCATCCAGAATCAGGAGAAGCCATCAGTGTTTGCTGTAAGCCACCATCTTGAAATCACATGGGTAGACCTGGGAGTGCTAATTTATTACCTGACACAGCACCACACAGAGATAGAAATGTAGTAATTACAGCTTTCCAGAAAGTTGAATGAGGAAACTTACAAAAATATCATAGTAACTCTTGTTTCTGTCTCTTATAAAATCATGAGTGGTGTAGAGAAAGTGAATAAGGAAAAGTTATTTACTTGTTCCCATAATATAAGAACTAGGGGCCACCAAATGAAATTAATGGGTAGCAGGTTTAAAACAAATAAAAGGAAGTTCTTCTTCACTCAGCGCACAGTCCACCTGTGGACCTCCTTGGCTGAGGAGGTTGTGAAGGCTAGGACTATAACAAGGTTTAAAAGAGAACTGGATAAATTCATGGAGGTTAAATCCATTAATGGCTATTAGCCAGGATGGGTAAGGAATGGTGTCCCCTAGCTTCTGTTTGTCAGAGGGTGGAGATGGATGGCACTTGATCATTACCTGTTAGGTTCACTCCCTCTGGGGCACCTGGTATTGACCACTGTCGGTAGACAGGATACTGGGCTGCATGGACCCTTGGTCTGACCAGTATGGCCATTCTTATGTTTTGTTCTCTTCCTCCCAGTGTTACCAAAGCTCAAGATTTTATCACATCCTCACAATATTTAGCATTTTTCTCAAAGACCAAGCTTCTGAAGTCATTATGATTTCAGAAGCTCAGCTTTCATTTAAAAACAACAAAAAAAAAGTATGTTTCTAGCCATCTTGGGCAGGGAGAAAAGACTGAAAATGTGAACCCCCCCCCAGGCTCAATATCCTCAAGATAAAAAAAAAAAAAATACAAAATTTATTATTTTAAAAATATTATGATTTTTAAGCCAATCTCATGATATTTGGGGTCCTGACTCATGCTTTTTTTAAATTCTTTGGGTTAGGAATACATTATTAGGAGATCAGCCAAAGTACAGAAGTACTCTTGCATACCCTCATATCTCCAGCCAAATCCCAGATATGCTTCTGCTCTAGTGGGGCTGGGAGGTGAAGAGCCAGACAGCTCTATATTACCCAGGGATTCCCTTAGGCTGGAATAATCTTCAATTATCTGTTTATGGTAGCTTTATAAACCCCTTACACTACCGGAAAAGCATAAAGAGATGACATCTGGGGCCAGAATCTGATCCTGTGGGTACATTCCTGCTTTTATGGAAGTCTATGGCAAAATTATCATTGGCTTCACTGGAGGCAAACTTAAGTCTTAGCAAACTTTTTTCAAACATGGGGCCCTGAATCTCCACTGCCTTGCACCTTGTGTAGTTATTTAAGCCTATGCAAAATGAATGAAAAATATAAGTTACTACCAAATCATAATTTGCCTCTCTCACTGGAGATAATGTTTACAGCCATTTTACAAAGGTATAAAATATAACACAAGGTGCAAAGCAGTAGTGCATCAGGTCCATTCAATGGACACCTCACATGAGCAAAACAAGCAGGATTTGGCACTAAGTTTGTACTAAAACACATCAGGAATGGTTTTGGGATCTTTAAATAAAACTACACACAACTCTATGAATAAACAACCTCTCACTCGGATTAGTAATGGATGCTTCATACAATATCACATCAGACAGTCCTTCTTCATAGCAGTAGGCACCTAAAACTATTCCAATATAAAAAATTCCTTTTAAAGTACATGATCAGATCCTCAGCTGGTATAATCTGGTGCAGCTCCATGTACTTCAGTTCTTTAGAGCTAGGTAAGGATCATTACGGTTGGTAACTACAATAGAATTAGGGCCAGATGTTTAGAGGAATCTAGCTGCCTAACGATGCAGATAGGTACTCAGTGCTCTACATAGGAGTCATGGCAGTAGGGCACTTAGATACTTTTGAAAATTCCACTGGGCACCTATCTGCCTCTTTAGGCACCTAAATACCTTTGAAAATCTGTCCCTCAATGTGATATAGTACACATCAGAGGCGAGTCCCATTTAGTAATCTTTATCAAATATTTTTAGCAAAATTAAATGTAACAGAAATGTTAATGATTCGTTAATTATCACTGGCCTGCAGACAAATGTATAAGTAATGAAAATATGACAGAGAGGTTGTGGGCAAGCTCTGTAGTCTAAAAATAGTCCAGTAGAATAAACCCTAAATGTTCATTATTTAGAGAGCAAAACTGACAATTCCAGTTACAATTCTATGATAAATTTAGAAAAAAGTCTAAACAAATCACATTGCCCCTCATGTTTCAGAGTAGCAGCCGTGTTAGTCTCTAAGGTGCCACAAGTACTCCTTTTCTTTTTGCGAATACAGACTAACAAATTTATTTGAGCATAAGCTTTCGTGAGCTACAGCTCACTTCATCGGATGCATCCGATGAAGTGAGCTGTAGCTCACGAAAGCTTATGCTCAAATAAATTTGTTAGTCTCTAAGGTGCCACAAGTACTCCTTTTCTTACTGCCCCTCATGAAAGTCCTCCATCATGTGGTAGGATTGAAGTACTGACAGTGTTCTAAAGCTTTGCAGTTAAAGACTGTGGGTTATATCCTCATCTGGTGTATGTTGACACAGCTCCATTACTGGCAAAGTAGCTGTACCAATTTACAAAAGCTGAGGGTCTGGACTTGTGTATTTTCAGATTTTCTTTGAGACACCTAGTAAACCATATTGATATGGAATAAGCACAGGATTGGAAGTCTAGAACAGCTAAATTATAATCCCAACTCTGATGCAAATGCCCTGTGTGGTCTTGGACAAGTCCCTTAAAGTTTCCAGTGCCTTATTTTAGATACTTTGGGCCAGATCCTGGCCCCTACTATGGCTTCTTTTGACTCAAAGTTGGTTCAACCAGTCAGATGAGAATTCCTAAAGTGATGAAAAGCTAGTGTAGGTGGTGTGTCAGGTATATGGCTGTGGAGAGAGGGCATAGCAGGAGGACTCCTGTGCTCTGGCATTCCTTAACTGACATAATGGCCTTTGCTCTAATTTGCACATACTGGTTATGGCCCCATTCTTGGAGCCGTTCTAACTTATATTGGGGGCAAAATTGGTGCTCAGACAACTCCAGAGTTGGAAGAGTGTAAAGGTGGCATAAACCTACCTTTGCTCCCTGCTTCAGGTTCTACACAAAGTGGAGCTGGACAGATTCAAAGATTCTTAGGCTTGATTTTCAGAAGTGTTGAGACACAAAACTCTACCTGAACTCAAAGGGAGCAGAGAATCAGGACAAAAGTTTCTAAATCTAAGTACCCAAAAAAAGTCCACTTTTGAAGGTGCTGGCCTTCTTTGCTTCAGTTTTGCCATCTGTAAGATGGGAACAACAACACTTACCAGTCTCATAGTGCTACACGGACTGATGTTTATGAAGCACTTTAAAGATTAAAAAAGTGTTATTGTATGTAAATGCTAACTTAAATATTACTATTTCTAAATGTGAGCATTTGGCTGCATACATGCTCTTGGCTGGTGATTTGGAGATTTTTGGTTTTGTTCTTTTTAGTTAACTTGCAAGACAATATTTCTATAAGTTAGTAGGAAGAATGTTATGGCACCTTTTACCCTTGCTTCTATACTGAAATAATAGTATAAGAATATAATAAAATAATAATGTAGCTGAATAATAATGAGAATGAGATATATACAGAAGACAACATATATATGAGTCAACAGCGTGCACTTGTTGCCAAGAAGGCCAATGGCATTTTGGGATGTATAGGTAGGGGCATTGCCAGCAGATCGAGGGACGTGTTCGTTCCCCTCTATTCGACATTGGTGAGGCCTCATCTGGAGTGCTGTGTCCAGTTTTGGGCCCCACACTACAAGAAGGATGTGGAAAAATTGGAGAGAGTCCAGCGGAGGGCAACAAAAATGATTAGGGGACTGGAACACATGACTTATGAGGAGAGGCTGAGTGAACTGGGATTGTTTAGTCTGCGGAAGAGAAGAATGAGGGGGGGATTTGGTAGATGCTTTCAACTACCTAAAAGGGAGTTCCAAAGAGGATGGATCTAGACTGTTCTCGGTGGTAGCTGATGACAGAACAAGGAGTAATGGTCTCAAGTTGCAGTGGGGGAGGTTTAGGTTGGATATTAGGAAAAACTTTTTCACTAGGAGGGTGGTGAAACACTGGAATGCGTTATCTAGGGAGGTGGTGGAATCTCCTTCCTTAGATATTTTTAAGGTCAGGCTTGACAAAGCCCTGGCTGGGATGATTTAGTTGGGGATTGGTCCTGCTTTGAGCAGGGGGTTGGACTAGATGACCTCCTGAGGTCGCTTCCAACCCTGATATTCTGTGATATTCTATGACAACACAAAAGAAAATTAAGTGGAAAAAAAAAAAAAGTCAAACATGCTCAGACTGAGGGAAACTTCTTGACTTCTTCTCTTTACGAGATATCTATGAGGCAGATTAGCACAGAGTGCAGACCCAAAAGCTGAGAAGAGCTGAGGACAAATCACAGCTATTTCAAGGATTCAGATCAAATGCTGATATATTTAAATGGGCTGTCTTCTAGATGGGAGGGTTTTTTTCAATGTCATTTTATTACACTGCAAGGGAGGAAAACAGACAGTTCAATCACAAAATCATAATGCTTAAGCAGCATGAAATCATAAAGCCAGCAACAAAACAGGTGAAGCATGCTACATTTGTGATTCATATGCTTCCTTTCACCCTAGTACTGTATTAGTATACTGATACCCCTAAATAGCCAGTTCCTGCTGGTCTCTCCCAGCACAAGTGGAACATTATCCATTTGGGTATACTTACTGTACTGCATTCCATCATATAGAAACAATGCATGTGAACAGTTAAACTGTTTATTCAACTGTACATATTGGTTACAAGGTACAATAGGATTGTTGTTTAAACATGTACATAGGACACAATTCATACAAATAATCTCTGTGATCAGATTCCAGACACCACTGAAGCACTAAATACTGTTATGATATAAGGTAATTTGGTAATTTTGCTCTACTACAGCCATCCTGCTATTTTTTAAAATACCAATATGAACTAAAATAGCAAATTATTTTAAAAAGCATAATCAAAAAACAGCAAGTTTAAGTTTGAGTTTTCCCTGACATTTCATGTTCCAACATTTTCCTCCTCCTATTTCATGATCCCAAGGTTAATATACTTCATTGAAAAGTTATGCCAGGGGTTCTTAAAAGTGATGTCTCCCACAGATTGTTAGCTCCATTATTTCACTGTTAAACCAGAGAGCAAACATTTCAGAGTCTTTACTCCCAACCTTATCTTGGGACTCCCACATGGTCACACTGCAGTTGCCAACCAAGCTACTATACTGACTTTATAACAAATCATTCAAAGGAAAGATACCAGGCCCAATTCATCTGTGTACTGCCACAGAGCTCAGCACAGAGACCTTAAAGGGAAGGTGGAGGAATCACTTTGCACCACCTCTGTGCCTTCCCTGTCCTAGTCTAAGGAGAGTCTACTTCAGCCCCTGGTGCAGTTTAGAGCAGCCCGAGAGCAACCCTAACTTGTACACAGCTGCCTATGGCCCCAAACTGTACTCCAGCTTCTAAGAATGCCCCAGGAACAGCCCTTGCACCAGGTTCTTGTGCAGGGAGATGGCACAGAGTCAGGAACTGCTCACCAACTTGCAGGATTAAATCTATATTGTGTCACCTCAGCAATGTCCAAATCCTCCTAGCACAAATTCACTGCCTAACCTAGGGGTAAAAATTTTCAAAATTGCCAAGTGACTTGAGAATGGGATAAGGCTCTTAAGTCATTTTGGCACTTTTGAAAATTCTTACCCCTAGGTCTCAAACATTATCATGTGTTCATTACCATCTTAATCATTAAATCAGCTATGCCAATCATTTTTAACTGTAATGAGATCCTTGAGCCAGGCACCAATAGAATGATCTTTTAAGTGACTTTTTAGGGCTTGTAAAAAGTGCTGGATTGGCAGCCCAAGTGCCTGAAGTCATTTCATTATCCATAGAACAGGTACAGCATGAGCAGCAGCAGCTTTCCTCACAATGAACCCCAATATGCCTCAATCCTCCCTCATAGAGATTACCTTTGATTTCTGAGTACTAATAGGAAATAGTACATTATACCTCAAAAATTAGTTTAATAATAGTTCAGAGCCGGTCTCAATATCTTCACACTTCCTGTACACCTGTCTAAATCCAGAATACCTTCAAGGTGGTCAGTGGAGTTACTTCCAGATGTATGCAGCTGTAACTGTGATCAGAATAGGAATCATTATCTCTACTTCTAATGTAAGCAATAATTTTAATACATTCAGATTTGTTAACATTTTTTAGAATATCTATTTGTCCCTATGAGTGGACATGAGATATTCTAGGATATATTGATGCAAATGTCTAAAATTACTTTCAAGACAATATCATTGCTTTTAAAAAATGAAGTGAATTAACTTTTACTGTATAGCATACATCCAAGACATATTTTGTTTTCCCGATATCTACATATCTATAATCCACTTTGTGCCAACAAGGGCTTTTTTGTTGTAGTCAGAAAATCATTTTAAATTTCTTAATTGGTGATGTATATATTTATTGTATATTAGAATGTCACTTAGGTCTCACATATTTAAATTTTCAGAATAATTTTTCCAGATTTTCTATATTTATCCCCACATATATTTGAAGGTAAGAACCAGAATTCCTAAAGTTTCTCTTTTCAGCCAGAAGATGGAGTCACTGTATTCCTATCAATGTCTTCATCACATATACTATTATCCTGTCCAATATCTATAGTTATAGCCAGTTTCTCTCCACACCAACATCAATAATCTGCTTCAGGATTACGAGGAAATGGCAATGTACAGCACAGTGCTGATTTATCTGTTGAAATATGCTCTATTAAATTACTTGTTTTGTCTTCTAGTTTACATATTTCACTTTTCAAGAGATGATTTGATGCTAAAAAGTTAGTTGACAGTTAAATGTACTTTTTAACCATGATCTAACCACTTGTCAAGCAGAATCATTGCATATAGTACTGCGGCCAGATGATTCAGTGCATCTGAACAAAACAGTGCATCATCAAGTCCCGACTTCTGGCAGTTGGAGGTTCAGGGACACCTGGACGATGGGGTTGCATCCCTAACCATTTTGACTAAGAGTCACTGATGGACCTATCCTCCATGAATTTATCTAATTCTTTTTTTAACCCAGTTATACATTTGGCCTTCACAACATCCCATGACAACAAGTTCCACAAGTTGACTGTGTGCTGTTAGAAGTACTTTCTTTTGTTTTTTTTAAAACCTGCTGCCTATCATTGGGTGACTGCTAGTTCTTGTGAAGGGGCAAATAACACTTCCCTATTCACTTTCTGTATACCATTTATGATTTTATAGACCTCTATTATATCTCCCCTTATTCATCTCTTTTTCTAAGATAAACAGTCCCAGTCTTTTTAATCTCTCCTCATATGGAAGCTGTTCCATACCCCTAAACATTTTGTTGCCCTTCTCTGTACTCTTGTTTGAAATGGGGTGACCAGAACTGCACACAGTATTCAAAGTGTGGGTGTACCATGGATTTATATAGTGGCATTATGGTATTTTATGTTTTATTAGGAACCATTAGAAAAGAGACATAACATTCTATTTTCTGCAAATTTTACCGTGTCACTGTTCACCCTCCTTTTCCAGATCATTTATGAATATGTTGAACAGTGCAGATCCCAGTACAGATCCTTGGGGGACCCTGTTATTTACCTTTATCCATTGTGAAAACTGTTTATTCCTTTGTTTTCTATCTTTTAACCAATTACTGATCTCTGAGAGGACCTTTCCTCTTATCCCAAGTTTCCTTGCTTTGCTTAAGAGCCTTTGGTGACAGATCTTGTCAAAAGCTTTCTGAAAGTCCAAGTATGCTATTTCAACTGGTTTCAGAGTAACAGCCGTGTTTGTCTGTATTCGCAAAAAGAAAAGGAGTGCTTGTGGCACCTTAGAGATTAACCAATTTATTTGAGCATAAGCTTTCATGAGCTACAGCTCACTTCATCGGATGCATACTGTGGAAAGTGTAGAAGATCTTATTATATACACACAAAGCATGAAAAAATACCTCCTCCCACCCCACTCTCCTGCTGGTAATAGCCCTGTGATGGTGCCCCCTGAATAGATATGTGGGCACAGTTGGCAACGGGCTTTGTTGCAAGGATAGGTTCCTGGGTTAGTGGTTCTGTTGTGTGGTATGCGGTTGCTGGTGAGTATTTGCTTCAGGTTGGGGGGCTGTCTGTAGGCAAAGACTGGCCTGTCTCCCAAGATTTGTGAGAGTGTTGGGTCATCCTTCAGGATAGGCTGTAGATCCTTAATAATGCGTTGGAGGGGTTTTAGTTGGGGGCTGAAGGTGACGGCTAGTGGCGTTCTGTTATTTTCTTTGTTAGGTCTGTCCTGTAGTAGGTGACTTCTGGGACACCATCACAGGGCCTAATAACATCAGCCACACTATCAGAGGCTCGTTCACCAGCACATCCACCAATGTGATATATGCCATCATGTGCCAGCAATGCCCCTCTGCCATGTACATTGGTCAAACTGGAGAGTCTCTACGTAAAAGAGTAAATGGACACAAATCAGACGTCAAGAATTATAACATTCATAAACCAGTCAGAGAACACTTCAATCTCTCTGGTCACGCGATTACAGACATGAAAGTCGCTATTTTACAACAAAAAAACTTCAAATGCAGACTCCAGCGAGAAACTGCTGAATTGGAATTCATTTGCAAATTGGATACAATTAACTTAGGTTTGAATAGAGACTGGGAGTGGCTTAGTCATTATGCAAGGTAACCTATTTCCCCTTGTTTTTTTCCTACCCCCCCCCCAGACGTTCTTGTTAAACCCTGGATTTGTGTTGGAAATGGCCCACCTTGATTATCATACACATTGTAAGGAGAGTGGTCACTTTAGATAAGCTATTACCAGCAGGAGAGTGGGGTGGGAGGAGGTTTTTTCATGCTTTGTGTGTATATAATAAGATCTTCTACACTTTCCACAGCATGCATCCGATGAAGTGAGCTGTAGCTCACGAAAGCTTATGCTCAAATAAATTGGTTAGTCTCTAAGGTGCCACAAGTACTCCTTTTCTTATTTCAACTGGATCACTCTTGTCCATGTGCTTGTTGACACCCTCAAAGAATTTTAATAGATTGGTGAGATATGATTTCCCTTTACAAAAACCATGTTGACCCTTCCCTAACAAATCATGTTTATCTAGGTGTCTGATAATTCTGTTGTTTATTATAGTTTCAACCAATTCACCAGGTACTGAAGTTAAGCTAACCAGACTGTAATTGGTAGGATTACCTCTGAAACCTTTTTAAAAGTTGACTTTACATTAGCCACCATACAGTCATCTGATACAGAGGCTAATTTAAGTGATAGGTTACATACCACAGTTAGTAGTTCTGTAATATGATATCAGAGTTTCTTCAGAACTCTTGGGTGTATACCATTTGGTCCTGGTGACTTGTTACTCTTGAATTTAGGAATTTTTCCAAAACCTCTCTATTGACACCTCAGATTCAGCACCTAAAAAGAATGGCTCACATGTGGGAATCTTCCCCATATCCTCTGCAGTGAAAACTGATCCAAAGAATTCATTTAGCTTCTTTGCAATGACTTTGTTTTCTTGAGTGCTCCTTTAGTACCTTGATCACCCAGGGGACCCAATGACTATTTGGCATGCTTTTTCCTTCTGATGTACTTAAAAAATACTATTAATTTGAAGAAAAACTAGCTAAAGACACAAACCCTTTCTTGGCCTGCCTTATTATACTTTTACACTTGACTTGCCAGAGTTTTTGTTCCTTTCTATTTTCTTTGCTAGGATTTGACTTCCAATTTTTAAAAGATGCCTTCTTGTCTCTAGCCACCCCTTTTACTCTGCTGTTTAGCCCTGGTGGTATTTTTCGGGTTTTTTTTACGTGGGGCATACGTTTAGTTTGAGCCTCTATTACGGTGTTTTTAAATAGCCTCCATACAGTTTGCAGGCATTTCATCCTTATGACAGTTTCTTTTAATTTCCATTTAACTAGCTTTCTCATCTTTTGTGTAGCTCCCCTTTTTGAAATAAAATGCTATTGTGGTTGGTTTCTTTGGCATTTTCTACCTGTAGTCATATTAAATTTAACTACAATATGGTCGCTATTACCTTTTAAGGGAAACTGGAAAAGAGGGTAGGTGGTGTCTCCCCACTGTTCAGAAGTTAGGAGCCCCAACCCTCCTTTGTCCATTTTCCTTAGGAGATGCCGCCCATAAATTCACTTATAGACAAGAGTTGAAAGGGAACCAGCTCATCTCTGTAAGGAGCACCTGCACTGAATATCTCCCACGTTTGTTATCAGCTAAATTGTGACATCTTGACCCTATTTCTTTATCTACCTCACTAGGTCCCTGATCTGCTGTAGGGAAGACAAAAAAACAAAAAACAAACAAAAAAAAAACACCCACCCCTTCTTGACCACTTTGGCAGTGATGGAGGGAAGAATTTCTTCCCAGCCCCAAAGAAAAGACATGACTGGCACAATCCCACAGTAAATAAAACTCAAAAGGTGGGAGGGTAGTTACTACTAGTCCATGATTGCTGAGAGAGAGTGTTCCCTCTGGAATGCATGGGATATAAGTGCCCTCCATTCCCCTTAGTGCACATGGGGAGTTCACCTGCTCTGGACATTTCCTGTTCCCGCCCTTGGGGTCACTCAGATAAATCCATCCCCCTTTTTCCTCCCTTGTAACCCAATGCAGTACGTATCCTTAAAGGAGCCCCATACTCTTTTTCCTGCTGCCCAGGAGAAGAGTCAATACATTCCATTCACTATTTTCATCTGAATGTCACTCTTTGGATCCAATCCTGCTCCCACAGAAGTCAACAGCAACGCTCCCTTTGACTTCACTAGGAGCAGCATCAGTCCCTATGTGTGGTTTACTAATCACTTCACTCTTCCAGCTCAAAAAGGGGTAGCACACTCTTATTGCAGCATGGTGCATTAGAGATTTTTGTAGTATAGAAATACTTAAGTTATATCTCTTGGAAACTAGCAGCGTTACATCCAACAGCGCAGCAAACAAAAACAGAGTTTTGAAAAGAGCAGAAAACAAGTAATGGAGAATTTGTGCTTTCCATGTGCTTTGGATACAGGTGTGACAAGGAAGAAAAGGGAGTTTCAGACTTCATTTGGGAGTTCTTGAAAAATAGCGTATTGGAAGGTTGCTATACCAGGTAACATCAGCAGCTCCAGTAGTAAATAAACCACCATTTACCAACATACTAACTATTAGCACTTCATGAAATGAGTGATCAATCTTAAAAAAAAAAAGCTGGTTCATGAGCTACTAATAGCACAGAAGGACAACTAAACAAAAGGCTACTGTAGTCCTATGAAGGGAATTTTTATAGACCCTTTTAAATCTGCTGATGCACTTGGGGAGTAAATGTATCAGTGATGAATTAAAAAGTCTATACTGAAGTAAACATTTTAGTGTATTTGGGAAGGAGGGACAAGTTAACAGAGATTCACATTTTTCAAGGGCAAATGAGGTCATCTACTTCTTTGTAGCTGTTTTTCTTCCTGTAGAATCTTCTAAAGACTTTTGCTTACTTGTTTTACCTATAATGTATGATACACCCACTCTACCAATGGGTCAGTGGGATCTCCCAGGTACGAAAGCACCTTTTCAAGAGAAAACCACAGCACCAGTATTTTTTTTCTAATGGGGGAGTTCCTTTGAAGTTTTTATATGAGAGGACTTGAAAACTGTACAGTCCCACTCTATGAATCATTGTTTCTAAAATGGATTTTATTCATTGGAGCAAATTTATTATTATTTATTGAGTAGATGTCATTTTTAAGACATGCTATATAAGTTCTCTTTATGAAATTAATTAAAATGAAATAATTTCCTTCAGAAACTGTTATATAGTTCCTCACTCCTTTTGGCTGTTGAGAAGCATGGATTATATGAATTGCACCACCCACAGAGTTTCCTTAAATTGAGACATTCATATTGTGCTTTCATCCAGAAATATATGGGCCTGTAGCAGTTAAACAACCTAATACCATATGGGTTATGTAAATAAAAGAAAAGTGTGAGAGTACTGATGTCAATATGTCACCATCATTGTCATTTCTCATATTTAATTATGTTGTTCTTTAACAGAGACAATGAGTAATTGACACCAATAGAGTTGGGCCAGTTAACACCAAGTCTAAACATAACTGAAAGCTTTTTAGAACAAAAGCAATCTTTGTGAATAGTATTTTATGAACCATGCCGTTATATTATATTTCCACAGTTATTTGAGTGGTACATAACCATTCTAAAATTAATCAGTGGTTTAATCCTTAAACACAAGCAAGGTATTTTCAGCAATCATGCACTCCCTGACAAACTTGTCCCTGACAATATTTCCTGCCAGTCTATGACACTCTCTGGCAGCAACGAAATGAGCAATCAGAAGAGAAATCCCAATGAAAAAAATCAGGATTTTCTCAGTAATAACTGCAGGGTACATTTTCTTGCCTTGTTTCCCTCTGTGTTTGAAAGCTGTTAAGATTTAATGGACGGGGTCCACTTTCTTTACATTGCTGTACTTTAAAGTACAAGCAAGCAAACCACCACCCAAAATTCACACCAGTATGTTAGTGAGGTCTCAGTAAAATTTTTCATTTCTTCTAGGTTTAAATTTACACATATCTGAAGCATATTTAAGCATAGCAAGACAAACACTGTTTACAACTGAGCATATTCATAGAATTGTAGAAACGTAGAGTTGGAAGGAACCTCCAGAAGTCATCGAGTCCAGCCCTCTGCACACCAGCAGGGCCAGATAAACCTAGACCATCACTGACAGGTTTTTGTCCACTGTTTTTAAAATGCTCCAATGATGGGGATTCCACAACCATCTTTGGAAGCCTATTCTAATATTTAACTATCCTTATATTTATGATCCCTTGCTGCAGATTAAGTCATTACTTCTTGCCCTACCTTCAGTGGTCCTGGAGAACAGTTGATCACAGTCCTCTTTGTAACAACCCTTAACATATTTGAAGTCTGTTATCAGGTCCCATCTGTCTTCTTTTCTCAAGACTAAACATGCCCAGTTTTTTTAATCTTTCCTCATAGGTCAGGTTATCTAAACCTTTCAACATTTTTGTTGCTTTCCTCTGGAATTTCTCCAATTTGTCCATATCTTTCCTAAAGTATGGCACCAAGAACTGTACACAATACTTCAATTGAGGCCCCACCAGTGCTGAATAGAATGGGACAATTATCTCCCATGTCTTCCATACAACACTCCTGTTAATACAGCCCAGAATGACATTAGCCTTTTCCACAATTGCATCACATTGTTGAATCATTCAATTTGTGATCCATTATAACCCCCAGATCCTTTTCAGCAGTGCTACCACCTAGCCAATTATTCCCCATTTTTCAATTGTGCATTTGATTTTTTCTTTCCTAAGCGAAGTACTTTGTACTTGTTGATATCAGACCAATTCTCTAGTTTGTCAAGGTAATTTTGAATTCTAATACTGTCTTCCAAAGTGCTTGCAATCCCTCATAGCTTGGTGTCATCTGCAGATTTTATAAGCACACACTCCACTTCATTATCCAATTTATTTATGAAAATATGGACTAATACTTGACCAGGACATAGCCCTATGGGACCCCACTAGATACATCCTCCCAGTTTGTCAGCAAACTATTGATAACTATTATTTAAATACAGTCTTTCAATCAGTTTAGAGTAATTTCATCTAGACCACATTTCCCTAGTTTGCTTATGAGAATACCATGTGTGACTGTGTCAAAAGCTTTACTAAAATCAAGATATATCATGCCTTATTACTTCCCCCATCCAATAGGCCAACAACCCAATCAAAGAAGAAAATTAGGTTGGTTTGACAAGACTTGTTCTAGACAATTTCATGTTGGCTATTCATTAAACCCTATTTACCTACAGGTACTTACAAATTGATTGTTTAGCCATTTGTTCCAGTATCTTTCCAGGTATCACAGTTAGGCTGATAGGTCTATAATGTCCCAGGTCCTCTTAGTTCCCCTTTTTAAAGATAGGTACTATATTTGCCCTCTTCCAGTTGTCTGGGACCTCACCTGTCCTCCATGAGTTCTCAAAGATAATTGCTAATGATTCCAAGATTGCTGCAGCTAGTTCCTTAAATATGCTAAAATGAATTTAATCAGGCCTCGGATGTCAGGACCAGGACATAGGCAACCGGTCCTACTCACTGGAGCCAAAGCCCATCCTAGTCATTCGAGCTAAGGGTCAAGCCAAGGCTCAGAGCCAAACTCAGGAACTGGGAACCAGAGCCAATGATCAGAGCCAGAAGGTAGGCAAGGGAACAGGAGCAGTAGAGGGCAGGAAAAGACTGGAGCAAGTCTGAACTAAGAGCAATTACAGCTGCCAGCATAAGCATTGACCAGCCAATGACCTGCTACACCTGCTGCCAATGAGCTTAAATGCAGACCTGTTACTTCCTTTCAGGTAGTTGGGTGGGTTAGCCAATCAGTTGATTCTGCTGCAGCCCGGGCAGGTTCATTAACCTGCCTGAAGGTTGAGCCAGCTAGCTTCAGGCTCAGTTGAGGAAATTCAAACTTATGTTTCCTGACACTGCCAACTTGAATATATCTAAACTTACCTAAATATTCTTTTACTGGTTCTTTTCCTATTTTGGCTTGCATTCCTTCCTCCTTGTTAATATTAATTGTGTTGAGTATCTGGTCACTGTTTACCTTTGTTAGTGAAGACTGAAGCAAAATAGGCATTAAACTCAACCATCTTGATATCCTCAGTTATTAGCTCTCTTTTCCCAGTAAGCAGAGGACCTACATTTCACTAGATGTTTGCCATTAGCTACAGTACAATAGAATGGGTAAACTGTTAAATGCATAACAAAGATACATTTGTTCCACTGTCAGATATATGTTCAGGAAGATTTCACTATAACCTAAAAGGTTCTGTAGTTTGATTCATGAAAGGTTAGTCATTTAGGGTATGTCTACACTGCAATTAAACAGCTGCAGCTGGTCCATGTCAGCTGACTCAAGCATGCAGTGGTGGGGCTTCTGGGATGTTTAATTGTGGTGTCAACACTTGGACTGGAGCCCAAGTTCAAGGACCCTATGAGGAGAGGAGGATCCCAGAGTAAGGGGTCTAGCCCAAGCATCTACCCCACAATTAAACAGCCCCAAACCCCACAAGTCTGACTAAGCTGACATGGGCCAGCTGTAGGTGTTTCATTGTAGTGTAGACATATCCTTAGCGGAACAAACTTCATTGTGATACTTTCCAAAAAAGACATTCACCCACATCTGTAGTTCAAAAGGCTACATCTTTTATAACAATGTTACCAAAAGTCAGGATGGTGATTCTACCCAAGTTAAAAATAGAACGTTGCTATTATTATTATATACTGTACATAGGAGTAAATTAACTGTCTGGCAAATCTTTGCACATGGTTCATTCTACGGTATACATAAAAGGTTTAGTCTATTAGCTTCTCTCTTTCTTTATTTTTTTGTAGTTAATACTGTTGTTTGAGCTGTCTCCTACCTTTGTTTGTGTTAATACAGCTAAAATTGTTAATATAATACCCCAGAAGTAAAAAGCTGAACTACTAAACTCAGCATTTTTTATTGTTGTTGCATTGTCGAAGCCCATACATATAGTGTGTGTAAGGAGACGAATGCATTATTGCATCACATTCTTAATTGCACCTCGCTCTGCAGGATTCCATTGGAAACTCTGCATGTTGTATCTTTATAAGAAATATTATGTTGGGAGAATTTAGAGAAGCAGAAAGCTGGTAAACAAATAGCCATTACACAGAGAGATATTATGCATTGTGCATTAAATAATCTAAATCTTTCAGAAGATTATCAAGATTTTTAGTAAACCAATTCCAAAGACACTGACTCATCTGCTTATTATATCTAGTACAGTAAGTGCCTTTACTTTGTTCCTGAAAAGGAAATATGCTATCAGCCTTAGTTACAGATATCGCTTCCATGCATCTAAAAACTGTCAAGATCTTATTTCAGCCAAAGACACACACACATTTGGATTTGAATATTTTTCAGATTCAAAATTATTTTTCAGATTCAAAATTGGAGGGTAGGATGGAGAATCTCCAGTCTGGACTATATTGGATAGGTAATCGAGTGTGTTTACTGCGGATGGAGGACAGAAAGTGGGACATGGAGTGCTCACTACTTGAATAGCTTTTCCAGATTGTTATATGTCTATATTCTGTCATTCTTAGATAATTACGAGGACACAAAGGTTTGGCTGAGTGGTGTTAAAAGGCACATGCACACCTATAGAGGCAGAGAATCTCATTCAGAGATCTGTTTGCATCTTTCACTCAAAATTGGTATAGGAATGAATCACAGGCATAGCAGTTATTTGCAAGTTATTGATATGCTATGTAGGTTCTGTCTTACCACAAAGGAATTTTCTCATGAAAAAGACATTAAATCAAGGGCACAGATCATGTCCCCCAGATCTGTGTTTTGATGCCCTCCTTCCCTCCCATGTATGGATCTGTCTCTCCAGCACCACAGGTAAGTGGGAGAGGGTCAGCCACTACCAAGGCAATGTCCCCTCCCCTCCACCTCAGACCCTGGAGAGAGGTCTTTCCTGGGTCAGGATTTATGTTGCAACTGAGAATGGAGACAGGACATGCCTGGAATGGGGGAGAATATGACCATCATGCCACCACCCCATTGAGACTTGTCAGAAAAGATAATAAGGCATCAGCTATATTACTCTTTCCATGGCCTTGTTCCAGACAAGAAAACTGTACTTTTCATGGGAACATACGAGTTTCAATTAACTTTCTTTGGGAGGGTTTCTCAGGTCCAGGATGAAATTCCTGGTCAAAATGAGATAGATAGATAGATCCATCTCAGAATAGCCAATACCCTGGTGGCTAGTGCACTCAGATGGGAGACTCAGGAGTAGGAGACCTAGCTTCAAGTCTCTGCTCTGCCTGAGTCCTGGGGGTGGTTGAGCCAGAAATGGAGAAGCAGAAATGAAGGAATGCTGAAGGATGGACCAGAAGGGGAGATAGTCTCAATGCTTTAAGTGTGGAAAGATCAGATGCAATAGGCAGGTCTGCCCCTTGAAGAAGAGGGCTTGCTGTCAGAGCTTCCCTAGGGATCCCCTAATATATAGAGTTTCGGTGGGTGGAGGGTGCTGTCGCAGGTTGTATTTACTCGCCTTGATTTTCAATAGGGCTTGTGGGCCCTCCCCTTTTTTCTCACTGAAGTCAATGGAAAATGCCCAATGGGTTTTGGATCACACTCCTTATCCTTAGCTAGATACCTCTGCAGGATCTGAGCCAGATGAAGAGAGTTCCATGAAGATAGCTGACGTCCTCTCAGTCGATACAGGATGGGGTAGATCCACATATGGTGAGACCCTCCATGCAGTTTATCTAGGGGAGATATTTATTAGTCTATTTAGTCTTATAGGACAAAATCCTGCAATCTTCAGTCCTTACTCAGGCAAAATAACACTGCTTTGATGCAAACAAGAGTGTTGCCTGTATATGGATATTCTATTCTGTATAGGTTCTTATACAGCACTCATCTAGTATCTGAGCACCTATCCAGGGTTGGCCCATAATTAGTAGAAGACACTGTCAGACACTATCGACACCAGTACAGAACAAATTCATAATAAAAGGAAAAAGATTTATAAAAACAGAGAGAAATATTTGATTCACCTGTAGTCTTTCCCCCGTCCCCAACAGATAGCTAAGTCAAACAAGCTCTTTATTTAGCAGTTTGCAGATGCAAAATGAATAGCTTCCATAAATCAATTTAAAAAATTTATTTTGTTGAAGAAATAACACTTTAGTATAAAACAAAGAAATGCATTTTATTTAGTTAAAATCCTGCAGCCAGTACACATTTATTTGTTCTTCAATAAATTGACAACATATTAGTCATCAAAGATTGTTAAAATGTATTTTAGTGATTCATTTGGAACTCAGAATCCTCAGTTTGATTCTTAGCACACAAATGTATAAAGTATTGCCTTAACAGTCTGCCCATTAATGCAATACTAGAACAGGCTTGCTTTGCTACAGTAGCCATTTCCTACACATTTCAACTGTGCAAAGTGCAAACACTCAGAAGTATCAATACCTGCAGCTGTTGAATTCCTTTTTATGTAGTCACATTCTCTATATTATAACACAGACAGAATGTACTACATAGAGAGTTTCTCTCCCCTTTTTGCTGCACAATACCTAAACATGACTGCACACTTAGCAAGTGGATTAAGGCGTGTAATGATAGTATTCTTTTTGTGAATGTGGTATCTAGACAGAGTAGGCTGTGAATGAAATTGCATGGATGTTAAGGGTTGGGATTCAGGAGGACTAACAGCAGTGTGTGGGATAATATACTCTTTCCTAAGCATCACATTCTTCTGAAAAGTGTTAGATCTATATAACAAAAGCTGAGCACAAGCCAATGATTTGTCAAAACACTGCAAAGAAACCACAATATTTATGCGGAATATGCATTGAGACAGCTCCAGTATACTATATTATCACACAAATCTTGCTGTGAACTGTATTTAAGATCACTGAAATGGACTTTTTACATCATTAACCCGCCCCCCAGCGCTCCTTTTTCTTCAATACCACATAGCCATCCTCTAGTTATAAGTCCTCTGGTATTTTCCCCCTCCCCATTGCAGAAAGGCAGGCAATTCATGAAAAACCAAGACTGAACAAAGCAGGTGGACTGGATGAATCATCAGAAAGGCTTCATTTATCCATTTTCTTCATCTTTGATTGTACACCTGTCTTGCGTCACCACAACAACTCTCATATCAGAAAGGTTCAGCGGCCCTTCTTTTTGTCCTCCTTTAATACCAATTCTGATTGGCTATTGGGTGACATAGGCCTTACTCTCTCATGCACTGTATTTGTGCAGCAACTGTGGTATTGATCTGATGAACACCACAAACTCAGGTTCAAATAGATATGGATAATTCAGCAAAACAGGCCCATTCTGAAATTAGTATTGCTATCAAGGGGAGATTAATTCCCTTCTGATGCACTCCTTTCAGCAACTCTCCTTTGATTCATTGATATCAGAGGACAAATTAGTGGAGTACATAGTCAAACACTATGATATTAAAATTGGACATTGTTCTGCCTCTGATATCTGAAAATAAAGTAGCAGATGGCTTTTTTATTAAATGACTTTCATGTCAGAGCAAAAAGCAGAACAATCCAAGACATCTTTTTGCTGGAAGTTGCTTACTTTTTTGGTTCTATATCAGGATCAAAATCTTTCATGTAAAAAGATATTACATTTTACAAGAAAAGGTCAAAACATTTAGTGCTGAGAAGAAGATAACAGACTTTACAACTTCATGTGTTTTGGCTCTGTAACTTTAGAGAGCAAAACAACATTATGCTGAAAGAGATGTGGTGAAGAAGCAAATGCTGACCAACTCATGCATGAGTTTTTCAAACTAGATTTGCCACACATATTCAACTTTAACAAAACTGCCATTTTATTCATAAAAGTTACTAACAAAAATAATTTTTTTTCCCAGTTAGCCTGGTTATCAGGGCTTAATCCTGAGCCATTGAAGATAATGGAAGTTATACCACTAATTTTAGCTGGGGCTAGATCAGGCCGTAGGAGATTGTAAGACCAATGGACAGTATTCCAAGTCATTTGGTTTCTGTGTTGGGCCTGAACTTGCTCCCACTGAAATTAATGGGAATTTTACTATTTTTACCATTGACTTCAATGGCAGCTGTATGGAACTCAGTGTCTTCCTTGTTCAAATGATCTTTTCCTATGATATCGACAAGGTGTTGGTAACACTTCTTCCATCACTCTCTGTCACCACAGCTACTGGATTCTGATTTTAAATTACATTAGGAGGTTTGAAGGCCCATACTCACCTTTAGAGACAAGTTCCTCTGCATAGGAACAGGTCATTCTGCAGCTACGATTAGGTGTCCTCCTAGTGTGATGTCATGTTCACCCATGCATACCTATAATGTACACTGGAGGAGATTGTTAACTCAGGAATATGGCCTATTAGCATTGATGTGAACCCAGCAGCAAAATAAGGACAGACTCATGCATGGAATTAAGCAGCAGGCTGCAACTTTTTTAAAACTTTTGGCACAAGGGAGGGGCGCTGCCAGCCCACCACCTAGACTCTCTTATACCACGCATTTATTAGGTCCAGTGCAGATGTTACAGGGCTCCTTACCACATAACCCATAACTGGCGCTAGGGTTATAGGTTAGAACGTAAGGAGCCCTGTCACTGGCACCAGGGTTACAGGGTTCCTTGTCATATAACCTATAACACAGGACAGGCTCTCCTCGACCTCCCCTGCAGGACTCAGCTCTCTCTTATTAGTGTTTTTCAGTTCACCTCATACAAGCACCATAGTGCAATCTCTTTATCGTGAAAGTGCCACTTACAAATGTAGATTTTTTTTGTTACATAACTGCACTCAAAAACAAAACAATGTAAAACTTTAGAGCCTACAAGTCCATTCAGTCCTACTTCTTGTTCAGCCAATAGCTAAGACAAACAAATTTGTCTCCATTTATGGGAGATAATGCTGCCTGCTTCTGATTTACAGTGTCACCTGAAAGTGAGAACAGGTGTTCGCATGGCACTTTTGTAGCCAGCCTTGCAAGGTATTTACGTGCTAGATATGCTAAACATTCGTATATCCCTTCATGCTTCAGCCACCATGATTGGAACGGGGTGTGAAGAATGTTTTCAGAAGTCTTAAACGAGCAACACTCCGCTGCGGAAACTACAGAACCTGAACCATCAAAAAAGAAAATCAACCTTCTTCTGGTGGCATCTGACATGATCATGAAAATGAACATGCATTGATCTGCACTGCTTTGGATCATTACTGAGCACAACCCATCATCAGCATGGACGCATGTCCTCTGGAATGGTGGTTGAAGCACGAAAGGATATATGAATCTTTAGCACATCTGGCACGTAAATATCTTGCAATACCGCCTACAACAGTGCCATGTGAATGCCTGTTCTTACTTTCAGGTGACATTGTAAACAAGAAGCGGGCAGCATTATCTCCTGAAAATGTAAACAAACTTGTTTGTCTGAGCGATTGGCTGAAGTAAGACTGAGTGGACTTGTAGGCTCTAAAGTTTGACATTGTTCTATTTTTGAATGCAGGTTTTTTGGTACATAATTCTACATTTGTAAGTTCAAATTTCATGATAAAGAGATTGTACTATAGTACTTGTATTAAGTGAATTGAAAAATACTATTTCTTTTATTTTTACAGTGCAAATATTTATAATTAAAAAATATAAAGTGAGCACTGTACACTTTGTATTCTGTGTTGTAACTGAAATCAGTATATTTAAAAATGTGGAAAACATCCAAAAATATTTATATAACTATAACAATTTATATAATTATAACAATTCTATTATTGTTTAACAGCGCGATTAATCATGCAATTAATTTTTCTAATCACGATATTAATTTTTCCAGTTGAGCAATTAATTTTTTTAATCGCGCTATTAATCGTGATTAATTTTTTTAATCGCTTGACAGCCCTAGCTGGACCTAATCTCCATATCCAATTTGAGGAATCTTTAAAATTGTGCTAGGATGCAACTAGGGGACAAATTCTGAAGTCTATACTCAATTTATAATCAGTCTTTACTAAGTAGAGTTTCAGTGCGTATTTTACCTCATGAAGGACTGAAAAATAAACTGAGTTAAGAACCTCAAGATCAGGGCCAAACTTTGGAAACAAACAGTGATTATATTATACAAACTCAGTGGAGTTAATTCATTGAAGAATGTGGTTAGAATTAGTGTGTGTGGAGATGGGAAGGTGAGAGAGGAGGTAGAAATATCTATATCTATATAGACCTGAAACAGACTAGTCAGAGTATAGAACTAAAAACAGATTCATACAAATTGACTGCTTGGAAAACAATAACACCTGAGTACAGAAATCACAAGACTATTGCCAAGTCCATTAGCATGTTGCAATAAAAGCCCTCTGAACAGGGCACTCTTTCCCACAAGTTGGATTTTGCATCACTGAGTGCCAGGTTAGTGATCTGTTCCACATTAATCACAGCAGCCTGTTAGTCCTGTGTCTTAATATTCAGGGCTAGCAACTAGAATCCCTCCTTACACTTTCCACTTAATTTTTATGTATTTCTTTAATTTTTAGATAATAGGTCCAATCAGGCTCCCCTGTTGCACTTACCTAACACAAATAAGCCAGATATAAAAGGCTATTTAAACCTTCTATGGAGTGGACTATTGCTTGGAAAGGCTTTGTTATTATTTTATCTATACCTTGTATACCATTCTCTGCTAAGAGAGGAAGTTTTATTTGCCTTTTCTAGCATGCTGAGCTCAATATGACTTTGTAATTTTTAATGCACACACTTGATGTGGAGCAGATGTGAACAATTACAGACTTGTTTAGAAGACTTAAAAAATTACAAGTTACTTAGTAACATTCTCAGAAACGTATTACACTAAGGAAGTCCTAGAGGCCCAGGTCGAAACTGTAATGTCACCAGGTTTTTGTGAGTTTAGTCTCTTGTGGAAGTTATTTGGTTGATAGATTCATATCACTTTTGCCATATCTATTCCAATGATATCCAAGCCATAACAAAAATATATATATGTAGAGATTAGAAAATACAGGATAAATCTTTACATTAGTTGCTTTATCCCCTTACCTCAGAATATCACATATTCCATTTGAAAATACATAATTGGTATAATTCCATACAGTGAAAGCTTCTTCTCACAAGATAAAAACTGATTTGCGGAGTTCTATCAGCAACTGCTCCATCATCAGGCTAATCAGAACTATTGACCAGTTGAATTGTGGTGATAGAAGTCATACTGTATCTTAATGGCAACAGTACAAGTCTTGGCTATTCTAAGAACAATCAGATATTTTGTTTTGTTAACAAAAAATAAGTGTGTAGCTAAGCTTGTAAACAAAGACTTGGGAGAAGAGTAGAGGGTTTCAAAGCACACAGCAGTAAACCTTAGTGTTTATTTTCTGAAAAGCTGCAGTACTCAGGTCCCTTTCAGCTGCTAAAGGATTGAAGAATGACTTGGAACAAAACAATAACGTCAGAAGGACTAGGAAGTACACACTAGGCAGTCATAAGAACATCATTTGACTTGTACTGGCAATTGATTTCAATGGAATTGCAACTACCTGTCAAGGTCAAGAGTGTTTTCTTCACAGTATGAACCTCTGTGCCAAGCATAACTATGCAATGATCATTTGTTTTTTAATAATATGTCCAAATAGCAGACTAAATCTGATCATGGAGATACAGTACTTAAAGTTTTGTCCATTTTTAAAATAATTTTCTTAATGTCCTAGATAATATTGTTACTGTCACAGGATAGTTTTATTGAACACTCTCCCCAGAAGAATTCAGTAGTACCAATACAGATTTCAACTTTAGTCTTTGCTTTGCAATATTTAATTTAAAATTATTCCACTAAATAATAAAGCCAACTTTATCAGACACCTGATTAATTTATTTTCCAAATTGTTTGGTTCAGTCCCTGAACCAAAAAAACCCAAACAATTATTTGCTTAGCTGTAATGCTGAGCGACTCCTACAAGGGGTTTAATCTCCTGTTGGAGTAGAGTGCACCCAGCTTATTTTGGTCTTGTATATTTATTAATAGCTCCAAGTATGACTATTATTTTTTATTTCTACCATATGATATGTGTGCAGTGCTCTCCAGACAAATGGAAGACACATCTCTGCCTTGAGATGCTGCCAATCTAGGGGCCCGACTCTGAGTGGTGATGGAGACTCTCCACCCCTGTCTAATGTACTCATTTGTAAGCACATAACTCGTTTTAATCCCCGAGTTACATGTGTTCCGCACAGATTTGGTGTCCCTCTCACTTTTATTGTTGAAAATTATTTACATCATAAATAAAAAATTGTGAAACAGATTACAGGAAGGAAGAGAGGAAGGAATCCCACATCATTTTACATTTCCTACATGAATAATATTTTTGTGTCACTCATTTTGGTTCTTTGGTAGCTTAGGTAGCATTGCACCTACAATTTAAAGGCCCTAGATTAGACATAGCACAAAAATGAGTGACAAAGGGAGGTACTAAACTAAAACTCACAAGTTATCGTGCCTCAAATCCAGGTCCCACTGAAGTCATAGGCAATACTCTCATTGGCTTCAATGGGTTAAGGATTTGGCCCGAATGGCAAACATGCTTTGTTAGACATACAATTCAAAAATAAAAAGAAACTATGCTTAACATGTAGTAGTTGACAATAATTAATCATTAATGTAACCCTTCTGCCAGGTGGAGCCAGCAACAACCAGGGCGGTGTTCAATATCTAGGCATCCCTTTCCATCAATACAACACCGAACCGGCTTGAGCCTCCACCCAGTAACCTGGGGAAATTACACACAACCCCTGGAACCTCTGAGAGGCAATACTTCCCCACTCGCAAGCACAGAGTCCAAGTGTAGAAAATAAACTTTTAATAGAAGGAGGGAAGTAACTCAGAGTTAATTTGGGAAAACACCGCAAACAGGGTTCATAAACATATACCATGAGTAAAAGACCACCCCCAAGTAGGTTGGACAGTGCCCTTTTCCCCTCAGGTTCTTAAGTCCAGGAACCCAAAAGTCCCTTTCACATGCTTGACCCTTCTCTGCACCCCATTCACAGTTGCTGTCCTTGGTCAGTGCAGACCCAGAGTTCAGAGGCGCATCTGCAGAGTTCACCTCCCAATCTGGGTGGGGGGTAAAGAGGCATCTTACTTGCTCCGCTGGCTGCTCACCAGCCACCTGCTCATTGCTCTTGCTGTGCCCCTCCACCAGCCACCCAGCTGGCTGCTCATTGCGCCTCTCCTCAGCCACCCTGCTGGCCACTCATCACGCCTCTCCTCCGCCTTCCTGCTGGCCGCTCATTCACCAGCTGACTGTCAGTCACCTTCTGCTTCTTTGCTGTGACCTCTGCACATCAGTCTCTCAGTGATTTTCAGCTCTTTTGCAGCCTGGGCAGAAACACTGCCCCATCTCGAGTAATTTCATCTCTCAGTGATTTTAGTTCTTAGCAGGAAGGGCAGAAACACAGTCCTACCACAACTGGTTTTAGCTCTGATTGAGCGATTAAAATAACAAGAGACTCCCAATTAAGCCTATTTATCTCTATTCTTTGAACAGTCAGGAAGAACAGGTAGGTTAAGCCAGTCTAGAGAGGAGATGGGATGGGATGGGATGGGATGGGCTGGGCAGCCTTCTGACCAAGACACCAGGACTCCTGTCCCCACTCATCTTACTTTCACAGGGCTCTGACATTCGAGTCCCTGCTTAATGAGGTTCTTTCAACTGAGGGTGCCCCCGCTCATTTGGGACCAGTTAAGCAAAGACCTGTTAAGCAAAGACCTGCTTTCCTGTGTTCTTACAATAATTACAACATTGGTAACCATATTTCACTACCTCTGCATTCAGTACTAAGATAATTTGTTCCCAATACCAGCCAAAGTCGATCCTTTGACATAGCTGTAAATGATGAATATGTAAACAGAGCAGGAGCAAACTGTATTTACATAAACACACCCACAGTCTCTTCCCCTCCCAGCTAGCTGTCAGGGGAACGCAATGGCTTCTACTTGCGGAGTTACAGGAAAGCCTAGTTACAATGGAAAAGCATGGGAAAGGAAAATAACGGACCATATGGCTGCAAGGCTCCCCATTCAGTTAAAAAAAAAAAAAGTCCTTCATGTTGAGAAAACAAAACATGACATCAGAAGAAACTGATTAATAGTGGCTCATTTCTAATTAAATGTACATCATCTATAATTTTGACAAGTTTTTAAACTATATCTTGTTATTTAAAAAAAATCCTGTTGGGAGTCTAAGCGCTGAAACGGATTTGCAGAAAAATATATCACAGTCATGTTGGTAATTATATTTTTTCACATTTGTACATGAAACTATTTTTAATATGCTGTTTCTCGAATACTGTTAAACTGTTTTAACCAATAAAACTTTTGACCTCTGATCCAAATATGTGTCAGTCTTGCTGAACAGCAATACATGACTGACAATGCAACACTACTGACACAATTAGCTGTGTCACAGTACATTGTAAATTGACATGTCAGCAAGAAACTGTAAAAAACTTTGTAAAAAATGCTTTTCAACTTTTTTTGTAGTTTCTTCTATCTAAAGTAACCTAATAATAATGTGGTAACCTTATAGTTATAGAAATGCATAGTGATTATGTACTGAAAACTGACATAAGCAATATTACATCATCCAGTACACTGGGTTTCATACAACTGTTTCATTACCTGCAAGCTTCCTAGTAATGAGTATGCTATTTAAGTGGGGTTTTTTAATTTTCATGTTTCTTGTGTGGTAATTCTCCAATAAATTTCTCTGACTTCCAGCATAAATAAATTTCATTATTCCTCATTATTAAAAGAAACAAATACATTCCCCTTCACTGAAAGGATGTCATATAATTAGACGACCTTCCTACATAAAATCATGAATGAAAAAGGGCCTGACAGCTTGCAGGAAAATAGTTAATCAGACATTAGGACATTAAATACAGTTAGTCAAGACACTAGACATTAGTGTACTATCAAATGCTCTCAGAAACAGTCTTTTACAATATGAGAGATCAAAACAGACTTTAGTTTTACTACACCATTAGACAAGTCCAAGCTTTCCAACAATTTATCACTGATTTCTTCATTTGGTTGTTTTAAACATGCTTTTAAAACATACTTGATAAGTAGTAAAAATTGTACACAATGCAAATGACATTTCAGATAAGTTTTATTGACTTAATGCTCTGATAATAAAATTGTAACAATCAGTATTATTTTGATTTATTGCAAATTTTACTTTCATTTTTAATGGACTTGGTGTAAGGCAGAGTTGAATGTAATGCTGCTGCCACCTGAAGGTCACTACTGAAAAGTGTGATGGTTCATTTTTGTCTACTTATATCTTATGAACGGTGGCAAGATTAAGTAACTAAGGAGGAAAGCACATTGTGTGCAACATGGCATTATGTTGACACACAGTGGTTGTTCCATGATATTATTTGCAACTTGTGGTACAGATTCCACATGCACTTTTTGATGAAAGTGACATTATTGTGTGTGCATGTGTCAGTGCTCCAATCATTTCGGAAAGCTGTTCCAGCATTTTCTTTGGGAGCCAAATGGCGTTCTGGCATTTCTGACCATTTTAACGTAAACTAATGGTAAAAATACTGGGATTTTTGTAAGAGCCTTTTTTTTCAAAAATCCTGTATCATGCAACAGACATCGATCAGCAGATGACATGAAATCATGGAAACAGTTACCTGAAGGGACAGCATAGGCAGCAAACCATAATATGTGGGATATATTTTCATAGACAATGAAGAATATGGTATATATAGCATCTTTCAGGTGTGCAATAAAAAAGTATGTTGTTGTTATAAGATATTCTTGTCAAAACTGTGTGTTCCAGCACTTCTTTTTTAGAATTCAAGCACAGATATGCGTGTGCATATCCATGCAAGGCTTAAGAGAGGGTGAATCTCTGGGGAGGGGAAAGAAATATTAATATTTAGAATAGGAAGCACCCTGCCTACCCATGCAAAAAAATAAGTGCACAATCAGCTTCTGGAATTTACACACAATTAGGCAAATCTTGGGGTCCTTACTTGCATTTTATCCAGGCAAACTTACATGGAAAGCAACAAGAATTTACCTCAGTAGAGATGGAGTAAAACCTGAGTAAGGACCTAAGGATTTGGTCCAATACTTTTCCAGTTATTTTCTTCAGAAATGGAATATGTTGTTGAATGTATACTACTGATTGTATATATTGCTTATTAAAGGGGCAGTCGTGATTTCGAAAGGAACATAGTCCCCAATGTACATTGATTTATGGTAGAGTTCTATAAGTTCTCACATTCTGATTTGGTGGTAAAGTTAAAGAATGTTTTTATAAATAGAATTGGGATGACTGATTTATTTGGTGCTATGAAAGATTTTAGGAATATATGTTATTGTCTGTCTGCATATGCATATGTAGACCTTCCAACTGTAAATATAGGGGCACAACAGCCAAGCCATAGTTAAGGTTGCATCTTGTCAACTATGCTGTGTAGGAACTAACATATGTAGCTGTTTTGTAATGAATAATGTAGTATATAATAGTGTTAGATTATATTGGAAATGGATTTCTTGAATAAAAAGTGAGATTTCTCATTTCCTAGTGATTTGTTATTTTGGCCTTTACATATACTTTTTGCAAATTTTAGAGGAGGAAGTTATGGTGGAGTGGGTTGTGTAAATCTGGTGGGATGACAGTAATTGCTAAAGGATTATGTGGCAATAAGGAATTAGATCGATATCATAACTGTACATTTCTAGACTTTTAAAATGCTGGATATTTTTAAAAGGTATAGAATTTTGGTATAGAAAATATAATATTGTGGGGATAGCTGTATTCCACTGAAACTCACTTTCATCCTTAACTCTTAATCATACCTAAAGATCTGGCCCCTTGCCCTTCAAATTACTTTTTGAACTTTTCCAAACATACCAGAAAAATTCTACCCTGGTATGAGATTCGGCATGTACAATTTCAGAGTAAATGGTTTGTCTGGGGGGAATGTTGGGGTAGGGATGTTGAAATCATTGATTATAATGGGAAGCTAACTTCAGCCTTAAGTATGAACCCGCTACTGCTACTTTGTAAAATATAGAGAGGATACATAATCATGCCATGCAGTATAAAATGGTGTAACAGTTTAATTGGCATGAGTTTGGGACAGATGCATTATGCAAATTAATCCAAATGAGTATCAGCAAAACCTTGATACTACACCACACAGCATGTATTCTGATTATGCCTCATGTTCTAGAAAAATGTTTTAAATTATTTTCACTGAGACAATTTTTCATAGCCTCCCTCTGCAAACCAGTGTTCTATTAGTTACCATGGGCCAAA
The DNA here is from genome assembly GCF_965152275.1 of Natator depressus. Taxonomy (NCBI): domain Eukaryota; kingdom Metazoa; phylum Chordata; order Testudines; family Cheloniidae; genus Natator; species Natator depressus. The sequence continues at coordinate 23,001,960 of NC_134245.1, forward strand.
TTCTTTGATGCACAGAGCAAAGGATAGAGGAGCCATCAAATAGTCCATTACAGCTCCTTGATTTTTCGCCAGGCCCAGGCCCAGACCCTTTGCAGATCTGAGATGCCTGTAGGCTGTTCTAACCTGTGTCAAGGCAAAGGTTCTCAAGTCAGGTGGGATAGGGCCAGATTCCTCTCTCTTTATGCTGGAAATGGAGGGTGTGGAGCAGGACAGAGAGTCTTGCCTTACGAGCCCACCTATACAGTGCTCAGAGACAGCCATCAAATCCTCTAAATATTACCTATAGTACTAATGCCAATGGGGGACTTGGCGTATTGGAAGAAGAGACTATCAGAGCTCTTCTCTGCAGATCTTAGAGGAGAATAAAATGCATAAAATACTCTGCATGAATCCTGAATTTAAATTCACATAGCAAAAATATTTGCCTTGGGAGAAAATTTCCCAGAAACACAAGCTATGGAAAACTTACTATAAAAGAAGGATTCTTAAAGCTGTTGTTATTCTGAAGAAACTGCAAACAAATACTGAACACTTGTGATGCGCGCGCGCACACACACACATGTGCACAAAGGGCCAAATTCAGAGACCAGGCTAAGAAAGCTTATGTCTAGAGGTACTCCAGATTATTATAATTTACATCTCCTGTCTCTCTCAACATGTACATTACATCAGTTTAGGATCAATAAGAACTACTTACACTCCTTTCATCTCACATCCACTTACCTACAAGTAACTCATACATACACATCTATTTATATAACACTTCTGATTTTTGCATCTGTTTATCTAACAATGTCTATATGAGCTTAAGGTGGTGTTTACCATTATGATTTGCTAGCATTGTACATCCCCTTTGTACTCATTGTGCCACATTCGGTGGAGCTATGCCATTTACATCAGCTGAGTATCTGGTTCAGTTTGCACAGAAGTAAATGGCTACACAAATAATACTGATTTGTCAGAGTTAATTACTGCACCTGTTAGCATTACAGAAGATTCATAAACTTTAATTCAGTGCTTAAAAACATTTACAAGAAATCTTCAAGCAGATAGTTAAGGCTAAACTTGTCTTAAAGTGGTCAAAAGTCTTCATTCCTGGAATATAGACTCTGGCCATCAGGAAACCATCCAGTTTAGTCAACTACCTTACATTCAGCTCAGTGACACAGGCATGGCAATCACTGAGCGTGGTAACTAATTGGAGATTTATTGATATATATGTCTGAAAAGTGGACCCATTAACTGCAATCACTAGAAGAAAAGGAGTACTTGTGGCACCTTAGAGACTAACCAATTTATTTGAGCATAAGCTTTCGTGAGCTACAGCTCACTTCATCGGATGCATACTGTGGAAACTGCAGAAGACATTATATACACGGAGACCATGAAACAATACCTCCTCCCACCCCACTCTCCTGCTGGTAATAGCTTATCTAAAGTGATCACGCTCCTTACAATGTGTATGATAATCAAGTTGGGCCATTTCCAGCACAAATCCAGGTTTTCTCACCCCCCCCTTTTTCAAAAAACCACACACACAAACTCACTCTCCTGCTGGTAATAGCTTATCCAAAGTGACCACTCTCTTTACAATGTGTATGAAAATCAAGGTGGGCCATTTCCAGCACAAATCCAGGTTTTCTCACCCCTCCCCCCAAAACACACACTCACAAACTCACTCTCCTGCTGGTAATAGCTTATCCAAAGTGACTACTCTCCCTACAATGTGCGTGATAATCAAGGTGAGCCACTTCCAGCACAAATCCAGGTTTTCTCACCCCACCGCCCCCACACACAAACTCACCCTCCTGCTGGTAATAGCTCATCCAAACTGACTACTCTCCTTACAATGTGTATGATAATCAAGGTGGGCCATTTCCAGCATAAATCCAAGTTTAACCAGAACGTCTGAGGGGGGAGGGTAGGAAAAAACAAGGGGAAATAGGCTACCATGCGTAATGACTTAGCCACTCCCAGTCTCTATTTAAGCCTAAATTAATAGTATCCAATTTGCAAATGAATTCCAATTCAACAGTTGCTTGCTGGAGTCTGCATTTGAAGTTTTTTTGTTGTAAGATAGCGACCTTCATGTCTGTAATTGCGTGACCAGAGAGATTGAAGTGTTCTCCGACTGGTTTATGAATGTTATAATTCTTGACATCTGATTTGTGTCCATTTATTCTATTACATAGATACTGTCCGGTTTGGCCAATGTACATTGCGGAAGGGCATTGCTGGTACATGATGGCATATATGACATTGGTGGATGTGCAGGTGAAGGAGCCTCTGATAGTGTGGCTGATGTTATTAGGCCCTGTGATGGTGTCAAGCCATTACCCTATGATCCCACTGAGAGTTACCAAAAGCAACTACAGCATTTGCTCAAGAAACTTCCTGAAAAAGCACAACATCAAATCTGCACAGACACACCCCTGGAACCCGACCTGGGATATTCTATCTACTACCCAAGATCCATAAACCTGGAAATCCTGGGCGCCCCATCATCTCAGGCATTGGCACCCTGACAGCAGGATTGTCTGGCTGTGTAGACTCCCTCCTCAGGCCCTACGCTACCAGCACTCCCAGCTACCTTCGAGACACCACTGACTTCCTGAGGAAACTACAATCCATCGGTGATCTTCCTGATAACACCATCCTGGCCACTATGGATGTAGAAGCCCTCTACACCAACATTCCACACAAAGATGGACTACAAGCCGTCAAGAACACTAACCCCGATAATGTCACGGCTAACCTGGTGGCTGAACTTTGTGACTTTGTCCTTACCCATAACTATTTTACATTTGGGGACAATGTATACCTTCAGATCAGCGGCACTGCTATGGGTACCCGCATGGCCCCACAGTATGCCAACATTTTTATGGCTGACTTAGAACAACGCTTCCTCAGCTCTCGTCCCCTAACGCCCCTACTCTATTTGCGCTATATTGATGACATCTTCATCATCTGGACCCATGGAAAAGAAGCCCTTGAGGAATTCCACCATGATTTCAACAATTTCCATCCCACCATCAACCTCAGCCTGGTCCAGTCCACACAAGAGATCCACTTCCTGGACACTACAGTGCTAATAAATGATGGTCACATAAACACCACCCTATACCGGAAACCTACTGACCGCTATTCCTACCTACATGCCTCCAGCTTTCACCCGGACCACACCACACGATCCATTGTCTACAGCCAAGCTCTGCGATACAACCGCATTTGCTCCAACCCCTCAGACAGAGACAAACACCTACAAGATCTCTATCAAGCATTCTTACAACTACAATACCCACCTGCGGAAGTGAAGAAACAGATTGATAGAGCCAGAAGTGTTCCCAGAAGTCACCTACTACAGGACAGGCCTAACAAAGAAAATAACAGAACGCCACTAGCCGTCACCTTCAGCCCCCAACTAAAACCCCTCCAACACATTATTAAGGATCTACACCTATCCTGAAGGATGACCCAACACTCTCACAAATCTTGGGAGACAGGCCAGTCCTTGCCTACAGACAGCCCCCCAACCTGAAGCAAATACTCACCAACAACCACATACCACACAACAGAACCACTAACCCAGGAACCTATCCTTGCAACAAAGCCCGTTGCCAACTGTGCCCACATATCTATTCAGGGGACACCATCACAGGGCCTAATAACATCAGCCACACTATCAGAGGCTCCTTCACCTGCACATCCACCAATGTGATATATGCCATCATGTGCCAGCAATGCCCCTCTGCCATGTACATTGGTCAAACTGGACAGTCTCTATGTAAAAGAATAAATGGACACAAATCAGATGTCAAGAATTATAACATTCATAAACCAGTCGGAGAACACTTCAATCTCTCTGGTCATGCAATTACAGACATGAAGGTCGCTATCTTACAACAAAAAAACTTCAAATCCAGATTCCAGCGAGAAACTGCTGAATTGGAATTCATTTGCAAATTGGATACTATTAATTTAGGCTTAAATAGAGACTGGGAGTGGCTAAGTCATTATGCAAGGTAGCCTATTTCCCCTTGTTTTTTCCTACCCTCCCCCCTCAGACGTTCTGGTTAAACTTGGATTTATGCTGGAAATGGCCCACCTTGATTATCATACACATTGTAAGGAGAGTAGTCAGTTTGGATGAGCTATTACCAGCAAGAGAGTGAGTTTGTGTGTGTGTGTTTTGGCGGGGGGGGGGGGGTGAGAAAACCTGGATTTGTGCTGGAAATGGCCCACCTTGATTTTCATACACATTGTAAGGAGAGCGATCACTTTGGATAAGCTATTACCAGCAGGAAAGTGGGGTGGGAGGAGGTATTGTTTCATGGTTTCTGTGTATATAATGTCTTCTGCAGTTTCCACAGTATGCATCTGATGAAGTGAGCTGTAGCTCACGAAAGCTTATGCTCAAATAAATTGGTTAGTCTCTAAGGTGCCACAAGTACTCCTTTTCTTTTTGCGAATACAGACTAACACGGCTGTTACTCTGAAACCAATCACTAGAAGAGACATTTGGTTCATCTGGAATGCTAGAATGCCTTCACAACTTTAAATCCTGTTTTCTCTTAGCCATCCCTTTATTTTCAGCTTCCATTCTCGCTTCATGCATATTACTGCATACATCTCACTGCTTGCCCATGTCCATTTAGAACTAGCTGTAATTAAAATGCTGATTAACCAAATCCTGAGGTGCTTATTCAGCTTTAATTGAGTCCTTATTCAGGCAAACTGTCACTGAAGTCAATGCACAAGAATTACACTAGTCAATGGGAATTTACCTGAGGAAAACTGAAAAAGCACCTCAAGATTTGGCCCAATGAGAATAGTTGAGACCATACAGTACGTCAACTGCACCTTCATAGAAACACAGTATTTTCATCAATGGAAGAGTGTTTCATTTGTGAAATGGACTCTAGGACTGTTTGACCCCACACCGAGGAGTCACAGTTAACTATGTATACAAGGAAATCTTTGGGTGACTAATGCCCAGCTCTGACCTTAGTGGATGCCTAGCCTAGTGGAATCTTTGACAGCAGGAGTTTGTCTCCTCAGCCATTTTCAATGAAGAACAAAGTACCTATTGAGATCTTCTAGAATATCAACATATGCAAGTTAAAGTTGACCTTTTGGCCCCAACGTATGATATTCTGAAGACTAAATATTTGACAGTACCCAATGGTTATCTTGGGATGGACCCAGCTGTGGAAGATACATTATCACATCTCGACCAGAATCTTATTTCTTGCAGCAGATAGTTTGTGCACTAAATATAAGGTGATCTAATGTATTGAGGCCCAGAAGTATGTGTAATTTTTATTTGACTACAAGGAACTATTTTAGATTACCATCATAGCCATCCTGAGCAGGAAACTTACCTCAGTCTTGTGTATTCTGACCCGGTGGTTTTCAACCTTTTTTCATTTGTGGACCCCTAAAACATTTTGAATGGAGGTGCAGACCCCTTTGGAAACCTTAGACATAGTATGCAGACTCACAGACCACAGGTTGAAAACTGTTCTGGCCTATACTTATTATAGATATTGTGACAGGGTCGGGCCAGATAGCTATAGGAGAGTAATAGAAGGCAGATATATTAGCCCCAGGCTAAGTAGGTCCCTTTTCCCTGGGTAAAAGGTAACAGGGAAAGTGCCAGAACAATCAGGAACCTTCTGGAGACCATTAGGACAGGCTGATTAGAACACCTGCATCCAATCAAGAAGCTGCTAGAATCAATTAAGGCAGGCTAATCAGGGCACCTGGGTTTTAAAAAGGCGCTCACTTCAGTTTGTGGTGTGCGTGTGAGGAGCTGGGAGCAAGAGGCACTAGGAGCTGAGAGTGAGAATGCAGACTGTTGGAGGACTGAGGTGTACAAGCATTATCAGACACCAGGAGGAAGGTCCTGTGGTGAGGATAAAGAAGGTGTTGGGAGGAAGCCATGAGGAAGTAGCCCAGGGAGTTGTAGCTGTCGCACAGCTGTTCCAGGAGGCACTCTAGACAGCTGCATTCCACAGGGCCCTGGGCTGGAACCCGGAGTAGAGAGCGGGCCCAGGATCCCCCCAAATCCTCCCAACTCCTGATCAGACACAGGAGTCGTCGACCTGGACTGTGGGTTCAGAAAAACGGCCAAGCTGAGGGCTGCCGTGAAGCTCCAAGTTGAGCAAATCCGCCAATAAGCGCAAGACCCACCAAAGTAGAGCAGGAACTTTGTCACAATATCAACAAGTAATTTTAAATCATGCCTAGTGTGCCAAATTTCAATGTTCTGCAAATCCAAACCATCAGGATTCAGGAATTATTTTAGGACATAAAATGCAATAGAGTTCTCCCTTGCAACAGAAATTAACATATTTTAGTCTGTGTTGATTGATTTACCACAGGAAGGGAGTTAATTGAAACGATACAAATAGTGAGCAACAAAATTAGTAACAGGAATATCAGACAGATATAGAAATCCAGGGCTTCTAACTCTTTTTAGGGGATCCCGTTTTGTATGTGAAATATTCAGATAAATAACTCAGAAGCTTGGCTGTGATCCCAGACTTACCACAGCTTATCATTCCAAACGAATTCTCATGTACGTGTAAAACACACATTGAAGGCAGCCATTAGGGCATGCGTCAATGGCAAACATAACAACTGGGATCAGTCTGCACCAGATATAACATTTGCACTACACACAGCTAATTCCTCTTGAGAACGCTGAGGACACTTCTGAATTTCCACTGAATGAAAATAAAAAGGGAGAGAAAAAAACCCTTAGTGGTAGTTTTATATCATTGCTGTATACCTCTTTGTCCATATCACTCTCTGTATTTTATAGGAACTAGTAGTGGGTCCAATTCCACATCCTTTCAATGGGACTATTTTCTTAAGTAAGTATGGACTATTCAAAGTAAAAGCTGAAAATCTGTGCCCAGTATCTGCAATTGTGCAAACTAATATAATGATAAAGGCATTATGAGTACTCCAATATGCTACATCATGCATGAGTCCCTATACACTGCCCATGCTATGCCATGTATTGTCCCACAATATGTTGGTCCTGCTCTCTGTGGAGATGTCCCTAGACCAAGTCAGCAGTAAAGATTTCCCTGTCATGCCTTTTAATTCTTTCTTCTGCAAGACAATTCTGTTCCCCCAACATGCATGTGTGCAAACAAACACACACACACACACACACACACAGCCCTAGCTACCTTTGAATTAAACTAACTCAAAAAGTAAGGAAACTGTGGATTCTATTGGCTAGGGTGAAATCCCAGCTCCACTTAAGTCAATGGCAAAATTCCTGCTGACTTCAGTGGGGTGAAGATTTCACCCCAGTTTCTTAGGTATCAGCTAGCTTTTTTGCCACTTAGGTGTTCCAAATTATAGCTGTGACTGGTCAACTGAGAACTCCCCCTGAGAGAGGAGCTTTCATTTGGTGTCGAGCCAGCAGAATTAGCTCTTATGCCAACCTCCACCCCTGAAGGGGGAGTGTCAGAGTTGTAGACAGGGTAGGGTAGAGTCCAATGACCCTCAGATCCATTGCTCTAACTCACTCTAGGGCTGCGACTGGGGTTAGGGCCAGCAGTGACACAGACCAGCCCACAGAATCAGGGAGCTGTAACCCCCTTCTCCTGCATTCAGCAGATATCACATGCAGGATAGGGTCTACACCTAATGTTTTTGAGTCCACTTTCTGTTTCCCACATTCAAAGTATGAATTATACAGGAAATTCTGGTTTGGTTTGAAACAAACTGTGAGATAAGAAGCAGCACTCAAAGTCACAATAGTATTAATAGTTCCATCTAAAAGCATCTCAAAAGCTCTCTTGCTCTTCCCACAGCAGAACTAGAAATATATAATCTTCTACCATGCAATCTTCTACCATTTTGTTTTTTATACTTATAGAAATATGGACTTAAAAGCAGAAACGTTACTTATCTCCCGGAGAACTACACCTAGTTCTCGCTTTCCTCTTACTTCTCTACCTTTCCTCCAAACCCGTTCCTGTTCTGTACTCTGGCTCAGATACACTTAGTCTCTTCTGCTCTACAGCCACTTCATGCAAATCTCCCATTTATAATAAGGGATCAGGTTCTTCAGGCTTCTGACGGACCTTTGATAATTGTGATACTTAGGCCAGGTCTACACTAGAAACTTTTGCGGGTATAGCAATGTCAGTTAGTGGGGTGATTTTTTGTGACATTTTATACTGGCAAAAATCCTCATGTAGCTGTACTTATACTATCATAAAAGTTCTTTTGCTGACATATCTTATTTTCCTCAAGGAACCAGCATGAGCTATATCAGTAAAAGCATTTCTTTTTTTTTTTTGCCAGCTTGGGTTTAACCTCCTAGCTATACCAGGCCTGAGTGGCTTGACTTGCATTCTAGGCCAGCATTTCTCAAATGCGGCCACCAGGGGCTTTTGTTGCGGCCACAGCTGCCTGGGCCGTGATGGTGGGGGGGGAGCTTTCAGTAGTAGTTGGGCCCTGCCCCCCTCTGGAGACACAAAAGCCAGAGGAGCAGGCAGCCAGTGAGTTCCTCACCTTCCTGGGGTCGGTGAGGACGGGGTTCAGCCCTTGGGTGGTGGGCGGCAGGCTCCAGCCATGGGGCTTCAGGCTCTGTTGCCTGGCTGCACGGTGGATGGCTCTGGCCCCAATCTCACCGCCCCCCCATCACCCTGGCCCTCGCTGCCTCCCCCAGTGCCCCATTGCCTCTCTACCCACCTCCCCATCCAGGGCTTAATTTGTACCCAGGTTTGCTGGGACTGAGTAAGTCTGCTGTGAAAAGTGATATTTGTATGTTTATTAATTTCACTTTTCACAACAGACTTACTTTCTAGCAAGTCTTTAAAAAAATCAACTAAAAAAGCAAAAGAAACAACAAGAAAAAAGACAAGAACGTGGAAAGCGCCTGATTTGTGTTTCTATTCTGTTTAGGTCCAGTAAAGAATAGAGACAACCGTACATTATTTTTATTATTGAGTCTGCCAAAAAAAATCCTACATATATAAATGACAATGATTTGGGCACGTATATGTTTTATACAGATTTACTTGTTTTTCCTAAAATTAAATAAATAAACAGATTTACTTGTTTTTCCTAAAATTAATTCAGTATTTTAGGAAAAATTGTGAGAGCAGCCCTCAGCAAGAGTTGGTGGCCACCTTCTGCAGCCACCAAAAAGTTTGTTCTGAGAACCCCTGTTCTAGGCAGTTTGGCAGAAAGCTGTTTCCTTCTACAAATCCCATAGTGTTCTCAGTTCACTTGCTCTGGTTTCTCTCCTTTTGTTTTCCAGTCAGACAATAATTAAAGAAGTAACTTCTCTCTGACTCCTATTCAGTTTCCAACTTTCACTGCTTCACCTGTAATCTCAGCGCAGGAGCCTTTTCATGTCACACCGTCTCTTTCAAATTCAGCCTCCTAACCATTGCTTGACAGATTAACTGAAAACACACCACTAGTTTTAAAATTTTGAGTCCCCAACAGTTTAAGGCTTAACTTTTCTTTTCTCAATCCTACTGGATTTTCTCTCTCTTCTTAATAGTACAATAAATTACACTCCTCAAGTTCTCTTCCTCATGGCTGGAAACTCAATCATGAACTTTCTGTTCATGGGCCCAGCCATGAAATGCTAAAATACTAAGGACAAAGATTGGGGAAGCAATGAGCCCTTCCCTATATTTGGAACACCTACGTGGCAAAAACACTAGCTCATACCTAAGAAACTGCGGTGAAATCTTTGCCCCACTGAAGTCAGCAGGAGTTTTGCTATTGACTTCAGTGGAGCTAGGATTTTACCCCGGCCAATAGAATCCACAGTTTTCTCACTTTTGCATTAGCCCTTCCCTAACTTTTACTCAAAAGAGTTTCTTATCAGACTCTCTTCTTTTTGGTCTCACTGGAAAGTCAGCACTTTAAAGACAATACTGTATGTTATTATTGAATGGCAAATGAATGGAATCTAGCAAAACAGCTGATCATCTCAAACTTCTGAGATTGAGTTATAAATGTGAGTAAAGAAACTGAAGGGAAAGAAAAAACAGACTATATTTTATGTAAATATCAATTCCAAAGTATGTGACTTGTGGTCAGATAACATATGATACAAGAGAAGAAAAGCAAGAATGTAAGTACTGGGACACATTTTCTAAAGGCCCCTCTAATATTGTGACTGCATGTTTTGTTAATAAAATTGTTTGCGCAAAATATGTGTTTGTACAAAAATCAGAGGAGGTCCTGAACCACAATGTTTAAATTTGGATCTGCATTTGAATCTGGGATTTTGGTTCAGGCCCATCTCCAGTACAAATGCAAGGTTTGTACATGCAACAATTATACCTACCAAGTGGTACTTTGGATGTGATTTTAGAAGCCAGAATAAAGTCATATGAAAATCTGATCCATTGTGTTTTAATAACAGATCAAACAAACATGAGAAAAGTCACAGAAAAGGGGAAACAAATTTGGGGGGAGGGGGGGAGCCTAATAATTTGTTAATGTCGGGGCGGGGGGAAACTGTGTACAGCAGTCACAGAGATTCATTGTTTTGCAATTTTAAAAATAAGAACATCATTAAATGCCAGAAGAAGCCAGAAGGAAAACAAAACAGAAAAAAAAGGTAAAATGCCATGGTTATTCTAAGTTATAACTTTCAGCACATATCAGATTTACAGCTTTTTAGTGAATACTGTAATTTTGATTTAGTCAACGTATTAGTGCTTATGTTTTCCAAAAAATGGGAGATACATATCTAATATTAAATTAATAGAAATCAGCCCCTAGATGTCATTGTTGCAGCTGAAATATCACTACTTTGGGATTATAAAAGCTGAATATTAAGAAATGTCTGTGTAAATCTGAATAATCCATTTAAATAATGTAAATTCAATTCAATTCAATTTTAATGTCTCAATATCCAAGCCCAAAGGCCTCCAGGTGCCTTAACAAAAATGCAACTAAAACTTAGGAGTATAAAATAGAAATATAAGGAACACTGTGCTGGATCAGACCAGTCTATCTAGTCCAGGATCCAGGGTGTGCTAGTACCAAATGCCACAAGGGAAACCTCAAGTGAATTCAAAGTGGCAGCATATGGCCATAAAGAATGGTAGGAGGGAAAACAGCACAATAAAGATAATGGATTTCAAGAAGGCAGACTTTAGCAAACTCAGGGAGTTGGCAGGTAAGATCCCATTGGAAGCAAGTCTAAGGGAAAGAAAAGTTAAAAGAGTTGTCAGTTTTTCAAAGGGGCATTATTAAGGGCACAAGAGCAAACTATCCCACTGCGTAGAAAAGATAGAAAGTATAGCAAGAGACCACCCTGACTTAACCAGGAGATCTTCTCTGATCTGAAGCTCAAAAAAGAGCCCTACAAAAAGTGGAAACTAGGTCAAATTACAAAGGATGAATATAAACAAATAACACGAGTATGTAGGGACAAAATTAGAATGGCCAAGGCACAAAATGAGATTAAACTAGCTAGAGACATAAAGGGTAACAAGAAAACATTCTACAAATACATTAGAAACAACGGGAAGACCAAGGACAGGGTAGGCCCGTTACTCAATGGGGAGGTAGGAGAAGAATGACAGAAAATGTGGAAATTGTAGAAGTGCTAAATACTTTTTTGTTTCAGTTTTCACCAAAAAGTTTAGTAGCAATTGTACACCTAACTTAATGAATGCCAGTGACAATGAGGTAGGATAAGAGGCTAAAATAGGGAAAGAACAAGTTACAAATTACTTAGACAAGTTAGATGTCTTCAGGTCACCAGGAAATACATCCTAGAATACTCAAGGAGCTGACTGAGGAGATATGTGAGCCATTAGCGATTATCTTTGAAAAGTCATGGAAGACAAGAGAGATTCCAAAGAACTGGAAAAGGGCAAATATAGTGCCAATCTATAAAAAGGGGAATAAGAACAACCTGGGGAATTACAGACCAATCAGCTTTATTTCAGTACCGGGAAAGATAATGGAGCAAATAATAAGCAATCAATTTGCAAATACCTAGAAGATAAGAAGGTGATAAGTAACGGTCAGCATGGATTTTTCAAGAACAATTCATGTCAAAACAACCCAATAGCTTTCTTTGAATGGGTAACAAGCCTTGTGGAAGGCTGGAAGCAGTAGATATGCTATATCTTGATTTTAGTAAGGCTTTTGATAGTAAGGTCTTCTCATAAACAAACTAGGGAAATACAACCTAGATGGAGCTACTATAAGGTGGGTGCATAACTGATTGGAAAACCGTTCCCAGAGAGTAGTTATCAGTGGCTCACAGTCAAGTTGGAAGGGCATATCAAGTGGGGTCCCACAGGGATCAGTTGTGGGTCTGTTTTTTTTCCAATAACTTCATCAATTATTTTGATAATGGCACAGAGAGTCACTTATAAAGTTTGCAGACAATACAAAACTAGAAAGGGTTGCAAGTGCTTTGAAGGATAGGATTAAAATTCAAAAAGATCTGGACAAACTGGAGAAATGGTGTGAACTAAATAGGATGAAATTCAATAATGACAAATGCAAAGTATTCCACTTAGAAAAGAACAATCTGTTGCACACATATAAAATGGGAAATGACTGCCCAGGAAGGAGTACTGTGGAAAGGGATCAGAGGGTCATAGTAGATCACAAATACATCCCTCAGCCCGTGCCGCTTCCCGCAGCCCCCATTGGCCTGGGACGGCAAACCACAGCCAGCGGGAGCCACGATCGGCTGAACCTGCGGACGCAGCAAGTAAACAAACCAGTCCAGCCTGCCAGGGGGCTTACCCTGGCAGGCCATGTGCCAATGGTTTCCGATCCCTGGTCTAGATAATACTTAGTCCTACCTTGAGTGAAGGCGATTGGACTAGAAGATGTCTTGAGGTCCCTTTCAGTCCTATAATTCTATGGCTCAAATCCAAAACAGAGTATATGCATCACACAATCTAAAACAGGGGTTCTCAAACTGAAGAGGGGGTAATGAGGTTATTACATGGGGGGGTCATGAGCTGTCAGCCTCCACCCCAAACCCCGCTTTGCTTCCAGCATTTATAATGGTGTTAAATATATTAAAAAGTGTTCTAAATTCATAAGGGGGGACGCACTCATAGGCTTGCTATTTGAAAGGGGTCACCAGTACAAAAGTTTGAGAACCACTGACCTAAAACATTCTCAGTAGTCTGCCAAGGTCTGAAACTTGACTGAAATATGTCAGAAAATCGTACTTGCCTGGATACTAGTGGAAGTGCTCAGCAATCAATTTTCTTGGTCGTTTTCACAAACAAAAATAATTTAAAAAAAAACCCACCACACCACACAGATGTTCAAGATAAGAGCCCTGATCCTCAGTTCCAAACAAACTGTGCAGGACCTGGAGAGGGGTAAAGGTGTCTTTATGACACTTCTGCTTTCTTCGGGACAGCTGGTTTGACATCAAGCTTAAGTTAGAACAGCATCCATGTGTTCTCATTGGTTGAGACCATTTCAATATTATGAATAATATGCTGTACATTTAATTTACTATTCTTAGGACCCTAATTATATGATACAAGTTGATGTTATTAAGTATTTTGAGGGGTTCTGGAACAGTCAGTTTCAAAAGTGCAGAAAAAAGTCCTGGACTAAAGTAAATTTATTATTCACAACCATATAACTCATGGCTTTTCTACTCATTAATAAAATTAAACCTCACCATCCATCTTCATGACTGAAAAATGTTTTCAACCTGAGGTCACAAAGAAGTAGACACCTTATAGACAAGTTTCTCTACATGGATTTCTGTTATTCAAAAATTTATACAAAGGACTTCTTTGTTTAAATCTCATTTGTACTTAATTCATCAATCAAGATAGCATCCTTTCTGAACTATCATCTCCAATTTTATTTGGAGTTTCCAGAATACACATTAGTTTTATTTTAATTGAGCTTATCATGCTCAACACAAAGTTCATCTCTCTTACATTTTGTACATATCTATAGTTATTACAAGGCAACCTTTATACTTTAATAAAATTACAAACATTATTATGCTCAACACAAAGTGTCTTGTTTCTACCATGTTCGGCTATTTGTCTTATCCAAATTTAATCTAGTTTCACATTTCCTTTAGCTTGCAAATAATTATAATGTAATTATGAAAACCGGAAACTTTGTAATATAGGATAGAAGCTGTTAGGGAGCTTATTCCTTCACACACTTACTTCCCTGGTCCTTCTCACATGAACAGAGAGCAACAATACCCGAAGTCCAAAGGTGCAAACAATTCGATGTTTATTGGGGTGAACTTCCAGCAAGCATGATTCCAGTTTCCTTCCTTAGTGTCCCTCTTCCCAGCTCTGACACCACAGAGCCTTACACCTGTGTCCCTGTTCCCATTCCTGCCCTTAGCCAAACATGATTCCAATTTCCTTACCCCCATTCCCTGTTTCCATTTCCCCTTTTAGCAAAACAAGACTCCAATTTCCCCACCCCCATTCCCTGTTCCCATCCCCCCGACACACTCACCTACTCACTTCCTGATTGACTGCAGACTATATAGTAAAACTTGAGTTCTGCTTAGCTATACCTTAACCAATCATTTTCCTGAAATTTAACTAACCAATCCTAACATATTGTAACATGATTATGTAACCAATTCTATCCCACCACCTTAATTAGTTTACACCCAGCAAAATTAATTATACAGCAGACAGGAACAATCACAGAACCAGACAGAGATTATACAGACAAACAATAGCAAAGTGGGAACTATAATGACAAAACAATACAGAAGTGAGGATTTCACATCCCAGCTATTGATAAGTGAGTTCTTGCCAGACAGGATGCTATCAAACTAAGTTTCCTTTTACATCTTCTAGGCACTTCCCTTTCTCTGGAGGTGACAGGCATTATTAGGACAGGAGAGTATTCCTAACAGCCCAATAGCACCTTCTTTCAATGTGACTAGTTTGGAATGTGAGGATGTGACCGGTCGCTTCCCAGTTTATGGCTGCCTCTGCTGCTTAGCCAAAGGCCTTAGCCTAAGAACAAGGCCTCAGACTGTCTCAGTAAGACAAGGCTCTTACACCGGCAGACAGTGATTTTGATTCTTTCTTTTATACCTCTATAACTAGCCAAGTGATAAGAATACACCTAAATTCTTTGAGTACAGGCCTTTACCGACAGGCCTGAATATCTATATCCTAACAGAAGCCATCCTATTCAATGTAGAATTGTAAATGCACCAATCTTATTGAGCAATGTATGGAGTCATGATACTTCCAATGCAAGTGAAATATTCAACTTAATGAAGTTTTTAATTACCTCAAAGGAGAATTACATAGTGTGTGGAGACTGTTGTTATCCAGTTATCTACATAGTATCTTTAATCTAGACACACTGTATCAGGTACTACTGTACAAAGACTAGATAAAGAAATGAGAAAGTTTTCTATCTACAGAAGGAGTGAATCCCTTGAGATGACTGGTTAATTAAACCACGACAAATAATTACAAGTAAGAAAAAAGAAACTTATATAGAAGGTGAGAAGGTTAAAAGTTCTCAAACGTTCAATGAAACAGATTTTCAGAAGCTCTTAAAGGGCCACCCTTAACTCATTTTGATCAGAAAATTTTGTACCAACTATTATTACACGTGTACTCTAAGATTATTATTATTGAGAGATTCAGAACAAATTTCTGTTTGTTTTTCAATTTGCTATTCTGTGCATTTGACAATTTGAGTATAATCAGTTGTACCTTTGTTGATGGTGTATTTCCTGTACCAGGATAAAGTGTTTGCCAGTAACAGAAGCAGCAAAATGGTAACTGAAACTGAAGAGGCAGCAGGATGGCGTGTGCAGAGAGAAAAGGGAGAAGAAAGGAGGACAGAGCCCAAGCATATTTGGTGGTGTTGCTTTGGACGTCCCCAAAAATCCCCTCTAAATATAAGCAAGAGATCAGAAAATCCTTTATATATTTAAAATATTTTTTAAAAGTAAACATTTTAGGATACATTATTTAAAGAGTGTTTTTATATAATTAGTTTTAAAAAATTCAAGTTGACAGTGTCCCTTCTTCTTAGCGTATGCGCAAGTGTCTCAGGTGACATGTGATCAGGATTTATCAACAAATTTGATTCGCTGGTTTGATCATTAGCTTCCCTAGCTTGGGCCAGGTACTGATGGTGAGTGCAACCTGAACTCTGATACATACTTCCTGACAGTGTCCCTTTAAATATCAAGAACTTGGTTTCACTGACTACTTTCTGTACAATTTCAAAATGAAGCCCCAAGTTTCTTTTCACCAATAATTCTTTTCAACTTTTCACTTTATAAGCTCTTTCAGGGAAGGAACCCTTCCTTTGGTTCTTTTTAAGTCCCTCCTGGTCTTTGAGCCTTTACAGTTCATATTTTCTTTGCAACCATGAATACTAAAAATTTACTTTTTCAGAAAATGAAAATTAAGATTCTCATGTAATCACCTGAATCCATGAGATGCAGCTTTACAAAAAATCCCAAATATCATGAGCCTCACAATAAAAATCACAGTGTTGCTCACCCTGTGATTTCACAGCTCTAAGCATGTGGTGCTGCTGAGCAACTATGGTTTGCTGAAACATCAGGATAACATGGGGCAATTACTTGGAAGGCTGAGTAGTTCTGTTGGAGGAGACAAGCCCCTGTTCCTTAGGGGCGGTGAGTGAATTCTTGTGTTTTTGAGTGGGGTTCTGCTGCTCTCACAGCACACTCCCCCCTACCAGCCTCTGCAAACTGGGGGGGGGGGGGGAGAGGGACAAAAAAACCACAAGAACTTGCTCACTGCCCCCTAAGAAACAGGGGCTTGCCTCCTCCAAGAGAGCTCCCACTCAAACTCCCATTTTTAGCTCTGCTTCCTAGCTCCTATGCTGCCGGCAGGCTGCTTCACTGCCCTAATCAGGGAAGCCCCACCCCCTAATCAGGACTCTGCTGTGATCAAAGGCTCTGCTTCTGGCACAGCAGGAGCAGTACAGGAGCCAGCAAACAGAGCTGAAAATAGAGGAGTTTGGGGGAGAGAGTGTTTGTTGCTCTGGTTTGGGGTTTTTTTATTTTTATTTTCCTTGACAGGAGTTTAGGTGGGAAGGCTATGACAGGTACAGAGTTAGGAGTGGTAGTGACACAAGGAACAGAAGAGACAATGAAGATGACCAGATGTGGAAGCTGTAGGATGTACATTATCCTGGATCTGGTACCCAAAAAGAGCTTTGTTTGTATGAAGTGTTGCTTGATAGAGTTGATGGAAGACAAGATCTGAGATTTGGAGATGCAGGCAGAAACTAGGGTTGAGTTTCAAAGAGACTCAGGTGATGGAGGAAAGGCAAGTGGAGGCTAAAGGAAAAATCAAGACTTGCAGATGTAAGATGGACTGGAGAACTGGGAGCATAGACTGCTGGGTGAGGAAAGTAGCTAGTGGAAGCACGTGACTATGAGAACCAGGCAGAAGAAAAGACTGGCTAGTGAATGAGAAATAGATACTCCTGGGGGAATTCTGCGCTACTGCACATGTGTATAATTAATGAGCCACACACATTTTTATTTTTTTGTGCAAAAAAAAAAAAAAGCTTCTGTTGAAATGTTCCTGCACTTCCACCTTTTGTCCACCAGAGGGTGTTGTGGCAATAGAACACAGCAGCAGCTCCCAGCCAGCTAGGGAAGAGAAAGAGCCTGTCTTGTTCACAGCAGCTGTCAAGCCAGGTCAGGAGACAGGGGCTATGGGGAGACAGACAGCATGGGGTGCTGGGGGGGAGGTCAGAAAGGGGCTCATAAGGGCTAGTCAGGGAGGGGCAGGGGCTGAATGGGAGCAGAGGTGCAGAGTCACAGAAGGGAGGGAGGGGCAGGGCCACATGGTGATGTGGGAGTGGGTGCAGAGGTACATAGGGACAGAGGGTGGCTGAGTGGGGTCACAGAGACACATGGGGAGGGGGTAAAAAGCCACATAGGGATGGGAGAGGGGGTGCAGGGCCACATGAGGATGGAGTGTCTGAGTGGGGGTGGAGGGACACATGTGGACAGGGGTGCAAGGACACATGGGGGTTCAGGACCACATGGGGACAAGGACACATGTGCCTGACTGAATGGGAGAGGCTATGGATCAGCCAGGGTCTGCATGGGGGAAGATCCCTCCTCACCCCCCAAAAAGACCTGTTCCATACTTTTCCCACCCATACCCAACAACCATCCGAGTTCACACCCAGGCTCCTTCCCACCAATTTTTTTCCCTCTCCCTCAGCTCCTCCATTACCCCTGACTGCCCCAAGCTTTTGCACTGCTTTTGAGGGATGTGGGAAATATGGTTCTGTATTGTAGTTTAAATGAATTATTATTTCAGAGCTCTGTATTAATATGCCTAGTAAGGAATCTATTTGTCAAAAAACATTTCCCGAATCCTTTTTTTGTCTGTATTGTTACAGGCAGACTTGCTGACAGGTATTTTGAAATAAATGACAAAAATAGTAGAAACTGGTGTGATTATATTTTGTTATTTTGACAAATAAAATATGTAGAATTTTGCAGAATTTTAAAATAGTGCACAGAATTTTTAATTTTTTGGAGCATAATTCCCCCAGGAGTAAATAGAGTTCAGGAACAGGACTGCAGAGTTGGAAAATGAAGAAGGGGTATAGCAGGCAGTGGAAGGGCAAGAAGCAACAGAAAAGCAGCTAATTCTATAAGAAGAGAGGAAGAGTCAATGGAGACAGCCAGAGTTCAGAGCCCCAGGAGGATAGAGGATCAGTTGCAGACGATTGCAAGAGAGAACAAAAGACAAGAGGACTTGCAGCCAGAATGAAGAGGAAGGCTGGAGAATCACACCAACACCAGAAAGAGGCAGGTCAACAAGATTGGTGACTCCCTACTAAGAAGACCGAGGCCTGTCACCAGAACTCATCTGAAGAACAGAAGGGAGTGCTGTCTGCTGGGAGCTACGATATGGGATGTGGATCTGAGGCTGAAGAGGATCCTGACTGTAGCAGGAAAGAATCCACTGATTGTTCTTCATGTGGGAAGAAAGGACACTGCCAGATTCTTGCTGGTACGCATCAAGGGAGACTATGTCAGGCTGGGGAAGATGCTTAAAGAAATGGAGGCTCAGGTGATCTTCAGTGGGATTCTACCTATCCCTAGAGGAGGAGAATGAAGCCAAGACAAGATCATGATGAACAGATGGCTCAGGCAGTGGTGCTATAAAGAGGGCTTTGGGATGGAAGTTGGCACAACTGATTAAAAGAGCTTTAAGCTAGAAATTCAGGGGAGACAGTCTGGAGATGCACATGTAATCTCCATGCCTGTTTCTAATATTGACCAGGAGAAAAATCAAGAAAGAGAATACAGCAATAGAGAAAGGAACAGCAGTGGGTAGGCAAATGGACATGGATGCTCGAGGGGTGAGTGTGGATGCTGAATGTCAGTGTACAGGGGGTGAGGGTGGATGCTGAATGGGTGAGGGTGGATGCTGAATGTCAGTGTACAGGGGGTGAGTGTGAACGCTGAAGGGGTGAGGGGCGAGATTGGCTGCTGAATGTCTGTGCAGGGGGGTTGAGCTTGCCCCTTGGCTATGGGGCTCCGAGGTGACACCGTATGGTGCAGTCTATGCCCTTCTGTAAGCAGGGCCTTCTGGTTTTCCTTCACCCTGAGGCCAGCCCTCGTCTCTATGGTAACAGAAAGGCGGGAGAGGAGACAGAGAACTTTCACTCGTCGATCACCTGACCTGGCTCAACGGTCACGTGATCCCGTCTCCATCACCGCCATTTTGAAGCAGTGTTCCCAGAGAGGGGGGGGGAAGCCTTCAGCGACGCCGGTCCGAGAGAATCCAGGCGACGTGGCGGGGAGCGGCCTGTCCCGAGGAGGACCCGGCAGGTACCGTGTGTGCAACGGGGCGCGGGAGGGAAGGAGGAGGCGGCGGCAGCAGAGCGCCAGGAAGCGGAGCCCATGTGCATATCCTGGAACCCTCCCCCCGGCTCAGACTTTGGGCTTCCCCGCTACCACCTCCTGCGGCACGGCGCAGGGCCCCCGTCCGTCTCCCACAGACCCTGCTCCCTCCTCCCATCCCCGGAGAAAAGTCTCTTCCCCCAGCGCCCCTGCGGTGTAACTGGGGTCATCACCGCCCGCCTCGGCCTCCGCCTGCTGCCCCGGGGGGTCTTGGCGCCCGCGCCCCGTACTGGGGTGTGCATTCGCGCCCTTGCTTCCTACGTAACGCCCAGCGCTCTCCTTGCCCCTTCCCCTTAGCGTAACCTAGGGTTCACACACCTCACGCAGCCTGGACGGGGTTTTCTGCCCTGAGCGGCTTCTTGTGCCTCTTCTCTCCCTATCCCAGAGATGGGTTTGCTGCATGAATGACGGGCGGTGACTAAGCTGGACAGGAGGTTGCATGTGGTCTGACTGTAGGAGAGGAAGGTTGATAAGTAATTATCTAAATGGGGAGGTTTGCAAGAGTCCCTGGCAGGGTAGATATGCCTCCAACCACCCCCACGTTACCATCCCCTTCTACCGTGATGGGGGTTTGGGGGGGGAAACAAGCCTCCGGTTGTTCCAGCAGCCCCTGCGGGGGAGGAGAGAGCAACCAGATGCTGAAACCAAAGTGCAGTTGAGGCAATAATCTTAATGTACCAAATCTGATTCATTTTAGTTCCAGTCAGTTATTTTGAAATGCAGGAGTAAGAAAACCAAACTGGTGCTTGACTTCAGCCCCCCTCTCCTTTGGAGAGGGAGTGATATGAGAAGCCTGTCATGTAGGGTTACCATATTTCAGATTCCCAAAAAGAGGACACTGAAGGGGCGGGGAGAGCTGGAGAGGGTACCTGTAGCAGGGGCGCTCCCTGTGTAGCTGGTACATGCCCAGGAAGCAGCAACAGCCATCAGTCAGCACCTCCCAGGGCTTGAGTGGTTAGGATCTGGCAGCTGTTGTTGCAGAGAAATGGACCAATCAGCTGTCAGTGTAGGAGCAGAACCAATTGGAAAATGGACCAATCAGGGCTCTTTTTAAGCTGCAGCATCTGCTCTGCAAAAATCCAGGACATTTCCTGTTATTTGAAAAATCCATAATGTTGTGATAGCTTTTGCTTTACATTATTGTGTAAAACAATAGTTGGCCTTTCCTAGACCTAACTTTCATTTCAAATGCCCTTAAGTTAGTCATGCCTTTTGAAATACCCACTTCACTCATGTATATTTCACTACTTCAATCTGGAGAAATTTCCCATAGGTCTAAATCCTGCAAATAGGCAGTATGGGTAGACCCTTGACTTTAACTGGGCTACATGCAGAGTACGGGTCCACACTAATAGATCTGATTACAAGATTGGGGCCTTCTCTTGTCTAAGTGTTACTGATGCAGTAATTAAAGTTTGAACTTTTTTTTTTGCAATTTTTAGAAATAAAAATAGTCTCTTCAATATCACTCTACTGCAAAACAGAATCTAGAATAAAACTTTTTCTTTTTAGGCTCAGCTTGTAAATATAGTAAGCAACAGTAACTTTTGCTGTCCAAAGATGTAGAAGAATCACAGATGTTTGAATTTTTTACTTTCGTTGCAGATATCTAAGATCACTATAATCTGAAAAAGATTGGAGAAAAATATCATCTTTCAGTTTGTCGGCGTGATATGTAAAATAATCATTTCTCCTGTATGGAACTTTTCCTTTATGTTTCTATGCTTCAATCACACACAAGTAGAAAAATATTTTCCTAGTAGGAAATAAAACAAACTGCAGACCCACAAAAATTAGCTGGAGTACTTAAGGGAAGGCAGAGTACTTAAAACTATTTTTAAATCACCCTTAGAAATTGACTGTGTTTCAAGTTGACATCATCCCTCAGCATATTTTTGAATTCTGAAAGAGATCTTGCACTATGCATAGATAGTATTTGCTTATTCTGCACTAATAGTTGTGGCACCTGTTAAGGTCAATGTGAGCCAAACATCTAAGCATGATATTATACTAAAAACACTGTTGAAATTGCTTTATTCAGATTATAAGTATTACTAAAAAAAAATCTACATTTTTAATGAACAGAAGGCAAGCCATTGTATCAACTTTTATTCTCATATTATCACTATTACTGCAACTTGAAGTGAAGACACTTGTAATGGCAGTCATTTCTGTGGTTTCCAAGCTTTATGTGAAAAGGATGTATTTGTGCTTGTAGTTATTCAACAAAATGAAATTCATTCTATGAACAATCAAAAATGAAAGTACAAAATGCAAAGTATACTTATTCTGTTTCATGATGGAATAATTGACATTTTTTCAGTTTAACAGTAACTGTCTACAGATTCAATATCTTTTTGGTAATAGAAATCAATGTGATAATGTATTTGCATTACATAACCTGTCCACATGATGTTCTTTTGTCCTATATAAAAGTTTTCTAAGACATCATAACTGTACTTTCAGCCTACATTTTCTGCCACTTCAGTGGGGCTCTGCACAGAATTTACCTACATAGATCTGATTGAAGGCTCAGGGCCTTAAATTGTTTTGTAATTCTAAGGAATCTAATAAGTCTGGGTTTTTAAGATAACTTGTTTATCTTTTAAAAATGAGTTATTTTGAATTAAGTGGATAAAACTCATCAAATTATGCGTGGTTTCAGTACTTAAACATTTTTCAAATCTAGTGTTGATAATAATATAGAAAAGATTGTTCTGGTTTGTACTAATAATTCACATTTTGTGTGATACCCTGAATATTTACTTCATAGCCAGGTTTAATTACTTTATGGATGAATGGAAGTCACACTGCAAATTTCCTTACCTTAATTATATTTGATATTGTGATCCTCCTGTAATATCTGACATGGCCTGAACTCGGCATACATGCTTCTAGTAAATAAGAACTTAAATCTTTATAGAACTTAAAGTTTTAGAAAATGCTACTATTTAAATAAAATGACTTAAAGACAAAAATAGTCTTATTTTTGAAAGGTAGGTGTCTTCATGTATCTGCAGAAAATTAGAAACTCTTCTCCACATCCTCTTGTGAGTCTCTCAACTTCAGTATTTTTACAATAGAAAAAACATAACTGCATTTTAAATAAACTAATTCAATGCCAAAATTAACTGAATAGTAAACTGAAGGGGAAGTATCTCTGCTCAGCATTTCTGTGGGGACTGGTGTTATGACCTATACAATTGAAATACTTCAAGGAAAAAGTTTGTAGCTGTTGTCAGGGAGATAAATTCATATAGCAAGTACCTGAATACAATAATAGTATCTTGTTTGGGACAATCTGCTCTTATTTTTTTTCTTTTACTGCTCATCTACTATGATAACTGTGTGCAAATAAAAGTTTACATTTTGTTTATTTCTCTGTAAAACTTTCTTACAAAGCAAATATACAAAAAAAACCAACCCCCAAACCCTACAAAGGCTGTGGTCCTGCAAACATTTAGTCCATGCTTAACTTTAATCCTGGAAGTAGTCCTACTGAAATCATTTGGAAAATACCTCCAAGCTGTGAAACTCACACTTATTTTAATTTATTTAATCAAATTGACTTTTCTTCTGTACTGAAGGGAGGGCAAGGGGAAATTGAGTTGTGATAGTAGAATCCAAGATTTAGCATGGAGGAAACTTTTCATCTGAGTTAAATAAATCCTCAAATTAATATATGTAAAACCTTTTAAAATAAAGAAGTACTACTACAGACCTTAACCATAAATTGGCTGTAACGTGTAACTACCATTGACCGCATGTATTTCCCTTTTTGACAGGTCAAATAAAAATCCATATGTGTTCAGAAACACATACCAAGGTAAGAAATATACATATGTCCACTACAGAATATGAGGAAAAATATTGGAACAAAACTGTAGTCTAGTTTTAAAAAAAAAAAAAAAAGACCATATTCTGTAACTAAGACTTTTTCTCAGAAAGATTCTTATACTGTAAGGGAAGGGAATGTGCAAGCGAACTGTAGCATTGGCTACAATAAAGGTATTAAAAAAAATTACAAAATGTGTTTTTGCCCCAACACAGCAGAGAAGTGCTTGTGAAAGGAAGCTAGTTTTCCCATGTGTTCCACAAAAACAAATTTTTTTGGTAATTTTAGTTTACTTACCATTACTGTTGCCAGTGCTAAGGTTGGCTTAATTTCCCTCTGAGTGTATCACAGTGAACTGCAGCAAAAAGTTCAATTTCAAACCAGAAATCTTACAGACAGCTGCAGCGGCACAGGAGCCAGCAAACAGAGCTGTAAACAGGGGAGTTTGAGTGGAGTTCTGTTGGAGGAGAAGGTATTTGTAGGTAATTGTATTTGTAGGGGCTGCTAGGGACAGTGTGCTGGGAGAGAAGCTGAGCCCTGATTAGGGGGCAGGGCTTCTCTGACTAGGGGTCCTATAAAGGTAGCCAGTTGCACAGACACCAGCAAACAGAGCTGTAAACAGGGGAGTTTGGGGGGAAGACTAAGAGAGCCAGGCAGAGGAACAGACAGGCTATGAAGGGAGTGTGTGGTGGTCTAGCAGTGTTTTCATGCTTGTTGGGGGTTTGTTTTGCTGTGAGTAGTGGTGTTTTGGTTTGGTTTGTGTTTCCTGGATGAACAGGACTTAGGTGAGAAGGCTATGACAGATACAGAGGCAGCAGTGGTAGTGACCCAAGCAGTGGAAGACACATTGAAGATGACTGGATGTGGAAGCTGCGGCATGTAAATGATCCTGGAGGGGGAACCTGTGAAGAGTTTAGTCTGCATGAAGTGCCGTCTGATCGAGCTGATGGAAGAAAAGATCTGAGAATTGGAGATGAAGGTGGAAACTCTGCTTGAGTTTAGAAGGGGGTTCGAGCGGATGATGGAGCAAAGACATGAGGAGGCTGAAGGGAAAAGCTCAGACTTGCAGATGGAAGCAGGACCAAAGAACTTTGAGGGGAGACTGCTGGGTGAGGAAAGTGGACAGTGGAAGCATGTGACTAAGAGAACCAGGCAGAGGAAAAGACGGGCTAGTGAAGAAGAAATAGAGCTCAGGAACAGGTTTGCGGAGTTGGAAAATGAAGAAGGGGCACAGCAGGTGGTCACTGAAGGTGAGAGGGCAAGGAAGAAGAGAAGAGAAGCTAGTCCTATAGGATGAGGGGAAGAGTCAATGGAGATACCACCACCAAATATGAGCCCCAGGAGGATACGGGATGGGTTGCAGAGGATTGCAAGAGACAATAGGAATCAAGAGGACTTGCAGCCAGAGGGAACAGGGAATAGACCAGAGAATCGCACCATCACCAGGAAAAGGCAGGTCTACGTGATTGGGGAATCCTTACTGATAAGAGTAGACAGGCCTGTAACCAGAACTGATCCAGAGAACAGAAGGGTGTGCTGTCTGCCAGGTGCAAAGATACTGGATGAGGACCTGAGGCTGAAGAGGATCCTAACGGGAGTGGGAAAGAATCCACTGATTGTCCTTCATGTGGGAATAAATGATACGGCTAGATTCTCGCTGGAACGTATCAAGGGAGACTATGCCAGGCTGTTGAAGATGCTTAAGGAAATCGAGGCTCAGGTGATCTTCAGTGGGATTCTGCCTGTTCCTAGAGAAGGGCAACAAAGGTGTGAAAAGATTATGATGATCAACAGATGGCTCAGGCAGTGGTGCTATAAGGAGGGCTTTGGGATGTATGGCCCCTGGGAAGCATTCATGGACAGAAGACTGTTCTCTCGGGATGGACTTCACCTGAGCAGGGAGGGAAATAGACTTGTAGGATGGAGGCTGACACAACTGATTAAGAGAGCATTAAACTAGGAATTTGGGGGAGATGGTTGGGAGATGTCCAGGTAATCTCCATGCCAGATTTTAACATTGAGAGGGAAGAAAACGAAGTAAGAAAGGATACAGCCATGGGTAGGAGAATGGACATAAGAAGGAAGGGTAGTGTAGATACCAGTCTAATAGGTGATACTGGCGGTAGAATGTCTGTGCCTACTTAGGTAAAGAATGTCAGCGAAGCCAAACAGCAAAAATTAAGATGTTTGTACACTAATGCAAGGAGCCTAGGTAACAAAATGGAGGAACGAGAGCTACTGGTGCAGGAAGTGAAACCAGATATTATAGGGATAACAGAAACATGGTTGAATAGTAGTCATGACTGGAGTTACAGGTATTGAAGGGTATGTGCTGTTTAGGAAAGACAGAAATGAAGGCAAAGGTGGTGGAGTAGCATTGTATATCAGTGATGAGGTAGACTGTAAAGAAATAAGAGGTGATGAAATGGATAAGACAGAGTCTGTCTGGGCAAAAATCACATTGGGGAAGAAAGCTACTAGAGCCTCCACTGGGATAGTACTTGGGGTGTGCTATAGACCACTGGGATACGATTTGGATATGGATAGAGACCTCTTTAATGTTCTTAATGAAGTAAATACTAATGGGAATTGTGTGATCATGGGAGACTTTAACTTCCCAGATATAGACTGGAGGACAAGTGCTAGTAATAATAATAGGGCTCAGATTTTGCCCAATGCGATAGCTGATGGATTCCTTCACCAAGTAGTTACTGAACCAACAAGAGGGGATGCCATTTTAGATTTGGTTTTGGTGAGTAGTGAGGACCTCATAGAAGAAATCATTGTAGGGCACAACCTTGGTTTGAACGATCATGAGCTAATTCAGTTCAAACTGAACGGAAGGATAAACAAAAATAGATCTGTGATGAGGGTTTTTGATTTCAAAAGGGCTAACTTTAAAAAAATAAGGAAATTAGGGAAGTGGATTGGACTGAAGAACTTGTGGATCTAAAGGCAGAGGAGGCTGGAATTCCTTCAAGTCAAGGTTGCAGAAACTATCAGAAGCCTGCATCCCAAGAAAGGGGAAAAATCCCATAGGTAGGAGTTGTGGACCAAGGTGGATGAGCAAGCATCTCAGAGAGGTGATTAAGAAAAAGGAGGAGAGAGGGATCAGCAAGGAAAGCTACCTTATTGAGGTCAGAACATGTAGGGATAAAGTGAGAAAGGCCAAAAGCCATGTAGAGTTGGACCTTGCAAAGGGAATTAAAACCAATAGTAAAAGGTTCTATAGCCATACAAATAAGAAGAAAACAAAGAAAGAAGTGGGACCGCTAAACACTGAAGATGGAGTGAAGGTTAAGGATAATTTGGGCATAACCCAATATCTATACAAATACTTTGCCTCAGTCTTTAATGAGGAGCTTAGGGATAATGGTAGGATGACAAATAGGAATGAGGATATGGAGGTAGATATTACCACATCCGAGGTAGAAGCCAAACTTGAACAGCTTAATGGGACTAAATCGGGGGGTGCAGATAATCTTCATCCAAGAATATTAAAGGAACTGGCACATGAAATTGCAAGCCCATTAGCAAGAATTTTTAATGAATGTGTAAACTCAGGGATTGTACTGTATGACTGGAGAATTGCTAACATAGTTCCTATTTTTAAGAAAGGGGGGGAAACATGATCCGGGTAACTACAGGCCTGTTAGTTTGACATCTGTAGTATGAAAGGTCTTGGAAAAAATTTGGAAGGAGAAAGTAGTTAAGGACTTTGAGGTCAGTGGTAATTGGGACAAAATACAACATGGTTTTACAAAAGGTAGATCATGCCAAACCAACCTGATCTCCTTCTTTGAGAAGGTAACAGATTTTTTTAGATAAAGGAAATGCAGTGGATCTAATTTACCTGTATTTCAGAAAGGCATTTGATACGGTTCCACATGGGGAATTATTAGCTAAATTGGAAAAGATGGGGATCAATATGAAAACTGAAAGGTGGATAAGGAACTGGTTAAAGGTGAGACTACAACAGGTCATACTGAAAGGTCAGGCTGGAGGGAGGTTACTAGTGGAGTTCCTCAGGGATCGGTTTTGGGACCAATCTTATTTAATCTTTTTATTACTGACCTTGGCACAAAAAGTGGGAATGTGCTAATAAAGTTTGCGGATGACACGTATCTGGGAGATATTGCCAATACAGAGAAGGACCAGGATATCATACTGGAAGATCTGGATAACCTAGTAAACTGGAGTAATAGTAATAGGATGAAATTTAATAATGAAAAGTGCAAGGTCATGCATTTATGGATTAATAACAAATTTTTTGTTATAAACTGGGGACACATCACTTGGAAGTAACAGAGGAGGAGAAGGACCTCTGAGTATTGGTTGATCCCAGGATGACTATGAGCCGCCAATGTGATATGGCCGTGAAAAAAAGCAGTCTTGGGGTGCATCAGGCGAGGTATTTCCAGTAGAGATAATGAGGTGTTAGTACTATTATACAAGGCACTGGTGAGACCCTCTGGAATATTGTTTGCAGTTCTGGTCTCCCATGTTTAAGAAGGATGAATTCAAACTGGAACAGGTACAGAGAAGGGCTGCTAGGATGATCCGAGGAATGGAAAACCTGCCTTATGAAAGGAGACTCAAAGAGCTTGGCTTGTTTATCCTAAGCAAAAGGCTGAGGGGAGATATGATTGCTCTCTATGAATATATCCGAGAGATAAATACCAGGGAGGGAGAGGACTTATTTAAGCTCAGCACCAATGTGGACACAAGAACAAATGGATATAAACTGGCCGTCAGGAAGTTTAGATTTGAAATTAGACAAAGGTTTCTAACCATCAGAGGAGTGATGTTCTGGAATAGCCTTCCAAGGGGAGCAGTGGAGGCAAAAGATATATCTGGCTTCAAGACTAACCTTGATAAATTTATGGAAGGGATGGTATGATGGGATAGCCTAATTTTGGCAATTAATTGATCTTTGACTATTAACAGTAAATATGCCCAGTGGCCTGTGATTGGACATTAGATGGGGTGGGATCTGAGTTATTACAGAGAATTCTTTCCTGGGTGTCTGGCTGGTGAGTCTTGCCCACATATTCAGGGTTTAGCTGATCACCATATTTGGGGTTGGGAAAGAATTTTCCTCCAGGGCAGATTGGCAGAAGCCCTGGGGGTTTTTCGCCTTCTTCTGCTGCGTGGGACACAGGTCACTTGCTGGAGGATTCTCTGCACCTTGAAGTCTTTAAACCACGATTTGAGGACTTCTGTAGCTCAGATGTACGTCAGGGGTTTGCTACAGGAGTGGGTGGGTGAGATTCTGTGGTCTGCATTGTGCAGGAGGTCAGACTAAAGTCTATGATTCTATACTTGAATTAATATTCTCAATTTACCATTATAGTGCTACTGCACTATACTTCAGTGATTCTTATCTGCATATCACCCATTGTCTTTCCCCCTTAATGTCGACTATCCACCCCTGGATATGTGAAGAGCCGGAGTGGTATTTTTCTCAAATTTCCTGAGGTGTGAGCCTACAGCAGAACTTTTGTGTACCCGGAGTTACATCAGAAGAACTGGCATGAACAAACTATTGAGCTATTTGTCTCTTTCAGTTATACTGAAGAAATGTTTCCTACACACTACATGGGGATAGAAGCTGATTCTTCATTATAAAGTCTTCACCTTTGTATTGTTCTCCTATATGATTTAAAAAAAAAGTCCTCTGGTTCATATTTGAGATCTTTAAATAGAATATTTAAAATTCAGTACACATAATTTGAAAATGCTTCTTTTTAGTTCTACTAACTGTATCCTCTGCAAATAAGTTTCTACAGCCTCATGTTAATTCAGCACAGGATGCGATTACTGTCTCTCATGAACACAAAGCATCTTCCCCAGTTCTAACTACCAGCCTAATGTTGTGGTGCTATGTGCTATTCGTTCTGTTTTTAAACTAAAAAGCTCAATCCAATTTCTGCAATTGACTGAAAATACTATTGCTACATGAGTAACTTGTTTGACAAGTTCTAAGCCCCAAATAATTGGATACCTTTATTTAAAGACACTTCAACTGACTTGTAGTGTGGTCCTACTCTAAGAAGTTGCTATGCAAAAATGGCACCATATTACCTGCTCCTTGTGTTTACTTAGAATCATGCCTACTGTCTTTAGCAAGAAAATTAAGCTTATACTGTTTTTTATTCCTATTAGAGCCAATCTTTTCCTCCTTTTATGTCAGAGATGTGTATTGAGTGTAATTAATTGGAAGATACTGGTACCCCAATTTCACAGGTGTAACTGAATTTGACCTAAAGAACTTTTATTATAGGAGAAAATAATGAGAATAAAAGAATCCAGGCTGAGTTTGGAGGACTGCCAGTTAACAGAAACACATTTCTAATTTTAAATTGAACATGTTTACTGTGGAACTCCAAAACGTTTTTCAGTTACTTTTCAGAGAAGAACTCCATGTTAGGTGTAATATTATAAACATGATGCTGCATTAAATTCCCTTCTAGGTTTTTTTCCCCCAGTCAATAATCTCAAACTGTTTGTGCTTAAATATGGCCACTATTTTAACCTCTGACCATACCACATTATGGTCTGTGGTTTATGGTTAATGTTTTTTAAAGGAAGTAAAAAGGGAAACAATTATTGCCTTAGCTTCCAGAACAATACAGTTCTTAAAACACAAAAAGTGATTGTTCAGAAATGCTCACTACCAGTAGAACTTTACAGTACAGCGAATATTGCCTTGCTATCTTAGAATATTAGTCTTGTGCTGAGAAATACGCTTTTTTTACATTTGCACTATCTTAATGAATAAAGCCATAGCAAAATGGTTAATGCAGGTAATGCATAGTAGAATCATTTCATGCTGAAATTTTAGTTATATTCTGAAGTGTTTTGTTACAAACCTACATTCACTTCAGAAGACTTCATCTGATCAGTAGAAACTGTACTTGATACACTTAGTATTTAAAAAGTAGGTCTTCATGCCATAGTGAAACTTGCTTTTTGAATTTAAATGTGCTGAATTAATTTAAAATCAGTATCTTTAGGTAGGGTTTCTAGTGTTCAGATGGTGGTGATCATGGTGGGGAAATAGACAATATCCACAACAATACAAGCCAACTTACCCATGAAAATCATTAGCTCACTCTGCCACTCCAGACCTTTGTAGTTTGAGGCATTCAGATATAGGCTAACATGAAAAGGTGATACAAATACTCTGTCAAAATGTAACATGTGTTAGGGGGCTTATTCCTTCACCCACTTACTTCCCTGGTCCTTCTCGCATGAACAGAGAGCAACAATACCCGAAGTCCAAAGGTGCAAACAATTCGATGTTTATTGGGGTGAACTTCCAGCAAGCATGATTCCAGTTTCCTTCCTTAGTGTCCCTCTTCCCAGCTCTGACACCACAGAGCCTTACACCTGTGTCCCTGTTCCCATTCCTGCCCTTAGCCAAACATGATTCCAATTTCCTTACCCCCCATTCCCTGTTCCCATTTCCACCTTTAGCAAAACATGATTCCAGTTTTCCCACCCCCACTCCCTGTTCCCATTTCCCTTCCCCACACGCACCCACTCACTTCCTGATTGACTGCAGACTATATAGTAAAATTGAGTTCTGCTTAGCTATACCTTAACTAATCATTTTCCTGAAATTAAACTAACCAATCCTAACATATTGTAACATGATTATGTAACCAATTCTATCCCACCACCTTAATTAGTTTACACCCAGCAAAATTAATTATACAGCAGACAGGAACAATCACAGAACCAGACAGAGATTATACAGACAAACAATAGCAAAGTGGGAACTATAATGACAAAACAATACAGAAGTGAGGATTTCACATCCCAGCTATTGATAAGTGAGTTCTTGCCAGACAGGATGCTATCAAACTAAGTTTCCTTTTACATCTTCTAGGCACTTCCCTTTCTCTGGAGGTGACAGGCATTATCAGGACAGGAGAGTATTCCTAACAGCCCAATAGCACCTTCTTTCAATGTGACTAGTTTGGAATGTGAGGATGTGACCGGTCGCTTTCCAGCTTATGGCTGCCTCTGTTGCTTAGCCAAAGGCCTTAGCCTAAGAACAGGGCCTAAGACTGTCACAGTAAGAGAAAGACCTTACACCGGCAGACAATGATTTTGATTCTTTCTTTTATACCTCTATAACTAGCCAAGTGATAAGAATACACCTAAATTCTTAGAGTACAGGCCTTTACAGACAGGCCTGAATATCTATATCCTAACACTATGGTATCCAAAATGCTGTGTATATAAGGCCTTCCAGATTTCTGATTTTCTATGGTCTAAAACTGGAAGACTTTATTATTAGAATATTAATTAATTTAGGCTACCATTTTTAGTAGAATTGGGAAGTTAAATATTTAATCAGTAGTGACTACAAATTTCTGTCTTTGTGCTTGTTAAGTAAGCTAATGTTTCATTTCATAATACTTTTTCAGATATTATGGAAGAGGGAAGCAGTATTGCAGTATTGGTGCCAAATATTGTGGAACAGGAAGCTGTACTGATTTCTGAAACGGTCATTGGCTCAACACTAGAAAGCAGTGAAGATCATAGAAAATGTAAAACTGATCCTCTAATCCATGTTATCCAAAAATTAAGCAAGATAGTAGAAAGTGAGAAGTCACAGAGATGCCTTTTAATAGGGAAAAAACGTTCCCATCCTAATACTTCTACACCATCTTTTGAAACACAAGATCTTTGTGAGATCCCAGCTAAAACAATGGAACTGCCTGTTATTGGCATTAAAAAGACTGATGAGCTACAAGCAGATTATGTAACCAATTGTCTTCCACAAAGTAAAAGAAAGGTTATATGCTACCAGTGTGGCCTATGTAAATTTCTATCACCATCTCTTTCTATACTACAAGAACATATAAAACAACATGGTCAACAGAATGAAATTATATTAATGTGCTCAGAATGCCACTTTGCTTCTAAAAACCAAGAAGAACTTGAAGTTCATGTCAGAATTCACCATGAGAATGATGGCAAAAACCAGCCAAATGTGCAACAATGTGTAAATCTCTCAGCTTCAGCTTTGCAAGGGCCAGTGGAAGGAAGTGTCAAAGCAGGCACTGATCAGGCAGTAAATCTGGACTGTAAAGGCATAACTCGGTCTACTCCTATAGCTGAAATGGGTGGGAGAAAATGGTATACTTATGAGCAGTATGGCATGTATCGGTGCTTAATTTGTAGCTACACTTGTGGTCAGCAAAGAATGTTAAAAACACATGCATGGAAACATGCAGGTGAGGTTGACTGTTCCTATCCTATATTTGAAGAAGAAAATGAGCCTGCTATCTTGTCAGATGCAACTGTAACTCATACACCTCATAGTGTGGATACAATTGTTCTCTCTCTAGAAAATAATGAACTAGACATCCATAGCGACCATTCTCTTCAACTCCAGATTTGTAGCTCTGAGCAACTGTCATGTAAATCTCCACCGGTGGTAGAAAATGGAAGAGAGGAGGAGGTCCTAAGTCAATCAACAGCCCTTTCCCCTACTGGAGAACCGTTAGAGGAAACCATATCGGATACAGATACAGAGCAAGATAATTTGATAACTGATAGCCTACTTTCATCAGCACAGAAAATCATTAACTGTAGCCCAAATAAGAAAGGTCATGTTAATGTAATAGTAGAGCGCTTGCCAAGTGCTGAAGAAACTGTTTTACAAAAGCCTTTCTTAATGAACACTGACATTGAAGCTGAGAAAAAATTAATCTCAGAGGAGTCCCAGGTTGTGTGTGAAGGACCTGGTGAAGTTTATCACTCAGATGAAATTGAAGAAGTAATAATAGGATGGAGCAATACTGAGAAGAAAGATGATGATTTAATCTCTAATAAAGGCATAGCAGCTGATGAAAATGCCCCTCCTGTGCGAAGAAGAACAAATTCGGAGTCTCTGAGACTGCACTCGTTAGCTGCAGAGGCTCTTGTTACAATGCCTATCAGAGCTGCAGAACTAACAAGATCCAGCTTTAGGGCCTTCGCTGCGGTAAACTCTTTAGATGCAGATACAGGACAAAGACAGTCGGATGGCGCTTGTGCAGCCCATTCTAAAATGGTATCATCACTTAAAAACCCTCCAGAGGGATTAACTAGTTTAAACCAAAGTGACTGTGCAATAATGGAGCTACAGAAGGACAAACCAGAGCTATCAGAAGCACCAATTAAAATGGGCATTAGTATGTCGCTGCTCACAGTAATTGAAAAATTGAGAGAGAGGACAGATCAGAATGCTTCTGATGATGACATTTTGAAAGAATTACAGGACAATGCACAATGCCAACCTGTGAATGACATGAACATGCCAGGAAGTAACCTGGTAGAGTACATACCTAATGTAGATCGACCATACCGCTGTCGCCTATGCCATTACAGCAGTGGCAATAAGGGCTACATAAAACAACACTTGAGAGTCCATCGTCAAAGGCAACCATATCAGTGTCCTATTTGTGAGCATATAGCTGACAATAGTAAAGATTTAGAAAGCCACATGATCAACCACTGCAAAACCAGAATGTATCAATGCAAGCAATGTGAAGAATCCTTTCATTATAAGGTGAAGTTATTTCCTTTGCATCTGTCTAGAATAGCAGTTTAACTGTTTGCTACTAATTAACTGTTTTATTACTTTCTTTTAATTAAACTAAGTTAACCACAGGAATTATCAAAGTATGGCACCTTGGCTGCAACGTCATTACAAATGGAGACTATTAGAACTACTCTTGTACTACTGTATTCTTGCAACGTGTCTTGCAACCTCAAGTTATTTACTTTTACATGTCCTCTGTTTCTTTGTGAAAAATATTACATTTTCAGTGAGAGTCATCATAGTGACCCATTAATGCCCTACTTCTGGCCTGTTAACCTGTAGCAATAACAGGAGGGAATGGAAGCATTAGGAGGGGATAGTCTAGATAACCTAATAGTCCACTTCAGAGTGGTCTCAAACATGACCCCTCATTGGGAGTGGGTGCAAAACCAGAGATGGTTCTTCTAGAACAAGGTTTCTCAAATTCATTGCACTACAACCCCCTTCTGACAACAACAGTTACTACATGACACCAGCAGTGGAGACTGAGCTCGCCCAAGCCCTGCTGCCCCAGGCGGGGGGCCTGTAACCTGAGCCCTGCCACCCAGGACTGCAGCTGTTGGGCTTCGGTCCTGGGTGGTGCGGCTTTGGCTCCAGCAAGTCTAAGTCAGCCCTGGTGACCCCATTAAAATAGGGTCCCGACCCACAGTTTGAGAACCGCTGTTCTAGAAACTTTAGCCCAGAAAAATCTGCTGAGAGATAAAAATTTCTTTATTTCTCATTCTGTTGCTGCTTCATGGAAAAGATGTTATGCAGGGGACCAAATCTGAAAAATTACAGTCCAGAGCTGAATACTGTGCCACGGTCACAGTTTTAGCCTCTCTGTTTAACACATTAGTGTTGCAGGATGATGCATTTATATGTGAATTTAGTGCTTATGAAAAGATATCAATAGCACTGGTAACTGTAGTCGTTCAGTCATTCACACAATTGGGACCAGCACAGGCAATGGCAGTGCAAACTTGCCCACTTGTCCTGTTCAATCTTAATTTGGGAGGACAACATTTAGATTAAAGTAAGTCACCTCCATAGTTGATGAGAATTTTTGTCATGGCCAGTAGAAGGTGGAATGACATCTTTCATCTAAGCCTCTGGATAATCACCAGAAAACATAGGCACTACTGATCTGGTCCACATTTGAACCTGTGAATTAGAACTGATTGCTTCTCTATCCTATTACCAGTAACCTGAGCTACCCAGTCCTCTTTTCTCCTATTTTCCTCCTATCCCCATCCCCCGCATTTCACTGAGAAGAAATTTTTCCTATTAGGATATTATTATTCTTTGAGAGTTTCAGTATATTACTATATTATATCTGAATGTGAAGAAAAGTTTAATCTTAAAATTATTTTACATTTAGAAGAACAGGAAGTTACTTCAACAGGTCACTTTTTTCTAATGATCGATTTTGCTTTTTAAAAAAAAAACTTCTTGCTATTTAATATCTGTCAGATATCTAATGTCTACTCTTTAAAACAGTCAAAAGCATTTCATTCATTGAGTTGTCATCTTAGTACCATTTTTTGCATTTTATATGTTGTACAGTTAGTCAATTAACTGAGGCATTCTGCAAATACATATGAGCTAATGTAAACAATAGCTTTGCAAATTAGTGCAACATGAAGTGACCACTGTGTATTTATAAAAAGAAAAGGAGGATTTGTGGCACCTTAGAGACTAACAAATTTATTTGAGTATAAGCTTTCGTGAGCTACAGCTCACTTCATCGGATGTAGCTCACGAAAGCTTATGCTCAAATAAATTTGTTAGTCTCTGAGGTGCCACAAGTCCTCCTTTTCTTTTTGCTGATACAGACTACATGGCTGCTACTCTGAAACCTGTGTATTTATAGAGTCTAAACTTAAATATTTTAGGGAAAGGTGATTTGTTTTTTTGTTTGTTTGTCTTTTAACAGAGTCAGCTGCGAAATCATGAGAGAGAGCAACATAGTCTTCCAGATCTGCTCTCAACAGCAACATCTAACAAACTAATAGTTTCCAGCGAGGCAGATGAAAGAGAAGGTACTGTATATATTTTTATATAAGATACCAGTAAAGAGTCAAATTTATAGTGTTGTGTGTTGTATTATGAGCTTATGTTTCTCAAAATTTTCATTTAGGCAGAAAATTGTTATGCTTAATCTCAGCCCAAATGTGTGCAGGGTTTTCAGAAGACTTGGGAAAATTGCATGGTTTTGATATACCCTATCAGCATTTGACAAGCAGTGTCTTTAACCAGTTGAGATATTTTTGTGTGTGTGCACAGGGATAGCTCAGATCACTTCTTTTTTAAAATATCTATTGCCGTGGATATAGTCCTTTATGGACTCATGTCCTTTGAGTTTTAGGAAATATTTTTAGAAAATTGCATAGTGGATGTGGAAAAGATTTTTTTTTTTTTAAACTGACTTTCAAATAAGCATACTCACATGGACATGCTCTTGAATGTCATACTTCAAAATTATTTTATTGTATCTCTATTATGGAAGCATTAATCATAATATCACTTACATATAGTAGGTAAAAATATTTCCCAGTTTACATGAGGGGGAATAAATAAACAAAGCATCTGTTTCCTCTACCACTCTTTGTTGGTCTTTTTAAATCTAGTTTGTAAGCTCTTTGGAGCAGGAACGGTCTCCTGCAATATGTGTGTATATATATCACTTAGCACAATGGGACCCAGATCTCAATTCGGGCCTCTAGGTGTGTTGTAATGTGTATAACAACAAAGTGGCTAAGGGCCCAGTTCTGTCACCCTTACTCATGTTTTGTAAGGACAACAGTAATCCCATTGAAATCAGTGGGACCATTCATGGAGTAAGGAAGGTATTGCTTAATGTGAGCAAGTATGGGCTGTTAGTAATTTGCCCAGAGCCATGTGGTAAGTGTCAGAATAGAGTTAGAAATATAGTTCCTGGCTCCCAGTCCCATAGTTATGCTACTAGACCATCCTGGCTCTTATTTACTGGCTCTGACATTAAATATACAAGTCAGAAAAATCAGTTATTTACCTCACCAGCACTAAATAAATTTACCTGTTAGCTTCCTTTTTGTCCTTCTGGAAGCCACCTGGGATTTAGATATATATAATTCCAGGAGATTGAGCTTTAGTGTTTTGTTACTTTCTTCAGGCCCAAGTTCAAGAAAATGCTAGATGAGTTTTGTAGGGGTTTTGTTTTGGTTGGCTGATTTTTGATGGGGCATGGGTATGCAGGAAGAGCTCCTTAGTAGAAGAAAAAGCGTGCTTCAAGCACACCTGTCATTCTTCAAAAGAAATAACATGAGCATTTTTATAGAGGTGATGGAAAATAAGTGTTGCTGGTTTTGCTTTGGTATAGATGTTTGCACAGCTGTGATTATCACCATTGTCAATGCTTGCAATTGTTTAACCCAAGATTTTTAGAAGTGACTAATGATTTTGGGTGCGTCAGTTTTTGGGTGCCCAACTTGAAACACGTGAAATGGGCCTGATTTTCAGAAGGTGCTAAGCAGCTCCTCTAGAAAATCTGGCCCCATTTAAGGTGTTTCTGTTAAAGACCCAAAAATTGAAAGAACCAAAACTGCTAGTCATCTTTGAAAATCTTGCTCTTTAAAAAAAATATTTTTTTTTTTGCAATTCTTGCAAATTAAGGACTTGATCTTGTAATTCCTCTGCTAGGGAAACTCCTATTCAGGAAGCTAGGCCTGACCTAAATTTACTTTAAACATTTTAATAATTTTTACTCATTTTTACCTTACGTAAAATGTTACGGTCATTCATTTTAGATGGATATTTACCCGAAATTAAAGTTGGTAACAGGATTTGAGTGAAAATGTTTCTCCTTTTAAACTTTCATTAAACTATATTTTGGAAAGCTTAAATTATTTCAGAAACAATTTACAATCAAATTATGGCACCACCACAGTCCAGATGCCATCGTGTCAAACAGATATCATCCCTACAAAGCTACCCAAAATAAAGAAATTTATGGCATAGCATCTGTTTATATGAGAGATTCTGAACTGGAACAGTTTCATTTTTTGTTTATGAAATAGTCAGTCCAAACATCTCTTTATTCATCATGTTATACAGTAAACTTAAAGGAAGCATTATAACACTGGATATTATTGGATTGTAAATGCCTAATAATGGACTATAGTAATAAGCTGTATTATAGGAGCACCTGTTCTTGCTGCTAGAATAAGGATTGTCATTTCCCACATACACAGTGCACAAATCTCTTCCAAAAAAACCCACAAAATCATGTGGGGAGGAAAATAATTCCAAACTGGCAATTTAACTACAGCCCGGAACATATGATGGATCATAACTTAACTGCATTTTGTTAAAGAATAAATCTGAACTAGTGACTAGTATAAGAAATTGCTCCCAAGTGGGTGCTGACTGGTGGTTAGCCACGTCTAACTGCAATAGAGGATTCGTTTGCAGTATCCTTTTATCTTGTTAGCTACTGTTTCTTTAAAGCCATCTAACTAATAAATACCTAATTCCTTACTAGAAAATAAATTCAGAGCCAAATTAATTCCCACTAATGGAACCTAGCCTTTCTACACTTTGTGGTAAAAAGTTCACTGAAGCGGGAGAGCAATAGCAGAAGCCATTCACAGTTTCTGCTCTGCTGGGGGGTCTGGACCTTATTGGTGTCTTGTGCTAGACCGAAAGCATGTTAATCTCCAGAATACACAGATATGTATCCACCTGTATGAACGAGTGTGACAAAAGCGGTTAATACAAACTTAAGGCTGCCATGCTAACTGCATGGAAGGTTTTTTTGTACAGTAATAAAATGAATGAATTGTGGGGAAAGTTCTGATGTACCTTGCTTTCATCAATTTTAAGGCTGAATCAAAGAATGTAGGCCCAGTATCATTCCATGTCACTTTATCTTGTAGAGATTTCAGAACACTGAGCAATTTTCCACCATGTGTTTCAGTTCATGGGTGGAGCAGACTTAAGCATGTAGGATCACTTTTTTGTTAAATGTGCATATATACAGTTATCTAATTTTTATGTCCATTGAGTATATGTATTGTTGGCAGAATAAATTCTTGGTAGCATCAGCCTAGAGGTCCAGTCATTGCCACTTGATTTTGCATGTTGAAGCTCTACTATTAGCCACTTTTGGAGTGGTTTTCACTTGGAGGATAAATCAGCTGTCTGCAAACCTCAAATTAATGTAAAGTATTTTTAAAAAATACTTTCACATCACTTATTTGTCCAACTATGAAACAAACTGAAATAAAATGTAGAGGAAGTGGTTTTTGCATGTCTAATTATAATAGGCTGTTCACTCAAATGTTTGCTCTAAAGAATCAAGAAGAACAAGTTTGTATATTTGCATATCATGACATTAAATTTAAAGTAAGACTTTCTTTAATTACATTTGGAAAATCATGGCTTTGCTACTTTATCTCTTTAAAAATGTTGCTTCCAGGTTAGCATTCTTTTCGGATCCCCTTTTTTAAATTGTTAGCTGCATTTATATCTGTCTATCACCTTTTACCTGAGATCTGGAATACTATTAATGTATTAATGTAACCCTCAGCAGATGTTTAAACCCCTGTTTCGTCAATTGCTACTATCTGGAATAGAGCTAGTTGTAATGGTATCAGAGTTACAAATTAAAAGAATGTCTCAAAATTCTTTTTAGTAACCTCAGCACTTTTTATGTAGTCTGTCAGATTTCAGTTTTGGCAATGATTATAATCAAATGTTGATCGGCACTAGGATCTTGGGAGACTTTAAATCTTAGAGTTTAATTCAGACTTACTTTATTCTTCTCTGATATTTTTTGTTATTGTGTGTCTGTTCTTTACCAGTTTTATCTTTCCGATTCCTGACCTCTCCTTTAGGTCAAGGCATTTGGGCTGGGCTTTAGTTCTGGCAAATTACAGAAGCAGTTCAGTTTTGTCCACGTGCTTTCTCTTGTACACGAGGTCTGGAACGCTGTTAACGTAGAACACTCAGCAGAAGTTTAAACCCCTGTGTATGTCAGATTCTGCGATCTGGCAGCACAACTAGAACAGCAGTTTAGGACTCCCATCTTACCACTGCAGTCCTGGCTTTTAAAGCTGATTGTTTTTCTCCTTAAGACAGCAGATTAAATGGGGTGATGTTCCTTCTGTGGGGAAAAGATATGCTCTAGGAATTATTTTGGGGAAGTTGTATGGTCCTGTGTTATATAGGAGTTCAGTCTACATGATCACAATGATCACTCTGTCAGGAGCCACAGAAAAGGATGCTTCCATGAATGCTCCCATCCCTTAACCCTGCCAGGGAAGGGGGTCTCAGTCTGAGCTGTTCATTCATGCTCCTGAATCTATCCTCCCTCCTACTTCCATACCAGAGGAAACTCTGCTGAAGTCACCTCCACAAAAACTGGTTCAACCTGTTCAGCTCTTGGGACTCAGCAAATTGGACTATCCTCGCCACTCAAAAAATGATCAAAATAAGCCCGAAACTCTCCCTGACTCCTCTTCTTCTGCTACTCTTCACTCTCATTTCCCCTATCTCAGCTACTAGGAGTAATTCAAGAGTTGATAAAGGAGGAAGCATTGATCAGGTTGGTTTTTTTTTTTTTTCCCCCAAACCAAATTGGCAAGAAGGCCATTGTACATGGACCTAAATAGAGATGTTGCTAAAATCACTCCCTCTTTCTAGGAAGGAACTCCTATCCCAGGACTAATCCCTATATCACATTTCAGAATACCTGAGCCTGACAGCCTGGCTATTGACTGGCAAATCTTAAACAAGACAGAATACTCCTAGCCTCACACCGGCCTTTTATGCACTTAGCATTCACGAGGACAAAATTCTCCTGTTAAAATAGAAGGATCAAATGTAGGAAACCAGACCTTACAGTTTTTCTGGATTTCTTTCCTGAGTCTAAGACTTCCCATTATTGTTTAAAGCTGAAACACACGATGCAATATCAAACGCAGGCTCATGTAGTGTCTTGTAGGTTGCCTGGTGGTGTCAATGTTCCTTATGGCAACGTGTATCCAAACCAACGGGTAAACCTTTCTTCCCTATCTGGACTCTGCTAACAATATTACAAGCCCTCATGACCCATCCATTCTACCTGATGGAATCTAATTCCCCTTTTTGTGTATGTGTGTGGGTAGGTGGTGAGGAGGAAGGCAGAGTTCTGTTTCCTGTTCACAGTCATGTCAGCAAGAAGAGTTTTTGGAATCTCTGTTCTTACAAAATTTGGAACTTGTGTCTTCAGCAAAGGACATAGTTGTCCTTGAACCCCAGAATCATTCATTTCCAGGTCAAGTTTCCTTCATACTTCATAGGAAATCATCCTTTCTTGATTTGCCCAGTTCAACACCCAAGTATAGCATGTAGTAGATATGAGAAGTGCTGTTAAAATATATCTGAGTAAAAATGACCATTTCAGGAAAATGTCTAGATTTCTCTCCTTTCCTCTTAAATGCCTGTGCCTGAAATCTTTCTCATCTGGGTGTAGCGAGTGTGGTATGATTGATGCTTATTCAACTGAAAAGAAACCAGTCCAGAAGGGATGAGACCCGCTCAACACAGGTTCTGAGGCAGAAAGAGCATCATCCACTATGGTGGAAATCTGCATGGTTGCCACATGATCTGCCACATCAGTATATGTTTATAAAGGTCTAGAAGGTTGACCTTTGTTCCTCTGTGGAAGCATCCTTCAGCAGGAAGGTGCTCCAAGTGATGGTCCCAAAATTGGTTATTATTTTTAGGGACAGGTGACATTCTCCCTTCTGTCCGAGCTATTTCTCCCTCCTACTAACTTTTCCTTTCTGCTTGCCATGTCACAAGTCTCAGATAGGAGAAACATCAGGATCCAGAATGGAAAACTTGTTACTTGATTACTTTGGTTCAGGGACTCCTCTCTACCCCACTCTGTCCCACTTGAAAAGTTTTCCAGTAATCTACACCCTGGTCATTTCAAGGCCCATGTATGTATCTAACACAGTTAGGTATTATTAAATGTAATCTACTAATAAGAACTTGGTATGAGGATGGAAGGGTTGTAACCAAGCTCCAGAACCTTGTTGATGAATCTGAACTATCTTCCAGTATTTGCAAGAAGAAACACACAGCTTAAATGTCTTACATTGGCTGAGATGTCAGCCCCAGAAAGGAAATATTTAGGTATTTCAGACTGAAAAAAGTTAATATTTTCCTCTATTTACACTCATTTTTTAGTTCTTACAAAAATCTAGGTTTTCTCCTTAATGGTTTATATCATACCTTAAATCTGAAAATCCCAAACTCTTTTAAGATGATGATGGGGTATGAGTGGGAGATAAAATGGCTCTCCTAGCCAAATCTTTTTCAGGAAGCCTTTGATTTTGTTTGTTCTGTTAATTGTTTCTTTTTCTTAGTGCCTACCTTTTCCTTGGACTTGATTCTGCAGTGCAGTGAAAATGCTGAGCCCAGCAGTTTCTATAGCATCACTTTATAATACTACAAACCTGAGATTATGACCTGACTGCAGGAATCAGAGAAGGGGAGAGGCTGGATTGTGAGGGAGAATGTACTTCCTAAAATATTAATAGCTCTAATAAATAGCAGGGAGCATGCAGAAGAGACTGGTAAACTAAATTTACATTTATTATGTATAGATATCCATTTCTAGTTTGTTTCAGTGTTGAAGTATCACTTCAAAATGTTGATAATTCATGTTTCATAATTTTATTCAGTCCTGAAACTATTGTCCTAGAACGTCCTATAGTAGAACAAATATATTTCTAAAACAATGAAATGTATTATGTACAGGGAATAAGCCTTCAGTCCAGAAACTCTATAGATGCGATGTGTGTGACTACGCAAGCACAACATATGTTGGGGTACGAAATCACAGACGGATTCATAACTCTGATAAGCCATACAGGTGAGTGTCTTAATTGTTGTTCACTATCGCTGGGCTTTTGAACAGCTTAACTTAAAAGTTTAAATTGCTCATGTGTTTATTTTAAAAGCAGCAAAGAGTCCTGTGGCACCTTGTAGACTAACAGACGGATTGGAGCATAAGCTTTCA
Organism: Natator depressus; assembly: GCF_965152275.1. Taxonomy (NCBI): domain Eukaryota; kingdom Metazoa; phylum Chordata; order Testudines; family Cheloniidae; genus Natator; species Natator depressus. The sequence goes on from NC_134245.1 coordinate 23,045,353, forward strand.
TGGGTGAATACCCACTTCTTCTCTACAAGGTCCCACAGGACTCTTTGCTGCTTTTACAGATCCAGACTAACATGGCTACCCCTCTGGTGTTTATTTTAATGACAGTTTGTTTTTAAGGGTATCATTGTAGAAAGCATTTAAAATCAGTTTAAAAGTTTTACTAAGAGGCAAATTAAACTAATCCATTCAAAAATGGAGGGAGCTGCTGGCTCACTCAAACTATATAGTTAGGATCCAATAAGCTTCTTGTGATGGTGCTACAGTATGTATCTTCAGTTGTACATATCTGCTGTTTTTTCTGAATTTGAAACAATGAAATGTGACAATTTGGAGGGGGAAATAATGAAAACGTTACCATATTTTACATTAGATAATTCATTAATGTCTTCAGTTGAATTGTGGCCGATTTCTGGATTTCCTGTACAGTTGAGTTCGTTTTGGAGTCATTCCACTGCAGAGCGTTATGCCCAGTCATATTTAAAACTTCAAAAGCTTTGTTTTAAACTGGTAAGACACAAATAACAAGGTTCAAATACCTCAGTGGAGTGGGGAGAGGGCAACCGTGATTATGGCTACGTTTTAGTCATGGGTATTTTTAGTAAAAGTCACAGACTAGGTCACAGGCAGTAAACAAAAATTCACGTCCCAGGACCCCCACTGGTGCTGGGGGGAGGGTTGGCGGGGCTGGCAGGCTCCCTACCTGGTTCCGCAGTTCCCGCCCTGCAGCAGCAGAGTTTGGGTGTGGGAGGGGACAGGGGGTTTGGGCACAGGATGGGGTGAGCCGGGCTCTGGGCAGCGCTTACCTGGGGGGCTCCCCAGAAATATCGATATCCCCCTCGCTCAGGTGCAAGGCAGAGGCGTGGCCGCCTCCGCCTGCAAGCACCACCCCTGCAGCTCCTATTGGCAGTGGTTCCCGGACAATGGGAGCTGTGAAGCCAGTGCTCTGGGCGGAGGCAGCACACAGAGCTGCCTGGCCAAACCTCCACCTAGCAGCTGAGCGAGGGGGATGTCGCCACTTCTGGGGAGACCCCCAGGTAAGCGCCGCCCAGAGCCCACCTCACCCTGTCCCGTGCCCCAACCCCTGCCCCCTCCCACACCCAAACTCTGCTGCTGCTGGCTGTGTGGGGAGGGTGGCCCGAGACTGCCCCAGCAGCAGCCGGTGTGTCTGACGCAGGGGCAGCCTGAGCTGCCCCTGAGCCCGATGCACCGGCCTCTGCAGAAGTCACGGAAAGTCACGGAATCCATGATTTCCGTGACAAACCCACAGCCTTAACCATGATGTATTAAGCCCTGCATGATATTGCAAAATTCTGCCCTTTACTTTGCCCCTACACCACTCAGTTTTCCCATAGGTTTTCAATAGGTTCACTGTTACCAATCTTAGATAAAAGACATTTTAATAATTTCCTCATAGGTCTATATAAAAGCTTCAATAATTTGTGTTAGTAGTCTGTATTACTCTGGGGGTGGGGTGTTTTTTTAATAATAGTTCCTTTTCTATTGCAATTTTCCATTGATTGTTGTACAGATTCAAACAAATGTAATTCATACTCACTCAGTGTGGCACTCTATCCCTCTCTAGTGGCTGGACAGCAGAGGTTAGAGTCCTTACCAGGCTTTGAGCCAGTACAGCTTGGTCTTTTAGTTCATGCAGTGGAAGCTCTGAGTTTTAGATATCCAGGTCTCAGGTTCAAATCTCACTGCTGATGACTCAGCCAGCTGCGTTGTGTTACACAGAAATAAACCATAATTTGTTTGTGGCAGTGCTTCAGTATTGGTGTTCTAGAATGTTTTTCCAAAAGTATACTTACAGGCAGCTGGAAGATGTTTTATCACAAGCCAAATGTGGGATGTCATAGCGTCTTCACAAAGATCTGGTAAAACTTGGAGATTTGCTTTAGAATCAAAGACTTACAAGAAGAGCCTTTTTATTGGGGGGCGGTGGAAGTCCCTCCTTTAGATTCACAAGAGTTCTTCATTCAAACTTGACAGTGCTGTGGAAAGCCAGGGTTCCAGCAGGAAAGAAAGGAACAAACCAGAAAATATCAGCTACAATCAGTGATGGCTGGTTCTTGAAATAAGTAGTGAGGTGGTAGGTACCAGAAATCCTCCTTTCCTGTCCCCACTCCAGCTTCCTACCCTCCCCATGCAAGTTGGCCAGATTGTCAATGTGAAAAAAACAAGGACAGCATTACAGCGTCTGACCTGGATGGCTTTGGTGAGAAGGTAGGGAAGTTCCCAGTGAAGTGGGTAGAAAAATGGACTCTCATTGCTCTCACCAACCTCTATCTAATAGAATGAAAAACTGAAACCCTTTACTATAAAAGATTGTGTAAGAGAGAAAAATATGTATTCCATTAAGACCTTGTCTAGATTACAGCTTACTTCGGTATACTTTACGTCACTCAGAGAGGTGAATGATCCATACCCCTGAGCGACGTAAGTTATACCGACCAAAGCACCGGTACAGACAGTGCTATGTCAGCAGGAGAGCTTCGCCTGCCAACATAGCTACCTCCTTTGATGGGGGGGAGTAATTAAGCCAATGGGAGAGCTCTCTCCCGTCAGTTTAGAGCGTCTCCAGTACAAGTGCTACAGTAGCACAGCCTTAACAGTGCAGCTGCGCCAGTGTAAGTGCTGTAGTGTACATGTAGCCTAAGACTTCTCTGTGTTATCCCAGCCCTAGCCTCTTCGCCCTCCAGTCTAGCTCTCAACCTTCTGTCTACACGACTGCTTTCCCCATTCTCCACAAACACACCTGTATTCATATCAGCTCTCATCTAGATTCGCTCTGTCCTCACCCATTCAGTTCTGTCAACCCAGCCTACTTACCTTTCAGCTCAGAACTCTGTTTATAGGTTTTTGGCTTCCTTCAGCTTAACCCTTTCCCTCACCCACTCCCCAGCCAGTATCTATAAATAAATAAAACACACATACGCACAAACTCTCATGTCAGACTACTCCAGAATAACTTCCCCACCTTTCTGCTAACACCCCCAACCAGGATCAGGAACACTTCCTGTCCATCCTTTAGCTCAATCTCTTCACTTCCTAACAACCTCTGTGCACCTAAGAGTCATCCTCCCCCTCATTTGAGGACACTCTCTCCCCGGACTTAGAAACCCACTTCCTTCCTCCATCAGACCCAGAAAATCACTTCCTAAGACCATTAAATCTCCTCCCCACTCTTCCTTACCACCCTCACAGTGTTCCCCAGCTCAGCTTCCCACCCTTTCCTGCTCCAGAATCTCTCCCCCCTCCCAACCCTGCATTATTGCATGGCCTGAAGGAGGAAGAGCAGAGAACTCCATATCCCATGTCTGTCTGAATTAATCCCATAGAGGCCTGTATTATTGCTCGTTCTGCTGCCTGAAACCCATAGTTAGGACACTTTGTAGCAGGTTTTATGGCAACCTGTAATAGGCAGCCATATTACAGCTACTAGTGTTTTATCATTTGGATACTATTAGTGGAGCTTAGCTCCACCAGCTTCTAATAATCAGCCACACGTGGCTAATATTATTCATATTTCGTCTGATAACCTTTGAATTTTACTTTGACACCACAATATGAAACTTTCAAATAACACAGAGATTGGACTAATCTGAAGTCAGATAGACCAGGGGTTCTCAAACCTTTCCACAGCATGGATCACACTATGGTAGATAATGGACACCTGCCCAGCCATTCACAATCGCATAATATTCCTATGACCGCTACCATGATTGCTTACATGGAAATGTCATATTAAAGTGGGGTTTTTAATTGTCTTTAAAGCAATCTAGAAACAAGAAGAACCAGCGCAGTGAGATCAGTCAGCTCTCATCAGATCCTACCAAATGCTCTCTGAACCACAGTTTGAAATCCTCTGTGCTAGACTGAGAACAGACTATCTCGCATCATCCTGTGAGGGGGGGCTGGAGGGAGGGTTTTAAAAAGTGAATAATTATTTATGGAGTGGCCTACATGGTAAACATAATTATACACCTACAACTAGATAATCAAATGTTGTGTCCCTAAAAATTGCTGTTTAGCCTCCAATTTTCTTCCTGTTTACCCATAAGTATTTTGTAATTCCAGGGCGTCAGTTCTATGCACATCATTGCAAGATACTTCAGCGCCTCTTAAAAGTGAGAGACGATTGGGCAAAGCTATATATGAGCGTTAGCCAAAAGGAGATTTATTTAAACTAGCCATTGAATTTGGAATATCTAGACTCTCTAGAATGATGAACATAAACCTGAGCAGTTTAAGCCTCTGCTCTTAAGCCTCAAATGATGAGTTAATAAACTGAGTGTCGTGAAGTTTGCTCTGTGGAAATCTTGAAGATCAGAAACTGAAAACCTTAAAAGCTGAAATCCTGTGTGCTCATGTTAAAGATTCCATGGCAATTTTCACTTGTCCAAAATGTCTTCCATCCATTGTTCTGCCATGTGTTTTGTACTGCTGCCAACTCAAGAGTTGGCTGCACTTTGATGTACGTGTACTCTTGTACTTCGAGATGAAGGGTGCAACAGAAATCTGTGTGTGTTGTTCCAAAATAACTTTTATGGATAACTGTCACCCTGGTTAGGAAACAATAGAGGAGTAAAATTCACAACAATAAAATTGAAGGAAACAGGGAATTTCTTGTTACTTGACACTGGTGACATGGGCAGGGTGGATTGATTTAAATCAGCCTCAATTTAAATCATGGATCTTAATGGCTTTTCCATTTGTATTTCATTTATTTTCTAAAAAAGGTGCATGTTTATTGGTTGATATAACCATTAAAACATGTAGATTTACAACTAAATAGCATCTTTACAGTAAATTTGGTACATCTTTTTGCTAACAAGGAGAGTACGCTATAACTGTGTTCATTTATTTAAGCAATTATATAGCTTAATATTTTCAGATTCTTATTTATTGTACATTTTTAGTATGTTAGAAAATGGTGAATGAAATTCTTATTTACTATAGAATTGACTTTTTGCTCATGATTAGTGTCAAGTTGCTTTAGGATGGTAATTAGAATGTAAACACAAAACAACAAAATTTATTAAACGAAACAATCAGATATTTTGGATACATAAATTTCTTATCAAAATGTATTTCACATTTACAACTAAATGATTTGCTAAAGGAACAGAGGGATTAACTGTAGTCAGTGAATTAAACTGATTATTTCATGTCAGCCTGGGAACATTTTCAAGTATGTCTACATTGAAAGTGACTTGAGCTTAAGTTTCTGTTCGCCTAAGTCTCTTGAAGATGAGACAACAGCCTCCTAAGTTACTTAGGCTGTTTTCACACTGTTAAAACTACTAGATCTCATCCTCTCCCTCCTTGTTTTTTTTATTGACTTGAAGAGAGGGACAAGTTTTCCTTCTTTTTCAACTCCCAGTCCATTTTGCAGCTTTGAATGAATTAGTCCAAATGAAGAAAATATTTGTTGCCTGCAGAAGGAGCTACTGCCGTGAAAAGCTGGTTTAGTACTTCACCAAATTCTGATTCCAGGTGCTTAAAATAGTGACTCCCAGCAGTTCAGTGATGTCTGTCTTTAAATCATCATCAACAAACATGTACTGTATGAATAGTTCACCTCTGTCTCTGACATTTATTTTGTTTGGCATGATTGATGGGTGATTATGAGATACCTTTGTCATAGCAGCAGTATCTTCTTGAGCAATTATGCATCTACCTTGGTACTTTGAGTTGAGAATATTGTAGAGAAAATTTAAATGGAGTAAGTGCTTCAGCCATCTGCTTCTTTACTGCCTGCAATTTAACTTTGCTGTTGGGTATTTCTTTCTTTAATGTCTCTTGAAGTTCTTTCCAAATTCCATCAGCAGCAGTTTGTTCAAGGCTACAGAAATAGGTTTCAGTGTATTCAGCATATCTTCTATATTTCTCTTTAGTCCAATTTCAGCTATGTTGTCTGTGATAGTTCCATCTATTTTTGTCATGATTTTTCTTCACAAATTGTCATCAGAAAAGGCCAGATCTTAATAAATAGTTCAAAACAGTCAACCACTGAATTCCAGTGTATGTATTGGCAAAGAATTAGCTTGGATCCTCCTGCTCTTTTCAGTAAACCTGAAGCAAAGGGGTTGTTATGGAAGTGTTTTGCAATTTCAACATTTTCCTTTATTCCTGGAGTTGTATTTAAGTCTTTGGCTAAAAGATGCATCATATAAGCGCTGTGCCCATACGTTATAAGTTTCAGGTTCTCTTCATTATCATCTTCTAAATTTCTTCTCAGCTGTGCTACATTTGCAGCATTGTGACAAAGCTATGCACTCGACACTTGAATTTTTGTTCACCGTTCGTTGTTATAACTTTCACTGCTCCTACTTTTAAGTATTCTAATGTATGGGCATTTCCTGATATAGCAGTTGTTTCTGTAAGACAGACAAACACCATCATCTGTTGTCACACAAGAACATATTCCTAGATAATTGTGTATGTTGCTTCACCCATCTAGACTCATACTAACGAATTTCCTGTCAATGTTTTTTACACGTTGTTCAATTTCCTTCTCAGACACTGCATCCAGCAACGTTTGATCCAGTAGGTGAAATATAGCCTCATCATAATGGGTGAACCATGTCAATGAAATGTTTGTTCTGAACAAGATGAAAATGAGAACTTGTTGCAGAAATGAACCAAGCAATCTTTTCATCTATGGAGTCTTGCTGGAATTTGTTGGTCCTGATTATGAACTCATCTGTGGTTTTACTGGACGACAAACTTTTGATTTGTTTTGGGGGTTTTGTACAAGTAATTTACTGGCTGTCGTATGTTTAGTTGAAGCACTGGTGGTGGTAACAGCAGATGAATCTGAAGTTGTAGACATTACAAATGATGAATCTTAAATAACCCCTTATTTCTGAGATGTAACGTGAAACAAAATGATAAAAAGTCATTCATTGAGTGCTACTCAATGCACTGCTTTAAAACAAATAGATTGTAAATGAAAGATTACTCCTACAACAGCTGTGTGTACCACTGTTTAAAATGATATAATTTATTATCAGCCTAGTTATGCAGGAATAATAATAAATCATAAGGATTATCTAAATCTATTTAAACCCTTATCTCTAGCAACCTACCAAACAGCTTGGGGAGGGGGGGTGGAGAGATTTTAAAGGTTAAAATTCATATGTGCCTAATAAACTTTACTTTTAAAACAGGAAATCTTCACCTAGGATCATACTGAGCAATAAAAAGTAATTTCAGAAGTCCAGCAGTAACAGTAAAAATGTAATAAATAGTCCCACAAACTAACATACCAAATATATTTTGAACATAAACATTTTGAAATTCTTAAGTAATCCGCCCAAAACGCAAATTTGTGACAATCTAAGATATAATTTACTAGCATAGTAAAACATGGTAGGTAGACCATAAGAATGGTGCAAAAATAAGTTTAGTAACCAGCTGACCCAGATTATTGATACATGCCCATATCATCTTCAAAGTCACTGTTCTCTGAGAAGTATTTTTCATAATGTTTCATTCTGACTACCAGGCCTTTCACCTCTTTGTTGCACTGTTTACATTTGGCATATTTGTTTTTTACCCAGAGGTACAGGAATTTCTTCGAAAATATTCCCAAATAGGGTCTTTTTTTTTTAAATGATGTGCAGCCATGGAAGTTTTTTTTTCCAGTTCTCAGATCTTGAAATCAACAGTAGAGGCTGCACCCTGAAGAATGTTGTCCCTTCTTCTCACAGTGTTCTTGCTTTGACACCAGAGTTGCTTCTTTCTGGTTGCATGCTCTACGCCTCTTCCCTTAGAGGATCAAGCCTTTAATACAGTAGATGGCCTATTGTGCCATAATTTGCAAAGCTTGACCTCAAAAGTCAGATGTTTTTCCCCTGATTCTTTCTTTTTATATAGAAAAGCAGCCTTTGACTCAACGTTTTTGATAGCGGCTTATGGATTCATCATATTTATTTTTTTATTTAAATGTTTTAAGAGTTTATAATAAGTTTAGGTCTTTACATATCTTGTATTAAATTCAGATTTCAATATAAACAATTTTTTTAAATTATAATTTAAATTAAAATGAATCATTTAAATTAAAATCTGATTTCTTTTTTTATTTTTTTTAAACCAATTTTTATCCACCCTGCTTGTGGTTTATGAAGAACCACCTACTGAAGTCTCTTTTGAGCAGAAACTTGGCCTTGACGTACATTTGCAAGGTGGGGTATGTGAGAAATAGTGATTAGTGTTCTGAGGAGACAAGGAAAGCTCCTGGGGAAAGGCAGAATGGATAAATGTATAGGTAAATATTGCAGTCCTCGTGATTAAATCTATTGTTTCATAGGATATCAGCTTTAGAGAGGACAAACTTGTGAGAGCCTCTTTGACCTGCTTGCTTTTGTGAAGGTGAATATTTCTGGAGAAACCTTAATACCAGATATGCAGTGATTTAAGATCTAACTTATTCTCATATACTGATCTAGAGTTTCTGTATACTAAGTGGTATTGTATACACATTGAGTTTATTTTGAATGTGTTCTCACTTTCATTTTAAACCATTTTGTCCAAGTGGTTTTGGGTGTTTGTGTTGTTTCAAGCAGCCTGTTGTCCAAGCAGAGAGAACACAAAATATCCAGGGTCTGTTTTGTCCTGTCAGCATACTGAATCAGTCTTTAAGCTAAGTTAATGGTGGCGAATATAGATTTATGGTTTTTTTTCTCTGGCAGGGTTGTCTGTTAAGGGACAAATTAGAGATGGTTGTCTCTGTGACGGGATCCCCCCCAGGGTGCAGCCTGGGACTGTTGGACCGCTTAACTTTGTCCAGCCTGGGCTGTCTCTCACAGTGCCTTGCTAGTGACCAGCAGCAAACCCCTCCAGGTGCTGTTATCACTCAGCACAACCGCATGTGGAGCCCCACACCCAGCTAGCTTGCATGAATGCTCCCAGAGCCACTCATGAATCACACAGAGAAAGGCACCAGAGCCAAATCCCCCCAGCACTGTACCTCAGGAATATACCGTCTTGCACTGCTCAAGATGGGCAGTGTGGATTTATTAATTGGTTCACCACTTCAGCAATGGAAAGTGGTTATACACCAGCCTTTGCAAAGCCTGAGATTTGCCACACACTTCATACAAAATCACTGGAAAGACAAACAGTTAAATGAATTTATTGACTATAAAAAAAGATAGATTTTAAGTGATAGGCAAAAAGTCAGAATTAGTTACCAAAATAAAATAAAATATAAGCATGCAGTCTAAACTCTCAACCCTATTAGACTGGGCAACATCTAGATTAAGCACTTTCTCACCCCACTGGATAGTGCAGTCCTTAATACACAGATTTGTTCCTTAAACCTTGGCCAGTCTCCTCTGTTGGAGTCTTGTCTTCTTCTCAGTGTTTTAGGGTATGTCTTCACTACCAATGTTAAAGCACTGCTGCGGCAGCGCTTTAATGTGGTTGCGTGGTTGTGGCACTAGCAATGTAAAAAAAAAAAAAACCCACCCCCACGAGGGGAGTAGCTACCAGCGCTGGTGCACTGTCTACACTGCCACTTTACAGCACTGAAATTTGCATCGCTCAGAGGGGGTTTTTTCACATCCTGAGCAAGAAAGTTTCAGCGCTGTAAAGTGGCAGTGTAGACAAGGCCTTAGGGCATGTTTACACTTGCCATTTAAAGCAGAAAAAGTCCGTTTTTTGGTCAAAAACCATGGGAGCATCTACACTTGCCAATGACTTTTTGCAGTGAAACTCAGAAGTTTCACTGCAAAAAGAAAACCACCTTCACGAGAGGCATACAGCTCTTACCAGTGATGCTTTTGCAGTGATGTGCAAGTGAAGACACGTTCTTGCTGTTTACACAGCTTTTAGCCTCTGGAGGATATCCCACAGTGCCTACATGACCACTCTGATCAACAGCTGTGCTGCCAGGTAAACAGACATCCACCCCTACCCCTGTAAAGCCCCAGGAACTTTGAAACTCCCCTTCCTCTTTTCTTGGCAAGTGTTCACTTATTTGGCCAGGTGACAATGCGTCCTCCACAGAACAAACAATCCCCTGCTTGGAGCAATGCTGAGCTATTGGAGCTGATCAGTGTTTGGGGGAGAGGAGGCTGTGCAGGGACCCAGGATGCACCGCAATCACCCCTCCTCCTCCCTCCCTCCCCCCCGCTTCCCACAAGACCCATTGTCAAACTGGAGAGAGCTGCACTGTGGGATAGCTGCCCTAGAGTGCTGCTCTCATCAGCGATGGAAGTGCTGCTCATGTAAACACACTCTGATGCCTGAGGAATTAAGTGAGTACACAAACCAGCCCTTTACTTTCACCGGACCAGTGAAACTTAAAATGCAAAAACTCTGCAAGTGTAGACATACCCTTAGTTGCTTGCAGCATAGGTGGGGGCAGGAGAAAAGGCCAAGCCTGGGCCCCCTGTGTTCAGTTTTATATCCTCATTCCATGTGCTTGTAGAACACAAGTCCAGGCATGTCTGGGGGGCATTGCTGAGTCTTCAGGCAAAATTGAGCAATCCCCTTGGTGTGGCCTCATGCAGGTAAGTCATTGCAGCTCCCTTGCTGGACAATGGCTGTTGATGAGTTGTTTCACACCCTGCCCGGGCATTGGTTACTTTCCTTGCTGTTGCTTCTGGGAAGCTAATATCTGGCTGATTTCCCAATTTACAACATGTGTGAGTGACAACCATACAACACAATTCTCGTAACTTCACATGCATTAATGATATACGTATATGGATAGAGAAATTACTTTCAGTAGATTGTGACCTTTTCCCTCATACCTTGCAAGGCACGCTTTATACGTAATATCACAATTATATACTGATGAGGAATATGGGAGGTTACAGGGTGCTCTCCCAAGGTACAGAATGTCAGTCTCATGGCAAGATTTAAATTGCTTCTGCCTCTTGAGCTTTGAAAGTGGCCACTCAACGCTCATTACATTATATTTTTTTTAAAGCGCTACATATCGTATGTAACTCTGAAACCTGCAATTCAAGAGAAGCTACTCCGTCTTTAGAAGTTGGCTAACCACTGTTCCCTTTTTTCTGTTGTACGGTATGTCTAGGTGTTAGTCCTTGTTGTAATATTTTAAGTTACAAAACAAAAATGATGTAATTGGAGTAATTATTTACTTGGTAACTGTCAAACCAGCAACAGTTAGGGCCTGATCCCGAGGTGTGTGTGTAAGTCCCGTTGACTTGAATAGGAAATGAGGAGGCAAATCATACCTTATGTTCCTGGCCAGATAAGTACTTTGTAATTGCATAGAAAACATTCTGGATTGTTGACTGGTTGTCTTTGAAATGATCATGCAGGTGACATGACTTTCATGCCTTATGTAGTAATAAATATTCTAATTATAGGTTGTTTTAAAAAAAAGTTACAAAATAAGTAAAGAGTGCTGTATATCTACAATGTTTGATCTGCAATATCTTGTTTTTTAAGAAATAGCTAAATTCCTGAAAATTACATACAGATAGTATTTTAGTTGAGTTGAATGGCTTTAGTAAGAGATGCTTTAATCTGCTATCTATAGGAAGGTTGGTCGATTTTTACCTGCAGTATTTTGGTATTTATGTACATTGTGCAGTGGCCATAAATCTAGGTTTGAGGTGTCTAGGATGTTTTTGTTTTCACTGAGGGATATTTTGACTTTTAAATTAAACATTCAATAACAAAACTAATATGTAAGCAGTGCAATGTGTCAACTTTTTCCATGGGCACCCAATTGCAGCCCTGTTGATCTCATCTCCAGTTTCTGTTTTTTTTTAAAAAGAGATATCTAATGATCTGGAGCTTAAGGTTTCTTAATAAGCAAAAGATAATATGTAAGTGACATGGGAAGGTGTGGATGCCTTAACACAGGGAGTTAGGAGAATTTGTAGGCTTGAAGCACAAGATCATCTCATGAACATGACATACAACACCTGTAAAATGCAAGCTTTTGCCTTGATCTGACATAGCCTGGCAGTTACCCTTGGGATAGACATGGTGTATCTGAGCCCCTTTTAGAGTTTGTGAAACTCATTGATTTCAGTGGAGTTTCACAGGATGTAAATCTGGGTGGAATTTGGCCCTCGTGAAAAATGGCTATTACACTGACATTTTTATGCTGAAAATCTACAAAGTCGGATACACAGAAATAATAATAATAATAATAAATATCTAGACTTGTGTAAACTATTATTAGTCTTACCCACAGTTTTTCAGAAATATCCTGTTGCTACCTCTTGAAGCTTTAATTTATGAAACAATACTGGTGGTCAACTATCAAGGTGTTGGGAATCACTCACTTGTTGTTGTTTCTTCAGATGTCGAGTATGTGACTTCGCCACAACAAATATGAATAGTTTGAAATGTCATATGAGGCGTCACCCACAGGAGCACCAGGCAGTGCAGCTAATGGAACAGTACAAGTATGTAACAGTTATGAGTTGGCAAAAGCCGTAGTAGTGTGATTGTTACCTTATGAAACAAAGTGGAGTTCAGATTCATTGCTTTCTCTGTAGTCTAAGTAAAAAATAGCGTAGATAGGTAGTCATGAATTATTTTTTCTCCCTGTCTTATTCTATATTTCCAGTTGATTAACACTTGTACAAAAGCAAAAAGTATTGGAGCTAATTTGGAATTCTTAGTGTCTCCATGTGAGACAGAACCTGGAGTTCCATTGTGTTATCCTAGAAAAGAACATGAGTGTCACTAGTCTCTTATGTTTGTGTATATTTCATAAATAAGTGCCATTAGTAGTCTGCCCCCACATGCTACATCAGAGGTGGGTAAACTATGGCCCACGGGACCATCCTGCCCAGCCCCTGAGCTCCTGGCCGGGGAGGCTAGCCCCCGGCCCCTCCCCTGCAGCCACGCCGCCAGTGCTCTGGGTGGCGGGGCTGGCTCTGGCCGGGCAGTGCGGCTGCCAGACATGCCGCTCTGAGTGGCATGGCAAGGGGGCCAGGGGGTTGGATAAGTGGCAGCGGGTCCCAGGGGGCAGTCAGTGAGCAGGGGGCGGTAGGATGGGGTTGGGGGGGTGTCAGGGGACGGGGAACAGAGGGGGTTGGATAGGTGTGGGAGTCCCGGAGGGCCTGTCAGGGGTGTGGATAGGGGTTGGGGCAGTCAGGGGACAGGGAGCAGGGCGGTTAGATGGGGGTGAGGTCCTGGGCGGGGGCGGTTAGGATCAGGGGGTCTCAGGAGAGGGCAGTCAGGGGACAAGGAGTGAGGGGGGGTGAGGTTTGGATGGCTCAGGGGTTCTGAGGGGAGCAGTTGGGGGCGAGAAGTGGGAGAGGGTCAGATAGGGGTGGGGGCCAGGCTGTTTGGGGGGCACAGCCTTCCCTACCTGCCCCTCCATACAGTTTTGCAGCCCTGTTGTGGCCCTCGGGGCAAAAAGTTTGCCCACCCTTGTGCTACATACTGAGAAACAGTTATGAAAAACGAAATTCTAATACTTCAGCATGGCTACCCAGTGCTAACTTGCAACAAGGAGTTAAAAACCTAGGATGAAAGCAAAAATGCAAAGAAACTAAACAAGTCATACTGCAAGACTGGGCAGGCAACCAGGGCCATTGGGATAAATCACATGCATACAAAAGTTGTGGTCTCAAGAGAAAAATCTAAATTCTTCACAACTACAAAATGTAAACTAAACCTCCCCACTATGCTCCTTTCCAAAGTGCTTTCTAGTAGCACTAGATACCATGCATGCTGCAGCCACACACTACACCAGGGGTCTCAAACTCAAATGACCACGAGGGCCACCTGAGGACTAGTACATTGGCCCGAGGGCCCGCATCACTGACACCCCCCACCTGCTGCCCCGGCCCTGCCCCCATTCCAACCCCTTCTCTGAAATCCCCATCCCAGCTCCGTCTCCCCTCTGCCCCTCGGGGATGCAAGAGGGGTGTGGGGTGTGGCAGGGGCTCAGGGCAGGGGGTCAGGGTGCGGTAGGGGGCTCAGGGCAGGGGGTTTGGCTGCAGGTGGGGCTTGGAGGGCTGCGGGGAGCTGGCAGGCTGCAGAAAATAACCCCGCAGGCCACGTGTTTGAGACCCCTGCTCTACACTCTGTAGGAAAGCATTCTGCAGTCATCTAGGATTACTGAAAACTTCCACACCTCTGTCCTCCATGTCCCTGATGATCCACTTTGTCAAAGGCTGTGAGAAAATTTCCACAGTATGTCAATTTAGGACATTATTTAACAATGACATTTAATCATTCAGCACAGGTTAAGCCAGTAGGGCACAAATTAAACTGAATTCTGTATAGGGTTATCCTAGGCACCTGGCTGTGCCTCCCCTAACCGGCCCTCCATCAATTTCCGAAACCCGATGTGGCCCTCAGGCCAAAAAGTTTGCCTGCCACTGGCCTGGAGTCTTCAGAACTAAAGATTAATTTTTAATTAAATATTGTCATGTGATGAAGTCTCCAGGAATACATCTGTATGATGATTTGTTATAGAAATAGGGAAACTGATCTCCACATACTAGACACAACTGCAGAATGACCTGGGTTCCATCAGCTATGTCTTACATAGAACCACAAGATGAATGCACACTGCAAAAATTAAGTGCTTTTATTGTCTTTTGCTAAAAGTGTAATGTAAAAATACATTCTGTAAAACATTGTCCAAGAACAGCAAACTCATTTTACTTCTGTTTCTTTCCTCACATTATACTTTATAGATTTCCTATGGGATTATGTTGTGCAATATGCTCATATATTGACCCATGGATGAATAGTACAGACAGTGATCCTGGAAGTTGCTGAGCACCTTCAGTTTTGATTTGAAATGAATGATAGCTGAAGGTACTGAGCCCCTAGTAGCATTAACCCCATAGTGTTTTATAATCCTGAGAGCAAAAATGTGATGCTTAGTGACTGAGCTAGGAGTCTGCTCTTTAAACCATGAGTATTTAAAAATAAGTATTGAACTGTCACTTCAGTTAGTTTGTACTATCAAACCTGAATAAGGAAAGGGTTCTGCAGTAAAATAGTATATGAGCATGTAATTAGAGACACAAGGTGGGTGAGGTAATACCTTTTATCGGACAAACTTCTGTTGGTGAAAGAGAGAAGCTTTCCAGCTACACAGAGCTCGTATTGAGGTCTGGGAAAAGTACTCAGTGTCACAGCTAAACACTAGGTGGAACAGGTTTCAGAGTAACAGCTGTGTTAGTCTGTATCCACAAAAAGAAAAGGAGGACTTGTGGCACCTTAGAAACTAATAAATTTATTCGAGCATAAGCTTTTGTGAGCTACAGCTCACTTCATCGGATGCATTCAGTGGAAAATACAAGTGGGGAGATTTATATACACAGAGAACATGAAACAATGGGTGTTACCATACACACTCTAAGGAGAGTGATCAGGTAAGGTGAGCTATTACCAGCAGGAGAGTGGGCGGGACCTTTTGTAGTGATAATCAAGGTGGGCCATTTCCAGCAGTTGACAAGAACATCTGGGGAACAGCGGGGGGGGGGGGCGCGGGGGAGATAGTTTTACTTTGTGTAATGACCCATCCACTCCCAGTCTTTATTCAAGCCTAAGTTAATTGTATCCAGTTTGCAAATTAATTCCAATTCAGCAGTCTCTCCTTGGAGTCTGGTTTTGAAGTTTTTTTGTTGAAGAATATATATGCCATCATGTGCCAGCAATGCGCTCTGCCATGTACATTGGCCAAACAGGACAGTCTCTACGTAAAAGAATAAATGGACACAAATCAGACGTCAAGAATTATAACATTCAAAAACCAGTCGGAGAACACTTCAATCTCTTTGGTCACTCGATTGCAGACCTAAAAGTGGCAATTGTTCAACAAAAAAACTTCAAAAGCAGACTCCAATGAGAGACTGCTGGATTGGAATTAATTTGCAAACTGGATACAATTAATTTAGGCTTGAATAAAGATTGGGAGTCGATGGGTCATTACACAAAGTAAAACTATTTCTTCCTCCCCCTCCGTTGTTCCCGAGATGTTCTTGTCAACTGCTGGAAATGGCCGACCTTGATTATCACTACAAAAGGTTTCAGAGTAACAGCCGTGTTAGTCTGTATTCGCAAAAAGAAAAGTAGTACTTGTGGCACCTTAGAGACTAACCAATTTATTTGAGCATAAGCTTTCGTGAGCTACAGCTCACTTCATTGGATGCATACTGTGGAAAGTATAGAAGATCTTTTTATACACACAAAGCATGAAAAAATGGGTGTTTATCACTACAAAAGGTTTCCTCTCCCCCGACCCCACTCTCCGGCTGGTAATAGCTTATCTAAAGTGATCACTCTCCTTACAATGTGTATGATAATCAAGGCGGGCCATTTCCAGCACAAATCCAGGGTTTAACAAGAACGTCGGGCGGGGGGGGGTAGGAAAAAACAAGGGGAAATACGTTACCTTGCATAATGACTTAGCCACTCCCAGTCTCTATTATCATACACAATGTGATTATCATACACATTGTAAGGAGAGTGATCACTTTAGATAAGCTATTACCAGCAGGAGAGTGGGATGGGGGGAGAGAAAACCTTTTGTAGTGGTAAACACCCATTTTTTCATGCTTTGTGTGTATAAAAAGATCTTCTATACTTTCCACAGTATGCATCTGATGAAGTGAGCTGTAGCTCACAAAAGCTTATGCTCAAATAAATTGGTTAGTCTCTAAGGTGCCACAAGTACTCCTTTTCTTACTACAAAAGGTGTCCGTCCCCCCATCTCCCCCCGCTGGTAATAGCTCACCTTACCTGATCACTCTCCTTACAGTGTGTAGGGTAACACCCATTGTTTCATGTTCTCTGTGTATATAAATCGCCCCACTGTATTTTCCAATGAATGCATCCGATGAATGAGCTGTAGCTCAGGAAAACTTATGCTCAAATAAATGTGTTAGTCTCTAAGGTGCCACAAGTACTCCTTTTCTTTTTACAGGTGGAACAGATTATTTAGCATAAGTAATTAACACATATATACCGGACTCCTCCTCATTCAAGGTGAAGTGGCCCGTTAACCTTGAATGGTCTCTTACAATATGTGTTAACTACTTATGCTAAATAATCTGTTCCACCTTGTATTTTTAGCTGTGACACTCAGTACTTTTTCCAGACCTGAAGAAGAGCTCTGTGTAGCTGGAAAGCTCCTCTCTTTCACCAAACAGAAGTTCTTCTGATAAAAGGTATTACCTCACCCACCCTGTGTCTCTAATATCTTGGGATCAACATGGGTATAACAACCTTGCAGACATATAATTAAAGACTGTTGTAATGCATGTGCATGTGGGGTGGAGTTGTAATTGGGTGGGCATCTTTACCTTTTGTTCCTGATTCAACTTTGCAAAATTAAACATTCTTTTAGCTATACTTTACTGATTTAAGAGGGAAGTTGGGATTTTAAAGGTGTGCATTCATTTTTATTTATTAAAATGGAAGGATTGTGATGTAGCAAAGTTTTCATTCAGACTGAGACATCCATTGACTCTAATTTGAGAAGCCCACTTGTCTGAGAAGGATTAAAGTTAAACAAAACAACCCTGTTCTCCCCGTAGAATTGTACATTTCCTGATATGTAATAGAGATAGTGATGCTAAAAAACGTGGCCTTGTTATATGCCCTGTGGAGCAGGCCTTCCTTGCCACATGCATGTAGTGTACTATATATCTTCATATAACCTTTCAAATTAGGAGTTCTCCACACTATTCTGTGGAGGAGCGGTAGGTAGAATTTCCTTTCTTTTGTCTTCTGGTTAGTGGAAATTGCAGTCATTGCAAGTTCAGGCGGCTGCATTTGGGCTTGATCCTGCTGCCATTAAAGTCAATGGCAAAACTCCCATTGACTTGTGTGGTGCAGTATCAGGGTTTCCAGGTGTTATACTAATAGCAAATATTTTTTGCTCTGAAAATTAAAGTTTTTAAACAGGTGGTAGCCATTTTACAAATCCATCATAATATAACTTGAGATGACATTGGGCTAGTTGGACAGAAAAATTTGGCTGTTGTTGAAGGGTGATGGGATTGCGACTGAAGTAGATTCTTAGCTGTAGCTGAGAGTACAACTACTTGAGGTTGGAATTCTAACAAAATGTGAAAATGCCAGTTTCTGATCATAATCAAATTCAGCATACTATCTACAGGTTTCAGAGTAGCAGCCGTGTTAGTCTGTATTCGCAAAAAGAAAAGGCGTACTTGTGGCACCTTAGAGACTAACAAATTTATTTGAGCATAAGCTTTCGTGAGCAACAGCTCACTTCATCGGATGCAGTGAGCTGTAGCTCACAAAAGCTTATGCTCATGAGCTGTTGCTCACAAAAGCTTATGCTCAAATAAATTTGTTAGTCTCTAAGGTGCCTCAAGTACTCCTTTTCTTTTAGCATACTATCTAATTATGGATAACTGAGAGCTTCTCAAATGCTAGAGGCACCTAGCCCTCAGCCCCTGTGCTTCACAACTTGCTATTGATGGATGCCCCAAAATCACATATCCTTTTGTCTGTTACGTAGGTAGAGTGTTGATGAATTTATATCTTAAAATTACTTTAACCATAAAACTTCTAAAATTCTTTACTCTTCATTTTCATTTATGGAAAAGTCCCATTGTATTTAATTGGGATTAAGCCAATATGTTTCTATAGACATGGAGTAGGATTCTATACAAATTTATTTAAAAACATACTTAGGATCTCATTCTATGAAACTTTCTCAAAAGTTTTTGAATCATCCAGCTGAATTCCATAATACATAATTGTCTGAATATGATTGGACATTCCAAAAACATTTACATTATGGTTTTGTTAGACTTTTTCATGAGGGTTTTCAGTAATCTTAAATTGTAACTAGTGTTGAGAAGGGAGGAGTTAATGGAATAATGAAGAAGCGAGAAAAGAAAATATTGCAGTGTCACCTTTGTTACAAATTCCCAGGTCTTCCTTCATTTACCAACCTTTGCTATTTATATACTTTTGTTCTTACAAAATGTAATTAGGGATGGTATAAAAATGTCTGCTGTGTGAATTAAATATCAATTAGGAATACAAACTAAATTTAATGGAGAAGCAAGTTATTGTACATGCACAGTAGTTCAAAATATCATAAGATAATCTAAATTTATTACCTAATAACACACTGAATTTCATTTCTAAAATGGAAGGTAAGTTGAAGTGATCAGAACTAGTGCATTTTTGTAGTATTCAAATAGTTTTTTTTTATAAATGGCCAAACTGACAGTGGCATTTTACGTTTTTTGTTTTGATTTGCTTTTTTTAATTCAATTTGGTTTAAATAATTTTTAGATACTGAGATCTTGCATTCAAAGTTTTATTCTGAAACACATTTACTTGGCCAGGGTATAAACTTAAAACAAGGAAGGGTTGACATGCTTTATTTATAGTGGCATTAAATTATTATGATATACTGGAATTGCTGCAACATGGAGAAATTTCTCTTTGACCACATGTTAGGAGAGAAGGAGAATTAGTTCTCTGCTGTATTATCTCATTTGACCTGTTTAAGAAAATTTAGTAAAAAAGTGAGGTATTTGACTTCACTTCAAATATCTTCTCTTACGCTCATTGTTTTTCAGATGTTCTCTTTGTGGATATGTATGCAGCCATCCTCCTTCCCTGAAGTCCCATATGTGGAAACATGCAAGTGACCAAAATTATAATTATGAGCAAGTGAACAAGGCTATTAATGATGCAATTTCACAAAGCGGCAGGTGTGTATGTATGAAACTTCCTTACAAACTAGAATCCTTTAATCTAGACTTTTGAAAGCACCCAACCTTGACCCAAGATAAACTACAATCTGCAAATTTAAACAAACAAAAAAAAAATTTTTTTTTTTGTTATTTTTTAGGTTTCAAGGGCAGCTACCTGGAAAGACGCTATTAGAAAGCACTGATGAAAGTTTAGTACCTGTTCTAGGGAGTTCAGAGAACTTGGTGTCATTTTCAGAGTCCATTAATCAGACTACTAATGAAATTTCAGGTTCTAATGAAAATCAAAAACTTAATCCAACAATTAATACCTCATGCAATTTAGAAAAGAACTCCAGTCAGCCTCATCTTGGCACAGAATACTGTGTTCTACTCTTCTGCTGTTGTATTTGTGGTTTTGAGTCCACCAACAAAGAAAATCTGTTGGATCATATGAAAGAACATGAGGGTGAAATCATAAACATCATTCTAAATAAGGACCACAATGCAACTCAGAACTCCAACTAGATGAAACTATCAGCTAAAAAGAAGAGGATTTCCTAAAATGGTTTTTTTCTATCTTTGCTAATGTTGCCTGAGATACTTGCTCAAGAGAGGAAATGCAAGTGAAATTTACTGATTTCCCAATCTGAGTCTTTGTTGCAATTACAGACATAATTTAATTAGCTAAAACCATTAAATCTCCATTTTGGGGAAACTGTGGAATGATCCATCTAACCCTTTATCCTTCACTGTGATGCCAAGAGTCTGGATTTCTCAATGCGTGGTGTTAATCCAAAGTGCATTAGCGCAATAAGAAATTCAAACTCAGGAGCTAAACAAGGTATTAGCTCAATTCAAAAGGCGCTTTTTTTTTTTTTTTTTTTTTTTTTGGCCTTGAAAGTGTTTAGTTAAGGATGTCGAACTCATTTCAGGCGAATATTGGTTTTTTTCTTCAATGCAAAGGACAGTAGGCCAAATACAGGTTATGAATTAATGCTCACTTAAAATTTACTGTTTGATTCTGAGGGGTAGATGGTGGAGTGCTCCTAATTTATTTTTAAGGCCTTACTCTTTCCAGCTCAGCTTTTCTGAATACGCAATACTGGATAGTACTCCTTTAGTCACTAATCCAAAGTGCTGATTCAAGGCAGCAGAAGCTGTGTGGCCTGAATGCAGTAGGTATCTTGCCAATTATTTGGCTAGATCCTAAGTAAATACAAGATCTTATTTTAGACATGCTAAATTCATATGTAAACATGACCCACTGTTTAACGTGTTTCTTTAAAATATTCAGCCAAACCTCTAAAAGCAAGTGGATCATGATATAAATTGGCATTTTAACTAGTGACTTTTTCATGTCAGTACATAATGAGTGCCATAATCTTGGGGTGGGAACAGGCAAGCACCAGAAATGTAATTGACAAAGGGGCAGATTTTTCAAGGTATTTAGGCCCTAAAGATGTAGATAGGCGCCTAGTGGGATTTTCAAAAGCACTCTGTGCATAGCCACTTTTGAAAATTGCACTAGGTGCCTACCTACGTCTTTAGGTCCCTAAATACCTAGAAAAGTCAGGCGCTCACACTGTCTGTTGAAATAATTACTCAAAAGGTATGCTAATCTTTTCTCATAAAATGCTTCAAATTTCACAAGCGAATTTAGCAAAAATAATTTCTAAGTAAAAATTGACTTGCTTTGTGGAAACAACCTTTACTCCATTGCACCAAAATAGAAAGGAACAGGATCCATGATGGTTAGTAAACATTACTGATGCATGTGATAAGGATTCTCAAAGGGAACTTGATAATTGCTATGCGTTATTTTTAAAGCAACCCTTAGAAATTTCTCGCTTTTTAAAACCATTTTGCTTCTAAAATTCTAATGCTGATCTTTCGTGTAATTTAAATGACGTACATCAGTTTACATATCAATGGGAATTTCAGTATGCAGGCTAATTGCCAGGGAACTCTGCCAAAATCACTTGTAAAGTTGGCCCCTAAAATTGTGTTTTAGTATATGCTTGCTACAAAAAAAGTGTAACATTTGAAAAGGAGCCCTTTAGCAGTCAGACTAAAACATTCTGGTGAAGTTTGAAACATTCAATTCTGGTTTAAAGGTAGCTTCAAAACTGTAATTGCACTGAAGCCTGCCCAGTTCTTGGCATCTCAGTTTAGTTATGCCTGGGTTAGTTGCTCATTTGTTAAAAATGGTTAGTATACTATTGTTTTAAAGAGTGATGCAGAAAGTTTTTTGTATTTATTACCTATTTATACATTTTTTTTAGCAGAAATAAGCTACAACTATGTAAACCTGAAAAGCTGGCATAGGAGTAGTGTACAGTCTTCATGGTGCTATTTCTGTGTTGATTTTCTAAGTTCTCCTGTGGACAGTGAAGCTGGTCAAACAGGAAAGAAAGAGGATAGTTTTTTATATACAACTTTAATTTTAAGAAGCAACCCAGAGTATAAAGTCTGGATAAAGGGCAGAGTTGTATTTCAAGCTGTACTGGTGATCTTTTAAAGTGGATTTGTTTTTAAACATTTTGAACTTTTTCTATCTTTAAATAGTCCTATTCATTTGGTTATAAATTAGGTTATGTACAAATGTTGTTTTAAAAATTGATAAAGATTATCATCATACAGCCCATTACACTAATAGGTTTGACCTATCCATGAACTAAACATAGTACATTTCTCATGTTTTAAATAAAAATGTAAAATAACTTCTGTATGTTTTACATTTTTTTCTAAAAATAGAATATACACAGGCCAATCAGAAGGGAATTTTTCATATTCATACAGGCTAATTTGACACTTTAAAAACATGATTATAATGAACTATTTCAATCACAGATGGAAAATATTTAATCAGGGTACTGGTGTTGTCTTAGTGACCAGTGTTGACACCAATATTATATCCTTAATATAGAATTCTGGTGTGTTTAAAAAAAACCAGGAAATTATTGGGCATATTTTTAATATCTGAGATCATAGAGCACATTCTAACATTCCAGCTCCTTTTGTATTTACAGATCCCATTTATTGCAGTCATTTGAAAATCTGGTAAATATAAAGCTTTCAAAGAGTCTACAGTAATTTGAATTTTAAATTCCTATTTTAAACTCATGGAAACTACAGTGTGCCATGACCTTAACTTAATTTTTCCCCATAATGGATCATGCATTTTAAAGTTGTTACACTAATGGAAATATGTGAAGAACTTGGAGGCGTGAGCTAGGAGAAAGATGGCACTGAGCCCAGATTTACAAAGTCAAACTTTTTATTAGTCATGTTTTTTCTGGGTGCAGTGTTCAAATATAATGCACAAAGACCCATTGTAATATATTGGAACTACTAACCAAGGTATAGCTATTTACAGCGTGTTCTTTACCATCTCATTATTTGTGCGAGTAATCTTTGGTTAACCATGTGTTGCTCTAAAGCAGTGGGGGGGGGGGAGCTTCTAAAATCTGACTAGGATAAATACTACAACTGCCAAGAAATAATTACTTGCAAGCCTGCAGAAAATAAACAAACAATCTTCATAGAGAAAAATTCCTTATTGATTGTGCCCATGCTGCCATCGATTCACATTCAAAATTCCCCCTTGACTTTAACAGAAGCTATGAATGTGGAATGATTACAGAATCAGTTCCTAAAAGCAAGTATTCTGATCATACCACCTGCTTTGGAAAGTGCTGTGTGGTTAGTTTGCATGTTTTGGGTTTGTTTTAACAGCACTTTTCAGGGTTACAACATTTCAATCTTCCCATTCCTTTGAGAATTTACAAATATTTCGGATACTACTGGCACACAGAACTAGCAAATCATCATACTTGCAGTGCTATTTGTTTTTCTTTCAACTCTGCTCTAAGCAGATTTTATTCACTGATATGGACTATAACTTAAAGCCTTTGCTCTAGATACCTACAATTCTGTTATGGAGGAAATTTCCATTTTCTACTAATGAAATAGCTGGGGATCTATAATCTTCCATTGTATCTTTCTACTTTGTACTTGGCCTAGAAAGAGAGAGTGGGATTCAGCCAGAGTTACTGTATTCTCCTGTCCCAAGCACTTATTTAATCATTAAAATAAATTGTACAGTGGGTGCTCAAAGTATTGAGGAATAAAATATATTTAATAGAAATTTACATTTGCATTTGATATTCATGGACATGAGTACATGTATTTTTTTAAGAAAAGGTATTATAACACTATGGCACTGCTTTTTATAGCCAAAGTATAAAAAAATTTAGAAGACTGATGTAAAGACTGCAGTTACTTTTGACACTGTATCTTATTAAAATAGAATGAATTGCATTTTATAAAACTATCCAGCACATTAAGCTGCATGCCTTAAGCTCTCTGTAGGATTGTGTTCCTGATCGAACAGATTGTCTGTTTGGAACTATGAAGCAAGTCTGTAGTACTACTTTAACTACCTTCTGAAATACTGTACGTTAGAATAATTTATTTTGCTTTACAGGAGTTTGTCATGTATTGACTTTAATATTGTATTTTGGTAATAAACTTTTTTGTTAAACACTTCTTAGTGTTCTGGTTTTATTTGTACAGTATGAGACAAGTATTTAATAGGGGGAAGCAAACTACACCTTTTGAAATGGGAAGCAAGTACCATTGTGCAAATCCAATCTGAGCACCCAAGCAGAGATCATGATGCTTTATATAAGCAGAATGCCTTTCTTCTGTAGGGGCACACAAAGCCATAATCTAAACATTAACGCATTAAAAACAAAAATATGACTCTCCATTCTAAAATGCAGGATTTAACAATCCAGGGGGGGAATTCACAGAAATTATATGAATATCAAATTATATTGAAAACATGTATTGAACTAAAATTTAACTTTCATTTTTTATACACAGTGCACTAATAAAACATAGCAAAAGTAGGTCTACATATAGGGATGAAGGAAAACTAATAAAATGGAGGCATTACTAATAATGAGACTTAATATCAGATAATCTAACTGGAACACAATGAGCTACTGTAGCCTTGATCCTTAGAATATGGACAAATGTTGCACCTTCTATACTGAAGGGTATGTGAGTATAAAACAACTTCACAGTATGCAGTACATAAGAGACATGCAGGTAATTCCAGTTTAAGCTGGTCTTTGTGCAGAGCTGTTGATTAAAATGGTAGAGCTGAAAGATCAAATTACTTGTTTTCACAATTTCTTCCAAAATGGTGTAATAAACAACAAATAAAGGCAGTCAGAAAGGGCCTGTTTAATTGCTTCCTTAATACTGGCCTAGGTTTTGATTTGTTGTAATCAAAATTAACAAAATTGAATTGTCCAAAATGTAACTTTCAGAAACAAATTTTAAGATATTAATCTTTAGTTTTACTGTGTATTTAGGTGTCCTGGCATATTAGATCTCTATTCCCAAGGTAATGTTGGCTAACTGCTTTCAAAACTTTACAGTAAGTTATTTCAGCAAATGTACATAGAGTAATAATTCTCAGGTGTAATTCTCCAGCGAGCACATAGCCCGCATAGCAGCCACTAGTGGGGAGGGACAGCAAAGGAGAGTAGTTTAGCATGATGTCTTCTAGTTATGTATATGGTCCCTGGGAATCAGTCAGCTGACGCAAGGCAGAACAGCTCCAGGTTGCTCTATTTTGTGCCAGGTCTGGGACAGAGAATCCAAGAGCCTTATTTGCTCCTTGACAGTCCCCAGCTATGTTGATTAAACAGTATCTGTTTCGGTTAAAAGTTAAGGTGCTTCCCCCCAACCGTGTGAGACACATCAGTATGCATTTACATTTTCCTCACTGTTTAACCTACAATTTGCTATGTGAATACCCAAAACATATGTGCTAATATTCCAAGGTGATGACTATAACGGATTGCTTTAGTTAATCTGGAAGACTTTAATATGACTTTAGTACATGTCCTTAGATGCATGGATGATTTCGTAAGGGTATTCTATTTTGCCATTATACAATTTTAAATTGTTCACAGTTGGGGCACTACTGTGTTTTGCACTGCATTAACCAATCAGAAGTGTTAGTGGAAATTGTGCTGCTAGAGATCATCCAATGTTCTCCCCAAGATGGGAGATCTGGATGTTTTTACAAACAGCTGCCTTTAAGTTACTGGTAAAGATCAGCAAACTACTGATCATAAAAATGTAGGGCTGGAAGGGAATGCTAGAGATCATGCAGTCCATTATCTCCCCCTGCCCTCCTCCTCCCCCCAACCCTCCATTCCACAACCTCCTTCCTACTCTATTCCAGTACTTTAACTATCCTTATAGTTAGCTTAGATATTAGGAAAAACTTCGTCTCCTTTGTAGCAAATTCCTGTTCTGCCTTCAGTGGACATGGAGAACAACTGATCACCATCCTCTTTATAACAGCCCTCAACAGACTGAAGTCTTATCAGGTCCTCCCTTGGTCTTCTTTTCTCAAGACTAAACAAACATGCCCAGTTTTGTTAACCTTTCCTCATAGGTCAGGTTTTCTAAATCTTTCACCTTTTTTGTTGCTGTCCTCTCCAGTTTATCCACATCTTTTTTTAGGCCAGGTTTATACTATAAACTTACAACAGAATAACTATGTCACTCAGGGGTGTGAAAAATCCAAAACTATTGCAACATAGCACTGTCTACATCAGGGGTTATGTCAACAGGAGGTGGATGAACTACACCAAACAGGAGAAGCTCTCCTGTTGGCACCACTGCAGTGTTGTAAATGTAGATCTGCCCTTAAACTGTGGTACCCAAAACTCCAACTGAGGCCTCACAAATGCAAACTAGAGTGGGCTAATTATCTCCTGTGTCTTACGTACAATGCTCCTGTTAATACACCCCAGAATATTAGCTTTTGTCACAACCGTATCACATTGTTGACTCAATTTGTGATCCACTATAAAACCCAAATCCTTTTATGCGGTATTTCTGCCTAGTCAGTTATTCCCCCTTCTGTGGTTTGATTTTTTTTCTTCCTAGTGGAGTACTTTGTACTCTTCTTTAATTTTATCTTTTTGATTTCAGACCAGCTCTCCAATTTCTCAAGGTCATTTGAATTCTTCCAAAGGGCTTCAACCCCTCCCAGTTTGGTGTCATCTGCAAATTTTAGAAGCACACTCGCCATGCCATTATCCAAGTCACTAATGAAAATTATGACTAGTACTGGACTCAGTGCAGACCCCTATGGAACCCCACTAGATACACCCTCCCAGTTTAACAGCAAACCATTGATAATTACTCTGAGTGTGGTTTTTCAACCAGTTGTGCATTTTATTGTAATTTAAGCTAGACCACACTTCCCAAGTTTGCTTAGGAGAATGTAATGTGGAACTGTCTCAAAAGCCTTACTTAAAAAAAAGAAAAAAAAAAGATATTACATCTACATCTTCCCCCATCCACTAAGTCAGTAACCCTGTAAAATGACTGCATGTTGTATTCATACAGTTTTATTCAGTAATCTAATTTTATAGTTGGATTTATAGAACAAGGCTTCTATTGGTTAAATATTTTGAATAGCAATAATATTAAAATGTAAAAATAGGTCCATGGAGTATTTCCAAAGAAGAACAAGCTCCTAATTATTTTTAAAGTATCTTAGGTAGCAGAAAAAGTTAGTGCTATGTATACCAATATAACACGTACAGGAAAGGGTACAGGTTAGATTGCTCAAAAAAAGTGGCCAATTTTTTTAAAAAGTTAATATTTTACACATTTCTGAAACTTAAAAAATAAGGCTTTTTAAATAGTTATTTCAGAATGTATCGTTCCATGGAAGTGTCACACTCTGTCTCAGCCTACTAAAGGGTGGTGATAAAAAAAGCATGATTATCTTCCCTTTACAAATTTTGTACATACATTTTGTTTCTTGAAAATAATTATCCTTCCTTATTTATCCATATTCTGTATATACCTTTACTTTTTTCCTCCATTGATGTGAATAAAATTACTTCTCTTCTGTATAGATTAACTCCTGCTGACCCCATCATGAAATTGTAGCTCCTATGATATTTAGTGCGAAAAACAAAGTGACCTAATGCTACACTCTGTCAAGTCCATAATGCCTCAGTTCCCATACTCTACAGTCCCTAACTCTGGCATTCACTCGTCCACCAATGTGCCACCTACGCTGCTGCTTCTAAAGCCAGGTCTTGTTGCTCTTTAAGGCCACTGTGTTAAGCCGATTTCCCCTTTGGGCTTCTTGTGGAGGATTGGGTGGTTTGGATTTATTTTGGGATCTTATCCTGTGTGAGTGAAACACACACACTTATATACAGTGGGTGCACTTTGTAAATGAAAAATATACTCAGTTGGGCAAAGAGTTCAATCAAAACTATGTGTAAGAATTTAACATTGACAGCTGTATTTTTAATAATGTACTCTTTAGAATCCTCAAGCTATAATTAGAATATACTGTAGTCTTTTCATGACCAAGTTCTGAATTCTAATTTTAGAGACCTTAACTAAGTATTTAAGTATAAACCTGGTTATAGCTTTCACATGTTTGACAAGTTACAATTTTAAAATTATGAAACAGTATGTAAGATTGTTATAGATCTCAGACAAGCTACATGAGGTATCTTATTTGCAAAAGGACTAGAAGACTAAGTCAAGACAATCAGTTTCTTGTCATAAAAATACAATATATCCAATTATACAGTGATACAATCTTTCATTTTAAAGCACTGCCACATAACCTTGCCTAATCACATTAAAGTTAATCTAAAATATCCCCAGTGGACCATAATAGGTCCTAGAACAAGTCATGGTTAAAACTTCCACTCATTATTTCCTTTTTTTTTGTTTGTTTTTAAATAGCATACAAGTGACAGTCCTCAGTTTAAATTCTATTGCCAACCCAACAAGACTAACAGACAGCAGACAAGGGAAGTTTGTCAGCACAATGTAGATGACTTTAAGTGAACTCCTTTCTGGAGAATGGATAATATACCATCTTGGAATATGATTATCTCAAACTGCATATGCTAAACTGGGATGGGACCCAGTCAGTATTTAGTTTGAAGAATTCCAGTAGAACCCAGAATGCTCCAGAAAGCTGTGTTAGCAACTCAAAGTGATTCTTCTCTCATAGTAATGTTGAACCAATATTGTTGCCTAATGCTAGGAGATGCAATAGTTGATATCTATTGAATGAGATCCAAAAGTGAGGTCCTGATTACTTGTACTTATTAAACCTTGTGTGGTATTTTACACAAACCCTAATACCTAGGTTCAGTTTCCAATGTGGGTAACTAGTTGAGCTGGTTGAATAACTAAACTGATTTGTAAATATCTTCATGAATAAAAGCTTTAAGTTCCTTCATCTATAATTCATAAGCTCATGCTGTTCAAGAATATTTGGACAACTGAGAAGAATTCATGAATTCCCAGAGGATCAACAACTTTAACATAAATGAATTCACCTGATTAGGGGTATGGAACAGCAGCCAGATGAGGAGTGATTAATAAGAATGGGACTTTTCAGCTTTGAAAAGAGATGACTAAGGCAGGATACGATAGAGGTCTATAAAACCACGAGTGGTGTGGAGAAAGTAAATAAGGAAGTGTTATTTACTGTGTCTCATAACACAAGAACTAGGGGTCACCAAATGAAATTAATAGGCAGGGGGTTTAAAACAAACAAAAGGAAGTATTTTTCCACACCATGCACAGAGGTGGAACCTATGGAACTCCTTGCCAGAGGATGTTGTGAAGGCCAAGACTATAACAGGGTTCAAAAAAAGAACTAGATAAGTTCATGGAGGATAGGTCCATCAACAGGTATTAGGCAGGATGGGCAGGGATGATGTCCCTAGCCTCTGTTTGCCAAAAGCTGGGAATGGGCAACAGGGGATGGATCACTTGTGATTATCTGTTCTGTTCATTCCCTCTGGGGCACCTGGCATTGGCCACTGTTGGAAGACAGGATCCTGGGCTAGATGGTCTTTTGGTCTGACCAAGTATGGCCGTTCTTATGTTTTTCATAGGGGCTAGAGAGCAAGCCCACCTCACACTCACCCATGGCTCCAGTCCCATGGGAGTTGCAGCATCACAGGGGAGAGGTGGCCAGGCCATATTTGAGTGAGTGGTGTTATGACAAGGCACACACTATTCCAATGCCATGCAACCCTGTGCGCCATGTTGTGATGTCCAGATGAGGGAGATGGGCTGAGCTACCGCTTCTAGGTGTGGGGTAGGCTTAGGCTATAGCCCAGTGGTTCTCAAACTTTTGTACTGGTGACCCCTTTCATTGCCTAATGCTAGGAGAGGCAATAGTTGATATCTATCGAATGAGATCTAAAAGTGACCCCTTTCACATAGCTAGCCTCTGAGTGTGACCCCCCTTAAATATATAAAAAAAGTGTTTTTAATTTATACCACCATTATAAATGCTGGATGCAAAGCATTCCTGACCCCCCCCTTTGAGAACCCCTGCTATAGCCCCAGATGAAAAAATTGTTTTGTACACCTTCTTTTGTCAATTCCTTAATATGCTTGAGAAAGCACCACGCATACCTATAGACCGCCAGGGAGGGCGATTCCCCTCCAATCCCCTGCTCCCTCTTAGTTCCACCACTGCCAGGATGCCAGTCTGACTCCCCCAAAAACCCATTCTGGCACAACTTGAGCCCTGCCTCCAGAAGGTGAAAGGGAACTCAAGATTCCCAAGTTGCACCCTTCCTCTTCTGTTAGTAAATATCTCTGAAATCCACTGGCAAAGCATGTGCTTCATCTTCTTGTTGTGCTTGTTCTACACAAAAGACAACAACATATTTCTGCTAAGCTAACAGTTACTCTATTAGTTTAGAGTAACAGCCATGTTAGTCTGTATTCGCAAAAAGAAAAGGAGTACTTGTGGCACCTTAGAGACTAACCCATTTATTTGAGCATAAGCTTTCGTGAGCTACAGCTCACTTCATCGGATGCATACTGTGGAAAGTGTAGAGGATCTTTTATACACACAAAGCATGAAAAAATACCTCCCCCCACCCCACTCTCCTGCTGGCAATAGCTTATCTAAAGTGATCACTCTCCTTACAATGTGTATAATAATCAAGGTGGGCCATTTCCAGCACAAATCCAGGGTTTGACAAGAACGTCTTGGGGGGGGGTTAGGAAAAAACAAGGGGAAATAGGTTACCTTGCATAATGACTTAGCCACTCCCAGTCTCTATTCAAGCCTAAGTTAATTGTATCCAATTTGCAAATGAATTCCAATTCAACAGTTGCTCGCTGGAGTCTGGATTTTAAGTTTTTTTTGTTGAAGAATCGCGTGACCAGAGAGATGGAAGTGTTCTCCGACTGGTTTATGAATGTTATAATTCTTGACATCTGATTTGTGTCCATTTATTCTTTTACGTAGAGACTGTCCAGTTTGACCAATGTACATGGCAGAGGGGCACTGCTGGCACATGATGGCATATATCACATTGGTGGATGTGCAGGTGAAAGAGCCTCTGATAGTGTGGCTGATGTTATTAGGCCCTGTGATGGTGTCCCCTGAATAGATATGTGGGCACAGTTGGCAACGGGCTTTGTTGCAAGGATAGGTTCCTGGGTTAGTGGTTCTGTTGTGTGGTATGTGGTTGCTGGTGAGTATTTGCTTCAGGTTGGGGGGCTGTCTGTAGGCAAGGACTGGCCTGTCTCCCAGGATTTGTGAGAGTGTTGGGTCATCCTTCAGGATAGGTTGTAGATCCTTAATAATGCATTGGAGGGGTTTTAGTTGGGGGCTGAAGGTGACGACTAGTGGCGTTCTGTTATTTTCTTTGTTAGGCCTGTCCTGTAGTAGGTGACTTCTGGGAACTCTTCTGGCTCTATCAATCTGTTTCTTCACTTCCGCAGGTGGGTATTGTAGCTATCCAACTATACTCTCAGCCCAGCAGAAGAAGCTGTCCTATCTCGGGGCCTCTCCTTCTGCCCGTCCACCCCCCCGAACATGATACAGTTCTGTGGTGACCTAGAATCCTATTTTCGACGTCTCTGACTCAAGGAATATTTCCAACATACCTCTGAACATACTAATCCACAGAGACCTCCCTACCAAGACTACAAAAAGAAGGATTCTAGGTGGACTCCTCCTGAAGGTCTAGACAGCAGACTGGACTTCTACATAGAGTACTTCCGCTGACGTGCACGGGCTGAAATTGTGGAAAAGCAGCATCACTTGCCCCATAACCTCAGCCGTGCGGAACACAATGCCATCCACAGCCTCAGAAACAACTCTGACATCATAATCAAAAAGGCTGACAAAGGAGGTGCTGTTGTCATCATGAATAGGTCAGAATATGAACAAGAGGCTGCTCGGCAGCTCTCCAACACCACTTTCTACAAGCCATTACCCTCTGATCCCACTGAGAGTTATCAAAAGAAACTACAGCATTTGCTCAAGAAACTCCCTGAAAAAGCACAACATCAAATCTGCACAGACACACCCCTGGAACCCCGACCTGGGATATTATATCTACTACCCAAGATCCATAAACCTGGAAATCCTGGGCGCCCCATCATCTCAGGCATTGGCACCCTGACAGCAGGATTGTCTGGCTGTGTAGACTCCCTCCTCAGGCCCTACGCTACCAGCACTCCCAGCTACCTCCAAGACACCACTGACTTCCTGAGGAAACTACAATCCATCGGTGATCTTCCTGATAACACCATCCTGGCCACTATGGATGTAGAAGCCCTCTACACCAACATTCCACACAAAGATGGACTACAAGCCGTCAAGAACACTATCCCCGATAATGTCACGGCTAACCTGGTGGCTGAACTTTGTGACTTTGTCCTTACCCATAACTATTTTACATTTGGGGACAATGTATACCTTCAGATCAGCGGCACTGCTATGGGTACCCGCATGGCCCCACAGTATGCCAACATTTTTATGGCTGACTTAGAACAACGCTTCCTCAGCTCTCGTCCCCTAACGCCCCTACTCTACTTGCGCTATATTGATGACATCTTCATCATCTGGACCCATGGAAAAGAAGCCCTTGAGGAATTCCACCATGATTTCAACAATTTCCATCCCACCATCAACCTCAGCCTGGTCCAGTCCACACAAGAGATCCACTTCCTGGACACTACAGTGCTAATAAATGATGGTCACATACACACAACCCTATACCGGAAACCTACTGACCGCTATTCCTACCTACATGCCTCCAGCTTTCACCCTGACCACACCACACGATCCATCGTCTACAGCCAAGCTCTGCGATACAACCACATTTGCTCCAAGCCCTCAGACAGAGACAAACACCTACAAGATCTCTATCAAGCATTCTTACAACTACAATACCCACCTGCGGAAGTGAAGAAACAGATTGATAGAGCCAGAAGAGTTCCCAGAAGTCACCTAGTACAGGACAGGCCTAACAAAGAAAATAACAGAACGCCACTAGTCGTCACCTTCAGCCCCCAACTAAAGCCCCTCCAACACATTATTAAGGATCTACAACTTATCCTGAAGGATGACCCAACACTCTCACAAATCCTGGGAGACAGGCCAGTCCTTGCCTACAGACAGCCCCCTCAACCTGAAGCAAATACTCACCAGCAACCACATACCACACAACAGAACCACTAACCCAGGAACCTATCCTTGCAACAAAGCCCGTTGCCAACTGTGCCCACATATCTATTCAGGGGACACCATCACAGGGCCTAATAACATCAGCCACACTATCAGAGGCTCCTTCACCTGCACATCCACCAATGTGATATATGCCATCATGTGCCAGCAATGCCCCTCTGCCATGTACACTGGTCAAACTGGACAGTCTCTACGTAAAAGAGTAAATGGACTCAAATCAGATGTCAAGAATTATAACATTCATAAACCAGTCGGAGAACACTTCAATCTCTCTGGTCACACGATTACAGACATGAAAGTTGCAATTCTTCAACAAAAAAAACTTCAAATCCAGACTCCAGCAAGCAACTGTTGAATTGGAATTCATTTGCAAATTGGATACAATTAACTTAGGCTTGAATAGAGACTGGGAGTGGCTAAGTCATTATGCAAGGTAACCTATTTCCCCTTGTTTTTTCCTAACCCCCCCCCCCCCCCCAAGACGTTCTTGTCAAACCCTGGATTTGTGCTGGAAATGGCCCACCTTGATTATCATACACATTGTAAGGAGAGCGATCATTTTAGATAAGCTATTGCCAGCCAGAGAGTGGGGTGAGGGGAGGTATTTTTTCATGCTTTGTGTGTATAAAAGATCTTCTACACTTTCCACAGTATGCATCCGATGAAGTGAGCTGTAGCTCACGAAAGCTTATGCTCAAATAAATTGGTTAGTCTCTAAGGTGCCACAAGTACTCCTTTTCTATAGTTTAGATGCCAGAAATCTGTGTGGTGGATTTAAAGATTCCAATCCCCTGATGAACCATTTGGGCATAAACAGGATGTCACATGATGGGATTTATTTTTTCAGTTTGCCTTTTTAAAAATCTAGCATATTAGCACCTCCCCCTGAAAACAAACACACACTTTAAAAGAGCATAATAAAGGTTGCAAAGTCAAGCACACAAAAGTTAGGAAATATCAGAATTAAGGCTGCCCATGCAACTTTAATTCACCCTCTTGTACCTATGCATTATGACACAGTCTTTAATGACATGATCATATGCTTTTTTCCCACAGGACCCTTGCCTTGTTTAGAGCACAGAATGGACTTGCCCTGGTGATGAATCAGAGTTGTGCAGTAAAGGAGGATGTTATCCGTAGGACTGCGGCCTCATTTGCTGCAGATGTTTGAAACATATGTAATGCATGATTTGGGACTGCAGGAAGAGAAATTATGTTCTCCAGATTAAGGCAGTTGATTGCTGCCTTGGATTCTCTCCCTCTTTGCCATTGAGTTCCTAGGATTGTAGGCACGTGACTTAAACCAAAACTTTCCAAAGGTGATTATTACTAACTATGTGTTCCTTATTTTCCAGGTGCCCAAATGGAGACCTAGTGTCTGCACTGCAGGAGTGATGAGCACTCTCAGCTGAAAATGAAGTCAATGAGAGCTTTGCTTGAATATATGAAGTGCTATAGAATGCGAAGCATGCTGAAAAATCAAGTCCTCGTTGTCTCAAATTGGCCACTCAAAATTAGTGGAAACTTTTAACCTCTGTGCCTCATTTCCCTACCTGTAAAATGGGGATAATATCACCCCTCCAGCTCACAGCAGTGATGAGAAGATAAATTCCTTAATGGTTTGTGAAGAACTCTGATACTATGAGGAGAGCCCATAAAAACACTCACGGAGAAATTAATAATTTTGGCTTTGTGGCAGGGTTTCAATTATGTACATTAAATAAAGCCTGGGGTCACACTCAACAATGAGGATAAAATACAATATTTAATAGCTGCTCATTAAGGAAGCCCCATTAATCCTGTGCACTGAATGAGGAAGAAATAGTGATCATGTAAACAAAGAACATTTCATAATCCTAAATATATGCTTAAATACCGTACTGAGATAGGGCCATAGACAGGAAAAAGTGCACGTACACATGCTACTCATTTTCACTGTCAACTTAGTTTAGGTTCAAATCCTAGGTTTTGCTTTTTTTCCAATAAAAAATTCAAAACAATGTTAACCTCTAGTATTCAATAATCATGAGTCAGGGCCCCAAGATTAGCTTAGAAATCATCAGATTCTAAAAAACAAATTGGGACAATACATGAGAACCAGAAAGTGAAATCAACTAGAAAATTACTACAGTACCAAGAAATATTACACTGACCAGTTTAATTCCATTCCCCATATTAAGTGCAATACACATACTGATATACAAAAAGTAAACAAAAATCATACATCTTACATTAGAATTTTAAAGGCTTGCAGCTTTAAAAATCTAAATATTAATATCCACTCCCTCCTTCTCTCTGGTGAGGAAAGGATGACATCTCTGATCCTCCTCCGTCCCTGCAGTATTCCAGCCTGAGAAGAGGCAGAAGGGGGATGAAGAACTGCTGAAGCTGCCCCCCAACCTGGAGGGGGAAGAGGGGACCCAGCAGCAGCAACCTCGCTAGGACTAGGAGAGGGGGGGTGAAGAATCTCAGGAGGAACAGAGAGAAAGCTGAGGGAGGAAGGAGAAATGACTGAACTGATGGGATGCTGAACTAATGGGGGTAGGGTCAGAAGTACTTGCTGGGCAGGGGGTGGGCAGATGTGAGGGTGTGAGCTCCTTCAGCAGGGGACAAAAATCACCTTCCCCAATAAATTTGGGAGAGCAGCCAACACTAATTGTCACACACACTTGAGGATGGGCAGGGGGAGTCCAAAAAAATCAGAGGACAGACAAAACACAATATAGCCGTTAAAAAAAAACATCTCATGATTTTTGATCACTTGAGCCTGGCAATACTAGAATCTCTAGTGTACTCGTTCATTGCTTTATAATAAGGGTTACCACAGCTTACCTGAATATTACTTCTCAAAACAGTCAGTGTTTTGTATTGTACAACTTCAAAACAATGGTTTGGGTAGTTCTGAAGATAAGGCACAACTCCCACACCTCAGAGTCCACGTTAAGGGTGCTAACTAAAATAAATTTGGCACCCTGATTGCAGCTCCAAGTAAACATTAAACAACATTATGGAAGCTACCATACATACTTTGGAACAATCAGGAATGACTGGCAGTTGGTGTTCACAAAAATACTCTTAGGCCTGACCACAAACACTGAATTAGCATTTGCTTCTAGAAAAGGGCAACATTATGAGGTCAAGACTGAAGTAACGGATGAGCTCCCTTGAAGTAGCTTGCTTTGCAGTTTCAATGCCTACAGATAAAACATTCATTTTCATTGCAGTTAATCCTTTAAGCATCACAAGCCCAAGACTGTTCTTTTACCTGCAGGTGATCTCACTAAACAAAATTGTAAGTAGGAAACAGTGAAACTATGGGATGGCGGCTTAGCCTCTTATTCCACTGGACTCAGCTAGGTTAGCACAGCCAGATAAGTCACCATATCTATTGAGGATCCCAGCCTCCTGCCCTTCAGGACTTTAAAATTCCATACAGTTTAACCTTTACTCACATTTACCCAAAGCTACCTGTCTCTCCCACTGCCAACCAAATTCTGGCCATCAAAACCCCACACAGAATATCAGAGGGGTAGCTGTGTTAGTCTGAAACCACAAAAACATCGAGGAGTCCAGTAGCACCTTAAAGACAACAGATTTATTTGGGCATAAGCTTTCATGGGTAAAAAACCCACTTCTTCAGATGCATGGAGTGAAAATTACAGATATAGGCAAAAATATATATTGGCACATGAAGAGAAGGTAGTTACCTTACAAGTGGAGAACCAATGTTGAAGGCAGACAGACAGAAACAAACACCTACAAGATCTCTATCAAGCATTCTTAAAACTACAAAACCCACCTAGGGAAGTGAGAAAACAGATTCACAGAACAAGACAGGTACCCAGAAGTCACCTACTACAGGACAGGCCCAACAAGGAAAATAACAGAACACCACTGGCCATCACGTACAGCCCCCCAGCTAAAACCTCTCCAGCGCATCATCAGTGATTGACAACCTACCCTGGAAAATGATCCCGCACTCTCACAGGCTTTGGGAGGTAGGCCAGTCCTCCCTTACAGGCAGCCCCCCAACCTGAAGCAAATACTCACCAGCAAATACACACCACACCACAGAAAAACTAACCCAGGAACCACTCTCTGTAACAAGCCCCATTGCCTTCTCTGTTCCCTTATCTACTCTAGCGACAACACCATAGGACCCAACCACACCAGCCACATCATCAGAGGCTCATTCATCTGCACATCTACTAATGCTGCCACCATATGCCAGCAATGCCCCTCTGCCATGTACATTGGCCAAACTGGACAGTCTCTACATAAAAGGATAAATGGACACAAATCAGACATCAGGAATGGTAACATACAAAAGCCAGTAGGAAAACACTTCAGTCTCTCAGGACACTCAATAACAGATTTAAAAGTAGCCATTCTTCAAAAAAAACCTTCAAAAAACAGACTTTAAAGAGAAACTGCTTAGCTACAATTTGTTTGCAAACTTAATACCATCAATTTGGGCTTAAATAGGGACTGGGAGTGGTTGGCTCACTACAAAAGCAATTTTCCCTCTCTTGGTATTGACACCTCCTTATCAATTATTGGGGGTGGACCATATCCACCCTGACTAAATTGGCCTTCAGCATTGGTTCTTCACTTGCAAGGTAACTCCCTTCTCTTCATGTGCCAATATATTTTTGCCTATATCTGTAATTTTCACTCCATGTATCTGAAGAAGTGGGTTTTTCACCCACGAAAGCTTATGCCCAAATTAATCTGTTAGTCTTCAAAGTGTCCCCGGACTCCTCGCTGTTTTCACACAGAATAAGCCAGCTTCCTACCCCACCCGAGACCTAGGTGTCTCTTCACTTGCAATCCCAATACAACTTCACGTTCTGCTACCATGTTTACCCAGCATCCTGTCCCAAATTAAGTAACGTTATCTCCCTCTCAAAGGGGCTATCCCTTGTGCCCCATGCTCACTTGGGGTAAACACTGCCCTGCTTCCGCAATCAGCTCCTAGCCACCCCCAGACAGCCCCTTACCCTTTGCCATTGCCAGCCCAGCTACAGGCACCCCCCTGCACCCCCAACACGTGTCCCAGGCACCCCCCTGCACCCCCAACACGTGTCCCAGGCACCCCCAACACGTGTCCCAGGCAGCTGACCCCCGCTCCCCACAGCAGCCCCCCGCCCCGCTCGCGGCTCCGCATTCGCAGAGACTGAGTGAGGAACAAAAGGCACCGCGTCCTCCCCATCCCCACCGCGGGTCTGAGGCGACTCCGCTCAGGCAGCGCCGGGGTGACCACGGCAGCGAGCCGCCGCCCAGCCCAGCCACAGCTGCAGCCGGTGCTCCCGCTCGGCCGCGTCGGCAGGTATCGGCCCCGGAGCTGGGGGTGCGCGGGGGCGGGGAGGCGCCAGGCCAGGCCGCGGCGGTGCAGGCCGCAGAAATGGGCTGTGTGAGAGCTGCGCCTGAGGCGTCCGCGCAGGCCGCTCTGTGTAGCCGGGCCGGGGAGCTGTGGGCGCGGGCCCGGCCCAGAGCAGCCCCACAGAACAGCTGCGCCGCTCCTCCATCGCCCCCCTTACTGGCCCTCCCCTCCGTTGCCCCCAGCCGACGGGCCCCACCTGTCCCTTCCCACCATCGCCCCCACCTTCCTCTCCATCGCCCACAGCCCTTCCCTCTTCTCTCCTCCATCGCCCTCACCTGCCCCCAGCCCTCTTCTCTCCTCCATCACCCTCACCTGCCCCTAGCCCTTCCCACCATTGCCCCCACCTCAGCCCCTTCCCTCTCCTCCATCGCCCCCACCTGCCCCAGTCCTTCCCTTTTCTCTTCTCCCCTCCCCACTATGGGCCCCACCTGTCCCTTCCCTCCATCATGCTCACCTGCCCCCAGCCCTTCCCTCCCCACCCCACCATTGCCCCAACCTGCCCCTTTCCTTTCTTCCACTGCCCCTCACCTGCCCTCTTCTCCTCTGCCTTGTCACTTCCTACCCGTTCCATCTCCTCTGCCCCTGTCCTCACTCTGTCTCACACATTGCTCCCCTGCCCATTCCCCAACCCCCATCCCATCCACTCTGCCCCAGTCCCCTTCACTCCTGGCCCATCTCCACCCTCTCCCATTGCTCCTCTGTGCCTGCCCATTCACCTGTCTCCATCATTCCTCCTCTCATAACCCCTCCCATTCCATCTCCTCTGCATCTTACCTGCCTTCCTGATCACCGCCTGCACAGCCCAGCCTATGCCCCTTCCCACTCCTGCCTCTCCCACTTCTCTATACATCCCATTCCCTTGCCCCATCACCCTTTTACACCTAACCTGACACATGATTATGCACCTGCTCATCACATATGTTCTTAATTCCCCTCCGGCCTGTCCCCCTCTCTGTCCATATCATAGGTCCCTGTCCAGTCCCTCTACACCTAAATCTCTCTGCCCTCATTCCCTCTCTCCATTGTATCACAACCACCTCTGTCCCAGCACCTCTCAACACCTACATCACCTCACCACACCTGCTGTTCTACATACTGTAGACTAAGGAATCCAATGAAATTTATGTTTTCTATGCCTGGTTATTCTAGTCTTTAATGTTATATTCATGGTAAAAATCAATTTTCCTGATAAGGCATTGGACAAAGTCTGGCTGAGACTACTATGCCAACTCTACTCCCTCCTTTCCTGTATTTGATTGATTTGCTGCTGATGTTCCTTTGTTGTTGGGATTTTCTACAGAGAAATCATCAGCATTTTTAAGAGATGTGTTCATGGTATTTCTAAAAATGATTCCCACCCCTTCTTTATTTCTGGGGGAGAAAACATACTGAACTTTGTCTTCTCCGCATCAGTCTAGACTCTAAGGTCTGTAGCTCCACAAACTCTCCGAGGTGCGTTCGGGCTTCTTTTTAAAAAAAAAATTGCAATCGGCAATGGCTCACTTAGGGAAAGTCTACACTACAGTGCTACTTCAGCCGAGCTGCACATCTGGTAAAGATGCACAGTGCCAAAGAGAGAGCACTCTCCCATCAGTATAATTACTCCACCTCTGTGAGAGGTGGAAGTTATGTTGGCAGGAGAGTGTCTCCCACTGACACAGTGCTGATGTGGACAGCGCTTAAGACGATGTAACTTGCGTTGCTTGGGGGTGTCTCTTTCACACCCCTGAGCAACATAAGTTATATCGACTTAAGCGGTAGTGTAGACCAGCCCTTAGAGCAGGGGTGGGCAATAATTTTCACGGGGGGGCGGGGGCACTCCATGAATTTTGGCAAGTTGTCACAGGCCACACATTTCTATTATATTAATGGAGGGAGTGTGGGGTCTGGGAGGGAGTTTGGCACGTCTCTGCGTGTTCCTTAGGGGGTGGGGG
Organism: Natator depressus; assembly: GCF_965152275.1. Classification (NCBI taxonomy): domain Eukaryota; kingdom Metazoa; phylum Chordata; order Testudines; family Cheloniidae; genus Natator; species Natator depressus. The sequence continues at coordinate 23,085,916 of NC_134245.1, forward strand.
GCAGCGGGTCTCCATGCTCTGCCCGTGCCCGCAAGCACTGCCAATGGGAGCTGTGAGGACTGTGCTGGGGGCAGGGGCAGCGCGCAGAGCCGCCTCCCCTCCCCACCCCCCACCAGAGGCGCGCAGAGACATGCCAGCAGCAGCCAGCCACTTCTGGGAGCGGCATGGGGCCACAGCAGGCAGGCAGCCTGCCTGAGCTCCCTGCTGCGCCGCGGACTTTTAGCGGCCCAGAGATTGCGAGAGGGCAGCCAAAGAGCCTGGCGGGCTGGACAGAAATGTTAGACGGGCAGGGGCCGTATTTTGCCCACTCCTGCCTTAGAGACTAACTTTTAAGTAGTCAAGCTTGGAGTCTGGGGATGGTGACTTATTTTTGCATTCAAAGCTGGTCATTGGTTTTAAAAGATAAAAGGACTTTAAAATTCAAGCAGGTCATTATTTATGGCCAGTGCATTATGTAATATAGTTTAGGGAACAATTTTGCAGTGCACTGATTTTGAACATTGACTAGCTGACCTTAAATAGTTTCTCTCCCTTACCCCATCTCTGGTTTGTGATATGTTTAAGCTAAATAGTGCACGAATATTACAAAAGTTGGGGATTTTTTTCAGCTGTATATCTAAACTAGTTGTGCTTTTTTTTAATGTTTTCCTTCACAAGTTTTCTTTGGTGTAATCATTTTTGCATCTCATGGCCCCCGTCCTACAAAGACTGTTAACTTTACATATTCTGAGTAGTCCTATTGATTGCATTGGGACTACTCAAAAGCCAAGATTTTCAAGTGATTAGTGATTTAGAGTGCCCAACTGAGACACCTTAAAAAGGGACTGATTTTTAAGGGGGCTTATGTTGAGTACTTTTTGAAAAGTAATTCCATTTAAGCTCTCAAGTTGAACACCAAAAATAACTAACCACTTTTGAAAATCTTGTCTACCATGTATAAAGTTATGTATGAGTGTCAGTCCTGCAGAACTCATGTCAGTCTTTCTGTTGCACTCTTTTTGATGTCTCTGAGCTACAGAAAATGACACTCTTGTTTTAGTAAAATATTTTGAATTACTGTACATGGGTATAACTTTTTAGGCCTCAGTTCACAATACAGTATGCTTGTGTGTTTTCATGGCTTGTCACACATTTTTTTGGTATTAGTTGATAAATTTTTGGCAAGGAATATTTATTGCTTTGTATGTGTGTTTAGGAGTAAGACTGAAGAATAATGTATGAAAATTATTGACATCATGACAACCATCAGACACAGAAAGGGAATAAAAGTCACAGACGTTGCTGAAGATCATCTGTCACAAGAGAAAAATGTGAAGCCTGATGGAAAAGTTCGATCTGGTGGGTAGTTATAAGAAATGTCGTATTGTGGACTCTCACTAATGTCAATCTTTTGGTATCTACCCTTATGCACAGATGAGAACTAGGTATTGTACCAAATCTTTATCCAAGTATAGCCAAACCTTCTTTATGATCAAAGCTACTGTAGTCACGGGGACACTGTAGATTACTGCGCTAGATTCTGTTACCTGTTTTCAAGTTCTAGTTTAGGTTACAAATTAAGATAATTTTGTGAACTTCATAAAACCCAGCCACATTTAGCAGCGTTCATCATCGACAGTCTTTGCTCAAGAGAGGCGTAGGATTGGAGTGACTTAAACCAGTGGTTCTCAGCCTTTTTCTTTCTGAGGCCCCCTCAACATGCTATAAAAACTCCAAGGCCCACCTGTGCCTCAACAACTGGTTTTCTGCATATAAAAGCCAGGGGCAGAGTTAGGGGGTAGCAAACAGGGCAGTTGTCCAGGCCCCACGCCACAGGGTGCCTCCACGAAGCTACATTGCTCAGGCTTCGGCTTCAACCCCAAGTGATGGGATTCAGGGCCCTGGGCTTCAGACCTATGCAGTGGGGCTTTGGCTTTCTGCCTTGGACCCCAGTGAGTCTAACGCAGGGATGGGCAAACTACGGCCCGTGGGCTGCCAGCCATTTTAATCCAGCCCTTGAGCTCCCTCTGGGGAGCGGGGTCTGGGGCTTGCCCCGCTCCAGCGCTCCAGCTGGGGAGGTGGTTTGGGGGCTGCTCCGCACAGCTCCCGGAAGCAGCAACATGTTCCCCGCTCTGGCTACAGCCTCCTATGCATAGGGGCAGCAGGGGGCTCCGCTCTGCATGCTATCCCTGCCCCAAGCGCCGCCCCTGCAGCTCCTGTGGATGGGGCAGTGCACAGCAGAGCTGCCTGGCTTTGCCTTTGCGTAGGAGCTGGAGCGGGGACATACTGCTGCTTCTGGGAGCTGCTTGAGGTAAGCGCCACCCGGAGTCTGCACCCCCGAGCCCCCCTCCCCAGACTCACACAGTGCTACCTTCAATATATCTTTTGTTTTGTTGGTTTCTTTATGTAAATGAAGGAAGGACAAAGGGAAATTCTTTCATGGAAATGCTTGAGAGTTCACACCATTTGTTCTTATTTTTGTTAGGGTCACATTTTCAATTTACAGCCTCAGATTTTGTGCCTGCAAAATTGGGGCCACCTGCATTTGTGCATACATTTTGAATAGGTGGGGGTCCAATTTATCCAATTTGTGTGCACAGATGTAAATAGGCAAAATACAGCTCTGGTATAAGTGGACAAATCCATTGTCTTCAGCTCCATTGAATCATACTTGCTTGTATCTCATTTGAATTTTGTCCAGTGCAACAGATAGCCACTTATATTAGATATACATCCACATCACAAAAAGCAGGATTACTGAAATCAACTTGAAAAAGATTTTAAAACGAAGTGCACATGAGCAGTAAACTGAGTTGCTTTATTTAGAAATGCAGTCTTTGCATTATATAGTCTATAATTTTGTTCTGATGTCAGGAGGTGGTCATCTGCAATTCAGAGCATGACATCATCAAAGACTGCTTTGATCAATGCTCAGCGTCAATGTGGAAGTTTATTTAACCTGAAATGCTGTTTGAAAAAAAATTATAAAATAAGCAGCCAAGTTCAGAAGTTTAAAGAAAAAAGATTTTGATATCTTGTTTTGTGAGCTAACAGTCATGCTGTAGTTCATTAATTAGAAACAATGCCCTGGCGGGTATTCCAAAAACTCTTTGTAATTTAGATTTATAAATTAGATATGGTGTTTATCTAGATCTGTATGAGATCATAGGACTGTTTTTAAAACTGCAACTTTACGTTTTCCTCTTCAAGCAGCGGCTTTTTCATTCTATATGTAACTAAAAGATTGCTATACCCGAAAATCACAAGTACAGTTTCCATAAAGCAGTTTGAGAACAAGGCTATAGTTACATACAAGTCCTAGACCCCACTAGTGGTGGTTCTGAAATCCATTTAAAATATATAAGTAGAATGGGAAGCTTCACAATCCCAGAGTGAAAGTGTTTTTCTTCTATAAGTTTACACAGGTGGAAAGCTATGGAAGAGACTTTCACTTACAGTTGGTGGAACTGTTGCCATCTCTTTTGGACTTCTTACTTCTGTTTATGTTGCTACCCTACATGAAAATGACCTGTGGTTTTCCAATATTAAGGTAATGAAATTATTTTGATAATTGCATCAATGCTTTCCTTGGACACTGTTTGCAACATGAATGTGTGTGGTAGGCTATATGCTTTTTTTTTTTTAAATCTATTTGTCAGTCATACTGAAAATATAGAATGTTCTATCTGAAGACAGGTGTGGAGGAGGGTGCGAGCGAAAGAGCGCACATTTCCCATTTTAACTTTTTCCCCCTACTTCCTCACATTGAAAACCTTTCAATCACTTCCATAAGTACTTTCCGAACTATGCTCTAAACATGTTCACACAACATTTTTCCATTATGTTCCTGCTATATTAATAGTAGCTCAAAATCTTGCCTACAAATGATCACCTAGAAAAAGTCAAAAGCTGATTTCTCAACATTTTTAAGAAGTATTATTTTAAGAAAATAGGTGCCTTCCCAAAATCCTGGCATGTGACAGTATTATCTCTGTAAGAAGATCTTTAATCTGAATAAAGAATTATATCTAAAGTGATCCTTCTGATGAAAGTGGGGCACAGATAATCATCAGTAAAACAAAACTCTCCAAGTAGGTAATATTTATTTTCGGGGCTTTGGAGCGGAGCTGGAGCGCGGAGCAGCTCCTGAGCAGTGGAGCTGCAGGTTTTTGCCTGGAGCTGGAGCGGAGCCAGAGCACAGTCCAAAGCCCTGTTTATTTTCACATAATAGCATCCTTTATCTGAAAACGTAAAAGCACTTTTCAAACATTAATTAAAGACCTGTGAGAGAAATGGGATTATCCCCATTTTACAGACTAGTAAATTGAGGCATGGGACAGGAAGGTCACTTAAGTCATTGGCAGAATTAAGAATTGAATTCTACACTGAAGTACCCAGCTCAAACCACTAGACTGGTTACCCTGGTATGTTTGTTTATTAATATAGTACCTCAAATGAGGATGAGACATGTAACCACCCCTACTCTTCTTTGAGGTTGTGAGGTGGGTCCTTTCACATAAGCACTTCTTTTCTCTTTCAAGTAGAGCAAACAATATCAAGACAAATTAATCTTTGGTTTATTGCCAGTTTCTGGAGCATAAATAAATAATGCCTCATGACAGTCCCCCAGAGAAAGCTTGTGTCCCCATTTTCTGGGGCTTGCCAATTAGGCCTGCTGTGGGTGTAGCTAACCCAGCCAGAAAATTTACTGTTTCGCCATATGTCCTTTCAGCAGACACCACACTGGAACTCAGTGGAGCCCACAATTGTACTTCAAACTGCCCCTGACAACTGGACCCCACCCCCAACTAAGGCTGGCAGTGGTAAAATCCCTTCCTTCTCAGGGCATGCAGCTTCCGACCCACTCACCACCCACCCTGTATGCAAGGGATGTGGTTGCTGCAGGGAAATATACTTCCTTGTGCCAACACAAGCAAATTTGGCTCAGCAACTCCCTAGAACACTGTCTCTCTCCAAGAGATGTTCAAAGAGTAATCTAGCAAAGATGACTTAGCACAAACAGATTCTCTACTCAGGTAAAAATCCTGGTCCTCAGCCAAATCCTCTCCCAAAAGGAAAAAAGACTTACCTCCTCAAACTCAGCTTTAGGTAAAGTTAGTTTCACAGCCTCAGAAATACTTGTGCTGGTGGGAACCACTGTGTGTAGGACTTTTCCCTTTCCAAGAACCAGTGATGAAAGATTTTTTCCCCAGTATTGTTCCAGAGGAAAATTATTGTTATGCTGGTGTCTAAATCAATGAAAATAAATGAACAGGCAAGTTACTTTACTGTGAAAACACTTAGTCCTCACCGATAGGTACCATATATACACCATATTTTTCTAATAGATTAGGTAAACATATTTTAATTATTTATACTGTAATACTCTTATACAATGTGTATGAGCTTCTTTACCACATTAACACCTTTTTATAATACGCACCTTTTTGCATTTCCAAAAACATTTTCATACAGGTACTAAAAGCAGTAGTTACCAGTTACTGAAATAGGTACTGCCAAACTGCATGAACAACATTCTTTTGTGGCAGCCTCATCTTTCTTTGATTACACAGGTAGAGATGTATACTGTTGATAAACGTGACGTTCACTTTTGACAGTCTTTACTTTTTTGGGTTAAATATGTGTGTCTACAAATCCATGTACATGACTGAAAAGATAAAACGTTTTATATTTGCCTCTGAAAAATTCAGTAGTTTGTGAATGTCTTCAAACTATACAAGATGGCACTGACAAATGTGTTTATCATCACAGTTATGTTGCTCAAAATTGGACAAAATGCACACTTCAATTTTTTCTTATTTCTAATGGAGTTAGAAATCTACATTGTAAAATAAACTTTAGATATTTTTCAGTGATACATTCTGTTTATTGGAGTGTACTCTGTGTGCATGCTCACTTTGCATTGTTTCTAAGAAAATAAGTTTTCTATTTAGTAGATGTTAAGGGTCATATTTTTGGTGGGCTTCAGATTAACCTTTAACTTTGTAAGTACAAATGTAAAACTTTGACTTGAATAGGCAGACAAGCATTTGCAAAAATAAACTTGTTACGGGCAGTTACCTGATATGCCTATGCTTATTTGATCATGCAAACTTAGAGGCTATTTCTATAAAGTTGGCTTCAAATTGTTTAACATGATTTAAGAACAAAGGGGTTATCCTCTGCTATTTGTGCTTTATTTGCCAATTAAGGAGGACTTTGGGATGATTCAAAGCTGCAGCCATGTGCACTCTTGCAAGATACTGTATGTCCATCTATAAAAGACATTTAGACATAGGGGTGTCCATATATAGAAAATTTTTTTCATTATGTTTTTCAAATAGTATATACTGTATACTAATATAGGCAGTGAAAGTTAGTGTATAACCATTTAGATCTTTAAAGTTATGTTGAAAACAAAATGTAAATGGTCTATTTTCTTAATCTTTTTATGGTTTGGCTGATACATATATTCCTGCATATTTGAACTAAATTTCCTCAAAACTGTGTAGCAATATGCCTTATTTTTCTGGAGGTCTAAATGCTGGTTTTATTGCATGTAATCTAATCTTTGACAACAAATTATTGAGAGCCTTGTCTAAATGAAGTGCAGATATTATTATGGGTTTTTTTGTTTGTTTGATTTACTAAACATGATGTATACTGGAAATGGAAGCCATACTAACACACACTCAGTGTTTCATAACCCAAGGACCTACAAAATTCTCTAACATATAGCCATTGTTGAGAAACAAGGAAAATGTCTATTATAAGAGAGAGTTCATTTTTTAAGGATGTAGTCATACATTTCTTTAAAAGTGTTACTGAGCTATCATACATCTATTTTTAAATGGCTTTGATTGAAAAGGTTGTAAAAAAGACCGATTTTTTACATTTGACAGTGATAAATACTTTAATACATATAAGAATTCCATAAAGCCACCATGAATGGGATTCACACAGCGGACTGAGATACTGTGCTGCCTAGTGGAATTCACAACTCTGAGGTAGATGGCCAGGCTCCCTATACAATGCATGGGGAGAGATAGGCATCTAAAAACAGGATTCACAAAAGCCAGCATACTGAGTGGGGAGCTGTCTAAACTAATAAGAAATGCTCAGGAAAGTGGTGTGGCCTAAGCCTTGCTCCTCAAAGGTAGTTTAGGCGCTAATGTCCAGGCAAGAGGGAGGTGCCTTCTTCCACTCAGGATTCACAACCATAAATTATTCTGATCCTCCTAAACCAGGTTCGTGATTCTTGTGAAAAACCAGGGAGGTGGTCATGTTCCCCTTATAACCTTTAGCCCAGTTGTTAGAACACATATCCAGGATGTGGGAGACTGGTTCAAACCCCCTGCTATCTGATGTGGAGCAGGGGGTGGAACTTGGCTCTCTTGTTTTGCAGGCAAGTGTCCTAACCATTTTGTTATGGAGTATTTTATGCTATGGAGCTCTCTCTCTTTCCCCTTCCCCCTGCTGTTAATGCTGTTCCACTGTGTATAAATACTTAAAGTTTAATTAGATCAGGGGGACTGTAGCCTGAGTCTCCTGCGTCTAAGGTTGCCAGCTCTCCAGGAATTGAAGATTAATCTTTAATTAAAGATTATGTCATGTGAATAAATCTCCGGGAATATATCCAACCAAAACTGGCGACACTACCTACTTCCCAGGGACATGTCCTAACCACAGAGCTATAGTCTCTCTCTCCCAATGAATATTAAGTATTTATACATAATGGAATAGCTCCAACAGGAGATATTGAGAGTCCCCTATATTCCAGAATACCCTGTAGCCCAGTGGTTAGGGCACTCACTTGCAATGTAGGAGGACCCAAGTCCATGTTCCACATCAGGCAGAGGTGGGGGATTTGAACCTGGGTATCCCACATCCTGGGTGATTAACTCTGACCATTGGGAAAAATGTCATAAGAGCGTTAACGGGCCCCACCATCCTCTTCCATGCGGGTTTGCGTGTGCCCTGAGCATGCCTACTGGATTAGGCCCCAAAGGCAAGATAGGCCGGAGAATGTAAACTTTGTAAATTCCATGGGGGCTTAGGTGTGAGTTAAATTCAGAGCTGCTGGACAATGTCAGGACTTAGGCAGCTGTGTGCATGCCCAGCCACTGACGTTCAGGTGTGTTGGGGACTTAACAGTGGAAACTTAGGTACCATGGGAGTTTAGGTACCTATAGGGTTATATGGCGGGTGAGCAGGGGTTTTGTGAATGCCAAATGTTACCTAAATGTTGGATTTTAAAAGGCACCTAAAGTATTAAGCACCGAAGTCAGCCTTGTGAGTCTCACCCCTTGTCTCTCTGAATTTAAATATTTTAGTGTCTTTCTATCTCACATCAGCTACAATTAGCGAGTTGTTAAAAATTTGTACATAAAAACAACTAATAAATTATATTGCATTTAAAGATGAGTTTGAAAGAGAAAAACAGTATTCATTGATAGTATAGATATTGAGATCTTTCATTTGTCAGACAGCATGAGATGGGATAAAGAGGTGGTAAGTTTCAAATGAGGTGCAACAAGTTATATCGGCAAAGGGCTGGATTCACTACTGTAGTTTTACCATAATGTAATTTCTTTGTAATCCAGATTTCACTTATTTAGAAATTTGAGTTTATGATAGATAACAAAGGATATCCTAAGGAGTTACAAATAATGTATTTACAAGCTAGAAATATATATGCAGTTGGAGGGTGATGTTTAGAGGCCTTAAAAGCTGAAAAAAGCCTACCATAGTGTAGGTCAAATTGGATATGAGCTTGCAATATAATATAGAATCAAAGTCAAGGTGACTTTTGGACTGCATATTTAAAACCATCATTTCATGCACCTAAGCAACTGACAGTTCCTCTTGGCCGGTCACTGGTGAGACCACATATGGAATACCATATACAGCGGGGTAAGGAACCTTTGTTCTGTTGATGCATTTATGCCGGCCACAGACTCACAGAAAAAACAAAAACAAAAAAAACCCCCACGGATCACACACAGCTCCCGTGTCGAGGGGAGGCTTGAGGCTCACCCCCGGCAGCAGGGCAAGCCAGTGCGCATGGCTCCAGCCCTGTGGGGGGCCGCTCGGGGCTTCCCGTAGGGTTGCCAACTTTCTAACTGCACAAAAACGAACAACCCTGCCCCTTCCCCGAGGCCCTGCCCCTTCCCTGAGGCCCTGCCCCCACTCACTCCAGCCCTCCTCCCTCAGTTGCTTGCTCGCCCCCACCCTCACTCGCTTTCACTGGGCTGAAGCAGTGGGTTGGAGTGCGGAAGGGGGTGAGGGCTCCAGCTGGGGATGCAGGCTCCGGAGCAGGGACAGAAATGAGGGGTTCAGGGGGCGGGAGGGGGCTCCAGGCTGGGGAAGAAGGTTGGGTGCGGGCTCTGGGGGTGAGGGTTTGGAGTGTGGGAGGGGGCTTAGGGCTGGGGCAGGGGGTTGGGGTGTGGGAGAGGGGTTGGGGGGTGGGTGCTAGCCAAGCAGTGCTTACCTCACTCAGGCGGCTCCCGGTCGGTGGCGCAGCAAGGCTAAGACAGGCTCCCTGCCTGCCTTGGCTCCGCGCAGCTCCCAGAAGCGGCTGGCATGTCCGGCCCCTAAGTGGAGCTGCTACCAGGCGGCTTTGCATGATGCGCACTGCCTGCAGGTGCTGCCCTGCAATGCTCATTGCCCACAGATCCTGGCCAATGGAAGCTGTGGAGCCAGCACTGGGGGCAGGGGTAATACGCAGAGCTTTCCTGATCACCCCTGTGTTTAAGGGCTGCAGGGACATGCCGGCTGCTTCTGGGAGCTGCGCGGACCCAGGGCAGGCAAGGAGCCTGCCTTAGCCCTGCTGCACAGTCAACTTGACTTTTAATGGCCTGGCAACCCTAGCTTCCCCCGGGAGTGGGGCGAGCTGGCACTCGCGGCTCCAGCCCCGCGTGGAGGTGGGGGTGCTCAGGGCTTCCAGCTCGCAGTGCCAAGACTTGCTGCAGGCAGGATGAAATTAAGCAGGGGACTGGATCTGCACTGCAGGCCATAGGTTCCCAACCCCTGATGTACAAGTCTGAGCATTTCAAGGCCAGAGAAATGTCCCTAAGTTAGAGGGAATTAAAAAAACAAACAAAAGTACAGTATAACCTCAGTGTTACTAACACCTTGGGAATGGAGGTTGTTTGTAACTCTGAATTGTTTGTAATTCTGAACAAAATGTTATGGTTGTTCTTCTAAAGTTTACAACTGAACATTGACTTAATACAGCTTTGAAACTGTACTATGCAGAAGAAAAATGCTGCTTTTTTTTTTTTTTAGTAGTTTGTTGAACACAGTACAGAACGGTACAGTACTGTATTTGTTTGTTTGTTTTGTCTCTGCTGCTGCCTGATTGTATACTTTCAGTTCCAAATGAAGTGTGTGGTTGACTGGTCAGTTTGTAACTCTGAGGTTCTACTGTAAATGATTAAATGCGCTGAAGGGGACAATTTAAAGGGACAACTAAAATAACTAAATTTGATGAGCTTGGCTAAATGACAAATAAGGAAATATATGATAAACAACCCTAGCTATTATGAAATTATTTAGGGTGTTCTAGAGGTATGTAAAGTTAAAAAAAAAAAAAAGATTAAATTGAACAAAGGAAGAATACAAGCTGAATAGCAGGAACGTTTTTTCTAACATTTTTTAAAATCTATTAAAACTATTTCCTTAATTGAAAAAGTTTACCATCCTGTAACCTTGCACATGATCTCTAAGGTCCAATCCAGTGCCCATACTTCAGAGGGCATTGGATCAGCCTTTAAATCAGAGTGAACTCTTAGGTAAAGTTAAATTGATATTGAAAATATCATTACAATAGGCTCAACTTCTTGGAAAAAGTAAATTGCAGTTTTTGGATGCAGCATTAATTAACAGTTTTTGTTTTTAAAAGTTTCCTAACATTTTAAATAGAATTTAGCAGTGAGACCACGAATTTGTTGGGCACTGTGAAGGATCTGTTTGTTGTAAAACATTTAAGTGCGCAGTCTGTTCTGTCACTGATAACAGGGATATTGTTATTAGCATTTTCATATATATTAAAAGGATGATCTGTCATAAAGAATAGCTTTTTATTTAATAGAGCTTGGCTCTCCACTGCGCTATGCCTGAGTGCTGCTTGGATGCAGTGGTAAGGTGGAGCTGTCAGGGAGTCAGTCATGGACTCCTGATTCTCAGCTGCTTGGCCCAAGCCCAAGACAAGTTAAAGCTGTCAGGGGCAGATTTAGTGTACATTACTGATGCAGGGTCTTTAGCAGTCAGCCTGTCAGGGCTTTAACAGTGAAGAACTGGACATGGTGGCGACTCGGTCATTCCCACCACTCTATCATCTTATGCCAGAGGGGCTCCCTTCACCTCCTCCCCACAGAGTACAATGCTGTACTGAACACATTTGGCCCTAGTCTGGTTTTTAATTAGGTGGACCAGAGAATCTGCGTCACTTATTTTTGTGTATATACCCTTTAGGTTTAGAAAATGGAAACTTTATTCTGAATTAGTGTTCCAATATGGAGAATTGATTTGTGGACATTCCAATTGCTTGGTTAGAGAACTTTGCAGAAAATCCTCCAACTTTGTTCAGCTTCAAGAACTGGAAGTGAGAGGCTTGTATTTTATACAATTATATACCGTAACTCAAAAATAAAGATAATTGAAATTGACATTTATGAACCTACTGCTAGTGATGGCCTTGTTATAGAAATGTATCAGTTCCACTGTGGAAGGCCTATCTTGAAACCCAATTTTCAATATCCTGCAACAATGAGAACAACTTTACTGTATAGCAACCGTGCAATAAAGTACTTCTTTGTAGACAGCCTTCCTTCAAGAGGCTACTGATAGCACCTTCTATGGTATGAATGAGAGCCTTGTTGATGAGTTAAATATACACACTCATCTCTGTTTATCTAATTTTGCCATGGTAATTGGAATAAGGGAAAGCCAATCTGGTGCCTCTCAACACAAAAATAGAAAAAAGCAAGTGTCCAAGAACTGTGACATATGCTATAAGTTAGATGCCATGAGAGAGAGAAGTCACAGAATGACCTTGTCCAACACAAAGGATAATATTTGCATACAATTTTAACAGTGGTCATAGGAGCCTACAGTCAGTTGTCCTGGCTAGATGATGATGAAGAAAACACTGGGCTTGAGTCTCCTCTCACTTTCACCATCTAACTCCATTGACTTCAGTGGACTTACTTCCAATTTATGCTGGTGTAAAATGAGATCAGAATCCAGCCCAATGTTCTTTTGTTAGCTCTCTGAGGGAATTCTAGAGTGCGCGCACACACACACACACACACACACACACACACACACACACACTTGAAGTGCCCAGTGTATCTTCCCATGTGTCATTTCTGCAACAGCAAATGAACTCATAAGTCTACATTTTTCTCAGGGAATGAGCTCTACTATTCCATTCATTAATAACCCAAGTGAACAGGTGTAATCCATTCGGAAAAAAACAAGCTGGATCAATACTTTAGTACTTTCCTCCTGAAGAAGTGTCACTTCCAGTGTTTGACCAGCTATGTATGTTGCTTGGCACCAATACCCTATACCAAAAGTCTAATCAACATTTGAGCAGGAGCCACGCCATTCTAACAGATGGACAAGAGATTAACCAGCCAAAAGACCATGTATGTGCATTAAGTATGTTTGCTGAGAGCATGATTCACAGCTTGGAACATTGATAGCAGCTGTCTATATTGAGTTTCCACTTGTACAGTTGAAGAGATTTGCTAATCTGACTGATCTGCATTGAAATTTAAGACTTGAAAACAAAATATATGTGTTTTTCAGTTACACAAACTATGCTTTGGCCTTGTTAAATCAGATCGAAGAATGATGGATGAAGGCAGTCAGTGTAATTAGGTCCATATTTGTGCTTTTTATATAAAAAGCTTCAATTCAATTTAGCCATTTTCCTAAATCTGGTATGATTTGCTTAAGATGGTTGAGGAAACTTATTCTAGAATCTAAGGACTTTCACTGTTAATTGTGACTAGAGCCCTTTTGTATGTTGTTTTCATTGCTTAATACTGCAATAGATGAAAGACTGGAGTTCAAAAGACTACACTGAAAATGTGCCAGACAAGTATGGACTTTTGAGACAGTAAGTGTTAAGTGAGTTTCCAGGGGAATTCGTTGGGAGAGGATAATGGAAATCCCCAACTCAGATAATGCAAAAACCCAGCCTTTTGAAGCTATGCCTGGAGGAAAGGGTCATTGTTGGCTGGTTACCTGTTACAAAAGGCTAAGAGTAAAGGACAAAGCCATTTAAAGGAATGGGTGGTCTGTCCAGTCTGAGTTCTAGTTCTGGATCTAACATGGGTGAATTTGCAACCACAGGGAAAACCCAGCTGGGGGTGTTGAAGGACTAAAACCTACCAGAGCCCTAGGGTGGAATAGGAGATGACCTCTGGTAAGCTTTTTAGAATGTGTATAGGTTCTTTTATTGTTTTAATGTCTTTTCTCTGTAATATTTTACCTTAAAAATAAATGTGCTTGTTTAGAAGGAACTGTGGGCAATATACTGGTCATAGCCCTTAGACAGAAAGTAAAACAGAGGCGCTGGTCTTTTAGGTATTCTAGCATGCTAAGTATATCACAGTGTAAGGCAAAAAATTGTGGAGCCTTAAAAATGCATGGTCAGAAAGGAGTGAGGTGTGTGTTTCCACCAGGCAGAGGTGATGGCTAGGAGCTGGAAGCCTTTAAGTGGATGCCGTTGGTGGACCACAGAGGGGGAAAATATAGTTTCAGGGCAATTGCACCTATAACAAATATTGTTGAGCATGGTTGATATGTTGCATCATAAACTGCCATGGAAAATTCTGCTGTTCCTAAGGCTATGGATACACTAGAGAGCTACAACAGCGCAGTTGTAAACTCTCCATTTAGCTGCTCTAAACTGATGAAAGAGAGCTCTCCCATTGGTTTAATTACTCCAGTCCCCACCACATAGTGGTAGCTATGGTGGCAGGAGAAACTCTAACTTATGTTGACTTAAGCTCGTAGTGTAACCATAGCCTATATCCTTCAAAATGTCTTTTCACATGTAAATTTACTTTCATAAAGATCTTTTAAGAATGTCTTAGAGCTCTTAGAAAACATTTTTGCTAGGAACACTGTAGATTCTGTGAAACATTGCAGAAGTTGAACATACAATAGTAAAATATGCACTCAGTGTTTACCCATAACAGTATATATATTTTTTTGACATGGCACACTAAGAAAAGTATAAATTGCCATTGAACTGGAAAAGTGTTGTGAATGAGTAAAGCAGATGTTATCTTAGCATGAAACAGATGTAAAACTCACTAGTGTTTGGGTCGTAAAATATAAATAGCATTTGGTTGAAGACAGCTGGTGCCAGAATTACATATTAATCATGTTTGAATGCATTTTTGCTAATTAGATCCCCCTCTGTGATTACTAAGGGGGGGGGAGAAAAGAGGTAAATTCCAAGTGTTAAAAATTCCTTCTACTTTAAACACTTAAAAAATGTTGCTTCTGTTTGAGAAAAACTTTGTATTAGTGGTGAATTTAAAACTGGAAACTGCAGCTATCCCATCCTATGATCTGGTCCAACTCTATTCATTTTGCTTAGTATGATATTAAATACTAAAAGGCACAAAGTCAATGTAGTCCACTGACATAGTAATGTTTTAGTATACTGGAAAGCAACTGGAGAGTTTCAGTGTTGACTATGGTGATTCGAATGTATTTTTATTTGTCAGTTTTTCCTCAGATCAGAGCTTCTAGTGGTTTATTTTTGTCTACAGTTAACTTCAGCAAAATGTGTTTTTGCAACATGATTCTACACTGGGGAAGAGGAAGCCATTTTTGTCTAGTTTTATGTTAGCACTGAACCAACATTGATTCTGGTCCAACATTAGGAGATGAGAGAATCAGCATGACTGTGTAAAGGAGATGCAAGTCTTAGGATACTACACAATATTGCATTAACAAGAATGGTACCATAAAAGTTGGGAAAGTAAAGCTATTCAGTTATTTCAGCAATGTGCTTTTGTACAGGAAGATGAATTAATAGGATTAGCTTTAGGAATCTTATTGCGATTTCTTCATGTTGAGATTGCCATATGTGGAGTAAGCAATCTTATTGGGTTCTCAAACCCTTTCTAGTTCTGTTAACTATAGAAAATTTAAAAAATTTCATTTATGCACTAAAGGTCACAATTATTTCTAAGATAAAATGAAAAACTAAATGATTTCACCGCATGATATTTTGTTTTCCATATTTTAATTTGTCAAAAAGTGTGCTCATCCAAGTCTCTGAGCATGTGTATAAACCTCATTAAGCACACAAGACACATGAACTAATGGAAGGAAGTAAAGATCCCCTATTGAAAACCCCCTTCTGTCTAAACTAAAGCATTGTAAGTTTGAATGCCTCACTAGGTCTCAACTGCTGCAGCATCAGCCAAAAAGACAAAAATCAGAATTTTGAGATACTGAGAACTCAAACAAATTTAAGGCTTTATAGATTGAAACTAATACCTTAATTTGAAATGTGAAAACAAATAGGAGGCCAGTGTTTTTAACCTATAAAGTATAAAGTGTTGAAGAGCTGGCTCCCTGCAAGAAACACCATTTAACAAGTGGGCAGCTGCATTCCACACTAGCTGATGTCTTCAAATGAGGTTAAGATGTAGCCCTAGGTAGAGCACGTTTGATTAATCTAGCCTTATGGTGGCAAAGGTCTGGATATCTGTAGATATGTCTGTATCTGGAAGAAAAGAGGCAGTCTTCTAGCCAGCAAATCTGAGTAAAAATATGCAGTTCTTAGCTACTATCAATGTCTGACAATCCAGAAAAATAGTAAATGAGGAACCAACAACATCCCCACATTTCAAACTTGCATGATAAAAGGCAAGCAAGCTTCTTCAATCAAGAGTGGTAATACCACCTCTGCCATTTTGTCTGTCCTTCCTCTCTCTTCCCCTCTCCAGTTTACCAACATAATATCAGCCATATTTGGATTAAGTCACATAGAAAGTATGAACTAGATGTCTCGAATCACTGTGCATATAAGTTTAGCAGCTCAGCCAGGAATTCTGTTCCTAACATGAAGGGGAAGGTTTAGATTAAAAAAAAAAAAAAAGTCAGTTGACGCATAATATAAATACTCCTATTCCAGAATTACAAAAAACTTTTCTTTTTATAAAACCTTTATTTTGGGCCTAAGTTCCTGGCGCATGTCTCTTTACCCAAGGGCCCATTTTTACAATTTTAACTCTGAGTAATTCTCTCTCATGTTGACTTTGATGGGTCAAAATGTGAGAGAGGACTGCTCATGTGAATAGGACTTACAGGATCAGGCCCACAGTTTGCTGAAGCAAGTCATGTTCACTTAGTACCGATATGTAAACATAAGCTCTGGTGTATGATTGTATCTTAAGTAGCAGGACTTCTAACTTATTTGCAGGAAGTAGAACGGGAAATTTCATTCAGGACTGAATGTGGATTGTATTACTCTTACTACAAAGAGATGCTGCAGGCTACATCCATCCAACAAGGTATTTGTAACCTGTAAAGTAAATTTTACTTTGCTTTGATGAGATGCTGTTGTTAACAAAGTGAAAAGTGAATATAATGGTTATGAAAGGTGCTGTAATAATCATGCTAAAGACAACTTTGTTGGATTCATCCACAAAGCAGGAATAGTTTAGATAGTGGAAATATAAGCTCTGCAGTGGTACATTGGTTCCTCCAGTGTACCGCCCCATGAGAAAGTGAGATCACTCCTAAGTGTGATAATGAGGCAAAACACTAAACAGGTATAGAAATGGTTTTACTCAACAATAGCTAAGCATTTGATATGCTGTAACTGCTTATTACAATAATTATAAATAGTCAGTACTACACTGTGTTCTACCCCCTTCCCACCCTTTTTTTGTATCCATGGGTTGTGTCATAGGCAGATTGTTTGGTGGAAGGGACCTTTTTTTGGCTACATATTTGTACAGTGCCTAGCACATTGGGGCCCTAATGCCTGGTTGAGACCTCTAGGTGTTCTTGCAAAACAGATAAAGAATATCTACTATGATGTCGATTGGGGTTATTTGTGATAGTGTCTTGTCTTCAAGACACAGGACTGAGACTCCAATTAATTTTCCTTTTGCTACCTAGCAGCTAGTATGGTTGGTAACAATTTCATCAATGCCAATCTCAGCTGACTTTAAAACACAGTGACCTAAAAGTGAATGGCTCATGATCCCACTATTAATGTCCCAACTCTAGTGCCCCTAACATAATTTATTATTGCAATTTCCACAGCATCATGTTTATAGGTACAATATTGCATGTTGACATACATTACTAAATATACAGAATTGCATTCACTGTATAGCAGTCCAGTAATCTCCATTCTAAGGGTACATAAACACTTCAATAATTTAAAAAAAAAAACAAAACAAAACAAAAAAATACCATACCACAGCACCAAGTCTCAGAGCCTGAGTCAATTGAGTCTGGCTCCTGGGTCTAAAAATAATAGTGTAGACCTTTGATCTCGGGCCGGAGCCTAGGCTCTGAGACCCTCCTATCTTGCGGGTTTTCAGAGCCCCGGGGGTCCAGCCTGAGCCTTAATGTTTATGCTGCAATTTTTAACCCTGCATCCCAAGCCCTGTGAGTCCAAGTCATCTGAGCTGGCATAGCCATGGTCATGCCACAAGTCTTAGGGTATGCCTACACTGCTATCAAAGTGGGAAAATTAACTTTTATTAAAGTTTTAGATTTTAGTAAGTGAACCAGATATAAAAACCATGTTTTGAATCCTTGATGTAAAGCTTTGCAAAGTTTTCCATGAAAGATCTTAAAATACACTTGCAAACTTTTCACTGTACAACTGAAGGGGGGGAGGGAGATATTATTCTATTTTAATTTCTCTTTAACATTTAGGTTTACATGGCTTAATATATGACAATAAAACTGAATCTCTGAGGACAATTAACATACTTGAAAGAATGAATGTTTACCAAGAGCTGTTTCTCAGCATACTATATAGGATTCTTCCCATTCAGGTAGGTATTTATTTAAATAAATAGCTATATATGGATGCTTCATGAAAGCCATCCAGTGAACGAGAACCCGCATTTTGGTTAATTCCAAGGATAAATATATTCCTGCAATTGTTTTAAATCAATAAAACATAAAAGAACCCTTAGTTTTCAAAGCAACCACATATGAACATAATAGGAAAACCAAATTTTAAATGTTTAAAGGTGGTTGGAATTACCCACTTGTGGCTGCCATTATGGATTTGCACTTGCAAAAGGAATAAGACCCTTTTTGGTCATTTTAAAGCTTTAAACAGTCTATGTATGCATATGTACATGTGCACTCAGGGTTTTAAGAAGCAGGATAGGTCTGGCAAAGTGATGGTGCTGCCTTGTAATATGCCAGAACTATGAGGGAAACTCTCCTAGCTTGCCTCATTTAATTAGAAGAGGAAATATAGCCTTCCTACTACATTCTCTCTGGCTAACAGCTCACCTCACCCTTGTGGGTAAAGGGATGTGAAGATTCTTGTAGCTATTACAGGTGAGTTCCCTCCCTGTGAGTGGGCAGGGTATTGAGAGGTGGAGACCACGAGAGTGTAAGATGGGACTTTAAACAGGAAGCTTTGAAAGGGTTTGCTTAACAGCCCTTCATATTATTATGGGCTATCAGTAAACTACATTTAGGCACTTAAAACAGATTTTTGAATCACTGGGTCATAATGATAAATGTATTTTTGAAAAAATGTACTGGGTTTTTAATACCATTTTACTGGTCTTTAACACTGATTATTTGTATTGTTATTTTGCAAAAGTGTTGAGACATTACCTTTAAATTCACATTAATTTTATAAAATACTGGAAATAATTTAACTACAATATTCCTCTGTTTTACAGAATTATTTAGAGCCTGTTTATTTTTATATCTACACTTTATTTGGACTTCAGGCACTTTATGTCATTGCTCTGTATGTAACCAGCTGGCTTCTTAGTGGAACATGGCTTTCAGGTTTGTTAGCAGCTTTCTGGTACATTACAAACAGGTGAGTGTGAATTAACATGTGACCCTTCTAAAGTTTTAGTTTCTGACACATACGGTTAAGACATATTAAAACAGTGCATTGCTAGGATTAAATTGGGGTAAGGGAGAGCATAAAACAGCAGAAGAGGGTCTCTCTTTAGATCAGTCAGATATTTAAAAACATTAGATATAATTAGAGATAGTCAAAAGTTTGAGGAAACTCTCTAAAAATATGGCATATCCAAGCTCTTTTTGGACCAGACTGAAGAGGGAGTTCCCCAGTGGCTTTTAGCCACCTATGTAGTTCCCACATTGAGCAGCCCTTCTGTGCCAGCCTCATATCCCCTCAATGCAAGTCAGAGTATTCTAAGAGGTGCAGATACTTATGCCAGATGTACCACAGCCCCAAGAGCTTAGGGTGACCAGAACTTCTGTCACAACCACTCCCTTTGTTCCCCTATAGATACACTTCTTGCATTGTGGGTCAGGAAAAAGGTGGCATAGGACCTGCTGTACTGCGATGGCACCTAAGGAATCCTCAATTCAGGGAATCCTTAAGGGATCAGATTAGCTGCTTTGCATTGCCCTACCACCAGCTTGAGTGAACTCTTGAACTTTCAGTTGTTTTCTGAAACTTAAAAATCAAGAAAAAAAAAGTATAATGTCAGTACTATCAAAGCTGTCCCAAAGGTTTTTGAAATGTTAGTCAGTAGTTGTGACTACTGTAAAGTAATTTGACTGTAAGCAAATCAGTTACAAAGTGATTCCTTATAGTTATCTAGTGTTTTTAGTGCTCTAGAGGAGAAAGTAATTTAAAACGATATATAGTATTTCATATTTATTTAAGAGGTAATTTTTTCCATCTATGGAAGACTTGGAATGGACTTGTTTTCTCTCCAACTTTCTAATAAATAGTGTGCAGTAGAAGGAGGTTACTTATCCAGATAAAATGAGTACATGGGACCAATTTGGATAATGGGGAGTTTCTGCCATAGAATTACTGTTTGAAGTACTGTACTAGGGTCTTGCAGGTAAGAATGGTTCAGATGAACAGGTTGTTACATTTTCACTTACTTCAGCTACATAAGGAGAAATGGACATGGGATAATTTACATTTGTCTGGTTTCAGAGTGGTAGCCGTGTTAGTCTGTATCAACAGAAAGAACGAGGAGTACTTGTGGCACCTTAGAGACTAACAAATTTATCTGAGCATAAGCTTTCCTGGGCTAAAGCCCACTTCATCAGATGCATGCAGTGGAAAATACACTAGGAAGATAATGCATGCATCTGATGAAGTGGGCTGTAGCCCACAAAAGCTTATGCTCAGATAAATTTGTTAGTCTAAGGTGCCACGAGTACTCCTCGTTCTTTCTGCTGATACAGACTAACACGGCTACTATAAATTATATAAAATAAGAGAGAGAGAGAGAGAGAGAGAGAGAGAGAGAGACAGAGACACACGTGTGTGTGTGTGTGTGTGTGTGTGTGTATATAGATATTTCTATATATACACACGCACACACCCCCCATGAAAAAATGGGGGTTGCCATACCAACTCTTAACGAGACCAATCGATTAAGGTGGGCTTTTATCAGCAGGAGAAAAAAAAACTTTTGTAGTGATAATCAGGATGGCCTATTTCAAAGAGTTGACAAGAAGGTGAGAGTAGCAGTAGGGGGGAGGAATTAGCATGGGGAAATAGTTTTTATAGTTAGTGTAATGACTCATCCACTCCCAGTCTTTATTCAAGCCTAATTTAATGGTGTCTAGTTTGCAGATTAAATTCCAGTTCTGCTGTTTCTCATTGGAGTCTGTTTTTGAAGTTTTTTTGGTTGAATAATTGAGACTTTTAGGTCTGTAATTGAGTGTCCAGGGAGGTTGAAGTGTTCTGATTGGTTTTTGAATATTCTAATTCTTGACATCTGATTTGTGTCCATTTATTCTTTTGCATAGAGACTGTCTGGTTTGGCCAGTGTACATGGCAGTGAGATTCTGGAAATGACTGTGCTGAGTGGTTGCCCTTGTCTTTTGATAACAACACTTTTAGTGTCAGAATGTTTCAGGAAAGGCGAGAAGTCTCTTGCTATCCGGTTCAATGGGATTCAGTCATGCCATTAATACCATGCACTTGAATTACAGTGAGGAAAATGACAGCTATCTATTCAGCTATACCTCCTGAAAGCCAAACTGAGGAGAAATATATTGCCATTGACCTGAAAAATGCCAGCACTTTTCTTTAGATCGCCCGAACTCTGCTCCCCAAGAGGAGGCTTGGCTCCACAGTAACAGCTATCTGAAAATAAGGGGAGTTAAAGAGTCAAGAGGAAGAAGTTTTGGTCATGAATGAACTAATCCTGGATGTGCCTCTTGGCAAGTTTTCAGAGCTAGGGATGTTAAGGGGACTCAACATTCAGCTACCTGAGAAACAATTTGCAGGAGCCTAGATATGATTTTCCAAATAAGATTTCAATTTTAATTGAAATCTTCTTTGCAGAAGCTTGGGTTTTGGTTGTGTTTATGAATCTCTGTATTTGTTTTGTGCAGAATAGATACCACAAGAGTAGAATTCACCATTCCATTAAGAGAGAACTGGGCACTGCCATTCTTTGCAGTTCAAATAGCAGCAATCACATACCTATTCAGATCTCATTTACGGCCTCTTCATGAAGTAAGTATTTCTAACAACATATTTGATATAGCAAAACTAGTATCTGAAATGTCAGGAGAGCTGCTGAAAACAGAAGTGTGTGCTTCGGGTAACTGACTATAAATCAGAAGGAAAGCACTATTATTAAATATAGTGATGGAAATGTAGAAGGCACTGTACAAATAGATGGTAGAAAGAATTGTTACTCTGAGGAGCTTGCAATTAATTTAAACAAATTGAACTATGAAGGGGTGCAAACACTGATAAATGTACTCAGGGTTGAAAAAAATTGCAAAAGAAATCTGTTTTTAATAAAAGATTTCACTGTTGAAAGGAAAAAATGTACAGAGCACAAGAAGTAGAGTTTTATATATTTGGGAGGTCATAAGAGTGTCACCCAAAGAGAGGTTAGGAAAAAGGCTTACAAAGCCCAAAGATTAGTTTTTTTTTTCCCCCTACTTTAATTTTACATTAAAAAAATTAAGAGATAACCCTGAGTTGTAGCAGGAAAAGCATGAACATGATACAGTTTGTGCAACTGTCAGTTTTAAGTCATTACTTCAGATTTGGTCAACATAATGAAACACAACATACCCAACGTGAGCCTATCACAGAGATGGGCAAACTACAGCCCACGGGCCACATCCGGCCCACGGGACCGTCCTGCCCAGGCCCAGAGCTCCTGGCCCAGGAGGCTGTCCCCCCCGCACACATCCACGCTGCTGTGTGGTGCAGTGCTCTGGGCAGCAGGGCTGCAGAGCCCAGCCTGACTCGGTGCTCTGTGCTGCACGGCTGCCCGTCCTGGTGCACCCGCGCCACCAGCCACTGGTGCTCTAGGCAGTGTGGTAAGGGGGCAGGGAGCAGCTGGGGCATTGGATAGAAGGCAGGGGAGTTCAGGGGCATGGATAGGGGTCAGGGCGGTCAGAGGGCAGGGAACGGAGGTTGAATGGGGGCAGGAGTCCCGGGGGGGGGGGGGGGGAGAATCAGGGGACTGAGAGCAGGGGAGAGGGGGTGGATGGAGCAGGAGTCCTGGGGGGGCCCCCCCATCAGGGGGCGAGAAGCAGGGTGGGGGCATGCCTGGCTGTTTGGGGAGGCACAGCCTCCCCTAACCGCCCCTACATATAATTTCAAAAACCTGATGTGACCCTCAGGCCAAGAAGTTTGCCTGCCCCTAGCCTATCAGATAAGTTTTCAAGCTGAGCTGAGACCTAGCTGTTTTTTCAGGTGAAATTACAACTGTAATATTTGCTACTGCAATTTTGCACCTGCAAAATTAAATTGTGTGTGTAAATTGGGGTACTTGAAACTCTAAATACCAGCTGTCTCATTGCAATCCAAGTACTGTAGTTAGAAATTAAGATGTTTCAGTGTCAAACTCTATACATGTACTCTTTTAATTTAACCCTTGAGAGAACCCTCCCCCTCCCCCCCCAAACACTTATTGATGGAGATATGTAAGTTACATAAGAACTTTCTCTTTTCAGAAACTGACACTTCTGGCAGTGTTTATATCAACCTTTCTCTTTAGCCTGACTTGGCAATTCAATCAGTTTATGATGCTGATGCAAGCATTAGTATTATTCATATTGGACTGTCTTGACATGCTTCCCACAACAAAGGTAATCTTATTTCTGGCCATGACCAGACTTTCTGAGTCTAATACGAATGTAGCTTCGAGAAGTTCCTTTGCACAGTGTTCTATATTTGAAAGTAGCACATCATATGCAGTGCACTTCTGTGATGTGCTCTTAAATAATCACAATCAGTTATTTCCTGTAATATAACAGAGATAGAACTGAGTAATTTGAACATATACACTTTTTTTGGTAACTGAATATGATTTTTCAGCTGGAATGTTTGTCTGGCTTTGTTGCTGTTCACTTGGTGCAACTCCTAAGTTCTGTAATAGTGAAGCGCTGTCCTCAACTAGTGTTTTGGGGATCATTTTCAAACATGATTATGGCCAAACTTGATTATAAAAACTATTTGCTGCCACAGCAATTATAGTTACAAACCAGGGCTCCAATTCTACATTTGATTCCACACAAATAAATGCTTGCAATCAGGTAGATCTGAAAGCAGGTATGGGAGCTCATGTTCAGAAACTGTGCTAAAACCTTACTAAGCCCGTAGTCTTACTACAGCCTCTGCTAAAATGGTTTGTAACAACAAGGAAAAAACCCACAACAAAAAAACATGTCTTCGCTGGGGATTGTAACCCAATGAAATCATGTCAGCTGCAGTTGTGATCACAAATACTTGTCAAACATGGATTCTACCAAATATACAGCAGCATTAAATACATGAAAGTGTAAAACTTTTGTATTCTTGCTAGAATGACGACGACTAAGGTCTTCATACTGTAAAGAATTATGCTTGTGCTCAGCTTTACATACATGAATGGTCCCATCCCATTCAGACTACTCTTGTGTTGCAAGTTAAGCACTTGCATAAATCTTTGTAGGATAAGAGCTTTAGTTAGGTCTGGTAAAATACAAAAGTAATTGCATAAAGACTTTTAAGCTGGATACAGTATTCTAAAATCTTGATTTGAAGCAATAAATTATACAACAGCATAAAGCATCTCAGTGAGTATTTATTGTTTTAAAAAGTTAAGATTCCAGAAAGAAAAATCAAGAATATCTAATTCATACAGATTTGAATCAGGGCCAATTTTTTGCCAATTTAGAAAAAAAAAATACATAGCAAGATTTATTCCAGAGAACTCTGCATTTTTTGTACAGTTAAAAAATTCAGCATGTTTCTAGCATATGCTGTATTTGAATTTGAAATGGTGGAAAGTAACACTCAGTTTAAGTATGCTTTGTTGAGAATATGCATCCTTAATAAATTCATGGGTCTGAATTTATCGAAAAATAATAAAATCACCTGTCAACTATGTGATTTATAAGATTTACTTACTGTCACTCCCATGAATGTGTATGATCAATTAAAATTATTCAGGAAATAAATGTTTCTCTCATGTTCTTTTTAGTTGCCAATGTAATGGTATACTAATTGTAATGCTAAGTAACTTCATATATTGAATAAGAAATGGACAGTGCTAAAGGGTTCTAGCACTAATATAATTTTTTGCCCTTTAATCAAGAGAAACAAATGTTTTTACATTTTAAAACAAAAAACTTCAGAGGAAAAGCTAGGTTAAATTATAGTAACTAGTTTAAAAAAGTATTACAAGTGTAATACCTGTAAGCCACGAGGCTATCTGAATCCGATAATACTCATAACTAATGAGCATGAATGCTTTAAGGAAAGTCCTAAACTATAATTCTGATTTCAGTTCAACAGTCCTGGGGGTGTGATCAACCATCAGAGAAGTTTATATTCCTGTAGTTGGTCAGCAGAAACTGAAAATGAAGTTTCTTTTTAGGTAAATGCTGTTTGCATACCTATTGGCCAAGGATTCCCACTTACTGCAATAGGAGCTGCTGGATGCACAGCATTTTTGAAATTCAGGTCATGTAATTATGTGCCAGGATAAGAACTTAGGAGCCTAACATCAGGGATCCATTTTTAAATATCTTGATTGGAAGTTTTTGTTTGAGAGATTTTCTGTTTACATCCTAAATTTCAAAATCTTCTATTTGAATTGGTGTGATTTGAAGGCTATATTAAATTGTATGGTATTGCATTATGTGTCATACAGTAATATACAGAGCTATAGAAACCATAAATTGGGCACAATTCTTTTATGAGTTACATCCATGCAACCCTTCTGAAGTCACTTGGGGACAGAACAAGGTCCAATATCTCATAATTTTTGTATAGTTGTAGGTTGTTTAATATTCATATTAGTGTAGCTCCCAAACAAAAAACAAACAGTCTCGGGTCTCCATTGCGCTAGATACTGTAGAGGTCCCCCAAAGGTGCTTATCTATTAAAGGTATACAGTAGGGTTCTCCTTCAGCTTTTGAGCCACCACCAGAGCCCCCAAAAAACAGAAAATCTTACATGGGAAATGTTGAAGATACTGATTCTACAAGCACCTGCCGTTGTGCTGAATCTGTCAGATAAACTGTGTGGAGAGGATAACTATTTGGCTAGGTAAAGTCATAAAACTGTCTGAAGGTTGTCAAGACAACCTTACATCATAGTTTGAAAGACAGCTATAGTCACTGCACCGTACATCAAAAAAGGAGGAACAGAATGGACCAGATTGCTGTTGCAGCAACAAGCAAGACCAATTATACCCTTGAGACATTCAAGTTTACCGTAGAACAGAAGCCATCACTATGGTGCTGAACTGAACTGACAAAAAGGTTGTTGTAAGGAGAATGAAAACTGGAATTCACTATCAGCTGAATGATTGTTTAGCTAGGAAAAAGACATTTTCCTTGAATTCAATATCAAAAGCCTGCCAGTTCCATTGAGATGATCTCAACCTGTGTTCTAAGTATTGCTACATTAAGTGTAAGATGATCCAGCAGACAATACTTTAAGAATGGGTAATGTATAGATTTATGGCTAGTATTCCTGTGTAAATTGAATACTACTTCACTGTCAGACAGCTTAAGTCAAAAAGATGGTGACTTGAATTTTAAAGTAATTGTATTAATTTATGCTTAAAATCAACAGGGATGCAAGACTAAAACTACTCATAATCTGCTTTTATAAACATCCCAAAACTCCACAAAAGGTCTCTTATGTATATCTGCAGACATACGCTCAGGATAGCCATTGATGTACCTCAGCAGTTACCACAAAGTTTGGCAGTTCATTTCATCCTAAAGAATTATAAGATATTTTAAGAAGTGTCTTTGCCACAGAATATTGTTGCATATTGACTTAAAATTGGATCTTATCTATTTGGTATTGATTTAGGCCAATGCTGTAATCCAGCATTGAACTCTACCATATGCAAAGTACTAATTAAAAGAAACACATAGTATCATACAGCAGTGAAATCAATTGTTTTTTTAACATGAATATCCAGTTGAGCATCCTTATCTATTGCAGTTTCATAAGAAGCTCAAGAAAATTTAGTTGCTTGTTGTACAACTGTCATTTGCTGGCAAGGATAATCCTATAAGAAGAATAAATATTTGTGATCCCAAATGGTGGCACAGAAAGATACTTCCCCAAGATGCTTAAGCCATTTTATGTGATTAACTTTTTCCTAGTTGTAACATTCATATGCCTAGGTCACTGGGTCAAACATTCATAGCAAAAGCATGAAATACTATTAACCTAATTATTGATTCTTGTGTGTGAATATTATACAAAGATAGGATAGTACCACTGAATATGATGATCTGAAACTTTCACAATACCACATTTAACACTAGAAGTGATTGACATAAGTGAAAGAGACCAACAGTAAAAATACTTGCTTTTGTTCAGGGAAGAGCAAATATTTTTCTAAATATTCTGGCATACATAACATCTCTTTGTTGCAGGTTACATGGCTGTACATTATACAGTTAACAGGCATACTACTGGTCTGTGGTCTACAGTTCTTTAATTCCATGATTCTTGGATCCCTACTTATAAGCTTTAATGTGTCAGTCTTGCTAGCAAGAACAGTTCAGGTATGTGCTCAAAACATTTTTTGTTTTGTAATAGTACACAAGCAGTATGACAAATTTAAAAGTAGTTAAGTTTTTAGAATAATCTCTCCCCTTCCTCAACACTCTTAATCTAGCTATACCAATACAAGGACAGGAGACATTTGACATAGGTTTAATCAGGCTGCAACTTTATTATTAGATGTCTCGGACTACCCGGCAAATAAAAAAGTGTACAGTGCAGGTAACCCCATGTTTATTCCAAAATTACCCATGGGGCTTTTATCAGCTCCCCCTCTTTTTCTATCCAGGTCCCTCCAGCAAATCCATTGCCAGGACCTTACCAGCCACCCTCCCTCGTAGGAGAGTTAAGGTGGGCTATAAGAATGGGGACTCCTATGATTGGTATAGCAGGGAGCCAAACCCCCCCCCCCCCAACCACCCCCTGTTCGTTCCTTTAACGAATACCTCTTTTTAAGTATTTTTCCAAGCCATTTATCCGGTCATTGTATACCTTTCCTATGGAGTACCTGCACTGGACATCTGCCACAAGGAGGCGCCAGCAATTAGTGTTAGCAATCAGGTTTACTTCCCCCCTTTTATAGGGCCAAACAAATGGACTCCAAAGCTTTACAGGGGAACCCCATCCTCCCTGAATAATTGGTGCCCCAGGATGCCCAAGCTGCCCCTTTTAAACCCTGCATTCCTAGGGGATGAGTCAGTGACCACGCTGACCCTTTTACAGCAGTTCTCCCCCCCCCCCCCCCAAGCCATAAAGCACACGTCCCTTCTTTCCACCAGCCAGCCAAATACCCCCCTGCTTAAAGGTTCAGGGCGGTCATTTTCAACAGGCTATTACTGTTGGTTAGACGATTTCCAACAGAGTAAAGGCTCAGTGATTACTCTTACTCACTGATAATTAACGGATACATCTAAAAATGTTACAATTTGGGAGGTATCAGCAATGTCACAATTCTATACTTGCTATTAACATTTACAAATATGCAGGCGGAGACCCTGATCTTGCAAAGGTATATGTGAGAACAGACCTTTACACACATGGCGTCTCATTGATTTCGGTAGGGCTCAGACAGATCCTTAACTCCAAGCCGTCAGAATCCTTTGTAGGAAGGAGCCCTAAGTCAAACCAGCTGTCTAATTACAGGATCATAGTTCTTGACCCATCCTGTGTGGCAGCATAAGACCAGAACTGTGATCTCCTAATTAGACAATGTCTGCTCCCATCCCAAACTGCCTGTGAGTGGCACCAGGAGCATTGTTAAATCTGGAGCTTTAAACTGGGAGATCGTCCAGAAGGCCATGTAGTCTAGCCGATACTCATGTTGAATTAAGAGAATGCCCTTTGCCCCATTGGCACATTGAGAATGTACTGATTTCCACAGCAACCTGGAGAACACACATGGTGGTTAATAATATGCAATAATTTTTAATCATATTTAAACAAGTAATTTGAAGCAGCTTATTTTATCTCTTGTTCCAGATATATAAAATCCTAAATCTTTTGTTTTAAAAGACTAATATACCAATCCATTTAATTTCTAGAAAAACATGAAAATGGGATGCTTGCTTAATAGACTTGGGAAACTTTCCTTCCATGTATTCCTGGTGTTATGTTTGACACTTCTAGTTAATAACTTTATTAAGGTAGGTAAATATGAAGTTTTCTACATATGTAAAGTTAGGAATTAGATAAATATACGTGGTGTAAGCAACTTTGTGTAGTAAATCATGAGATTTTGCCTAATTTAAAACAGTAGATTTTAGAAGCTGAAGAGAGTTTCAGATCTTTTGTCCAAGAATTTTTAACCTCTCTTTTCTGGAACCCTCTCATCACGAGTTGACCCCATTTCTGCAACAACTTATGCATGCACATAAATGTATAACTTTATCGGTACTTCTGTGAGAAGAATAAGGCAGATACTGCTTTATAGCACTACAAGACACTCTTGTTACTTGCGAATCTTTTCATCCATTTCTGTTAGACTCAAATCCATTTAAAAAGTTAAAGTGCAGTTCTACTCCGAAAAGTTACTATATAAAAAGACAGCTTTTTACTTTATATCTGCTGTGTGTGTACACAGAGACAAATCTATACATTTAAAAGTAGGGGGGGAAAAGCTCCTCTTATGGTCACATTATTCTCCTGCTAGCACTGTGCAGCTGAGGGAGTGTGACCTGGATTCTAGTCCTTATGTATCAACAATTTGCTTGTACAATAGATCAAAACCTAGCAGACAGTGGGATTGAAGGCAGTGGAGTTCCACAAGACACACTTATGGTTAGGGCCCTACCAAATTCACAGCCATGAAAAACGCATCATGGACCGTGAAATGTGGTCTCCCACCGTGAAGTCTGGTCTTGTGTGTGCTTTTACCTTATACAGATTTCACGGGAGAGACGAGCATTTCTCAAATTGGGGGTCCTGATCCAAAAGGGAGTTGCAGGTGGGTCTCAAGGTTATTTTAGAGGAGCTATGGTATTGCCATTCTTACTTCAGAGCTGGGTGGCCAGAGAGCAGCAGCTGTTGGCTGGGCACCCAGCTCTGAAGGTGGCGCCAGCAGCTGCGCAGAAGTAAGAGTGGCAATACTATACCATGTCATCCTTACTTCTGTGCTGCTGCTGATAGCAGCTCTGCCTGCAGAGCTGGGCTCCTATCCAGCAGACAGCGCTCTCCAGCTGCCCAGCTCTGAAGGCAGTGCCACCGCCAGCAGTAGTGCAGAAGTAACAGTAGCAGTACCACAACCCTCTACAATAATCTTGCGACCCCTCCCCACCACAACTCCTTTTTGGGTCAGGATTCCTACAATTACAACACTGTGAAATTCCAGATTTAAATAGTTGAAATCATGAAATTTACTATTTTTAAAATCCTATGACCGTGAAATTGACCAAAATGGACCGTGAATTTAGTAGGGCCTTACTTACGGTAGGGCATGATAAAAGTCAGTGATAATAAACCTACTTGAAGGCATAATTTGTCCTTTATTATTAGTGAAGATGCTTGAAAACAGAAAGAACCCAAGTTGACTTTCAGACTACAGACTGAGATCTCAAGACTCAGAGAGTTAGAAAAGTAACTGGGAACACATGATACAAAAAGTATCAAAAGACAAACATTAAACTTCACAGCACCATTTTTGCAAAGTTTAGCACAGTAGAAATGTACTTTAAGGCTACAGCTGAACAATTATGAATTGTTTCACAATTTCAGTGTCTAAATAATTTTTTTAATATATGAAGTCTTTAAGAGAAGAGAAGCTGTATTCTAATTTCTAGCAAAAAAATGTAACTTTATTTTCTTCCCCAATAGAAAATTCTTAATCTTGAGTCAGATGAACATATATTTAAATTCCTGAAAGCAAAATTTGGATTTGGAACAACAACAAGGTAGGATATCAGTTAATCTGAAATTTTCAGTGTTACTTCATTATATCAGCTCATTGTCAAAGTTATTGTCATTGATCTTCAGGTCAACATTTATTATTTGCAACCAAGATCTGCAATAAGTGCATGATATGAACAAGAGGTAGAAATCTTCACCTGTATGCACAGTTTCATGATTGCCTTATTCAATAAGGAAACTGTGAACCTTTCATGTAGCCACCAGTTATGAAATCTATAGTATGACTGTTTTTATTTTCTTTCTTTAGAGATTTCGATGCTAACCTGTACCTCTGTGAAGAAGCATTTGGTCTGCTGCCATTTAATACTTTTGCAAGACTCTCTGATACATTACTTTTGTATGCCTACCTATTTGTTCTCTTGCTTATGGCAGTAGCAGCTGCTGTTGTTGCTTTTCAGAATCTCAGGTACTGTGTTTCAGAACTAGATTTTCCTGAATTTTTCTTCAGTAGGCTAAATAATAAATCCAGGAGCTGCAGTTAACTCCTTTGCAGTGCTGTCACACTTGGCTACAGCTGAGATTCTGGGGCATAAATTTTGTCCCCCACCAAAAAAACCCAACTAAAATGGTAAATTTTGTATTGGCAATCACTGAATTTCTCATGTGAATTTGTTTTAATATTTCCATGATTTGCATTATAGTGTATTGTAAATAACTACACTAACATTTTTATTTATTTTAAAAGTTCATTTAAAGCCATAACCAACACCCCAGAGATGAAAACAGAAAACCTGACATTTCATTATGGAGGTGCTATTACTGTAATCATCATTATCTGCAAGTGAAATATTTAAACACCATTTTAAGAATGAAAAGTTAATTAGTACTAACATCAGACATTTAGTCTTTATGGCATCAAGAGGTTAAAATAATTTTAAACTGCATGCAAATGTGCAATTTTAAAATAATGTATTGCTAAGCCTAGCACAGCACTGATTTTTTGTTTGTTCGTTCAGTGGTTCAGCTAATGTCCAATCCACGGATAAAATGGAAATTTGCACAATACTACTGAAGCCTGGCGCTGCCTACAACTTAATGCACACAATTCTGTTTGGATGCCTGGCTTTAAGCACAATGAGGTATTTTAAAAAATTTTATTGTCTCTGCAAGCTGTTGAATATTAAATATCTAACACACTAGTCATAACCCCCATGCAATGCTCTGCTTTCTCCATCTTACTGCCTGCTTCCTGGTGCAATTAACCCTTCCCAGCAGGATCTTTCCCAGAATAGTCAGATCACAGAGAAGAGACACAATTTTGGGGGCAAAGTATTTCATCTCAAGCCTTTGTGACAAGCTGCCAAATTTGATCTTTTAGTCAGTTACTTCTGCTATGATGCCAATCCTCAGTGTCCTGGGAACACAAGAAAGTTGTGTTTAAAGTTCCTCTGAAGTTACTGACTAGACAAAATATTTTTCATGGTTGTACATAGGCTTGGCAAATTAAGTTTTTATTTTTGTAGGATTTCAATTGATATTCATATTGATTTGTAAGCATTTTTTCTATTGCCATCTATTTAAATTTTCAAATTTTCATGAAATTTTGTGGGGGTTAGACAATTTAATAGCAGTAGACATTGAGATTCAAAAAGTTAAAGCTTTATAACAATTAAACACGTTGTTAACATCACATGTCAAATATGCAAAGTAAGCATTCTTAAACTCTAAAAAAGTTAAAGGATCATTTTTCTTACTTCACTTATATGTAAATTTATTATCATTGATGAAAATATTTCATTGGTTTGTGAGTATTTTGTAAAATAGACTTTTACCAACATTTACTTATAAAAAATTTCAAGCCCTCTTGTACAGTAGTATAGCTCCATATGATCAATGAAAACTTGCTTGTCTTCCAGAATGAAGTACCTTTGGACATCCCATATGTGTGTATTTGCTTCTTTTGGTTTGTGCAGTACTGAAGTTTGGGGATTTGTCCTGAAATCTGTTCATCTCTACACACCACAGAGGGTTAGAGCTATATTTCTTATGACAGTATTTGAAATTCTGTATTTTCCCATAATTAGACAAATGAAGCTTCAGCTTTTTAAAGGTAGATATGAAATGCATCAAATGTTTTTAGGTCTCTCACCTACACTACATGAAAACATTTAAAAAGCACTAGTTAATACTTCTAAAATGTGTATTCAGATAAATGATTCATTTTAAATTTAAACTAGTATTTTCCTGGGGTTTTATAATTTAAGCAATGCCATTTTAATGCACTAGGTGGCAATATAGAAGAAGCTCTGAAGGCTAGTAACATCTTGACTAAATAAAAATCATAGAATTTTTTAGAATTAATCAGCAGTTTGAAGAGAGACTTACAATTTGTTTATTATACTGTACAGTAGATTTTTTTGAACTTCATAGGAGATTAAAATGCATAAATATAAAGTAACATTTTGTGGTGGTTTGAAATCCTTCTATATAGAAGGATTTCAAATGCTATTGGTCTTTAGCTCAGAACAAATAGGCCCTGATCTTGAAACATGATCTGCACAGGCCGATACTTATGGCTGTGCAGATTCCATTGCACGGTCAGTGCATCAATCATAAAGGAAATATAAATGAACATTTATATCAAAACTTTAAATTTCACTATAAAAACTAATCAATGTTTGTTTTGGGTTTTTGTCCTAGCTATGGGTCATTAGGTATTTGGTACCAATAATCACATTGCTGTACCTTTCCTATAAGGTAAGAAATGTTTTCGTCTTAATATTTTTGTATTTTTTCCCTCCTGGGTAAAAAAATTAAATTCCTGATTGTATATAAGAAGTCTGAGATCCATGTTTCAGATGTAAAAACATATCCCTGTTTTTCATACTGCCTCAGAACTGTACATTTGAAAATAAAATACTGGGTGAGAGGTTTTAGCTAATAGCATGAGATTTATGGCTGCATTTTAAGAAAATGATGTAATTGCATGTGTAAAAATATTGATTGCCTGTTTAAATTGCATATGCATTTAGTCAAATGAACAGTCACATCTGACTAATTACTTGCATCCTAAGATACTACAAGTGCATGTGCAATGGTGGTAGTTATGTGTGCAAATTATCAGTTAGGAATGAAAATCATTCCTATATTCTGAAAATGTAAGCTTATATGTGTTCTAATTTTAAGTACTTATAGGTAAGTTGCAGTTAAGATACAGATTGTTAACTGGTGTAATGATCCATTTTAGGAGAAGAAATGATTATCTTCTACTCTACTGCTGTATTTCATCTTATGCAATCTTTGAAGTAAATCTACAGAATTAAACGAGTCTAAGATTTGTGTTATCATCAACCCTGTCTCAGGAGCAAAAGATAACAAGGCTCAAGCTTTTATATGTAAATACATGAAACAATGTGTTTATGAAACACCAAGATAAAATAAAGTTCCAAAATAATGGCATATATGAAGTAGACTATTAGTCTGATCAGCCTGTCATATCACGGAGATTTAGATCATTAATTTAATGGAACACCGACAACTGGGCAGGCCATTCTTTTAATCTATATTTATAGAAACAAAAACAAAAAAATTCAGGAGCTACTTTGATGCAGAAATTATTTCTGCTATCCCCAATGGGAGACAAGAGGTTTCCCGTGAAATCATTAGCTTCAAAGAAACTCAAGGTGAAGCTCATTATCGGAGTTAAAAAAAAAAGAAAGGGAATCTTCATAATAACCAAGGAACTGAGCATAATAATCTTCATAATAAACCTAGGAATAGAGAAGATTCTGAAGCTCTGTGAAGTCTCCTTGTGAATTTTATTAATTTATTTTAAAAGCAAAAAGTAAATACAGTTCAGAGGCAAAATGGAAAGTCAAACTATTGACATAATCTAGACCACTGTGTCCCACTATCTCATGGTTCTTTTTCCATTTCGGCAGATGTGGTTTTGTTTTGGTTTTTTGCACATTTTTAGGGATACTGTTTTTTCCTTCCGGTGTGCCAGTTTAGGAAATGTAGCACCTCTCCACATCCCAGAAAATGGATGGGATGTATCCATTTCTATCCATGCTAGATTTTTCTGTAGGATGCTGTCTCAGGTAACACATCAACTATGAGGAGATTCAGTCCAACTCTTCACAAGCTGAGATCTTTGAATCCAGTATCCATTTCTGAAGTTTCATTGAAGCATATAGGGTCCAATCCAAAGTCCACTGAAGTCAACAGGAGACTCCTTTGACTTTTATGGAGTGTGGATCAGGCCCATAGATGTGTTCAAGCTACCTGAAGAGCCCGGTATCCAAATAGTGCAAGTTTAAGGCTAATTCATATAGAGTTTAAGACCTTAACTCTGCAAGGTACTGAATGTTCAATGTGAGTGAACAGATTTAGCTCCTCTCAAAATCCTCAGCATCTTTCAGGATCAGACCCTTAAGTAAGGACTTTCCAAAAAGGGGATTGAATTCTCCTCTGCTAGCTAGGACGCAATTTAAAAAACTTGGAAAATGGCAGTTCCCCAAAATTCTGACTATTACTACTCCCTCGTCAGGGCTGAAAACGTTTCAACAAATAGATTAAAATGCTGTCAGTGAACCAATCCTCAGAGTATGGCCAGAGACAGCGATTTACCTCGCTACTGAGAGAGGTCCAGAATCTTTTCTTTCCGTGACAAAGGACTGGTTTATTTATATCACCCATCCCAACCTTTGCAACAAAGCTGAAGGTGTAAGTTGATTCTGTTGTATGTCAAGACATACAATATTTGCTTTGCACCTAATAAATTATTCTTTTCACACACCACACGTTCACCGACTGCATAAACATCTTCCATATCTATTATATGTAAAAATAAAGTTTAAATGGCCATCATATCTGGTTCTTGTGAAGTAGTTGTAAGCAAACCCATTTAGCATAGCACTTTGAGATTACACTTATTAGAGGAAATATGCATTAGCCCCCTCCCCTAAACCAGCAATTTTATGGGATTATTAACCTAATCCTGACTAAGCTAATAAAAGCTTCTTTTAAGACATGTGGTTGCTACAATCCCACATACTTTGCCTGAAAGATTATTTATTCAGCTACAGCTGTGGCTGCAACACTAGCCAGCTTTTAGATTAGTTATATAGCACATCTACATTTCCATTCACATGAATTTTCTACATTAGTGTACTACAGACTACAAAAAGAAAAGGAGTACTTGTGGCAACCACAGTATGCATCCGATAAAGTGAGCTGTAGCTCACGAAAGCGTATGCTCAAATAAATTGGTTAGTCTCTAAGGTGCCACAAGTACTCCTTTTCTTTTTGCGAATACAGACTAACACGGCTGTAACTCTGAAACCTACAGACTACAACTTTCACATAAAACTGCGTACTGGAGGATTTCCATGCGTAATGTTGATTGCACTTATAGTTCCATTCCATATTTGTCCAGCATGTTATTGCTTCAGCATTGAGGTTTAAAGGTTTGGGGTTTTTTTTTTTTTAAATCAAAATTTTTTAGTCATTATCCAGGTTGTTTAATGATTTTATATGCATTCTTTACAATTTAAACATAGAAGATTATCAAATTGTGTTTGTATGAGTCAGTTATTCCTAAACAAATTGTTAGGACTTGCTAAGGCCACAAATCTGATTAAGTCCAGAATTCCCATTATGCCATGAAATCCTGACGTTGTGTTTCAAATAAATCCTATGTCTTGAGAAATTTGGTTGGTGAGGGTACAAATATCTTTATTGTAGTCCATTATGCCTACGTCTTGCCAGAGACAGGCATCTTTAACAATGTAGTCTGTAAGATTGAGGTTCCATAGAAATGAGGAAAGGACAATCTTATTTTTATAGTTATGATTTCCAGCCTAATATCCCTATGGATGATATTTAACATCCTGGTTGCTGTCATCCTTAGGCAAACAGAGACAGTATGAATAACTTTAGCAGTTCTCCTTTCCACAATGAAGCCAAAATGTAGATGTTTAAATTTATTCACCTAAATAAGTGGCCTGATGTTTGGCACCTCTAAAAATACTGACATCACTAACCAAGACCAAACAGGAACTGCAGGTGCGCTGCACTTTTATTAAACTGGCCTCTTAAATTTTAAGCCCTCAAAATTGAGCATTTTGGTTTAATCATTTTATAAGGGAAGTCTGCAAGCTCCTTAAATTTACTAGCAGACCAAAATGGGGAATAAGTTTCAAATTTGAGGGACTCTCAGAGGACACATACTGACAGCAGCCCCTCTCTTTTAAACCGAGTGTTATCCAATGTATCTTCTCCAATCTCAACTGCAGCAGAATCAGACTGGGAGAGAAGCAGTCAACACAGTAGATTTAGGGCTTTGTAAGTCATAACAAATAACATAGACCAGTAGGCACCCAGTACAGATTCCAAAGCACTCACATAATATCAGCTACAGAAATAGACTGCCACATTCACCACTAGCTTCAGTTTCCAAATATATTTAAGGTGTAATCTAATCTCTAGGTGACAAAACCATGGAATGGTCTAGTTAAGTTAAAAAGCCACCTTGATCATTCTGCTTTTATCTGGTCATCTACATCAGCTGAGGACCTCAACAGGCCCCAGATTGGCCCTCATATCATTGGTATCAGAGGGGCAGCTATACTAAAGCCTTTTAGCTTGTCTATAAGGTAGAAAAGATCAATACTTCAAACCAGCCATTTCCACTTACCTTGTAATTAAGCTCTGTTCCAATATCCAGAACTTGGTTTGTTCATTTTGTCTTCAGGTTGTTTTGTTTGTAATTCTAGTTCTGTCCAGGAATGATGGATGAGCTGTCAGAGCTGAGAGAATTCTATGATCCAGACACAGTGGAGCTGATGAACTGGATTAAGTAAGAGTATTTTTATTTTATTTAAGTTGAATGCTATTTATAGTAATCCAGTATTCTTATATATAGTGCTCTCCTGTTCCATTTGCCATAGGTCATCAGTGAACTATAGTGACCTGTGGGGATAATTAAAGGGGAGTGGGATATCTAGGGACTAGAACATCAGTGACTGTGGAAAACAGATAGTTGCAACTCTTGCCAGCCTGCTGTGCCCTGGTACAGAGTTTACCACTGTTTGGCAACAAGGTTTCTGGAAACAAGTTGTCTCAATTAGGCTCTGTGGGTGGATAAGCACAGATAATTCCCTTGGTTGAAAAGGTGAGAGAATCTTCAGTTTGGAGAAGGTGATGTTCAAAAACAACAACAACAAAAAGTATTGAAAATCAGTGAATCTCCATGTGACCTTTCATATCTCCTCAGATGCACTTCTGCTTCCTTTGGTCTTTATTTTTTTTAAGATAACATTAAACAGTGAGGGACATTCACTTGTGAAAATCAGTTTTTACAGAGTATGCATGTGCCAGTCTCTTGCCCTTACTTTAAAATAACTTAAATCTATGTTTATATTTGTAGTGGCTTGCTGGCACAGGGGCATGGTGGTTTTGGCGCAAAGAGTGGTCTGAATGCTGCACTCAGAACTCACAGCCAAATTAAACCTACACAGCTGCACTGAAGTTAGAATTTAGCCCACCACCTGCTTTGCCAGAGGTGTGAAAAATGTTTGTAGTGAATATTGAACCTACTCAGACTGGGGGCGTACCAGGGTTTACCAGAGCCCTGGTGTTTGTCGTCCCTGGAAATTGCATTTATTTGGAATTCTCACATAGCCATTTGCGATTTTATTTTTAAAGCAGAGTTGTGTTCTTGAGAAGATATTTTGGAGGTAAAACCTGAACCTGCTGCTTTTTAGCCTTTAAATATTTTGAACACCCTAGTATTGCACTGCATTATATTTTTACTTCCAAGTTTGCTGTTTAATATCCCACATTTGAATAACTGAAGTTATTAGGGTTGCCAGTTTTGGTTGGACGTATTTCTGGAGGTTTCATCACATGACTATCTTCAAGTCAAGATTAATCTTTAATTTCTGGAGTCTCCAGGACAACCCTGGAGGGTTGGCAACCGTAGAAGTTGTGTGTGTACAATGTATTGTGATGAAACTAGTCACTCAGCAGTTTAACAGCAACTAACATTTTTCACCCCTAGCAGTAATCTTATGAACCATAACGCTGTATTTTCCTACTCTGCAACCTATGAGAATCAATGTAATTATTCACAAGTAAATAGGTTACTAATTTTAGAATGGTATTCTGAAAGCAGGCTCTTGTTGTCTCTATCATTTAGTATCTTTGTAGCCACATTGACATCACCTCATGACTAATTTTTATCAGCCAGTGCCATTTAATGCCACTTGTTTATTAAGAATTGGTAAATATTTGATAGCTCAGGTCTCTTGAGTACCATATACAGAGTTTGATATAGATTTATACATAAAATATACATGTGGCTTCGGTCCCAACCACGAACTGGATTTCACTTGATGTAAATCTCACATCTTCCCTCTGCTGAAAATGCTAACATTTTCATTTTAAAATCATGACAGAGTAAATTTTTCTTTAGGATTTAATGTTTCTAGAAATAATATTGGTCACAAATAAAAGTTAGTTAGCTGTGCACTAACTACAATCAAAAACAAATTTATGGCCTGCACCTCAAGGTTGGATTGATATTTTCTTCATTTAAAATGAAGTTGTGGAATCAGAACATTATACTGTACTACCACTTGGCAGTTTTGCTATAGATAAAGGTCTGCCAGAATTTGCATTCTAAACTCTTGATGTCAAGAATTATTCATTCATTTATAGAAAATGAAGTGTGGCTGAACTCCAGTTGGTCACATATATTGTTGAATTAGGATAACTTTGTTCCATTTTGCAAACCTTTCCACGTCAAAAAGGCCTTTGGGTCTGACAGATCCAAATACAGTATAAAAGAGTGTCCAAATACACATGAGTGATAGAAGCCATTAGTCCAGTGTTTCTCAAAGTTTTGAACTGGTGACCCCTTTCACATAGCAAGCCTCTGAGTGCGACGCCCTGTTATAAATTAAAAACACTTGTTTATATAATTTAACACAATTATAAATGCTGGAGGCAAAGCAGGGTTTGGGGTGGAGACTGATAGCTTGCGACCCCCCCCCATGCAATAACTTTGTGACCCCCTGGGGGGTCCTGACCCCCAGTTTGAGAACCCCTGCATTAGTCTGTCCAGTTTAAAAAAAAGTCCAAATATATATTTCCACAGATTTACCCCTTATAAAAATATTACAATATTCTTAATTGTACTGTTTTGTATCTTTACAACAATCTTTTGCCATGTTTTGGACCATTACTGAAGAATATTGTATCTTTGGGGTTCTGATGTTATACATCCTCTGTTACACTCCTGCTTCCTTTTCACTTGTTTTTGTATGTACTGGAGCAGTAAAAAAAAAAAAAAAAAAAAAAAACCACAACAAACAGAATCTAAGAGGGAGCAACCAGTAGCCCTTAGAGCTCTGTATTCCCATATAGGAGGTATGTTAAATTCTTAGCTTTGTTGTTCATGTTGTCTTAGGGAAAGAGACCATACTCATTTGTGAGATGGGGAAGAAGAGCAGAGTGAGCGCCTCTATTCTATTTACCGCTGGTAGGTGATCTAGGAGTAATGTCTTTTGCCTTTGAGGGAGATCCTGTCTACAGTTATGGAATCTTTTTTTAACCAGACCAACCACCATGCAAAAGTTTGTCACAAACCTAAAACAGAGGCCAGGTTTGTTGAAAAGTTTACTGAGATTCAAACCTTTTTGCAAAGTTTGGCTGGATTTCAAGTGCATCTGGGCCAAGTGTTGAGTGAAATTGGCCTAATTTGTGATTGTTTTTGAGTTTCACATGATTTCCATCTGCAAAGGGTCTGGGCCGAAAAAGAAAAGAAAAATTTGTTTTTACACAAGTCAATAAAGCGAGGCAGTGGTCATATTCCATCTCCAAGTTAAGGACAGCATTTCTACCTTACAGTGCCATTACTGACCTATGCCGCAGTGCCTAGTTTCAAAGCTCAAGAGATCTCATACTGGAAGCTAGTGAATATGCCAGGCTTTAAGCAGTGATGCTAACTAGTTTTGCCCTTTTTCCTCAGACTATTGGCACCATACTTTGAGCCACAGACTCTGATGGCAGACCAATTAATGTGTTAACTGACTGTCTAAAATGGGTGCATGCCCACTTTACAGGTGCATTCAGTTGTGCGCGCGCAAAATTCAAATGCGCAAAATCAAGTCTAGGATGAAAAATGCATGTGTTATTTTCTATGTACGTATTTCTTCCCTCTTTTGTCAGTTGCAGTCTTTCCAATCCAGAGGCCAAATTGGTCTTAACAGAGTTTCCTTGAATATGTTTTATTGTCTAAGAATTTCAGCTAATCTCATAATATTTTAATGTGGTATTCTGTGAATAAATGGCATTTTCTTTTCAGGATGAATCTGTTCTAGAGTGCGGTGTTTGGGAAGCTCTTTTCAGAAAACTCTTTCTGTGTTGAATAGATTCCTTCCTTCTTCACACTCAACTGGTAAAAAGGATAACCTGAGATT
Source organism: Natator depressus (assembly GCF_965152275.1). Classification (NCBI taxonomy): domain Eukaryota; kingdom Metazoa; phylum Chordata; order Testudines; family Cheloniidae; genus Natator; species Natator depressus. The sequence goes on from NC_134245.1 coordinate 23,126,971, forward strand.
TGCCAGTTTTTATAACCTTGAACTCCACAGTCAGCTTTCAGCTGTAGAGACCTCTTAATAGAAATAGTAACTCTATTTCTACTGATACAACCTATAATTGCAACGTTCGCTATTTCAGTAGGACCTCCTTAAAACAAATGTATTGGATTTTATAGCAGTTTACCAAGAACAGAAAGAATTACTACCACTTTCTGAAGTCTATGCAGGTTAATCTCAGACCTATAATTCCTATAAAACCCTTTTATTTTCAGTGAGTTATTCTAGTATTTACATAATTCTATAAATTCTTAAAAGTGTAGATAAAGCAAGGGTTCATGCATTATATTATAGTGCTCAGTTTACCCATTAGTTCAGCAGTAATTAACTTGTTGAAGCTTAGAGGTTCAAAAATAAATTAGATTATTTGTTCAAAATGCCATCAGGTCTGCTTGGAATGACATTTAAATTATATAATGTAAACCAGTTTGACCTGTAAGTCCTTGTCATTATTTAGTGACATTTCTTAGAGAATAAATTGTTTGCAGGTTGGGCAGCCTGGTACTGAGTTTGGCAGAAAGCTATAAAAACAAATTATCCTTTCATTTTATATATCATTTGTTCAGACATTTGTAAAAATTGCTTCATTTTTCTGTAATAGAGAAGTGCCATTCAGTGGTTTGAAGCATGTTAATTGCTTTAGATAGAGACCACAGCTGTTAGTGGGTGAATCAGGTAGAAGTATTAAGGAAGGATGCATACATGAAATGTTGCAAATCATGCTGTACCTTTAACATACTGGCTATGTGTGTCATGTCCCCCTCTTTATGGCTAATTCATAGGATCAAAGCCTGCTACGACGATCAGATGAAGGAATTACTCTCTTTATCTCAAATGGTGGAGTTCTGTGTTTTGTTTCTGGTTCAGTCGCTGCTACAGCTAGTGGTGCGGACCATTATACGTGCATACTGCTACATTCCAAGAGAAAGTAGTTTTCTTTTTGATGGAACATTTATTCATGACACTTGTGTCTTTGAATGTTTTAAGTTTAAATATTAAAGCGAGTTTAAAGACTTTCAGAATTTCAAATAAAACTGGTTTTATAAGCCACTAAAAATGATTTTTCAGTAAAGTTAAACTGGCATATTAAAAATTATTATCTGTGCCCTTTTTGAATGAGATTAACATGGAACTGCAAGAAGTTTTAGGAAAGGTTTATGATAATACTTAGAAATGAATTAATATTTATCTCCTGGAGGGCTCTAGCAAAATGTAATGCTCGCCTCTTAACATTCTCAAACTTTATCATGGAACTCCATGAAAAAAAAAAACAAAAAAAAAAACTGATCATTTACAGCCACCATTTCATACCGCCTCCAAGATACACCTTTAGATATTGGCAGGTGCATGCACTGGCATGTGAAGAAAGCCTATTTCTGTATCAAGTTACTTGACAATTACTTGATTGTTAGGTTGTGGTTGTGTGTCTGTCTGTGGGTATTTATGCTTCAAATTCCCTCCTAATTCCATTTTAGTTTATGCTCCTTTTTATTGTCCTAATCTCACTTTATAATCTGCCTTGGTCACAATCCCTACAAAACACTGGACAAATGCTACATAGCTAGTATCCTGTAACCACTTTTTATTACACTAATCATAAGTCTCACTGCTTCCTTGTGGTCTGCCTTGTTGTATCTACCCTTTGTGTCATCATATATTTACGCAGAAAACTCTGGTTCAGGGACCATCTTTTCATTGTGTATATAATGCCTGGCACAGTAGTGCTGTGATTGTGGCCTCTTGGCACTACCACAATACACATAATAATAATAATTCACTAATTATTTTGTCTGGGAACTTTGGTGGTGATTTTATGACTGAGGTTAATTTTTCCAGAACCTTATGTTGTAATTTTCTCTCCTTCATGGTAGATATGTGGGAAGTATAGATCCACTTGTTTCGCTTTAGGAAAACTTTCATTCAAAATGAAAACAAGGATAGTTATGATGAATGACAAAATTCTTGCATTCTGATTGGATCAGTAACAGTGGAGAGCAGTCATTTGGTCAGGAGTGAAAGATTAGAATTGCAACATCTTTTCTGATAAGCTACTTTAAACACATGACAAATAGATGCCTACAAATATTCACAGGCTGTGTAAGCTAGAGAATGACATTATAAATTGAAATTAGTAGGCTTTTTCCAAAAAGCCTAGCTCTAAGCAGCTATTTGCATATCTCAAACAATTTAGGATTTCAGGGCCAGATTTTCAGGAAGCCTCTTGAAATGGATATGCTTACAAATTTTACAAACCCAATTAAAGTTTGCAAAACTGACATTTATGCATGCAGTTTACCCATTTAGCAAACAGATTTATTTATGAGGGCCTAGTGTTTAGGGGACTCATTGCAAATCTTTTCCATCATATTTAGTGACTTCAGGAATCAATCACATTTTCTAGAACATTTTGCTACCTGAGATGAAAGATTGGGGGATGGGGGAAAACCTCTCTCCTGATCTGTAACTGTGCTGATGCAAAGTGCTACCACAAAGATTTCCTCAATGTTCTGAACATTTGTTTAGGTCAAACACTCCGAAGAAAGCAGTGATTGCTGGGAGCATGCAGCTATTAGCAGGAGTCAAACTGTGCACTGGAAGGATCTTAACTAATCACCCACATTATGAAGACAAGAGTCTAAGGGAGAGAACAAAACAAGTAAGAACATTCTGATCTTACTTTCGTCTAATTCCCATTACTATGAGCTGGGTCTATCCCACACAAGCATGTGCGCCCTAATGGAGCGTTGAGACTGAAATAATTTTGTTTACTGCTTCTAGTTTGTTTCCTGGTGCAGTTCAAAGTATTGGTGTAATTGCTGCAATTTTTAATGGTTTGAGGGTCTGCCGATTTAGGGCCAGATTCTGATATTCTTACTGAGAGACTCAACACCAAACTTTCAGCCCATGGGGAAAGAGAGCTAAAGTGGTTTTCAGCCATGCTTGCACCCTTCTATGTAATTTAGACTGCCTTATGGACAGCAGTACAGCCCAGAATCTACACTGTCCAATGTCCTACAGTCCCATCTCCTCAGAGGGACAGCCACCAGCTGCATTGTGAGAATTATCCCCTAGCTGGATCCAGGGCTTTTAGAACCCTTTTATGTCACCCTGGTGCTTTACCTGGTATAAAAAGGAGGAGCAGTGAGAATCTCACCTGTTGAATAGTACCCTAGATTACACATGTGTATACTGAAATCACTGGGACGACATGTAGCATATGGTGCTACTAAACTTGAGTAAAAGCATCAGAATCTGGCCCTCAGAGATCACCTTTTCTCCTTGTATAATGATGTGGTAGTTGCAGACATAAAAAGTTACGGAGCTAAAAGCCATCTGGTTTAAATATGAAGAGCAAAACAAACAACAACAAAAAAAACTACACACCAAGCCAAAAAAACCCCACCCCAAGCAGAGTTCTGACCCCAAAAGGGAGAACTGCAAGAAACTCCATGAAGTCTATTAGGGACTTGGCTATTGCTGTTGATTTTACATGGAAAGCATTCAGGTGCTATGTTGGGTGAAAGGGTAAATCCTTTAGATAGATAGAATGAATATATTTCTAATACATTTTGGAAACCATATGAGAGACGTCTGATGGCTATACAGTAACCAAAGATGACAATATTTGCCTTATACTTGGAAGGTAATTGATTCACATCTTGAAGACTGCATTTTTAAGACAAACTTCTCATGTCTCTGGTTCAAGATGACAAAATAAAGAAATAGAACAAACAATATACAGTGATAACAAGTCTGTTTTGCTTTTACAACTTCATTTTTCTGTTTTTGTAGGTTTATCAGGTGTATGCAAAGAGATCTCCTGAAGATGTGTACAGCATACTGAAATCCTTTGGAACAAACTATGTAATCTTGGAGGACAGCATATGCTATGAAAGACGGCATAGCAGAGGCTGTCGGTTACGAGACCTGCTCGATATAGCTAATGGTCATGTAAGTATAGTACAAGGTTTTAGAAGGGAAAATGTATTTTGTTTAATTTCTTCTAGGAGAAAAGCAATTAATGTTTGAGTCTGAAGCTGCTAATATATCTTTTCCATTTTGCAATGAGGGTGGGAACTAGGGCCCAGTGGCATCATTTTTCATCCAGGAGTTCAGCCTAAAAGGAGCCTTGCTGCTTTAACTGATAGTAGTGGGGGGAAACAATCACCACCTGCTGGACCTCAGGAGAGCATGGCACATGCCTAGTGTTCCCTATGTATAATCTTCCAGAGCCTGGGAGGGTGGAGGCATGGACTCCAACAGGGAGAGAGGTTGGGTAACTGTAACATGGCTGTGCCCAGGGAGTGCTCACCTCTTACTAGGAGTTGGCTCCACAGGGTGAAGGCCCTAAATAGACTGCACAAATACAAGCAAATTGCATAGACTCTGTGCCACAGACAAACCAGGGCGAGAACTTAGCCTTTTAACGATAGTGCAGCCAGCGGCGCTATTGTAACACCTAACATTGTAATTTGGTCCTTTCTTCCCATTTGGTTCACATTGACCCTTTGAGCATATTCCTGTTTTTCTAATTCCTAGAGTTCCTTGTTATGGCACATAACTGAGTAGTGGTTAAGGGTGTTTCACAAAGCTGTTCACTTTCTTACAGATCATGGATGGTCTAGGAGAGAATGAACCTGATCTGAAAGCTTCACTATATCCTCGCTTCTGTGAGGAAATTAAAAAAAACTTGTCTTCTTATTCCATGTACTTCACTAGAGTGTTTCAGAACAAAACATTCCATGTTTACAAGCTTGCTAAACATAAATAGCGTATATGCCCAGCAGTGGCTTTTAATTCAGTATTTTATTTCTAGGACCACTGTGGGAAATGCTGAAGAAGTTTACAAGTAGTGTTACTTTTTTTAGGCATTTTACATTAAGTGTTCCTTGTTTAATTACTGTGATTCTTCAGTTAGTTTTAGACAGTTTAATTTTTATAACATTCTTGATGTTGACAGGGAATTTTCCATTTTTAGCTGATTGAAAAACGTGCAGAATAGGCAGTCTGCATCAACGCTGCAGAATGACTAATCTATACAATTCTGCTCAGGGTTTTGAATATTTTACTATACCATGAAAATGAGAGAAGTTAGCTGGGTGTAGGCCTTGTTACTTCATAACTAAAATGTGTGTTAGCGGTTGTCTTTGAAGACATTAAAACAGTAAAAACTTTGGTTTCAATCCTACAAGCTCATCCTCGCAGGCAAACCTCTCTGCCCATGCAGAGCCTGTTTTGCCTTCAGTGGGACTCTATTGGACCCTGGAGCCCACATAGTTTGGATATGATGGCAGGATCAAAGCCTTTGATAGCGAAAACACATTGGAGACTAGAGTAATCTCCATGTTGTCAAACACTTTTTAATTATACAAAATGTGTGCTGTAGCTTGTTTTTATGCTGATTTAACACGATGGTAGATCTTTGTGTATTTCTTCTGAGGTTGGAGCATGTTTGATATATGTAGCACTTTGGTATCCTCTATTAAAAGCAATTTAAAATGCTCAGAACAAGTATAACAAATGAAATACAAAATCCTTCAGGATCCTTATAATACTCCTCCTTTGCTGTATTCTGCTTTCCCTACCAAGAGGTTTTTTCCTGTGTTAATGCCACACACAGAACCAAGAGTAGAATATCAAAGTTGAGCTCTGCAATGGAGATGAGGGGAGCATTTTGCCCTAAAAATGGCAGCAAAATTGTATGCTCACAGTGGAGTTCTTTGCTTTACGGTATTTGAAGTACCCATAAAACAGATATTTTTAAAACAAAACACTGTCACTGTTTCTCTCCTTCTCACCCTTAGATAGTCATTAATTTTGGACTAATTTTGAAGATGATGTTCTATCTTAAAACTTTTGTAAACTTTGTGTTTTGTTTGTAGTCTTTATATTTTTTCCAGGCTAGAACTTTGTGGATTCTATGGAGTTTTTAAATGCCATGTATAAAAGAAGTCACTGTTATAGTACTTTAGTGCTAACATATTGTTTTTATACTAAATAGAGTCCAAGTCTGCTTGCAAGCCGAACAGCACTCTCCCACTTTAACTAGGCACCTACTATCCTTATTTGTTTCCTGTGAAAATCAGAACAGGTAATAATCAAGTGCCTCTAGGTCAGTGCTGAATTAACATTTAAACACATATAGGACTATGTGGCCTGCTCAAATAATTCGTTTATGATAATTACCGTTGCAGTTAATTTCTAATGATGGGAAACTTAAAAGTGCTACTGATAGCGTACTCCACATTTAATCTAATCAAGTTGTGTAGTGAGATTAACTTTCACAACTGAGCTGTGTTCCAATTCCAAATGATTTAAATGTTTTCCATTTGCAGTTGTACTAAGCTAAATTACTGCAGGGATAGAGATGGTTATGTCACATGCTCAAACAATTTTATATTCAGTAAATACTCATTAAGCAGCATTCAGTATCTTTCTGAACTTTCATGCTAACAAAAGGAAAGTGTGCTTTAATCAAACTGTATTTAAATCAAACATTGACAGTAGCTAAGTTGTTAAACCAAGCAACTGAAACTCCTGAATAAATTCTGTCGTGTATTCCTTAATGAGGTTGGAGACCACTGCAGTTTAACATAATACAATAATAAAACATTTTAATCAGTATTAAAACTTTAATTAAGCCCATAATGATGCACGCCTGTTCTTGCTGACAGTATTGGTCAGTAAATTCCTCAATGAGTGCCTTACAATAATTGAAAAACAAGCACATGTAAGGTATAGTATGTTTAGACTATGTTGTCTTATTTTAGAATGCAGTGTGGTCATCTTTTAAGGTGCAGTTACTTTGCTCTAATTACACTTAAATATTCCAACATACATCAGTCTTTTGATTTTGAGAGTCTTGCTCATAGGTATAGTGTAATCGTGACTGACATTAATTATTTTAAATAGATTGACATTTGTTATAATTTTAATACAGGTTGTATTTAATGTTGCCAAAACAGAGCTGAAGCCTTTTGCAGAAACTATGAAGTGCCAAAAAAAGAAAAATTTACAAGGTAGAGTCCAAGATAGCTTTGTTCTTTGCAGATTATAAGAAACATGCTTCTTGTTATCAAGACATTATCAGCATAGGGTAGTATTGTTTTTAGAATACAAAATTCCCCAAAGGCATCATAAACATTTGAAGCATTATCTACAAAATATTTAGCTCCTGAAGTCAGCAGTTGTTAAGGTCTAAATGGTTTGAAAGGTGTGTCATTTTAAACATTCCAACTTTTCTGGACCGTGAAAGAATTAATTATAGATGGAAAGGCATATTTAAATGGCTAAGTAATACTCTGTTCATATGCTTGTGCTATCTCCTTAGAACAGAAAGTAAGGGAAAGCCAGGAGAAAATAATAGGAGCAAAACACTTACCAGCTGGAAGGAAAGGCGATGCAACTAGCAGTACTGTGCTCTAAGGTAACCATTTTAGTACTGCAGCTTACTGTCTTTCCCAAATTTAAAGGACTAACTACTAGAGGAGAGCATGCTGGGAAAGGGTGATCTCAAACAGGACAGCTCATTGATGACCAGGCAGCTAACAGACAACACTCTAGTAGTGGTTGATGGTAGGAAAAAAGGCTAAATTTCCTATTCTCTGGAAGCCAGGATTAGGGCGCAAGAATCCCTGAGGCTTTCCTAGTCTGGTGGTTTTTGTATTTGTAATAATTATGTCCTACTTTTTCAATGGTTTGCTATGACATATGTTCATGCATTAAAATCTGGATTCCTTTTTGACAACAACCTCTGCCTCTGATTGAAATTCATCACCCTGGTACATCTTCACAATACCAAATGGCTATCATGGCATTTCTCTTTATTTATGCTAACTCAGATGCACCTCCATTTGCTATAAAACCTGTTGTGCACTGAGGGAAAGCTATAGATTACTAACTCAGTGACTCCTTGAATATATTGCATACTGTGCGTGACCACAGTAAGAACAGATACAAATTATGTATTATGGCAAAAACTGTAAGTACAGAGGAATCGTTAGATCACAGAGCTGAAACATCATCAGGTGAGAAAAGCCTTTGGGGTTCAGAAGTACATTGCCCTTTCTGATTTGAACATTCTAATGGTGAGATCTCATATACAATTGTTTTATAATGTGTTGTACTGAGATGTTATGAATATTGTATACTAAATAAAGTTGTGTCCTTTTAAAATTGTATCAGAGAGCCACTTTTTGTTTTTACGGTGAGGTGGGGAGGGAATGGCAGCAGCTTTGGAACCTGCCCTTTGTTCAAGTCTCCTATGTTCTTTCACGTAAGCTACGTCTCAGTGAGAACAGTTTTGACCTTCCCTTAAGCTTATTATATGACATGTGGAGTTAATAATTTTTTTAAATCACCTTTATGGTTTGACAGCATATGAGTCACTTTTATTGAATTTCCAAGTTAATGATTTAGTAGTAGTGATTTTTCCCATCACCCAGTGCACTTAGCTTAAGTGAGGTCCGCAGGCTGTCTTAGGAAGTTACACTGACAGTAGTAAATATAATTTGCTTTGAGCCAGAGGGATCAGCTGCTGCTTTGCTTTTTTTTTTTTTTGTTGATTTCTTAAATTTTGGTAATTTTATGTTGTAGAAAGACACATTTATTCTTTGGGGAGGAACAACAGAGAATAATTGTATATGGCAGGTGCCTTATTTGAATGTGCAAGACCTCTAAGATAGGCATGATTTTAAAAATACAGAAATAAGTTCTGTTCTAGAAATGGGATATGCAGACATGAACAGGAATGCAGCAGAATCATGTCCCATTCCCAGTTTTGCTTTTGTTGCTTGACTAAAACAAACTTGCATGAATGGTGCAAGAGGCTTTTTGCTAGTAGAGTGACTTAGGGGTAAATCAGAGATTCGATGAGACTATGAATTTTAATTAATAGAATTTAATTATTATACGTAATATGTGTATATTGAATTTTCTAGACTAGGTTAAGTAGTCCTTTTTCAGTGTCTTTTCTTAATCAGGATCGTCCTCTCTCTGGTTCATCAACAGTTATCAGTAGATTTTGCAAACCACTCAAGCAGACTCCCTCAAGAGATATAATGCCAAACTGTCTACTGTTTTACTAATCAGTGCAGTGCTCATAATTCTCCTAACTCCACTCCATGTGCTAAGAGTGCAAATGATGCCAGTCTTGCCTCTCTTTTGAATTCCTTGGTCTGGCCTAGTGTTACAAAGCTAATGGCAGTCGGTTTTTCCATGACTTGGCTACATGTTATACTTGGAATGTCATTTTAAAAGAAAAACCATGAAGATTAATTTATCTGACAGGCAGACAGATTAAATACTAATATCCACAAGATTATTTAAATTTCAGACCTATACAAGTATTTTATAGGAAATAAAATGTTCTTACTACATGTTAGAGTCTGTAAAGAACTTGGAAGGAGATTAGTAAAAGTACCAGCTTATTGAAAATCCAACTACCTAGGGACCCACTGATTTTTTTTTTTTTTAATTTACATTTTTTCTCTTGTCTGGTTGCAGGGCTTTTTGCAGTCAAGCCAGATGTCCCTGTTCTTGAGAGATGTCAGTGTCTCTCTATGATAAGCTTTTTTTGTTAAGAAATAGAGAAATATTTGTGCGTAGGAAGGGGGAACAAACTAAGAGACATGATTTCAGGGATTGCATGGTAATTAGAACAGCAACATACTAATTAAAGCAGATAAATGAATTATTAGCAACTCTAGTAGTAGGAAAGGTGGATTTTTTTAAATTAGGGAATGACACCTGCAAACAATTATATCTTATTACGGCCATTAAGGATATTTATGTTATGTTCATTGAGCATTTCTTTCTGTTAATTATTTTCATACTATCTGACCTTTGTATTATTCTGCATGCACTCTAAGTGCTGAGACTGTGTTTTTTATATATATATATATATATATATATATATATGCCAGTCAGCTTCTTACAGTGTGCATGGTCACTTGTGCTTGAATCACAAATTTCAGAAACAAATCAATGTGTTGTAAGGGAAAAAACATTTATACCAAACTCTGTTCTTAGTGTGTATGGATCAAGTTGGGAGCAGGCTAACCGAAGCCACACTTATTCCAGTCATCTATATTTAAGCTCATACAGTAGGCCTATGTATGCATCACCACTAAAGTGTGTTTGTAGCTACCTTGTGCCTCATTTTTGCTCATCAAACCAAAACTAGTTTCTGCTAGGATGAGTAAATAATATTGAACAGCATGGTGAATATGCTCAGTATTATGAGCACTATCCTAAAGTAACTGTTCTGATAACAGTGGCAGTTTTGTCTTTGTGAAGAGTGTAGGATCAAGATTCATTTGATGGATAATAATCTAGGTCCAAGCAGCTAACCCAACAGAATATATATAATTAGGACATATCAGATATAGAATATTTATTATTAATACAGTGCCTTCAATGTGCCTGGCACTTTACAGGCAAATAAAATGACATAGTCCTTGCCCCAAGGAGCTTACAGGCTAAATTAGATTTAAAACACAACCAAAATGACGGCATATCATAGTTGTGGAGGAAAGGAATTTGGGGGCAGAGTCAGTGGTAAACACTGGGAGGGTATTTTTTGCTCTTGGAGGGGAGTAGGGTTTTAGTGAATATCTACCTCCATTTGTACAGTCTGTGACTGCTACAGTCATAAAATACATAGAACCCAACATACTCAACTTGTTTACAATTGCAATATATTTATTTAATCTAACATTTCTTTCACACAGTTTTCTGAAACAGTTAAAATATTTTAAGTGTTTATCAGTAAAATTATATTTGGACTAAGTACTCTCTGAAAATGAAAAACATTGGAAACTCAGTAAAGTAGTTTATCTTTTCCAGATGAAAGGGCTACATCACTGGAAAATGTAATCCATTAGTTGGTTTCTGGGCACAAAATTCTCCAGCAAGTGTCACAAATGCACAGTATGTCTGTGAGGGCAAGATATTGCATGTGCATTTCTGACTTAAACTGAGAAATATGTGCAAATCGATTTAGCCTGACAGATCTGTACTGACCCATATTCAGGTGGAGCATGGTGATTTTGGTTTCAAGGGATTTTTTTTTTGTCTTGTTGCAGCAAGAGTCCGGAATAATGTTTGGTGCCCCAAAATTGATGCACCTGTTTCAGGTGGATAGCAAAAAATGTTCTGTACTCACCCAAGCTAGAGGTGTCTCCCTCTGTCATATACACAAAAGAAATGGGGAGGTGAAGTTCCTTGCTCCTGGGTGATGACAGTGAATTTGGGGGAAGGCCATTGCTAGCTCTTCAGCCTGCACTATTTGGAATTTCACCACTCTGATAGTCCAGATGTGAGGTCTAATTTTTGCCTAAATATTAGATACTTTCAAAATCATTTCAACAGTTTAACTGAAAAGGATTTCACAATAAATATCACCGCTAAGTGGGAGAAGAGAGCCTGAGTTATTTTTCTCTACTTTTTCATAAAGGTAAGTGTGTCCCAGGACACTTTATAAACATTAGGATAAAAATTTTAAAAGTCACTCTGGCTCACTTTTTTTAAAGGTAAAGGAATTTAGACACCCAACTCCCATTGATTTCAGCAGGGTGAGGTGCCCAAATACCTTTAAAAATCTGGGCCTTAGGCACTTAGAGCCCAAATCTTATTGCAAGTCAATGGGACTTGAGCTCATAAGGGTCAGATTTTCAAAGGTCTTTAGGCACACATCCAAGTGACTTTTAAAAATAGTATGGGGTAAATTTTCAGAAGTGCCTAACTGACTTAGAAGCCTAAGTCCCATTGACTTCCCAGGAGATGTAGACTCCGAAGCCCCAAAATCACTTTTGAAAATGCAAGTTGGGCTCCTAATTAATTTAATGCTTCTGAAAATTTTACTTGATGCTTTCATGGCTTCAAGAACCTGAAATTAATGCCCATATCTTAGTTAATTTCTCCCTCCTCCCCCTGTCATTTCTCCATTTCCAGCTTCTTAATTTCCCATCTCTTCTTGCTTTCCTTATAGCATCATATCTTATTGTTTTATGCATCATGTACAGAAAAAAGTATGCAGCACTCAAACTTTATTCACATTCTCAATGTCAAAGAAACAGAACATATTCCTAGCTGTGCTGTTGCTGAAGTAAGTTAAACTTGACTTTACATTCGTATCAGTTTATAAATACAAATGCAGACCCAAGAAAGAAGATTGAAATGTATTGTACAGAGCAGTGTCTGTTTCCAATATTAATTGTTTAGCCAGAAATCCCATTCAGCATGCTAGCTAGTCAAAGAAAGTGGTTTCAAAAGGCTTGATCAGTTTGCAACATATCATAAAGCCATCTCTTTTGACTGAAGGGTTCCACCTACTATGATTGCCATGATGGTGGGGTTTTTCCCCTGCAGATGATTATGATTTTCTTGGAAGCACTGCCAGATTCTGAGTGCTGCATTATTGCTGTGATAGGTTGTCAGCCAGCATTTTGTGTTCTGGTATTCTGCTACTCAGTTTATGTTTTTGGGAAATTAGCCTCCTAGCAGGGTCTTGTTTATTACAAAATTCTAAGCTTTGGGATACCAGTGGGTGTGGGAGATTCATTTTAGGTATAACTGCCTTCAGTCAGCTGGGCTTTCAAAGAGGGCATTTTTTCCAACACCATTAAGGAATAAACTATTAACCTGGAAACAAAATGAAAGTTTTTCTTCTAACTGAAAGCATTCTTTTTCTTCCCAGAAAGAGTTTGCTTCTCTAAACCCTCAGACAAGGGCAAAATGCAGCTCTTGCTCACACCCATGCTGCCACATTCTAGGGAGGTTGCATAGGCACAAACAAGATCAGGATATGGTCTGACATGTTTAGAGGTGCAGGTTTATCTACATGTGTTCAAAGAGCTCAAACTGGAACAGTGGCGCCAAAGCCTCACACTGGTGACGTTTAAGTCCAAATCTGTCTCCATGCTTGGCAGTTTGACCACAATTCTGTAAGATGGAGTTTTAACAGAACAGTGGATCTGCAGCCCCAAGATTAGGATCTGGATTTAAACTATGTAGCTCAGGTTTGTCCTTAATCTTGGTTCTTGGGTATTACACAAAGAAAATCAGCTCTTGTTTTGTAAGCTTTAAGTGAGTTCTGGTATTTGTAACCAAAATTCCTAAATAGTGTTTTGGTTTTTTTTAAAAAAAGATCAACTAACACCAAATGAAAGGTTTGGCTATAAGAAACTGACTTCATGCTTTGGGCTCAGGTTCAGCCTCTTTCTTTGTACCATGGCACAAAGGAATTTCACTAAGTTATAACCAAAGGTAAGACCCAATTCTGTCATTAGCTAGACCCAGGCAACACCACTGGAGTGTGGGCTACTATGTTTAAGTTAAGTTAATTCATAGGACAAGAGTGTATGCGGTACAATTTACATTTTAGGCCAGGAAGAGGAGAACAAAGGACACACTTTTCAGACAATTGACAAAAGTCCCACAGAGCGTCATGTGAATGCAACATGTCTAGCCCTGGCTTCTCTTTGCATTCTATAAGTTAACATGTTAGAACACAAAGACTGCGTCATATGGGAAGCCCTGCCTTATTAATATTAGTGTAGAAGATGTTTACTTCTCAGCATCATACACCACTTACTACTATTTAAAAGGTGTTCCAAGTTCTCATTTGTTTTTTCAATTTAGTTGCTGGTCAAACAGGGAAAAGGCCAAGAGGTCTGGAGTTTTAACTCCTAGTTTATTTTGGAACATTATCTTCTAGATACAAACAAAGGCTCTTTAGGGGGCATTTGGACTGCATCCCTCCTCACCCATCAAATTGAAGAGAAATAAAATTCTGTGGAATAAAATATATCAAAGTAGCAAGTGCATGAAAAACTGAATAGCCCTTCATGCTTGCTTTCAGAATTTCAAGCATAGTAAACATAGGAATCTATATGTCCTCTGTCTCTTTGTGTGAATACAGTTCACTTAATTTCTCAAACTTTGGTCCCCACTCTTTCATGTCATCATACACAGTCTCTTCATCCAGTCCAGAGGAATCCAGGGAACTGAGACTGCTGGCTACTGAGCTCTCTCCCTCTGTGTAATATACCCGTAGGGAATCATGGGGCAAGGCCTGGGGCTGCTGGTCTGCATCCCTAACAACATCTGACAGATACCGACCAAAGTCTTCACTGGTAAAGGAGGAGCTCCTTCTAGTTGCAGATGCTTTTAGCTGCTCCTGTGGGCTAGGTGCCACATTGCCGCTCAAGGGACAGTTCAGCTCTGATGGCTTCCCTTTCTTCTTGTAGAGAGAAAGAGAATAGGCTGGGCTAGTCTGAAGTGACCGCTGGAGTTCTGCCATGTTGTAAGCATCCTGGAGTGAGAAATCATCCCTGTTAAATGAACAGTCACTGTAGCCCCCAACTTTTTATGCTTTAATGGATTAACCATATTGTTGGCATGGAAAGAAAACATTCACAAATAGTCTTAGGGTTTGATCTGAACACCACACTAGAGCATGAAGACAATCCAGGGTGCACTTTATTGGCCCATTAATTTAATTGCAGTGCCTGGGGAGAGCTACAGGAATGCCAAAGACCACTTTACAGGTGTCAGTGAGCAAATGCAGCTTTCCCTTAATGCAGCTGTAACAGAGACATTTAGGTTTACCTTCACTGTATTTGTTTTTTAAAAAAAAAAATGTATTTTTTCTATAGTATTGAGCAGGGTAAAATCTTTATGGACGTGAACAAACCTTGTTGCTTTGCTTCAGATTTGTTTCTACTTCCTTCTTTCTTGCCACTTCTGCCAACAGTGCTGATTCATAGGCAGCCTGTTCAAACTGAAGTTTAATTTTCTCTTAGTAGCTAAAGAAAGATGATTAAACTACCTCCAGTTTTCTGATTCAGATTTGGCTGTTGCTTGGCCTTTCATCAAACACTGCTGAACCCAGTCACAAGGCCGGGGGTGAGAAGTGAATATGTAGCTTTCAAGGAAAGGTGTTACATTCGTGGTTGGACGGTATGGGGCTGAACACATGACTGAGCCACTTCCCAGTTGGATTTCTGTTAAATTTATTTGGCCTGTGGAGCTAGTTAGCTCCCTTGGAAGTGGGAGGAATGTGTGGGTCAGGTGGCTGGCAATAGGGTAAAGAATCTTTTGTTTCTAAAGCTGGCCATCATTGTAGTGGTTGAAATGCTACTACTGTCTGACAGTTATTTGAAGTTTCAGTCCAGTTCCAAGTGCACAAATGTTTTCATCACTAAACCAACCAGTTCAATAGACACTAATTGGTGGCAGCCTTGATGTGAGTTTCAGAAAATAGACAAAGCACAGATTATGTGGGTTATCTTTTCAGTCCAAGAGGTGGTCTCTCTAGGCACGTTGGCAGACCCTGAGGGGAGTGATGTGTTTGAAGTGCCTGTGCTATGCAGAACCTCTTATGTGGCTAAATAATAATTCTTTGAACGTCTCATGCGTTTTATCTAAAGCTAGAGAACATCAGTCAGAGCCATCAATGTGTACATTCCAAAATACTACCTTTGCATCAGTGAAATTGTGCTAAAAAAAAGATTATCCTAATCTTAGGGCTTGTACACACGAGCACTTATGTCAGTATAATTGATGACGCTCAGGGGTGTGAATAAGCCACCCCCTCAAGTGACATAAGTTACACTGACCTAAGCACGGGTGTGGACACGGCTATGTCGGCGGGAGGGCTTCTCCCATCACCGTAGCGACCGCCTCTTGCAGAGGTGGTTTTATCATGCCAGTGGGAGAGCTTCCTTCCCATCAGCACAGAGTATCTTTGCCCAATGCGCTACAGTGGTGCAGCTGCGCTGCTGCAGTGCTTCTACTGTAGACTAGCTCTTAGTGTGTCTATGCTACATTTCAGTCAGGGAGAGACGGTTGTAAAAAGTAAGAGCGCCTGCTCCTAAGAAATCCTGTGCTTGTGCCCGCCAGGGCTGCAGGATTAGACTCCAAAACTTTAATGTAACACAGAATAACTGCCTTATTTCCATTCCAGAGAAGTTGCTGTATTTTGATGATGGTTGATTTGATATCTAGATGGCATGTTGAGCATGTTCATGTTTCCTTTCAGGATGAAAGGTACTAAATAAGTGTAAACTATGAATAATTACTGTGTGACCCAATGGTGAATTTCTTACTCAAGCAAAACTCCCAAAATGGATAGCTGCCATTTTTGGCCCTTCCAAAATTAGGTGGGACTGTGCCTGAGTAGAGTTAAGGATCGGGCCTTCAGTGAAGTTGGTCATATTAAAATCATGTTTCATTGCTTTTTCTGTTTCTTAAAATAAAATGATAGATACCTTTTCTTCTAATTATATACATCATTATCAGGCAATTTACAGTCCCAAAGATTATCCTTGCCCCTTGTTTCCCAGCCAGTGTTAACTCAGCTCAACACCGAACAATGTTAAGTATTTTACCCAGCAGTGTACTTTTTTCTGTAAAATTCTTATTCCTCTAAGGCACATTCCCCACATTACAAATATAGAAACTCAACACGGATACCCATTTGTTTCTCCAAGCTTGCCCTCAAGCTAACAAATTCATACATGGTCTCTCTACTGTGCATACACTCCTATGTTCATTTGTTAAGATAACATTGGACTGCACCCATTTAATTCCTATGAAGTTGTGGGGTGCTCAGGTTTGAAATTCTGCACCAAGAATTAGGCACCCAAAATCAGTGGCCATTTATGAAGATTTTGGCCAAGGTTTCCACGGTTTAAAAAAGCTGATTAATTTGGAAATGGCCTACAGTAAACAAGATCTCAGGGCGGTCAATGTTATTTTCTCTGTGTGCTTCCACACTTTAAGATCATCTTTGATTGGGGGTCATTTGGTTGTTTGGATTTTGCTGCTTTATGAAAAGAACATGCTTTAATTCTTCTAAGGGAAACTCCTGTAGACCTGTCATACAAACACTATTTCCTCAATGTATGAACCATGTGTGGCAAATGTAGCAGAGGAAATAATCTTATTAAAACTAACAGGATCTGTGAACATAATTCCATATGCCACTTGCAAAATATCCCCCTAGGCATTTAAAATGCATTCACAGTAATTCATCAAAAGTTTGAGGACATTTTACAAGTGAAAGATTATTTTTTCAGCTGGCTCCCATAAATGTTCAATATAAATTTTAATGCATAAAAACTCTTTGCGTGCTTATTTATTTGGAAGTTTAATATTCAGATTTTAAAACTATGTTAAAGTTATGTTTTCCTTGTTCTGTAGCACTCATGGCATGCCAACCATAAGCTCAGAAATACTGTTGCACCTTCCACTGGATAAAATGAAGTGTTTTAAAACAGGCAATAGTCTCTTACTGTTTCTGACATAACAAACGTTAAATGTTCAGCAAAATTATCTTTTTTTTAAAAATTAACAAATCTGTAATTATCTGTTACATTTCTTCTGAATAGCAATATAAGCTAAAACTCCGGTAATCCATGTGCAGGACAAATAGAAATGTGAGAATAACCTGTTTGGTGTGGCGTGTTGTATATTAAAAGTACAACAACAGTTTTATACTCTGGTATTTGCTTCTCTTCCCAGGAGAGAGGGGAACAGAAGGGGCCCTGATATTTTATTCCAAGAGCTAAAAAGCTTTAGCTAAAACAAGGATAGTACCAGCATCCCTTAATGAATAAAAACTGAGAGACTTTAAGGTGTAATAAGTCATGTTCTAATAACACACAAAATGTGGTAAGAAGTGTCATCAAAAGAGGTGGTCCATAAGGAAGATTTCATGTTAGAGTTTTCGAAAACCTTATCGCTACAGCAGTAATTGCCACTGACAACGGCAGAGCCTCCAGAGCATGAAGCCAGAAAAGGATCAACCATAAATTCTTTAACTGCTAAACTCATCCTACAAGCATTTATAATCACTCACAGGTACTTCAGCTTTAAGGCAAATTAAACTTTTATAGACCTTTATGTATCCATTTGTAAAAAAAAAAACAACACATGCAACCTTACAAATAAGTTCATCGGTTGCTTGCGGTAATGTAACCAGCAGCACGGAGGCTAAGGGTAAAGCACAACTGAAACCGCTGTATTTCATTAGTGTGGAGAACCACTAGCCCTCTTGTTTCATATTCATTTAATGGAGTGATCCTTACTTGATCTTGCTCCCCACCCCCTTCTTCATTATAGTTGAGGATATTTTCTCTTATGTCCTCCAAGTCATCATGATAGGCAGAGACATGGTAAACTCCTCCATTCAAACCTTTGTGACTCTTCCAGCGAGTCCACAGGAAAGCACCACTGAACAGAACTGTGTGCGCACATGGGAGTGAAGCAGAGAGTGATCATTCAGAAATGAAGCAGAGAATAACACATTTTTTAAAAAAATACTGCAGTCTGGTAAAGACAGTAACTATCACTGGATATTGCACTGCCAGACTGAAGTCAGAACTGAAATGGGTAGAACGGCTTCAGTCTTCACACTAAGTGCCAGAGTCTGCTCTCACATCATTGTAAACCAGAAGTAACTTAATTGAAATCAGTGGCCCAGATCCTCAAAGGCATTTATTTAGATGCCTAACTCCCACTGATTTCAATCGAAGTTAGATGCCTAAGAACCTTCAAGGATTTGGGCCAAAGTAGGTATATTGATTTAAAGCCAGTATAAAGAGAGAGGATTCAGGCCCTTTAAAAGCCAAGTCCATAAAGTCATCTGCAGCTGTAGAGGTCATCTCTCCTTTTGCTTTGAGCATTACTTCCATTAACAGTAAGTGTAGTTACAAGTGATCTCAAAGGGAGAAGGAGAGGCCTTGAGGTTTTCCTTTATTACAAAGTTAGTAACAACTGAAGAACTGAATAGCATGCAGAAATGGTTATTTGAGACCAGAATATCTGTTTACCGTACTGACTTGGACAGACTTGATGCTTAACAGAAAATGCATACAAAGATGTAGAACAAAAACTGATGCAGATGAGTTCTGAGGAACAGATACAATTCTGTGAACAAGAACAGAAATGAAGCATAAGACAACATGAGACAAAGGGAAGAGATTGTGTCTCACACACTTTATTAGAAAAAATAATTCAGGCACATTTTTATGCCTTAACATCTGCAAATTTAAATAATTAGAAAAATTGTGTTTAGTTGCAATTTACATGCTGAAAACTGTAAAAATGTCTACTACATTGAAGATGTTTGTTAACATTATGTAAATACAAACTTGTAGACAGTGTGTTACCATCTCCACTGTAAAACACACACAATAAAATCCTCTCTTAACGCCCAGTCCTGATCCCATTGAAGTCGATGGCAAAACTCCACAGCAATTTCAATAAGAACAGGACAGGGCCTTTATTGTATAAAATTTAAAATGTACTTGCTGTGAGAATGAGCATTTTTATAAATTGGTCATAAGTTTTATTTTGAAATTTCTGTGTTTTAAATTTTCATTCTTCAGTTTACCAGAATGTGATATATAGATCTTACCACATGCAACAATCTTTTGCCAATTTTTTTTAATGGAATCTGATTTTGAGATACTCAAGTATAACAAAAATTCTTATAAAAAACCAGCAACTTCTGATTTATTTACATTGTGATAACTTACAATTGGCCAGATATTAAAAATAAACATGCTCCTAGCCTGGATCCAGAGGCCAAAGTCTTCTCTCAGTGACAATTTATTTCTCATGTAAGGTGACCAGATGTCCCGATTTGATAGGGGCAGTCCCGATTTTTGGGTCTTTTTCTTATATAGACTCCTATTACCCCCCACCCACTGTCCCGATTTTTCACACTTACTGTCTGGTCACCCTGTTCTCATGGGCTGAAATATCTATTCCATGCCTAGCTGCATTTTAAATAATGACTTTCTCCTAGCAATTTTTTTTCTAGCTTTGACTGAATTTGCATCTACCTGTACCTTCTGAACAGTTTCTTGGCAATGAAATGCCACAAAATCAGGAAACTGCAAGGGCTTTCCTCAGCTGAATCAATGCCAATTAACAATATAACTTTTGTGCACAGGGGGATGAAAAGTGACAGTGTTGGTGGATGAAATAGAGAGAAGGACAAAACAGTAAAGGCAGAGTCCAGTCTCCACAAGGAAGCAAATTCTTCACAGAAAGACAACATGGATCAGTGTCCAACGGAGAATGGATAAATTAAATCACCAAAGGTAGTATAAGATGTAGTTGCCATAACTACCTAAAAGTGCCAAAAAGCAAATGCAGATGGCAAACATGGAACTGAAACTCAAGCCTGCATCCTTGTGAAAGATTGCCAGTGTGATTTCACAGTAACGGCCAGTATAGCCATCAGGGCAGTGACATCGGAACTTGGTTGGAGACTGGGAGATACACGTGCCAAAGTTACAGGGTCTTTTAGCACATACAGTATGGACACAGTGCCTGCCTGTGGCATTCTCTGTGATCAGGTGTCCCGTAGGGCAACTGGAAAGACAAAAGCAGAGTAAACCAACAAAAATCCTTGATAACAGTCAGCAGACATGAAAGAGAGCACTGAAAACCCTATACCAGCCTTGGGACACATGCTGTATATCTGAATTAGGCTGACCAGATAGCAAGCGTCAAAAATCGGGACAAGAGGTGGGGAGTAATAGGTGCCTATGTGAGAAAAAGACCCAAAAATCAGGACTGTCCCTATAAAATCAGGACATCTGGTCACCCTAATCTGAATACAGTCTTCTGAGTTGTTTTATGCCAAGGTAGCTCTACTGTAGCTCCTACTCTTGCAGTGCTTACCCACACGAATAGTCTCAGTGAAGTCAGGGAAGGGGCTAAAGAGTTCTTCTCTTCAGTGAAACATAGACGAAAATAATGAGGCTCACTCCTCCAGACCCTTACTTGTGTGAATGGATTTGGGGATGCCAGTAGTCACACTGGCTCCAGTGAAACTACCTGCATGAGCAAGTGTTTGATCAAGTGCAGGATTTGCAGGTCTATCCAAGTGCCACAAAATGATGTTAACCTCTCCTATGTTTTCCCCAGCTCAGTGAATCTCCAAGCCTCTAGAGATTTAAAGCATTTGTGACAAAAAACATCTCTACAATTCTCCTTATTAGAACAGTGCTAGTAGAGTAGTATACAAAGGCGTTGTCTTTACTGCAAAATTAACTCCAGTTGTAACTCAAGTGTTCCTAACTCGAGTCTCATCTACACAAAAAACCCCATTACCTGAGAGTGGTGGTGCTTTTAACTTGAGTCAGCTGGCACATCAGGGGGTACAGGCTACAGCTCTAGTTAGCTAGCACAGCTCATCAACAGCTAACGATCACTCTGCTGTTTCGCAGCATGACTACATTCATTTGCGCTAGGCTAACTCAAGAGGTGTTAACTCGGTGGAGATAACTAGAGTTAATTTTGCAGTGAAGCCAGCTTTAGAATGAAGAATGAGCTGATGCTTCCATCTTAAACCATAATTTTTAGAAACACTCTGGCTCTTCAAAACTGCATCCAGCTGTACCTTGTCATATAGACTGTCAGCCTAAACACAAGTATTTTCATGTTTTCAGTTTTCTCCTGGTTATAAAATATACTTTTGAGCTAGGTTCAGATGTCTTGTTTGTTTGTTTCTTTGTTTTAAGGTATTAAATTTGTCAGGAGTTAACTCTGAATATGGATTAAGCCCCTTTAGGTTTTGCAGGAAAATATGTTCTGAAGGTGACTGACTCTCTTGATTTGAGAAACAGGGTTTTGTGTTTTTTAAAAAGTCATTTCAAGCATTGTCACAATTTTGATTATCCCATAATAATGAATGTACATGGTAGCACTCCTGCTTGAACTTAGTATGACAAGATACAGCATTCACTATAGATCATATCCTCTGATTTATGCCTAACATTTTATACTGTTTAAAGGGCATCTGACACACAAAAACAATGTTTATATCCAGGCTATCTTCAGAGCTGCTCATTTTAGAAATCTAGTAGCACAGTCATTCCATATTACTTCCCAATTTCAGTTTTCAGAAAGTGGGTCAAATTGTTCTGTATTTGCAATACTCCATGAGCAGCTTTAATAGAGCAGAAAGCCAAATGCTCAGCTGGTGTTAATCTGTTTACCTTAATTGCAGTCAATGGAGATACACCATTTTATACCAGTTGAGGATCTGGTTGAAAGGGACTGTGCTCTGATTTACATCAGTAAACTCTGCTGAAGCTAATGAGGTTTCAGAGGCATAAACAAGGGTAAAATTTGGCCCTGTATTTCACTGTCGTTTTAACTGGATGATGCAATACAGAGGACTTTCTAGTGGAAATATTCAACTTACATACTTTTCAGCATCCAACCCTCCCACGTTGCCGTGGCATTTTTTATGCTTTTGCTTCCCCCAATTACCTGCATTCATGCATCATCCACAAGTCAATACAAATAAATGGCTGGCTACAGGAGTTGTTCCTACAAGCCTCTGAAGAGCAGCCTTCTTTCACTCCTTGGGCACTTAATACTGACACCAGCTCCTTAGTATGAGTATCCAGAGGCAGCCTGTAGTTATTAAATCTGACATCCTTCATACATCCTAAGGCAAAAAACAAAAGGGACTTGGGTTTTGAAAGCTATTCAGCAAGAAGAACTATTTGAAACAGCTGTCAGTACTATCAGACTGAGCATATGTTATATTTAGAGATGGGCCGAAGCCACAAAGTTATTTTCCAAAACTTTAGGGGAGTTTGATCCATCCCATTAGATATGGGCCAGATCCCAATATCCAAATTTTGGAGTTGCATCCCGATTATTATCCAGCTCCCTAGCTGATTGAGTGAAAGACACCTGTGCCAGTTACCAATTCACCATTTTACTATGATTTCTAAGGGAGGGTTCAAATCACAAGAAGGAGAGAGAGTGTGCTCCTCCAGTGTTTACCTGTGTCTCATGGTGTGTGTGTGAAAAAGAACTATATTAAGGTTCTCTTTCATACAAGAAAAAAAAAGACCAATAATGATTGAGGAGGCTGGGGATGCACTACCAATAAAAAATTACAATACTGACTGCATTTGTAAACAGAATGTAGGACCCAGGTGCACATATGTCACACCAGGTTTTGGGACTCCCTCTCCTATGTTTCACCCACCAGAGCATCCCTTCTCTCCCCAGAGATGTTACTGTCTTGTCACAGGAGGATTAACTGAAGGCCAACCTCTGGTCATGAAGATGGCAGATGTGTGATGCACAGAATATACGTTTGTCTGTGCAGTATTGTACAGTGTAGTGGGGTATGTGGATTGTATGCCAATATTGAAGATACAGTACAATCCCACACCTGCATGGAGGATGAGTGGAAATATGAGGGCACAGTAAAGGTTGGTTTTGGTACCCATGGCTCCATGTTTCTCTGCTTCCCCTTTTTGTAACCTTAACTTCGCATTTTCTGTTTCCATGAGAGTTGTTTGCATTTTAATCTACAACATTATATTAAGACCTTTTCCAATCAGTTGTTGATACATATTTAAAACTTAACTCTAGTTTAAGGAACATTTTAGCCTGTCCTAGTGGAAGTTCCAGTTGACACCATTATAATCTTTCAGCTGGGAGACCTGAGCCTCAGTAATCCAAAATCCACATAGCCTATTGCTCTTTTCCTAGCAGCGTTTAAAGTTAAGAAAATCTGTTTTGCAATGTGCTGTGCAATGAATAGGGCCCTACCAAATTCATGGTCCATTTTGGTCAACTCAATGGTTACAGGATTTTAAAAATCATAAATTTCATTATTTCAGCTATTTAAATCCAAAATTTCATGGTGTTGTAATTGTAGGGGTCCTGACGCAAAAAGGAGTTTGGTGGGGAGGGGTTGCGGTACTGCTACCCTTACTTCTGCACTGCTGCTTGTGGCAGTGCTGCCTACAGGCCTGAGCAGCTGGAGAGCAGCGACTGCTGGCCGGGAGCCCAGCTCTGAAGGCAGAGCCACCACCAGCAGCAAGGCAGAAGTAAGGATGGCATGGTATGATATTGCCACCCTTACATCTCTGCTGCTACTGGTGGGATGCTGCCTTCAGAGCTGGGTGCCTGGCCAATAGCTGCCTTCAGAGCTGGGTGCCTGGCCAATAACTCTCTGGCTGCCCAGCTCTGAGGGCAGTGCAGAAGTAAGGGTGGCAATACCATGACCCCACTAAAATAACCTTGTGACTCCACCTGCAGCTCCCTTTTGAGTCAGGACCCCCAATTTGAGAAACGCTGGTCTCCCCCCTAAAATCTGTATAGTATAGGGTAAAAGCACACAAAAGACCAGATTTCACAGTGGGAAACCAGATTTCACAGTCCGTGACACATTTTTCATGGCTGTGAATTTAGTAGGGTCCTAGCAATGAACAATACTTCTCACAAGAAGGTAATTCACCCAGCAGTGTAGGGGCAACAGATGCCCCAAATGTAGAGAACTGCTACGGTTCTGCTTTTTAGGCGTGGGCAGCTGCAAAATGGATGCACAGGGCAGATCCAGGCTTGCATATCTAATTCAGGAGGGAAATTTGCAGTACGACTGGAGAGGGTTGAAACCAGTGGATTTCCAATTATACACAGAACCTGTTGCCACAAACCTCTGGATAGGTGGTATGCAGGAGTCACTGCCCTTGTTTTAGCCCAGTGGCTAAAGTATAAGCTGTGGATGGGGCTTTTCCTGTACCTTTCCCCTAGGTATGGGTGGATTTTGACTTTCTTGACAAATCCCCACAAAGCTGCCTTGCAAAAAATCCGTTCAACTCAGGCTTTGTGCCGAGAAAGTGAACTTCACTTAATGTGCACACATCATACCAATAGGCCTTCTACATTCTTATGCCCCAGTTAAACCAAGAGTTTCTTACCTTGAAAACTTCGGTTCTGATTGACAGGGTAAGTGTTTCCAAGGACCAGCCTACTGGGATCAAT
Organism: Natator depressus; assembly: GCF_965152275.1. Lineage (NCBI taxonomy): Eukaryota > Metazoa > Chordata > Testudines > Cheloniidae > Natator > Natator depressus. Next base: position 23,151,826 of record NC_134245.1, read on the forward strand.
CACAATCTCTTTGCATACTCCTGCTGCTCTTAGGATTTCTCTCTTCCCACCTCCTTCATAAAGGCGAAGGGTAAATTCGTTTTCAATTCTCTCCAGGGTGATATGATGCCACTCACCATTATCAATGTTGTAGGAGGGAAGGTTTACAGCATAGTCTCCATCGCCCAGGTTATATGAGACCATTAAGAATCCCTGAACAACCTTGTGGAAGAAAATCACAATCAGTCCTGTATTTGATCTGTCAAGTTACTTCAACCAAACTTCTTTTAACTAATGAATGATCTTGACAAAAACGTTTACTTAAACTTAGACAAAGACAACAGACTGGCTCAGGGGGTTAGGAATGTGATTCTGTCACATCTATGTTGCCAGTTCAGTCCAAGTTTTGGAATAGCCTTCCAAAGGAAGCAGTGGGGGCAAAAGATCTATTTGGCTTTAAGATTTAAACTCGATAAGTTTATGGAGGAGATGGTATGATGGGATAACATGGTTTTGGTAATTAAATATTCATGGTAAATAGGCCCAATGGCCTGTGATGGGATATTAGATGGGGACACTGGACTAGATGGATCACTGTTCTGATCCCATTTTACACCGATGTAACTCCACTGCAGCCAATGGGATGACACAAGTGTACAGTCAGTTTAACTAGTGGAGAATCAGGCCCACTTCACTAGCATGAATTAACAGAATTGTACAGTACAGATTTTCAAGTAGTATTTTACTTGCTAGGGTAGCGTACAGCACAAAAGTACTCTCTTATCCATGTTTCACTGGGCTACACATGAGCTGGAACTGAATTCACTCTGTGCTGTGATTGTCCAAGACTATTCACTAACCTGCAGGGTGATGTGTTCATCCTTGGCTCGGGAAGACATGCTCATGATGACACTATTGGGCTGTCGTGTCCTGACCGTCACCTCTAACAGCGTCCTGCGGGCAGGCACAGCAACAGGAAGCAGATACCGAATGTGGCTCCCTGGCCCAAAGGAGTATTCTTTGGCAACTAAGAAATTCAAAAACTTTTAAAAATTACCCTAAGCAGGAAAAGAGCGATGTAAGTAAAATAAAGAATTTCTCCAAATTAGTGTAAACAGCCCAGTGAAATGGTCTCCAGTGCTGACATAACATGCCTTTTTGGGGAAGTCCTTCAAGACTTTGCCACTGCTCTCCCAGTAGCTCTTCCCTGCCTTCATTTTCAAAGACATGGTAGATTCATCCACTGAGTAGGGTTAAGCGCATCTCCATCTGGATCCTGTTAATGCTGCTGTTTAAAATGCTCAGAGGGGGTTAACAGAAAGTAACAGGAGGTCCTCCCTCACACTGCTCCTTCCCCCAGGGACTGAGCATATTTTCTGCACAGGGATCCCTGCCCAAGTGACTGAGCCCAGTGCCTCCCCAGCACTCCTCCTCTTTTCCCAGCCTGCTGACCAAGGACCAGTCCATGTAGCTCCATAACTAGAAATGAATACTTTAATTGTTTTTAAAGCATGTTTACAGCAGCGCCTTTAAAATTAACACGTTAGATAAGGCCTCATTTAGCAACACAATGGAAATGCCTTTTACTTTTGCTCAATTAGCTCTTCTTTTTCTCCAGCAATCGACTGAATTCCTTTTTGAACTCCTGCTTTAGGATGCAGATCAAACACAATCTCTCCTGTCTGCCCACAGTCTCTGACCAAGACAATGGGAAGAGGATGAGGACACATTTAAATCAGTGTAACAAATCTGTGGCCACCTAGGACTTTATGGTTGTCACTTTGCTGCAAACATTGGCCACCTGGAGACAGCAGGGATGGAACTCAGATCCTCCTGCACCAAAAACACAGACCTCTTGGCCCTAGAAAATAATATCCTTTTGATGTTAGCAGTACAGTGCTTATGACACGCAACTCAGCAATTCTGATTCTGTCCCATCCCAATTACTCAGTGAGTGTGTAACACCGACAGACCCTAGTCGATGGCGGGCGGGATCAAACCTGGAGCCTCTGGAGTTTAGTGAATGAGCCTCTACTGCATGAGCTAAAAGCCAACTGGCTCTTAGCTAAGGCTGTAGAGCGGACTCACCTCTCTCTAAGTGGTCTTGGTGCCACCAGATAGGACAGAACACCACACCCAGTTGCATAGATACCATCAGTGTAAAAGAGACGATCTGGTGATGAGGAAGACATTTCACAAAGGAATTAAAATGAGGGGTGGGATTAACAAAAAATGCCCAACCAAAAAATTAGAATATGATCCTGGGCAATCAGTATGTTCAAAGCCTTATCAAAAGTGTCATTAACTGTGAACATCTTAAGCATACTGTTCCATAAACTGCACCATCACAGCCATCAACAACATCATAGAGAAAAAAAGACTTCACCTTTATCACATCTGTAGCCATAGTAACCTGGCAAACAGTGACAGCTGAATGAGGCCCACTCGCCAAGACATCTCCCATGAATGCCACAGGAAGAGGAGCCCGTGGCCTCACAGCTCCCATCTGTCAGTGCACAGCCAGGGGAGCTATTCAGGGACTCTGCAGGAGATTCAAGGTCATACACCTTAAAGAGAAAATCAGAGAACATTGTGACTTCATTTTAACAAGCAGTTAAACTTTATCCCAGAGATCAATAGCTACACTACACCACACTGTCTGTATAACTCTAATTTCTCTCTTTGGTAGAGCTGAAGCCATGTTTTGTTTTAAAAGGCACTAGTTTTTTGACATGTTTAATAAATGTTTGACTTTTAAATATTAAACAACAAGGGTCATATTTTGCATACGGATATGCTCAAGCAACACACACTGACTAAAGGAAAACTCCAACATTTAAAATAAAGCTGGCATGGGTCTCTATATATTTCATTAACATTCAGAAATTCTTTGTGGGGGAGTTAGGGAATGTTACCTGGCAGGACAGATGGATAAACAATAGAAGGTGGGACAGAAGGAGATAAACAACAGCACAGTCTGGGTCTCACAGAAACATCTGCTTCCAGGTAAGAGAGAGGTTTTTATGTTAATTATACTATCCATGAAAAAAAAAAAAAGCCAATACCATTGTGCCTGATATAAGCTGACATGAATCTGACATTTAACAGAAAAAACCCCAAGTGGTGGTTTACTTTAATGGGAGCTGCACATGTGTATCTGAAGCCATGATGTGTGCCTCTAAAGTTTCATCTAACTGTTCAACCAACATTATAACAGACTGGAAGCTGGCTTTTGCTGTTCCCCAGTGGACTCCCACATTGCCAGAGAAGCACAAATGACAACACATTTCATTAAGCTGGCTGGCCTCAGTGTGAATCAGAGATGCCAACTGTCATTAAACCCATAAATGGTATATTCTATTGCTTTATATATGGTAACAAATTTACCTAGCTTCTACATCTTCATAGCGTTGCTAAGCAAAATGATCACCTTTATGGCAATTTGTGAAGGTTACAGCCTACTCAAGAGTCCTAATGACAACTACTTTCCCATGATTTAGTGTTATTTGAAATGACTCATCAGCCTAAGACCTTAACATTAAATTCTCTATTTGCTATTCAATGTAAACAACATATCTTGTACATTTCTGCTGCTGAACATATAACAATTGCTCAAAAAAGGGTAAAAAATAAGTATGTAGGCAACTCATTGAAAATAAGAGATGCACTATAGGGCCAATTCTGCAGGGAGCTACTAAACCCTTATGGGGTCAGTCCATTACTAATCAGAACCAGAAGAGTGCCTACATCTTCAGAATACAAATCCCATTTCTCATACAAAATTCCTAAAACTCTAGACCCAAAAGTGATACATCTTTACAAATGCAAAAATCATGACACATCCTCTCTTACCTGAGTATCCAATATTAAATTGCGCAGGCAGCCAGTAAAATGCTTGTGCTGTAACTGAGGGTATGAATACGGAATTGATTCTTTTACACCACCCAGCTGAAGAACTTGGATCACATCCAAATACCTTTGAACAGTGAGATGCATAATAAAAATGAATATGAATGGGCATGTTTTACCTTAAAATACATACACCGCAGTATAGGGAAGATAAATAACACCACTCTTGCATTTCCAAAGAATAAATTTGAGGAATGGCAACTTTCTACAAGGATAAGAAAAACTAAAAACCAAATTCTCTGCTAGTGTAACTCCACTGAAAACAATGGAGTCACCCAGAAGAGAATTTGGCCCTAAGGATTACATATGGCATTTTCAAGTTTAGCACTGAAGTGGTGGGAGTTTTAAGGTGTTACAATCTAGGAATCAGACTTCAGGATTACAAATTACTCTCAATTATATAGATTGGCACCATTAAGGTAATCTTACTGAAGTCATACAATCACAGAAGTGTAGGGCTGGAATTACTCCAGATTTACACTTGTATAATTGACAGCTAAATTTGCCCTTACACATTTATGTTTGTTACTAGTTTTAATTGAGAATTTACAAGATTTACAGTATTGAGCAAATAAAATCTGATTTAGTTGGGGTCCAACCCTGCTCCGTTTAAAGTCAATGGAACAAATTTGTTAGTAAGGTTTGGAGTAACATGTCCAATAACTGTTTAATAATTAAGGAGTGTCTGTCGGGTGAGGGAGAATAATCCTGTGGTAAAAGCATAGTACAGGAGATATGGATTCTGTTCCTGGATCTACTACAGACTTGATCTATGACCTTGAGCATACCACAACCTCTGAGGTAGGTTAGTTCATTAATGTTTGTATAGCGCTTTGAGATCCTTGGATAGAAGACACTGTAGAAATCCACAGATGTCTTCTGAAGCATTAACAACCCTGCTTTCATCTTTATGAATTAGATGTTCAAAGATATTAAATTATTTTTCAGTTAATCTCCAGAAGTGCACTGTTACCTTCCTCTTTGTGGAATAGTCTCCGTGACCTCACAGTTTGTGCGGTCTTCAGTTGACAACCATTTACCTGGTCCCTCTATCTCTGAAACGATAGCTGCACTGCAACGATCCAAAGTGAATCGAACATCCTGCACCAAAACATATAAGGCTACTGTCATACCATAAAATGAAGAATTACACTGTGCTTCACTGAACTGCTTCAAATATTGTACTGAAGTTTTAGCCATTTCCCTCTCCCTTGCACTATGCAAATGGCAGTTCTGGGCAACTGGGCGCTGGAAATCGGAGTGTTATAGGACCTATATTCACCCTACCAGTAGGTTGCTGGGCCATGCCAGGGGCCCACACTAACCTAGTCATTTGTGATTGCAGGAGACATTGTGAGGAGGGTCAATGTCTGGATCTGCAGGCTTTCTATTGCGCATTGGGCCAGCGAGATGGTGACTAGGTCAGCAGGTGGATTACAACTGAGATTCAAGGCTGAAGCTGTATGCCTGTGATGATATGGCCGATCAGCTCACGCTCCTTCTCACTTGACGACGGCCGGACTGCAGCCACCAAATGTCCTAATTTTTCACCTTAGTGTAAATGATCTTGGGGCTTGCACCAGACTGAATTTAAGAATTAGCATTCAGAGGGATGTGGAATTGATTAGAGAGTGGAGGTTACACACAAGTCTGGTTTGGTAAAGGTTGCTTGCAAAGCGAGTTTGGCAGGAAGCTGTCAATCCAGCCCAGGGCCTGAAAAAAATGTTAACTGGGAACTGGCTAGTTTAATTTTCAGAGTAGGTGGCTCAGAGATCACACACAGAGACATCCAATATTCAAGGCACAAGCTTTTTAGGGGTGACAAAGTTCCTCTCTTGATGTGGGGGCAGACATTTGGCTCCATGACCTTAGGGACTGGATCCAGGCAGGAAATCGCTATGTTTGCCAACCCTCAAGGATTGTCCTGGAGTCTCCAGGAATGAAAGATTAATCTTTAATTAAAAATTATGTCATGTGATAAAATCTCCAGGAATTCATCCAACCAAAGCTGGCAATTCTAGAAATCGCTACCAAGTAGTGTGGCTCAGGATGTGACCCTAAATGTGATACTAATTGGCGGTGTCCTCAGTGGCCAGCACAGATAAGACTAAAAAGGACCAGTCTTCCAGAAACAAGTGGGACCCAGCACTGCACTGGTGGTCCTTTTGCCTATGGAAAAAAGGGGAGACCTGAAGTCTTCGCTGACTGAGGTCCTGGTAATCTCTACCCCTCCCCCCCCACACACACACACAATTAGGGGGAGATGAAGAGGATTTGGAAGTGAATTGAGTCCTAGGGGAAGGCACAGGCAGGTCTACCCCAAATTACTGGTTGTATGGTATCCTGAACTCAGATAATCTCCTGGCGTGAGAGAACAGGAATGCCCCTCCCCAGTGTTAAATACCTAAAGTTGTACCCTGTTGTTTAAAATCTATCCTCTGTGTCTTGTGTTCATTTGTCTGTGTGTCCTGATCAATAAAGGGTTTTGCCATTTTCTGTGCCATTTTCTATATTACAACCAAAGGCAATATATAAAAACACGAAGAAATGGACATGCAACTGTGCATTTAATTCGTGCATTTGATTACAATAGTCACACTCACAAAATGGATAATTGCATTTGCAAATGGATAATTTGGCACATTTGTGCACACAATTAACTGAGTTGAGACTACAAAGATGTTAGTTTATTTGTGAAAATTAACATTGCATCTACAAATTGCATGTATTTGTATGCCTATTTTTAAAAAAAATCTGACCCTAAACTGTGCAAATGTATAAGATCAGTAAATGTCTTACCAGATAATTTCCTTTCTGCTAGCAGAGTCTCCCACAACTCTGATACATATGGGCTATTCCCTCCTGTCTGCAGTTTCCAGAGGCAGTTCAAAGCTGTTGGACAGCCCATGTTAGCCACTCTACCTTCTCCAGCTTGCTGCCAGATGATTCATTCTAAAGCTGTGATTAGTAATAATAACATCAATGTGAACAAGTAAACTACAGTAGGCTATAGCCTACAAGCATAGCTATCAAAATTAAATATTGTCCCTTGGCTAGGAAGCCAATCAGGGAGTTTAGAAGTGTGTGAGACGCTGCTAGCAGAAAGGTAATTGCCAGATAAGAAATTTAACATTCTGCAGCTCAGTGTGTCTCATGATTCTGATATGTATGGGGTAACTGCAATATCAGAATCCTTGAGATTTTTGCTGTTTTTGACACGAGCTAAACCTTGTCCACATGGAGTATTAGGCCTTTAGCGTTGAAGTGGCAAGTCATGACAGTTTTAGTAAGGCATGCAACAATACTTGCATGCCTTACGCGGTCCAAAACGGCATCCCTCCATGCAGCATGACCTCACTCATATGGTGTGGGTCAGGTCATACAGTGCAGAGCGTCCTCCATGGGGGCCAGATGGAATCGTCCCACAGTGCAGATCCAGCCCAGTGGCTGCCAGTTGGGCAACGCACAGCCAGTTGGTCATGCAGGCATGAAATACATGGCTTGCATCTACAGGCAGGTAGTTGAAGCTCACCTGGAGAAGAAGAGAGTTCCAATCACTTTGGAAAACAGCCCTAATGAAGCTAATGTTTCCCCCTCAATAGCCAGACTGTCAGTTGTAGACAGGCTAGGCCTGGATGGTGGATGGGTCTTGGTAAAGGATCTCTAGTCTCACTGGTAGCTGCAATGGTGGTTCTAATTCCAGTTCTATCAGATTGGAAAACCATAGTCTCTTTTGCCAGTGCAGAGCTAACACTTTCACTTTTGTTTCTCCTTGCCTTATTTTCTGGATCACTTTTCCTAGAAGTGGAAATGGTGAGAATGTGTATAGCAGGCCTTGTGACCATTTGTGCAAAAACAGCATCCATCCCCAGGGATTTGGGGTCTGCTTCCCTGGTAAAGTACTGAGAAATCAGAGTGAAGACTCCCTGATTCAGACATCATGCTGTGTTGCTGAGTGTGCACCTGCAGAACCAGTCTGCCTTTTGGTTCAGCTTTCCTTTTATAGGAAGAGAGGGTCCTGTCTGCCTATTCCATTATCTCCACTGCTTTTGCGTGTAGGGTTAAATTCCTCATTCCCCTTGGTTGTTGATATACACCATAATGGCCATATTGTCCAATTGGACCAGAACAAGTTTGCTGTCTAGGTAGTTCTGGAACTTCCATTGGGCTCATCTTGACAGCTCTGAGCTCCAACAGATTGATGTTATGGCTCCTTTCCCTGGGGTTCCCAGCACCTTGCACTATCCAATGCCCCAGATCCTGTCAGGCTGGCATCGGTTGTGAGTGCCTATGGGTCTGGAATGCAGCTAGGAAGACACTTGGGGATTTTCTGTGGGATTGCACACCACTGTAAAGAGAGATGAGCCCCTAGTTCAGAAGCAGTACCCGATCTTGCATGTGTTCTGGTGAATGATTCCATACCTTCAGGGGAGAGACCTGGAGGCACCTGATATAGAACTTTGCCCATAGGATGATTCCTATACATGAAACCAGGAGGCCAATTAACTAGACACTGAGCTATGGTCAGCCTTGCCCACTTTACCAGCATGGTTATCAGGTTCTGGATCTTGTGGAATCTAACCAGTGATGGGTAGACTTTTGCCGTAGTGGTCTATATCCACTCCCAGATGAACTATCTATGTGGAGAGAGTGAAAATGCTCTTCTTGGTGTTTATCACAAATCTGTGTGCTTGAAGCAGATCCTGCATCTGGATTGTGGCACTGTGCACCACGGCTTGGGTCAGAGCTCTGATCAAGATATCATCTAGGAAGGGATACAGGTAAGTACTCTGAGACCTTACTCTGGCTATTATGACCACCGGCATCTTGATGAAGACCCTGGGGGCTGACAAAAGCATTTGATACTGCTAGTGTACCATGCTGTACACAAATCTCAGCAGTAAGTGGTAGCATGGCTGTATGGGAATGTGGAGATATGAATCTCCTAGGTTCACAGAAGCAAGAAAATTCCTTTGGAGCAGGGATACTACTGTTAAAGCTAGGGTCTCTATCTGAAATCTCATTTTTCTTCATCTAGTGGTGAGCTGCTTGAAATCCAGGACCACTGTGACCTCCTATATAACTCTGGACAATGAAGAAAATGGAGCATAGTCTTAAGAATCTGTCTTCTGAGGGAACTCTTTCTAGTGCTGCTATGTCCAGGAGACATGAGATTTCATTTAACACCAGCTTGTATTTGATGGGGTCACCTGAGATGGAGAAGTGGATGAAGGAGGGTTGGGGTGGGAACCTTAGTTTGAAGGAGTGTTGGCAACTCAACGTCTCTCTTACCCACTTGTCTGTGGTTGACTGCGACTGTTCTTCTAAGAAGTGGGAAATTCTGCCTCCAGATTCAGATCTTGGTGGAGGCACTTTTGTTGTCACAGTGGGCTCTCAATCCACCTCTGGATTTTCCACTCAATCCCTGCTTCCAGAATTTTCCCATGATATAGCTGATGTCTTTCCTCTGGTACCTTCATGAAGAAGATGGACAAAAGGAGTATTTTTGTCCGCTTCTGAGATTGTAGATCCTCCTTGGAGCACTGAGTGGGGAGGGGAGGGAGGGTTTCAGTTTGGCAGCACTTTTTGCCGTTATTTTGTCTAGTTTTTCCCCAAAGAACAGAGAGCCTGTGACTTTAGATGAGCACGGCTTTTGTTTAGAGTGAGCATCAACCTTCAAAGCCAGATGTGGTGTCTCTGAGCTGGATGCCATGACCCTGGCTAAAAATCTTATTGCGTCCATTTGTTGGATTCTGCCACAAAAGCTGTTGCTAGGGAAATTTCCTTAAGTGTAGGCTGGAAGTCAGGATGGTCTTGGTCCTTCGTGGTCTTAAGATCATCCAAGCCAGGACATTGTGGTTCTTGCAAATCATGTAGCTGCCAGGGATGCTTTAAGAGTGGCTGATGAAGCCTTAAATTCCCTTCTGAGCGTGGCTTCCACCTTTCTATCAGTTAGAGCTTTGGAAAGAAATCCCCTTCAGATTTTATTACCATATCTTTTGCTAGAGATGCTTCTGCAGCATTGACTTTTGGTCATAGCATATTTTTAGCTCTTGCAACTTCTAATATCTAAATGTGTGCCTGCTTGTGTGTTTATCCTTATCAGGCGTTTCCCATTCCACTCTGCTCACATCCTCAAAGGATGGGTGCAGTGGGATTGCTCTCTCAAGCAAGGGCTTAGAAGGCAGGTATTTGCCTTTAGGCTTGTCCTCTACTGGCTGCTCAAGTTGGATCTGGATTGTGGAGGCAACTTTTCTGCACATGGTTTCAAACATTTCAGGGGGGGAAAACCTTTGCTGCATTTTTCCATGTCCTGCTCTGAGCCTGAATCTGAAATATCCCCTTTCTCAGTAGAATTTGTGTTAGAGTCAGAGGATGAATATCTCTTAGGTTTTTTAATACCTTTCTCATTTTGCTCTTTTTAGATTTTTAGACTTTTGGGCTTATTTGCAGGTGTTGTCATCCAGCTGTGGCCAGGGCGTTAGAAGTTTGCTTTATGCAGCGCCTTGAGCTCTCTGGATATGTCTCCCTCAATGTCCTTCCCCTTGGGGCCCCACTCCTCCTGCACCAAGGATGGCAGTCAATAGTCAGAGTTCCCTGATTCAAGAGGCCCGTGAAGAAAGAAACCTGGGTATGAGCCCTGCTTCCCTTTCTAGGGAACTTACGATTCATTTTAGGACTTGGGGACAGGACCTGGGGCCCCGTAAGGGCTTTTTCTTTCTCCATTCCTGTTCTGTCCCAGGCCTTATCCCTTGGGCTTGTTGGATAAAATCCTCCTTTTTTTCTTTGGAGTCTTTCCTTACTCTGCTCTTCATCTCCAGATTGGGCATTTCTTTACTGGAGTCTTGGTTTCTTGAGCCAGGGGGACCCAACGTGCCTGTCCAACTCAGAACCCTGTGCCCTAGCAGTGCAAGCGTCAGCTGGCTGAGAACAGGCAGGGCACAATTTGCCCTCCAAAGGGCCTGTAAAAGTTGACTCACAAATAGGGCACCACTTTGATTTAGCTCAGTGTTTGCACAACAGCTATGCCATGCCTTGGGGGGATATGGGAGTAGGGGGGAGGAAAGGCAGAGGAGGCTGGCAGGGAGGTACCAGGTATCTGAAACCAACCCACTGGTCAATACCCAATCCAGGAGAGAGAGAAAGGGTGTTTGCTATTCCCCCGCTCCCAAAAAACCTCCCCAAACATATAAAATACAAGTGAACTGTTACTTGACCGCTGCTGGAGAGGCAGAAGATCTGGCAGAACCATAAAGCTGAAGAAGGGAGCATGAGCATGGCTAGCACGGGCTATGCCACAGTTTTGAACTGCTATGGAAACTACAGACAGGAGGAAAATAGCCCATATCAGCGGTCCTCAAACTTCATTGCACCGTGAGCTCTTCTGACAACAAAGTTACTACATGACCCCTGGGGAGGGGGCACGGAGCTCAAGCCTGCTACCCCGAGTAAGGGGAGAGGGGGCTGCAGCTTGAGTCCCGATACCCCAGGTGGGGATGGAGCTCAGGCTTCAGCTTGAGCCCCTGGTCCCAGCAAGTCTAATACTGGCCCTGGTGACCCCATTAAAATGGGGTCCCGACCCACTTTGGTGTCCCGAACCACAGTTTGAGAACCACTGGCCCATATGTAACAGAACTGTGGGAGACGCGGAGCTGCAGAAGGATAGATTATGAAATTCATAGTGCTATCCTCCCAATATTCACATTGTGCATCAGGTCTACAGGTATATATGGAATGAAACACTCAATTTTCCAGTTTCTCATTTATATCTTCCTAATTCTGTGTGTATGCAAGAGCTAACTGGAAGTAAGAAAACCATAAAGTGGAAAACAAGTATCTGACCTGACCATTAGTTCTGACTTCAAGCCGATGCCATCTTTTGTCAGTCAAGTTCAAGTGACTTGGGAAATGCAGCGTCTCAGTGCCTGCACCATGATTGATTTTCAACACAGGAATGCCATTGGAAAGTTCTAAAAGACCAACAAGAAAAATTAACAAGTTACATTTTTAAAAATCTATCTGCAAATATATTTTTCTACTTTTGCTACGTTGGTGTATGTATTGACTTGATTAGTTTAACAATTATTGTCAACCACAGGTTACTGGGCTCAGTGAAGGAACTATGTGGTTACATTCTATAGCTAGTGTTATGTAGGAGAAGTTATTGTCTGTTGGCCTTGTAACTTATAATTGTATTAATGAGTATGCTGTTTGTTAATTAATTGTATGTGGAATCTGCTGCCTGAACTGTGCAGAGAAAATATGCTGCACTAAACATTTTTTCGTGATCAGGCTCTAAACCAAACATTGAAATCTATTCCTTACTAAGGCACTAATACCATATTACGTTCTAAAGTAAAAATTCAGACTAATTACATAGATGCATGCTTACAGGGTTTGCTATATCCCAACCCCTGTCCAAATTCATAAGTAAATACAAATTCAGCCTCACAGAAGCAAAGTAAAAATCAAGTCATAGATTAATATCCCAACATTTAGGACAATCTAAAATATACACAATTCTGCACACATCTTCTTTCACGAACTCACTGAAAATAATTGAGCAACAATTAAAAAATCATTGGATGTATAGACAACTTTAACTACTGCATATATGGCTTTGATGGTGCTGTGGGACTGGATTCATCCATCAAGTCATAGTCTGTTAAAGAAAACATGTTTCAAAAATGCCTTGAGACTGAAAGAATTTTAAGAAGTAGATTTCTGTCTTCACAAACCACAGAAAATGACATGCGACTGACTGCATTAATCATGTAATACCTGTCTCAAAAGTACCTGAACTCCTTTAAAGCACTAGACATTTCCTTGTGGGATTTTTTTTTTTTTTTGGTAAATCTGTCTGTTCTGTTTCACTTTGATTTCTTTAGCTCTAGGATAGGCTCAGAACCATTAGCGTAAACTAAAAAATACCCACAATATCAAAGAAAAATGTTCTCCTAAAGTATATTTCAGGAGACTTTTTTCCTAATTTTTCTAGGGTCTTGCATTCAAGAGACAAACTTTATATGAATCCGTCAGACTGAAGTAAGAATTCACACTATAATTACTATATTATCCATGCAACATCAATTCCTAGAGAATCCTTGCTTCAAGTCCCTACAAAGCATTTAGTTATGTGCAATGTACAGACTACAAGTACCTATTGCCATGAAGTTCTCTAGACTCCCAGGCTCTGGATCTGATAAAGGACCACTGTATAGTAAAAGCCCATCTGGAACCTCAGTAATAAACTCTAGGGATAGTAAGCTCTCAAAACAAGGCCTGATGGGTCGAAACCATGCATATCCATTTCCATGGAAACTGTGCTTAGTCTGCTGGCAGTCAGGTCCATGAAATGAAGTAGAACAATGACATCTGAAAGAGCAAATCAGAGGAAGGCTAAAGCAAAATAAATAAATGAATAGATAAACTAAAAATACTATAATCAAAACATTTACTTTTAGTTAATCTACCAACCTGGGCTGGATATGATTCAGTGATCTAAAAGTTAAAAGGTCTGTGTTCAGTAACCAATATCCTCAGTCATCTTGACCCTTTTTGAAAAGCTTTTCAACATAAACATTTCCTACTGTTTTCATAGTGACCCTACCCACGGAAGAAATCCCATGAGAATCCTATGAAAATTCTAAAAGATTAATTGGGAATTAAATCTTGAAATCATGAAAGGAGCACTAAAAAGTGATGGAGCTGTGGAATCTGAAATCATCATAACAACCATTCACAAAATTATTCTAAATTGTTGAAGAACTGCATAGAGAGATGAGTTAACACCACTAACTTATTTGTGTTTTTTCATTGGTTTCCATTTAGGGCCTTATCTTGACAGTCCTTATTCAGACTATACTTTCAATGGCTTCAAGACTGCAGGGACCAAGATCAGGCCCTTAATAAAGAACTGTTTTTATTATTAAGTTTACAGTCTTCTGCACATGTAACACTTTTCTGGATTTCCCTCAATTTGAAATGTACAGTTTAATGCCGATCTGAAGGTGCATCTATCACTTTTCTAGTCCTGTATCTTGTTAACTACATTTAACATTTTAAAAAAGAAATAAAAGAGACAGTAAGAAAAGTTGCAGTGCAAGTTTCCTCACCTGTAACCATTAAGAGTGTCAATACATGTCCCACCATTGAGACATGGGCTTCGGGGGTAGGAGGCACAAGACTGATGAACTCGATCTCTAGCTGAACAGGTGCAGACTGCACTGATGGTGATTGTTACAGAGACAAATGACACATTCCCAGCATCCATCACTGTTGGGATGTCACTCACTGTGAAGTAGTTTGTACAACCGCTGCCACCACTACAGTCTATTCTCCCACATTCGTCTACATCAATCTGTGAAACGTTCACTTTTAAAGCTGATTGGATCTAAGAGGAAACGCAGTTTAACAAATCACCAGTCTGTCCCTAATGGAATGTTTTCATTTGTTCCTTCAGTTCTGAAAATCCATACAATCATAAACTTTATGGAATACTTTAATTACACGAAAATTGGTCATTAATAGCCTAGACTTTGTGAGCAATCAAAGTGATTTAAAGGAAATTATATGTATTCAGTGTGCATGAAAGTTTACAGTAGCAATATTTCCTGGAACTCAATAATTGCTATCACTGACAGCCAACTTATTAGAGCTGTTATGGACTGTTAATAATATTTCTAAGGCACCAGAAAGTGCTAGACTGGCAGATGCCAGAGTGCAGGGACTGGGATTGTGCCTAAAATCTTAGGGCAGTGTAAGGCACCCTTCTCTCCACCCTTGCTCACTCATAAAGGGCCAGGTCACAACCAGCAAGAAAATTCCAAGTTAAGTTTTCTACTCACCCTGTTATGCCCACATACTGTAAATCGTAAGTTCACTCCCCCAATACAGAAGCATGGCCTGACCAAGGCACATGCACAATTGAATTGAATTCAGGACTGCTGAGTACCCAGCCGAGTAGTGGACATGGCTTGCTACACAGGCAAGTTTTGAGGCATGTGTATCCTAGTTGCATTCAGACTTGCTGACACAACTCCACCACATCTGCATATACCTCCCGCCATCTCTGCAAGAAGATGCAGTGATGTTCAGTGTGCAGGGTAATGTGGGATCTCTCTGCACAGGATTTCATTTGTCATTTATATATTTATTATTTGAATTGCATGACTTCCTCCTTTGCATCATTGCGAGGGTAGAACAAAGCTCTTAGTGTCAAGGTTCTGACCCTTGATCCAAATCCTGAAGCTTTTCATGCACCCATGGAAAGGTCAAAACCTCTAATTCAGTATCCAACGGCATCCTAGAGTACAGTATCCTAGAGAGGCATCACACAGAGGCCAAAACGGAGACTGGGGCCCTATCGTAACGACACTACACAAAACAGGCTGTGACCTAAAGACTTACACTCTAAATTGACAAGACAGGCAAAGGGTTGGTGGCAGACAGAGGTACAGAGAAGTAAGGAGACTTGCCTGAGATCACACAGCTGGTAATGGCTGAGCTGAGAATAACCTAGCTCTCCTGCCTCTCATCCAGCTCGCTATGCACTGGATCATGTGTCTCCCAATCAATCAATCAATGAATCAATCAATATTATTGTTTATTTGTGTTATTGTAACACCAAAGAGCCCCAGTGATGGCCCGGAACCCCATTGTGCTCGGCACTGTACAGACACAGAACAAAAAAACCCCATCCTCTATCCCAAAGAGCTTATACTGTAAGATAAAAGACAACAGATGGATATAGCTAGATGGGGGAGCACAAAGAAACAGAGACAATATAGTTGGCAAAGGAGAGTTTCAAGGAGGGCTCTGAAGGACGATAATAAGTTAGTTTTGTGGATGTTTACAGGGAGTTTGTCCTAGACATGAGGGGCAGCATGGCAAAAAGCACAAAGGTGTCCGAAAATTTAACTTCTTGGGCTGACCAGAGGCAGTGTTTGGATATTGAATTAGAGGTTTTGACCTTTCCACGGGTGCATGAAAAGCTTCAGGTTTTGGACCATAGTGTCAGAACCTTGACACTAAGGGCTTTGTTCTACCCTCACAATGTTGTAAATCAGGAGTAACTCCATGAAGATAACAGAATTCACCAATGTAAAACTACTGTGAGCTCAGACGTAGGGACTGGTAATTTTATATGTTTAATAAGCTGTTACTTTTAGTGGAACAATGTATGAAAAACAAATTAAAAATAAACTCTAATGGCCAAAAACAAATTTAAAAACCTTCCATTTTTTTCTTCTCTTTCCATTTTACTAGTGCCTTCATTTTAATCTACCATTCTTTTAAGAACTTTGACCCTTATGACTAATCTTCAATACATCCTCATAAATATTATGACATATATTGAAAAAAGGTAGAAATATATCACACAATGACATGATGTATCCTGTCAATGCAATTATGGGGTATGCAGTCTACATATATTGCTGTTAGTGGGGATTCTGTATTAAAAAGATTCAGACAGTTTTGCTATACTGTTACAGAAAAATATGGCACATATGGACAATCACGATTCCTTTAAACTACTCGGATGGATGTCTTTGGTTGTACACTAAGATCAGTTATCATAAAGCCATATCCAAAGGAGTGTAACAAATAAATACACTTCATCATTTATTTATTTATTTAAAATTTTAATGAATAATTCTAGCGCCAATTGCCAATTTTCTATGTTTATCGTTAACTGAAACATATCTACAAAAGATAATGGAGGAATTCTATATGTATGTTTTGTTTCTGTAAGTACAGAAAATTGGTGATAACTCATTAGAGCTATTCATTAAACTCTGAAAGGTGATAAATAATTAATAGAAATGCCATTTCTTCAGTAAAATATGTGAAGCAAAAATTATCCTCTTGTTATCACTATGATGAATCATCGCACTATGTATTATGAAGCAGAGTCTATTTGAAATCAATGTAACTTTCCATATTATCATTGTAATTGCTCTATAAATACACAAGAGAAGCAGCAGTTATTTTGCATGAATAGTATCTGCTTCTCTGATTCTGTGACCTCGGCCATTTGGAGGATTCTAATACTCTACATTGTTGTTTAATAGACAAAATTACGTACCTTGCAGTCTGATAAAAGTTGGGCAGGTGGCGAGTTGTGATTACTGCTCCTGACTGGCTAAGAATTACACACAATCTATTTATTATCACTGAAACCACTTCATGTCTCCATCTCCCCTCCTCTCCCTTTTCTCTCATCTGCCTGTTGTGTCTTATCTTTTAGATCGTAACCTCCTTGCAGCAGGAGCTGTTATTTACTATGCGCTTGTACAGCAGCTGGCACACTGGGGCTTCTTAGACACCGAGGCCAGAAGGGACCACTGTGATCACCTAGACTGACCCCAGCCCTGTAGAACACAGGCCATAGAATTGATTTCCCCAAAATAATTCCCAGAACAGATCTTTTAGAAAAAACACCCAATCTTGATTTAAAAATTGCCAGCGATGGAGAATCCATCACAACCCCGGTAAATTGTTACAATGGTTAATTACCCTCACTGTTAAAAATCCCTGCCTTGTTTCCGGTCTGAATTTGTCTAGCTTCAACTTCTGCCATTGCATTGTGTTATACCTTTCTTTGCTAGATTGAAGAGCCCATAATCAAATATTTGTTCCCCATGTAGGTACTTATAGATTGTGATCAACTCATTCCTTAACCTTCTCTTTGTTAAGATAAATAGGTTGAGCTCCTTGAATCTATCACTATAAAGCAGGTTTCTAATCCTTTTATCATTCTTACAGTTCTTCTCTGGACCCGCTCCAATTTTTCAACATCTTTCTGAAACTGTGGACACCAAAACTGAAAAAAAATATTTCAGCAGCGGTCGCACCAGTGCCAAATACAGAGGTAAAACAACTTCTCTTCTCCTATTTGAGATCCCCCTCTGTTTATTGCATTAGCTCCGTTGGTCACAGCATCGCAGCAGGAGCTCATGTTCAGCTGATTATCCACCATGACCTCCAAATCTTTTCCAGAGACATTGCTTTCCATGATAGGGTCCCGCATCCTATAGTATGACCTACATTCTTTGTTTCTAGATGTATACATTTAGCCATATTAAAATGCATATAGTTTGCTTACGCCCATATTACCAAGCAGTCCAGATGGTGGCTCAACATTATTGATCATTTTCTTCATTATTTCCCACTTCCTCAACTTTTGTGTTATCTACAAACTTTATCAGGTAATTGATAAAAATGTTAAATAGCGTAGGGCCAAGAACCAGTTCCTGTGGGACCACATTAGAAACACACTGATTCAGTGATGATTCCGCATTTACAGTTATATGTTGAGACCCATTTGAGACAGTTACCCATTTTAATCCTTTTAATATGTTCCATGTTAATTTTAATTTTATATCATCCTAGTTTTGTAATCAAAATGTCACGCGGAACCAGGTCAAATGCCTTACAAAAGCCTAAGTATTTTACATCAACAATAATCATCAACCAAACTTGTAATTTCATAAAAATATCAAGTTAGCTAGACAGGATCTATTTTCTATAAACCCATCTTGATTGGCATTAATTATATTACCTTCCTTTTAATACTTGATTAATCAAGTCAAACTGACGGGGCTATAACTACGTGGGTCCTCCCATTTACCCATTTTAAAGATTAATATTTTGGTTGGCCGCTGGGCAATACCGCATAGTAGATGTTAAGTAATAATAATAATATTTTTAATATGCGCACACACAAAAATATCACACAAAACTGACCAAAGTGCTATGATTCGGAGGAGGAGACTGCCCTCTCCTAACTAAAAAAGTGGCCAGACAAATTGAAATGGAATTTTGTATAAAAGGGATTGATGAGAGGAAGAAAATTAAACGAAAAAGCTGTGATACAAATTTGTATAACAAAACTTCAAGTGAAGCAAAAAGTAAATCAGTAGGCCTGGTATGCTCTTCCATAGTGTGGCTGCGTCTGCATAAAGGATGCTAGTGTAGTTAGTTTATATCTATGCAAACCACCCTAATGTTAAGTTCATTGAATTAAAACTGGGGCACATACCTTGTTTTTAAATGCTGCCATTTCACCATGCAATTTTTCTGGTCTATAATAAGAAGAGCCACCACGAACTGCAAATCTTAAGTTTGTCTGTCTTCCGTCAACGTTCATCATACTGAAGATAGTGATATCACTAGGATGAGCTGAGAAGATTTCTGCCAGTAACTCTTTAAATTTGTCATGTCTGCTTTTCCCATGTTCATCTTTCCTTATAAACTCCTCCGCTGTAACACCTGAGATGGGGATTCATAAGTACAGTATACTAAAATGAAATGCCTGCAGAGCTTTGGTTAATCTCTCAACTCACCCCAGCCCAACAGCACTAGAAACAAACTGCAAATGCATCTATCCTACAATCACATCTAAGTAACAGTTTTTCAAATACAGCAGCAACCAAGCTCAAACAGCAAATGAAACTTACCTGCCAGACGTACAGTAGCTGAATTGCGTATGGCTTCATTTTCCAACTCTTTGACATGGATCTGTACTGTAGATATTACATCAGGCCAGACTCCATCTGAAACTCTGATTCTTAAGTTGTATGTCCCCTGAGGAGCATTATCCACCATTACCAGAGAGCCAGTCCTTTGATTTAATCTGAAAAACCTAGAAGTAAAGCTTCAAATCATGAAAAGCCTAATAAGTCAAACCAGAAACATCCTCTACTCATTATTGAATTGGTCTCTTTCAGCATACACGTTCTACCATATGAGGGCCTGACTGAGCAACATAGGTATATGGCCTCGTAAGCTACAAAAGCCCTAGAAAGTTGGTATGGAGGATCCGTGGTCAACTGACGGGTACCAGAGCCAAATCTCAGAAAGGCACTAAAAAGAAAAAACTTTGTACTGGGAAGTTGTGGAGAAGCTTGGGGAGAGTTTATAAAAATGAGTAGCTTTTCTGCAATTCCCAAGCCCATGAGCTTTCCTCTCTTGACCCAGAGCATGTAGTCTACAGGAATTAGTACAGCCTTATGGCTCAAACTCAGGAATACCCTTGCACAGGTCCCAGTGGTGAGTAGGGAGGAGTGATAAGAGGAGGGAGCAAACCCTCTAGTCCCACACTGGTGCCTGTCAAAGAGAAGTTTCAAGGGAGATGTCTTGCATCGTGCCCATGAGCTATGATGAAAGGGGCAGTTTTGAGCGGCTGTGGAGGTCTACTATGGCCAGGTCACTACTACGGAATAGTACCCTCTTATGGCTTAGTACCCTCAATGGCTGCTGACAGGCAGAAGCTCCAGCTGCAACTCTGGGCTCGCTAAGGCTTTAACACCTTCATTTTCTAGGGAAAAGAAAGCTTGGTTTTGTTTTTATTTTGGGAAACAGAGACAAAGCCACTTCAGAACTACATTTCTGCTAATGGCACCCCACATTTTGTGATGTGGGCAGATGAATTAGTATGGTCTAGGGGCCCAGTTCAACACTGGCATGAACAGACACAACTACAAAGAGTTAAAACAAGTTGTGACTGCTTATGCAGTGGGGAATTTAGCTCTAGGAGGAGATCATCCAAATTCACTTTCACTTGTGATATCTTGCGTTATTCTACTCTTTGCTCATACTGGTTGCCTTTATGCGATCAAATACAAATAGACTATAACTCCTGGGGGTGGAGAGGGAGGAAATGAAACTGGAGCCTATTTTTATTTTGGGTCTAATACAAAACACACCCTTAATGCCTAGGAAAAGTAATAGAGAGCTCTACTTAAAAATGAACAGCATGATGTGGCCCTACATTATTTGAGATGAAGATAAATATTGTGTACACCACCAATTCCTTGAAACCTAGTTATCTCAACAAAAAAGAACATTCGGGAGGTACGTTCCTTGTTGCATGGGATAATCCTGGCTTTTACACATATAATGTACACAGGGAAATCTCATGGTGAGTAAAAAAATTACAGAAGCATAAACATTAAATATTACTCAGTTTGACACAAATACAATCCTCACTTGAGCATTTTTCCTTCAGAGAGAAATGTTTTATTGTCCCAGTCATCCTGATCTGGTGCAAACACTTCCCCAAGCACTGTTGTTGACCATTTCCCTGTTGAGATAAATTATAATAAATCTGCATTTAATTTTTGTTTTTCAAGGGATTTTAAATTCCACTGCATTCATTACTTCATTTATCATTTTCATATTCCTGTTTGATTTTGGTGAAGGTTATGATCCAAGGCTCTTAAACAATGCATAGCCTGTAGTCTGAGCTCTCCTCCAAGTGCACCTGGAAAGCTGGGTAAAGACCACAGACATTGCATAAAGGAGGGAAAAAACACACAAATAATCAGTAAAAAGAAATAAGAATATAAAACTACAGTATATAAACTGATCTTTTGAGACAAAAAGTTACTAAACCAGAAGCTGAAGACTCAGATGCTCCAATCTGGGGAAGCCATTTTACACTGCATCACTAGCAAAATCTGCATATAGAGCCATTACAGCTACCCCAGCATTCTGCACCAGAAGAGAATCAGAATAGCAGCGCTCCCTGAGCAAGGAAAAGAGAGAGCATTGGCAGGATGCCTCTATGCCATTCCAATTCTTGGCTATGTTTTCAGCCCCCTGTGGCTCTTGTGACCTAGTGTAAAGTAGAACAGCGGCTCGAACACAGCAAGACGAGCCTGCAGAGAGCAGCAGTGTGATCAGGAGAGTAGAGAGTGAGCTTTAACACCCCTTTGCACACCATACTCTGTGCAGTTTAGTTATAGCTGTGATCTGGCAAAATGTGGGTGCTCAGATAAAATGGTGATGAGCACGGTAAAAGAAACCTATACAAAGTAGAACAGAAATTGAATAGACTATTTTTAAATTCAGAACTTCAGAGTCTACCCTACTTCACCTAGCCTGCTCTACTGTAGAACTTGCTTACACTGGCTTTTGGTTTAAGTGCACCTAATTCAACAAAATTAGGTGCATGCTTAATTCAATGCAAAATAGTTTTCTGTACATATTGGACCTCCTGCTACAAATACTGATCAGGCATGCTGGCACTATAACTCTAACCTAGATATACAGTTAAATTGTGTCTTCATTTCAAATGCTTTTAGGATGATGATCCATCTCGCACAAAACAAGCAATTAATAATGGACACAGGGATACCCTACGATCTTCACTTCTTTATTTTATGGGATTTATTTATTTTTCATTGTATTAAAACCAAAGCAACAAAAATATACTTATCTATTAAAATTATATATTTACCACATACTAACAAAGAAATTGCTGGAATGCATAGCTACAGTTAAAGCTTCCCAGTGCTTTCATTCTAAGCCCCTATTTTCAGTCACTTTTTAAAAATCCCCTATTTTTTTTTCAGGCTCTGCCCAAGGGGAAAAAAATTCCCCCGCAAAATGAGTAGAGTCATTTTTGGAAATAGAGAGAGCAAAAAAACACTTTTTGTTCATTACTATTGTTCTTGTATAGACAAATACATACACATGTTTAAAAAACAAAAGATAGATAATTACAAATATATAAATCTTCCTCAGTAGATAATGCTTTCACATTATGACCCAGACCTTGCAAACAGATGTGCCAGCATGAGCCCATTCAGTCATGACTCTGTATATCTGTTTGCAGAATTGATGCTTAATCTATAAATATACAGAATATTAAAGATACAATAGCAACAACAACTTAAAGAAAAAATTACTAATAGCAAGTAAAATTTTAACTTTTCTATGCATCTGGCTCACTCTCTGTACAACACCTACCTCTATGGGTATAGACAAAGATTTCCTTATAGCCAGCTTCATGGCTGTTATCATTTTCATCACCAATTGTTATGGTCAAAGTGTTTGTAGCACTCATAGATGGATTCCCACTATCTGTTATAATTATAGGCAGGTGGAACACCTTCTGCTTTTCTCTGTCAAAGGACCTCAGTGCTGTAATGGTTGCTGTGTTATTTCTGTTGTCAGTAAGAGAAAAATCCAAAGAATTCTGATAATCAGGTGGCAGCAAAAATGTAAACGGTGGCCCATTTTCATCACTGTCTGGATCCACAGCATGCAGCAGCTTTGATGTATAGTTCATATACACCAACTGAGGTCCCACCACATTTTCCCAAACAATGGGCATATATGATGCCTCAAACCTTGGCTCATTGTCATTAATATCTAGCAAGTTAATCAGGACTGTAACACTTCCAGTTTGGGCAGGAATCCCTTGATCTGAAGCCTGTATGATTAAATTGTATTGCTGAATGACTTCACGATCCAGGGTACTTGCAACAGTCACATGACCATCTGGGTCAACTGCAAACTGTCTGATAGGATCTGAATCTGATTTAATAAAATAGATAATGTCCCCGTTCAAACCAGAATCCTCATCGGTCGCTCTCACTGTGGTGACTGTAGTTCCCACAGGTATGTTCTCAAAGAAAGGGTTAGTTTGGATAAACTGGGAATTGAAAACTGGGCTGTGGTCATTACAATCTTCAACTTCAATCAAGCAGGTTGCAACACTGGAAAAATCAAGATCTTCCACTTTAATCGTAAGGTTAAACCACCTTTCATGAGGTTTCTCATAATCCAGTTTCTTTTTCAATCTGATAGTTGCATGTTGACCTTCTTTGTTACTTTCAATGTAAAACTTCTGATCTGGATCTCCCCCAATAATGCTGAATGTTAAGTGAGCATTTTCCCCAGTGTCTGCATCTGTAGCTGACACTTTCAGAACTTCTGAGTTGACTGCACTATTTTCAGGAATCACTGCCTGCCAGACCTCCTCAATGAATTCAGGTATATGATCATTGACATCTGCAATCCAGATAGTGGCAGTGCCAGTTCCTGTCAACCCTCCCCCATCTCTTGCCTCAACAGTAAGGAAATATTTATCAGTCTTCTCTCTATCCAGCATTCCCGCTGCTACATGTATTGTGCCACTATTGGGGTTGATATTAAATAAGTCTGTAGCAAACCCAGTTTTTACATTGTCAATTATCCTATATGTCAAAATTGCATTAACACCTATATTCAGATCATCTAAATCCACAGCTGTCATTTCCATGACCAAAGTGTCTGCAGGAGAATTTTCGACGACACTCCCATTGCAGTCATCAGGCATGCAGGTAAATATGGGGGAATTGTCATTTATATCCCACACATTAATGATTACATCAGCAAATCCAGTAAGTCCTTCTCCTCCCTCATCAGTAGCCAACACAACAAATCTCCAAAGTGCTCGCTCTTCCCGATCAAGCATCTTCTGTGAGTAAATGCTGCCTGTGTTCTCATCAATTGTGAAGACATCAGTTGCACCATGTCCATGCAGAGAATATCTCAAATCGCCTTCATCCATGCTGCTATCAGGATCATTTGCTACAACCTACAAAGGTTTTGCAAACACATACATCATGTTAGTGACTGAATATGCAATTCCTGAATTATATCCTATCTGCTACTACATCCTATCACAGATGGATAGATATAGACACTTCACACTATAGCAGTATAATTATCTATGTTTTCTTTCTTATTTTTATAGTAATAATTGAACTACAGAATATAAAAAAGCTAGTAGATTACAAAGTTAATTATTTGGCATAAGCAATAGTTCTTAGGGTTACAAAAGATCATCCATGCTTGTTCAATATTAGTGCCACAATCATTTTCTTCACACACACACAAAAAAACCCCTGCATGCTTCTCTCTCCACTGATGAAATACATTTTCTTCACAAAACTGGATTTCACTGACATATTACAACAATACTGGACTATTCTTCTATTGAAATATGACTAACATCTAGAACTCCATATAGTACCTGAAGTATAAAGATGGGTAATCCATCCAGTTCTTCAATCACACTTCCATAGTATTCATTGATAGAGAAAACTGGAGCCTCATCATTTTTATTCACAACATTGATTATGATAATTGCATAATCTTCCCATTTACCATCAGAGGCCAACAAGTGAAGTTCATACATTTTCGCTTCTTCATAATCCAGGGGCTGAGCAATAAAGATGGCTCCTGTTTCTGGTTCAACGTCAAGTATTCCACCAGTGTTTCCAGCTGTGATCTGGTACCTTAATTTAGCATTTGCTCCTGCGAGTCCCCAAAGAATATTAAATAAGATACGTATCATTTGAGGGCATTGAAATATACATTTACTTTGTACCTCTTCTACTGGATCATATTATTGATCATTATTAATTGTGTTCTATATTAATCACACCAATCAGTTCTTATCCTGATTAAAATCCACCCACAATGTCCTATCTCCTTTCAAAAGTTTCACGTGATTAACTATTACAAGAGAGTCAGTATATAGTACTATAGTTAGGTGGTCTTTTAAAATGCATAGCCAAGTAAAAATATTTACAAGCATTTTTCTATTTCCAGGTCCCAGTAAGTCTAATATCTATAATAAGTTTCCATGGAACAAAATGTCTCTTGAACTAATTTCAGTGGACTAAATTTTGCCCTCACTTAGTACCCCATGTTGGGTAT
Source organism: Natator depressus (assembly GCF_965152275.1). Classification (NCBI taxonomy): domain Eukaryota; kingdom Metazoa; phylum Chordata; order Testudines; family Cheloniidae; genus Natator; species Natator depressus. Next base: position 23,177,212 of record NC_134245.1, read on the forward strand.
AGGGAGGCCAGTAGGACTGACCAAGTATACAACTCATGGAAACTATAGTAAATGGTAACCTGTTTATAACAATAAATTAGCATTATAAAATTACAGAAACATCTCATGAAGTAGTTCTTATTCCAAACTCAGCTTCACAGTTCACAGAGCCACAGATTTTAAGGCCAGAAGGGATGACTATGATCATTCAGGCTGACTTCCTACGTAACAGGGGCTATAGAATTTCAGATGCAATAGGGGCTCTTGGGTTAGTCCAAATAAAGATATTTTACCTTTTCATTCTGGTTCCCCCCTTCTTGCCTCCAATTTTACTGTCACTCTTCTCCCTCCCCACTTCACACCTGCAATTTCAATTACTTAACTTGGCTGAGAGGCCAGAGACAAAGGGCCAGATCCGTAGTCCTCCTAAGGCAGCTTCTCCACCACCACAAAGCAGACTTAAACTCAACATACATGGCCAGCTAAGGAGCTTCCCTTGTGTCAGGGAATCATCCAGTGGCATAGGTACAGCGTAGCTAGCTTTGCCCTTGCTCCCTTGCAGCCCTTAGTATAGGTGAATGTGGCCAGTGTGCCCGTGCATTTCAGAGACCTTCTACTTGCAGAACAGACCCTTGCGGCAGTAAAAACTAGTGCAACTTGGATTAGCCTCCAATTTTAGAAAGCACTTAAGCATGTGCTAAAATTCATCCTTGTTCAGGAGATCAGTTGCTCAACTTCAGGCAGTTTCTTCCATGGGATTTAGGTACATGCTTAACTGCATTTCTGAATACAGATATTTTTCTGAAATTGGGATTAAGGACAGAAACAGTGCCCAGCAGCATAATGATCAGCGATCCAGAAAGGTAGCTGCAAACCACCTTTACAGCCCTCTTCAGATTTTGACTGCCAAATGGCCAGTCCTGAAAATCTGGCCTCATATCAATACCTTTGCATCAGTCAATCAGGTAAAATCATAGTACAACTAAGCCTACTGAAATAACCTACTGGTGATAGCCATATTAATAGCTGTACTTATGTGTCACACAATCCCCAAAACTGATAAAAATTATACTATTCCAGCCTGTGTCGAGTCCTGCAAAACTTCTGTTCTTTCCTTTACAACAACAAACTCCTCCTCTCTTGCTAACAAAGCACAGACACTAAGAGCCATCCCATTCACCACTTGCCACACAGAAAATCATGCCCAGAGCAAACAGAATCTACACTGGAGGTCAGAGGAATACCGCATTTATTCTAATTTAGCAGTCAGTAGGATGGGGGGTTTCCTAACACATGGCAATACATAAAATATATACATGAAAAGGGTCTGATTATGTGACAAATTTGCTTGTCTCTACAATAATTGTTTCGAAACTCTTGACTGTTCATGATGATCGATCCCTACATTTCTTTGTCTCCAAACCATTTATAAAGTCCAATTTCATGTAAGACAACACTATTCCTCAGTGTGCCAAACAAGGGACAATACAACAAATATACTGTCAATGCAAAGAGAACACATTAATTTCATTGAGATTCAATCTGAATCATTCTAGTTAACTGGGAAAATATTTTTATCACCACCTTTCTTTTTTAAAAGGGTATGATCTATACCAAATTTGTGTATGCTGGCACAGAAGTTATTCACCATCATCCCATGTTAATGTATTACCTCACATAATAGAGTTATTTAGCTTATGCCTCACAGTCCCATTATGAAGTAATGTTCATGCCCTGTGAGTTTAGACATAAAGAAGTTTTAAAATGTAGAGACATAGACATTTTCCCTCCTAACACCACTAAATATGTCTTAGTGTGCTGAAATTAACTCATTAATATTTTAGATGCAGCTATGGGGAATTCCAGTACTTTACCTTCATCTTCATCATTAGCACTGACTGTAATGACAGTAGAACCCACATCCTGGTCTTCATCCACATTAACTTCATAGACACTCTGACTGAAGACAGGTTTGTTATCATTCACGTCGCTGATAAAAATGCGCACGTAGGCTGTGTCTAGAGAGACAAGAAACAAGAGATTAAAATACTCAGCTGTGCCACTTCTGTCAGCTACAATTCCTTAAACTGTCTAGCTGCACATTAAATGAAGACGAATATGCAGACAATACAGAAACAAACCCTTAGGGTTATGGACAATTTATATACCAACATTACTCAAAAGCACTTGGATATCAAATGAATGTCACATCCAATTTGTTTAAACAGATAACATGTGAATAATTGATGCCTAATATGGCAATTGTACAGTTTTAAGTCATAACTTTTTGTCCTGAAGCCACAAAAGCCCAGTTTTAACACTTTGTTTAAACACAACCAATATGATTTCTTTTAAATCTTGAGCTTTTCTGTTCAGCATTTCATTACTGGCCCAGACTGAGTGCAGCGCAGCACGCAATGCTTTGAGAAGCCCCGCCATTACCCAGACTAGGCTTGCATCCCATGTTAAAGTAGTAGGTGTGGTTTTGCTAGTTAGGAATTACTCTCTAAAATCCATCAACTCTAAGGTGATAATTTTCTTTAGTTTCAGAACTGAAAACTTGCCTAGTCATCATATTAAATATTTCTTCCAGTTCTGAGACAACTGACACACAGAGAAACAACAAAAAAAACCCTTTTACAAGTGAGCTTGGATAAAAATAAATTACAATTTAAAACTTGATTAAAGGGTTTTCTTTTACAGGAAGAGAGCTAAAATCACACTTGATACACTGGTTCATTTCTTACCAGAGTTTGGCCGCCCATATTTTCCAGGTCGAGCAGATTCAAAGCCATCTATCGACTTTACTTCCAAGAGATATGACCCCTTCTTCTCTCTGTCAAATACTGAGGTACCGTATATGGACCCTGTCTGTGAGTCTAAGCGAAAACATGTATAGTCCCCACTACGGTCATGTAACAGAAAGTAAGTGATCTGAAAGGTTAAAAAGAAGATGATTATGCCATACTTCCATTCTGTTGGATAGCTCACAAGTGAACAATTATTCAAGAAAGAACAAATGGTCTTGTAGATAAAGCAGTAAGCCAGGACTCAATACATCTGGGTACAATTCCCAATTCTGTTACAGACTCCCTGTGTAATCATGAGCAAATCACTTAACTTCCTTGTGCCCATAAGTAAAATGGAGATAATCATACTTATTTTCTCCTGTCCTTTATCTGTCTTGTCTATCTAGATTGGAAGTTCTTTGGCACAGGCATTGTCTCTTACTACAGATTTGTAAAGTGCTTTGTACAATGAGCCCCAGCCTCAGCTGGAGCCTCTAGATGCTACTGTAACACACAAAAAAATAAATAAATAAAAACGAGCAAAAGCATAAGCAAATTCGAACTTTAAGAACATATTCAAAATTATGGGCCAAATTCTGATATGCATTATATGCATGGGTAGGTTTGACTGACTGGTGTGTACCCAAGTACAACATTTGTCTGTAAGGACAAGCCAAGATTTTCAAAAGTGACTACGGATTTTTGGATGCTTTATTTCTTGGATGCTCAATTTGAGACACTATAGACGTGGCTGATTTTCTCAACGCTTTCTGAAAATCAGGCCCCTTTCAGGCATCTCACACTGAGCACGTGGTTCGGACAGAGGCATCCCTTAGGGGAGGATCTATTAATGGAGATTCTCTGAGTCCTAGTAAAGAGGAAAGAAGGGAAGATGATAAAATACAGGTAGGATTTGATGAGAAACTGTCACATGAAAAAGAGTCCCATTCAATTACATCATGTAATGGCAGACAGCTAAAAAGTGACAAGTTTTTTAAAGTGCTTATATAGAAATGCTAGAAGTCTAAATAATAAGATGGGTGAACTAGAGTGCCTCATATTAAATGAGGATATTGATATAATAGGCATCACAGAAACTTGGTGGAATGAGGATAACCAATGGGACACAGTAATACCAGGGTACAAAATATATCAGAAGGACAGAATAGGTCGTGCTGCTGGGGGAGTGGCTCTATATGTGAAAGAGGGCACAGAATCAAATGAAGTAAAAATCTTAAATGAAACAAACTGTACACAGAATCTCTGTGGATAGTAATTCCATGCTCTAATAATAAAAATATAGCAGTAGGGATATATTACCGACCACCTGACCAGGATGGTGATAGTGAAATGCTCAGGGAGATTAGAGAGGCTATGAAAGTAAAAAACTTAACAATAATGGGGATTTCAACTATCCCCATATTGGCTGGGTGCATGTCACTTCAGGATGGGATGCAGAAATAAAGTTTCTTGACACCCACCAGAGGAGGGGCAATTCTTGATTTAGTCCTAAGTGCAGCACAGGATCTGGTCCAAGAGATGAATATAGCTGGACCGCTTGGTAATAGTGACCATAATATAATTAAATTTAACACCACAGCAGCCCAACACTGTAGTATTTAATTTCAGAAAGGGGAACTACACAAAAATGAGGTGGTTATTTAAAAAGAAATTAAAAGGTACAGTGCCAAAAGTGCAATCCCTGCAAGCTGAATGGAAACTTTTTAAAGACACCGTAATAGAGGCTCAACTTAAATGTATACCCCAAATTAAAAAAAAAACATAGTAAGATAACAAAAAAAGTGCCACCATGGCTAAACAACAAAGTAAAAGAAGCAGTGAGAGACAAAAAGGCATCCTTTAAAAAGTGAAAGTTAAACCCTAGTGAGGAAAATAGAAAGGAGGATAAACTCTGGCAAATGAACTGTAAATATATAATTAGGAAGGCCAAAAAAGAATTTGAAGAACAGTTAGCCAAAGACTCAAAAAGTAACAGCAAATTTTTTTTTAAATACATCAGAAGCAGGAAGCCTGCTAAACAACCGGGGGGGCCACTGGACGATCGAGATGCTAAAGGAGCACTCAAGGACGATAAGGCCATTGCGGAGAAACTAAATTTATTCTTTGCATCAGTCTTCACAGCTGAGGATGTGAGGGAAATTCCCAAATCTGAGCCATTCTTTTTAAGTGACAAATCTGAGGAACTGTCCCAGATTGAGGTGTCATTAGAAGAGGAGGTTTTGGAACAAATTGATAAACTAAACAGTAGTAAGTCACCGTAATAGGTCAGGACCAGATATTATTCACCCAAGAGTTCTGAAGGAACTCAAATGTGAAATTGCAGAACTACTAACTGTAGTTTGTAACCTATCATTTAAATCAGCTTCTGTACCAAATGACTGGAGGATAGCTAATTTGGACACCAATTTTTAAAAAGGGCTCCAGAGGTGATCCCGGCAATTACAGGCCAGTAAGCCTGACTTCAGTACCAGGCAAACTGGTTGAAACTATAGTAAAGAACAAAATTGTCAGACACAAAGATGAACATAATTTGTTGGGGAAGAGTCAACACGGTTTTTGTAAAGGGAAATCATGCCTCACCAATCTACTAGAATTCTTTGAGGGGGTCAACAAGCATGTGGACAAGGGGGATCCAGTGGATATAGTATACTTAGATTTTCAGAAAGCCTTTGACAAGGTCCCTCACCAAAGGCTCTTAAGCAAAGTAAGCTGTCATGGGATAAGAGGGAAGGTCCTCTCATGGATTGGTAACTGGTTAAAAGATAGGGAACAACAGGTAGGAATAAATGGTCAGTTTTCAGAATGGAGAGAGGTGAATAGTGATGTCCCCGAAGGGTCTGTACTGGGACCAGTCCTATTCAACATATTCATAAATGATATGAAAAAGGGGTAAACAGTGAGGTGGCAAAATTTGCAGATGATACAAAACTACTCAAGATAGTTAAGTCCCAGGCAGACTGAGAAGAGCTACAAAAGGATCTCACAAAACTGGGTCACTGGGCAACAAAATGGAAGATGAAATTCAATGTTGATAAATGCAAAGTAATGCACATTGGAAAACATAATCCCATAAAGTACATATAAAATGATGGGGTCTAAATTAGCTGTTACTACTCAAGAAAAGGATCTTGGAGTCATTGTGGAATTTTTCTCTGAAAACATCCACTCAATGTGCAGCAGCAGTCAAAAAAGTGAACAGAATGTTGGGAATCATTAAGAAAGGGATAGATAAAAAGACAGAAAATATCATATTGCCTCTATATAAATCCATGGTACACCCACATCTTGAATGCTGCGTACAGATGTGGTTGCCCCATCTCGAAAAAGATATATCGGAATTGGAAAAGGTTCAGAAAAGGGCAACAAAAATTATTAGGAGTATGGAACGGCTTCCATATGAGGTGTGATTAATAAGACTGGGACTTTCCAGCTTGGAAAAGAGACAACTAAGGGGGGATATGATAGCGGTCTATAAAATCATGACTAGTGTGGAGAAAGTAAATAAGGAAGTGTTATTTACTCCTTTCCATAACACAAGAACTAGGGGTCACCAAATGAAATTAATAGGCAGCAGGTTTAAAACAAACAAAGGGAAGTTTTTTTAACATAATGCACAGTCAACCTGTGGAACTCCTTGCCAGAGGATATTGTGAAGGCCAAGACTATAACAGGATTCAAAAAAGAACTAGATAAATTCATTGAGGATAGGTCCATCAATGGCTATTAGCCAGGAGGGCAGGGATGGTGTCCCTAGCCTCTGTTTGCCAGAAGCTGGGAATGGGCAATAGGGGATGGATCACTTGATGATTACCTGTTCTGTTCATTCCCTCTGGAGCGCCTACCATTGGCCCCTGTCAGAAGACAGGATACTGGGCTTGATGGACCTTTGGTCTGACCCAGTATGGTGATTCTTACGTAGAAATCGAGGGGGCCCAAAATTATTAGGGACTTTTGAAAATCTTTGCCATCACCAGCTTTCTTAATACCTAATAGGAAGGCAAATGCTGTTCTGAGAGGAGTGGTATAATCTAGGACTCTTCAACTCTTTGCTTACCTCGCCATTCTGACCCAGGTCTAGATCAGTGGCAGAAACTTGAAGAACAAATGTCCCAATATCAGCTCCCTCTATTACTGAGGCTTCATATATCGACGAAGTAAAGAAAGGGACATTGTCATTGACATCTAAAATATTCAAAAAGAAGAGTTCATTATTTATAATTAAATGTATGTGAAACTCATACAACTTTTAATAAGTCTTTTGGCTAATGTACTTTAGTGTGATTGTTACCATGTTACATACCTGTTACATTGACATGGACAGTAGTGAATGCTGCCAGAGGCACTGCAGCGACATTCTGGGCCCGAACCTTCAGCACAAAGCTCTTTGTTGTTTCATAATCTAATGGCTCAGCTACTAGGATTGAAGCAGAACCATCCTCTCTGTTTGGAGTCAGATAGAAACGAATTGGCATGTTGGTCTCTGGAACAAGTCCATCTTCTAAATTATAGGTCACACGAGGGTCACCCAGGGGAGAAGTTGCTTTAATTGTCTGTGCAGTTGAAAATGTTCAAATAATCAGTTTTGTAGAGACAGAATTTTTTTAATACAAGTTATTTATGTGCAGCCTCCTCCCCAAATTCTTCAAAACTCTGTAAAAATCTAATCTTGTTCAATATATCTCTGTATTATCAGTCAGGTCAATTTCAATCAAAGATTACCACTCACCACATATTATGCTATACATATAGGGTGACCAGATAGCAAGTGTAAAAAATCAGGGCAGGAGTGAGGGGTAATAAGTGCCTGTATAAGACAAAGCCCTATACAATGGGGACATCTCATCACTTTTTATATATAACATATTTTACAATTATTTGACGAAGTTGTGTTAGTTTCTGGTTCTGTTCAACCAAACAGAATGAGACTGTCAATGTAAGAATATATATTGTCGGCCCGACAATCCTATTGATAAAATCACAAAATTAAAAAAAAAGAGCAATTAAGAAAGTCATGATGAGACAGAATCTCATATTTAAATAAACATTTAAATAGGAGTTTTTATTTACTAATACTAAGATAAGTTCTGTTCTCACATCTGTCCAAATCTATGGAAGTCAAGTGGAGGTTGCATAGATATAAATAAAAGAAAAGGAGTACATGTGGCACCTTAGAGACTAACCAATTTATTAATAAATTGGTTAGTCTCTAAGGTGCCACAAGTACTCCTTTTCTTTTTGCAAATACAGATTAACAAGGCTGCTACTCTGAAACCTGTCATAGATATAAATGAGAGCAAGGACTGGTCCATTATTTTAAACATTCTCAGAAATGAAAGTGACAGCAGATCAGTAGACATTTCACTCTTTAGGATTATAAAAACTAATAACAATTTTTAACCAAAGATGCATTTCCTGGTATTGCACAATCTATAAAAACAACTTACCACAATGGATGTATCTCGTGTGGTATTCTCTGGAATGACAACTTCATAACTGTCTCTTTCCCACAGTGGGGGCTGATTTTTTGCACTGGTAATTGTTACAGCTAGCTCAACCTTACTGCTCCTGTTTCCTCCATCTGTGGCAATAATCTCTTGAGTTGTAAATGATCTCTGAGTGAAAAAAATATGTTATTTCATTACTGGGTTTTCTGATCAGGGTTTGAGTTTGTTTCAGGTGACCAGATAGCAACTATGAAAAAACGGGATGGGGTGAGGGGTAATAGGCACCTATATAAGTCCCCAAAAATGGGACTGTCCCTATAAAAACGGGACATCTGTTCACCCTAAGTTTGTTAATTATTTCCCCTTCAAAAATGTAAGCCTTAGAAATCTTAGTATGACAGTATAAGACTCATTGAACAATGTGCCTTTTTAAAAAATTGTTTCTTTGCAGAAAACACCATACAAGTACACGGTATCCACACAGTACCTGTATAGTTAATGCACTGTAGCATGTGTGTACATGCACAAAACTGTACATACTGAGTATATACTTTTATACACACACTCACACACGTTTGTGTGTATGTAAATATTTGCAAAGCTATTATCAACATCTTTTCACATCTACAACCCACCAGACATCACGCTGAGGCATAATGCACCAGTTTGGTTCCCCATTTCTTTCATCTTCCACTGATGCACAGTAAGAGTCCTCTTTTGACATAACCACAACAGCAATAGCTCTATGCTTATCAGAACCCATTCATTTAAGAGAAAGGCCATATCCTCTGCTGTTGTAAATCAATGTAGCTATGCTGATTTACATCCTGTGAGGATCTGGTCCTCTGGAGTTTTCATCAAACCACTACTTTCCCCTTCCTTTGAGTTCTGCTGTGACTATAAACTATACACCTGAACTACTTCACCCGGAAGGTAAAAATTCATTTCTAGCCCGTATAACTATTTTAGTTACTTTCAAAAAAGACTAAAGATGTCAGACTATTATAACAATTTACATTTTAAAAAATAAAACAAACAATTTGAGGCAGAAGTCCTACTGATAGTTACTACTGAGTAGGATATAATTGTCATCTTGCTAGGCATATTAGCACAGAACTATGTGAATTGAACAGATAGTCAAAACATCTAAGGAAAAACTATGGCTTCTCTAACACAGGTATGCTTTGCAGCACAGGAGCCCTTCCCCATCCCAGCTCACCAATTTGGGGGACAGCCCTAATTTGGCTGCAGATATTGGGGAGTGCAAGGGGGTCCATTTGCCCAGCTGTCAGCAATAATGGCTCCAGAAGGGGCATCTCTAAGTGAGGTGATGTTAGAACCAAGATACTGAACTGCCCCTATGCCACCAGATCAGCAATGCCACTCAGGTGCTGCACCGTCTCCCCACTGCCCAGAGCATTACTGCCTCAGAAGAGGGATAATTTGGCCCACAGACTGCATAGAAAGAAAGAAAGAAAGAAAGAAAGAAAGAAAGAAAGAAAGAAAGAAAAGAAACGACTGTTCGTACAATCATTGGGTAGTATTATATCTTGACAGTCCTGTCAAGAAAGTGGAGTCAAATGGCAGCAATGATTTAATTAATCTAATAATCCCCCACTGTACATTAGAAAAAGATCAACCATGTAATTCCAAGTTGTGCTGTACAATCTGATACATTCAAAACACAATTCATTTCTTCCCCCAAAAGAAGTTTAAACATTATCAAGAAAAGGTTCTCCTTTAATGTGCATTTCACAGTGGTGTAAACTCAGCTCCCACTCAGCCATGGGACCCAGATGCAAGGAGGTAGGAAAGTTCTGCTGCTTGCCCCAGCTAATTGCTTGGCATGTTTCATAAGCATGTGTCCTAAAAAAATCTCTGGCGTTCCTGTGAGGCACACCTAGCCCATGCAGCTCTACCATTGAGACCTGTGGGGCACTCGGAAACAATAAGAAAATAAAAATAAATGAAATGTACCAGCATCCAAATTCTGTGTGTCAGTCTCACAACAGTTAAATTTAAAAGAAATAGCCAATATTTTCAAACTTGGGCATCTAAACCCTCTTTTTTTTTTTTTTTTTTTTACTTTGACAGGAGTTAGGGCTTTTTATTTAGGTGCTTAAACATGGGTTAAAGTACCAAATTTTAGGCATCCAGGTTTGAAAATTTTGTTCACAGTGCTTTCATCTTCCAGATGGAATATCCATGAGAGACAACTGAGTATATACCGCAGAGTGTACAAGGCACATTACAGCAGGGAGTTCACAATAGCAACAAAAGAACTTCAGACCCCTTGCATGCGTGAGCAAAGAGGAGGAAAGGCACAGGCGCCTCTCCCACAAATTTGTAGCTCTGTATAGAAGGCAGGTACAATTTTATTCTTACTGTTCTCTAAATTGGGAGGGTCAGGGTGGAGGTGTGGACATGGCCTTGACCCTGTCCATTCCCTCCAGGCTGCAGAGCTAGCCAGGCTCACAGGGAAGTGCGCACTGTACCTGAGGTATGGGTTGGTTGACATACACCCATCCTGTACTAGGATTCACTTGGAAATATGCTGGTTCTTCATTTGCTATGGAGAACGTTATCGCAGCATTTGAACCATAATCATCATCATGGGCTGCAACACGAAGAAAACTAGTCCCAACTTTTGTGTCTTCTCTCAGGAAATCTGGCAGAAGGAAAGCAGATTTGAAACTAACCCTTAACTCAGTGGAGCAATATGAGCAATTCTTTAAGAAACATTAAAAAATACTAAAGGAAAAACAAATGAGAGTTACACTTTATCCACTTTGTAGCTATACCATAGGAATCAAATTGGGTGTTCTGAAGAGCTGCTATCGATTGTGGGGAAATCAAATTATCAAAATTGATAATGGGGAGAAACAACAATTAAGTACATGGAATTGTTAACTAATTGTTTATCATGCGACTAGTTAAGAGAACACCAAATCAAAAGATGGAAGTATTGATGATTGCTATTCATGAGATTAGACTTAGGGGAACAATTAGTAAACTACTTAACTGTTGTTTCTCTCAGTTATCAACTTTGATAATTTGGTTTGTTTTCTTTTAATAATTTTAAAAATACATGGCACTGACAATTATGCATACACAATTACATAGATTTTTGACTCTATATTTTGTAAATTTTCATGCCAATCTGTAGTATGTATCTTATGCTAAAATGGATATGCATTTTTTTAAAAAGTTATTGAAAATGCTCCTGCACATATACAGTAGCCAGTTTTCAAACTGACAATATCTTTAATCACTAATTAGCTGCAAAATGTCTTTTTCCCAAAAAATTGTTAATTTTTTTTAACAACATCATGAACAAATTAATGAACAAATTAATAAGAACCATGAACAAAATGAACAACAACAACAAAAATTAAAAACTCTAAGGAAACTTAAATGGATGAAACTCAAATGGTAAAAATGAAGCATGCTACCAAAACCAAAACATGTTAACTGGAAAACAACATGAAGTAATAGTAAGGTCTGACCTTGCAATGTGATATGCACATTATTAACTTTACAGACCTGAGTAGTCTATAGACTACACTGGACTACACAGCTGAGTAGAGTTACTGACACATGTATGCGTTTGCAGGATTTTGCCACATGACAATACTCAGGAAGGACTCTGGGTCAAGATTGTGTCTGATACCACCACGTGCACTGTATAATGTTAAACGCACCAGTCTGACTGTAGTTGCACAGTAATTTTGCCAATAATACACAAGAGTAGGTGTAGGAAGGGTGAGGGAAACCAAAACAAAAATCTTAGACATCAGGTAAGCTCACGCTCAGGGTACTGAAACTCTATCCAATGACTCTCAATTACATTCATAGCGGGTGTTTTCAAATCTAGGATCATTATCATTTTGGTCCAGGATGACAACATTCATCTGACAGATTCCAATGAGAGGTTCTGCAGCCTGGTCTGTTGCTGTCACAGTAATAGGATATTCCCTTTGGTTTTCTCGATCAAATCTCTGAAGAGTTGTCAGGACCCCTGAAAACAGATTAAAGAGTTTTAATACTATGTATTTCACTAAAGACTTTTTTTTTCTTTGAAGCCATTTGGAACTCTTTTTTGTTTTTGACTGTCAAGTGGAAAAAAAGAACATTTTGAGCTACAACGTAATGGGCTAAAAATTCATCAGTGAATTGGTGTAAACTGCATGATGAATTACACACCCCAATCCTGCAAAGTCTTAAGAACTTCAGTAGCACGACTCATTTACCTAAGTTTGCACACCTAAGTCTTCGTGAGATCGGGGCCCTAATTTAGAAAAATGGATGTAACCACCAAGACAATTCTGAATGGGAGGAACTTATATTAATAGGTTGTGCAAAAGGAATCCAATTTTTAAGTCTTTGCAGAATCTGTCACGTTTTGTATGTTTTGCACCACTGGAATCCCAACCTGGATTTACATGCTGGAAAATGTGAATTTGCTAAGTATGTTTTCTGCTACAAAATACTGAAAACTGGGGGGGGAGGTGGTGTTTCTAGAAGTCCTTTGTTCTTTGAAAGAGACTTTTGAAACTGTCCTTCAGATATGTCATTCATATTTTATAAATTGATTTTCAGATAATGCACATTAAAAAAAATTAAAATCTATTTACTAATTAAAAATAAACATATCACACTGAAGAAGTACTTCTATACTTCAAAGATAACATAAATTCTAGTTAAGTTCAGAAGAGTTATCGAATTAAAAGCAGAGAAAGATTTGTTCACACTACATTTATATTTTATTTCAATATAACAAGTGGCTTGAGTCTCATGTTACTCAAACCAGTATCACACTGGTGTAACTGACTTCCACAGAGTTACTCTTGATTTACACAAGAGTAAATAAGATCAGACAGTAAGCCAAAAGGTTCTGTGATTTGTTTTACCTGTATCAGGATGAATACTGAATGCTGGTAAGGCACCATCTCTACGCATCATGCCATATTTCACTCTACCATTGGCTCCTTCATCAGCATCAGTTGCCTCAACCTGCAGTACAAATGTTCCCGAAGGCTGGTTCTCCAACACAGAAGCATGTTCCCGATAATACTGACACTAGGGAAAATACTCAAACATTTCACATGCCGTTTTACTTAAATTAACATAAATAAACTATTCAGACAGTCTGAGATATGTACATTTATTGTTCCTGAATATATCTTGAATAATCCATAACTTCACTTTTTACTTTGTGATTTTTAAGCTGTATGGAGATGCTTAGTGGCCCTATTTCTTGCAAGCAAGCAAAATATTTAGACAAAGTTTCTGCTGTCCCATATGCTTCTAATTTTAAGTGTCTTTTTCTCTGATAATTAATGCCTTATATAGAATGTGCACCCTGCTGCAATTTAAATGCAATGCAGTGTCAATTTAAAAAAAAAAAAAAAAAAAAGCTTTCAATACAAGATTGCTTTGCCAAGAATAGGTGAAGACTAACTGCACCTGATCCTTAATGACCTCAGGAAGAGTAGCTCACAATGCAAAATATGCAGTGGTGTCCACCCATATATCTGGGTGCAGTACCAGGCTCATAATGTTTTAGCAAAGAAAACTTTAAAATTAATCAGCATTGCTGAAAAAGCAATGTCAATTTATACTGCAGTCTCTCATAGGAACAAAACGTCTACATTAAATTCTTTATATTCAGTATTTAATAGAGATATTAAAAGGATGTAACAATAGATATAACACATGAATACTGTAATAAAATAAAATAAAAACAAATATTCAATTAAAAATACAGTTTAACATAAAATCTTTTCAATCTCTGTCCTTCAACATAAATCTGGACTTAAATGCCAAATCAATTAAGGAAGAAGTCTGCATACATTACAGAAGCATATTTGATTATTATAGTAAGTCTACTGTATATAAAGATATTACCTATCTGAGCTGGGGATACGGCTTGTGGCATATAAACAACTATTAATTTGACATACAGGACAATTTTTGTTTAGTAAAAGGTTAGGAGTTGTGCTTACACAACTCCTCACATATGACATACTGAACCCACTAAACCTTATCCTTTGAAGTTATAACACACATGACCTAATGTATTTACCTTCTGAAATATAGGTTTGTTATTGTTGACATCATCAATTCCCACGATGACCAGTGCTGTACTAGTGAGAGAGTGAGGCCCACCAGAGGCATTATCATCAGTAGCTGTGACATTAAGGATGTACTCTGTCCCCTGAAGCTTAGGAAGTGGGCCCAAGCGAAGTCGGATTAATCCTGGAAGATCAGTAACAATAGATTTTGTTTGTCTTTCTTGTTTTTCACCAATTGATAATTATTATTCCCCCACCACTAGCACTAACCACCACTTATGACTGATTTACACAAAAAGTAGCACTGATTTAACTAAAGGTGTGATTTTAAATCAATTTAGTTAAACAGGTGTAACTACATGTACACACATTCTTAATCTAATTTAATATCATTCATGCGAGTGGCTTGATCCAAACCCATTGATATCAACAGAAAGTCTCGCATTGACTTAAATGGATTTGGACTACCAGGGGTGGAAGTAGGGGTGAGGTTATACTGATTTACCTAAATCCGTTTCTAAATTGTAATTTTAAACTTTAAACTGTAATTGCAAGTCTCCTAACTCTGGCTACAGGGATAGTGACGTTTTTTTCCCCCAGAGCGAAATTATTTCTGCCAGTGAAACCCAGAAGTCTGAGCCAGCTTCCAAATTCAAATCCCCCACTTAATAACAGAATAACCTAGAGCTGTGTCTAAGGCTGGCTGCAAATACCCACAGGCTAGGTCTGTCTTAGTTTTGCAATCAGGTAACAGTACTGTACCTTAGGGCAAATCCTAAACCCACTTCCAGCCCAGGTAACTAGGCCAGGCACTGGGTAGATATGCAGTGGGAAGAGGAATCCTGACCCCAAAAGGCCACAGAGAATCTGTGGAGCCACTCCATGGAGGCTACTCCAGTAGAATATCTGGAATAGCCTCTGTAGGCCCTTATGCACCCCTCACAAACAAGGCAGGGAGAACCAGAGGAGCTGCCCCCCATATTCTGACACACAGATACCCTATTATACAGTGAGATTTCTGGGGCTGCACTGTACTCTGTGGAGGCTAGGGCAGGATTTGTCCATATGGGGATAATACAACTTATTACTATACATGTAATACTATGTATGCTAATTTCTATATCATAATACTGTTTATTTTCATATGGATTTATTTCAATGAATGTAGTTATTGTGTATTTACTGCATTCTCACGTTAAACACCACCAAAATGGCCGGCTCCTCCCTACATCCCCCCAGTGGCATCACCTGTCAGGCAGGACACAAAGGGACTGCCAGAGTAAGAGATGTGAAGGGTCCATTATATAAGCACATCAGACTGCAGCCATCTGAGAAAGTACAGTGAGCAGCTGCCACTCTTTTGCACCAACATCCATCAATCATGTCTATTATTTATCTGGCATGATAGAAATTGTCACAGGATCAGTGTCACTCACTTTGCTTGCAAATGTCTTTTCTTTGCTTCAGCATTTATTTTTGACACATAGCTCAGCTTCACCTTGGCACTTCTGTGACAAAAGGGTATGACTATTTCTTTTACATTCTCTTATATTAAATCGCTGTAGGCTAGTGCATAAATCTTTTTAATTTCATCAAACTAACCAAAACCTAAATATATTACTGAAGAAAGCTGTTGCACCTAGAGTAACTTCCAGAGACAACAGAAAACTAATCTGGAAGCATTCACTACACAGTCTCACACATGTACCGACTGGGCCTGAGGTGCTAAGGGACAGATTATTGAAGGTATTTAGGCACGTAAAGATGCAGATAGTCACTGGGATTTTCAGAAACACCTGACTGAAATCAATGGGAGTCAAGTGCTTTTGAAAATCCCACTAGATGCCTCTGCATCTTTAGTCGCCTAAATACCTTTAAATTCTGTCCCTAAGAGCCTGCAACTCCCATCTGAAGTTGGGATGGGTTCAGTCCCCAGATTTGCAGCAGTTTCCTGCAGCATGTTAAATGGCATATATTTTTGGAACATTTCTGTTAAGTTTGAAATATGTTCAGAACTGTAACATTAATATTGCAAAAACACTATTTGCATTGAAATTAAAAACTTTCATGCTAAGTGAAACCCTATGACAGCGAAATGAACAGATTTGAACAGAAGGATCTATTATAGCTTTCTTCCCTGTGCTCAGCAGCCAGAGCTCACAGTTTGCAAAGACTCAGGGTCACATTCTGACAGCAGTTAAATCAGGTTTAATTAGGGCTGTCAAACGATTAAAAATTAACCGTGATTAATCGCACTGTTAAAGAATAATAGAATACTATTTATTTAAATATTTTTGGATGTTTTCTACATTTTCAAATATATTGATTTCAATTACCACACAGAATATAAAGTGTACAGTGCTCATTTTATATTATTATTTTTATTACAAATATTTGCATAGTAAAAATCAAAATAAATAGTATTTTTCAATTCACCTAATGCAAATAATGTAGTGCAATCTCTTTATCATGAAAGTTGAACTTACAAATGTAGAATTATGTACAAAAAACTTACTGCACTCAAAAATAAAACAATGTAAAACTTCAGAGCCTACAAGTCCACTCAGTCCTACTTCTTGTTCAGCCAATTGCTCAGACAAACAAGTTTGTTTACATTTGCAGGAGATAATGCTGCCTGCTTCTTGCTTACAATGTCATCTGAAAGTGAGAACAGGCATTCAAATGGCACTGTTGTAGCCAGCGTTGCAAGATATTTACGTGCCAGATGTGCTAAAGATTCATATGTCCATTCATGCTTCAACCACCATTCTAGAGGACATGCATCCATGCCAATGAAGGGTTTATGCACATTGGTTTCTACATGCAATTTTGGTTACTTGACAGAGTCACTAATTCAGGACAGGATAGTCTGTGGCACTTGGAATCACCACCTGTGGAGCATCTGCTCTGGGAAGGCAATCTCGTATTAGACAATGCTTAGACATGGGGCATGCAGCAGAAGCTTCAAGATAAAGAATGAAAGCCCTAGGAGGCACTACAACCCCCTCAGTACATGCAGGGAGACAACAGCAAAGGAAGGCAGGCAGCCAAGGTACCACACCCATAGCAAGAAGCATTTGTTGTGGGAGACAGCATGAGCAGGTAAAGGAGAAGTGCCATACACTAGGAGAGCATTGCAAGGAATGGGGCGAGAGGAACCATTTTAGCAAGGCATGCAGGAGCACAGGAAGTCTCAGAAGGATTCAGTCAGATTTGTACAAGAGGGGAATGGCATACCAGACAGTGGTGATGACACCATGACTCTCTTCTTGAGTCTGAGAGCATATTAGGTTCAGGAAAGCAACAAGGGACAATAGCAACTTCCGCGCATGCATCGGTCATAAAAGGGAAATGCCATGTGCGGGGCTTCCTACAGTGTGATTCCTCAGGGTGAACTGGACTCGAACACACCCCTTACAAAGAGCAAATACAATTTAATAATGTACAGTAAGAGCATAACGCAGCCTGTAGGAAAATGTGACTTAGTAACTACCCCAAAATATAACAGATGGTACCCACTGACGTTTGTGGTGATGGCATGTAAGCACATTCAAGGGAATACAGCCATGGATCTGATAAGCCATGGATCTGATCAGGGTGCAGCATCAGAATTTTACAGCTGCAACGCAAGAAGCAAAAGGAGTCTCATGGACAACAGAGACCATTTCAGAAGCATATGGGGATGTTTTCAAAGGTGACAAGTGCCTCAAAGGAAAGCTGCAACTGGAAGTAAGCCCCAGAGTGGAATCTGTGCTTACCACAAAGGAAAATTCCAGTGGCACTATGTAATCCAGTATACAAGGAGCTCAAAAGTTGGCAGAGCAGGGGTATATCAGCTTCTGTAGAGGCCAATATAGCCTGGGTAAGCAGCATAGGGGTGATAAAGAAGCCAAGAGGCAAACTGTACATCAGCATAGACCCAAAGCCACTGAACCAGGCAAGTAAAGATGTCACTATCCATTGCCAACAATTGATGACATCTTGATAGAACTCTCCAAAGCCAGAATCTTTACGATTTGTAATCTTTGTAGTTTTGGCACATAAGCTTGGATAAACAGTCAAGAATGATGATAATCTTTGCAACCCAACTTGGTTGGTACAGATGGCTGTGCATGCCAATGCACATAAGCTTATCACCAGAGATGTTCCAGAGAAATTTCACCTAAGTGCTGGATGCATTGCCTGGGATGAAAATAATTGCAGAACAGATCTTCATTGTAGGCAAAGGGAGCAATGATACAGAAACTGAATAAGACCATGACAGAAAACTACAAGCTTTTCTTCAGTGATGTAGAGACAAAAACATAAGACTCAACCCAGAAAAAAATGTGACTCAAACAGTGTGAGATGACATACACTGGACATCTGCTCACAGCAGAGGGACTAAAAGCAGAATCCAACAAGATCAAGGCAGTCAGAGCTATGCCAGCTCCAGTGGATGTGAAACGGGTATGGCACTTTATTGGAATGACATATTTTCTGTCCAAGTTCTATCCATACCTGGCTGCAGAAGAAGAACCCATACATCAGCTCACAATGCTGGATGTTGACTAACGCTCAGAGGTACCCAATAGTAAACATTTGACGTGCTGAAACAAATGATAACAGATGCCCCTGTCCTGAAGTACCACCAGCCAGAAGAAACATTGACACTCCAGTGTAATACCTCTGAGAAAGAACTGGGTATAGTTTTTTGCAGGAGCAGCCAGTTGCTTATGCCAACAGAGCCCTGTCAGAGACTGAACAGGGGCATGTCCAATTAGAAAAAGAACTTCTGGCTATTGTATTTGGAGTCCAGCAATTCCATTAGTACATCTATGGCAACTCAATAATAGTGCAATCAGAACACACTCCCCTAGAGACAATCATAGCAAAGCCTCTTCTTAGTGCTCCAGAGAGATTGCAGCACATGTTGATTCAACTTCAGCACTACCAGACAGAGATCAGATACTGTTCAGAATGACTACTGGTGTTAGCGGACATCGAGGCATATATACACAGCATCAGTGAGTTGGGAGAGGGGAATTAGGACACTAAAACTATTAACATGCTGCACTATCTCCCCAGTTTCAACAGCAAAGCTGATAGAAATCAAAGAGGCTACAGAAAAGGACATCCAACCACAGGCAGTCAAGACTGCAATACTAACAGGGAGGCCAGAAGACAAAAGCCAAGTACCAGTCGGAGCAGAACAACATTTTCAGATTGAAGATGAGATGAGTGTGCAGAGTGGAATTATATTCCAAGGGCAGAGAGCTGTTGTCCCTTCATCATTATGTAATGATGTCATACAAAAAATACACACCTCACACCTGGGCATTGACAGCTGTCTTAAGCAGGCCCAAGAGTGTGTTTACTGGCCGGGAACATATACACAACTACACTTCTTGATAGTAGGGCATGACACCTGCTTGTCATATGAGAGCTGTCCACCCTATCATGGGGAAAGGGGGGGAGCAGACTTATTCACCTTCAATGAAAAGCGATACTTGATTACTATGGACTGCTATCAAATTTTTGGGAGGTCAATGCCTTTCCTGATACAAAAAATAAGGTGGTGATTGGCAAACTGAAGGCCCGCTTTGTGAGATATGGCATTCTGGACACTATATCCCCTGACAACAGACCCCAACTTGCCTCAGAAAAATTCAAGGAATTTGCAAGCAAATGGGAGTTGAAGCACCACACCTCCTCCCCAGCCAAGGTGGAATCAGCTATGAAAACAGCTAAGAGACTGTTACACAAGACTATGCCTTGTGATTCAGATCCTCAGCATTCTGGTACACAGGAATACCCCAGTACAGGGGTGCCAAAACAGTCCAGCACAGGCAATGATGGGGAGAAGGACAAAACTCCGCTACCAGTCAGGGCCGCCCAGAGGATTCAGGGGGTCTTCAGCAGCTCGGGTCCTTCCGCTCTGGGTCTTCGGGGCACTTCGCCGAAGATATGGAGTGGAAGAACCCCCGCCGCCAAATTGCCGCCGAAGACCCGAAGCGGAAGAAGCAGTGGTGGGTCTTCGGGGGTGGGTCCTTCACTCCAGGTGTGTTCGGCGACACTGAAGGACCCGCTGCCAAAGTGCCGCCAAAAATTCTCCTGGGGAACCCTGAAAACTCTCCTGGGGGCCCCTGAAAACTCTCATGGGGGCCCCTGTGGGCCCAGGGCAAATTGCCCCACTTGCCCCCCTCTCTGGGCAGCCCTGGTACCAGTGAAAGGAGACCTGTTCCAGCCTGAAGTGTAGAGATAACATTGAGAGGAGATGGCCAACAATCAGAAAAAGCAGCACTAGAGTACAACAGGTCAGCTAAGAACCTACCAGCCCTGGAGACAGGCACTCCTGTGGGGATCCACCCATTAGAGAGACACCAGAAGGAATGGGCTAAAGGATCTGCAAGGGCTGCAGTGGGACTCACATCATATGAGGTGACTTCAGAAGAGAGACAAGTGACAGACTCAAGGAGCTCAAGCTATTTAGCTTAACAAAGAGAAGGTTAAGGGGTGACTTGATAACAGTCTATAAATACCTACACAGGGAACAAATATTTAATAATGAGCTCTTCAATCTAGCAGAGAAAGGTAAAACACAATCCAATGACCAGAAGTTGAAGATAGATAAATTCAGACTGAAAATAAGGCATACATTTTTAACAGTGAGAGTAATTACCCAGTGGAACAATTTATCACAGGTGGTTGTGGATTCTTCACCACTGACAATTTTTAAATCAAGATTGGATGTTCTTCTAAAAGAAGTAGGAATTATTTTGGGGGAGTTCTATGGAGTTCTACAATTTTCCCTTCTGGCCTTAGAATCTATATATTCAAAGGAACAGGAAGCACTTGTGAGCCAGCAGCCCAGAGAGAGCCTACAGAGATACAGCGGTTATCACAGAACAGAGAGACAGAAAACCACCGG
Organism: Natator depressus; assembly: GCF_965152275.1. NCBI lineage: Eukaryota > Metazoa > Chordata > Testudines > Cheloniidae > Natator > Natator depressus. The sequence goes on from NC_134245.1 coordinate 23,198,429, forward strand.
AAAGGAGGAGACTGCAAAGACAGATAGTTTGCCAGACTTGGAGTCAGTGAGACAGAGATAGGTCACTCCCGGTATGGTGACATGTTGAGGAGACCAAACTATCTGGAAGACTACGAAACCATCTGAATCTGTGGTAAAGAGGAGACTTCAACTCGATATGTGTTAGCAACCTCTGTCTGAAAGAACATGTGTGGGGCTCTGGACACAAGCTATGTTTTTAATGTTTATATAAAATGTTTATAAAACAGGGAAGATGTATCATGATCAGTGGAAATGGAGTCAGAGGGCCCAGGTTTCCTGCAGTGACTTTTATCAAGGGAACACCAGGAAAACAGGGAATGCAAGGAGCTGGACTAGAAGCAATGCAGCCACATGGACAGAGCAGTGAACAGGGTTTAATAAAGTTCTACTTGTTCAATTTAACCTTCATTCAGCTTCATTCTTTGCTAATAAAACATGTATGCTGGCTCTCTTCAAGAGGTGAATTTCACCTAAGGGAGCACAAGGACTACCACACTGTGTCTGGTCCCTCATTGGATGCACAAGTGGCAAGGAGACTCCTTGTGCCCTTTTCTTCTCTGGGCATAAACAAGCTCTAAGTGAATGGACAGTGTCAGTACAAGGAGGACTTAAGGCTATGTCAGCATTATAAGTACTGGATATGGTACTACTCAGTTCAATAAAACGCTGTCCTCAATAATGCAAAACCACAGACCCTGCAGTCCTTATTCAGTCCTTCATTTGGCCCATTCCAACAAGTCAACAAGATTTTTGCCTACTTCAGGACTGCACGATGAGGTCTTAACATGCACAATATGCATCTATACCAGCATATGCTAAATCAGACAGTATAGTGCAATATCTTTGCACATCACAGTATACAGGTTATACTTTCTGACATCATTTTGTCTTTTTGACAAGAATGTTAGCGACCAAGAAAACAGCCACTCATATATTCAATATCAGATCAAAACAGTGCACATGGCACAAAGCTCTTCATGGCAATTCAAATCCCACACCAATTTTTGGAATATAATTTTTAGGAACATAAGTCATTCATTTCCTAGATAGCATGTTTTCCAGTTCCTTGGCTGAATGCTTTGGTAACTATGGAACTGAGACACAGCATATGTTTGCTGATTGGGTAACTATTCTCTCTCTGTTGACTGATTCAAACAGACAATGCAGTGAACAAACAGCCAGGCATGTTATAAAGTTGTTAGGAAAATGATATACATTAAACCCGAGTTAAGGAAGGAAGGATGGATTCTAAAGGTAGAAGAGTTAGATTATTTTTTACCGCATACTCTTATTGGTATTGTAGCAGCTCAACAAAAGCAGGATATCCCACCAAATAATTTTTACAGTTGCTAGCTATTAGAGACTGAATTCAACGTGCTGGTGTTTGAAAATAAACTGAAAACTTTCAATATTGCAGACAGAATAGCAATGGCAAATTTATCGTTACCTTTCTGAGGGTCAATAACAAAGTTTCCCTTTTGATTCCCTGCTACAATGTCATAAGTCACACCATCACCATCAGGGTCTATAGCACTGACTGCAGCAATCAACGTATTTGGGCCTGCATCTTCAGAAACAAAACTCCTGTAGCTGTTAAAAAGAATTGTAATGAGAAATTACAACATATGATGAAAAAGTCAAATTAAAATATATGTACAACTTAATGTATGTTTTAGAGCAGCATTTGTTGACTGTTTAAATGTAATGTAGAGGTTTATAGTTTAATGAATAATGCAATTAAGCTGATGAGATATTCTACCTTGTTAACCAGTGAAACAATAAAAGTTGGACATCAAATCAATCAATCAACAGACTCTTTCTGCTTTTCCCTTTAGTGGATTTCCCTTGCAAACTTCTAGGAAAAAGAAAGTTTACCTTCAACAAGGATTTGGGTGAAATGTGGGTTTCACCATTTTATCTACACACACACAGAACAAACAGAGAATGGACATATGAATGTCAGGTTATAATGTATCACACATTATACATGGGACCAGGGTACAGGGGTCATCATCATAGTTTATCACTCCAAAACCACAACCAAGACCTGGTGTCATCACTTATCTCAAATAGCTCCTCGGGAGTGCAAGATGTTGACAGAGGGAACTGTACCAGGCTGTGTCCAAGTGTTTGTCTAGGCTCTCCACATTCACATTTGGGGTCATCCCTCAACTTCCACTTGGTGAAATTATCACCAGTTTTTCCCATCCGAGCTCTCACTCGGTTTAGAGTACACTAGGATTTTTGTTCAAAATACAAAAAACAAAAAGAAAAGAAAAAACCAACAACCCCCCCCAAACCGCTAAACTATGAGTAAATGAAAAGCAGTAGCTCCACCACTCTTGGAAAGGATATCCTGTCCTGCTATCTGCCCACACAGCCAGCTCTGATCAACCCTGGCTCTCTCTGACCCACCCTCCACCTTTCAGACAATTAGTACTCACACAAGCTCCAGCATGGAGTAAGGATTGTGGTATCCATTAGGATTCTGGCCAGCACTTGTGCAGGGCAGGAAGGGGGGAGCAGGGATAGGAATAGTCTCCAACACCTTCCCTGTAATAATGTGAGTTCTCACTTCTAGTTGATACGTTTTCTCCCACTAACATAAAGTATGTTACAAATGTAAGTTATCTAGCATGTGTAGAGTAAAGAATTCTTTCAGGTGGAGCAGTGATTGGAACCTATACAGACATAATACTGGTTCACTTTGAGACTGATGATGAAGTCCTGCAAAACTTCCCAATAAGAATTTTTAGGAAATAAAAGATTTTTTTATAAAATTTACAAGCTTGAACTTTTTGCACTACAGATTAATGACTCATTCTTGTTCCTGCTTATATTAATGGAAATTTTGTCAGCAGCTTATCTCATGAGATTTCTGACATATTGGGATACATCCAGAAAAAAGACTTCTTCTAGTTTTGGATCTGACCCAAAACCAGGACTCCTGAAGAGCATTTGGATACAGGAATTCAAATATTAAAAACAAAAACTCAGGGAGGGAGATGTTGGATATGAGGCACCATTTCAGGTCAATCTCCATTTTAAAAAAATCTAATTTTGTTGCTACCATTTGAAGTAGCTATCCTACAAAGAATGATGACTCACAGGACCAAATTCTGTAGGAATGTTTAAGGATGTATAAGTTGGACTCAGACCCCATTAGTCTTACTTCCTCTGATTTGCCAACGTGTGAGTGAATGTAAAAGATTCTATGTTGGTATGATTTATATGGTGAGGAGCTGGAAGAAGATATAAGGAAGGGGAAGCTTACTTTAGCATACATGCTTTTATATGCTACTCTTCATTTCTTTTCTTGCTTCACTTGTCTCTTCTGGACATGATGTGTGAATTACACCAGCTTAGATTTACTACCAAATTCAGAGGTGATAAGTAAGGGTGAGTATAGTCTAAGTGTGTTTAAGTGAGCAAGTCTAAATTTAAATCAACCTATGGAATTCTAAACTGGTAGGACATTCATGCTGAAAGAACCAGAAGAAGGTTCAAGACTAACTCGGACTATTCAGGTTCATCAATGAAGAATGTTTCCCACAATCTTTTGAAATCATCTCTAAATTCTGTGATTAGGAACCAAACTTAAGGACTCATTTTACTGGGAGTATGAAATTTATGAGCTAAATCCTTGTGTAGTGTAAATCAGCGTAAGTCCACTCATTTCAATGAAGCTATGCCAATTTAAACCAGGTGAAGGGCTGGCCCTCTGAGCATGTCTCAGTTCCTGTGATAACCTAGCGATGTCAAGATGTAAAAATATAAGAACAATATTTTCAGAGTTTTAAAAACGTCTTATATATTTACATTGTTTGAGAAAACTCGGGTGCTTCATCATTCATGTTTGAAACACGGATTCTAACAGTTGCTGTCCCAGTCTTTGGCTCTTCTCCTTTATCTACAGCCATAATTATAAATTCATAAAGATGGCTGGGCCGCTCATAGTCCAACTGTGCTGCTGGGAAGATAGTACCATGTGAAGAAATGCTAAAATCTGGACTCAAAGTATAATATAATATTTCAGCGTTTTCTTCTGAATCACAGTCGCTGGCTGTCACTATTAAAACAGAAGAAAAAGACAATTCCTAGATTAAGGTCTAAGGATTAAAATGATAAAAACTTTAATACACAAATTAATGAATGGCATAAAATAACAGTAATAACATTTATTTTAACATGTGGTGCTTGAAATAACTTTTTAAGTAGTATAGGATATAGCATATTTCATACTGATTAACTATGGTTTGAAAACAAGCTGTAAAAAAAGCACATTGTTTACTTCAACGCTCAATATTTATATCTACAAGTAATCCTTCAGAGTCAGGCATTCAATTGCTTGGCTACTTCCACCCATTGTTATGCCTTTGTCTGCTAAATAGCCCTCTACTATCAAAAGTCTTCTTCCTATGTAGGTACTTATATTCTCATGCCCACCTGATTTGCCCCACTCACCCAAATTTACTTTGTCCCCAACAGGCTTGCCTCCTGCAAACACATGATTAGCTTCATATACAAGAGTGGTCGTACAGAGTTCAATTAGACTACTCATGTATAAAATTAAATATGTTCTTAAATACACAATCTAAAATAACACATTACTAGATTATAAATTTCATTTCCCATTCAAGAGATCAGTTTTCAATTATCTAATAATTTGCTGTTTTAACCTGTGTATACTTTTTCAAATCGTAGGAAAACTTAACTGAAGGAATAGCCTTAAATACAAATGCAATTGTTTATTTTGATGTAAATCTGCTTTTCTTCCAGACTCTGCCCTTATTTATATAAATACTTTGATTTTTTTTTCGCCATTTCATGCATTACACAGAACTGCATAATTTAAAAGTGAGTTATTTGGTTATTTGGCAAAATTTTGCTCCCCTCACTCACCTAAACACAAATGCATACACGCAAAAGGCCCTGAATACAGGAGAACTGGTGTAGTTCAGTGGAATGGGATGGGGAGGATACAGCATGTGGACAGCCCACAGAGGCTCTGTGCATCATGGAGCTGTGTTCCATGAGGATTCCCTCTGTCCCAGTGCACAGGGTGGTTTCAAAGGTGCACAGAAGAGATGGGTTGATGGACTCACAACTTCTGACCATCTCCATCCTTCAGAAACAGACACAGCAGCTGCTGGGCTACTGCAACTCTAAGGATGTAATAGCAGCCACAGCATCTGCACTGCCACTTCATAATCCTACAGAAAAGATTTGTTTCCTTCCTTTCTCCTCCCTCTCCCAGCTTCTTTCAGCTGTGCACAGGGCAGAGGAGTTTATGCTTGTGAACCAATTCTGCAAGGTGCCAAGTACCTCCTCAAAGTTTTTGCGCATCCCACCCTAGAATTGACGGCTTGGTGCTTCAGAGGGAAAATTCTAATTAGCAGCAGAAAACAATTCTCATACTGACTGTAGTGAATAGATTTTAAAGTGCTAACCTTGCAGAAGTACAGTTGTCATGGGAACTGTTTCAGGAACATTGTCTTTGCTGTAGATTGACTGCTGGAATTCTGGGGCACAATCATTCTCATCTGTGATTACAACCAAAACCTGAATGGAAGAGATGAGAGCATTAAGTAGTATCAAAGAGGATCAGAGCAATGTCTTCACTGGTATAGATATATCTGATGCAAGGATTTTCCAAAAATAATCATCTTAGAGGATTTCAGAAGCTATAGCCCATAGGAAAAGCCATCTTTTTAGATTGTTCATTTCCTGCTGAGAACTGTCTTTATGTTAGACAGAAATTCTTAAGTAGTCACAACTGTCATATCCAAAAATTCTTCTACTGCAAGATTTTTCCATTTTTTCCTCATGGACATTGACTGTTATTTTCCTATTTAATTACAGGGCCAATGGATTCTCTGTTTTCTTAGCATTCTTTTTCACTAGTGCAGCTTGCAATACATTTTTATTATTTCTACCACTGTAAATACTAAAGCAACTAATTCTTCTGCCAAGCATATTACACTTTTAACAGTATAAATTTGCTGAGACCAGATTTTGAACTCAAAGACACTGGTGTAAATCAGGAGGTAAAAATATGGACTAGAGGTCAAATTCTGACTCCTAATGGTATTATAAAATGTTTTCATTCCTCTAAAACAAATATTATGGGTTTAATTCTCCTCTAACTTAGACCAATGCAAATCAGGAGTAACTCCACAGAAGCCAATGAAGCTACACCAGTGTAAAGAGATTGTAAGTAAAATTAGAATCACACACTATGTATTCACAAAGCCACCTCATTGTCCTCTTTCAAATACTATCTTAAAACTCTTCTCTGCTGAGATGCCTAAAACAATCAACAAAGGTTATCAGCAGACTGTATGCTCAGACCTCTGCTTACCATGCTGGCCAATGTCATCTCATTGTTTCCATGTGTTCCCCTGTCTTTTTATTGTGTCCCCGTTGTCTCGCATCTTATACTTAAATTGTAAGCTCTTTGGGGCAGGGAATGTGTCCTTGTTACATGACTGTACAGTGCTTAGCACAAGTTTCTGGTCTCTAATAAATAATATATGTACACTTCTGCTATATCTGTATTTCAATGATTTTTTCACCTTTAGAAAGGCTTTTAAGAGTACTGTGACTTGATGTCTTGTAGATACAATATATGCATTAAAAATTACCATTCCTTCATTTCTTATATGATTGTTCCCCATTCTTTAAGCTAAAAATCATTCTGTGTTCATATTCTCTGCTTTTTAAATGAAAATGTTGTAGAATATACACCATGCTCTGTACGCCAGTTTAGAACAAGGATACTGGCATCAGTTCTGGACTGGTGATATTTCTTCCCCTCTGAGCAGGCAAGGGCTGGGAATTGTGCAGAGTCAGTAAACTCAGCTCCTGAAGAGGAAGGAAGCATCTTACATGAATGGATCATTTCAGGAGCAGCATTAATGGGCTCTTGCCTCAACCAGAGACAAGGACACAACACAAAGACTAGGAGTACAGTGGGACAGAATGTGAGGTAGAAAGGAGGGGATGGGAACTAAAGCTATGAAGAACCTGGAAGAACCTGGATAAAGTGCAGGAAAATCATGGCTGTCCTGATCAAAGCAGAAGGATGTGGTGTTACCTCAGCTACACTGCTAAACTGCTCTTGGCTTTCTGTTGCTCCGATCAGAAGCAAGTATTGGTGCTGGTCACTCTCATAATCCACACTTCGAGTCAAGCTGATCTCTCCTGTCGCCTGACGGATGCTGAACAGTCCACTAGGATTAGTTAGCAAATTGTAGCTCAGGGAATTGTTTTGATATGACAAAGCAGAGACTGTAAGAAATCTGGATCAAAATGAAAAGCAAAAAGCGAAGAGAAAAGACATCAACACAAAATTACCATTTTCCTCTCTGACGTTCTTATCCACAAAAATAAACCTCTTATATTTATTTTCCTAATATTGTGATGTTGAATATTAGAATTATGAAATACCAGAATATGGCAAAAATGCAATAAATTGCAAACCCAGTCCTGCATGCCTGATGTAAGCAAAACTCACTGTAGTAAATGAGGATTGTATGTCAAGACTACAGGACTGGATGCTATTTTTATAAAATGCTCCTCAGACCTGCTATCTTGAGGCAAAACAGGTAAAAGCTAGAACCTTGGGAATATGATATACTTAGGATTAAAAATCCAGCCAGGCTATAAAGGGAGGATTTTGTTTTAGTTTTAACTGAATTTGCTTAGTCTGCCATGACAACATGTTGCAATGATTTTCAGTTAGGGAAATAAAGTTAAATCAAGAGCCAAAGGATTTAGCCTAATAAGGAAACAGTTAATTTCCTGTCCTGATCAGAGGATCTTAATGTTTGAAGAGCTAGCTGCTACAAAAGGAAAAAGCAGGTCAGTAATACAGTATATTTAAGATATAAGGCCATATGAAGGACCTTAAAAGATAAAAGTGAGATTCTTTAAATCTACTATCCTGTTTCCAATAAAATCGATGGGGGTCATGTACTGACTTCACTAGGAAAGGGACAGAGTCAAAGTAGCACACTACTTCACTCACTCATAGTGAGCTACTAATGACCCATATCATTTTTTAAAATAGGGGCCAATATATTTATATGGGAGAACCTTCAAAGTTCAATTCCTTTAAAATAAACACCCAGAACTGTGGATCTGAACTTTATTTGTATTTTGAAAACCTCTTGATCTGCAAAACTAAGTAATGTTGTCTTACAACATTTTCAAAAAAATTTATTCTCAATTTGATCTCTTTTGTTGGTGCATGCTGTCAGTGCTGATTGTGTTGAGGTTTGTGACCATCTTTAACTTGTAGATATTTAATACAAATTTAAAAGAAGAAAAATTACAAAAGAAACATTTTGAGTATTTCAAATAGAAAATACATCCCTCAGCCATTTGTTGCCTGATCATGCAAGGTGCTAAGAGCCTTGTGAAAGAAGATTCCCCCAAGCTCCAAGGAAGAGCAGGATCAGGCCCTTGATTTGCATGAAATGGCGAATAAAAACATTATACCTTTCAATAAATTATTAATGATTCCATTGCAAATATGTTACTAAGGTGGTGGGCATGGTTTGGTTCTAATCCTATAGAAAGTGCAATTGCTCTCTTAGATTGGGACAAATGCTTTTTGATAATGCCGAGGACACAGCCACTTGTTTTCAGCGCTCCTATTTCAGCATGCAATAACTTTAATGCTTTTATATACACCAAATGTTGATGTGCAAATGCAATTAAATGCCCAGTTATTTGTGTATTTGCCAATTTTGCCTACACAACATAGGCACAGTGTTTTCTGTTCCTTTAAGATATAGGCATTCAGAAGTGGGTCCTTATGAGTTTCATAATCATTCTCTGTGAGCAATATTTATACAATCTTTTCCATTTTGGATTTTTGTACCATTCATAGCACAGAAATCATCCCATGAGGATTTGCAGAGATTGGTACATCTCAGTTTATATGAGTACTTTCTTCCTGAATACTTGCATACTGCTGGCAATGACTTCTTTCAGAAGATCTGATATTGTGGTTGAAATTTTGAGGTATTGCCAAAGGTTGTGATAGGTCATATCTTGTTTGTTTTATTTATTATTTGTATTACTAGAGCACCTAGCAGCCCTAATCATGGACCAGGACCCCATTGTGCTAGACCAGGGATCAGCAACTTTTGGCACATGGCCTGCCAGAGTAAGCCCCCTGGCGGGCCGGGCCAGTTTGTTTACTTGCTGCGTCCGCAGGTCCGGCTGATCGCGGCTAGTGGGAGCCACTGTTTGCCGCTCCCGGCCAATGGGGACTGCGGGATGCGGCGGCCAGCACAGCCCTTAGCCTGCGCCGCTTCCCACAGCCCCCATTGGCCTGGGACGGCGAACCGCGACCAGTGGGAGCTCCGATCGGCCGAACCTGCGGATGCAGCAAGTAAACAAACTGGCCCAGTCCGCCAGGGGGCTTACTCTGCGCAAATTATGATGTCAGAATTTTTGGTGATATGTACACTGGCATGATAAGACAACAGAATGGAAAATCAAATGACCAAGCTTTGTGGTATCTTCATTTTTGCCCAGTAAGGAAAGCAGCATTCACAGCCTTTTGCTTTTTCTGGTTTTCATGTGAGGAACTTGTCACTTTTCCAAACATCAACACAGATCCTGAACTGGAAGAATACATAAAGAATATTTTCCCTTCTTGTTTAATGCTTCTAATTTGTCTTTGAGGTCATTTTTAAAAATAGGCACAACCAGTTTCTCCTATTATTACTAACATCCTTTACAAATATGAACATCTCATTCTTCACCACTACTTTTCCACATAAAATGATGACTACACAACAAATCAAACTATATCTATCTTAGATACTCCTTTCTCCAGGATAACTAACAGCCATTCATCATATCTGTTTGCAAACTGCAAATAACGTGAAGGCTTCTGGGTGATGATATCAAGGTTAAGCTAGTAGTCTGTGCTATAACCCCTGCTATTAACTGGTACTAGTATGACTTTTAACTGGTACTTACGATTTTCCTTGGAGCGTGTTTTCAGGAACATATGCAATATATGATATGTTGGTAAACTGTGGTGGTCGAAGCCCCGCAATCACAGAAACAGAAGCAGGAGACCCTTTATTACCAAGTTTATCCACTGCTAACACAGTCATTAGGTATTCCCTGTTCTTCACTAGTGGCAAACCTGTCGTTTTAATCCAACCACTGTCCTTCTCGACCTCAAATCTGTCTTCTCCACCTAAGCAGAAATATAAACCCAGAGACTGTTGTCAGGAAAATTTTGACTGGAGTAAAATTGGGAGAAAAACTCCCACTAGAAACTGCCATATGGAAAAACATGCATGGCTACCCCAGAGAAACCAATTCATCGCTGGGGATGGGCAGTGCTGCCACAGCCCTCTGCTAAAGGTGGCCAGTTTTAAACTATTGCTGGAGTTTCCTGAGAGCCCCTCCAGCAGATGAGAGGTTATCAGTGAGTCTGTACTTCAAGCTCACTTTGTGCTACAGGAGATCCACAGGATGAGTTCTGTCAGAAGGACATGGGGGTGGAGAGGAAGAAGCCAGGGTAGTGATTCTGTGTATGTGTACGTGCGTGTACATATCCTTTTAATTTACCTTCCAAGAGAAAGTATTCTACAGCTCCGTGGACCCCTTCATCTCCATCCACAGCAAGAAGCTTATACACGTTAGTACCTGCTGCAGCTTTAGGAGATACCACGGCCAAGAACGGGAAAGGATCCATGGCCCATTCAGGTGCATTGTCATTCACATCTGTCACAGTAAGTTCTAAACGCAGCAAGTACCATTCCTTTCCTGATGGTTAATGGACAAACAAAGGATTAGTTAGCACACTAACTATAAGCACTGAAAATAGCTGGGATATAGTATTATTCCTAAATATTGTTTCTATGGGATCCAGTTTAATAGAAAAAATTACTTTTGTGGCCCCAATCTGCAACTGAGAGCATGCAGATGGACTCCTGTACCTGTGAGTAGAGACACTGACTTCAGTGGGGCTCCATCAGGACACAACAGTCAGCCCAAATGCTGTCAACTGCAGGATCAGGTTCATTATATTCTGTCAATATGACTTATTAGAACTGGTCAAAAAAAATGATTTTCTAAGAAAATTTTTTGTAAAAATTTTTCAAGAAACATTTTCTGCCTTTTTCACTGACAGAGAAATTGGAAATTTTAAAAAATTTGAAATGTCTACAAAAATTTCTCTGCATTTTTGATCAGCTCTACTAACCTTATTGATGTTATCAGTTGACAACTTCAGTGAAAGACTCATCAGATTTTTACCTTTTATGACAATCAAATAGATTGTTTCAAAACCAAAAATGGAACCCTTTTAATTCTTCTCTAATCCATAAAGAGAAGATAGATAATTAACAAGTGGGTATGCACGAGCTGTACCTCTGTCACCATTAACCCAGCCAATGAAAGCATTAGAACTCTTGAAATAGTGACTCACACCAGCACTCAGATGGTCAGAAAAGAGTAACAAAAAAGGGAAAATATTTTCTGATATAAGAAACTCTTCTTAACTTTTCAGTGCCTGAACCAGGGGTAAGGGCTCAAAAGTAAAGGTTAGAGATGACAAAATGGGAAAATACTCTTTGTGAAAAATTCCTTTGAATTCCTTTGAATACTAAGCGGTAGCGCTAGAATCCCAGCTCAAAGGAAAGCAGAGCAGAACTCCTCCACTAATTATTGATAAACTGCTGAATAAATCCATACATTCTTGTAACTTATAAATACTTGCCCTAGATATTTCTATTCCTAAATGTTTCCTTATTATTGTTACCAACAGCAACCAGCTCCATGTAGAAATATACTTTCTGAATATACATTACAACTCTTAACCATCTTCAGTGATTCAAAGTTTACACTAAGCAGTGTTAAATAGAGCTGCTTTCTTCTCAGGAGATTATAAATCCACTTCTTGGACTGACGGATGACTAGATGTACCCAGATCTTGAAAAAAATGTGGCCAGCACCTACCAGCCTGAGGAGTATTACTACGTGCCAGGCTGAAATACACCAGCACCAAGTGCAATACCACTCTATAGCCCCCTCCCCATCCTACTCTGTCCTCCTTTGTCTGGGGACCCCCACTGCTTGGGCCTAAAGCCTTTGGTCTCGCAGCAGCTGAACTTTGTGCCCCAATAAATGCTGCCCCCAATAAATCAATGAATGCTGGGCCCTCACCCCACTAAAGAAATAATTCGGTGTCTCCCACAATATATTAACGGTGGGCCAACTCACCCCCATATAAAATAATATATGCAGGACCCTCTTCCACAGTGAATTAGTGGTGGGAAGCCATTTAACCCCAATAAATTTGTCTGGTTCCAGACACACAGCCCTATTCAGGGGTGGCTAGATGTGAGATCTCCCTCCTCCAGGGACATACCTGAGCCCACCAAAAAAACGGAGCAGTGGACTAAGGAGCAAGGAGATCCCAACCAGCCTGAAGACTATCAGCAGTTATCCCTATGCCTGCTATTCTAGCCAACGGGAGCAGTACAGGGGAAGGTTCCCAGATCACACCATCCACCTAAACAGAGCTGAAGCGGGAAATTCTTCTGCAACCTGCCACCAAAAGCTGTGTGTGCGTGGCCCCACTTGACCCCGCAAAGAGCTTTGTATTGGGGGGTCTCTGCCACCCCCATCCCAGAAGAGCCCAATGATACATTGGATAAACAACTCTCTGCTGATGTGACACAGTAGCATCGGTGGGGACTAGGGTTGCCAATCGTCTAATCACAAAAACCCAGACACACTTGCTCCACCCCCTGCCCCGCCCCAGAGACCCCAACCCTGCCCCTTCTCCAAAGCCTGACCCTGCTCACTCCATCCCCCCTCCCTCTGTTGCTCGCTCTCTCCCACTCTCACTCACTTTAACTGGGCTGGGGCAGGGGGTTGCAGTGCAGGAGGGGGTGCGGGCTCTGGGCTGGGGCCAAGGGGGTTGGAGGTGGGAGGGGGCTCCGGGGGGTTGGGGTGCAGGAGGGGGTGTGGGCTTTGGGATGGGGCTCAGGGCTAGGGCAGGGGATTGGGGTGCAGGCTCTGGGAGGGAGTTTGGATGCAGGAGGGGGCTCAGGGCTGGGACAGGAGGTGGGGGTGCAGGAGGGGATCTGGGGTGCTGGCTCCAAGAGGGGGCTCAGGGCTGGGGCAGGGGGTTGGGATGTGAGAGGGGGTGAAGGGTGCGGGCTCCAGCCGGGTGGCACTTACCTCGGGCGGCTCCTGGGCACCATCGCAGCAGGGCTCCCTGCCTGCCCTGGCCCCGTGCCACTCCGGGAAGTGGCCGGCACATTCCTGTAGCCTCTGGGGGCGGGAGCAAGAGGCTCCACGAGTTGCCCCTGCCTGCAGGCACTGCACCCACAGCTTTCATTGGCCGCAGCTCCTGGCCAATGGGAGCTGCTGAGTCGGTGCTTGGGGTGGGGGCAGCGCGCAGAGACTCCCATGCTCCCCCCCCAGGGGCCACAGGGACATGCCGGCTGCTTCTGGGAGTGGCGCAGAGCCAGGACAGACAGGGAGCCTGCCTTAGCCCCACTACACCACTGGACTTTAGCAGCCTAAAAATCTCCCGGTTTGGCTTCAGTAGCCTCCAGGAAATAGGGCGTGATTCCGGGAGACTCCCAGCAAAACTGGGGTGGGGGGTTGGCAATCTTAGTGGGGATTTCTACACACAAGCAGCTCTCAGCTAGGATGGCTGCCCCATCCCCATCCAAGGGCCTCCTGATCTAAGGGATGAAGGAAGTTGCTCTTCTCCCATGGCACCCTACTCCTGAGAGTGGCAGCCACCTTTACAGAAGTGGCCTGTACCCCGTCCTCCTCTCCCTGACCAGCTGCAGCTGCTCCTACCCTACTAGGATGATCAGAGAAATGGAGGACCTTTCTCATGAGAGGAGACTGGAAGAGTTTAGCTTGTTTAATCTCACAAAAAGAAAGGAGATATGACTGCTCTCTATAAATACATTGGAGGTAAATACCAGGGAGGGTGAAAAGCTGTTTAAGCTAAAGGACAATATTGGCACAAAAACAAATGGATATAAACCGGCCACATACAAATTCAGGCTTGAAATTAGAAGAAGATTTCTAACTAACAGAGGGGTGAGGTTCTGGAACCCCAGAAGTTGTGGGAGCAAATAACTCAGTTTTGAGAGAACTGGACAGATTTCTGAGTGCTACAGTATGATGGGGTTGCTCGTAATGGTAAGAGGCAGGACTCAACAGCCCTGGGGCTCACTTCCGGTTTATATTAGGGCTGTCAATTAATCACAGTTAACTCACGTGATTAACTCAAAAAAATTAATCGTGATTAATTAATCGTGGTTTTAATCACACTGTTAAACAACAGAATACCAATTGATATTTATTAAATATTTTGGATGTTTTTCTACATTTTCATATATATTGATTTCAGTTACAACACAGAATACAAAGTGTACAGTGCTCACTTTATATTATTTTTATTACAAAAATATTTGCACCTTAAAAATGATAAAATAAATAGTGTTTTTCAATTCACCTCATACAAGTACTGTAGTGCAATCTCTTTATCATGAAAGTGCAACTTACAAATGTAGTTTTTTTTGTTACATAACTGCACTCAAAACCAAAACAATGTAAAAGTTCAGACCCTACAAGTCTAAGAGAAACAAGTTTGTTTACATTTATGGGAGATAATGCTACCCGCTTCTTATTTACAATGTCACCTGTCACATCTGTTCTCATAGCACTTTTCTAGCTGGCATTGCAAGGTATTTACGTGCCAGATATGCTAAACATTTGTATGCCCCTTCATGCTTTGGCCACCATTCCAGAGGACTTGCTTCCATGCTGATGACGCTCATTAAAAAAAGAATGTGTTAATTAAATTTGTGACTGAACTTCTTGGGGGAGAATTGTATGTCTCCTGCTCTGTGTTTTACCTACATTCTGCCATATATTTCATATTATAACAGTTTTGAATGATGACCCAGCATGTTGTTCGTTTTAAGAAAACTTTCACTGCAGATTTGACAAAACGCAAAGAAGGTACCAATGTGAGATTTCTAAAGATAGCTACAGCACTTGACCCAAGAATCTGAAGTGCCTTCCAAAATCTGAGAGTGATGAGGTGTGGAGCATGCTTTCAGACATCTTAAAAGAGCAACTCTCCGATGCGGAAACTACAGAACCCGAACCACCAAAAAGGAAAATCAACCTTCTGCTGGTGGCATCTGACTCAGATGATGAAAATGAACCTGTGTCAGTCCGCACTGCTTGGATTGTTATCGAGAAGAACCTGTCATAAGCATGGACGCATGTCCTCTGGAATTGTGGTTGAAGCATGAAGGGACGTATGAATCTTTAGCGCATCTGGCATGTAAATATCTTGCGACGCCTGCTACAACAGTGCCATGTGAATGCCTGTTCTCACTTTCAGGTGACATTGTAAACAGTAAGAAGGCAGCACTATCTCCTGCAAATGTAAACAAACTTGATTGGCTGATCAAGAAGTAGGACTGAGTGGACTTGCAGGCTCTAAAATTTTACACTGTTTTATTTTTAATGCAGTTTTTTTTACATAATTCTACATTTGTAAGTTCAACTTTCATGATAAAGAGACTGCACTACAGTACTTGTGTTAGGTGAATTGAACAATACTTTTTCTTTTGATTTTTTACAGTGCAAATATTTGTAATCAAAAATAAATATAAAGTGAGCACTGAACACTTTGTATTCTATGTTGTAATTGAAATGAATAGATTTGGAAATGTAGAAAACATCCAAAAATATTTAAATAAATGGTATTCTATTATTGTTTAACAGTGCGACTAATTGTGCGATTAATTGTGATTAATTTTTTTAATCATGCAACAGCTCTAGTTTATATTTTACGTTCCAAGAGCTCATGCTTCGGATGGCCACCGGCAGCTGTTGGGAAGAGATTTTTTTTCTCCCAATGCATTCTGGGAAGTTTTTAAATCTCTTTCTTCTGATGCATCAAGGATGGCCACAGCTGGAGATTGGACAGTGGACATGGAGGAACAGGACTCTGAGGTGACCCTTTTCCTCAGGTGCTTGGCTGGCTGGTTCTTGCTCCCATGCTTAGTGTCTAACTGATCACCACATGTGGGGTTCAGAAGGAATTCCCCCCCAAGTCAGATTGGCAGTGACCTTGGGGATTTTTTGCCTTCCTCTCCAGCATGTGTGTGTGGGTGATTTGCCAGGATCATCTGGGTATATCTCACTTAAAAATTTCCCTGCCAGTGCAGAGGCCTCGAGCACTGGTGTACCTCGGTCCCTCCTATTCTCTGCCTATGCACATAACAGTCTAGTCTCCTCTTGTTTTCATTTACTTTAGTCTTATTTCAGTTGCTGGGTTTAGTGTGCAGGTACTGGGTGGTGTTGGTGCCCTGTCATATACAGGAGGTCAGACTAGAAGATAAGGTGGTCCCTTCTGGCCTTAAACCCTGTGACATACTCCTACAACACTACTTATACCACACTCATTAAGATATTGAGGCTCACTGCATCAGTTCACACTCAGTTGCCATTTGGAAAGTTATCTTCACAATCAGGATGGCTAGAAATACATATTTTTAATAAAATCTTATTTTCTGTAGAAGTTGATAGAACTTGCCCAGAAATTAATTATTCCTGCTTGTCCTGGTTGAATAGATTCACCAAGCCCTGCTTGTATCAAATAATAAGTAGTATTTTACAGTCATATACATTTATTAACAGGAGTATTCCCTTTAGCTAAACTAATAAAACTATTCTTTACCTGTTTTGCAAGAGATTAACTCTGAATTTTCGATCCAGTTCCAGACCCTTTATCTTTCGGTTCTTTTCTGAATTCTGAGATGCTAGTAAACAGAGAAGCTATGGGCCCAAACAAAAGCTCATATTGTATAACAGAATCACTGCAGGAGGAAGTATATGTTGTCAGAACACTATGCATAACAAACACGGGTTACATTTATATGGGTATTGTTATTAAATTAATTACTCTGATTGGCTACAAACTACTACCACATGTTTCATAAATAATCCAGCAAGGAAACCAGGTTGCTTTACAGATATGCAAATGACTTTTTAGGAAAGCTGTGGCTGCTGCGATCTCTTCACATTCACCACTAAGCATATCTAACTCGACATGAGATGCAGTAAGGATGGACAGTAGATCAGCCAACAAAAGCAGAAAGAGATATAGGGTCCAAATTTTCCTTTCACTTACACTGGTTCAAATCTGGAGTAACTCTACTAAAGTTATTGGGGCTCCACTGGTGTACATGAAAGGAAAATCAGGTCTATGAGCTATTTTCTCCCACAATATATTCACATAAGTCCTAGTAACGAGAAACTATACCTCAGAGATAAAAGTTATATATTCGTATATGCAGAGCAAGACATGAACCCAAAGCAGACCACAGCATACATCTAAAAATGGTCTGTTAATATTTTATATGGTAATTTCAGAATATTTTTCTGCAATTTTTTTTAAATTTAACTTTGCAAGAAATGGGTCAACATCCCCATAAATGATATGGGGCACCTTTAAAAGTACTTTACTTAGTAAAGCTAAAATAACCATCAATCAAGTCTAAACTAAGTATTTAGTGCTCTAAATATAAAGTGTTACCAAATTCTCTAATCTTATAAACAGCGTTATCTCACTGAGGCAGAATATTATCCCAGCAACGTCTGCCACTTCAGTCAGGACAACAGCATTCATTCTCTCTCCTCCTCTCTGTTGGCTGCAATGTTACATCCCACTCCAAAAAGTACAGAGTTTCTGACTCTACAATAAATGGCTTATGTCTGAATTACGCGTTTTATTGATATTATCCCTTCGTTTACTCAGCAGCACTAATACATCTTGCACATCATATATTAAAGCCTATTGCAAACTTTTCAGAGCTTTTCATAATTAGTAAGCTCTGTCTGATGGCAAGTGGCATATTTAGCACACCCTATCATAATCTGCAATCTATAAACAACCAGTAAGTAGATTGTAGGAAAGAAAATTCCTTGATGCTGTGATTAACAATGTCAAATTTAAGTTTCTTAGTAATAGCTTCCAGAGTCTTAACCCACCATGACCTTTGAGTACTTTCTAGCCTTTCCAAGAGAACTCCCTCTATGTAAAAATAAGTATTCTGTTGCTGGGTCTCACAGAACATAGTGGGACAAGTTTTTCTCTCAGTTAAACCTATAAAACCAAACTGGGTTTTATAAGTGTAACTGAGGAAAAAGAGTTTTCTTTCCAAAGAGCAATGAAAATTGAGGTGAAGAAAACTTGTTAATTCTGTGCAGTTCTTTATCGTCATCCTCTGTATTTACAAAGGCAGATGACAGAAGGGTTCAGATTCCTGACAGAAAACTAATTTGTCTCTTTTATTGTCTATATTATGCATCTATATTCACGTTTTAGCTGAAAAATAAATTATCTCACTTATCATATATGAATCTGATATTAAATTACTTATGGAGCCAAAGCTCCCAACTATACAAGATATATACCCCAAATTAAATCAGTTAATGGTACACACAAAAATGTGAAACTCAAGTTTAGGTGAGAATACTATAATCTAGCCATAACAACCCTAGCTGAGAGCCTGGATGGATTCCTGACCATAGCTGAGGAAAGTTCTGTGGAGAGAGTCACAGGTCCTTCCTCTTTGGCTTGGAGCCAGTGTTGAGGCACATACCACAAGAAGCATCCAGAAGGAGTGCAAGGGAAAGTGTTCAGAGAGTAGGAAGTAGAAGGGAAACAAGCGTTGATAATATTATTTCCCATGCCCACGGAGGTTAAATGGAACTGATGGGTTTCAAAGAGGAGAATGAGTACTTGTGGCTGTAGCTCACGAAAGCTTATGCTCAAATAAATTTGTTAGTCTCTAAGGTGCCACAAGTACTCCTTTTCTTTTTGCGGATACAGACTAACACGGCTGCTACTCTGAAAAGAGGAGAATGTTTGAGAAGCTGTTGCACAGAGTGATAGAGTCCAAAAGTTCCAAGGCAGCTAGCCAGAGAGACCTTGGGAAAAAGGGGAAGATGCAGCTTGTGTGTTCAGCTGTGACAAAGAGTTAAGGGGGGTGGCCCACATTACTCAGGGGGATTCATTGAATAAACATTTCTGAGTAAGGGTGATAAAAGAGGATGAGAATGTGCTAGCATAGCTCAAAAATCCTCACCAAAAGGCTGCCCAGGCAGATAAGCACCATCCATGTTTGGGAAGATCCAACATCAGACTTCACCCACATAACCCACCAGACAGGTGGAATCACTTGCCTGTCAAAACAGGTCAGAAGTCTTTCCCACCTCCTGTAAGCTCTCACAAATTTGTAAGTACTCCATGGTCAGCTTAGTTTTCTCAGGCAGACTGCAGGCTCAAAATAGCAGTCACTAAATTAGAGGCTGGGTTAAGACCCTTTGAAAATCTGGATCAGGAATGGCAAGATCTAGTTTAGATTGCCACCTTGTTAACCCTGTTCAAGGAGTACAGGTTATTGGTTTATCACCAGTCTCGCTCTGGGCTCTGGAAAACAATACCCTATTGTAACTTGTTAACCCTATATATTCCAAGTTCTTCTCACTGCAGATAGATTTCTGGTTCTTACCACACGTGCTTGTCAACTCAATAAAAAAAAACACAAAAATGCCAACTCTCTTCACCAGACAGGAAGAAACAAACACAGATACAAATTCTCCTCCTAGCTATCAGTCACTGATTATCAGCTCTTTGAATATTGATGTACAGTACTTGGTATATATTTTCTGCAGATAAATATATTTCAGTGGAAATCTAGATCAGGACTGACATCAGCCCTAGCAAACCCTATTAATCAGAAACTAGGAAGCCTCAGAAATTTTCCTCCAGGTTCTTGTGTTTTTAATAGTTCAGAGGCTATTTAATATCTTCAAAAGATCAAAGCTTTCAACAATATCTTGGCAAACTCTGAAGTATTTGAATACCTCAGGAACTTTGATGGGATAATCAATATAAATCACAATGCTGACAAATCAAGAGACACATCCGTGCACTGACATCAAATGTCTCTCTTGACCAATCTATCAGCTGCATATGACCCTGTAAGACCCTTTGATTAACTTCATCTTCCTATATCAACCAAGGACACCCTGGTTCAGCATGAAAAAAGTACCAAATATGCCCTCATAGTCTGACATGATTTGACTTTGAGATGAATGCAGGTGTCAGACAACTAAGATAATGATAATACTACCACCAGGGAAGTTTTGCGTTGATCATGCATCACCTATTGTAGAAAGAACTGTTGCAGAGATACTGTACAGGATTGCACTTTTCTGCATGGAGACCTACAAATATGACCTGACATTGTAGAAACAATTTCACAGTATCCAGTGAAGCATAATCAGACAAGGACTTGCCAGAGGATAGTGAAAGTGATGAAAAGACTGACATGGACAATAATGTGTAATGCATGTATGTGTGGCAAGACAACACATTAAGAAATTTCCACATATATATGCATAAACCGACTGTAAAAAGCATGTCTGCACATATATTTTAGTGAATATAGTGACTATTTACAACTAGTTCAATTTTGTTCATTGTAATTGGATATATCTTAAAAATACAAGACAGATGCCTTAATATCTTAATTTTAACTTACACATGTTTACATTCACATATCTTTGTTGTTTTCATGAAGATCACAACTTATGCTGTAACTGACAGGCCTTTACCTGATTTTAAACAAAATGGAAGTAATCAAGCATTCATTTTCTTACCCAGTGCTTGAGAATACATTATCATTTACAAAACTGACCTCTACTTAAAGATGGTAAAAGGAAATTTTGAGAGAGAGAGAGAGAGAGAGAGAGAGAGAGAGAGAGAGAGAACACCAGTTTACATGTGCAATATTTCTTCTGGTTTGCAGAAGAAATAATACATAAATAATCATCAACTTAAGACAATCTGTTCACATGTTAGTAACTGGCACTTAGTTAAGTCATGTCCAATCATGCAAATATATATATGCCTCACTGTAAGTGAAACACATGTGTATTGGTGCCTTATAATAGTTATTTACACACACACACACACACACACACACACACACGTAAACTATGCTCAAAGAGTGAAAATCATCCCACTACAGAGGTCCTCCGCAAGCAATCTGAACGGGGTTGAATTCCATCCATTCTGCAAAATATTGAGAAAGGAGAAATTATCTCAATATTAAGCATTTCTTACAGAGTGGTAGCATATAGACTTCCAAACTAGAAGACTTGCAAACATCTAATATAGTAGTACCCACATCCCCAGAATAGTCTAAATGAAAGAACGTAAAATTAAATAGTTACACGCATCTAGTTTATTCATTTCACCGATTTCTACTGTGTAAGTAAAAACAAACAAAAAACAAACAAAAATTCACATGAAGGGGAAGACCCAAAACCAGAAAACAGAGCAGAATAAAGAGCTTATTTGCAACAGATTCTGTATGCTTAAAACCAAAAAATAAGGAGTAACATCATTGCAGAGGTGTATTGATAACAACATTACAGTGGAACCTGAGTAATAAAAAAAAATGAATATACTTATTTAAAAAGCAGTATTATTTTAACACTTCCCAGCCAAAATGACATAATTATCCTAAAATACTTTCATTTGACCAGAAATAAAGCTTTTCTTCATTATATATATATTTTTCTTCTCTATTTAAATTATTAAAAAATAGATGCTCTGAGCAGGTGATTTTCCCACAAACAGAGTCCATAAGCCCTGTGCAAGATCAAAACTCATCCCTTTCTGGGGGATTAATTTTATGAACAAATGAACAATAAAGTGACTAAATCCAATCCAAGCTTTCTCCTCAGATTAGGCCACTCGTAGGGCTCCTAGTTCAGGACAGTTCAGTCTGCCCTTGAGGTTCCCTTTCCCTCAGGTTCAAAATCCCTCTGTTAAGGCAATGTTCACGCTGAAGCCTGCTTTCTCCCCTTCATTCCCTCCCGCTGGAGTGCCCTCCCTCTAAACTTGATATTGCTGGCAAAAGTTGCAGTACTGAAGTTCAACCCCAAACTCAAAACGCCAATCATCACACAAAGGAATTTTATACCCTTTCCTATCTACTTTGAATTCATGCTATGTTTAATCATGCAATGTACTGCCTTGGACAAATTTGTGGTCTCTGAAAATATATTACATGCAAAGAGTTGGATTCTCATCTCTTGAAGAAAAATGTTCTTTAAGCAAAAAAATAAAATGACTTCTCTGGGAAGCACTGCAGGAATTGGCCCTTTAACAGCAGGAGAATTTTTGCCAAAGTAGGCTCCTTGACCCTCCTGGATATGCATATATGCAGGTTTCCAGCCCTGCACTTCTGATAAATAAAGTCAGTTTTTCCCCAACACATACTGTATACACTGTCCATGCTACACTTTGAGTCGCTATGTAAAAGTATTGGTATCTACCATTTGCCTCATTTGAGATAACTGCTCCTTAGCAAACTTCCTAGAATATATATACATATACATTCATACATACAAACTTTGAACATAACCCAGATCTTTCTCAATAACAGTGATTACCAATCACACAGGGAAAAATACATACTGTATCTGTACCAATATAATCCAACTGTTGGTTTACAGACCTAAATGCTCCAAGCAGTGTCACAATTTATCCACATGATGTTCCTGAGTGCTAGACTTTACATTTGGATCTTTTATTTAGACATATAAAACATATAGCCAGAAAGCTCCCTCTAGGCTACACATCTGAGGAAACTTGAGAATACAAGTTATTCCAGTTAAGGTCAGAAGTAACTGATGCTCAATAATTTGACTGCAGATCCACTAGTTTCAAGGGTAGCATAGGAAGGATTTATGCATGTTCTTAAATCTGTCCACTTTGGGGGAAAAAATCCACCTCTTTTGGATGATGCCTCGTATACAAACAGAAGACATGGAGCTCTGCAAATAAATGCTTTTTGGAGAGTGGTAGCGTAATGGCTGATCAAGCAAAGAGTCTACTGTCAGCCTCTCAGTCGTATAATGTATTCCAAATCTCAAAGTTCATCGATGTAGTTCTAAGGGAAGAACAGGACCCATGGAGCATACTTCCTGAGGTTTGTTGTGAGATGTTTTTTAAAAAGTGAAATACTTAACGAAGAATTTAACTTTTCATTCCTGCTGAAGGATTTGTGGTACTTTGTTGTGATACAAACAGGATTAGTAAATAAACTTGATTGTTCTGAGTAAAGAATAGGAAACATTATTTATTATTTTTACTGAGCCAAAATGAGTTAGGCACTTAGTCTTGGGAGCTAGGAAGAGTTACTAATAAATGGATAAGGACAAAGGCCAAGATTAGTGATTTTGAAACATCTTAAAGGGGCCTGATTTTCAGAGCTCAGCCCTTTCTGTAAGTCATGTCTCTCTAGGGGATCTCAAGTTGGACACCTGAAAACTAAGGCACCCAAAATCACTAGTCATTTTTTAAAATTGTGGCCAGATAATATAATGGTTCTGCTCTTTTCAGGTCTCTCACTTTCTCTTTAGGTTTGTGATAGTCCCTAGCCCTTGCCTGGGACACTGAAACTGAGTAAAAAGCTCCTTGCGTTTTTTCCCCCACCCATCTTCTCACACTTTCCCCCTTCCTATTCTTACAGCCACACAAAGGCTAGAGCCAATCTGGTGTTAAACATCTTGCAGACAATATCTGAAATACTATAAATTTGTTGTACATCTGAAATTACCATCTACAAAAAATGCATGAAAACTATATTTTATGGACTCTGCACAACATCTATGGCATTATGTGAAATGTAAATAATATTTAAATATTAAAAAGCCTGCTCAGACTTTCCAGCCTTCAAAGAACTACTCTGATCGTACATTGCTATTTTTAAGTGTACTGGGAAAACAGAAATAACTCAAAATAATGATATATACTAACATGATTTTCATTTGATGCACCATTTCTAAATCCAAACCCCCACTGTGTATGTATTATTTAGACAAAGGAAAAAAGAGTGGAGGTTTTTGGGTCAATATTTTAAAAATCACCCACTTAACTGTACATTCTAATGTTGGATCATATTAAAGAAGTTCTGTATTAAAATCACAAATGAGTTTGATTCCCCATAGTTTAAATTCCAGGGTATTACTAATTAAGAGGTCTCTTGGTTTTTGGTACTGTTTCTCTCCCTCTGTGTGTGAAACTTGCAAGCTGCTAATTGTGTTAGTACATTCTAAGACAGAGTCTGTTCTCAAAGCAATTCACAGAGACTCAAAGCAATACTCTAACAACAGAAACAGCACCCAGAGACTCCCCGCCCTTTTGTTGTATTAACAATTGTGATTAAAATAGAGATAGAGGATGTATGTGGATGGATGCTTGGTGTGGATAATAACTGAATGATCAGGGAGGTGCCAGCCTAAGAATTCAGTGTCCATCGGCTGAAGAAGGCGTCAAGTGGAAATAACCAGAGGACCCCCGGAGGGCAGACTGGAATCCACCCAACAGCCTCAAGAATGGGAGAACCAAAGAACAAGATAACTTCTTGGAGCCGTCAGGAATGTGCCATCTGCTGATTGATTCAGCAACAGCATGATGAAGCAATTCCCATAGACTGGCATAGGAAGAAATTCCTATAAAAATAGACTCTAAAAAGTGAGAACTTTGGGGTCTGATTCTGCAAACCAACTTCCAGGAGCATCAGATGAGCATCTGACAAGGCCCTGCTCCCTCCTCATGTCCAGGTGGCTTGGCATGAGCAACTCTAAGGCTGGTAACTATGATAACAACCTTGCAGAACGTGTGTGTGTGTGTGTGTGTGTGTGTGTGTGTGTGTGTGTGTGTGTGTGTGTGTGTGTGTGTGTGTGTGTGTGTGTGTGTGTAAATATGAGATTGAATGGAATGTTATAGCTGTAACTAACTGCTCACTATGATTCTTTCTGTATTCACAATAAATGTGGTATTTTGCCTTTTTCCCTTTAATAAGATCCTGCTGGTTTTTAATTTATTGGTACAACACTAAGTGTGACACAGGACAAACCAAACCTGGAAATCAGCTGTGATGAAATAGGCTGAGTTGTGATTTTAGATACTATGGGCTGGGGTTTGCCTCTAAACCTGTCTCCTTTCACATGTCAAATCATAAAAGATGCTGTCAATCTGTGAAATTCAACATATTTTCAGACTTCTGATTTCATTAGTAGTGTCTGACTTTATCATCTCTCTCAAAAATCCAATGGCTACTTCTGTAAGATTTGGCTTGAAAACAAAAATACTCATATTCATTAAAAATGGAGGCTTCTCTGCATCAGTATAACTGACAAAACTGACAGTGCCAGTGATTCTGATTTTTAAAAAAATCTGACAATATAGAATATATATTTGAGTGAGCATGTCTCCACAATTATGGACAGATACTCTACATTCCTTGATTTTACTGAGGGAAGAGGTATTGTATTATTATGATTAAACAATAATGGGTGAGAAGTTAGGTTGCTCTTGGCATTTTTAGATCATTTCAATTTACTTAAAAAATAAGATTATGGGAGCATTAAAAGCCTTGCAAGCCTTCAGGTCAATACTGATATTGCATTCCAGCCTGCATAAAAAAGTATAATCTATCAGCAAATGAAGTGTCCAAGATGATATTACTTTTTTTTACTTTTTTAAGTTGATCAGACATACACTTGCCCCAGTTACGCTAAAGTTTTTGAAAATTTAAAGTTCCATTAATTGTTCAGTCTTAGACCTACGAAAACCTTGTTCATTCTATTTTCGTGTCATTTTTTTATATAACTGCTTAATCTTATTTTCTACAAAATGTTTTTAAAATACTGAACTTTTATAAAAGTCAAATCCTACATTTGTGCATGCAAACCTTCTATTGACTTCAAGCTGAGTAAAATATATTTCCAGAAAAAACTCTCACTAAATCTCCACACTAACCAAGAGAAATCTCTGTTCCCATTATAATAGTTCAATAGAGATGAAAGTTACTAGTATCTGCACCCAATCTGAACATATAGTTTTCTAAAAAGTAGAACAATCATGCACAAACATTTCTTCACTGTCAGTTCTGGAAACTCATGGAATACATGATGGACTTTATTCTTAAGCACAGTATTTTGCTCATTCATAAAACATAAGCCTTCTAAAGAGATAACTTTGATGGGATCGAGATGTGGACAGCCCATATTCTCTTCTAATACACTTTACCTTGCTTGTAGATATAACTATGTCAGTCTATCATGTCTCTCTGTTCCTTACTCTCTCCTTACTTTTTAAAGTAAAAGTTAAAGCACTTAAAATAAACCAGAAACGAAAAGAAGAATGATCATGGCAGGATGGATCTTAATATAAATAATAACCAATTAAAAGAAAGTGGAGAGATATTCATTTTATTAAGGACAACCCAGTGTGGCATCCATCTGTTGTGACCTATAGGCATCAAAATCAAGCAGGTCTGGACATGAAATGAAAAAGTGTATATTAATGATCACAGAAGGCATCTTAAAATAACAAATCATGTCTCTAAGTAAATGATGAACTATTGCCAAAGTATGTTATCACTGTTGAGAGTTAACTTACATGGGTTAAGCAAGTACCAGTTGCTCTGCATTTTTACAATGAACTATCTTGAAATTGTCTTTACAAATATACTGCTACAAGTCCTATTTTATTCCTTCAGTGATGTTTGTTTTGTCCGGTTTTTTTTAAATTTTACATACATATATACTGTCACCAAAACTTAACTATTTCAGTAACAAATGCTGTTTCAATGGATGGGAGAATTGGTATCTAGAACATGTTATGGTCAGATGATAAAGTATTTCAGGGTGAGGGGACTGTTAGATTCAGGAGACTGTTAAATGGAATTTAGCCTAGTTTAGCAGTATAACCAGTCAATTTGAAATGAATGGGGAGCCTCTGTCCAATATCCAAATGACAAAAATGCACTACCACCACAACTGACAGTCTTAGCAACATAATATGCTCTTTCATATATATATATATATATACACACACCACACACACACACAACATTAAAATTCAGCTTGAGGCAGACATCCAGCATGGAAAATGGTTAAAGTCTGGTAAATAAGCAATTGAAAACAGAGTCTTATAATAATGGGAAGTGCTGAGCAACCTTTATAACAGATAGTGCTCCAGCCCTGCCCATAATACAACTGCTCAGTCAAGAACAGTGTTTAGGCATTAGCATGGTATTATTGGGAATCTTGCATTGAACCTCTTATATATAGGAATCCAAGTAGGTAGGTATATACTATGCTCATTGCCATAACAATGCTATGCTACAGAGGAATATCATGTCATCAGGCAGCATGATCTAACTTTAGTTCTCTTTTCTTCTCTCTTATTGGAAGAAATAGAGGCCTTCAGTTTTAGTGTTGTCAATCATGCACTTTGCACAATGGCCAAATATAACTGATCATATTTCAAAGAGTTATTTTAGATACTTATATGGTGCCCATTGCCCTATGAGACAGGGCAGTACTATTATCCCCATTACAGATGGGAAGCTGAGGCACAGAGAGTCTAAGGGAAGTGCCCAAGGTCACACTGGAAGTGTGTAGTAGAGAATTGAACCTAGGTTTGAGGCTAACATCCTAGCAACCGCACCATCCTTCTGACATATCCATCCTCACCAGATTGATGGTACTCTTCAACCAAGAATTACAAAGTGTTAGCAAAAGGTTTTCAGACTATTTCTCATTAAGGTGGTTCATTCTTGGAATAAGTTGTTTATTGGAGAAAGGACGAAAAATAACTACAATTTGTTTTGGCACACATCACTGCAGCAGCTGTCAAACCTGATTATAGTGCCCTGGAAGAGAATCATATTCCAGTGGGTGTTTCAGTAAGCATTAATGCACCCCCAGAGACAAACAATAAAATAGGTATGTTATGTATAATAGATTTAATCTACGTCTATTAATAAACATCGGGAATTAAATGATTAAACTTCTTGCGCAGTTGCATTTGTTTTTCTACATATTGGCCCAGAATGGTTCTTTTCAATTCTTTCTCCACTTGTATTTAGTGGACATGGAGAGCCAGATTTCCAACTGGTCTGAAACTTGTCTCTAAATCTTCATGCATAAATTTCCCTTTGCACATACAAAACCCTGCATTTGAACGCAAAAATCAGGTATTTGCAAGTCTACCCAATTTATCTGTGCAAATGTGGATTTTGCATTTATGTGCATATACGTATGCAATTTACCAGTTGAAAAATTAGATGAAAAATTATCCTGGAACACTTTTTTGCAGAATCTCCTTAATTATTTCTATAGTTAATCAAATACATTCAGATATTTTTCAGTATATCTCCTTGCAAAACTGGATACAAAAATTGAATTTGCAGAGCTAAATTTTCCTCTCTGAACCACATATTGGACCTTTTCAAGCCTATTCAGTTCTTCCAGTGTTCACACAACACCCACTGACTTGGGTAGAAGGCCTTGTGTGTGTAAGAAGAACAGACTAGTCTTTAAGTGATAGATCAGAGAATAGAGTTTACCCTTAAACCTTCAAGTTATATTTGACTGATTCTTAATATAATTCAAATGATGTTAACAGGATTAAGTCATCAAAAACAAGTGTTCTATTCGCTACCACATTTTCAACAAACCAACACAATTCAACATTTATTGCAATCCCTTCATTGTCTTATTTAAAAAACAGTAAATTAATCTTCCTTGTATCCACTTTCTCTTATTGAAATATGAAGAACTGATTTAAAGGTTATTTAGAGGGATTTCCAGTGTCAGCTCAGCTATTTAAGCCACTCTTATTTGAAATAAAATATAATTTGAATGTTTTAAACATGTATTTACTGTTACTCCAATTCAATTAGAGTAAGAGGGAGACAGATGTAGATGAAATTCTTCAACAGAAAGGTTAACTAAGTCTCCAAATTTGAACTTTACTTCTTACGGTTATAAAGATTCAAAGTGGGATTTCATCCATTCAGGACTGTATTATCATCACAGTTTTTTAATACTATTAACAAGCCCCCATTACTCCACTGGAAGAACATAATATTTTCATCCTCCTAAAAAGCTACCCCTACTGCTACTTCATGAATTAACAAGCAGACTGCACTCTTCTTCAAGAGTGAAAGCACATTATCTTCATGATATCTACAATAATCTGTGATAGTTGTCTTTCTTTGCTCTGATGTATTTGTTTCCTATATCAGCATAACTCTTTTCCTCCCATGTCAAACCTCTGAATACATTTTATTTAATGAATTTGGTATTTCTTTAAAGTGAGTTGCAAGAAGGCCTGGATGGTTTGGGCAATTAATTATGGTCTTTCACAAGATACCAATACAAGCGCCACCAGAATCCAAGCTGGCCTCAAAACCATCCCAAATTTTGCATCCACAAGTATGTCCTCACCATTTTTTTCAGCATGCACCCAGAACAGGGGAGGGGGGGAAGGGGAGAGAGAGACACAACTGTCGTTAATGGCTCCCTGAATCCCAGGCCAGTTTTGCACCAGCTTCAATTTTAGGACAGCCTATGGAGTGCTATTAACTATGACAGTTGAGGGGGGAGGGATAGCTCAGTGGTTTGAGCATTGGCCTGCTAAACCAAGGGTTGTGAGTTCAATCCTTGAGGGGGGCCATTTAGGGATCTGGGGCAAAAATTGGGGATTGGTCCTGCTTTGAGCAGGGGGTTGGATTAGATGACCTCCTGAGGTCCCTTCCAACCCTGAGATTCTATGATTCTATGAACAGCCAGAGTTTGGCATGCTCTTATATGCTCCAATATGCCCTTAAAGGGGTGGTCTTCCCCTTTAAGGAATAAAAGGTCCAGAGCCAGACAGCACTTTTGGATTATCAGACCTAGCTGAGAAGGAATCAAGTGATTATAAAAGCCAACAAGTTACTCAGGCGGGGAGGTGAGGAGCAGGAGGGAGGTTGGATCCTGTGGCAGGCCCTGGAATGAGAGACACAAGGGAAAAGGTCTTCGGGCTCCAGACTAGGTTATATGTGCAACTTCTGTTGAACGGTTTTTTTCTCACTGAAGAAAACAGTGTGTCTTAAGGAAGGGCTTGAAACGACTTGAGTATGGTGTTAGTCCTTCCGGGGATGAGAAGACAGTCCAGCTGCCATGCACCCTCTCTAGCAGGTTTGCAAGTAGGGTGGAATAAAGAGAAAGCTATTGTTGCCCTTTTCGACTCAAGCAGACAGTCAAATTTTGGGGCTTTGGGATGTTCCAACTGAAAGTAAAAATTGATGGAGTCTGGTATTTTCTTCTATGCAATTTTGTTTACTTACAAGGAATGAACAAAGTCCTGCTTCTCCAAACACAGGAGAAACCAAGAACAAAAGTCCCCAAACCTCTCTAGCCAACACCAGACTCAAAAGCTCTCTCTCTAGCTTCTTCTACCATCACACTGCATTTGCAATCTCCTGCTTGGTTCTCTTGCTTTTTGTCTCTCCCTCCCCATTCTTGTTCTTTTCTCAATTTCTTAGTTTCTGTGTGTCCTCTACACTCACCCCCCTTCTCCCCCCCCCCCCCCAACACTTACCTACCCCTGATCGCAATACGCAGTGGAACCCTCCATCCACATGGTACTAGTTTCTAGGCAGACTATTAGGCTTTGTTTTAGCTGTGGCCCCTTAACTGTCTTTTACAACTATCTTAAATGAAGGGTTCATTCACATATTAGTTTGAATGAGGTTTTAACTCAACGCATAAGTTTTTACCCAGCTCATAACACTATGCTGGCTCTGTACTTGCTATGGACTCCCCCACTCTGGGGGAACCCAAACGAGAGAAATATACTCAGTCTCTGCTCCCTTTGTGCCATGGGAGCAGCACAAAAGGCGTTGAGTGAGCCACAGAGTCTGGTCCTAAGTGTTTATATAAATGGCGAGTGGCTGGTCTCATGATTAAGGAAGAAATACTAAAAGTCAAGAGATATGATGTAAAAGTGAGTCTTTGCCTAAATAATAACAACTTTAGGAATAGGCTCAACATATCTAATAGTTGATCAAGTAGCATTGTCAACTGATCACCCCCAGAAAAAGTTACTAACCTACCTTATTATCAGGATTTTCAGGTCAGACATCATATGAATGATATAAAGTCTACTTTCAGGCCATTATAAAGACAAAACAGTTGTTGTTGCAGCTACTACTTCAGCCTAAGAAGGGTCTGACTTGGATACTGTATAAGAACGTACTGATGAGTCAAATCCGTTTGCTATTAAAATTCATAAAAGACAGAAAGATCTGCCTGAATAAATAATTAAAAATAGTGGAATTTGGTTGGGATATTATAAAAAAAACTTCCTCTCTACAGGACATATGGGGATGCTTCATTCTGTAGCTATTAAACCAAAAAGTCAGGTTCAGTTGACCTGTACTACCTTTAACCTATCTTGGTATAAGAGGGGAAATTATTGCATGAAATTGAGATGTCTATTATGGCAGGAATTGTATACAGTGATCTTAAATTATGTTGGATGAAATACTGACAGGGATATCAATATCAAGCCAGAAACACACTTAGTCCTGCTGGGAACTTACTCCTTTGATCAGTTGTTGGCTATACCTGATAGATTTATTTCCTTTGATTGACGGCTCATGCACGGACTCATAACAAATTAGAAGAATGTGCACATCACCTTCTCTCCAAAGTTGGTTTAGCTATGGAACATTATGCCCCCAGAAAGACATACTAGGATTAAGGAAGTTAAATATGTACAGTATAAAAATGCTCGCCAACCTTTTTTTAAAAAATTCAGTTTCCCAATAAAACCCAACTACAGTTAAAATGTTTGTCTGCTTTCCATTTTTTCCTTCTCCGTTAAAATCTTAATTACACTCATAATAGCAGCCAATTAATCATAGCGGTTAGAATGGAAAGAGCAACGAATCATCTAGTTCTCAATGTTACCAACTCTCCTAATTTTGTAATGAGTCTTGTGATATTTTATATTTTTCTTAAAGTCACAGCTACTGGAATCATATGGTTATCTGAATCTCTCAGCTTCCATTTCTTATTTAAAGTAAGTAGCACTCACAGTTTGAGAGAAAAGCTTGAAAGTCTAATGCTCTGAAATCGGAAGGCAAATAAAATTAACTCCAAACTTTTTTTTTTTAAATCTCATGATTTTTAACCGCTCGGGTTTGGCACCCATACTCCTCCTTCACATTACGGGCTGCTCCCTGCACTAGGTTTTCTAGTGCATTCTGCAGTCTTGTTTTAATTGTAACAAGCAATGGAGTTTTCACCAATTACCCTTAGGTGATTATTTCAAAATCTAATAGAATGCTTTGTTGTAGGGCATTCTTCCTGATGTTTAGCCTAAATATCATCTTTCTGAATTTCATCCTAGTAACTCTTAGGGCTTGTCTTCACTACGGAGCTAAATCAGTGCTGCTGCAATCATGCAGCGGCATCGATTTAGAGGGTCTAGTGAAGACATGCTCAATCGATGGGAGATCGCTCTCCCATCGATTTGCATACTCCACCTCAATGAGAGGTGGAAGCAATGTTGGCGGGAGAGCGTCTCCCGTCAACATAGCATAGTGTGGACTCCGCGGTAAGTAGATCTAAGCTATGTCGACTTGAGTTAGCGACTAACATAACTCAAACTACATAGCTTAGATCGACTGGCAGCGGTAGTGTAGACCAGGCTTGTGTAACACCCCTTGCATCAGCTATTGTTTAAATGGAGGTTTCTTTCCTGTAACAGGAGGTTTCTTGAGATAAGTGGTCCCTATCTGTATTCCACACATGGATACAGATGCACAACATGTGTCTGCGACTGGAGAATTTAGAAGTAGTGTTCTTCATGAAGGTATGGATGGAATGCCATGTTGCTGCCCTACAAATGTCCTGCATTTCCTGGGAAAAATAGGCTTGACTGTCGTTCAAAGTCTGCCAGTGACTTGTCTTATCTCTCCATAGGGAGGTAAGCCTTTGCTGAGGTCGAGTCTAGTGTTGTTCCCATAAAGTCGATGGTTTTAATGGGAATCAAAGTAGGCTTTTCCCTGTTTCCCTCATTCCCAAGGATGCCAGAAGACAGAGCAATGATAAGATTGCCGACTGAACTTCCCACCAGAAGCCAATCATCCAGGTACAGGACCTTGATGTAGCCACTTCATCTCATCTGGGCTGCCACCACTGAGAAGACAATGGGTCCTATTGCCAGCCCGAACAGAAGTACTCTGAACTGGTAGTGGTCCTGTCCAGAAATCTGAGGAACCTTCAGATGGAGAAAGTCAGATGGAGAAGGACCTGTTCTTGTATCTATAAGAGTATCCCTTATCCCCGTAAGAGGCCCAAGGAAATAGTTCCTTGGGCTTAGCTGCTCTGGCCTCTGCTCCAAAGTTCATGCTCAGAGGGACATGGTTCACAGATTGAGGCTGCTGTACAGGAAAAGTCCCCCGATCTGGAGCTGATTGGGGTCTCATGAGGTACTTCCTCAGTCAAAGCTCTCATCCCTCTTGAGGTTGGAGAGGGGAGGAGTGGCAGATGCTGCAGTTGGTGGAGATGT
The DNA here is from genome assembly GCF_965152275.1 of Natator depressus. Classification (NCBI taxonomy): domain Eukaryota; kingdom Metazoa; phylum Chordata; order Testudines; family Cheloniidae; genus Natator; species Natator depressus. The sequence goes on from NC_134245.1 coordinate 23,231,985, forward strand.
GAGCCTCCCCAACCGAGTAAAGGCAGCACTGGCGGTCATCGCTGACCAAGACAAGCGAGGGCAGGAGACACACTTCTTCAACCCTGGGACTCTGGGCATAGTCCGTCTCCTGAGGAGTGTGTGTGGGGAAGGGAGGGGGCACAATAGGAAGGGTCCCTGGGAGGAAAACTGCATTAAGTGTAAAACTGCTAAAGCACTAAAAATTGTAAAACACTAAAATCATTTACAACATATTTACAGATAGGAAGACAAAAAAGCTTCAGACACAGAGGATTCCAACTGAGGCCATGTGGAAGTAAGAAGGAACTGGGGAAGTGGTGTGGTCAGTCTGCACCTTCCCTTATACACTCGGTACTATCATAAGGAGCGCCAAAGTGCGGGTGCGGACCAACGGACACTACTTGCAAATTCTCCAGTTTCATGCGCATAGAGTGCTTGCATACCAACATGTGAAATACACATTGGGATCAGCATTCAAAGAAGAATCACAGGAAAGAGGACAAAAAGAAAAGGAGTACTTGTGGCACCTTAGAGACTAACAAATTTATTTGAGCATAAGCTTTCATGAGCTACAGCTCACTTCATCGGATGCATTCAGTGGAAAATACAGTGGGGAGATTTATATACACAGAGAACATGAAACAATGGGTGTTACCATACACACTGTAATGAGAGTGATCAGGTAAGGTGAGCTATTACCAGCAGGAAAGCAGGGGGGGAAAAAACCTTTTGTAGTGATAATCAAGGTGGGCCATTTCCAGCAGTTGACAAGAACATGTGAGGAACAGTGGGGGGGGGGGAATAAACATGGGGAAATAGTTTTACTTTGTGTAATGACCCATCCAATCCCAGTCTTTATTCAAGCCTAAGTTAATTGTATCCAGTTTGCAAATGAATTCCAATCCAGCAGTCTCTCATTGGAGTCTGCTTTTGAAGTTTTTTTGTTGAACAATTGCCACTTTTAGGTCTGCAATCGAGTGACCAAAGAGATTGAAGTGTTCTCCGACTGGTTTTTGAATGTTATAATTCTTGATGTCTGATTTGTGTCCATTTATTCTTTTATGTAGAGACTGTCCAGTTTGGCCAATGTACATGGCAGAGGGGCATTGCTGGCACATAATGGCATATATCACATTGGTAGATGTGCAGGTGAACGAGCCTCTGATAGTGTGGCTGATGTTATTAGGTCCTATGATGGTGTCCCCTGAATAGATATGTGGACACAGTTGGCAACGGGCTTTGTTGCAAGGATAGGTTCCTGGGTTAGTGGTTCTGTTATGGTGTGTGGTTGCTGGTGAGTATTTGCTTCTGGTTGGGGGGCTGTCTGTAAGCAAGGACTGACCAGTCTCCCAAGATCTGTGAGAGTGATGGGTCGTCCTTCCGGATAGGTTGTAGATCCTTGATGATGCGTCGGAGAGGTTTTAGTTGGGGCTGAAGGTGAAGGCTAGTGGCATTCTGTTATTTTCTTTGTTGGGCCTGTCCTGTAGTAGGTAACTTCTGGGTACTCTTCTGGCTCTGTCAATCTGTTTCCTCACTTCAGCAGGTGGGTATTGTAGTTGTAAGAACGCTTGATAGAGATCTTGTAGGTGTTTGTCTGAGGGGTTGGAGCAAATACGGTTGTATCGCAGAGCTTGGCTGTAGACAATGGATCGTGTGGTGTGGTCTGGATGAAAGCTGGAGGCATGTAGGTAGGAACAGCGGTCAGTAGGTTTCCGGTATAGGGTGGTGTTTATGTGACCATCGCTTATTAGCACTGTAGTGTCCAGGAAGTGGATCTCTTGTGTGGACTGGTACAGGCTGAGGTTGATGGTGGGATGGAAATTGTTGAAATCATGGTGGAATTCCTCAAGGGCTTCTTTTCCATGGGTCCAGATGATGAAGATGTCATCAATGTAGCGCAAGTAGAGTAGGGGCATAGGGGACGAGAGCTGAGGAAGCGTTGTTCTAAGTCAGCCATAAAAATGTTGGTATACTGTGGGTCCATACAGGTACCCATAGCAGTGCCGCTGATTTGAAGGTATACATTGTCCCCAAATGTGAAATAGTTATGGGTGAGGACAAAGTCACAAAGTTCAGCCACCAGGTTTGCCATGACATTATGGGGGATACTGTTCCTGACAGCGTGTAGTCCATCTTTGTGTGGAATGTTGGTGTAGAGGGCTTCTACATCCATAGTGGCTAGGATGGTGGACAGGAAAGAGGACAGACACTGTTGTCTTCAAGTTTGCTTTATATCATAAAAATACGATTGATATAATACAGTTTTAAAAATTGTATTTCATTATGAAATATTCTCTAGTGTCTCATAAAAATTGAAAATTTGGTAGCTGACATTAAATGTTATCTATAAGATTAAACAGAAAAAAAACAACAAATGATTTGCAAAGGGGATACTAATTATGAGCTTGGCAGGCTTTTCAGGACCAATCTGGGATTGTTAAATAGTTCCGTAGCGTATGGGGGTGAAGTTGACAAGGTAGAGCTAGTAACTAATGTTACTATTTGTGTTTTTAAAAGGATTGTACCCCAGCAACCCTCTTCATAAAGTGAAAGGCAAAGAGAGATGATAGAGAACAAGGACTATTCTTAAAAACTCAGCAGCTTCCTGAACCCAATTCTGCACTGTGCAATTCCCACTGAAGTCAACTGGACTATTTCATGTGCTTAAAATTAAGCATGTGCATAAATCTTTGCAGACTGGTCCTAATTTTTCAAATAAAATGGCTTTACAATGTCTGGGTTTTTGTTTTTTGTGTTTTGAGTTTTTTATAAACAAGAACTAAGAAAAAAATTAGATTGGGTTGATGCTTGAAATTCTTGTGTTTCACTGGATAATGTAACTAGCAAACAAATAAAATTCACAAATACTTCCGTAAAAGACTTGTCTTGAAGTAACAATAACTGAATTAAGTAACAGACTGTGGTATCAAGTTGAAATGTTGATTTACTGTGGGAGAAATGTTTCAACAATTCCTTTTATTTTATTATGAAATCTAGAATGCCTCAACTACATTAAAGTGTTTGAAGGCATTCCACTTAATTTTAGAAGATAGACTTGTGATTGTGAGAGGCTAAATAAACTTGCGAGAAAATGAAATCAGGATGAACTGAATTCCAACTATTTAATAATCAACTGAAGTGCAACATAGCTGAGATATCAATCAGAACTGATCTCTAATTTGAAATGTTATAAACCAGCTTTAATAACAGGTTTCAGAGTAGCAGCCGTGTTAGTCTGTGTTCGCAAAAAGAAAAGGAGTACTAGTGGCACCTTAGAGACTAACCAATTTATCTGAGCATAAGCTTTTGTGAGCTACAGCTCACTTCATCAAAGAACCCATATGTTCTACAATTTACTTCTTCCATCAAATTAACAGATTTGTGCTGAAATTCAGTTAGATCTTTAAAAAAGGTGACTTCTTTGTAGAAATTAAGTGTTTGAGATAAAGAACAGCCAGTAGATCTAAACAGGTTTGGTGCTCAAGTCCCAACAGTTTCACAAAGTTATTTTCAGTCAGACAGTTTGCAATAGAAAACATGTGGCATCTAAATCTCCTGTCTGCATAAACATTAGGATGGTGTTTTAAAAGTTTCTTGTATTATATTCCTTTTCATGCTGTTTACAAACAAATAACTCCTACAGTAAAGACATGCACACAATAAATGTACATTTTTCTTTAAATATAATAGCATAAAAGTGATCATAAAAATAATTACATTTTCACAGCTAAGTATTAATTCCAATTTTAACTTAGCTTTATTTTCTTTTAAGACAACTGGTAAAGTGACATTAGAACAGATAAACATTTTAAAAGACAAAACATCAACCAGAAGCTACTGATCTTAATTCTTCGGGATGATCCTCATAGAATCAATACAGCTAGTAAGTGAGTAATGCCTTGGATAAAATTAAAATAGATGATCCTTAGACTTCTTTAATTAAAACCTTTGGTGCTTAAAATAGGCAAATATTATAAAACTGGTGATCTTTCCAAATTATGTATTGGTTTAAAGAATACAAATACAGATAAAATGTAACAGAGTGATGTTAACTACTTAGCAAGCCTGCCAAACATCACCGAGTAAATCCTCTGATAAGAAAAAAAGTGAACGAGGTGAGATTACACAGCTAATGCCCAGGGATAAAGTAAGGTCATAGAAGCTTGAGATGACAGAGGATTTTCGAGACAGGCTCTTTTTTAAGCATTCCACCCAAACACTTATGGAATCTGGCGCCTTCTTCTATTAAATGTTAGAACTGTACTAAAATATGAATGTTCCTAGCAGTCTACGATCTTCTAACTTCCTCCCATGGATAAATATTTATAATAGTGGTAATCAAATACAGTGACATTACCACTGTACAATATAGATATGGGTGATAGATATTCTTTTTCCTTGCTTCTCATTTATATTAACATTTGATCAGTATATTTCATGGCTTTCTAATGTTTTTGTAATCATATATATATATGATATGTGGCTGAAAGATATAGAAAATATCAGAGAGTTAAAACTAAACCCCAAATTTAAAATGTGGGCACCTACATGTCCGGTCATGCAAACCTTTACTTATACAGAAACGTAGCCTGTGATGGAACATATAAAACTTTACATACAGATGGGCAGGAGAAGGGCTAACACAGGACTAAGAGAAACAGGAACTATTCCAGTTGGCCCCTCCTTACTCTAAACTCTTACACAACAGGGCTCTATCTTGCACAAAATGAAGAAATCGACAAAGATTTGGACCAGATGATGTGGTTATATTCAACTGAGAGCAGGAGACTTATTTAAAGATCAAACCGTATGTAGCAAAGGGTGGCTACAGTAAGCCATTTATTGTTTGACTGAGCTGGAAGGAATCAGGTATTATACATTTGGGAGAGGCTAAGCAAATGAAGGACAGTGGTTTGACACAGAGAGTGGCAGATCCACCACCATCTCTTGCCTAACCTCAACCCTGTTACCATATATGACCAGACCCCACTTTCACCTATCCTCAAAACTTTCTTTCATGACCACACACAGGAAGCCTTTGTGGAGCAAAGTTGTGCAAAAGGACATCCCCTGTGCAGACTTTGCAAACATTTGCCCGTGTAGCAGAACTCACGCCACATGTGAGACTCTCCACACCAACATAGGCATGTCTGGATTTTCCCATTATTGTGCTGTGGGATATTTTAAAGCCTTGGGGTAATCAAGGGTTGCTCATTGTTCTCCTTTATTAGGGAGAGTCACCAAATGGCTGATGTTTCACGTGAAAACAGATGAATGGGAATTTAGGCTGCTGAAAGGAGATGAATGTCAGATAGTGCAGCCATGTGTGCCACCTGACTTTTGCGCTCTTCAGCAGGAAGATTACTTAGAGAGTGGGGCTTCCCTTGAGCCCACTCCCATGGCCTGCCATGCCTAACCTTTATCCCTCTTTATGGAGAAGGAGCAGCAGAGGCATTAATACCGATAGATTTCCACTAGATGCCTGCAGATTACATGGGAAGCAAGCGGTCCTCCATCCCTTCATTCAAATCAACCCATCTAAATCCAAAGAGCCTAATCAATGAAATTGAAATGTAGGGTTTTGATAGAATCCCAGGGAGAAGGAAGCCTGTAATTTTGCAAGCAGTTATTTGTGGAAGTAAATAGGGACAATCTACCTTGCAATCGTGAATTCAATAAAGTAGATGGACATTTACATGCCCCATTTGCATCCACAAATAATTGTGCCCACAAAACTGCATCCATAATAAACTGCAGGCACAAAAAAGTTAGGTAGGACTTTAAAAATCAGGCCAGATACTTTTTGTGTGAAATAACAACTTAGAGGAAAAAGTATTGCTTTCATTCTTTATCATAGAGATGTTTATGATAGATGTCTTTTACTACATGGGCTGCAAGAAAAATGTTGCTTAGAAGTCAGATACATCTTTATTTTCTTCAACTGTATTTTTCACTTATTTTTTCTTATGTTTATAAGTGATATTTTATTAGTTCGTGAAAACTAATAAATTAAGAAAACTTGGTATTTAGGTTCCTAAATACCTGATTTAAGTGCACAAGTGCACTTCTGAATGCCCAAAAAGAATTGGCTGTCCTAATTAAGCTGTCCACATTAGAAAACTGGACTAGTAGTATAACATAGAAAATAATACCTCAATCCATTATTCTAAAGAAAAATGTATACATGATAAATGTATTTTAAAACTATATTTAAGTATACGTTCTTCCTTCCTTCTTTCCAGACACATTGGAGAAACAAAAGTGGAATGGAAAAGAAGATGCAGACTATATGAAATCTAAGTTTATGAGCTACCAAACCACCATCAGAAGTCATCCAATTTAGAAGCAGTTGTCTCTCATACCAGCAGTTTACTTCTCTTTATGTGCCATCTTTTCATCAATTAGTTCTATTATGGGTGCCGCACGTTGACAGCAGAACTTAGATAAAATAGACTGGTCCATAGGAAAAGTATAACTATAGACTAGATACACTTCAGGAAGCTAAATTGCATTTTTTGGCTAAAAGTTTGGCACATTTGGGACAGGACTGTGTGGTATGGCACCTGGTGAGGCTGCAATGGAAAGGATACATCCTCCTGTGGGGTTAAATACTGAAGTCCTTCCTCAGAGAGAACTCCCATGAAAACTAAGAAATAAGTAAGGTCATTAGGATTTGCCCCCTGCAGTTTATTTAATAAAATTCAGTAATCAGCTGGACAAAAATGAAAAAACACTCCATATTACTATTAGACTGGTAAATAATCCAAGATGTGGATGGTGCCATTTTGAGAAGTTTTGATGCATGCCTGGCAGCACGTTTATCCTGCCAAATGATGCCTCGAATAAAACATGAGACAACAACTAAAACAATCCAGGATACTTTCTGCACAACAGACTTTTAGAAGATCTGGTGACTGTCATGGAAATGATGCACAGTAGTTCTCAAGAACAATCTTTTTTTTAATATACTTTGTCTTAAAGACAATGAGGGTATGTGGTAATATCAAGAAGAAATAGAAAGTTTTAGGTTGAGACTATGCTTTTATTTATGTGGCAAAAGTGACATTTGGAGTACATTCATATTTTATTTCACTTTTTCCTGTTGTTTCATATATACTGAATGCTTATTTATAGCCAGATCGACAGCTGTAAAATAATAAAATAAAACATTTTTAAAAGTGAATGAGCAGCTTGTGGAAAATAATTTAAATGGAAAACACAGAACTATGTGCAGTGATTGCACTTAACATTTAACATTATTTCTTATACTACTTTTTAGCAGTAACATATAATAATATGTAAAAATAAAATAAAATAAATTTCAAGGGGATTTTGAAAATTATCAACAGGTGTATAATGCACAGCAGTATTCTTACATCCCTACTCAGTCTCCTTATATATAAATAGTGAGTAGATTTACCATACCATATCTAGTGCAGTACCTGAACACCACAGCGTTAGCCACAATGCAGACTCGCCTTGATTTTGTCTGTTTTAGTTAGAACCTTTACAATGTATTCTGTGTATATAATTATCCATACTCTTGGGAACAATCTGATCTTACTGTGTTTTACCATTATTGGCTAATTTAGATAATAAGTTATAGACTATAAATGAATTGTTAAAAAAAGAAGAAAAAAAGAAGATGACAGAACAAACATGGAGAAAGAGGGCAGAATTTAGATTCTAAAACATCTAAGAGTCTTACCTTATCCTTGACATTGCTGCTTGGCTGTGGAGACTAATGCCAGAATTAATTATTGTTAGTTTTAAAATCTTAGCCTGCGAGGTGACAGCAATTAGGAGGCAGAAAGTAAAAAGTAAACTAAAGGAATTAATGCAACTTTATACCACCTAAACATTGATCAACTTCTGAAACTAACAGAACTCTAGTACCAAAAATCCTTCAGTGCTAGGATATTTATTTACATGTGCAATAATTTAGATAAGACAATATGAAAGCTGAGAGCAAAACTAATAAATTGGAGAAACTACCCAAACTGATATTTGCATTCTCAGTAAAATATATCCCTTTGTACACATTTTAATCCTGAAAATTCACTTCTGCCAAACCTATGAAAAGGGAATCAATATTCTTTATCTATAATCATCCTCATGTTCCCTATTTAAAATTCATTAAAACACAAAACCATCCTAATATGTGCATGGTTTTAATTATCAGAGGGGTAGCCATGTTAGTCTGTATCCACAAAAACAACGAGGAGTCCGGGGGCACCTTAAAGACTAACAGATTTATTTGAGCATAAACTTTCTGAAGAAGTGGGTTCTTTACCCACGAAAGCTTACGCCCAAATAAATCTGTTAGCCTTTAAGGTGCCACTGGACTCTTTGTTGTTTTTATGGTTTTAATTGATTACCTGTATGATTTCTTTCCTTGCCCTATCCTCTCCTTCCTGTTTGCCTGCCTCCCTCCCGTCTGTCATCTCTGAAGTTTGGAGTAGAAGCTCTTTAATCATAGAATATCAGGGTTGGAAGGGACCTCAGGAGGTCAAAGCAGGACAAATTCCCAACTAAATCATCCCAGCCAGAGCTTTGTCAAGCCTGACCATAAAAACATCTAAGGAAGGAGATTCCACCACTTCCCGAGGTAACCCATTCCAGTGCTTAAGTTCCATACTTTTCATAGAATCAAAGAATATTAGGGTTGGAAGAGACCTCAGGAGGTCATCTAATCCAATCCCCTGCTCAAAGCAGGACCAACACCAACTAAATCATCCCAGCCAAGGCTTTGTCAAGCCAGGCCTTAAAAACCTCTAAGGATGGAGATTCCACCACCTCCCTAGATAACCCATTCCAGTGCTTCACCACCCTCCTACTGAAATAGTGTTTCCTAATAGCCAATCTAAACCTCCCCCACTACAACTTGAGACCATTACTCCTTGCTCTGTTAGGGAGGAACTTTAAGGGAGGAACTGCAGCTTTTATATCTTCCGTGGAGCATCTAGCACATTTTTGGGGTTCCATGAAATAATAAATGAAATATTTGTCAGTCTTGAAAGCGTCAGTTCAGTATTAATCTTTGTCTGACCAAAAGAAACTACTGTTTAAAGGAAGCTTTACTTTTAAACTTAGGCTTAACAGCATAGAAACTTGAAATCAGCAGCACCAAGGCAACAGTATCTGCACTGCACACCATTAATTACTGTCAGCTCAAGTCTTTTACAGTCACAAACTAGTTCCTTGAAATCGATTGTCAGTTCAGTGATGCAAGTGGAAAACATATCAGGCTAACTGTTGAAAGTATGGTATAGATCCAAAAAAAGCAAGCTGGACAAGTTGTTTGTTTAGACATTTCAACTCGGTTAATGAAAATCACCTAGAATATAATATGTCACTCTATCATACAAGAGGCTTTTATTCAAGAGCAATTTCAGAATGCTGTCTACTTAGACCAGATAAGAGTAAAAAACCCCTCAGAGGTAAGGCTTTTAGTCACCGGGGCCAAGGTTAGCTACCACTTCTCCAACGGCATCTCTTTGATACTGACGGAAAGAACTGTGACAACAATAAAAGGATGAGGTTGGGCTACATGATAGAGTGGGTGAAAATCCCAGAAGTTAACTCTGATTGACCCAATAGCTTCTGTCACAGTCTCTGATTAATGAGAGCCTACATGGCATAGAGCCTTGTTCTGGATTGGGTAATGAGGATAGAACACAGGCAAAGCTCCTGCTTTGGAATTTAGTCTTTCATCTTTAGATTAGTGGTTCAAACTCAACCCAGCACAATGACCAAAAGTCATAACAATACAGCCAGCACCTACATACTACAATGACAAGCTCAGCAGAAGCAGAGAGAGAAAAAGAGAGAGAGAGAGATCTGATTCGGATAGTTGATCAGTGACCTACATGAAATGAGTTTGTGATCTCAGTCCAGTTCCCAGGGGACAAGCATCCATGTAATCAAAACTACCAACATTAATTAGAACCCATATTGGCATTCTCAGCAAGGAGTTAACAGAACTAGAGAATAAACTACCTTCTCACTCCTCTAAGTGGTCCCTTCTATAAGGGGAGGGGCAGTATGGGAAGTGCTTCTAACTACTCCCATCTTTGCTATACCTGTTCTGTGGCTAGAGGAAGTGCCTATCCACTGTGGAACATCTGGTAATTTTCACAAGCATTAAGTTCACTTAGAAATAAAGAAAAAAAGCCAACCTAGAGCTTTCCACAGAAATCAAACAAACTCATCTCAAGTGAAAGTTATTTCCCAAATGTCCAGTTTCCATATCAAACTAAGATTAAAATATTTATGTCAAACCTAAAACACAGTGTGAAAAAAGATGAAAAATGTAAAAGTCCACTTACTAGATGTCCAGGAGTAAGCACTATATTCTGAGTTAGAAATCTGCTTAGTTACACTTTCACAGCTCCAAATGAGAAACCAAGTAAAGAAAGAATTGTGTTGCTGATTAATTCACATTTGAAATAGGAATTAAAAAAAAATCAGATGAAATCAGTCAAAAGGTGAATAAAATAGTGTAAAATATTACACATATTGTTTACTTGAATAAGATTATTTATTTTGAGGGTTTCTGGTGATAGTATAAACTGCATAAGGATCATGAATCATCAGAATACTCACATAAAAATTCAGCCATATAATATATAAACCATGTTACCAACCTTGCAAACAGGCATATGCTTAACTTGAAGCATGCCAGGTGCCAAGTCTCATTTACCTCAACAGGACTACTTACATGTTTAAAGTGAAGCACATGGAGGATCAGGGCCACAGGAAATATTTTACTTTAGTGTAAAAATAACTCAGTATACCCTAGTTTACTTTACTTAAAATATATACACAATTTACATCACTTAATTCCATAATATAATTGTGTGTGATTACCTATACATTCAGCATGCTGTATATTGATATCATTGATGTTTCTGAACATTTCTAGTTGCTTTTAAATATTCAGCCATCATGGTATCCTTACAGGTTTTTTACATTATACTGTAAATTATAGAACTGTAGAGCCTGTACATTAAGACTATCACTCTTCCAGGTATCTATATAGTTTTGACATTACTGATTACTTCAACTTAGACTATGTTCTAAATGACACATTATAAAACTCCTTGTGCTGCACAACTGCTATTTCTTAAAAGCTAAATGCAAGCAAATCTCTAATTTTCCTTGCTAAAACAGGGTCACCACACGTGCTTAAATTTGTGACACAGATAATTTCCACCCCCTAACTTAGCAAAGTTCATACAAGACCAAGTAGCAAGTTGTATAAAAAAGCGTTATGCTACCAACTTTGTTACCTTGACAAAGGCAGACACCGATATATTTGTAATAGTCTTTGGTGTTTGCATCTATGTATACGTGCACTTATGAAGGTATGTACACAAACTTGTGAGCATGCCTGTTTGCATTTCTATTGCACTTATGTATATGCACTTGTGTCTGTGTATGGTAATATGTATGCACTTTGGTATGTACTGGTGCATGCCTAAATGTTTGTAAGCTCATGCATGCTTCTATGCAACCAGTTAAGCGTCCGCGTAGGCATGCATGTGCGTGTACATGGTGTGTGCTGGTCTGTGCACATCCACGTGGGCGTGTGTGTGCACACAGTGTGCGCTCATGTTCACTACGAGCGCACATTTCCAGCGCCCAGGGGACCCCGCCGTACCTTTCCTCTCCTGGACGCGGAATATGAACTCCCAGCTGGCTGACTCTTCCCTGTCCAGGGTCCTGGCGAGAGTCACCTCCCCGCTCTCCCTGTCCACTCGCAGCGGGGACTCCTCTGCGGGCGGAGACACCAGCTCGAACCAGGCTGAGGCGAACCTGGCCGGGGCCAGCGTGGTCAGCAGGGTCCCGGGCCGGGCATCCTCGGGCAAGGAGAGCGCCAGCGGGGAGTCGGGCTGGAGCAGGGTCCGGCGGCTGCGCTGGGGCGGCGGCGGCAGCTGCTTGACCTGAGGCAGCACCTCGATGTCCAGGGGGGCGCTGAGCAGAGGCGGCTGCCCGCGGTCCCGGGCGAAGAGGCGCAGCGGGATGGGCGCCCGCACGTGCAGCAGGGACTGCACCAGCAGCACGCGGCCGCTGCGCGGCACCACGAAGAAGTGCGGGCTGCCCGGCCGGGCGAAGTAGCGCAGCTCGGCGTTGGCGCCCGCGTCTGCGTCCTCGGCGCGCACCTGCCACACCTGAGACCTGAGCGCCAGCGTCTCCTCCACGCGGAGCCGGGTGACGCCGCCCGGGGCGCCCGGACCGGCCAAGCGCGGCGCGTTGTCGTTGGCGTCCAGCACCAGCACGGTGAGGGTGGCCAGCTCGGCGGGCGGCGCGCCGCGCGGCGGGCAGTGCTTGCAGCACAAGCCCAGGCGGAAGGCGTAGAGCGCCCGCGCCTCGCGGTCCAGCGGCCGGCGGGTGCGCAGCCACACCTGGCCCGAGCGCGCCTGCAGCGACACCTGGAAGTGCGCGTGGTCCTCCCCCAGCAGCTGCAGGTGCCAGCGGCGCCCCTGCACCTTGGCGCACCAGGGCTCCGGTCCCAGGCGGGTCAGCGGGATGCTCAGCCCGCTCACCCGCGTGCCCGCCGGCCAGTTCTCCGGGACCTGGCCCCGGAATGAGGGTCTCCGCCTGCGGGCGGCGACGGAAGCGGCCAGAGCCCAACACACAAGCAGCCACCAAGGGAGCCGCAGCCGGCCAAGGCAGCCCATGTCGCCTCCGAGGGAGCGGGGGGTCCCGCCTGCTTGGGGCTCCCAGAGCGGCCGCCGCTGCTGCCGGGCACCGAGCTGGCTCCGCTCCCTCCGCTGCAGGCTGTGTAGCGCCGAGGCGTGCCTCGCTGGGCTGCTGCGGAGGAGCTGAAGGGTCAGGGAGGGGCCAGGGGGCGGGGAACAAGGGGGGGATTAGTGCCGAAGATCCCCGGGGATTTAGTAGCCCATCCCTCTTCCCGCTCAGTCTGTGTCTCTACACACTCCCCCTTGGAGATGCTGTCACAGCGGAAGTCTCCCCTCGCCCACCCGTGCAGGCTCTCGCCGCTCACTACTGCTGTAGTGGCACGACAAACTTGCAGAAGTTTTGCTCCAGCGTAAGATATGCAGGCGCTGCACTCTCTCGGAGAGGAACCCTAAACGGGAGCTCAGCCCTTCTGCTACTAGTGCCTATTCCTGAGCAGGGGGCAAGATGCTGGGTAGTGGGACGCACACGCGCCCCGCCGCCCAAAGTCTCTTCTGTGTCTCACCAGCACACAGACAGATACGAAAAATACAAACCCTAGGTACAAACACTGTGTGAAAGAGTCCCCGGCACCCGCCGCTTCTCTCACACAGTCTCTGTCTCCTACAGAGACACTCTCGCATCCACATTCTCCTTGAAAAGATTGTCTCTGTTTCTTTCTCACACATACACTTCAGCGGTTCACAAGGTTATTATGTGAGGGTCACTCAGACATGCACAAAACAGAAAGCAACTGCTATAAAATATATAATTTAAATCTAGCATTTTAGAAAATTACACACAACATAATGCTTCAAAATACTACATAGCAGAACCCCATTTAACCAAGCCTCAGTTATCCTGCTCTCTGTATGAACCGAACTATGGCTGATAGCGCAAACGGGGGGGGGGCTCGTAAACAAAATATATGTGTGTATTATCCCTTTTTAAAGAAATTGGACTCTGGGGAGTGTAGTATTGTGGACACAGGTTTGTTGTCTTGAGATTAAAAAGGTGAGACAGACAACAATAGAAGGCTTGCTTGATTGTTCAGCAGCTGAAGAGCTGCATTAAATCACAGATCAGTCAGAACACTGAGCAAAAAAAGATTTAAAATTTAACAGTCAGACACAGGTGGGGCAGTGCTGGGGGCAGGCTTGCAGGGGTTATAGCCACCCCAAAATTTGCCTTACCCCCTATAGCCACTCCTCCCAGCCCAAAGATCAGAGCTGGGCCAGCAGCTGCTGCTCTCCAGGCACCCAGCTCTGAAGGCAGCCCCCTGGCCAATAGCAACATGGAACTGCTGAAGTAAGGATGGCAAGGGCCTAGTCCGCTGTGAAAAGTGACTGACAAAATTTATTCATGCTCCCCCAGTATAAAATGGTAGCTATTTAAAAAAATAACTTTTCTGCTTAACAATTTGATAAAATATGTTTTAGTCTTAATTTAAAAGCACTGAGCAATTTCATTTTAAATAGGGTTATGCATTTAGCATTTAAAATACTGTTAAATATAAAAAATGTGTTTTTAATTTATAAGGGGAGGTTGTACTCAGAGGTTTGTTGTGTGAAAGGGGTTGCCCAATGCCTGTACAAAAAGTTTGAGAACCACTGTGCTAGATTCACACATTGCCCTGTACTGTGTACTCTCGGGTAAAATTTTGCCCTCCTGCTACAGTTATACAAGACCATTGTCCTCCATAACTATGCAACCTCCCTCCCCCCCTTGCCTCCAGTCAGTTTGTAAAGGTATAGCTGACTTCAATTTAATGAACAATCATTCTGCTGATGTAGGAGAGGGAATAAAATCCAATCCTCTCTTTGCTCTGATGACTTTGCAGCATGAAGAGGAATAAAATATAAAAACCCAATTGTCATTTAAGTTAGCAGCTATGACTGAATACACAAAGAAAGCAGATCTGTTAAATAAGAGGTCATACATATTAGTCACTTTGGTAACAGAACTGCATTTCTATTAACAACAAATTCAGACAGAATTTTAAAGAAAAGTTTTAGAAGTTCAGCACAAATTTGATTCAAAGTTTATATCAAGTCACTTAGTTCACATTAAATCTCATCTAATTTTTCAAGATTAAAGAAAAGCATCCAGAAACAATTGTTACTCACTTTATTCACAATTTTAAGTCTGTCAGTGTGAGTTAATTCTATAATAATATTTTACACTTTCATAGCACTTTCCACCCACAACTTCAAACACTTCAGAGGTAAGTACCATTATGGGAAATTGGAGCCTAAAATCAAATAGGAAGTCTGACAGGTTCAGGAATTGAAGCCATGATTCCTGACTCCCAATCCCACGCTATAATCAAAAAAAGTCCTTACTCATTTCATTCTGAAAGGTTAATTTAAGAACAATTTTTTCCAGTTTTAATCAAAAACATTTTTTTAAATGTATTTCTCTTTATACTGTATATTAGTCAGAGGGCCAGATAATGCTCCCAGTTTCACAGTTGTAAATTCAGGGTCTGAAGTTTGTTGACTTATTCTGCATTTACAATGGTGTAAATGAGAACAGTACTTAGCCCAGAGTGTGTAATAGATATTGAACAGTAATTAGCTTTATGTATTAATATATTATCTCTATAAATGTCTCCCTCTATGTCCTTTTTCACTCATGCACCATATACCACTTGGTCTCACAATAGTAGCCATTTAGAGACAATGACAAACTTCCTTTGATTTGTTGCAGATGACTTTGTCATCCAGCAACCTTGGAAAGTCAAATCAGTCCCAGGGGCTGCCAATATTACAGCTCAGCAATCTCCCTTCTCTCTCACGTTTCACCCTGTACCAGGAGCAGGGAGAGGAAAAACTGGCTGGCAGAGTCCCACATGAAGCATAGCTTTAATATTAATGAAGCCACTAGATATGATTAACTTCCTGTGGTTCAGAGAACTCTTCAGAAAAACAAAGGAAGTTTGGAGGAGAAAGACTCCGTCAGTTGCCCTTCTAGGGATTAGAAAATGGGAAGGAAGGAAGACATGGGGCTAGCTAGGGAGGAATGGCACAGAGATCTACAGGTCACATCTCCATCCCACCTGTGGGGCTAGGACCTGGGACTGCTCTCCCAACCCTGGGAATCCCCCACCTGTCAAGTGGCATCATGAGCAGGATCCCTGGGCCAAATATTTGAGGCACCAGGGACATCTTTGAATCATAAAGACTTCCCCATTTTACAGGCATTTCTTTTTAGGTGTGTGGGATTGGATAAGGATTAGCCTTTTAGGATAAATGCTCTTCAATTTAGACGTTGAATGAATTGCCCCTGGACAGGCTCTCCGTGGCTAGCACACTTCTAAAGAGCAGAGCTCTACAACATCTGCTGCCTTTTAGTTCCTGAAGCCTGATCTGCACTAAGAAATCACATCACTACAGCTGAACTGGTGTTCAACATGCTTTAGTTCAAATGTAAACCAAAAACAAAGTATACAGAAATGGTGCTGAATACAGTTTCTCTTTGTTTACACTTGCAGCTACACCATGTTCAACTGCATGGATTGTAAGCGACAGGTCATTTCTCTTGTGTAGAGCAAGCCTCAGAGAGGGGAACCTTAGAAAAATCCCACCTGACCAACAAGCTTTCTTTCCTCTTTTGTTTTTCAAGCTCTCTGTGCTTGCCAGCCTGGAGACAGACTACATTAGTGGAGAAATCTGTAAGCAAAAAAGAAATTAAGCACAGAGTTCAAAAAGCTCTTCTGATTGGTCTCACTGTCACATAATATAACTCTGACTCTCAATATACATGTATTTAAACTGGCAGTTTTCAGTCTTTTAGTTCAAGACTAACAGCTGAACAGCAGTGAGTTTGTGAGCTTGAATCTCTGAGGAACAAGTTGCTGAATATTTAATTTAAATATTCATTTTGGCTAAGTGGTGTATAAAGTGATATTTCCCACATCTATATCAGACTTTAGTTTCTTTTAGTATTCAAATATCCATTAAACTAACTCCTGGAGTAGTCTTAGGGGGCTATAAATCATGTGATTACAGGAGGCTGCTAAGGGACTCAGTAACGACCTCATAACAAAGCTGCACTGCTGCAGACAGAGGAGTACTCCAGGTAGTGACACACATCCATGCCAGATTCTGCCTCTTCTGATCAGAGAGCTTACCCCCCCCCCAAAAAAAAAGAATAAACTCAATCGCAGGGACACTTCCAGATTCTGTCATCAATAATAGTGCATTATTTGTCATACCCTAGTATTGCCATGCTTAAGACCCCCTTACAATGCCATCTAGAAGTCTTCTGTACTCAGTTCATGCGAATGGAGTTCATAGTAGCAGTGCCAGATAAAGATTTCACATTCTCTAGTTAAGGTTTTTCTACTCCATTCATTTGTCAATAAAGAAAGCCTCCAGATAGTGGTGGAGGAGAGAGGAGCATAAGCACAGCAATACAAGGGATCATAACTCAATCATTATTATTACTGCTGGAATTGGACTTGGATGGCAACACCAAAAATCTCCTACCTAGTCCCTGTATGACATCTTTCCTTCGGAAGACCACAAAGAGGGAGCAAAATCATTTTTTCAAAAATACATTGAAATGGTGATGGGTTCAGAAGCTAATGCAATCTGTTCATGCTTCTGGATTGTAATGCAGGGATGAGCTACGTATTTAGGATAAAATAATGAATGGCTCAAACTTTCATCTCTTCCTTAAATCAAATTTAAATATTTGCTGAAGTTAACAAAAATCGCAATACTCTTTTAGAAAACATTTGCATATGCCTCCACAATTCCAAGTTATATCTTGGATCAAAAGCTGAATTAACGATACCATGAGAGGTTATTCTCAGAGATTATACACCCCAAGATCTATTCATAGTGGCACCTCTTCTAATGGCAGCTGTTCCTGGAGACTCATTCAAAGGTTGTCCATCTGTGAAGAGGGAACAAATTAATGTAGGCTCATCTGTAGTAATGTGCACTTACCCCAAAAATTTGGATGGGTATAAATCCCTCAGTGACCAGATCCTCCATCCTGACCCTCCTCACCAATGGCTCTAGATACACATGGAAGGGTTTCTTGGCTGTCTGAAGGGAAAATAGGAGCATACTGTAGAGCTAGCTTGCCACAGGGCACCTGCCTCTACCCAGTGTACTTCACTGGCTGGCCAGCTCATGTGGCCTCACACTCATAAACACACACATGGCTGTTACATAAATAAATACACATAGTAGAAAGGTATTTTTTTCCTTACAAAGCATAACAGGCTTCCACACAGCTTTCAGTCCTCTACCCAGCCTCTCCTTCTGAACTACCCCTTCCTTTCTGTTTCTTCCACTTATATTCTCCAAATTACTACATTACCTACTGATTATCATCCAGATGCTCATAGTTCCCCAACAGAAAGTGTTTAATTGCTCATAGCTGAGCCTGCAACTTACTTCATGCTGCAGCAACATCAGTGGCTAAGGTGCTACTAATAGTGCCCTGTCACATGGCTCTTCCCCTTTATTGTCTCTCCCATCCAAATCCATGAGATTTGGCTCACCTCTACTTGTGGAAGAGAGGAAAACACTGGCCCTACAATTTTTTTTTTGCCTGTTTTTGTGTGAGATAACTTTAAAATGGAAGATGAGATTTACGGGATTAAGCTGTTTTATTTGTAAAATACTGCAAAGTGGTTTTAATTAAAGAAATGTGATATTATTTGGCAGATATTTTATTTAAAAATCAGGAAAAATATGAAGTCTGACAACTTGAAGATATTTAATTACAATCATAATTACTCAGATTTATTTTATAAATTGTTCCATAGACGCCTATCCTTTTCCTTTTGAGGTCAACAGCAATAGGAGTAGGAATGAGCCAATAAATTGTACAGCCAGAAGTTCATTTAAAAATGCAAAACATGCCAAAGATCCATTTGTTAAATTCCTCACCTCTCCAAATCATGAAAAAATAAAGAACATTCTGAAGAATAAAGCAAACTGAGATAAATATTGCACTATAATGTTTGAGTTCTTATCAGAGAGACAATTCACAGAAGCATTATATTGTTATTTTCTCCAAACATTTCTCATCCTTTAAGAATATCATTTGAGAGTTGTAGTAATCTTTAAAATGTCTACATATTTATGAAATGCCATGAATCTCTATTCACTAAAACCATGTTTATGATCAAAGTTACCAAAAGATTTCTGGACCCAGAGGACATTTGAAAGCTCTAGTTCTTTTGACCCAATCCTTACATAACTCAAATATGTAAAATATGCTGGAGCTGCCAAGATTCGGTAGCCATGCTGAATTTATTCAGAACCTAGTTATGTATTTATGATTATAAATCAGAAACAGAAAACCCATCGAAAAAGTAGAAAATACAATTGGAAAATTAAAATGGATTTCAGATAGGCCTAGAACTCTGTAAGTAAGTGGGAAACAATGGCTTGAATGGAGAACTGTTTTATCATTTAAAATTCTCTCTCTAAAAGGTAAAAAAGGCATGTTCCTCAGCTCTGTGAACCCTGCTGTGGGTTTATGGCTCCTCACAGTTTCTTTCCAGCTGACTACTGAGGAACTTCTGCAAAGGTGGTCTCAGCCTCTCCCTCAGTAGCTAGAGTATATTTCAAACAATCTTTCTGGACCTCGCAATACTCCTCCTAGAGCTGAAGTTGTGGTTCAGGCAGTGCCTCAGTCTCTCCCCTCAAGGCACCTCTTCTCCATGGAGCTGGATTTACAGCCTGGATCATTCAGGCTGTATGGCCTCATTCAGCTTTTCCTTCAGTTGGCCCCTTTCCCCTAATTAGTCCCCAGATTTAGATAAGTCAGCCCTCTCTGACTGGTGTCTCCCACCTGCTAGCTAATGGAGAGAGATCTATCCACCTCATAGGGCTAGGCCTTTCTGAACCAGGTTTCTCCCTTTCAAGAAGACTGACATGCCTCAAAAACATGGCAGTGCCAGGATGCCTGAGCCTAAAGCAGTTCTTTAACCCCTTCTTGCCTGGTGCATGTTTTCTAGACCACATCACAGTTCTGCTAGGGCAACATGTATTCAGTTGTTGATTATCCTTAATAGCCATCTACTTCAGAGGCAGACACCCAGGACCATTCCCCTTCTCCTTAGCACAGGAATAATGATGCAAGAATACAACACAGGGCGTAAACATATCAAGAATTTATAATCTCAAACAGAATTCATAAATTGTACATAGACAGATTTCCCAAATTGTCACATATAACATCAAAGCATATTCTCTAGAAGAGAAACACATTGAACAACATCCCTACAGGCAATTTTCAAAGTGACTTTAAATGTGGTGCCAAACTCTAGACACGTAGGACATAATTATCAGAGTTGCAGAGCATCCTGGAAGCCATGCACCTCTGAAAACTGTGCCTCAGGTGCCTAAATATGGACACCAAACTCAAAGGTCACTTTTAAAAATTTGGTCCTTAATTTATGTACATGAAGTTCTTGAGGGCTCAATCCAGTGCACTGTATTTGTGGTCTTATGAGTCACTCATTGCACTGTGTTAAACTTTAGGGAGAGGTTCTGCCCTGCTGAATACAGTGGTATACCCTCTTTCTCACCCCATGCCCCACAATCAAATTGGCATCATGCAGGGCATGATCTAGTCCAAAGTGGCAATATATTCCCTGTGCTATTTTAGATATTTAGTACATTGTCATTTTTTATAATATTTGTACTTGCATTTGAGCAAATGCAAGTACAAGTGATAATCTTTGCCTGTATAATTTTGCAAACAGAACTTTATTTATTCAGAAGTACAGCTGCTGTTGTCTAATCCTTGCCATCTCTTTATGCAGATTTCTTGGTACATTTCACAATTTTTTTCTTGGAATCTAGTGGTGAAAATAGTTTAAAAAACACTTTCTGCCAAGCCTTTGCTAAGACTTGAACACTTTCTCTAAACCTAAAGAATTGACAGAATTAAAAAAGCTTTTAAGTCTGCCTCATAACAATTTTGCTCAAGTTCATTATGGGTGGCTGGAAGGATCCTTCTGCTTTTAAGCATGGGTACATGGCATAATTCCATAAGCATTGTATGCAAGTCCGAGAAGGTAGCAGTAAGAACGAATATTAGAAGCAAATTAGTCTGGATAAATGAATATACTTCTCATTGATCTCGTTCTCACATCTGTGTTAATGAGGAGTAACTCCACTGGGACAATAGAGTTAAACAGGTGTAAAAATGGTTTGAGATCAGAATCAGGTGTATTGTATTTAGAGGAGACTCTAGTAATGAATGCTCTTTGAATAATACTTTAATTGTGTGTTCTATTTCCTCTATAGGGCTAGTACATTGTTATTTACTGGATTCACTGTAATACTGCATCACCTTTCCATTAATTATTCTCACTGGATAGTTTGAAGATTTTTCAATGAAAGGTTTTAAAACTAAAAAGGCTTCTTCCTGTCAGGTGTTTTATATCAATAAGAATTTTGGCTTATTTGTGACTGATAGGGCACCGGATTTAATTTAACTTCTCTCAAAATAATGACTTCAACAGACAACTTCCTAATACCCTCTAAAAATCTGATTTATTGGAAAATATGTTCCATTCCTGTAACTGCCTTAACAAATTTTTTATGTGAGAGTTAAGCTGCCTGTTCTGTATTCAGTACACAAAATATAATGAATCATAAGTCTGTCAGAAAACCTCATTAATGTGGTGCTATTGAATTGTTCATACACATGCAGAAGTCAGGTAAGATGGAATGCCTCCTTAGTACTTTTCTTATTTATGAGCATTATATTCCAAAAGTTCTGATACCTGTTGTTTTGCCTGTGAAGTTTCTCTGGAACTCAAGCATGATTCAGGATCCTAAATTCTCTCCATCTCACTGGAACTGGTCAGAAAAATTCCAGCAAAATAGGTACACCTAGTTTCCTGCCAGCTCATCTGCCCAGCTCCTCAGCAGCCCATGTGGTGGGCAGCTGGGACTACTCCTAGGGGAATTCTGCACCAAAAAAATAAAAATTCTGCACACAATATTATAAAATTCTGCATATTTTGTCAAAATAATTCAATATAATGACTCTGGTTTCAATTATTTTGATAATTTATTTAAACTATAATACAATGGATGAAGAATGGGAGTAGGGAGCACTGCAGGAAATCCCCACACCCCCTTCCCTAACAGTAATGTAACTAGGTTTGACCCTTTATTTCTAGTTGTTAGTCAACAAATATATGCAGCCATATGCTCAGTGTTACATCATAGGCAACTAAAGAGCAAGTGAAGGCTGGGAAATCAAACTCACAATTTATACTGACCATCTCCAGAAAGGTCGGTAGCAAACTGTTCATGGAGCACATTCTGAAATTTTTTCAGTCTAAAACTTTAGTCCAAAACAGTTCTAATCACTAAAGCACCATAAGCATTTATATGGCCATACTCTCCTTTACACCACTCTGACAATCTAAAGGAGCCTTAAAACTTTTGCACCTGTTTTATACTCCTGGAGGAATTCACAAAGAGAATGGGAACAATTCACTAAGCAGGCAGGCTGATACATTCTGCTCTGCCTGAGGGGTCAGTGCCTGTCCCACACCTACCTCCTCAGAAACACCCCGAAGCCCTGCCCCTCCAGGCCAAGAGTGCTACAATAGTGAGCGAGAGGGACAGAGTGTCTCTCTCTCTCTCTCACACACACACACACACACACGACTGCACAGCCCGCCTCTCGGGTGATGATTTACGTCTCTAGTGGCTACTCTGGGTGCCCGAACCAACCTGCCTGTGCTGCTTGGAGGGGCACATGACCGCTCTCACGGCTTCCCTCTGCTTCCCCATCAGAAGTCATTTTTCTGCAGGGAAGCAAAGAAATCTGCAGGGGACATGAATTCTGCACATACACAGTGATGCAGAATTCCCCCAGGAGTATAGGATGCCAAGGCTTCCAGGCTCCAGAGTAGCTGCCAGGTGGCTCCATTCCTTTTGGTGGAGATTTGCTAATTTTTGGTGTATGTTCCTAATTGGAATGAAATCGAATTTCAAAATATCAAAATCCTCCATGAAATGGAATTATCTTTCTCTGCCCAGCTCTCCATCTCATCCACAAAGTGCCTTGGCTTGACTACTCACCAGAACTTTAATAGAGCAGGCTTCTGGGCTCATACCCAAGGTGCCAAAAATTAGGAAATATCAATAGAGGTATAAATGAATGTTTATTCAAAAATTCTGGCTCATCCATGTTACACTTAACTCTGGCCTTCTTTTGCAGAACATGAAGACAAACTCTTTGTGAAAGAGATTGCTTATCAATGAGGCTATTGACAGAACTGAGAATTCACTGAGCAGGTGGTGATATTCGAAGATTGGAGAGGGTTCTTAGAACTGACTGACAATACACCTTTAACAGACACATGAAAAATGTGTCTCTGCCAACAACTGATTGTTGCCTTTAGGATGAAATCCTGACCCCACTGAAATCAATGGGATTTTTGCAACTCATTTCAACACACCCAGGATTTCACTCCCTGTGTCTAGCTACTGTTAACCCCTGTGCTAAAGTTGTTATCTATCTCTGCCCATCTGGTTTCCTGGCATTTTAAATTGCACTTCAGCTTTTCCCTGCTTGATGCAGCCTACATTCCTGTTGTTTGTAATTTGTTCCAAGGTGTCACCTGCTGATTGGCATCTTAAAAATGGGGATAATAATATGGACCTAACTCATCAGAATACTGTGAGGATTAATTTACTAATGGGTTAAATTCAGCCCTCCACAGAAATATAGGATAGCCCAAGGCCTACTCACCACTTAAGTCAACATGTTCTACCTCTGGAACAGCAAATGGCCAAAATTACTTGCAAAGTCAGCCTCATTTTGTTTGACTCCACATTGCATGTATTGTTTTGAACTATGGGGAGCTACTCTTTTTAAAATATTTCTCCTTTGTCTTTTAAAAAAAACTATTTCACTGTAATTCCTGTATTAACATTGACAAGCATTCCATTACAAACTATTCCATTACAAAACTATTTCACTGTAATTCCTGTATTAGCATTGACCAACATTCCATTACAAACTTAGCTATATATTTTACAGTACATCAGTGCTGTTATATTTTGACACGTCAATATATTTAGGGAAGCAAGAATATTTTTGAGGCAATGCAATAAGTACTACTGTGTTTCATTATTCAGATTATATTGCTTGCACATTTCGTAGAAGTCACCACTTGTCAATCATTACAGCTGGAGTTCGCCCCTTAAGGAAAAAAAGATCTTGCAGAGGTAACTTGTGAGGTGGTAGAAATTTGCTGTTAACTTGTTTTCCCTTAAATTAATTTATGGCATCCTATACTCCTCTCAAAAGAATAAATATGCCTTCATGTCCCTGTGAATTCCAAACTCTGGTCTATTAATTATAAATTACCAGAAATGTCATATATCTCTCCTATCCAAGAAAATATTGCATGCTCAAGTATTTCATGAGCACAGGCTAGGCAGTATATTGAGAAGCGCACAGCTGTCCCACTGCAACTACTAGCCCCAGCAGGCATGCATCCCCTTTTCCTGCTTCTGAAGGATATAATCAATTCCACTTAAGTTTCATAGCCAAAGCTAAAGATATTTTCTCACGGTGAGGGTACTATAAGTTTGGTAGATATACTCATTGATTTCCCATAGTGATGCCTGCTGATGAAATGCCATGACTAAAGCACAGACAGGATGAATTTACATAACAAAATGTGCAATGAGCAATCTCTGCTTCTACTGAAAAGTGTTTACTGAGAAGAAGGAAGGATGATGAGATTAACTGGGTTAATGGAGACCAAAGAGGAAAAAGAACAAAAGTCCTAAATAGGAATGAAATGAGACTAATGGATTTAAATTGAGATGCATCTGTGTTCTCGGAAATGAAATCTAGACAACTTCATTTATGTAATATTTTTGTACATTTAGAAACCAGAGCATTAATGCTTAGACAGCCTATACATTTCCTTTCATTGATGCATTAAGGTCACGGTGTGACATATCTAAAAAGAAAGAAGATAAAGGCCAAAGTGATAGTCGATAATTTAGGAATCTTCTGAAAAAACAGCTAAATTCTGCACACATTGCTCAAGCAAGAGTCCAAGGCGCAGATCCTAAAAGGTATTTAGCTGATTTCAATGGGAGGTAGGCACTTAAGTACCTTTGAGGATCTAGGCCCTAGTGACTTTAACGGAGGAGTTGCTCAAGTAACAACAGCAGAATTTGGAACATAATGTATTTCCTAGGATCCTAAGGATGTGAAGAGGATCACATTATGTTTTGTCCTGGAATATCACATATAAGGCAAAACAAGGAGCTGGGCAGACAGGGGACTAATAAGAGATTATTTTCAATGGTCTGGGCATGACCTTTTCAGGTGGAGAGCAGAGGGTAGTTGAATTATCTATAGATTGACTCAATACAACACAGGGAAGATAATGGAGATCAGTATCTAGCCTCTTCTCACTCATATAAGAATGATAAAGCGACAGCCACAGCAGTGCCCTGAAGAACTGGCTGTACTTAAGGCAGAGAACCCAGAAAAAAGAAAATGGAAAGAGAATTTCTGTCTTTTCATTATAGCCTGTAAGGGCAATAGCAGCAGCGAAATCAAGAGACGCTGGAAATGCAGCGAGAAGGCTAAGAACACAGACCTATTTGCTGTCCTGTAAGTTATTAGCTTTAGTTCAACCACAAATTATTCGACTTGATAGTTTTCTCTTAAATAGTGGGTAAGAATAATTCCCTCCATTGCAGGAGGGAATGGATGACATTCTGTGTGCTCTGTTATGCAGTGGTCCCTTGTGGCCTTAAAACTTATGAACATATGAAAGACAACAAAAGTGATCTAAGGGAGTTGTAATGGGTATATCATTGATCTACCAGATCTAGTACACAAGTTCCTACTGCAGGGACATAGGCAAATGTTTTTATTTGTGGGGGCTAGAGTTAAAAAAATATATAATAATTGTTGTTGACTATCATTGTAATGAGTAGTTTTGTACCATAACTAAATGTGTCCTCTTTTAATAATGTGAGATAAAAGAGCTTCTATTCCAAACACAGTGTTTCTTTTATTTATTATTACAATCCCTAAAGCCCTCCCCAAGCCCATAGTTGTCTATGCATAGGAATGTCACAGAAGTGATCATGTGTTGTTTTGGTCCAGGTCAAAATCAAATGTCTAAGAGGCAGTGATAAGAGTCAGTAGTTACTTTATCCATGAAAAAGTATTAAACAATGAATAACCCAACCATAGATAGTCCTCTGAATCCGCTTTCACAGATGAGCTAACTTGAGCAAACTAACACCTCCTTCCAGGTACTGGTCATTGGAGACATAAATAGTATTTATAAATTAAAATATTGAAAACATTTAGGATGCTGTGCAGGACACCTCTGTTAAATCTGGCTTCTAATTATCAGGAGGTATATTGTGTGAGATTTGGGGGCAAAGGTTGGGGCAACCACTGTGTGGCTGTATTGTTTGATCATTTAGAGCATGTCTACACTGCAAAATTAAGTTGATTTAATGTAAGTTGACATACAGCCGCCACAGTAATTAAGTCAGTCGTGCGTGTCCACACCACATGCTCATTATGTCAGTGGAGTACATCCTCACTAGCAGCGCTTGCATCAATGCACAGAGCAGTACACTATGGGTCACTAACCCCCTGTACATCTAGCCACACAGGGTTTTGGGAAAGGCTTGTAACGCCTCATGGGACCAAAACATTGTCACAGGAGGGAATGGGAACATAGCTTTGACTCCCATGATACAGTTTCTTCTCTCCCTCCCTCCCCTGATATCAATGGCAAACCACCCATACTTTCTCTTGCCTTTTTTTTTTGAAAGCCTGTCTTATCCACATGTAAGCCATAGGCCAAGAAGCATGGAACCTGCTCAACTGTGCATTCTTGTTGTGAGCATTACAAACACCTCGTTCCTTACCCTGCAGTATTTCCAGAGCCGAGACAGGAGCGGCCACCCAGAACATTGAGATGTCATGCAAGCAGCCCTGCTGCAAGCCAAAGAACAAAACAATTCACGATAGCTGCGGCAGTCATGCAGCAGCTGAACAAGGTGGAGTGCCGTTTTTGGTCCAGGGGAAACAAGCACTGACTGGTAGGATCACATCATTATGCAGCTACAGGATGAGGAGCAGTGGCTGCAGAACTTTTGAATGCAAAAGGCCACTTTCCAGGAACTTTGTGCAGGGCTTTCCCTAGTCCTGAAGTGTAGCAACACTAAAATGAGTCCGGCTCTGACAGTGGAGAAGCGAGTGGCAATCGCTTTCTGGAAGCTTGCAATGCCAGACTGCTATCAGTCAGTGGGGAATCAATTCGGAGTTGGTAAATGCATAGTGTGAGCTGTTGGGATCCAAGTGTGCAAGGCCATTAATCAACTTCTGCTAAGAAGGGTAATGACTCTGGGCAACATGCAGGATATAGTGGATGGTTTTGCATTGATGAGGTTAGTAACTGCAGTGGGGTTGGGGTTGATAGATGGCATGCGTATCCCTGTCTTGGCACCAGACCACCTTGCCAAAGAGTACATAAACCATAAGGGATACTTTTAAATGGTTTTGCAAGTGCTGGTGGATCACAGGTAGTGTTTCAGTCACATCAACATGGGATGGTTAGGAAAGGTGCATGATGCGTCTCTTTACGAACACAGGTCTGTTCAGAAAGCTGCAATTAGGGACTTTCTTTCCAGATCACAAAAAATCACTGATTATGTTGAAATGCCAATAGTGACCCTGGGAGACCCAGCCTAGCCCTTGCCCCATGGCTTATGAAACCATATACCAGCCACCTGGACAGCAGTAAGGAGCAGTTCAACAGGCTGAGCAAGGGCAGAATGGTGATGGAATGTGCCTTTGGACATTTAAAGGGTTGCTGGCGCAGCTCACTAGGTTAGACCTCACTGAAAGAAATATCACCATAGTTATCGCTGCCTGCGGTGTATTCCATAATACCTGTGAGGCAAAGGGAGAGAAGTTTGCATGGGCGTGGGAGCTGGAGGCAGATAGGTTGGCAGTTAATTTTGAGCAGCCATTTACCAGAGCAATAAGATCCCAGCAAGGAGCTCTGAGTCTCCAGGAGGCTTTGAAAACCCATTTCAGTAATGAGCCACAGTAATGTATGCTGCTTATCTGCATTGCGCCTTCCCATACCATCCCTCAGTTTTCCTGTACCTCCCTCCCCAAACTCCTATGACTGGAAAAAATAAAGAGCATTTCATTCTTGAAACTTTTACTTTTATTGCACACACATGCAGAAACTGAAAAAACAGGAAAATAATTTAACCTTGTGCAAACGGTGTGATAATATTGGAAGGGGAGAAACCATGTCAGCTTGTCTGTCAAAGTACAATTGTCTTGACCATCAAATGTCTTTGAATGGCCAACTTTTGTTCTTGGTACCCTTCCCCAGGGTTGAGTGGAAGAGATACTGCACCTTCCGACCCACCCCCACCTCCAGGAATGTTTGGGAGAGGGTGATTGGGAACAGGGCGATGCTTGCAGACAGTTCTGCAGGGACTGTAGAGGGAGTCTAGCCTCAAGCTGCTGTTCTTGAAGCTCAGCCAGATGCCTCAACATAACTGATTGGCATAATCCACAGCATCTCTTCCTGCATGACACGCTCATGCTCCTGGGATGCTCTCCTGCTCTCCAACTCCATGTCCAGTTTTTCAGACAATGAAATCCTCCAAGCTCTTAGCTCCATCTCAGCTGTCAGAGGTGTTTGTTATCTCACTGAACATGTCATCATACATCCTCTTTTTCTGCCTTCTAATCTGCAAAAGCCTCTCAGACAGTGTGGAGGATGTGCTGAAGGCCAAGCTTTCCACTATAAGGCATGCAAAGTACAAGGAAACCATTGACAGTGCATTCCCTGGGTCTAGTGCAAGGTTGCTATTTTAAAAACACTCCCCTTATTAAACTCAAGTGCAAGTCAGAACACGCTCAGAATCCCTAGCTATTCAATGAACCGGTTTGCTGTTCCAGCCATGGTGAATATGGCCCTGCAGTATGGGCGATGGGTCTTGTTCTGTAACTTGTGGCAAACCCACGTCGGGAGCACAGGTGGGCAGGTGGACAATGCCTTCTTCCCCCTAGAAATATGGACATTGCTTTGAGACCAGGGACCAGCATTAAGCCTCCCAAATTGCTGTCTTTGTCCAACTTGTTGTGGGTGGGTGGGGGGTTGAGGCCATGAGAGAACACAGGAAGTCCATCCCTCCTTCCCTTAAAGCTGCTGGTAGTAGTAGTCCTGGACTTGCAGAATCTGAGGTCAACATTGATTCCTGCCAACCAAACCACCAGCATGCTAGGAAAAGCGTGGCTGAGGGACCCGGAAGTCACCATGGGTGGTGGATCACATGCTCTATTGTTTACGAACACTTGTAATGAAAACTTCCACCGTTTCTTCTATGTGAGATCAATCTCCTGAGGATAACAAAGGTGGCAAGGGAGCAGATGCTGCAAGTGTTTGGATATAGACCTGGTCCTTATGCTGCTAGGCTGTGTACCAGAATGATGCCAGCAGAGTTAATACTGGAGTGGCATGGGGAAGTGTCCTACTGTGGTGGAAGAAATAAGGCAGCCCTCCCCAGAAACCTTCTTCAAAGGATGCAGAGTACCTCCATGAAAGTTTCCTAGAGATCTCCATGAAGGATTGCCAGGGCATCCCTGTGCACATAACCAGTCTTTTCCGGCGGGGTACCCTCTGTGTAGCTGGAGCAGCCACTGGGAAGCAGATACCCACAGCACCTCACTTTTTCTTCAGATTAAACATAAAATATAAGAGCATGTAACCCCTACAATTCGATTGGAATTGCCTATACACCAGAGGTGCCTTCCCCAGCATCATGCTTGGACATCATGCTGTCCTGTGACCAGCTAGGCTCCAGGGATACAGACAGCTCCTGGTTCTCAGGGAGAATGGATCCATGACTTGCCTTTCTCCCTGTCTCCTCCTCCTCTTCTTTCTCATCTAGAATGCCCACCTTGTTGTTGCCTG
The DNA here is from genome assembly GCF_965152275.1 of Natator depressus. Lineage (NCBI taxonomy): Eukaryota > Metazoa > Chordata > Testudines > Cheloniidae > Natator > Natator depressus. Next base: position 23,261,665 of record NC_134245.1, read on the forward strand.
AGATGGCCGTGGACTCAGACTCATGGGAGGTGTCCATACGGCATTTGGGGGTAGTGGTGGGATTGCCACCAAGAATCGTATGCAGCTCATTGAAGAAGCGGCATGTCTGTGGTGCAGAACCAGAATTACTGTTCGCCTCCCTCGTCTTCTGGTACACCTCCAAAGTTCTTTGATTTTCATGCAGCACTGCTGCATCTCCCTACTGTAGCCCTTGTCCCCCATGCCTCACGCAATCTTTGGATAGATGGCTGCATTTCTTCTATTGGATCGGAGCTGTGCTTGCACAGATTTTTTTCCCCACAGACCAATAAGGTCCACCACCTCCTTTGTACTGGATCTGGAGCACATTTGGGGCACTGAGTCACCATGATCAGCTGGGCTGGTGAGCTCTCCCTGCTGATCATACAGCAAATGGGAATTCAAAAGTTCCTGGGGCTTTAACAGGGAAGGGGCTGTTTCCTGTATTCCTGGCTGCTGTGCAGCGGAGTTGAATGCAATCTCCAGAGTGGTCACAACTGAGCATTGTGGGACATCTCCTGAAGGCCAATTCAATCGACTTACAAAACGCTGTGTCCACACTGCCTGTTGACTCATCAACATCGTATTAAGCGCCAATGAAGGTGGAGTAATTAAGTTGATGTTACAGGCGAGTTAGGACGGCAGAAGGGACCTAGTAGTGTAGTAGTGTACATTAGGTCAACATAAGGTGGCTTCTGTCAACCTAAGTTTGTAGAGTAGATCAGGCCTCAGTTGCACTTGTGCTTAGATATTCATTGACTGGCACATTATATAAAAAGAAGTACTTTACGAACTTGGTGATTTTCATAGCATTAGATACAATCTATCCCATTAGTACTTTTGAAACATATGGGGGGAAAGGAGTGGGTGAGGGGGATACTGTAACAGAGTAGTATCTTTCATTTTGGAAGTCACTATGTTTTGAAATCTCCTCTGAAATCCACCTCTTAGAGAAGGATGGTCAATGCAGGCTCCAAACCAGGTTTGCTTATTCATTTCCTTCCCAAGGGAAAGTTATTTCTTGACTACCATGTTGTGAAACTTCCAGCAACAAATAACCCTTTCACAGATCTCACTCTCTCCTCCCCATCCATGCCTGATGAGTCGCTACAAGTACTCAAAGCATAACTTGGTAGGAGCTGGTGGATGCTCGGAAAGGAAAACAGGTGGCAGATCATCTGCTGTGTCATACTTTGTAATTCTTATACATTTCTTCATTCTCATGAAGATTATGCACCTAATCTAACGCTCCTAGCACTCTGGGACCACCAGAAGTGGCAGAGATCCCATTACAGACTTCCTCTATCTCTGCAGCTTTGTTTAGAAAATATAAAGTGGATTAGTACAGACAAGTAACTTAACCAAAATGTCTGTCAAATTTATCTATGTCATTTGTATTGCTCCCATCACTCTAGTATCTAGGACCCATGTTTTGCTGATCCTTGTGGCATACAGCATCCTTGACTCTCTGTAAAGATCCTCTGCTGAGGAACTGCATTTGAGAGGGTCATTTGGAACACACAAGTAATGTCACTTTCCCCTGCTAAAAACTCTCCCAAGATATTACAAATGTCATGAGGCTATATCCAATACAGGGGCTCTAAGAGAGGACTTCCTCTAATATTTTAAATTATTAAAAACACACTTAACATCTTAATGCATGGTTTCTTCTCGGTCCAGAAAAACATGATTTACTTTCAGCATGAAAAAGGTGCATGTGTGAGACAGATCAAACTTCATAAAATTGCAGTCACAACAAGCAAGTCTCTCAGCAACCAACCTATTAATAGATTATTGTAACTCTTTCTGGCTAAGGCGTATATTCCTTTCCACTGCCATATGCAGATAGCCAAACAGTGATACAGAATGAAAGGGGGAAGCCAAAAGAAAGTCTTTGTTTGATGTGTTAAATGTACAATCGTTTGAGACTAAGCCTATGGAAGCATGGGACAATAATGTGACATAGCAAGTAATAAGGGAAATGGAAAATTACATAACAAGTCATAAGGAAAATGGAAATGGAAAATTGAGCTTTTACACAGACTGCCCATCTATGCTTGGAAACTCTGTCCTTTCAAAACTGACAATCACCTCATCTGTAGATACTCTAACACAGTGGTTCTCAACCTGCGGCCCATGGGCTGCTTTTGGCCCAATCAGCACATAACCGCAGCCCATGTGACATCCTCAGGGCCATACAACTGGTACATTATTGTGCAGCTGCAGCCCACATCGCACATAAAGAGCTACATATGCGGCCTACAGTGGTAAATAGGTTAAGAATCACTGCTCTAACAGATGGGTAGAAATCTACACCATGTATGAGCATCATGTATGATGAATTATTCCAAGTCAAGAACTTTAATATGGCTCTCCTTTTAAGCTTCCATGCTCATGGTTAAAGAATATAAATTACTAATACAACTCAAGCAGTATACTAGATTGAAATCCAAAATGGGGAAAAAATGTTTGGTGTGAACATGTAAAGTTAGTGTTTGGCTCCTTATCTCAGTGATCTGCATGAAAATACAGAGAGAGGTATTAGAATGGAGTCTCTACTTCACCTTTGCCTTGTACAGCACTGGACACAAATGATTCTGCAGGACAACATTTGTGCTGGACAGGTCAAAAGGTTGAGACATCCTGTACTGCGTGCTTCCATGAGAAAAAGACCTGCTCAAAATTTCTGCCAAACAGCCCTAAAGCATTAGTTTCTTCCAATTTCCTGAATTCCCAGAGAAGGAAACAAAACAGTAATTAGTTCAGATTTATTTCAACTCTCTCCTGAAGTTAATGGCTATTTAAATAACTATGAACAATGTGACAGTGCTGAACGCTGGTATGTGTGCTTATTTGGGAAGGTGCTTTGTACTGTAGATCTGAATTAGCATGTGTGTCATACTGAATGACACAACAATTATCATTGCAAATATCCAGGTTTAGTGAATAATAAAGAATAAAATCCCATATACACAGCTAGAAAATGTCAGGTTTACAGCAATTAGCTCATTTGCATGTTTTAAATCAAAGCAGCATTTGAGTAATACAAATGTATATTCATATCTTAACTTAGCTAACTACCATTTCAAAGCCCTCAAAAATTAACAATACTCAAACATTTTGAATACACACACACAACACACACAGAGCCAAATCTACGCCTACGACAGTCTTACTAAGTCAAAATTCCCATGGACTTCAATGGAAGTTTTGCCTGAGTGAGGAACAGAAGAAGTTACCTATATATAGCATCTACGTATTTAGCAACTCTTTGTTCTTCAGCTCAGAAATTGTATGCCAAATTCCACTTTGAAGCAAGTTATTCAGCTATGATATAAAAACTGGATTAATATAATTGTAATGAAAACGCCAAAAGAACTCAAATTACTATATATAATGACTTAGTCAGAGCCTCTATAATAATATCCTGTAATTTAGGAACTTAACTCTATGGCTGAAATCCTGAGGCCCTGGGAGGGGTTACAGCAAAAACTCCTAGCCCAGTAGAATTACTGTGGTTCTGCTGCACAGGTAGGGAGAATGAAAAGCAGCGGTGGAGCAAAGAAGATTCTGCAGGCCATTATATATCATGAAAAAGCATGGTGGGGCCAAATGTGTCAAGTAGGTCCACAAATTGTACAGAGCTCTTGTCCTACAAACATGCATATGGCGGTGGGGAATAGCAGCTTATGTTCACTACTTATGTGCATATGCCATGGTAACAGATGTGCAGCAGATGAGCGCTGGCTGCTACAGACTGGGACTGAGGATTCCATTCCCAGTTACACATGCTATGTCCTCTTTTCTAACATTCCTCACCTCCATTGTGTTCCAGCTTACACATTCTAAAATTCTAATGTAGACAAGTTGAATTTTAGCATGTAAACAGCTGGCTGAGTTAAAGCCTGGGGTTCACTTAAAACTTGCTTTTTCTATGCTACGGATTTTTAACATGTTAGTTAAAACATGTTAGTGATTACATTTTTAAAATTCATCCAGCTAGTGTGAACAGGTCCTACGTGAAAGGAGAACGAGGTCCCACGCAGTTCTAATAAGTATGTAAATGTTATAATTCTGTTAAACAGGCAAAAGAAGGTATAGAATCTAGTTCACTCTCCCAGAGCTGTGTTACTTCTGAAGAGGAGTAAAAGAAAAAACAACTTATTTTTTGTCAATAAACTAGGCAGATATGATTCAGTATATAGAGGGAGATCCGTTGAGCAAGAATGTGTCATTTTTTACAGATCACATTTTAGCAGATCCATACTTCAGCATCTCCCTTGTCAATTCCAAAGTAGCAGCATCTAATATCTTTTTTTAAATCAGCTATTCAGTTGCATGGAGATCAAAGGTAAACTAGCATATCTCATTTAGAAGGAGAGCTGAAACCCTTAAATGAACAGCTTTAGTGAAAATGAGAAAATCTAATTTTGTTACTTAAAACAACACTATTAGTGACTACAAATTACACATTTGCTTTGCTTTAGCTCAGTAAGAAATTCCTAGATTGTCTACCCCATATTATTTATGGTTCAATGATTTACATGGGAGTTTAGGAATGTCAGTGTGTGAGAACAGAACATGCAATATTCAGCTGCAAACACAGATAATGAATTAGGGTAACCCTCACCTTTGTTGTCACAGAGTCGCTTAACCTGTTCAGTTGGTTTAAAAATGATGATTCTTGACTGTGTTAATGCAGTTATAATGTTCTGTTCAAATTAAATTCCGGTTTGAATCTGAAATAAAGTAAGAATAAAAGTTCGTAGGAAAGGAACATGACAATTTATTCTACATTTGTCATTAATTAACACAATGAATAAGTGACTCTGAAATCCAGCTTGTAGAAATTTTAGATACATTCAATATTATTACAGAAGACTGCTGAGTTATTATAGATAGTATTAAGATCCAAAAAATTTTAAAAAGCCAGTTCCGTTTTAATCTATAAGTTGGTAATCACTTTTGTATATGTGCTAACAATGCACACTACATATGTTTTATTGACCCTATTGTGCACCAGTTCATTAACCACAGCTGCTCTTGATGTGCACAAATACAGGACGAAGACATACAGACAGACAGAGAATGAGCTACAACAATATAAAGAATCAGAGGGGTAGCCATGTTAGTCTGGATCTGTAAAAGCGGCAAAGAGTCCTGTGGCACCTTATAGACTAACCAGACATATTGGAGCATAAGCTTTCATGGGTGAATGTCACATGCATCCGACGAAGTGGGTATTCACCCACGAAAGCTTATGCTCCAATACGTCTTTTAGTCTATAAGGTGCCACTTGAACAATATAAAGAGAAGATCTGGGGCCAAAGTAAAGAGGAGTGGGTGCTCTAAAACTATAACTTTGTTTAACTGTACACAAGATAAAGCAAAAAGAAAAGGAGTACGTGTGGCATCTTAGAGACTAACAAATTTATTTGAGCGTAAGCTTTCGTGAGTTACTAGCTAGTTATTAGCTTACCTAATAGCTCACCTTAAGTGATCACTCTCGTTACAGTGTGTATGGTAACACCCATTGTTTCATGTTCTCTATGTATATAAATCTCCCCACTGTATTTTCCACTGAATGCATCCGATGAAGTGAGCTGTAGCTCACGAAAGCTTATGCTCAAATAAATTTGTTAGTCTCTAAGGTGCCACAAGTACTCCTTTTCTTTTTGCAAATACAGACTAACACGGCTGCTACTCTGAAACCTGTCATTATGAAAGATAAAGCAGTTTCATTGCAGATATTTATTAGAAAATCAGGTACCAGTCAAAGAATGGGGAGATGAAGTAATATCAGTCTCTTATTTAAAATACTGCTCAAGGGAATTTTAGATGATACTACTGGCAACAACTGGCACCTTGCCCATAATGGTGGAGCTTTACAAGTGATAGCACAATGGTAGCAAATTTTAATGTTGATTTTAATGGGATTTCTCAGGTGCAGAAAGTTATTCACATTCATTCCTTGAGTGCTTTGCTGGCTTAAGACCTAAGGTCCTGATCCAGGGCCCACTGAAATCAATAGGACCTTTTCATTAACTTCAAGGGGCTCTGTGTCAGGCCTTAAATGTATAACTAGTACAAAAGTGTTGAAATGTGCTGTGCTGATCTGATAGTATCAATAGGGTAAGCATCTGAGAATTTTCATTATTATTTCAGGGTGGTCAGTGTTGAACCCAAAGAGGGATGCAATCAGAAAAGCCTAGAATATATATACACATCACTTAAAACATGGAACTACTCACAAATAATTGGTTTAGAAAGATTTTCCATTCCTCACCTCTCTCTTTTCCAGTCTGGAAAAGCTTCCCCCCTCTGATCCTTGCATTCCATCCCCCACATCCTCAAACAGTTTTTTCCTTAATATTTTTAAAGTAAAATATTTTTTAAAAATACTTCTCATACCTTCCTTTGCATTTGTCATTAAAATGAAATTGATTACACATAAAAACAATTTCATTTTTAATGTTTCCAGATTATACTCATTAAGGGCCCAATTCTGCTGCCCTTATTCAGGTTGAGTAGAACCTTACATTGCAAATTACCCCATTGACTTGATTGGAATTTCTCGTAAATGTAATAAAATGGGAATTTTTCCATTGACTTCAATGGGTTTTGGGTCATGCTTGATATGAGTAACAGTAACCAAATGCTGATTGGTTAATGATATTTTTTTAAATAAAACACATTTCCTTACCTATGTTACAAATATCCCCATATATTACTAAAAGTGAAGGAATTTTAACAATGTGACCTTTTTAATTTAATTTCTCTCAGAATGAATGCTGAATGCACTGGTCAATTTTACTTTTGTTTGTAATTAATTTCTCGACCGCTTAATTTGTAGGTTTTCATGAAATGGAAAAATTCTGTGATAGGTTGCAAACACTGCAAGGGCATATTTATTTGTTAAAAAAAAGTTTCTACTTGAATTTAGAAGAAAAACATGGAGTTATTTCTATTTATTTTAAATTCTGTAAAATACTGTTTTTAGAAAACCATTATTTTGGGTCATAAATGACTGGTAGCATCTCATTAGGAAACAAGGAATTCTTCTATATGCTACATCAATAAAGTACTACAGGATGCAGCCGTAATAGGCCATAACACGGGAGCCTGCCAGAGTGCTGCTGCAGTTTTTTGGCTATTGTTACAGAATACAGTAGTACTTTTATAAGATTGATAAGGGTCATGTGAATGCTTGTGTAAGATAGACTGACTGTATTTCTCACAATATTTAACAGCTCAGGAATATAAGGAAAAAGTCTTTGTGAGCCACCTACTGTTTGAAATTAAACCTCACAGTTCTTGGAAATGAAATTTTTGTTAATCAAAAATTATTTCCTGGAGTTAGACACGTCTTCAAAATACACAGTTAAGTCCTCTTTTTCTGTCATTATACTCAATTGATAATATATCTTTATTGCATAGCCAATCTATTGATGTTGATCATCTTCCTCAGCTAGACAATCACAATTTTAAAGAGTACAATATTCCAACTTGGTGATTTTTCTCAAATGTTGCTAAATGAACATTTTATAATATCTGTGAAACATGTTGTCATTTTAGTAACAGTATCAACAACCTTTCATCATTAATTAAGTAATTAGATTCCCTTAGAAGACTATAGGGATTAATTTTTGGGTGGATCAGAATTTCAGGAACAGTACATAGACACTGATTTTAAGAAAAAAGAGTAAGTGACAAACAGCCTATAAATAGGAATTTCAGGCTTCTCTGGGGCAACCGCCAAGTTTCTTAGAACATCAGAGTTCCTCACATGTTCAACAGTACCTAGAAATTTTAAAATAGATAAGGCCTAAATAATGTATAAACATCAGCAATATGAAATATTTGACCGTGTAGTATAACAAAAAAGAGATGTATATTAGAATAAAATCTTTAACCCTTCAGTGACTTGGTTTCTCTAAGAAAAGTGTAAATAACTGATAATAACTAGGGTGTGTGGGATGAAAGGGGAGAATATCACAGCTCTTCTAGACCCAGTCTGACCAAAGGATCTCACGCCATTAAAGACATCGTATTCACTGTTTTCTCTCTAGTGCTTGACTCCTCCACTCTCTGTCCCTTACAGGTTGGTCAAATTCCTAGAATATTACCCTGCTTATAAACCTCAGGAGCCTTTGCACCAAGCATAAATAATGGGTACTAGTGCAAAAGCTATTTGGCATACAGTGAAAGTTACCTGACATGTTATTAAACAAATGGGGTCTGATCTCACAGTGATGTAAATCAGGAATAATTCCATTTAAGTGAATTCAGTTACACCAGTCTAAAACCATGAGATCACAATCAGGCCCATGTTATTAAATCAGACACAGTGTAAGTGATATTGGGCTGGATTCACCATTGTGTTACTCCAGTTTTACATCAGCGTAACCATTGATGGACATACTGATATGAAAGTGGGCTAAAGCACTGGTGAATAATGCCTAACATGTTTAAGATGTCCCATATAAAGTTTGTAGCCAACTGAGTCTCTTAAATGTTGAAGGTCCTTAGGAATCTTCTTAAGGATGATATAAAAATACTGTAAGTAGTTACCAAATTAGATTTGTTTCTACTAATTCAAATAATAGTCACAAATGGTTCATTACATTTATAGCATGTGTAACCCTCACCTGTTGGGTGTGGCACTCTGTCCCATTCTAGTAGTTCCTAGATCAGCTAGAGATCGAAGAGTCTACTGCAGCCTTGGCTAACAGAGATGTGTCTTTTAGTTCATGCAGTAGAGGCTCATGTGTTAAGCTCCAGAGATCACAGGTTTGATCCTGGCCTACAATGACCAGGGTCTGTCAGTGTTACACATGCATGCTCTTTGTGAACCAAATTACATCCAGAGCTACACAGGTGCAACTCCCACTGACTTCACTGACAGTTGCACCCATGTACTGGAGTGTGAAATCTGACTTTATGTTTAGTCTAGCACGCAATAGCCGCAAAATGTTGTTTCATTTCTCTGACAACTATGACACATTCCATGTTCTTCCTTTTGATCCCTCTGTTCACAAGCAATTAGGCCTAAATGTTAAAAAAAGTCACTCAGTTGTGGAGTGCTCCACTTGAGCCATCTTCAAGAGGCCTGATTTCCAGAAAAAGCTGAGCACCCAGACTCTGAAAACAGGGCTTTTTAAGATCCCTCAGGTTGAGCACACAAAAACCGAGACACTCAAAATCATTAGTTACTTTTGAAAATTTAGGCTGTATATATTAGAGACCATTTTTAGGAGAAACATAGTTAATCATAAAATGTACTGAAAGATTTAGATCCAGGCCTTTGGGCAGTTTGAAAAGCAGTTCATCCACAAAAATGGTACTTAAGACTCTGTGGACCTATTATTGTGTGTAAAAAGATTAAAGAACTAATTTTACTTAATAATAATTTAAATTCCCCATTAAAATATTCAGATATCATGGAGAAGATCAATCAACCTGTGAATTATTCTGAAAAACTGCTTCTGTACCTTCATGCTTTCAGCTACGAAACAGTCCAGCTTGCATCAAAGAAGCATCAATACGTATTACCGAAAAATACACAAAAAAAGCAAATAGACAGCTGACTAGACAACAATGAGATAAAAACCAAAACACTGTGCTTCATGCCTCCAGATTCTTTTAATGGGCCAAACTCTCCTTCTGTCTCTTGAAACTCATAATGTAATTGTCAGTGATTGCAATGATACCTTCTCATGACATAAAAACTCATCAACTGCAGGCTCATTGCTAATAAACTTGTTTAAAACAACTTATTAAGACATAACCTTTAAGTGTGTGAGAAAACAATATGCAATCAAACATGCAGTATAAACAGCTATGAAGCCAAAACAAAATGTTAGGATTGCCGCAGCTTCCTCTGAGTGAATCAAAGCATATGGTGGTATAATGGAGCATGAATTTACAGCAACAGAGATGTACAATATAGATTAAAGCTTCATCTGCGAGGACATACTGCACAGCAAAAAACAACAATTATTGTGTTTGCTGCTTTATATTTTAATGATCAACAAAGGAGCTTTGGTAGAGCTAGGGCTCCCTCTGCTGAATGCATCCGATGAAGTGAGCTGTAGCTCACGAAAGCTTATGCTCAAATAAATTGGTTAGTCTCTAAGGTGCCACAAGTACTCCTTTTCTTTTTGCGAATACAGACTAACACGGCTGCTACTCTGAAATCTGCTGTTAGTATGATGATAATAAAGCTTCCTCAAAATCATCAGCAGAAATGTGCCCTCCTGATAACACTTTTCTTTTAAATTCAAAGAAGCAAGAGCAGGCCCAACAGGAAATCAGCAGTATATACTAAGCTAACTCTGAGAATGGACACAGGACTTCAGGTCTTGTGCAGGATAGGAATGTGAGTGACTCTAGCTCCGCTGAAGGAAAATCAAAACTTTTTCTCCCTTTCCCTCTCTCCTCCTTCACAGCTAGTCATAATAAGCTACTGAATTGCCCCTCCTGCTGTAATAATTACAAAGAAATAGAACAAACAAACAAAAAATTCTCTACTAGTTGCTTTCCCATCCACTGCAGGAATTTTTAGTTCAAAGCACCAAAAAGCAAACAATTTGATACCCTGTATAACTGATTTTTGTTATATTATTACCTCCTGAATTTCTATAGAAATATTAATCTTTAAAAACTTGTAGCTCTTTCAGTCTCTGAAGAGCTGCCTGTTTGATAATCGGTATCTCAGATGGAATAATATCTAGTGCCAAATGCGTTCCACATTTGGCCCATGATAACTCCCAAATTAGGACATCTACACCAGCACTTTACATTGTTGCAACTTTCTCACTCAGGAGTTTGAAAAAATACCCCCCTCAGCGCTTCAAGTTTCAGTGCAGCATTGCAAGTGGCAGCGTAGACAGTGCTCTTGCCAAATTAGAGATCTTGATCAGTCATGCATCATCACTTGTGTTTTGTGTAGCACGGATTACACCATCACCAGGTGGAATGTGTCCATAATAGCCACTTTGAATTGGTATAAGTGCTACCTTACACCAGCTCAGGTGCGGGCTGGTATATTTATCAGCTTTCCATGCCTTATTAGATCTGGAGGGTGAGAAGCAGCTAGTAGCTGAGGGGCTGTTAGGAGCATAGCTACCAGCTGAGTTCTTCCTACCCTCCACTGGGTGCTGAGATATAGTATCCACAACAGTCCAAAGATGGATGTGGAGTTCCTTGGCCAGAGCGGGCATAATGGGGTGCGTGTGTGTGTATGTGAGGCGAATCATGCCCTGTGGGAAGCCTGGCTGCCTGGAGAGTATATCAGGGAAGGGGTGTAAATGGCACCAGTAGCAGATATTGCAGTGTCAGCCAGTGATCCACATGTGGAAATGAGGCTTGGGGAGAGCATTTCTGAAGTGGTATGGGAATCTAAAGGGGGGCGATGCTGAAGGAGCCATGGCCTGGTGGGGACAGAGAGGTGACTCAGCCATCAAAATAAGGAAGTTTATTATCTGAGCAGTTCTGAGGATGGAGACTGATGGTGACTTTGAGGCTTTACCCTAGTGGTTCTCAAACTTTTGTACTGGTGATCCCTTTCACATAGCAAGCCTCTGAGTGTGACCCCTCCTTATAAATTAAAAACACTTTTTATTTATTTAACACCATTATAAATACTGGAAACAAAGCAGGGTTTGGGGTGGAGGCTGACAGCTCATGACCACTGTTCCCTCTAAGCTGTGCGCATGTGTGCGCACAAACAGATCCTAAACCCCACGCACATGGCGAAACACTGTGCGCACAAAAATTTGCACAGAAGCACAACAATTTGTACAGAAGAAATTTTTTGTGCACACGGCCTGTCAAAATTTAGAGGGAACATTGCTCATGACCCCCCATGTAAGAACGTTGTAACCCCCTGAGGGGTCCTGACCCCCAGCTTGAGAACCCCTGCTTTACTTCTATAAATTATAGGGGTAACTTCAACCACATGAGGTCTCCCTATGAACCCAGCAAAGCCCTTCTGCAAGTGGGTGCAAGGTGCATTTCAGTCAGCTCAGGGACACTACAGACAACGATTTCTCTAGTGTCGGCATACCAAATTCAATGGATATAGCCAGTCACAGACTGGCTGTATATTGGCCAGAAAAATGGATGCAAGTAGCCCGCTGGCGGAGTGTAACCTGCACCCCTGTGGCACTGAGAGGGCCAGCTCCGCCGGTACGGCGCAGCCACGATGCACCAGGCCCTGGGCGGAATCTATCAGCACAACCAGCTCGTCGGGGCCTACGCGATGCCAGTGGCCGCGCGAGGGGCAGAGCTGGGCTGGGCTGCCGAGGCTCGGGGAGAGTTTGAAGGGGAGGCAGCATGCCGGGCAAGAGGAGGAGGGCCAGGCCCGGTAACGCGCCCCTGGGCACTGCGGCGCCTATGGCCGTGACGACGCTCCGAGAGGTGAGATTCCCCCGGAGGCGGAGTCCCCGGCCTTAGCCCGAGGTGGGGGATGTGGGAAGCTGGCCCCACCCGCTCACCCCTTACATCTCGCTCGGCCAGGTCCTGCTAGCACCTCCCCTCAGCGCCCATTTCCCGCGCAATCCCTCATCCCACCGGCTCTCGGCTGGCAGCCTGACAGGGCTCTCGGCAATGGATTGGCAGGGTCTCGGACTGGGGCGCATGCGCACTGTGTAGTGAGCGGCCCCGCCGGTTACCCCGCGCTGTCCCACCCCCTCGCCACCCCCAGCCATGGCGGACGAGGAGCTGGAGGCGCTCCGCAAGCAGCGGCTGACTGAGCTGCAGGCTAAGCATGGGGTAAGGGGCTGGCACCGCTCGTGGACACGCACCATGGACTAGTTCCCCCTCCGCCTTGACAGCCCCCACCGCTACCTCCTCAGCTTCCTCTCCTCCGGTCCCGACAGCCCCATTCAGCCCCCCTCCCCGGGGACCCGACAGCCCCCACCGTTGCCTCCTCAGCCCGCCTACACCCCACGGCCCTGGCAACTCCTCTCAGCCCACCGCTCCCCAGGGCCCTGACAGTCTCCCTGCTCGGGCCCAAAAGCTCCCCCGACACCCCTCTCCGGTCCCCTCCGCTAGCCTCGACAGCCCCCCTTCACTGGGTCCCATGCACCGCTCAGCCTCCCCAGGGCCCAGATTAGGGTGACTTGCTGCCCCCTATTTGAAAGGAGGTCCCTTGACCATTTTAAACATTAAATTGAATGTTATGATAATTGCATCGTGTACACGAAGGAAGTAGAAAAGTACACTTGGGAGAAAAACACTAGATAGGCTAAGGGAAATGGTGTTTCCCTAAAATGACCTTTAAAATAAAGCGACCATTATTTTCATCTGACAAAGGTGGTCCCCTTAGCCCACCCATACACCCTGGGCCCAGACCACTCCCTCCACACCTTATCTGCCTCCCCAGGGACCAGACAGCTTCTCCAGACACCTGATGCCCAGTCCTTGTAACCCAGATGGCCTTTTGCCAGCCTCCCCCTCTCCTTCAGGGCCCATGCGGCTCTCTGCCCTACCCCTCATCACTTCCAACAAACACCAGCAGCCCCCATTCCCCTATTCAGGCTCCAAGGAGCTCGTCTGGGCAGTTTCCCCACCCTATTTCAACTCCTGTTCCCTTGGTCCTCCACCCAGTGCCCAAGCAGTATCTGTCTCTTCTTTCACCACCAGCAGACATGTTGCACGGTTCCCTTGGTTTTCTGAAAGGCCAGTCCGTGTTTTTCAGAACTGACGTATTGAATGAATTAAAAGAGTAAACGGAAGCAAACCTGCATTGCTAGAAGGGTTTTAAGAAACTGGAGTTATAGAATAACTTATATATCATTGTCTTTGTGAAATACTTGGCAGGGGAATATAAATACCAAATTGGGTAATGGGATGGCCAAAGGAACTATTCATGTACAGTGTAACTAATGGAAATCTGCTTTAATCACGTCTGATTCTTCTTCCTCTTCCATTAATCTGTGTTTAATAACTTTCTTCTAAGAAATTAACAGGCTGGGAAAAGAACTTGAAGAGATGTAACCTGTGAAATCACTTTCTTTGAATAAAACATTCTGTTAAAATAGAACAGGGCTACTGTATTATGTACATAATTTTATTTTGAAAAATTGCAAACAAAATTGTTACGTAGGAGAGAAGACAGACTTTTACAAATTGTTTAGAAAGCAACACTTTCAAAACCCTTTCTAGACAGGTTACCACTGTTGCTGCTGCTTGTAGTTTGTTCATAGGTTGGGAGTTTTGAAGATTTCAACTTTAATTGCAAGCCTAATTTAGGGAGTTTGATGTCTGTAGCTATGATCTACGGCAGGCTGTTGGTAAGCTCACCCTTCTGCCTTCAAAGATCACAAAGCTGGCCTTATGCCCCAAACCTGCAACTGCCTTTACCTGGGCGAATCCAGTTGCAGGATTAGGGTACAAGTTTGCTCCACCAGGACAAACAACCATGGATAACTCATCTGTTGGAGCAGGCACTTTACATTCTCAATGTCTAAACTATGGTAATTGTATTGTTGCAGGCTTGTCGGTCCCAGGATATTAGAATGACAAGGTGAGAGAGGTAATATTTTTTTTTATTGGACCAACTTCTGTTGGTGAGAGAGACAAGTTTTTGAGCTACACAGAGCTCTTTCTCAGGTCTGGAAAAGGTACTCAAGAGTACCACAGGTCTGGGAAAGAGTTCTGTTTAGCTCAAAATACTTGTATCTCTCACCAACAGAATTTGGTCCAATAAAAGATATTCCCTCGCCCACCTTGCCTCTCTTAACCATGGTCAGGCAGATAATTTCGCTTTAGCCGGCTTATTTTAAATTCCAGTGAAATACTAAGATCTGACATCCTGCACTGAGTGTTTTCTAAAGGGATTGCTAAAGTTTTTATAAAAAGAAAAGGAGTACTTGTGGCACCTTAGAGACTAACCAATTTATTTGAGCATAAGCTTGGTCTGTGTGTATAAAAACATCTTCTGTATTTTCCACAGTATGCATCCGATGAAGTGAGCTGTAGCTCACGAAAGCTTATGCTCAAATAAATTGGTTAGTCTCTAAGGTGCCACAAGTACTCCTTTTCTTTTTGCGAATACAGACTAACACGGCTGTTACTCTGAAACCTAAAGTTTTTATGTAATTCTTGTCTTACAGGACCCTTCTGGTGATCCAACGCAACAAGAAACCAAACAGAGGTATGAATGTGAGCTGTTGATTTTAGGTAGCATATTCATAGTCAAATGGTTTTGAATTTCTATCAGTTTATGTTTTTAAACATTAATTGCAGTTCCTTGAAACACTAAACTGGGTTATTTTGTTATAGAACAGCCAGTAAATCAACTGC
Source organism: Natator depressus (assembly GCF_965152275.1). Lineage (NCBI taxonomy): Eukaryota > Metazoa > Chordata > Testudines > Cheloniidae > Natator > Natator depressus. The sequence goes on from NC_134245.1 coordinate 23,276,992, forward strand.
TAATAAGTCAAGGGGTTTTATCTTTGGCTCTTCACTTATGCAAAATTTGGGAGTTTTGCCACAGATGCTTGGAATTGGGCCCTAAATTATTTAGAACCTGTGCCTGTTAGTGGGAACTGGATCAAATCTTTAGTTTGATTTTGTCGGGTGTTGTGGCTTTTTGGGGTTTTTTTGTTTTTACAATCTCTAAAAACATTCTTTTCCTACACCTCAGATAAACATTAAATTTTCTTCATTTTTGTGTTAATCTGTCATACGTAGCATCTGTACCTACTTGAATGATATGACTTTTAGTCCTTAAAAATAATTTTTTTGTTTTGATAATACAAAGTATTCAGCAGACTTGGTCATCTTGCAAGATGCTATGTCTGATGCTTGAAACCGTAGTTCTATTGTGTAACTGAATTTTCATTACAGGGAGGCAGAGATGAGAAATAGCATTTTAGCTCAAGTGCTCGATCAAGCAGCTCGTGCCAGATGTAAGCATCCATGTATTTTGCCATTAAATAAAAATTCTCATTTGTACTGTATTATGTCCCCCTAAATCAAGGCCTTAAATAGAATGCATAGGAGATAAATGCATTCTTTTATTTCATCTCTGATGATGGAAAAATAATCAGACTAATGCTGTGGATTTTCAAATCAATAATATTTTTTAAAAACTGATCATGAATACACACATGCTGAAAAGCAAATCCTCAGATGTGGTGGTTTATTCTAGTGGGAGCAGGAATTAGTGAATTTGTGCTTGTGAAAGGTGCCAAATTGATAGCCTGCTTAGTCTGAATTTCTCTGTTTATGGGGAGAGCATGTGAAAAGCATAGCAAGCAGAAGTGCCAACATCCCTATGCATCAGTGTATCTTAACCCTTATTTAGAGGGGCTCAGCTCTAGGAATGAGAGAATAAATCAGGGTCTCTGCCAAGACTGCATGCAAGGATGAGAGTTGTCATGAGGAGTTTTTGTGATACGGATGTTTGTTCATTAGTAAATTGAGGGTATGTCTACAATACAAACCTAAGTCGACCTATATTACCTTAATTTACAGCCACCGCAGTAATTACTGTGGTGGTGCATGTCCACACTACCCTCCAAGGGTTGGTGGCGCGTCCTCACCAGGAGTGCTTCCACCAACCTAAGAGGGGGAGTGTAGAGAGCTGAGAGCCCGGTATCTCAGCTTTGCTGGCAGCTCCCTGCCAGGAGCCTGGCTGCCCAACAGGCTCCTGGCAGGCTGCCCTCTCCCCCTTCTCCACTGGGGACAAGGCTGCCCAAGTGGTGCCTGCTGGAATCCGGGCTTCTCACCCTGGCTTCCATCTGGGAGTCGGGGAGCAGCTGGGCTATAGCTGCCTGACTTTCTTGCCATGAAATTGACAAGACAGCTGATGTAAGGGATGCAGTGTCTACACAAATACTGTCGCCCTAACTACACCAACATAAGCCTTACACCTCTCGTGGAGGTGGACTTGTTATGTTGGTGTAGTAGGGCATTTACATTGGTGGGAGGAAGGCTGTAGTGTGTACACTGACAGAATTAGGTCAACATAAGCTGCCTTATGTCGACCTGTGTACTGTAGACTACCAACTTATTTGTATGCCAAAGACCATCTATATAAAGTGGTAACAAATTGGTCACAACTGATTTAATTTAGATTTGAACCAGTACCTAGGAGTGAAAGGCATTTTCGTCCATTGCCAATTTCCCATAACAAGATTTTAATTTGTATGTATTAAAAATGGAGGTGGTGCTTGGTAGAAGAATGTGGCCTTGTTATTGATCTGCAGCATTAAATTTAGTAGCAGGATGAAACACTGGTAAGTATGTAGGGTTGCCTTCTTGTAGATAGTAAGAGATTTGAACCCCTAACAAATTTTTAGAAGGAGCATAGTTGGAGAGTCTTGCAGTTTTGTATAAATTAAAACTATTCCCTTCAATTCATGGTTCTTTCATACCCTAGCATGAATTTAGGACTAAATTGTACAGTACCTCATTCACTTCTGTTGTATTGTAGATGGAGGTAAAATACAAAAATGAACAGTGCCTATTTTTGTTGCAGTAAGCAATTTAGCACTTGTGAAGCCAGAAAAGGCAAAAGCTGTAGAAAATTACCTTATACAGATGGCAAGATTTGGACAGCTAGGTGGGAAGGTAAGTTAAATTTTTTATGTTACTCTAGCTCTTGTTTGCCTGGTCACTTTCAAACCAAGTGTTCCCAATGAAACAAACTGAGAAATTTAACACTGAAGTGTATAAAATTTTGTATTACATGTGACGGTGTGAGCTACAGCATGTATCTGAGTGATTCTCAAATCCTTAAACTGTGTGTGTGTGTGTACATTTGTATGCAAACACTGTCCACACTTTTTTAAAAACATTTATGATTTAGCTATCTTAAACTGAAGTGCTTTTCTGGAGTGGAGGAGTACAGTTTAATGCCCAGGAAGACAGTCAGCCTTGCAATTTAAAGCATTTGTTCTCCTTTGTGACATTGCCTCCACAGAGGCCATTGACTCAGCTGGAAATTCCAGAGTTGCAGGTACTGACAGCTAATCCACATTATACCAGCTTCCACAAAGACAGGGGCTACCTTAAGCTTCACCTCAAATGTGATAAAACTGTATTGTATTTTCATCTTAATCAATTTTGCTACCTGGGTGGCTTCCCAAAGTACCATAAGCATCCTGGGGAAGGGAAGTTTCTATACCCTGAATGTTAAGAGCATTGGCTGTAAGTCTAAGTGAATAAGATCATGTAACTAGTCATTGAGAACTAGTGGACATTCTAGTGTCTCACCATCAGGGTTCACTCGTTTAGTTGGATGGTAGCCCCGTGAATCTACAGTGTGTTATCCAAAACATTTAGGGTTGGTACTTAGAGTTCAATTCACAAATGACTGTTCTTTCAATAGTGCAGCGAGACCAAATGCTGATTTTTAGGAGGGCAGTGCTTCTCAGCCTGACTTCTGAGGGAAGCCTCTCCCCACTCCAGAAAGCAGCTTTAATTAAGGCTTCTGGAGGTAGATGGGAACTAAGGGACTACTAGAGGACACAGGACTTTTACACTCCCTGTAAATGAAACACAGGGCTTGAGGAAATTGCACTTAATCTATAACTGTCCAGGACCATGACTCCTGCAGCAGGGCTTTTTGAGGCAATAAGATCTGAAAACAAGTTACTGTGGATAAGTAGTCCTTAAAAATATCTGTCATTGGTACAGAAATGCTGCAAATTTCTGTGAGCCATATTGTAACTTGTTACAGGAATATCTTCTAGAGGCAGTAATATCGCATTGGTAATAGGGCTGTCAAGCGATTAAAAAAATTAATCATGATTAATTGCATGATTAACGACACTGTTAAACAATAATAGAATACCATTTATTTAAATATTTTTGGATGTTTTCTACATTTTCAAATATATTGATTTCAATTACAACACAGAATACAAAGTGTACAGTGCTCATTTTATATTTTTGATTACAAATATTTGCACTGTAAAAAACAAAAAAATAGTATTTTTCAATTCACCTAATACAAGTGCTGTAGTGCAATCTCTTTATCATGAAAGTTGAACTTACAAATGTAGAATTATATACAAATAAACTGCATTTAAAAATAATGTAAAATTTTATAGCCTACAAGTCCACTCAGTCCCACTTCTTGTTCAGCTAATCGCTCAGACGAACAATTTTGTTTACATTTGCAGAAGATAATGCTGCCCGCTTCTTGTTTACAATGTCACCTGAAAGTGAGAACTGGCATTCACTAGGCATTGTTGTAGCCAGCATCACAAGATATTTACATGCTAGATGCGCTAAAGATTCATATGTCCCTTCACGCTTCAGTCACCGTTCAAGAGGACATGCGTCTATGCTGATGACAGGTTCTGCTTGATAATTATCCAAACCAGTGCAGACTGATGCATGTTCTTTTTAGTCATCTGCGTCAGATGCCACCAGGAGAAGGTGGTTTGGGTTCTGTAGTTTCCGCATCAGTGTGTTGCTCTTTTAAGACTTCTGAAAGCATGCTCCACACCTCATCCCTCACAGATTTTGGAAGGCACTTCAGATTTTTAAACCTTGGGTTGAGCGCTGTAGCTATCTTTAGAAATTTCACATTGGTACCTTCTTTGCATTTTGTCAGATTTGCACTGAAAGTGTCACAACCCAATGGCCCCCTCCCCTCAGGGAGTCCCCTGGGAAGGCAGATCAACACTGTATATTGCTAACACTGTTGCAAGCATGGCAAAGCATTTTGGGGAGGGTCAAAGGTGTGCGAGTGGGGAGTGGAAGTTTTCTTTACAGGGTACGAGAGGCCGAGAAGAAGAGAGCAGAGAACGAGTTAATTCAACACTTCAGCTAGCTCAATTCAAAGATAAGACACTGGCCCCAGCCAGCCCAAGGTCACAGCTCACAGCTGACGTTTGGCTGCGAGCTGAGAAAGATGGGGGCTTGAAAGTTGACCGGGCAGCTGTGAGAGAGAAAATCCAACTGCACAGACATGCACCTGCAAGACAGCAAGGCCAGCAAAGAAGAAAACAAAGCCCAGGGCTGCAGTCTGAAAACATAGACGAGGCAACAAGAGGGGGAGCTGAACCAGGCGTCCCTGAAGCTGGGGTGTTTTGGGAAAGGGAAGGAGACCACAGAAAGCCGGTTTGGATTGGCCCAAAGAGCACCAGGAACAGAGGTCGCGGAATGGAATACCCCCAAAGGAGCCCATGACTTAAAACCCTCCTGAGAGCTGGAGTAATTTGGAGATTTGCAGCGGATTTTGGATGACCTGGGTCCAGGACAAGAACTCTGTCCACCCACCCCACCCCCCTTCTTCTTACGTTACACCCAGCCCTGGCCAGCTTCGGGTAGTACGTGTGTATGAATGTGGGTTAGGGCTTGGGGCGCTAACGCTTTCTTCCTTCCTCTGTGTGACGTGGGGAGCACCCATCACTCTCCGCTGTTATTTTATTATTTTATCAATAAAACTTTAAAACTTAGACATTTGGTGTGTTAGGTCATCTCCTCCCTTAAAGATCCTGTGGCCTCAGCCTGATCAACTGACGCTTCAGGAAGATTTGTAACAGAAATCTGTCACAAAAGTGTTCTTAAAACGAACATGTGCTGGGTCATTATCCAAGACTGCTATAACATGAAATATATGTCAGAATGCTGGTAAAACAGAGCAGGAGACATATAGTTCTCCCTTAAGGAGTTCAGTCACTAATTTAATTAATTATTTTTTTACCTTGGAAGCATGTCCTCCGGAACAGTGCCGAAGCATGAAGAAGCATATGAATCTTTAGCGCATGTGGCACGTAAATATCTTGCAATGCCAGCTACAACAGTGCCATTTGAACGCTTGTTCTCACTTTCAGGTGACGTTGTAATTAAGAAGTGGGCAGCATTATCGCCCATAAATGTAAACAAACTTGTTTGTCTTAGCAATTGGCTGAACAAGAAGTAGGACTGAGTGGACTTGTTAGGCTTTAAAGTTTTACATTGTTATGTTTTCGAGTGCAGTTATGTAACAAAGAATCTACATTTATAAATTCCACTTTCATGATAAAGAGATTGCACTACAGTACTTGTTTTAGGTGAATTGAAAAATACTATTATCACTTTTACAATGCAAATATTTGTAATAAAAATATAAAGTGAGCACTTTACACTTTGCATTCTGTGTTGTAATTGAAATCAATATAATTGAAAATGTAGAAAAACATCCCAAAATATTTAATAAATTTCAGTTGTATTCTATTGTTTAACAGTGTGACTAAAACTGCGATTAATCGCAATTAGTTTTTTTTAATCATTAATTTTTTTGAGTTAATTGTGTGTGTTAGCTGTGATTGACAGCCCTAATTGGTAATCAGTCTCTTTAGCATGTGAGCCACTAAACAGTATGTTATAGTCTCAATAGTCAATTGAACACCTTTGCAAGCACACAAATGGGGAAGGGGAAGCAAGAGAACAACTGTACTAGATTCAATTATTTGAGTCTAAGCCACTTCTCCAAATAGTTTGTGGCTTTTATTCTGCCTTTCTAGGTATCAGAACAAGGGTTGATAGAAATACTTGAAAAAGTGAGCCAGCAAACAGAAAAGAAAACAACAGTAAAGGTAAGGTTTTTTCCAAAGGCAGCGTAAACTTGATTCAAACCTGTTATCAGACAATGCAGAAAAATAAAAGGCTAGGGCCAACAATAGTTGCTGCACCTATTCAATGCTATGGATACACTATTTGTATGTTTAAGCTATATAACTGCTTAAAATACATTTAGATTCTTAATTTTACATTTTTGTTAGAAAATAGTGTATGCATTTATTTACTAGATCATTTTTTACTCATGATTTGTCAGGTTACATTTGGATGAAAACTGGAATTCAATCAGTTGCACAAAAAAACATTTTCAGATTTTTTTTTGTTAAATAAAACTACCTTAAATGCACAGAATACATAAGTTTATTAAAACATGTTTTGCATTTAAAAGTGATTCTTTAAACAAAGGAAGTATCTGTAGTTTATAGCTGGCCAGCATGCCTTCAAGATTTTAGAACTGGTAGATCTTCTGATACCTCATTTTTATTCATAAATTGGAAAAGGAAAACTATCTTTCCTCCACTTTCGTCTCCTGGTTGGTTTCTCAACTTTGCATTAGCTAGTCATTGGATTGAGTTAGTGGAATAAACTGAAAGAAAATATTCTCTCTGCACCTGCAGAAGAGGCTACTGCTTTTAAAAGCAGATTCTGGATTTCAAACTGTGGTTCCACGTGCTTAGCCAGTGACCAGTTCAGATGATTGACTTTCTTTAAATCTTTGGCAGCAAACATGTACTGCTTGAATTATTTTTGTAATGATTACTAGGTAAGTTTAGCCCTTAATGTAGGTTAATTTCAAATTTAATTTTACTAGAGTATTAAATTAAATCTAATTTTGATTTATATCACAGAATTTTTTTTATCCACCCTGAATAGTACTAAAGTAACCAACAGAGTACTCAACTATGGAAGTAGCTTTTGACCACAGAAGGTGGACAGTATTTTAGTGCTAGCTATTTTTCCTATTGTCTTTGCCCTTGGTGATGCTCACCGTGAATCTGCATTACTTCTGCAGAAATAAGAGGTTCTGGAAAGTTGACAGGCTATTTAAACACTTAGATAAAGATTCCTTCTTCTAAATGTGTAGGGAGGCCAAAACTCAGCAGAACCATAATAATTCTATAAGATAGGGAATTCAGGCTTCAGAAATACTGTATTGGGGACTGTAGCCCTGTACATTGGAGCTGAGTTTCAGGGGGAAGGTTTGTGGGCTTGGTTTGTAGGGCCTGCAAACCACATAGGTCCGCTGGTCACAAATGTTTTTACAGGGAGCAATGAGCTGTAGTGGCTACAATTCTATAAGTTACCCACTGCCCTTTCTCCATGTTGCCATGCTGGGGAGGGAAGGATTCTAGATTCCATCCACACAGCACCCATGTGGACTACTAACTTGGATGAGCATTGAGAACTTTGCCCTTAGTGATTAACTTGAGTCTTCAATCTTTGAAGCTGGAAGGAGTTGCTGTAAACTGAATTTACTGTGTTTGTTTCTAGTTCAACAGAAGAAAAGTACTGGATTCTGATGAAGAGGATGATGATGATTAAATGCTACTGTAAGATTGCTTCACGGCCTGGAAAAAGGCAAAGAAAACATACGGTATAGGCAAATTGAAAGTTCTGACAAAACATTTATATGTATTTGCTTTGTGCATTCTTTTTTTGATAAAGGTCAATAAATAAACAAACTCATGTTCTGTAAAACAAAATTTGAGAAGGGTTTTTATAGCTTAACTTTTTGTAGTAGTAGAGGCTTGCGTGGTATGGATTTTCTCACCACTTTCTTAGCATGAACTTTCCTTTGTCCCACTCAGCCTGTAAGCTATGCTATCAGCACCTACCACTCCATAAGTTATTGCTACCATAAGAGAGGTCTTGGGAGGGCAGTAAAAGTGTCTTAGGTTGCAAACAGCGGTGGGAACTGCAAGAATGTCAACTCTCTCAATGTCACAACAGTTGATTCAGAAACAAGATATCTTCTAGTTGGAAGGTTATCCAATACCTCACTGGTTCTCAAACTGGTGGAACCTTTTGTTGGAGTCTGCAGAATAGAACAACTGATGAACCAGTTGGTGAGAAGAGAGGTGGTTCTTTGAGAGGACATCTTACCATGTAGTCTGCTGGATTAAATTGTACATAGCATGTAGTTTGATTGAACCAGTTCCTTCTGGAAACTGTCAAGTTGTCTCTCACTGGTGAGATGTCTCTGCAGAATGAGGTTAAAAAGTTGAGTAGAGTGGATATTCAGTTGTGGTTAAAACTTAATTGGATAACTAATGTAATAAACTCTATTCAGGTAGTTGGTAACACATGTTCTTTATTCTCCCATTTATCAAATGGTTGGAGTTTATTTTTGTCAAAAAAGGAAAGGCAACTGCTCTAAATTCCATGTGACTTGCATGCATAAAGTAAAACAGACCCTGTGTTGTCATCTTATTTGAATATACAGTTTGAAAATTTGTGGTACAAATACCGTTACATCTTGTGTGATAAGATGGAAGTGAAAAGGGGAGAGATTTCACTACCAGAGAAGAACTGTTTTCTGCTGTCATTTAAGAGCAACAGTGTACACCATTCCAGCTGTAATGGTTTGGAACTGATTAAAATTTTGTTTAAAAAAGTATGAGCAGTAGTGACTGTTTTTTCCATCTGTGTGAATATTGTAAAAACTTTGATTAGTACGACTAGTGTTTGTCAATTTTGTATTTTTAACTTGCAGTCTACATTACCAACTTCCTTATTTAAAATGGCACTTAATTGTAGGCTATAGTGCTTAGCTTCTACAAAGATGATACCTCTGTGCAACTCTTCATGTTAATAAAAACCCAAACATTTAATTTTAGTGCAGTGAGTAGTTAATAGAAAAGCCTGTTCTGTTAAAAAAAAAAAATTATTTGACTCCTTTCAGAGAGTAAACTGGCTTTTGCAGTAACAATGTCTACTTTTTCATTGTAAATAAGTCAAAGACGTGAAAACCCAGTACAATTTGAATCTCATATGATATCAGGGCTTTAGTCTGCAGTTGTGGGGTATACTGGTAAACTGTTAAAAGTGTTCTTTAAGTCTGCTCCCCATCTTTCTCAACATTAACCATCTCATTATTATTAAAGAGGGATCTTCCTTTAGATAGGTTTAAGATGCTACTGAATTTACTTAATTTCAGTTTAAGCCATTTCCTTGCATCTCAGAAGAGTGAAACTGATTAGTATGGTGAGACGTTGTTAGATGTTTGGCTACATGTGTGTTTTCTCTGTGTGCTGTCCCAGCTCTGCGCAGACAGTTGGCACAGCAGATCTCGATCGCACTGCCCAATAACCACAGATCCGTTTGTAGCGAAGGAACTCATTCAGGTTTATTGTCACTGAAGCACGGTCCTAATGTCCTGCCTCAAAGGTTACAGATACACTAACAAATAAATGGCTGTTGCAATGGACTAGCTCAGTTAATGGCAGGACTTTCCATTATCCCCTAAGCCAGCCAAAGACACTCCCTCAGACTTCATTTATACATCAATACAAACAAGTTACATATTGCTCCTCTGATGTGATTTGTTACTGCCCCCTGACATGGGTTGTTACCATCCATTACCTTGTACATGTTGATTTGATCAAAACATCTCTATCCATCATCCTGACCTTATCTTTAGGAGGGCTCAGTGTGCTCCTGTTATCTTTGCAGGGAGGTGTTTGTATCATACTTGGTATGAGGTGTTCTGGTACCATCCTTCTGGAATGTTTGAATGTGTGTTCTTGTGCCTAGCATTGCTTAGGAATATGTATTTCTGCAATATCAGTCCTGTTCTTGCCAGATTCTGTGAGCAGGCCCTGCCTTTTGCTCACAACTTAACTTTGCTTCATAGCAGCAAAGCTTTGAATCATTTTGGGACTGAAGCAGTCATATTTCTCATACTGGGTTATAAATTAAGAGTGAAAGGTATCTGTTTCACACTTATCAAAGAGGAGAGTTATTATAGTGCAGACCTGTCCATTTCAGCTGAAAAAATAGGTGGGTTTTATATATAAAAAAAAAATAGTGCCCTAAATGTCCTAGAACCTGCTTACTTGAAGGACTGCCCCTTCTCTGTGCCATGTGTGATCATAGTAACAGCAATGACTATCTTCAGTATGAAGGAACTGCTGAGGTGATGACTTCAGAATTCACACATGCTGTTTCAGAGCAAGAGGAACTTGATCACATGCAGACCATACTGCAAATCCATTGTTTTGAAGAGGTATTTGGGGAAGAGCTGTGGTGGGGAAGTCTTGGTTTGCTCGGTGTGATTTGCTGTATGTATTGCACTATATTAATGGATGGATGACCTAGAATTTAGCATAGGTGTCGTCTTGGTATTTAAAAAACTACACCCCAACCAATCAGTGGTTAGGCAGTTCTAGTCAAACATCAAAAACTTTGCTCAATGTGCCACGTCATTTTAGTGCCTCCCTGTTTTGATAACTGAAGCACTCTAGCAGTTTTGAACCATCCATCCATGTTACCCATGCTCAGGACTACTTACTATTGGAAGTATCTGAGATACTTTCACTTCTACAGGGGAGAGTTAAGATTACTGAAACTTTTGAGAAGGGAGGCAATCACAATAATAACCCAACAGACAAGGCTGAAAATGAAAAGTTAGACAGTGATTGGGAAATAGCTCAGACTCAGGCCAAATAAAAAAAAAAATTAATGCTGAAGCTTATTACAAATACTATTATGGGAGCTGTTTTATTAGTTGCATAGAAATAGATTTGAAGTATGAAGTATTTTGCAGTATATTTTGTATATTGTACCCTTTTGAAATTTGTTAGGAATTGCATCTAGTTTGCTACTAGCAAAATTTAAAAAGTTGTAACTAGTTAATTTCAGATCCACTTACATTTATCTCTAGTTTTTCCCCAAAAGGAGTAAAAGAGCAGTATTAGAGGTGTATTTTCCAAAGGAGAGGTTACTGAATAAACAACATGACAAATCTTGTTGCCAAGGCTAGTCCGCATAATAGATTTATAATAAATACCTAATGAAATATACTTGGACTGTTTGAATATGCTGCATTGAATTCTTACTTCCATATCTTTTTATATTTGATAGTAATATACTATTGCAACTATTAAAAGCATCTCATTAACTGAATCTCATTGTCGATCTTCATTTTTTACTGAAGTAGGCAGATACAGCATTCTCAAACAAAAGATTGGCTAATTAAAAACTGAAGTTAATCCCCACAAATCAATTGTAAAATGTGCTCAAGCTTTCTCTTTAAATAAGTTTACCCATATTTTAATCTTAAATTTACAAATGATACCTTGCACCTTCCAGCTAAACATGTCCAGGCACTCTATAGAAAATAAATTTGGCCATGAAACAACCCTATGTAAAATTAACCCAGTTTTACAAAGAGTAACAATAAGGAATTTGCCATAGGTCACATTCAAAGTCTGTTTTGAGGACAAAAAGCACAATCCATGTCTCCTGCTGTAATTTAAGCACAAGATCATCCTTTTTCTCAAGTTGTTTATAACTAGAATGTATCGTATGGGGAAGAGAGGGAAGGACATACATAGAAGTCATCTAGAAAGAGGAAATAATCCTGTTTAAATCCAACTGCTTCTGTAACTTTTTCCCTTTTATATGCAGGCCTTTATATTAGGCTAAAGAATAAAGCTCAAGGGGGGAAAAGCATGTTCATTTGTTCAGTGTGGGGAAGGGGTGAGGAAGGGGAAGCCATCCAAACTTAATGTAACTATTCCAAAAGATCAATTAAACTATCCTTAGGCTTAAAGTAAAATAGTCAAACATTAAGTTACAACAACAAAAGTGAGAAGAAAGTGCTAAAGGGGGTCAGTTTTTAAATGAGTAGTCAAAATTAAGAACAGTTTCAAGAATCATTACTTTTACTATTTTTCTCTTCCAACATTTGGCACAACTCCAAGGCAAGTTAGAATATTAAATGAACCCAAATTATTTAGAAAAATATACATGCAACCTTCATCTGAGTGTTTTTTCAGTGGTGTGCACAGGCTGCACCTTGTACCTCTCTCATTAAAAATCTATTTGAAAACAATCACATGGGAAGTCCTCCAATTTCACAGTGCCCTAAGCATGTTATCAATACCACTATACAAAATCAAAATGGTCTATATTACTATTTTATAAAAGAAACAATGTTAATTGGATGTGACCACGTGTAAACCAAAACTATCAAGAACCTGAATTGTGCTATTGAAGTCTTTTTCTGATTAATTCACACTTTAAAAAAAAAATTTAAACTGAAAACATGTTAAGAAACAAGTTCCACATCTAGTTATCTATGAGCATCCTTTAAAATGATCACCTTTAAAAATAGGATAACATGCAGCCAGTTTCTGCAAACTCTTACTTTTCCTACCAGATCACTTACCTAATAGCTGTAGACTTCTGCCCATGTGCAGAGGTGTGAATGTGTGTGGTTTTGTCTGATTTGTTCCGGGGGAAAAGCCAACTCTGTGTGTGTTAAGCATGCTCGTTTCTGCACAGAAATGAATATTTTAATTGGGATCTGAACATTCTTCAGTCCAAAGCTGTTCTGTGTCGAGAGCATTTTACTTTATTTCATCCCCAGTATACATGATCCTACAGAGCCTATGCAGGTAAATGTCCCACTGAAATCAGTGGGCACTTTGTCTGTATAGGGACTGCAGGATACTGCCGTTCATGTTCATCTCATTTAAAGGTCTTTACATCATGTTGTAGATTTTAAGGATTGTTTCCATAGCTAGTTGCAACATAGAAATTACACTAATTTCTAAAATGCTATTAAATAAACACTATAGTGGTTCATGGCATTATAATAAAAATAGAGAATTTTGAATTCCTTCTGGCAATAAATATAATGTAACCAATTTAGGGACAAAAACTGAAAAGAAAAAATTAAATGCCTTTTAAAAAACAGGAGTGGGTAGCTAGAAAGTACCATATAGCCTTTTTCTCCTCTACTGTATAAGTAATTTCTTAATAAGTGCTTTGATAGTGGAATGGGAAACAGTCACTTCTTTCTGTCTAAATATTTGGACATTTCAATATGTCTCAGTTTCCTGAAATCAGTCACAAATTGGCTGGGGAGGGGTCTCCACAATAGTCTTCAAAAGTGCAAGCCATACGGGAACGTTCTGCCTCTGCTAAAGATTCATCATTATGATCTATTTTTGAAAGCACAGTTTCTAAGCTTCATTTAATTCTTTAATGCCCAGCAGGAGGATCTTGAAACTGGCACCACCTCCTTCTTTAGTTTTTGGCAGCAAATTTACACTTTCTTGTTAGTGTTTTGATAGCAAGTCACCAGAACAGTCTTTTGACAGCGAAATACTTGGATCTCTTGTGTTGGATAAATCACTGTCATCACTGACGTTCTCTGCTGAAAGTGCCACACTAACTGTATGTCTTCGGTGCATTAGTTTACTTCTAAGAGGAGCATCTATCACATCATCCTGTTTCACAGATTCACCACTGCTTTCTGCATCAATAATCTTAACTTTGCTCTGGTCCAACATCTGGTCAATAGGTTTTAACTTGGTCTTATCAAAGCTCTTAATAGCTAACTGTGGGAAGAAAGAAATGGTACATGTTAAAGGCACTATATTTCTCTGGCTATAAAAAGTCAAAAGACTACATTTTAAATATAAGCCTACAAATTCATTCCAAGGTCTACTTTTATTATACAGTATTATCAAAAAGTACTTAGGGCATATAGTCAAGGATTAAAAGTGCTTTACAAAGAAGCATAATCATTATCCCCATTTTACATATGGAGAAACAAGTACAGAGATGTTAAGTAATTTGTCTAGGCTATACAAAGAGTCACCAGTAGAGCTGGGAATAAAACTCAAGCGGTCTCATTTTCAGTGCTCTGTCCACAGCACCTTTCTAAATCAAGGACCTAAGCAACCACCATTTCTACCCTCCAAGACAATTGAGATCACCCAAATTGTCACTGGTCTCAGTTGAGACTTCAGGGTGTAACAGGGTCCTTGTCTGCCACAGTGTCTCTCTAGCTCTCCTCAAGGCCTCGCCCTTTTATTCACTGCATCTTTAACTATTTTAATTTCCCCTTTTCACACCTACTCCTCCCCCTCTTGATTATTTTTTGCTTGGCAAAGGGGTGGTTCTCCTGGAACACTGGATACTTTACAGAAGTTAAAGTAACTAAAAATAAAGTCCAGGTATATTAATGATAGATGTCTATAAATAAGAATAACTAGAAATAGTCCTTATTACCAAAAGCTTTTCCTGAAACAAGATCTTCCAAAAATTTCAAAATGGGCATCTCCAAAATACAAACTACTGTAATAATTCAGAACTCAAAGCTTTAGTAAAATCAGTGCTTAACAGCCACACATGGCAGAAGTGCTGTATATCGTTTTTACACATCAACTTTTTGGAAACCACCATCTTGGTATGACCTACTGCCTGATCCACAACCAAAAATCTGAAATCCCACTGTTAACTAAACCGTTGATGTATTATGGTTAGTATTGGTTAGAAGTAATAACGTATTGAGCATCTTCATTTGAAGATCTTGAAGTGCTTTACAAAGCCTCATAACTTTATGAAGCAGAAAAGCATTCTTCCATTTTACAGGTGGGGAATCAGAGGCAGACTGATTAAGTGACTTGCCCAAAGTCACAAAAGAAATCTGGTAGAGCTGGGAATGGAACTCAGGAGTTCCAACACCCAGTTTGCTGCCTTAATTACTTGCAAAGAATCCCTCCCTAACAATGGGCACATTAGCTTATAATGTAAGAGCCATCTTGAATCTCAACACCAAGGTCTCCACCTCAATGGTCCCTTCTAGGATTCTTGCTCATCCTACTTAAAAAAACCCAATAATATCAACTTAATCTCCGCTTGACTACAGCTCTTTTCTCATATGCTCTGGCTCTCTAAGGCTTGATATATGTATCCCAGATTGCTCTGGCCAGGACACAGACAACACACAGATGGAGCCTGCAATGAGTGACTAAACAGAAGAGGTGTAAGGATTGACATGAGGACTCCATAAGCGTAGAAGCAAATAAAATTGCTATACAAAGAACTCAAGCAAACATTTTCTCCTACCTGATGCAATAATTCGTCATCAAAATTAGGGACACTTTTATCTCTTGTTATTGTTCTCCGTAAATATTTTGATCTAAAAATATATTTTGAAAGGATTAGAACTAACTACAAAGCAAAATGCCTTTAGTTACAGTCTTTCTGCAACATAATCTTGTGGACTCATCAGCCACAAGATGGCAACATTTCAATAACATACAAAGATCTGGTACCTGAATTGTATGTTCATATTAAAAACAAAAACAGAAAAAAATCTACGAGTATTTTCTGTGGATAAACAACTATTGAGCATAGAATATAGTTTGGATTTTACTACAGACCACCTAACCAGGAAGACGAGGATGAAGATTTTTTTAAACAGCTAACAAAATCATCCAAAGCACAGAACTTGGTGGTGATGGGGGACTTCAATTACCCAAACATCTGGTGGGAAAATAACACAGCACGGCACAGATTAGAAACAATTTTTTATTTCAGAAGGTGCAGACAGCTACTAGGGGAGAGGCTGTTCTAGATTTGATTTTGACAAATAGGGAGGAATTGGTTGAGAATTTGAAAGTGGAAGGCAGCATGGGTGAAAGTGGTCATGAAATGATCGAGTTTATGATTCTAAGAAATGGTAGGAGGGAGAACAGCAAAATAAAGACAATGGATTTCAAGAAGGCAGACTTCAGCAAACTCAGTGAGTTGGTAGGTAAGATCCCATGGGAAGCAAGTCTAAGGGGAAAAACAATAGAAGACAGTTGGCAGTTTTTCAAAGAGACTTTATTAAGGGCACAAGAGCCAACTATCCCACTGTATAGGAAAGATAGGAGGGATGGCAAGAGACCACCATGGCTTAACCAGGAGATCTTCAAAGATCTAAAAATCAAAAAAGAGTCCAACAAAAAGTGGAAACTAGGTCAAATTACAAAGGATGATATAAACAAACAACACAAGTATATAGTACAAAATTAGAAAGGCCAAGGCACAAAACGAGATCAAACTAGCTAGAGACATAAAGGGTAATAAAAAAACATTCTACAAATACATTAGAAGCAAGAGGAAGACTCAGCGTAGGCCCATTACTCAATGACGGGGGAAATGACAGAGGTGCTTAATGACTTCTTTGTTTCAGATTTCATCAAGAAGGCTGGTGGTGACTGGAAGTATAATGTAGTGAATGCCAGTGAAAATGAGGTAGGATCAGAAGAGGCTAAAATAGAGGAAGAAGAAGTGTAAAATTATTTGGACAAATTAGATGTCTTCAATTCAGCAGGGCCTGATGAAATACATCCCAGAATACTCAAGGAGCTGACAGAGGAAATCTCTGAGCCATTAGCGATTAATTTTGAAAACTCATAGAAGATGGGAGAGATTCCAGAAGACTGGAAAAGGGCAAATATAGTGCCAATCTTTAAAAATGGAAATAAGGACAACCGAGGGAATTACAGACCAGTCAGCTTAACTTCTGTACCCAGAAAGATAATGGAGCAAATAATTAAGCAATCAGTTTGCAAATACCTAGAAGACAATAAGGTGATAAGTAACAGTCAGCATCAATTTGTCAAAAACAAATCACATCAAACCAACCTGATAGCTTTCTTTGACAGGGTAACAAGCTTTGTGGATGGGGGGCGGGAAGTGGTAGATGTGGTATATCTTGACTTTGGTAAAACTTTTGCTACTATCTCACATGACCTTCTCATAAACAAACTAGGGAAATGCAACCTAGATGAAGTTACTATAAGGTGGGTGCAAAACTGGTTGGAAAGCTGTTCCCAGAGAGTAGTTATCAGTGGATCACAATCATGCTGGAAGGGCATAACAGGTGGGGTGCCGCAGGGATCAGTTCTGAATCCGGTTCTGTTCAATATCTTCATCAATGATTTAGATAATGGCATACAGAGTACACTTATAAAGTTTGCGGACGATACCAAGCTGGGATCAGTTACAAGTGCTTTGGAGGATAGAATTATAATTCAAAATGATCTGAAGTGAATAGGATGAAATTAAATAAGGACAAATGCAAAGTACTCCATTTAGGAAGGAACAATCAGTTGCACACATACAAAATGGGAAATTACTTCCGAAGAAGGAGTACTGCAGAAAGGGATCTGGGGGTCATAGTGGACCATACCTAAATATGAGTCAACAATGTAACGCTGTTGCAAAAAAAGTGAACATGATTCTGGGATGTATTAGCAGGAGTGTTGTAAGCAAGACACAAGAAGTAATTCTTCCGCTTTACTCCGTGCTGATTAGGCCTCAACTGGAGTACCAGTTCTGGGCACCACATTTCAGAAAGGATGTGGACAAATTGGAGAAAGTCCAGAGAAGAGCATCAAAAATTATTAAAGGTCTAGAAAACATGACCTATGGGGCAAGATTGAAAAAACTGGGTTTGTTTAGTCTGGAGAAGAGAAGACTGAGAGGGGACATAAGAACAGTTTTCAAGTATGTAAAAGGTGGTTACAAGAAGGAGGAAGAAAAAATGCTTTTCTTAACCTCTGAGGATAAGACAAGAAGCAATGGGCTTAAATTGCAGCAAGGGAGGTTTAGGTTGGACATTAGGAAAAACTTCTTAACTGTCATGGTGGTTAAGCACTAGAATAAATTGCCTAGGGAAGTTGTGGAGTCTCCATCATTGAAGATTTTTAAGAGCAGGTTAAACAAACACCTGTCAGGGACGGTCTAGATAATACTTAGTCCTGCCATGAGTGCAGGGGACAGGACTAGATGACTCTCGAGGTCCCTTCCAGTCCTATGATTCTATGTATAAGAGCTTAAATATAAGTATCTGCAATTATCAAAAAAGTCATCATCATCATAGTTTTCAAATATCTCAGTGAAGTAGTGCTTGGAGGATATTTTCAAAGCAGTCTAGATGATTTTGCCACACATTAAAATTAATGAGAAATGTGTAGTAAAATCCCTCAGACTGCTTTGAAAACACCAGCCAAAGCTTATCTGGAGTGTGATATATGCTTGGCCCATTTTCTTCTTTATTTAAAAAGTTATGTTTCTTACTTGTTGGGAAATGACGTCAGTGGTATTTCAAGGAGGTTTCTATGCTTACTTGTTAAACCTGTTGATTGACTGGACCAGCTGAAGTCGTCTGCTGATGGGATCATCTGCTGTCTCGGGTAGCTTAACATTTACTACAGGTTAAAAAAAACAGGAGGGGAGGATGGAGATGGGATGTGAGAAATTAAATTTCAATCATATTTTAGAATCAAGTTAGAACAGTTTTGGATAGAAAAGTGGTATCTGCTGAACTTAATTTTTAAAATCACATTAAAAACTATAATAGAAGTCATCTGAACCAGTCACATTTTCTTCTTATTGGACGTTTTAAGCCATTTGAAGTTGCAAAAAGAAAGAAACAGCCCTGATCAGATGAGCATGACTGTCCCAGCTTCACAAGGGCATTTTGTTAAACTATGTAAAAATAGTTCTCAACTTCAGGGACTTCAGTTCAAATGTTTCCAAGTCAGAATCAGTTGATGAATCACCACCACATAACTCCAGTGTTATTCAGATTTATTATGTCATGGCTATCTTACTGTTCTATAAAACTGCCACCATCATTCCTGAAAGTAGCATTTCTGCCTCTCGCATCAGGATACTTCTCTAACTCTCTTGTTAAACTACAAAACGTTTATCATCTTTCTTAAGAAAAATTATATCAGAAAATGGCAATAATCATTTGTAAAAGCTCACCTAAATTTGCAGGTTGGCCAAAGTTTTTAAAGCAGTGACTCAACTTCATTTAATTATCAACATCATCATTCACAACACTAAGACCTACTGCCTGATCCACAACCAAAATCTGAAATCCCTCTGTTAACTAAAGCCTTGATGTATTATGGTTAAACTGATCACATGTTAAGGGCCCAGAGGCTGCTCTTAGTATCACATTCTATCTTCAAAAACCTGCTGTGGAGGTTGTGACCACTGTTACAGCAACAAACTTCCCAAGAGAGGCAGGCATGGGCATTGTGTACCGTGGATTCTAATTAGCTCCCAACATTAATTTAAACTACTACTAAAACTCTGATTTTTTAAAAATATATTTCTCATGAAAAGATGTGATTAGTCCTGTAGCAGGAAAAGCATTATAATTTTGAAAATAGTAGCAACACTGAAAACCAAACTGCATTCATGCATTTGGACATCATTATAAATCAATTATTTTAAAATATACATTATATTCTGTGATTCAACCTTTTTAATGCCTGTCCAAAAGTGTCTGATGTCATAGTTATGGTAACAAAGATACATACATTTGTAGAGAGACTGAAAAACCAGTCCTCAAAAAATCAATACTGAAGTTTATCTATTAAATAAGTTAACTAATTTTAGTAGAAATAAGATTTTTTTCCCTGTAGTGAACATTTATTAAGCTGTTTGAAGCATAGGCAAGTAGGGCAAAACATCCATATGAGTACAAGCTAATTAGAAAGAATGCTGGACTTAGTCCGTCACTGTTCCTTAGGGCAAAACAAACAAAAGGATATGTCTGACTCCAAACATCTGGGTGCTACTAAAAAAAGTAAAAATACAGTTCCATTCATCCTGGAGGAGGTTGTTATACCAATAAATTAAAAACCAGCAGGATCTTATTAAAGGGAAAAAGGCAAAATACCACATTTATTGTGAATACAGAAAGAATCATAGTAAGCAGTTAGTTACAGCTATAACATTCCATTCAATCTCATATTTATTCACACACACACACACACACACACAGGTTCTGCAAGGTTGTTATCATAGTAAGCAGTTAGTTATAGCTATAACATTCCATTCAATCTCATATTTATTCACACACACACACACACACACACACACAGGTTCTGCAAGGTTGTTATCATAGTAAGCAGTTAGTTATAGCTATAACATTCCATTCAATCTCATATTTATTCACACACACACACACACACACAGGTTCTGCAAGGTTGTTATCATAGTTACCAGCCTTAGAGTTGCTCATGCCAAGCCACTGGCCAGGTGGCCTGGACATGAGGAGGGAGCAGGGCCTTGTCAGATGCTCATCTGATGCTCCTGGAAGTTGCTTTGCAGAATCAGACCCCAAAGTTCTCACTTTTTAGAGTCTCTTTTTATAGGAATTTCTTCCTAGGCCAGTCTGTGGGAATTGCTTCATCATGCTGTTGCTGAATCAATCAGCAGATGGCACATTCCTGACGGCTCTGTGCTGCTAGATGTTATCTTGTTCTTTGGTTCTCCCATTCTTGAGGCTGTTGGGTGGATTCCAGTCTGCCCTCCGGGGGTCCTCTGGTTATTTCCACTTGACGCCTTCTTCAGCCAATGGACACTGGATTCTTAGGCTGGCACCTCCCGGATCATTCAGTTATTATCCACACCAAGCATCCATCCACATACATCCTCTATCTCTATTTTAATCACAATTGTTAATACAACAAAAGGGCGGGGAGTCTCTGGGTGCTGTTTCTGTTGTTAGAGTATTGCTTTGAGTCTCTGTGAATTGCTTTGAGAACAGACTCTGTCTTAGAATGTACTAACACAATTAGCAGCTTGCAAGTTTCACACATAGAGGGAGAGAAACAGTACCAAAAACCAAGAGACCTCTTAATTAGTAATACCCTGGAATTTAAACTATGGGGAATCAAACTCATTTGTGATTTTAATACAGAACTTCTTTAATATGATCCAACAAGGTTACAACATTACATTAAAAAGTTAACATATAAAAATAAATGAAGTTACGGGCTGTAATCATGGTTCTGAAAGGCTGAAGACTGAAAGGCACTTAGCTTCTCCAGGACTTCCTGGGTATGTCCACACTGCAGTTAAACACCCCCAGGTGGCCAGTGTCAGCTGACTTGGGCTTGGGCTAAAGGCTGTTTAATTGTGGTATGGATGTCTGGGCTCAGACTTGAGCGCAGCTCTGGGATGCTCTCCTGTCGAAGGGTCCCCAAGCTTGGGCTCCAGCCGAGACTGAATGTCTACAACGTAATTGAACAGCCTCTTAGCCAGAGCCCGCAAGCCTGAGTCAGCTGACATGGGCCCGCTGTGGGTTTTAATTGCAGTGTAAACTTACCCCTGGATGCTAAGTTTGTAAAATACATAACGTATGTATGCATTAGGTAGGCAAGCAGTGTGTGCCTCAGTGTGTTGGTTTGGATTGCACCAGGTGTCAGGATATTTCAGGACCACTAACCAGACCCACAGGTTACCTTATGAACTTAGCAAAGCAAAAAAAAACACTGCTTCCCGTAGCAGACAAAAACCACTGCGTCCCCTAAGTTCAAATTCATGGAACATGTGTATTTCAGCATAGGTACAGAATGCTACTGCCCTGTGATCAACTGGGATGTAACAAGTCAAACTGGCTGCATGTACACAAACAAAAGCAGAGACTTAAGTCTTCCTTACACCAGGTCCTGCCCTCTTCTGATGCTAAGCACGAATGCAAAATGTCACTTATCTTTCCTGTTGTATTGCTCCCCCTCATACCAGCTCGTCTGAGAAACTGCAGGTGGATTTTAAGGCAAGACTGGCACTTTGCCATAGCTTAGTGCAGAGTTAGTAGCACTGATTGTATTTGTTTCCAAACACGAGCAGCTAGTTAGCACAACTACAGAGAGTACTTCCTTCACTCAGTTTCCAAGGCAGCTTTTCAGTGTAAATCACTTTAAACTCAGATTCTGCCCATTTACTTGACTATTTGAACATATTTTTTTCAGATGAAATAGGTCTTCGGTGAAGGTAACATAGATACTAACTCTCTCTTCTTTCCGCACACCTCTCTTAAAAATTATCCTTACATATGTTAAGAAAAGACCACAAAGCAAACACACAGGAATACTGAATTAACAAATTCTCTTCTCCCTCTGTATAAACACAAATGGACCTCTGTACATTACAGATTCCATACTGTGTAAAAGGAACAGCCAACCTGAAATCTAGTCACAATTTTAAAAAGTAATCTAAAAGCAGTGTCAGGTACTACCCTCTCCTCAATTCCCCAGCAGCTGTGATGGTTTTACTGCCACATTTTCCCCACTGTTACATGTCTCTCTTCTGTTGGTGCGTGTGATGGAGACTCACAAGCAAAAAGAGAAAACTGACTACTCAGAAGAGACTATGAAAGTTACGCAAAGTAACATCAAATGCACAAGGTAAATTTAACAGCCAAATTACTTTCCCTCCTCCAATCTTTTTCAGTTACAGTAAATTTAGATGTTACTTGTAATAAATAGTACGTAAAGCAGTTGACTGTTCCTTAAAGTTCCTTATGTATAAAATAAATACTAGAGAATATCTGATCTAGCACAAATTCACCCCCAAATCTCTTCTTTCTATTTATACTAATAAAAATGTGACACATACCTTTTTTCCTGATCTTGATAGTAACATGCTGCCCATAGTCTGTTTCTCCTTCCTCCGCTGATGATGGTGCATAGCTTGGTGCTGTTTGTAGCAACTTCATGATATTTGAATTCTTAATAACAAGAGTTTCAGTTTTCACCATTATTAAAACAAAGAAAACATCAGTATACATTAGGTTTCTAGTAGTCAATGCAGAATGTGCTGGTTAATCATTTTCAGCCAAAATGATTGCAATAAACAGCATGATATACACCTTTATAAATACAAACCTACAATTACATGAATATTTTAATCTAAAGTTTAAATGGAAGCAGAAATTCATCTAATGTTCCACAAGCTCTGCTATTCCAAACTGGTGAGCTAAAGGTTGTATTCTCCACAGATGGTCTACCATTAAAATATTCCAGATTTGGAAAAGATGAAAGTTACCAATTCTACAAATTGCTGTTTTAAACCGGGTAATTTATGGGTTGATCTAATTTATGAATAAATAATAGATGTAATAAGATCCAGGCAGCAGTGCACTTTAGGGCCACTATCACATACCTTAGGGGCTGTTATAGAGTACAAAGCTGAAAGCAGAGTGACTGTAATCACCCACGCAGTGCAATAATCCCGGGTAATTTAATATTGTGGAGCGTTTATTGCTATTACTAAATGGGGAAGTTAGAGCTGTGCATTTAACTAAACATTATTTAGGTAGAATTCCCATCACTCACAGCCAATTAGAATATCCCAATATCTTCTTGATTTCTAAAGCATTACTAAAGCAATAACTAGGGGAGTAGCCATAGGAGATTCTCAGTGCTCTTCCCTCAGAGCATGACTATACACATGTGGCTATACCCATGTGGCTCAGAAAGAAGGCTGTTGCTGTTTTATATTTTAAAATATAATCTTTCTCCCATTTTCTTTAAAAAAAAAAAAAAACAAACGTACAGTCACTTTAAATTTCCCTGACTTACTGAACACAGTGTGTTACAAGAGGTAGGCACTCCCCAAAGGGCAAACAGACAATAATTCAGGTAAGGGAAAGTGTGAGGAGGTTACTAGAGAAGATGAGACTAGTGTAGGATGTATTCTTGGAAGAGAGGACACCAGGCAGGCAAGGAGTGGGGAACTGTTCCAAGCATAAGGTAGCAGTCTGAAAAAGGACAATAAAGGGAGTGGTAAGGAGGCTGGATTAGGAAGAGAGTAGGGAGTAAGAAAAGGCAATAGGCTGAAGCAAGAAGACTTGGAGGCAAGATCATGCATTACCTCTGAAGGGGAGCCTGAGAAGGGCTTGAGTTTGAATGGTAAGAAACAGCAAAAGGGAGTGAAGGGAAAATGTGGAGATAGCTGGAGTGAGGAATACAACTAGCAGTGGGACTGATATCAAATTGGAGGAGGAGAGAAGAAAATGGAGGACTGGAAAAAATGGTTTCTGAAATCAAGATGAGAAATCAATCAGAGAATGAGCAAGGTTTGCATCAGAAGAGAGGGATGTATGGATGTGAAGAATGAGGGGGAGCTGTATTATTTTTGCATGAATTTTATATGTACCCCAGTTTATTTGCTTGATATTAATTCTGTCTGACTACACAGAGTTAAATCAAAGGGGCTGTTAAGAAAAAAAAACAAGCAGGAAATGAAAAAAGAGATAGAAACCTCCTCAGAGAATACTAGGCGTCCTTAACAGAAAGTGAGGAGAGGGGGAAAGAGAGACACTATTGAATCAGGAAATGCCTACCTACCTGGTTCCTGATTTATTCACCCAAGGCCAGAACCTAGGACCAAAGGGATACTAAACCATTAAAACCCTCACCTAGACAGGAAGTCGGGGCTGGGCAGCAGCTGCTCAGGGGGAAACAGAGAGAGAGAGAAGCTTCAGCAGGGCTATGTTGTTCCCAGCACAGAAATGGATATAGTTGACCTAAGTGGTGCTTACCAGAATTTGTAAGGAAAGTTTAGATTTTACCAGATTCATATAGACTTTTGGTGTTTTAACCCTTTTCTCTTTGCTTGCGAGGTTATGCACCTTTGGATGAATAAACAATATATTTGTTCTGAAGAAGTTGTTTTGAGGTCACTATAATTAGCCACTGGTCACAGGCTCCCAAAGAAAAGTTTCTTGCAGGTGCCTAATACAGTTAGGCCTGTCGTATTTACAGGCACTGTAACACAGGGCACTGCAAGCCAGAGATCCAAGTGGTTGAAACACAGTGAAGAGAAGGAAGCCAAGCCAGGCACCTAAGGGATGTACTCAAGAGGGACTGCAAATGGGTCTAAAACAGAGGTGGGCAAACTACGGCCCACGGGACCCTCCTGCCCAGCCCCTGAGCTCCTGCCCCAGGAGACTAGCTCCCGGCCCCTCCCCCGCTGTCCCCTCACCCCCACAGCCTCAGCTCGCTCCACCGCCAGTGCAATGCTCTGGGCAGCAGGGCTGTGAGCTCCTGGGGCAGCACAGCTGCAGAGCCCGGCCTGACCCGGTGCTCTGTGCTGCGCGGTGGCAGCGGGGCGTGGCCTGGCTCCAGCCAGGTGGCACGGCTGTAGCAATGCCAGCCACCGGTGCTCCAGGCCGTGCAGTAAGGGGGCATGGAGCAGGGGGGTTGGATAGAGGGCAGGGGAGTTCGGGGCAGGGGTGTGGATAGGGGGCGGGGCGGGAACAGGAGGTTGAATGGAGGCAGGGGTCTCAGGGGGGCAGTCAGGAAGGAGGGGGGGTTGGATGGGGCAGTGGGGGCAGTCAGGGGACAGGGAGAAGGGGGTGGTTGGATGGGGCAGGGGTTCTAGGCGGGCAGTCAGGAATGAAGAGGAGAGGTTGGATGGGGTGGCGGGGGGCAGTTAGGGGCAGGAGTCCAGGGGTAGTCAGGGGACAGGGAGCGGGGGTGTGTGGATGGGGCAGGGGTCCCCGGGGGGGCCGTCAAGGAATGGGGGGGTTGGATGGGGCAGGGGTCCCGGGGGGGTGCGGATAGGAGGTGGGGGCCAGGCCACGACCCCCGGCCCTCCATACAATTTCCAAAACCCAACGCGGCACTCAGGCCAAAAAGTTTGCCCGCCCCGGTCTAAAATATTGCTTTCCCTGACAATGGATTTTGGAAATATATGATAGGAGAAAAACAAACAAACAATCTGAAGAGCCCTTATTCCTTTGAACAATCTGCCTCACTATCATCTATGGTAGAAAGCATTCAGCTTCCCTCAATGGACTTCTTTCCTCCCCTTCTGCCAAGCAAGGATTCTCCTAAGAGAGGCAAAAGAATTCTAGTACTCAACAATATGGTCCTTCAGACTGCCCTGACTCACCCAGCCATGAAGCACATCCTGTGATAATTTAAGTCAGAGAATTACTTGCTCTGCATATACTTAAAGCTTCCATCCTCTTTTACTAAAGAATGTTTTGTTTTGTCTTTTCCCTCCCTGATGGCATATTTTGCTGTAGATTTCAATAAGTAACCAATGGCAGTTTTTCATTAAGAGTTAACAGAGATGGGTACCCCAATTCTATTTTGTTTTTACCAATATGTTTGCAACACAGTTCCTTGTGGTACATGCTGTTTTAGCCAGACAGTTCTACAGAAGCTACATGGAATTGAAAGAATCAAAATAAGGCCATTTCTAGTCCTCTGGAAACACAGTTAGAATGCTACTGAAGAACTCAAATGTGGCTGTTCAAACAGAAGGAAATTTTGTTTAGCTGGAAATTCTCAACAGACCTGTGATAAAACAAAACTGAAGGAGAAGGAGAGAAATGATATCGTAAGATGTTAATCAAAAACAAGATTTATCAAATGAGCACTAGAGCTTCATTGTGCTTCAGGATTTCCTGCCCTCACCTATCATTTTAAATTAACAATATTCCTGACAATCCTCGCTTATGTTTGGCTGGAAATGGTTATGTGACAAGCCTGTACAATTCCTTTTTCCTCCTAAGAGATTAATACTGGAGTTTAGAACAAGCTAAAATGGGACAACTAATAGTAGATGTGGACTTTCTTCACCTACCAGCTCAGCACAGTCAAGAGGTGTACACTGTCTTTTGTTCCTAATGTGGTTCGAAGCACCATTCTGAAGTAACAGCTCTACCAAGACTTCATGTTTTCCTAACACAGCCTCATGCAGTGCTGTATTTCCCTTTCTGTTAGAAAGGTTGACTGAGGCCCCATGCTGGAAGGAAAAGTAAGCATTTGAATTAAATGTTATAAGGAAAAAATTAGCATCACGCTACCTTTCTTCTTGTCTCCTGTAAAAAAGCACAGAGTACTACACCAAAACAATCAATTAGAAACCTTACAGCTACTTACAGAAAGTGTAGATTTCCACAGTGAGTTCAACAGCAATAAACCCTACAACAATGATCATTCTCCCCTTAATTTCATGAATCAACTCATCTCATTTTGCATATATCTGCTACATATCCCACTCATGTTGGTGAGGCCTGAGAGAGATCTTTAAGAAGAAAATGCTTTCGGTATATTATCAGCTTTTGCTACCAGTTATCTGGAATTCTGATGACATACACCATTAGCAGAAAAGCTAGACACCAGGCACTAAGTTGTTAAATAATATATGTTACTTGCAATAACATTACAGAAGTATTTATCTAAACAAAACACCATAGTGGATGGAGTTAATGGGGGAGGGATACAAAACTGCTCTGAATTTTCCTTCCAGAAGTTTTAAAGGATAAATGCATTACTAGTATTAATACTAATGTTTTGTATTCAGTACTTGTAATATTAAAGGTTCCATCTTAAATATCACAAGAGGAAGGATATTTTGAACATAACCTTTTCTGTGAAGAAGTCTTACCTCTAACAACAAGGCAGCAATCTCATGTTGGCCATTCAAGCAAGCATAAATTAAGGGAGTATTTCCATGTACATCCTTTTTATTTTGTTTAGCATTGCAATCCACTAGACACTTTACTACCTATGGGAAGAGAGATTAAAATGCCAGTTTAAAATACTTTAACTTACCAGAATCATAGAGTTAAAATACCATTGTCATTACTGAATCACCATTAATGACACTTCTAATGGAATATATTTTCTGATACTGTAAATCAAGACTGAAGTGTTTCAGATACTCAGAACCAGTGGTTTAATTTAAGAGTCCCACTGATGCAGAGAACACTGGTTCAAACTAGGAAAAATTCAGAATCTGGATTCTTGAACCTTGTGTACCCCTTGCTCCATGTTCCTATATTGTGCCAACTTGTTGTAATGCCAATAAGGAGCATCTTATGCAGACAATCTAAAGGCTGCTTTGTTACCTATGCCCATCAGACTTACATGGCCCTGCATTTTCAAATGTGACTTGTGATTTTGGGTGCCCAGCACTTTTTGAAAACCAGGCTTGCTCAAAGTGGGGCTGCCAAAAATGGAGGCACCCAAATTTACCAGTCAACTTTGGGAAGTTAAGTTCATGGAGAACAAACACAGATAGATGGAAAAAGCAGTAATTTCAGTATAAATTTCCACTGGTCACAATAAGAAAGTTTAGTTATTTTAAGCACCTAATCTAGGAACTCTGCATGCAATTTACTTTCCTTTAAAATAAACAGGTTGGAGGAGATCCTTGAAGGATCCAATATAAATTTAACATTCAAAGAAAATCCAAACAATGAAAAGATTTTTCCTCTGTCTGAAGTCTGGATGCTTTGCTTGGTATCTGTCTGGATGACACAGCGCTCATCATGGCTGACAAGCAGTAGAAGGATGCTTCTCTCCGGGTCAACTGCTGACCATCTGGCACAGTTTTCTACCTACTTTGTTTTAATCTTTTGCTCCTTAGAGGGTAAAAAAAATTAATTTGAAACTTTCCCCACCAGTCCCATATAGTCAGTAAAATAAATAACCTGGTTCTGGAACATGTGAATTGTATGTGTGTGCACGCACACACACACACACACGGCCAATGACCTTATAAAGGATGAATGCTCCACAGCAACGCCATCCTGGCATCCCTCATCCTAGCAGATTAGGGAGTTGTAGGATAATTGGCAGGTAAGTACTATACAGTCTAACACCAGAGAACTAACATTCATTGACCATTCATGGACATCTTTTCCTCCTTGTTTACATTTTCTTTAGTATTTTCTCTCTCTCTCTCTAAAGTTCTCTTCATTTTAATTCCATTGTACTGGCTTTTCCTCTCTTCTTTCCACACTCCAGAGAGAAAAGGAAGAAAAATATCAGATTTCTCATCCCCTTCTCCATTTCTGTCCTTTCCACCTGCTTTCTCACATCCAATATTTTCCCCTTCCATTTACTGTCTCCCCTACATCAGTCTTTTCATCCACTTTCTCTCCTCCCCACCACCTCAACTAGCTTATTTTTCTCCTTCGGTACTTCCCATGTCCGCAGCTGCGCCTGGAACCAAACAGGGAACTGAACACCACTCACAGAGCTTCAAGTGGCACGTCTCCCTGCTCTGGCTGCATGATTAGAGAGCAGAAGAACGTAGCACTCCCCTGTAAAGACTCCAATGTGTGCATGCATATACACACACATATCCTTGAACTCTGAAGGGAGAGACTTTCTTCCTCTGTGAAGTTCTCAAAAGACACTGAACAAACCCTCTGAAAAGCCCAGGAGATGAACATGCCACAGGATGAAACGGATCCACCTGACTACAGTTTTCTGAAGGGAAGAAGGAAGTTTCAATCCCTGGATCCACGTTACGCTAAAACTAAACTCCGGTGTGTCCAACACTGACCACATTCCATCTAAAAATGCAGCAGCAAGTGCATGTAAAAGGAACTCAATGACTTCACGTCCTCAGAGAAGAACGGAGCACAACACAAAGAAAAGAATGACCCAAAGTATATGAATACATAACCATAAGGGAGACTAAGCCAGGCAATGAAATGGAGAGGGGATGAAATCCTGGGAAAATCTACTTAAAACAGCATCACTCCCAGTCTCAGCAGGGCTAATTTCATGAGGTCTGTTAGCAGAAATTCTGCTGCTAGCAGATAGCTATTAAATTAGTTTCTTTTAAAATCTTTAAACATGAGGCAGAAGTTTTTAAACATGGGTTGAAATCAGTCTAAAAATGAATAAAAATATGTATGAAAAGCCGGTTCACAAGACATTTATTATAACATGTTTGATATGAAATGGTTCCATTTGAGCCAACACTTACATTATACAGTAATTTCAGGCCATTAAGAAGGAGAAAGCCCATACATAAACAATTTCAGTACTGAGGGAGTGGTTACTGCAGCATGGGAGGCATCTTCTCTCTCTTTCTCAGGGGAATTTTCTGGATAGGAGGTTTTTTTAAAGACATAAAAACCTTTAACTTCCTTTTTGCTCTATGTCAGGCTTACCTCGACTATTTTCCAAAACCACGTAGTTATTTTGGAACGTGAAATATTAGCTAACAGCACTACCTGATGCAAACTGCTTTGCTTGTTTGGCCACAAAGTTCAGACCACCAATAAGGAAGTTGTATTTTGTTTTGAAGTGAAAAGAATTCTTTCACATAAAAAATGTTTGACTGACCCATAGTTCGTAGTGTGTGTTACTGGGTGTATACTTTTTTCTAAGCATACGTATGATGAAGAGACCGCTAGAGGTGATATCCTGTAGTATATATTTCTTTTGTGGAGACTAGAACTATTACTCTGAAAGCTCAATTTGTCATTTTTGACACATCCATGCCAAATACAATACAAAAAGCACACAGGAAACAATGTAAACAGTGACAATTCTTTGGGATACAGACCAGGGTCAAGGCCTTCTATTCCAGACCAAAACAAATCTATTCTAGTAAGTGATGTTACAAATATACACTCTGGGCTGAGAATGTTATCAATAATATTTCTGGGTGGCCAACCCTCACCCTTACCCCCCCACAACAGGACTGGATTCCTGCTGTGCTAGGTGTTGTACTAACACATATGAAGACACAATCCCTGCCCCAAGGAATTAATAATCTGATTAAATCAACGTCAACCACAAAAATGTACATGAAAACCACATTAAAAGCCTACTCCACAGCATAGGTATCTGAAAAGTGTCTGAGCTTGGGATGCTAAAGTAATCACAAAACTAAAATCTTTTCCGTCTAGAAGCCCTCTTTAAATGGTTAATTTGTAATGAGAAGTGTCCAGCTGCCTATATATGGAAGCTTTAATAATTTTAATAATTTTTAATACACCCAAATGTGCCTCACTTGAATGTAAAGATATTTCTCACTGTTAATACACTACACAAGATGAGTTGTAAGAAGTCAGTATCAAAGTAGTTTGCAGATTGAAGAAATGTATATAGCAGATCAGTGTAGCGGGCTAATGGGTTAGTTCTTTCACTCCAGAAGGCCTAATTTTCATTGCATGATGTTGACTGCTGCCAAGTGACAAGTCAAGACAGTCTCTTGGACCTGATTATGCTTCCAACCGAAGTCATGGCAAAACTCCCACAATCTCCAATAGAAGTAGGACTGGTGGCCCAGTGAGTTAATGAGAACCATGAAGGCCTCACCTATTTAGATCACAGATTCCCTTGAAATACCTTTAGTTTCTATGTTTGTACCATATAGAGAAGCTCACAAGAGAATACAATGGATGCAGAGGACACATACATGCCTTTATGACAGACTGCCTATAACCAAGTGTTTTGAAATTGTATATATATTCTGATATCTGCATGTGTGTGTTCACTAATATAAAGAAGATACACACACACTGGGAACTACTATTGATTTTCAGGAGTGTGGGGTGACCTCAGGTCTGTCAGGTTGTGCAGTAAAGCAGAGCTATAACCCACTTGCATTTGACTGCTGCAAAGTGACAATAGCTTGCCTTCCTGCAAGTCCCACTACCATTTTGGATTCGGAAGGGAGTCCCTGAGGCACCATATCAAGTTTAACATTTAGGAGGAATACATTCATCCTGTGTCCCCTCTCCAAAACAAGGGGCCAGACCCATCTGGTCTAGTTTACTCACTTCACCCTTCAAAACAAAATCCTCAGGCTAGCCCAGCACAGTCCATGCTGAGGCTACTGAAAGAGGCTTTATCCCTTACCCAAGCAGACAGAGCGCCTCACTGTGCCCAGTCTGCTTCTTCAGCATAAAGCAGCACAAGGAACAATAATATGAAGTCCCCTTTATACTCTGGCCTCTGCTACCTTAACCAACCCTCCCACTTCCTGGAATGAAGAGAGGGGATAGGAATTTGTCCCCTTTCATCCCCGTTCTAGTCTCCTCCCTCCAAGGACACACACTTACTCAGCTACCACCCACACCCCAATAAAATCTACCTGCTGTGCTTATAGCTATGAAGTGAACCAGTTACCTGAAAGTGACCTTTCTGACAAGCCAGATGAAGAGGTACAGCATGGTTAGTATTCTTTGCACTGATATTGGCACCGTGTTTCAACAAAAGGTAGACTAACTCAGGATGCCCATGCAGTGCAGCCACATGTAGTGGTGTAAAGCCATCCTGGTTTGTAACATTTACTCCAAGTCCATTAGCAGGGATTCTTGCAAGCTTCTGTTGGGAGAAAGAATAAAAACCACAGAAAACTGATCACAACACTTTCTACTCAGTAAAGAGCAGTTAAATACCTGCATAGCACATATGAAACAGGCAGACAGACATTACAAACACTATTGTCCAGGGAGTCTTATTTAAGACCTTCAGTGAGATACCTGGTAAAGCCAAGCAGTTGGGTGGCACTGGCATCAACAGCCCGAGCCCAGCCAAAAAACCCCACAGAGTCAGCCAATCAGATCGGAGCAAAAAAAGGCAAGTGGCACAGCAGGATAGTGCCCCCTGAAAACTGGCACCGGGGAATTATCGCCCTGCTGCCCCACCCCTAGAACTGGCCCTGAGCACTGGTGACGGATAATTGTCTTATTTTTCCCTTCCTTAAACAACATAGGTTACTATAGAGAAATTTCACAAAAAGATTTTTATTATTAGCAGGGACTGAAAACTGCTCAGTTTGACAGGTGATTTAAGAGATCCAGACTTGCATTAGTTGTTAGCTCTAGTGGGATATAGTATGCTATGACTGGTAGGAGTTAATGTTACACCTCACATTTGTTTTACACACTTGATTATAGAACTGAACACAGTCTACATTCTTAGAGACAGATATTACTTAGTCTACTTCCCTGCTATGAGAAGGTCCAGTTTTTGAGGGCTACAACTACAGCTAAAATTAATTCCAGTCCTATGGAAACAATCCATGGCACAATATGGTGTATACTAATAATTGCTATAGTCTTTGGGAAATCACAGACTTTGAGGAAATGGAATTCTGCAGATCTGCTAAACCTTATTGATCTGCATTCGTATGACAGCCCTTTAGGAAACAGTACCCTGACTGAGACAGAACAGTAGGAGGGGCTATATGGCATGAATTCCTTGGAGGCCGTCTATGGAAAAAGTCACTTGAGATCCAACTGGGATGTGGCCTACAGACTACTTAGAGAATGTCCTGTTCTACTGCTCTCTCAGACTGCATGGAAGCCAAAGTTTCACAATGGTAGTAAACCTTTCCCATTCTTCCTTATTCCCAACTGCAGTGTGTAGTTGCAAGATTACTTAACAAATGCCTTCTTATTTTTATTCAAGAGCCAGGTGGTCATTCCACAGTTACCAGTTAGCTAAACTAAAATGTCTCAAAGTCCTTGTTTCGGTAAGCAAGAGATTCCATCACTCAGTCACAATAATCATTTTTCCTTCTCAGTTGCAGATAATTAGCTTTCTATTTTCTTTAAATTATGAGCATTCCTTATTTCCACAAATGAGACCCAAAACATGTGTTCTAAGGAAACAGTTATCAGTATTTATGCATTCAATACTACTCCTCATTAGGAGGCATGGCAGTGGCTTCCAAGAAGGAACATGATTAATCCCATATCATAGCCCATTTCTCTCTCTGCTATATGATAAATAATGGGTAAGGGAGACAACAATTCTCCATAATTTTATTTAGCTCTTTAGTTTTTTAGATACAGTTTGAATGAAAGATATGATAAACAATAAAGTGGTCTTATAAGTATTGTATTGATATTTATGAGGACAGGAAATTTCCTGCTAAGATATTACCAAAGAATAAAATGTTCCGTGAGCCGAGAGGGCAAGTTATCAAGGGCCAAGATCAGTACAGAAATTGGCGAGGCCTAGAGTAGATAAGGGGGTAAAGGAAACAACTGGGAGGCCTAGAGCAGAGCTGATCTTTACCCTCACGTTTACGAAGTTACTCAGAACTTCCTGAAAACATGGACTGCAAATCCTGGACCAAAACAATACAAAAAGGGGGTGAAGAAGAAAATCCAAAAACACAAGTTTTCCACTCCTCCATCAGAAAGCAAAATGAGCTTCTGAACACTGATTCTCTATTCCAATCCTTTCCACAGCCTGATTATCAAGTACGGCAACTTCATCTCATAAGGTGATGAACTCTATTAAGATCTGTGCACATTTATTACAGGACTCTTGTGAGCAGAGACGCAGCTGTGCAGAAGAATAGGAATATTATTTCCCTGGGCTAAAAAAACCTAACTACAGGAATGCAAAAGTTATTCTGTCTACAGAACAGAAAAAAATTCCAACCTTTTGTATTGGCTCACATTTTGAGCACTGGCATAATGGGTGACAAAGCTCGGGAGTTACTGTATCGTCAGCTTCGTCTGCTTCTTCTACATCTTCCTCCATCCATTCCAAAAGATAGCGAACCTGGCATAAAAAGGAAATCCCACTTTATATTGCCCAAAATTTCTATCTCCTGATAATTAAAAACATGTACATGTTAATTTCACAAACACAGAATAAGTTAGAGAGCCTGAACGAGCCAACTCCCAACCTTGGCTCTCCTGCAGGCCAAATTTAAAAAAATTAATGTTACAGCTGACAAGGCAGCCAGCAGCAGTTCACCAAGTAACAATGAAGTAAATTATAAATGACTTCCTACTGCCTAATCAAGACTTCAGTGTTCACCTCTGCTTAAACCCTTTCAAATCCTTTTAGCTCGGATTGCTAAAGATTAGGCCAAAGTTTGTGCCAGTTCACGTCAACATGTCTTTGTTCATCATCTGCTTTTAAAAGTATAGAAGTGACAAGGATGACGAAGTTTAACCAGCATACAAACTGTGCAGGTGCAATACATTTTCTCCTCAGAGCTGTAACTTCTCATGAGCTGGATGCATTTCCTAAGCCTGGAAGAGCGACCTAAGTTTGTGTCTAAATAATATGATTCCTTCATTTGTAAGACACATTTCCACTGAAGACAATCTACAGAGTAATGCTGCACATAGTGAATATTCACTGAACATTAGTGTTACATGTAGTTGTAAATAACAAAAACACCATTAAGTAGTTCTTTTTTGTTTTTGTTTGTTTACAGAGAACCTCATTAACGCATTGTGGACCAATGAGATTTGGGGAATACCAAGTAATTGTATCTGTCTTAGGTACTTCGATCAAGCCCATTATTGTAGTATCCAACTTCCTCACAATCTTTTAATGTATTTATCCTCACAGCACCTGCGAGGAAGGGCAGTGCTAATATCCCCATTTTACAGATGGGGAACTGAAGCATGGAGAGATTAAGTAGCTTGCCCAAGGTCATACAGCTAGTCCATGGCCAAAGAGGGAATTAAATCCAGGTCTCCAAAATCCCAAGGTAGTGCCCCAAACAAATGGACAATTGTTCCTTTCCAGGTGTCAGGGCAGGGTTAAAGTAGTCAGAGCATCATGTTATCTTTGGCCTCACCCCAGCACTCAAGAACAGCCTGAAACAAGTAAGGGCACTTATTTGGTGCTGGTGCTCTTCCCCTCCAGCTGATGCATGGTGTAAGGGCTTCCAGGGCTCACGTAGCTCTTCTGGGGCTGCCACAGGAATGGAGAGGAACCTGTTCATTAGCTGCAGGATTATGGTAGCATGGAGAGTGCAAAGCTTTAATATGTGCCATCTTATTCCTCTCCTCTTAGGCAGCAGCATTTATAATAGAACAAATGCCTGTGTGCTGCTCCAGCACTAAAAGCCCCTGCAGGAGCATGTGAAAATGGAGGTTACTGCCTTATTGCTGAGGGGGAGAGTCTCTCACAGATCTGCCCTGTGCCTTCCAGCGAGCAGTGGTGTAGGGCAAAGACAGGGGGCAATGCCTCCCACCAACTGAAGACAGAAATAAGAGCATCTTTACTGGATTCCAGAGCGGGGCTTGATGCTGCAGGAGTGCACAGGCAATAGATCTCCAAGCTGCTGCTGAAGCAGAAGGGAGAGGGACAGCTTTTCTACAGGCTTCTTCCCTTTCACCCACTCAGTTCAATCCTGCAGGTGCCAGCAAGGTCTTCTCCTTACCCCCATGGTGGTTTAGCAAGCCACAAGAGCACAAACAGCCTGGCCTTGCCCCCAGGCAGAATCAGCTGGAAAGAGCACCAGGAGAAACAATGAGGGCCTTAAGCCTGTTTCAGGGTATTAAGTGCTGGGGGATAGAGATAGAAAAGGGATATGTTGTCCTCCCTGCCATCCCATGGAGAGTATGACTGCACCTGTATTCCCCTCCCTCTTCACAAGTAAGGTCTCACCTCTCTGAAAAGCAGTAAACTGCAAAGCTGAGAACTTCTCTTGGGTAAGTATGCAGTTGTAGAAGAGCAGATTAGCGAGGTTTTACTGTCCAGTGTATCTGTGCATGTCCAGCAATAGCTAAAAAGGGCAGTGTTTTGTCACTGCAGCACCCTGACCACAGGAAAACAATTTTCAGTACCCTAAATAGTTTCAGAATCTGCAAGGCTCTCACACTGCAGACCCTACTCTCCAACTCTGTACTGTCACAGAGTAACATAATCACCATCACAAACATAAGCCCAGTGATGAGCTGCCAAAATCTTAACAACCGGTACCCTCCTTACCCCACGAGGAGGTTGTGGCCCGCACCCGCCCCCCCGGGACTCCTGCCCCATCCAACCCCCAGCGTTCCTTGATGCCCCCCACTCCAAGGATCTCTGTCCCATCCACCCTCCTCCCCCGTCCCCTGACGGCCCCCAGAACTGAGGTCTCATGGGCCACCGTAGTGGGTGCCCACCCCGCCCTGCCCCTAAGAGCCAGAGGGACCTGCCGGGGGGGAGGTGGGGAGTTCCAGCGGTGCCTACCTGGGACAGCTCCAAGGAAGCATCCGGCAGGTCGCACTGGCTCCTAGGGGCGGGGGAGCATAGCAGGGGGGGAGCAGGGGGAGCAGCCACTCCACCCCACTGATCACATCAAAAGTGATGCCTTAGGGTGCAGAGTACCCACCAGCAGCTCCCCGCCCTGCGCCCGGCCCCAGCTCACCTCCGCTCCGCCTCCTCCCCTGAACGCCCCCCCCCCCGGCTTCCCGTGAATCAGCTGTTCGCGCAGGAAGCTTGGGAGGGCTGAGAAGCAGGTGGCGGCTTCGCACTCAGGCCCAGGGAGGCGGAGGCGGACCAGAGGTGAGCTGGGGCGGGGGGGGGGGCGCGAGGAGGGCTGCCCGCGCCGCAGCAGGTAACCCGGGGGCGGGGGGTGGCATGCAGGGGAACTGCTCCCCGCCCCAGCTCACCTCCGCCTCAGCCTCCCTGGGCCTGAGCATGAAGCTGTCGCTTGCTTCTCAGCCCTCCCCGGCTTCCCGCGCGAACAGCTGATTCACGTGAAACTGGGGGCGGGGTAGGGGGCGGAGAAGCAGAGCAGGGCAGCGCATTCAGGGGAGGAGGTGGAGCGGAGGTGAGCTGGGGCCGGGAGCTGCTGGTGGGTGCTCTGCAACCACCAAATTTTCCCCGTGGGTGCTCCAGCCCCAGAGCACCCACGGAGTCGGCACCTAAGGCGCCACTTTTGGCCAGTTGTTAAATTTAGAAGCCCTTTTAGAACCAGTTGTCCCTCGCTGGACAACCGGTTCTAAAGGGCTTCTAAATTTAACAACCAGTTCCTGCGAACTGGTTCCAGCTCACCACTGCATAAGCCTCTCCCCGCATTAAAGCTTTCGAAATGCTAATGCTGAGATTTGAATTTATGTCTCACCAAAACTTTGAAACATGCTACCCAAGCATATCTGTTTCCAATTACAATGGATTAACCAAGGATTTTGGTCAAAACATTAAATGCACTTTAAAATAGACACACAGATTAAGTATCTCATGAAGCTGTTATAATCGAATCTTGCTAATTAATGTATGTCACTTCACAGCTTCTTTACATTTCTGAGTGAGATGCAACCCAGAAAAGCAACCAATACTGCACTCCTGGACTAAAGAGCTCCGTTTTGCAAGTCTGCTAGCTCCCTGGAGACCCATAATATTTATTTATTCTGTAGCAGATTCTCTTTCTGAAGTATACTATAAAACACATTCTACTAGGACACACAAGAACAGGCAATGACAAGCAATACTAGAAGTTAATGTCAGGAGTAATTACACATTATGTGTTTCAAAGAACCAACTGACTTTACCACAGCGTGGCCTGAATAAGCCTGCCTTTGTCAGACAAAACGCTCACTGACTTCATTTCCTATTTGCCTCAGTAAAGAGCTAGCCCTAAATGCATAAACATACCAACATCCCTCAACCCAGATAATCACCCATGTAAAATATTTGCCACATTTTAAACATCAGAAATAATGCAAATTTATTTCAGAGACGTTCTTTAAGGTGATCTTTCAAATAGGCAGACCCAAAGCCACTGAGGGTTTTATAGGTAAAACCAACAGCTTAAAGTCCACCTGGAAACCAGTAAGTACCAATATAGGTCCCCTAGCACTGGCTCTTAACGAAATATACCATTTAAGAAAGCAGGCTGCTGCATTTTGCACCAGCTTCAGTTTCCATATTGAATTGTTCTGTAACAGGGTCTGCATTAGAGAGAAAATGTTGTAATCCCCTGGCCAGATGCTGATAGTGTGAAGCTACTATGGTCCCTACTAAACTAATTCTTTGAAGACTACTGAGGATCTATCACACTGTCCAAGTTGCCATTTAGGGCAACTGACAGCGGACAAATACCCTCAAAGGGGCCAGTATTGTCCCATATTCTCTAACTCCTTCCCTCAAGCTACTATCACCAATTCAAACTCATCTGGACCAAATTTTAGCCGTCATGCCTGTCTCAAAACAGACATTAGTTAAGGCACTCATCTGTGTCATCCAGGTTGGTCAAGGAAGATTTAAAACTGAATGTAATCCACATTCTGAAAACAGTGCACTCCGTGCCCACTCCCTTATCCCCCAAACAGCCCCATTTATAAGTTGAGTAAGAGGGATAAGGAAGTAGAACCTGCAAATCCCACAACTGAGACTCCTTGGGGAAATAACAAGTGGGGTCCCGCAGGGATCAGTTCTGGGTCTGGTTCTGTTCAGTATCTTCATCAATAATTTAGATAATAACATAC
This sequence comes from Natator depressus, assembly GCF_965152275.1. NCBI lineage: Eukaryota > Metazoa > Chordata > Testudines > Cheloniidae > Natator > Natator depressus. Next base: position 23,315,846 of record NC_134245.1, read on the forward strand.
AGAGTACACTTATAAAGTTTGCGAATGATACAAAGCTGGGAGTGGTTGAAAGTGCTTTGGAAGATAGGATTATAATTCAAAATGATCTGGACAAACTGGAAAAATGGTTTGAAGTAAATAGGATGAAATTAAATAAGGACAAATGCAAAGTAGTCCACTTAGGGAGGAACAATCAGTTGCACTCATACAAAATGGGAAATGACTACCTAGGAAGGAGTACTGCGGAAAGAGGTCTGGGGGTCATAGTGGACCACAAGCTAAATATGAGTCAACAGTGTAACACTGTTGCAAAAAAGCGAACATCATTCTGGGATGTATTAGCAGGAGTCTTGTAAGCAAGGCATGAGTGTGACATTCTATACCTTGGGGGAGCATCCTGTAATCCCCATATTCCTCATTTTTATATAATCATGATCTTACATATAAAGCATGCCTTGTAAGATATCAAGGGAAAGCTTATGATCTGCTGAAAGTCATTTCTCTATCCATATATGTATATCATTAATGCATATGAAGTTATGAGAATTGTGTTGTATGGTTGTCACTAAAACATGATGTAAGTTGGGGAATCAGCCAGATATTAGCTCCCTTGAGGCAAGAGCAAGGAAAGTAACCAACACCCGAGTAGGGTGTCAAACAACCCATCAACAGCCATTGTCCAGCAAGGAAGCTACAATTCAATGACTCACCTGCATGAGGCCATACCAGGGGAATTGCTCAACCTTGCCTGGAGACAAGAAGTAATTCTTCCACTCTACTTCGCACTGATTAGGCCTCAACTGGAGTATTGTGTCCAGTTCTGGGCGCCACATTTCAGGAGGGATGTGGACAAATAGGAGAAAGTCCAGAGAAGAGCAACAAAAATTATTAAAGGTCTAGAAAACATGACCTATGATGGAAGATTGAAAAAATTGAGTTTGTTTAGCCTGGAAAAGAGAAGATTGAGAGGGGACATGATAACAGTTTTCAAGTACAAAAAAGGTTGTTACAAGGAGGAGGAAGAAAAATTGTTCTTCTTAACCTCTGACGATAGGACAAGGCTTAAATTGCAGCAAGGGAGGTTTAGGTTGGACATTAGGAAAAACTTCCTTTCAGGGTGGTTAAGCACTGGAATAAATTGCCTAGGGAGGTTGTGGAGTCTCCATCATTAGAGATTTTTAAGAGTAAGTTAGACAAACACCTGTCAGGGACGGTCTAGATAATACTTAGTCTTTCCATGAGTGCAGGGGACTGGACTAGATGACATCTCGAGGTCCCTTCCAGTTCTATGATTCTATGAAACGGGCAGCTGTTAGTTAACACCCATTGGAACCTCTCATAGAGAAAAGAACAAAGCTGCTGAAAAGCACCATTTACTCCTGCTAAGGTTTGTGGAAAAATCAACACTCTTCCATGATCAATAGAACTGAAGGCTTCTAACAGGTCTGAAAACTGACAGGTCTTCTAATACCAGCAGGACACATGATCTTCATCCACGACGCAGTCAGTCAGATGCTGTACTAAAGTCAGGTCTGGTCCTAGAGCAAAGGGAGATCTGAAGTATCCACATATGGAGTGAATTATTTTACCACAAGCTTCTCAGCAGACTTACTCAGAAATGAAAGACTGATAATCATCATTCACGGCAAGCAGTGGTTTCTTGAGCAAAAACCACACAAACATTTCCTTCAAAGTGTTTGGTAGCAAGCATTCTCTAATACAACTCTTAGCAATCTACACCAATAATAGACACAGCCTACACCCTACAGAAAGGACATAAAGATCTGATGTTTAATCAAAAGCATAGGTCGTGGCATGAAGCTCTCCCCAACAACTCCAGTACCTCAGAAAGCAACATTAGACATAAAACAGTCATTTCTGTGAGGGTTTTCTCCCAGCTACCTTCCTGCAAAAAAAACCTGACCACCAAACAGCTTGCCAAAAATGAAATTACTTTTATCTACAAAATAAGAAGAAGTTTCCTTCCAAAGAACCAGACACTGAGGGCGTGTCTACACTTACCTCCAGAGTGATCGATCCAGCGGGGGGTCAATTTATCGCATCTAGTGAAGATGCGATAAATTGACCGCCAAGCACTCTCCCGTCGACTCCGGTACTCCACCGGAGGGAGAAGCGTAGGCGGAGTCGACGGGGGAGCGGCAGCAGTCGATCTACCGCAGTAAAGACGCTATTTTTGTAGCTGAAGTTGAGTAACTTAGACCGACTTAGCTTGGCCCCCTTCTGCCTCCCCCCAGTGTAAACCAGGCCTGAGAAAAGACACTCTGGATTAACCAGGCTATGTATAGCCCAAACAAATGTGCTGTCTAAGATTTTGCAGATGCTATGATGGAGGCAAAGAACTGTTTATTTGTGGCTTCCTGCACAACCACAGCATAACAATTTTTAAAATCTTTAGGCTCCTTAGGATTTGTTTAAAAATTTGCTCTTGCAAAGCTCAGCTAGCAGTCACAGCAGAAATCTACAACAGTGCTAATGACTCTACTGCTGCTTCTGTTCCTATGGAAACAGGCTTCAGATTGTCAAGAACAAGATAAGGGCTTTAAAATAATCACATTTTTTAACAGATACCCACAGTTGGAACCTGTGCCAGCCAGCCAGACAACTCCTTTCATAATGAAAAGTTTTACAAGAGGACATACAGCAATTCCATTCAGCAACTGTAGTAAGTGAAGCCACAAGGTATAAGCTCAAGAGATTTGTCATCAGAATGCAGAGAAGGCACTTCTCTGTATGCTGCATTGTCAAATACTGGTTCATCAGTGTTGGAACTCAGTCTTTCCAGCTGAAATCTCGGTAATTTGTTTCATTTGTCTTAAATATTTTTCTCATATGCTTTAGGCTTTGGCAAAACTAGTGAAAAAAAATCACTTGTGCAAATTAATGTGAAATTGTGCACGTTTACTTTATTCTTTTATACAGACTTAATCACGAAGAAGGTAAATACTCCCATTTTATGGATGAGACACTGAGGGTCAGGCAACTCACTTGAGTTTCCCAAGACCACACAACATATCAGTGTCTGAACCACAGTAAGACTCAGGCCTCAGATTTCTAATGCAGTAGACAACAGCGCTGAACCTTCTGCTTTACTGTTTAACTCCCTCAGGAACATCCGGTAGTTGTGAAGCATTCAACACAAACACGCTTTGTACAGTCTACCATCTTTATGATCTTTACATTCAGTCACAGCACAGGATAGCAGCGCTCATACAAAACAATAAAACATTCTAAACACAACGTCCCTCACTAGCTTACCCTTCCCTTAGGAGTCCACGAGGGATCATTTGTGTTCTGTCAACCAGGTAGGCAGGGTCCTCTGCCCCCTTGCCTACCCTGCCCCTGCAGCAGCGTCCCTACTCTTAATCTGGTGCAAAATGGCTCTCCCACAGTCCTTTCATAAGATTCCTGCTGGGGTCACCTGCTTCCTTTGACAGGTTTCAGAGTAACAGCCATGTTAGTCTGTATTCATAAAAAGAAAAAAGAAAAGGAGTACTTGTGGCACCTTAGAGACTAACCAGTTTATTTGAGCATGAGCTTTCGTGAGCTACAGCTCACTTCATCGGATGCATAGCATATCGTGGAAACTGCAGAAGACATTATATACACACAGAGACCATGAAACAAAACTTCCTCCCACCCCACTCTCCTGCTGGTAACAGTTTATCTAAAGTGATCATCAAGGAGGGCCATTTCCAGCACAAATCCAGGTTTTCTCACCCTTCCCCCCCCCCCCAAAGACACACATACAAACTCACTCTCCTGCTGGTAATAGCCCATCCCTCTTTGAAACCTCTCTTTATAATGCGCATGATAATCAAGGAGGGTCATTTCCAGCACTAATCCAGGTGTTCTCACCCCCCCACACACACCCCCCTCCAAAAACCACACACACAAACTCACTCTCCTGCTGGCAATAGTTCATCTTACAATGTGCACAGCAATAATCCAAGTTTAACCAGAACGTCTTGGGGGGGGTTTGTAGGAAAAAAACAAGGGGAGATAGGCTACCTTGCATAATGACTTAGCCACTCCCAGTCTCTATTCAAGCCCAAATTAATAGTATCCAATTTGCAAATGAATTCCAATTCAGCAGTTTCTCGCTGGAGTCTGGATTTGAAGGTTTTTGCTTTAAGATAGCGACCCTCATGTCTGTGATTGCGTGACCAGAGAGATTGAAGTGTTCTCCGACTGGTTTATGAATGTTATAATTCTTAACATCTGATTTGTGTCCATTTATTCTTTTACGTAGAGACTGTCCAAAACTGTTTTTTGTTTTTTTCCTACAAACCCCCCCCCAAGACGTTCTGGTTAAACTTGGATTATTGCTGTGCACATTGTAAGATGAGCTATTGCCAGCAGGAGAGTGAGTTTGTGTGTGTGGTTTTTGGAGGGGGGTGTGTGTGGGGGGGGTGAGAACACCTGGATTAGTGCTGGAAATGACCCACCTTGATTATCATGTGCATTATAAAGAGAGGTTTCAAAGAGGGATGGGCTATTACCAGCAGGAGAGTGAGTTTGTATGTGTGTCTGGGGGGGGGGGGGGGGAAGGGTGAGAAAACCTGGATTTGTGCTGGAAATGGCCCTCCTTGATGATCACTTTAGATAAGCTGTTACCAGCAGGAGAGTGGGGTGGGAGGAAGTTTTGTTTCATGGTCTCTGTGTGTATATAATGTCTTCTGCAGTTTCCACGATATGCTATGCATCCGATGAAGTGAGCTGTAGCTCACGAAAGCTCATGCTCAAATAAACTGGTTAGTCTCTAAGGTGCCACAAGTACTCCTTTTCTTTTTTCTGCTTCCTTTGGTCTCTGCCTGGTAAATTTCCATTACTTACAACCCTATCCTCCCTTCAGACCAGAGGAGGAAGTAGCTTCTCCCAGCAAGAGCAAACCCTCTGTCCCAAGGTATTTGACAGTAAATAGAAAAACACTGAATGTTGATCATTCACCATTGTCTCTGGCCTGGCAGAGAGACATGACAAAACCTTGCTAACTCAGAGTGGATCCACATACATATAAGCTTTCCATGGCACACTAATTTCATGATACAATTTTGTAAAAACATCTCCGATTCAGAAGCAGTACAGACAAGACCCCTAAATCATCACAAGTGCCTCCATGACAAGACACTTCGGCAGCATTTTTGAAAGTGGCCTCCTCTTATTACACATGGCTGAGTTTTTGAATGCCCAGCCTGAGACACGTGGGGCCTGATTTTCAGCATTGAGCAACCATAACTCCAACTGAAGTCAATGGGAACTGCAGGCATTCCACACCTTCGGGGAAAAAATTCAAACTCACAGGGGTCTGAAGTTGGGCATCCAAAATAAAAGGCCATTTGTAGAAATATGGGACTTAGCCTCTCTGCGTCTCAGGTTGCCCATTTGTAAAACAGGGCAACAATATTTACTCTATGTGACCCTGAGAATAAACAGGATATAAGATGTCCCCAGCCCCAGGCAAGTGGGTATTACTATCCCATTTTACAGATTAGGAAATAGTCTCACAAAGTTAAAATGCCTAACCATAGGAGGCAGTAAGGACTAGACATAGCTCTAGCAATCAGCTAACCTGTATTCTAATCTTACTTCTGACAATGACTTGCTGGGTGACCTTGAACTAATCAATAAGGTCAGGTGTCTCTATGTGTAAATGTGGATTTTACATGTTTACTTAACTAATGAGTGTACAGTATTACCAATGGTTCTTTCCTTTTCTTAATCAGCTAGTAGGTAAACTTATACCTACCACCTGACTGGTATAGAAGACACTAGAGAATCAACTACATACTATATATTATATTCAGACAGATGACTGTATGATGCCATATCAACATATCTGTTAATCCTGGTATGTGTTACCCAATGGGAATTTTTAGAAAGATTCATTATGTACATACTGTACATAAACCCAGTATACCATATACTCTGTTACAGGGTTTCCACAATCTTCTGTTTTATGATGAGTATTAAAAAAACTACAACAAAAACCCATGTATACCCCCAAATTTAGAGCTCTAATTTTTTTTAAATGTCAGCTGCCATTTTTCAGTAAAATATCTTCAAAAGTACCATAATTTTCAAGTATTTCAGAAGAAAAGAAGGAAATTGCTACAGTAGCTCAAATGTATCAAGACAGACAGTAAGTAATGCAAATTATAGGATATAAACGTTCATGTTCATATTGCTGTAGATGTCGGCTCTTTATTGGAAGTGAAGTACAAAAGTCAAAATATACCCAAATTGTGTACTATTTAAACCCATTTTTACTCTGTACTTGCTAATGACATACAAATGCCAACTTAACTTTTTATTTATGGTCTCTGCTATTGCCAAAAACACTAAATAAGAAAAGCCAGACTTCCATCCTACAGTATGTGCACATGCCCAAATATGTTATATATGTATTATGTATACACTGTGAACAGGGAGTGCTTAAAATCAGCAAGTTGAAACTTTCTGTTTAGATTGATTTGGAGCTTTGATCCGTCTCTACTAAAGGTGCTGGCAACTTAGAGTTTGCCAACTTCAAACTTTCATAATTGCTATAACATATGAAGGGAAACTGAGTTGTGAACTTTCTTGAAGTCTGAGCTCTTTGCACATGCGAAGTGGGGTAATGTGCACATTTTTAAAGTGTTGGCTTTAATTCACAAGGAAGAACAGTGTAAATAAATTACTCAGAATAAAAAAAAACAGAAGATGGAATATAACATAGAAAAAAACCCACAATATCCTAATAATGTGGCACCCAAAAGAACTCCAAAACCTATAAGCCTTATTTATAGAGATGGAGACACAAACCTGTGGAGCAGCAAAAACAACAAGGATTCAGAAAACACAGAAGAAAGGAAAACAGTAATACAGGAACAGTGACTTTGCCATATTTTCCTCTCACTGATACTGGAATAAATCTGAAGAAACTCTACTGAAGTCCACAGAGATACACCAGATCAAAACTAGCATAAGCAAAAGGAGAATCAGACACTGTTTTTCTCTGGGATTCACAAGTGTCCCAATTTCACCAGTGGTAAGCAACTCTGAAATCTGGAGGCCTGCCACCTAGATTATAGTTTGGTGCTACAAAAATAATTGGATCAAAGCAGTTTCTAATATGCATTTATTTAGTGCCCTGAAAGTAGGTCTATCTGAGCTGGAAGACATTTCTTGCTTTGGGCTGGAGTGCTACTAAGCACATTTGAGGAATGTTCTAAATGAAGTAAGCATAGGATACATCAGCTTGGAGTTTGTTTTATTTTTAAAATCACAAGGGCACCAAATAAAAGAATAAAACTAAGATATTTCAAATCAATGAATAAAGAGGAGCATGTTTAAAAGAATTATATCCATAGTTTTCTCCTTTAACAAACAATATTTTGTATTTGCTCAGATCTAAATTATTCTCTAGAGCACCAAGTAATTTCAAATTATTGACTTAAAAATATTGTTAGCTGAGTACTTTTGGAAAGTGAAATGAATATTCACAGCAGCATAAGTTAATCAGCACTTGAGTCATAGTTTTTTTAAATGAAATTGACTATGCATTCCCCATTCAGTGTTATGTGTAAACAGCTTCCTCAACTTCAGCAGGATAGCTGGGAATTCAGTACTCTACATCAAGTCATTCTAAGAACTTACCATTTCCAGATCTCCATCAGCAACTGCTCTTAAGAGTTTTTCTATCTGTATATAAAATCAGAAAAGGGAATTTTAGTTGCTTTGGTAATACTGGTATTAAACTGTACTCTGAAAATCCAGTGTCCTTTATTAACCTCCTAATCTGATGCTGAAGGATTACAGCTGGCCCATTTCAGATATGTTGATAAAGTTATAAAGGAAAACGTTATTAACTTATGAAATACAAAAGCTGTATAAGGCTATAGAGCCATTCAATGATTTTTGAATTGCGCAGCAGAAGATAATCATCTAAATATAGAACACATATGGTGCATATGTAAATAAGCTCATGCTAGTTAATACAGCAAATACATTTTTCAACCTCACCAGCAATTATGCGTGTACCTTTATTTAGGATCCAGCATTACAAAAGAAATAAAAGCTCTTAAAGGCATGTAGCTCCCCATGGATGATGCTACTGTTTTGGGCTCTTGCTAGGCTGGTAGTTGATGCCAAAAGGGGTCCCTTTTATTTTCTTTTTTAAATAGTAGTTTGAGTCAAAACATGTTTTGCACTTTTACATCTGCATATTAGTGGTTTGTAGTAGTTGTAAGTTCTACTCTACTTCAGTGTTAAAATAAACATTGTCAAATTGGACCCAAAATCTAAATTTATTCTAAGTATGGAGTTTGCTTTTTTTAAAATAATTAAAACTTACTATGACATCACTGAAAAGGTATAAAAACATGCAGTATTTTTGCTGCACCTGGAAAAGCATGTTAAAAGGTCTCTGATGATCCAGTATATCAGCATTTAACGAATATTCATAGGGTTGTGCTATCACCAGTGATACTAGTGTATAAAAAGATGTTTCAGCATAAGATACTGTGGCAGTTGACCTCATTTCTAAGTAATGGCAAGATTAACATTTCAGCTTCTATCTAGAAATTTCTACATTCCACATCACTGGTAGTATCTGAGCACATTCAAAAGACAGACAGACACATTCCTTTGCCAGATAGAAAGGGAGTAACTGAGGGTGAACAAAACATTTTCAATTTCCAAAGTTCCAAAGAACATTCTGCAATTAATGGAGAGGTCTGCTTTAAAATTATTCATTCAAGTATTTTTGAAGGCACATTAGCAGTCCTATGATGAACACAAAATAAATAAATTAATCACTAAAAACAAGTCTCCTGTCCCTGTTATTAATACCAACTTAGATGATGAAAACTGAATTTACTTTTCAACATTACACCGCCTGGATCATGATGATAAACGCCTGAGATTTATGTTTTTTGTTTACATTTGTATTGCATTCAGCTTGGACAAAGAAACAGACTAACTGGTTTTCATGTTTTGGTTCTCATGCATTAGCTCAGTATTTCAGTGCTGGAGTTGCAAAAACCAAAAATCTTTTTTTTTGTAATTTAAAAAAAATATGAATATATAATTATATATTCCAACAAATTTATTACAAAACCTACATTTTGGGCATAAACTACCTAATATCGCTAAATAATTTCCAGATGAAAATACATAATTTATTGTTTTCTGTCCCATACAAAATTAAAGATGACTTCTGGTTTGGATAAACAGAACTGCTACATAGGCCCAGATCCTGCAATTGGACCTGCATGAGTGGACCAAATAAATAGGGGAGCAAGTGAATTCAATGGGATTCTATGGGGACTCAAGAATCTCCCAGTAAGGATCAAAATGTAGGACTAGGGTCTTAGTTCTTTCTCTGACTTATTTTGGAAGCTTTAGTCTTAGGTTTCTTTTCTCTACCAATAAAGTAAGAAAGAAATAATCAGTTGGAGAGGAAAGTATTGTTTATTGGGATAATCTCTTTCTCCAGGCTTTTGGGGAGGAGATTGGAATAGGAGCCTTGAGGGCAAGGGACTCTGAGGCTAGAGTGGTTCATGGGTTCCACTCCCCTGGTTTTCATCCTGGTTTTGGGGAGGTTGCTAAAATTAATTTTGTTAGATTACCATATTTCTAATATATGGTAAAAGCAATCCAGGGATAGGCAATATATGTTTGTATAAATCTACAATAAAACAAATCAAATCAAATCAGGGAGGTCTGTACTTTCCATAATGTTCCCCTTTCCCTATCTCTTCCCAATTACTCTCACAAAACCGAACACCCTTGGCTCTCCTCCCAGGCCCCGCCCACTATATACCCCCATCCCTCTGTTGCTCGCTCTCCACACCCTCACTCACTCATTTTCACCAGGCTGGCTCAGGGGTGTGAGAGAGGGTGAGGGCTCTGGCTGGGGATGTGGGCTCTGGGGTGGAGCCAGGGATGAGGGGTTTGGGGTGCAGGAGGGGGCTCTGGGGTGGAGCCGAGGGGTTCGGCGTATGGGAGGGGGCTCTGGGCTGAGGGAGGGGGTTGGAGTGTGGGAGGGGGTACGGGCTCTGAGCTGGGGGTGCAGGGTCTGAGGTGGGGCTGGGGATGAGGGGTTTGGGATGTAGGAGGGTGCTCCGGGCTGGAACTAGGGGGTTTGGAGTGTATGAGAGAGCTCCAGGCTGGGACCGAGGGGTTCAGAGGACAGGAGGGGGATTAGGGCTGGGGCAGGGAGTTGGGGTATGGGAGGGGGGTGAGGGCTCTGGCTGGTGGTGGGGGCTCTGGGGTGGGGCTGGGGATGAAGGAGGGTGTTCCAGCTGGGACTGAGGAGTTCGGGGGGGCGAGAGGGAGATCAGGGCTGGGGCAGGGGGTAGGCTCTGGGGTGGGACTGGGGATGAAGGATTTGGGATGTAGGAGGGTTCAGAGTGTGGGAGGGGCTCCAGGCTGGGGCAGAGGGTTGGGATGGGGGTGGGAGGGTGAGGGCTCCGGCTGGGGATCTGGGCTCTAGGGATGAGGGGTTTGGGGTGCAGGAGGGTGCTCCGGGCTGGGACCGATGGGTTTGGGGGGGTGAGAGGGGGATCAGGGCTGGTGCAGGGGGTTGTGGCGCGGGAGGGGATCGGGGTGCAGGCTCCAGACGGCGCTTACCTCAAGCAGCTCTCGGAAGCAGCAGCATGTCCCCCCTCCGGCTCCTACGCTGAGGCACAGCCAAGCAGCTCTGTGTGCTGCCCCATCTGCAGGCTCTCCCCGCCCCCAGAGCTCCCACTGGCCACAGTTCCTGGCCAGTGGGAGCTTCAGAGTGGTGCTTGGGGTGGGGGCAGCGTGCAGAGTCCCCTGGCTGTCCCTATGCATAGGAGCCAGAGGGGGGGACATGCCACTGCTTCCGGGAGCTATAGGGAGCCTGCCTTAGCCCCGCTGCACTGCCGACTGGACTATTAACAGCCAGGTCAGTGGTGCTGACCGGAACCGCCAGGGCCCCTTTTCAACCGGGCATTCCAATCTAAAACCGGACACCTGGCAACCCTATCCCCAATCCACCAATCAGGTGCTGCTGTTTGGGAAATGGAACAGACTGCAACTTTACTATAGGAAATTGACACTTGAAAGCTCTAGAGATATTATGCCTATTGAAGCAGTGCAACTGCACAGGGCTCTTCCGGAAGCTCCCACACAACACAGTAGCCAACAGCAGTAGCTCACAGCATAGCTTGAATGCCTTAAGGCAGAGCTACATTAGCAAACTTTTCAGCCATCATTCAATACCAGTGTGGCTCCACCAGCTGTAGCAACTGTGGAAGTCAGAGTAGACAGGGCTCTGCCATTTTACCATCATATTGCCTAACACTGTAGACTAGGGCAGTGGTTCTCAATCTTTCCAGACTACTGTACCCCTTTCAGGAGCCTGATTTGTCTTGAGTATCCCCAGTTTCACCTCATTTAAAAATTACTTGCTTAGAAAATCAGACATAAAAATACAAAAGTGTCACAACACACTGTTACTGAAAAATTGCTGACCTTCTCATTTTTACTATATAATTATAAAATAAATCGATTGGAATATAAATATTGTACTTATATTTCAGTGTGATACTTGAGCCTGTTTTTCACTGGTGAGTCTTGTCTGAATCCCAAGCCCTGCTGCCCAGGGCTGAAGCAGGTAACTTAACTTTACAGGTGGCCCCCATGGCATGGAGCCCCGGGCAATTGCCCCGCATGCCACCTCCTAATGTCGGCCCTGCACTTGTGACCCCCCCCAAAAATACATCCCATGACCACCCTGGGGGCTGCATCCCCCAGATTGAGAAACACTTATCTAGATGAATTGAGTACCCCCTGGAAGATCTCTACGTACCCCTGGTTGAGAACCACTGGGCTAGGAGACTTACTATAGTGTAGAAAAGGCTTTTCTTTTCCTCCCTGCTCTCCATTTAGAATGCTATGCTTTGCCTTCACTCCCTTGGTGCCCTGGACTATATGCTGTAAAACCTCAATTGTCAAGGGAGGTTTACCACAATCTTGGGATTGTCACAGTCAGCAGGGATGTCCTGGGCATGTAGAAATGCGGCATCTACTCAAAGATGAAGAGGGACTTGGATGGGGACTTGTACATATTACCTTGCATATTGTTACATTAAACCTGTGTCCAACTCTGCCAGAGAGATCAAAACAAGGTCATGACTATTGTCAGAGTCTGATTTTATAGCTTACAGCCTTCCTGTAATAGAATGGGATAGTAGGCATACACAGCTCTGTGATCAACTCTCTGTTAAAACACTCACATCCTTATGCATCCAAGAACTCACGGGAGTTTAACCTAGTCAGAGGAACCTAGCCATTTGTTGTGTAGCTTATGCATGATTCATGAATGGTTATAAAAAAGTCTGGCACCCCTCCAGGTTGTTCTCTCCTCAATGGAAGAACTGTACATTCCTTTGCATGCAAGCTCACAAGATGCAGAATTCCACATGACAAAGTCTGCTTCCGCTTCACCCACTTACTTGCTATATTGTTCCATTGCCAGAGGGCAAAACAGTTATTGTAAGATCCTCAGGAGAGAAATTTCCTAAATTATTTGCCCATCTCTTTACTAATGGTTCTTTTCCATGGTGCCAGTAAGTCATGGCAAGTCATTTGTGTAGAACACCAAATAGGTCTCTCCTTGCATTGAATTGTTTGGACAAATAGTTATTTAGCAGCCAGCAGCGTAGATGGATAAAGACTGCATTGACCCCTTAGCCCATGGTCTAACTCCTACAGTCTGTAGAGCCAATCCTGCCAGTCTCCTATTAATTCCAATGGCAATTACCTACATGGAGAATTTGCAGAATTAGACTCTGGTCTTCTTGCTTAGTGGGAGTAATAGCAGTGAGCCCATGTGAAACTTGGCTAACGGTAATGAACTAAAGTTGGATTACAGAAAGGCCATTAACCTCAACAGACTAAGGTATAAGCTGCTAGTAATCTTTTCTCCTGGTTTGAACTACAGACTCAGCCTATGGAGTGTGATAAGTTTGTCCCTTTAAGAAAAAACAAATCCTCAACCTGTTATTGGGTGAGATTTTGTGTGCATTATACCTTATTTATGGAGCAACATTACTGGGCTTGGCTCTGTACACACAGACATGGACCTGTTATAAAGATATTACAGTGTAAATTACACACTGGAAAAAGTGTACACACAAATAAACACAGTATACAAGAAGAGACTGATAATACCACAGTGTGAATTAACATTTTCAACTCAGGTTTCAGAGTAGCAGCCGTGTTAGTCTGTATTCGCAAAAAGAAAAGGAGTACTTGTGGCACCTTAGAGACTAACAAATTTATTTGAGCATAAGCTTTCATGAGCTACAGCTCATTTCATCGATGAAGTGAGCTGTAGCTCACAAAAGCTTATGCTCAAATAAATTTGTTAGTCTCTAAGGTGCCACAAGTACTCCTTTTCTATTTTCAACTCATGCTCCTTCATGCTTTTTGGAGTAATTATCCAAGAGCCTCCTAGAATAAATGTTTTAAGAAGAGATTTGAATGAAGAGAGGAGGGATGTGTCCTTTTTTTGGTAAAAGGAAGGAAAGAGAATTCTAAGCAAGAGGTAGTATGGAAGGAGACAAAGGTATTTAAGAGGGTGGCTTGAAAGGAACAGAGGAGTCGGAAGAGGAAGAAGAAATGAAACCTGAGAGGTAAGGGTGGAGTTGAGCAGGGCTTGGGAAGGGAAGATGAGAAGTATGGGTTTGAGGTGGAAGGTGAGAGGAAGTGAGCGTGGAAATTCAAAGGGGGTGACCTGGCAAGAGTGGATTTTATCAGCCGCATTTTGGATACATTGGAACTGGACACGTGACATGCAGGCAGGGCAACAGATGAGATATATTCCTTACTATGTTCTGAAAATTGACTTCCTATGGTTTATTACAAAAGCTAGTTCTTTGCACTTCATCATGTTTCTTGTCAACTCCCCCGCCTAGAATCTTCTCTTTTCTATTATTAATTTTAAAACATACCATACGATGTTATTTGATTCTGATGCTGAGTTTTATAGACAGAAAGGAAGACTGAATGCCCCCAGGAGCTTATGAACACACAGAGCACCCAGTTAACCACATTGTGATATTAACAGCTGCAAAGTACACTTTTAAAAAAAATACAGTTCCATCATTAACACTCCCTAAGAGTCAAGCAAAAATGTATGCTTAGATACCAAGGTGACAGCCGATACCTCGGAATAGCAGTGCTTCACCATCTGCTCTAACACCAGGAGTGTGCCTCCTCCGCACCCAGAGATATATATAGTGCCAGGTGTCTTAAGAGTTTTCCTCACACTTGGGGAATGAGTCCTTACTTGGCACATTTCTGATTCACTCACAAAGCAGCAGCTCGTTATTCATAGTATTCCAATCCAATGGGTGCTCCACTTGGTGTTCCTGTACAGAGAAGATTCCTGCATAGTGCAACAGTACTGAAAGACCTCATTGTTTGTGGAGCCATCTCTGACTACTTACTTATGCTTAGTGAAGTGCTGAGAAAGTACAGTACATGAGCTTTCTTTCCATGGAATCCTTCTCAGAGCAGGAAAGTCATAGTGTGTTTAAAGGAGACAAGTGAGGATTTTTCCCTTTGGCTGAAGTGAAAAAACTTCCATTGCCCTTTTCTGGAGCTCTCCCTTAGTTTACTATCAGTGCAGGACTAGCTTATGCTTATGCTTATTGCTTACTGTTAATTAGCTATCCCAGACACCTATGTCTGGGGGAGTAATTTAAAATGACACTGTAGAATTGGCACTCAAGGCTACCTTTGCACAGCTAAATACCAAGCTTTTATTACTCTTACCTCTTTGTAATTATTTTTAACTTCTTGTCTGGTGTCTGCTGATGCTGATGACAAGCTAGAGACAGATGACCCTCTGCTGAAGGTGTCTGCTGAATGCTGAGGAGACCTAACTGGAGACTTTAATCAGATCAACAAAAACAAAACAAACAAGAGGGTTTACATCCTCATGTTAAATAGCTAAAATGTATGCAAAAGATTAGCAACTCACACTGTTACCTCAGAAGCGCTCTGTCCCCTTTCAAATGTTAGGTAGTTTAATTCCATCAATGATAAAATCTGCAGAAAAAATATTAATGAAGAGATACAATGTAACTCAATTTCAAGAGGAATTTACTGATGGAAACACAAATTAGCCAACCACTTAATATCAGCAAAAGAGATTATGACGGATCAGATTAAAGCAACAATTTGCAATGTTTACATTCCATACTAAAAAAAACCACTGCCATGCATTTTAAGATGTAAAATATGAGCTTCCTTTCTTAAAAGTGAATGGAAATTATTTTTAATTGTAAGAATACATGCCCACATATCCCATTCACAACTAAGCTTCAAATACAGCTAAATCACTGTGGAAATGCATTTTAAAAACCTCCCTGCTAGCAGATTGGGAAGAATACCTTAGAATTTAATGCACACTGCAGGGAAGTTTCTTTCATCCGGTTTTGAATATCTGGGTTGGCTCCATTCTGCAGCAGGACTTCTATTATTCCTTGATAGCCCCAGCGAGCAGCTATATGGAGGGGAGTATCTCCTTTTTCGTTACCAGTATCTAGTCTACAAGAGCGTACATCATAATAGACTAAAGCTTTGACACACTGGAAAGAAAAGAAAAACCACCAATGAATTATATCACTGGTTCCCAATCCACATAACATGTGCAATCTGAACAGTAATGCTGGTTTTATTGCAGATCCTAGAATCTACTCTCTCGGGTAGGTTTTTTATCAAATATATGTCATTTTTTAAAAGGCCATAATAAATAAACAATGAATACAAGGGACCAAAACAACTAGGCTTTCTAGCATCTACACCAATGTAAATGGATACCTACATTAAACAAATACTATGATATAATAAAGTGCCTGTTTATGAATTAAAGAGTCATCCTCCAAAACTGTGTTTTATTTACTTTTTTAAATAAACAAATGTAATCCAAATTGGCATCACAATTTCATTGCATGCAGTAATCCTATTAGGATGTCTATTTAGTTTGTTACAAAACAATTACTTACATCCTCATGACCATAAGTGCAGGCTAAATGAAGTGGAGTATTGCCATTATTGTCTTGAACATCTGTGCTTGCCTTATAGTGCAACAAGAGAAGCTTAAAAGAAAAAGAAAGTCAACATCTAAGTAACAGAAAATTAATGGACAAACAATTGTTACTGCTGTAGCACCCTTTAGTTTTCTAGGATGATGAATTACTATAGTACAAATAGAACCACATCTCTTCTGCTTTAAACCAGTAAGTAAAGATGGTTGTCCTTGGTTTCATGCCACTATTTTGCTCCAGTTCTTGTCACACACTTTTTAAAAACCACAGAGTATATCTGCAGACTGACTCTAAATCATCCACTGTAGCTAGGTACTTCAGCTCAGATAGCATGCATATTCACTCAGTGTTCTAAGAGCGTTGTAAAGGCAAAGGCACAATGGGTTTAATTAAGTGCATCGTTTTTCTCTCTGAATTTCTTAGTTTTGAACATCTGAGTTGCTGTAATATTATATAAAACATTTGTTAAAAAATTCAAGTGTACAACAACTGACTGAACTGTATGATTAGTCTATTTTCAAAACAATGTTTAAAGCATTGTATTTACTTGACTGATCATAATAGCTCTTTTGCATCAATCCAGAGCAGAGATTCCACTATCCTATCAGTCTGTGCTAAACATTAGACATGAATTAAAAAACATATTGAAAAATACTATGCATACATAATGACTAACAACTGAGTTATTCAGAAATAAGCAAAGTCATACAAATCCCACTCTGAACTAATGGGCTTACAAAAGGTAACTGGAGACAATAAGGCTACTTGGAGTTTGGGGAATGCAGAAAAGCATGTCACATTTGGCAAACCTTTCAAAATCTAGTTTTCAAACTAATTTAGAAAATGTTAAATAAAATTAAAAAAATAAAAAACTTGAACCAAGAGGACAGAGGGAACAAGAATTTATTCTCAACATGAGATCTTGTAGATCTTAGAAAATTTTGACATCTGGATTATAAACCTATAAAGTTTAGCATTTAATTAAAATGCTGAAAGGCCCTGAAGTGTGATAACACACAGTTATAATGAAGCTTTTGCATCCCTGAACAATGGTATCAGTAGAGCAGCAATAGTGAGATTTGTTTTTTCTTCAACTTATATATGTATTAAAAAAATTCACTGGTTAATCCTTTCAGTGCTTACTGTAACATTCTGATATCCTTTCTGACAGGCAAGGTGAAGAGGTGTTGAACCATGGTAATCTGTAGCATTGACTACAGCTCCTTTGGAAACTAACAGGTCAATTAATGACGCTTGCCCTATGGAAAATATGTGGTCATTAAAACTGAGAAGTAAACATCTCACAGGAAAAGTTACTTTTCAAACTAAAATGTGAACTTCAAACCTTGACACTCTTCATTCTTGTGCACACTGCATATTCGCTTTCTTAGTACTTGCTCTTTGTAATGAACCGTCAAGTTACTACAGATTATTCAAGGGCACAGCTAAGAAAGGGGGCCCCTAACTGCAACTAAACTGCACTTGTATCTTGAGGGTGAACAGGGAATGGAAAGTAAACTGATGTCACACAAAGTGCTCTGCCCTTGGCATATGTACTGTGCAAGTCAAAGGTAATAAAAGCAAGAACAAATAAAAAAAAAATCTCCAGAGTAGATTAATGTGTCTGCTTACAAGCCTGAGGTCAGGACCAGGACGCACATTCAAGGAGTGGGGAGGAATAGCATATATCATGCCACATATACTCGGCTACAGGATGTATATAAGACTTGCTACATACGCTGTCAGTTTGTAATAGGATATCTCCTTTCTGAGGATACCTCCTAATCTACCCATCTGGCTGAAAGAAATGCCAAGGAAAAGCAAATAAGAAACCAAAAGAAAATGCAGACAAGAGCACCTGGGCTGAAGGGAAGAATACAAGAGTTTCATTCTGGGTCAAGATTTCTGTTTGTCTATCCCACAAGTAAAATACAGTTCATGCAAAACTCATCACAGAATGTAAGTTGAAAAATAAGCTAATGTGTCCCCTCTTTCAAGGACTTAATGAAGAGTAAACAGAAGGTAAATATTACACAGTCATGGAAAGACAGCAATACTCACCATAAATAGCAGCTATATGAAGTGGTGTGTATCCCCTGTCATCTCTGGAAAATGGAGTGACAATGGAAGGATCATTCATCTTCCTATAAAACAGGATAGTTTTCAAGAACATAAGTTAGCTGTGTTTCAGAGTAACAGCCCTGTTAGTCTGTATTCGCAAAAGGAAAAGGAGTACTTGTGGCACCTTAGAGACTAACCAATTTATTTGAGCATAAGCTTTCGTGAGCTACAGCTCACTTCATCGGATGCATACTGTGGAAAGTGTAGAAGATCTTTTATACACACAAAGCATGAAAAAATACCTCCCCCCACCCTACTCTCCTGCTGGCAATAGCTTATCTAAAGTGATCACTCTCCTTACAATGTGTATGATAATCAAGTTGGGCCATTTCCAGCGCAAATCCAGGTTTTCTCACACACACACCCCCCCACACACACACAAACCCACTCTCCTGCTGGTAATAGCTTATCTAAAGTGACCATGCTCCTTACAATGTGTATGATAATCAAGGTGGGCCATTTCCAGCACAAATCCAGGGTTTAACGAGAACGTCTTGGGGGAAGGGGGGGTAGGAAAAAACAAGGGGAAATAGGTTACCTTGCATAATGACTTAGCCACTCCCAGTCTCTATATCAGGTACTGGAGAAAGTTTACACACGCACACGCTCACTCATTCTACATAGTTTTTACACCTATTTAAGTTTTCAAACCTATTTACCCTCTATCATTTCTCATTAACAGATTATTCCATATGGGTTTTTTACTTAGCCAAAAGAAAAAAAAATCCAGACATCTATTCTTTTGACTGTGAAATCCAAATACAGAGAAGAGAGTCACTCTTTAACATGTCCAAAGGATGTCACACTATCTCCCCTATCTAGGTAACTGAGCTCCCAGCTTTTCAATACTTTCCTATTCAAATCTGCATGCATAATTCTGAGACACCTACGTCTTCTGTCCCTCTCAACCTCGATACATACACACACACACACACACACACAATGTTAAAATGCAGCCAATATCCCCTCCAACCAGAAGAATTTTCTGGACAAGGCACTGCACATTCCAGTATTGCCCTCATACTCTAAAGGAAATCCTAGAATGCAGACCTTTAGAAAGCTTTTAATATGGAGATGAAGAATCCTTACCCAGAAACCAGCTTCTCGCAGTTGTCACAGAAACAGAGTGGGTGGCACATTTTCTGTACAGTGTCTTTATCACTATCACCTTGACTTAGTAATCGTTCCACTTCCTCCTGGTTACCTGAAGCAATATACTACAAAAGGCCAAGAGGAGGAAGAATGAGGTATTGATGTGAAAAAGCTTAAAATAAAACCTACTTCATCCACTGAAGCACAAAACCAAAGCAACCGATTATAAATGAAGCACTAGGAGAACTGGTGCAAGGCTGGATAGGGCTGCTGCACATAATCCGCAATGAGTTTTCAGTATAAATAGCCCTTAGACCTGATCTTGGTTTGCTTTTCAGAAAAAAAAAAAAATTAAAACAAAATTCACATTGTTTTCTTCCAGACTCAGTTACAACCATGACCTCCCTCTGTTCAGACACATTATTACTTGCAGTCTCTAGCCATACATGTAAATATGTATAATTAATAGCTCTGCTTTGTGTCTTTGCACAGGTAAAATTCTCATTTTAGAATTACATTATGAGATTGATTAACAAAATATGTAGGAGATGGGAGGTGACTGCACTTTAGATTTTTTTTCAGCAAAACTTCTTGGTTTTAGGCACCAAAGTCTCTAGAGACTAACAGCCATTGGCATTGCAACTCTGTTTTAATGGGCCATTGACTATTACAGCAGCACTATTCCAAATCCATTTGTTTCTGTGCTAGAATCTGTAAGAATACATTGCCAACTTGCAGAAGCTTTGGCACAGAACTGCAATGCACTGATTACCCAGGCACCTCTTTATCGTCTAACATATGGCTTTTTTGGCACTCCCAAGCACAAGCAACATGGCAAAGTCATTACAAAGTGTGTGTTATAGTCTAGAAAACTGTGTGTAAGAGATTGCACATATATAATGTTCTGCAATGCAGATTTTTCACCTTGAACAAGCAATCTATTGGGGTCGTGGACATCTGGGACAGCAAGTTCATTCTTTGTCTCAAGAACTTGTCACTAAACTTCTCAGATTCCTGAAAAGAAACAAGCCATGTCAATCAATATTCCATATATTACCAACAAGAAAGTAGTTTTATAAAAAGTTATTTTTAAATATGCAATACATAGATTTACCAGCTCTTAGCTTATGTAACAGGTTAAAGCCTAAAAGTTTGATTTAATACTTAAAATTCTGTATCAATGATTTTGTACATTTGTACAAGAGCATCCCCTGCCAGCTAACTGGATGTTAGTCCATAAAATAATTCCTGGGCACACCTTAGACATTTTAGTACTAAAAGATCTGAGTTTCATTAACAAAATAAAAATATTTTTTTCTATCAGAAAAACCAAAGTAAAAGCAGCTTTTGAAGTGGCCAAATTGGTGAGAGATATGCCTCATATAAAACACAGACTAAAGGGGGTGTGCCAAAGAGTAAGATGGACCGTCACAAAGCTACTGCCTAAAAACAGGCCCAGGGCAGATACTATCTGCTGCCAGCCATGTAGCAGAGTCAAGAAGCAGCCCCAGAATCAGAAAGCCCCTCAGCATCATGCTGGATTTGGCTGAAGGCTTCTCTACCTAACATGGACACAAAATCTGCTAAGTTAGCTCCTGTGATACTGGTTGAGATGAAATGGATTTGACAGAGACCCATTCTTCAGCACTTGAGATTAAATTTCAAAATAACAGTTCCTGTATTTGCATGTAACAAATACTCAGCCAGTGCCCTGTGTGTGAAGGTTACAAGGCAGCATGTCAAACTGAAGCATTAGAAAAATCAATACAGAGCAAATGAACACAAGACCACTCAGGTTTCCTGGTGGTACTGGAATGTGGAGTCCAACAGCTTTTCTGGAAACTTGGATCCCTGAGGTTTTAATGTTAACACAGTAGGTGATCTTATGGAGAAAGCCTCTCAAAACCATTTATAAAGCCACCATCACCACTAGAACTATTCTTTTAAGAATTTAATAGAAACAGAAATCTGTTTGGTTCAGACTTGTGCTTCTAGATAATTTGGCTATAATTACGGTTTCTTTCAATAGTTAAACATGTTTGATATAGAGAAATTTTAGGATAGAAACTTGCAAAGGATTATGGGTGCATGTGCTATTATACTATTTTTCCTAAACCTCACATGAGCTGTGCTCTCCTTACCGCAATTTCATTAGTCACTAAATTTACAATTGTAAGATGAATAAAAGGAACTCAATTTGCTTGCACTTATATGAGCTGTTCTCTCCCAAAAGGTGTACAATTTTTAACATTGCTTGTTTTCTTCTTTGAATTTTCCACACAAAATTTTAAAGCACTAACTATTCTAAGAACTTGCTTGGCTTTGATCACTAGAAGCCCCTGTATTTAGTTATGCATGCTAAACCATGGAATAGTTTTTAAACTATGCATATGACTGACCTACACTGGAAAACTCAATACAGACATGTAAAAACTCAATACTGTGATGTGAAACTAGAGAATATGTATATCCTCTAAATTGGTTTGGTTTGTGTTTTAGTTACACACAGAAAAGACAGCAGGAGACTTCAACATTTTCAAACATGGGTGCCTCGCATTCTGGTACCTAAATGGGTAGACAGGTTTTTCAGAGGTTTTGGTGATGTAGCACCTGCTGCTCCCACTGGATGAGTTGACAGGTAGGTGTCAAAATGTGGATTTTAGTGCCTAATTAGAGGCACCCAGGTTTGAAAATGTTGGCCTGAGTGTGTAGTGCAATTGATCAGAGATAGTTTTAATACTGTGAGTAATCACAATCTATGGAATTAATGAACACCAGAAATCCCAGGCAAGTAGTTCAGCACTATTTCCCCCTCCCCCAAATGATGGCAGTCCTCATGCTCCCGAGCACAAGCTTGTCACATATGAAATATCAGGAAAGATTTTGCCCTATTACATAACTGGCACATATTCCTACATGGGAATAAAGAGAAATAATGAATGGGTAACCTTCTGAAACAGTATTGACCATTCCTACAAGCAAGATAATTAACTGAAAGGATAAATTGCACGTTCTGGTTTAGCTATGTTCCACACTTCAGGGAGTGAGAATGAGTGTTTCATTTGTTTGTGAGTAGAGCATGGTCCCCTGAATGGACTGTTTTGGTTAGAATACTCCAGATAATTACCAAAACATTACTTGTGTTGCAGTAGGACAAGATAGACTGCATTCCCAGAAATTAGAGAACTTTTAAGCACATATCATCCCTTATCTACACGACAAGAGAGATAGTGAAATATATTAGAACCTGCCTTCAACCCCTGCCAAAATCCTCAGACAATAACTGAGTCCAGGACAGTAAATACCTCCATTTCCATCAGTGCTGATATGGGTCACTAATTAGAGGGGATATTTGTTATAATGAACACCACTTTAGGCCTTCTGAGGATGTGCAGAACTCTTGGATGGTTGAGGACATGTACTGTCCATGTATTTCAGTGCAAAAGTCTTCTCTTCTCAATTCCACCCCCCTACACACACACACACAGGGCAGGTGTTGGGTTCAGAATCTCTGAACTAGAACTTGGTACATTCTGGCCCATTAAATGAAAGCCCTTCATTACTGCCCCCCTGCCAGTGGGGCATAATATTTATGAAGCCCAACTATCCACAGGCACAAATTCAAAGAGGGGCCCTCATAACTCACATGCTCCTCCACTCCCTATCCATTTTACCACCCATACAATAGGTCCATCTAGTTATGGGCTCGCTTTTCAACTCCTCTCCCCGCTGTGCCTCAGTCGCTTCAAGTTTTCTCCACTGTGCCTCTGGTCTTTTCTCATTTGCTTTTTCAAAGTGCTGAGACACATATGCTGTCAACAGGCCAGTCCTGCTGCCTACTATTGCCTTGGATAGGCTGATTCCTCCCTATGTGTTTTGCCCACAGTTGGGTGCTCTAGGGACTGGTGGCAGGAAGGGCTAAGAAGGAGCAGGCTGACTGCTAGCAGCTCTTTCAGAAGCTATCTGTCCCCACTGCAAGCAGCATCAGGAGTGGTCACAGCAGAACTACAGATTCAGCACCTTTCCTTACCATTTAACTCCTGTTTCCCCCCCACCAGTACTGGACACCTTGGAACAGAGTGAAGGATTCAGCAGGATCCTATGGCAAGCAAAGAGCCTGAAACTTGGCCTAGTGACTAGTGTCCAAGCCAGAAAACTGAAGACCCATTGATTTATTCTTTGCAGGGGCAGAACTAAATAGGAAATTAGGGATCAACATGCAAAGTTGTTCAGTTGCTGAGGGCTGGTGAGAGCAGCAGAGACTACATTACTACCCTGAGTTTTTACCTTTTTCTGTATACACCACCCTCCTCCCACCCCACCCTTCCCTCTGGGAATTTTGGTCTTTCCTGTTCAGCAGCTGCTGGGTGCTTTGTGCTAGTTCCTGGTTCTACTCCTCACTGCACATGGCTCATAGCGCACTGTCTAGAAACAGTGCCAGTTCTCAGATCCCTTTTTATTGGGGTAATCCAGAAAATTCAGACTGGCCAGGCACCCAACAGAGGAGGAGAGGGAGTGCTGGTGAAGAGTGGCCCCAATTTCACTTCCCCAGCCCATGTGGGTCCTGTCATTTTCAGGCTTCCCATCTTTCTTAGAATAAACGTTATTGCTGCCCCCCCCCCCCCAAGCCACAGTGCTGCAGCTGCTAAAGGAGCACTGTAGTATTCCCTGGTTTGCACATCCCTAGAAATGGCACTAATTATGGGGCCACCATGGAGTCCCAGCTTTCAATCCCCTCTGTTGACAGTGGGAGGAAGAGGGCTCCTGCTGCAGGCTTCCCACACAGACAGACAAGGAAGGGGAGGGGAAAGAGAAAGGGGGTGGGGGGAAGAATGAGATTCCCTAGATGCCTGAAGCTGATCTTGTTGCTCCCTGGTGTTGCAGGCTTTCCTTAGAAGTCAGAGGACCATTCACTAGCTAGGTAACAATGGAAACTGGATGTAGGAAGGAAGCCCAGAGGAAGAGAAAAACTAGGAACCACGAGCACATTCAGAGTCTGCGCTGTCCTCAGTCATTTGAAAGGCTTGTGAACCCTCCAGGCTGGAATCACTACTCTGCATATACTCTGGCTAGAGATTTCAAATGCAACAAGTTGGTACCAGGGAGATACTCTGAGGCACTGCTCAGGTCTCTGGTTCTCTTACTTGGAACTTTGGAAGAATCAGTGTTCATTCTCAGAACAGACATCTAAGATTGGCAGCACCGTCAGAAAATTGGAACAACCTTTAATATATAGTGAGATCTCCTGTAATGTAAAGAATTGCTCTATTCAGTTGTGAAGACAGATGGGACCAGACTTAGAGGAAGGCAATTTTTATTCTTTTTAAATGAGCAAGTTGTTTGATATAAAACTAATTTTGTCTTTTGAAAAAGAGACCACAATCCACCAAATACAGTTTTTTACTGGTATCTTCAAAACAGCGTGTTTTTTTTACTGGCATCTTTGTAAAACAGCACATGAACTAAGGGAATTTAAAAATGTTAGTATTTCTGGACTGAGAGTGAGCTGGAACTATTGCTATTCATACATTACTGAGAATTACAAGAATTTTGATGGCTGAAATTAAAAAGAAAAAATTGCAAACTTTGTTTTTAACATTAACACTTTATTATGTTTTCTTAACAGGATTCAATATAGCAATATAAACAAGAGATACTAAATACAAAAGGTCATGTTCTTTTCTAAATGTTCAATAGTTCAGAGTGCCACAGATTTGTGAAAAGAGCACCACAGAAAAGCAAAATCGCATATTACCATAAAAGTATTTCTTTAAATAAAATTTTGAAGTTACTCTAAGAGGTTTTGCTTTGTTAAGATTGTGCGTGGAATTGTCACACCCCAAACCCTGTACATTGAGCCAATCAGTCAAGCCACGGTAATCCAGATTCCAGTGCTATGCAGTTGACAGACAGACTTGTTGAATTCTCTGGTCCCATGTTCACATCCTTTCGTTTTCAGGTCACACCGGGAACACCTATTTTTGCAAGAGCAGAAACTCTAGAGTGTTTTGAGAGCTTAACCAAAACAGATCACAAAACAGAGTAAACAGACTACAGAACACTTTTTGAAAGCTTTAAAGTTTAAAAGGACTTTAAGAAGAAAAAAAACAAACCCTAGGTAGGTGTCTTTTTAGGCTCTCCTCACTTGGCACAAGAAACAAGCGTGATCTAAATTCAGGACCTAGTCTGTTTTCTACATGTAAGAGGCCGGTTCCATACCCTAAATAAGCCACAGGGGCTCTCCTTTGACCATGGCAGCTTTTAAAGTCACATCAGCACTATCCCTTGATTGGCTTGCAGGGACTGCAGCTGATTGACAGAAGGCATGCTCACCCACCATGAAATTAATCCCCTGCATCTGCAGCATTTCTGACCCCTGCTAGGTTAGAGACCCAAGAGCAAACCTGGGCTTCAAACTCTGGTGTCCAGCACCACAGAGCTTTGTGTTACCACTGGGCTATCATGCTGGTGCCACAGAGTTATTTGCATTGCATAAATCATTTGTTAAATGTCATCAGCTTCACAAGAGGGAAATCCAAAGCCAGTGCCCACTATTTAGGAAGTATAAATGGAATACATTTAGAAGCTGCACTAGGTGGTCAAGGCTTGCTGAATAATTCTGTTTTGATCTATAGTGCAACCTTTTTTCCACTCCCACTGCTATGATGTAGGTTTGAGCCGGGTTTTTAAAATAAACATTAAAGAAAAAGGCTGTACCGCATTCTAAGAGAAAGCATGGCACTGAGCTCTAGAATACTGTATTGAGGTTAAAGCTATAATGCTATTGAATAAGACAACTAGATACAGATAAAAATTTCTAGCATTTTTTTAAAAAAGTTACTAAAAACCATTTTGTGATCCTGTCATTTTAACTTGTTTCCTTAGTAAATATTTTAAGAATGCAGTTTTAAAGATCAGGTTTTGTATAGTGTTGTTGTACAACCAGCCACAGCAGTTCATTATGTTGTATGCTTCAGGCTACATGACATCTTGCTAAGTACTGTGCAATGTGTAAGTGTGATATTTTCACCCAGCGTATTCCACTTTGACAGACAACCATTTGCCTATAGTTAAATTTGATTACTCAGTACACATTCCTTTTCATGTCTTGTGGATTCACTACATCTAACTGTTGCCAGTTACAAAATGCCATTCATTTTCAGGACCCAAAACTCTCGATAATAATGCTTCATCAGAAACAGATAGAATGGAAGATCAATTATTAATTTATCCTCAGATTACTGAAAGCCTTTGATCCACATAAAAGGCTAGAGTAAGAATTTGGAATTAGATGGCACCTTTAACATGCTATGTGTCCCAACTTGCTTTATAAGCAACTAGGGGATGGTAAGGTAGTCCAGTGATTTGTCAGGTAAAGCAGCAGATGTTACGTGCTCACCAGTGAAATTCACATTTCCCTCATCCACACTTGAGAAAGACCATTAGCTAGGACACCAACTCACTACTCTTTTCGAAGAACTGCAGTGGGATCTTTTGCCTCCCTCCTGGCTGTGCAGGTAGAAGATGGAGACCCTGGGTTTGAGATTTCCCCCCCCAAGGATGGAACCTCGCTCTCCTAAGTAGCCTGTTGTTGGATCACCATTAAGTGTTTGAGGCCAAACTTCATTGAGAAACTGAACATAACCACTGGCCTGGAAGACAGAATGCTTTCTGCTGAATTATATTACACCAGCACAGACAGACGCACAGATTCATTGCAAGACTGGAGACATGGAAATCCCAAGGTCTGACAACTGGCTGACACTTCCTTCTTTTTTCTAATGTGGAAGCTGATGTCACTCAGCTTCCCCCTCCCCACCTCTGTTGGTAAGAGAAGAAAAATACCTACCTCTAAAAAGGTATTAGAAGGAGCAGTTAATACTTGTAAGGTGCTAAATATTGTCATAAAATTATCTTACTGTTGGTCTGTCGGAGAGGTTTCCTTGTCGGATATATTCTATAGCAGCCTCAGCAGAGGTCAGGCAGTATCCCAGTTCATCCTTTGCTGAACTGCAAAACCTGAAGTTTTTGATGTAACTCAAATTTGCCATCCTAAAGTAAAGAAAAAACACTAATCCTTAAGGATTCATGAAGGTGTGGAGTAGAGGGGCTTATTTTTAATATTGCTGTTCAGTCTACTCAGAGAGGGGAAAGAAGTGGATGGAACTAGAAGCCAGTTCACATTCTCTCATCACAAGGAGCTAGCAGCCATATTTACAGACCCCTGAGCTTGTTCTGAGCCCTAGGAAGGAAGACAAAGGAAACTTATGCCAAGAACCCCATGAGGGATGTGACCCACAATGAGAATCTCTAATATTTCACTTCCTTTTCATATAAAACTACATTATGTTTTGGGTTATTTTAGTACTTGTTTGAAACTGTGAAGAAAGGGGAGAATGGAAAAGGCTGAACCAATTGTCCAGCAAGGGGAGATAAGATCTTACATACAGAATGACCTTAAACTGCTGCATGAAAGAATGAAGAGTTATGCAAAATATGGATACATTTAGCATTCAGTATGGACACACTTTCCAGGATTATGAGACGGTGCTAAATTCTATGGTACTTGAAAACATAAGCATTTCATTAATTTTAGATGCTTTTTTTACAAAGGAAAAAAACCTGTTAAAAGCCACATCCAAGATTGCAGTGCTAATGCAACTGTTACATTGCAAGTACATCTAAATGCATGATTCATGCCTTTATGGATACTGGAATTTGATATTAATAGTATGTTAGATATGATCAGTAAATAGGTAAGTTAATTTCAGCAACATTCTAGTTACATTATTCGTCAGGACATTGACTAATCTCCAGGTGTTCCACACCTTTGAATGTCAAGTTCCCCAGGAGCTAAACTGAGAATTGGTTCCTGGCTGCTTTGAGACAGACGAAGTCAGGAATTTTGGTATGAAATAGGTCACATCAAGAAGTCCGGAAGGGGAAAAAACAAGCAGCATTTAATGTGTGATGGAAGAGCTATAAAAAGGAGAGGGAATGGAAGCAAGGTTTACAGCTCTTTCCCTAGGGACCGGAGATAAGCAAGTTCCTTTTTATTGCTGAGTGTTAAAGATTCCTTCAAACCTATTTAAGAATTTTTTTTTAAAAGTAGTTTTTAACAAACAGCAAGCTTGTCTTGTAGAGCTAGCTGTTTCTAGAAGCATCTATATTTATTTATGCAGCAACATTATGTACAAGTTACAGATATGTTTGTACAGTAAAAAAAAAGTTACATACCAGTTAGGAATCTCTGTTTTTACAAGCAGATACAGCAAAACGGAGAGAAGATCATCTGCACACATGGTCTCCATGTTAACTGAAGGAAATAAGAGTTTATAATAGGAAAAACTTTAACATAAGCTACAATAGGCCAAAGACAAGAGCCAGGACTGAATGCGGATTTTAATAATTAAACTTTTTGAAACTCATTTCAGATAGAAAGGTTACTTATTCAGTATTTTCTACAGATATACTCAACAGGACCCACCCAACAGACCATGCACCCTCTAGATGACCCAAGTAGGCCAGCCTATTCAAGAAGCGTCAGTCTATGGTAGAGTGCAAAAATACCCTGGAGTCACCTCTGCCAAACTTTTCCCTCACAATAAGTAAAGGAGTTTCTACAACTCTAGGGCTTAAATAATTACTCCCCCCAAAACCATGCATAGCCCTACAACGGACAGCCTCACAGCCAATGAGCCTTCCTTTAAAATATTCAAATAATAAATAGCTTTGTGATGGGGAGGAGAGGAGAGGCATGGACTGTGGAGAACTACTGCCCCCTTTTCACTTGAGGGGGAGTTACTTACCTCAGTCCCATTAAACAGTTTGGTGTGACTATACCAACACTCAATATCTGACTTCAAGAGGGTCAGGTTTCATTTGAGGGAACTTAATTTTACATCTTCAATGAATTAACAAAAGGCATCATGCAATAATGGGAACAAACATTTATCTTCCACGATTGTTCCACAGTTTTATTCTATTTTTAAGTTTGTAAAGAAAGTCTCAATAAACTTAACATCCTTTGGGGGTCAGTGTATTTACAAGATTACGGTGGATGGCAAGGCAGATGTCAGTGTTGTAGCAACTCAACAGCGCTACAATGAATCACTCAACTCCTTGAAGAAAAATATTCCTCTGCATCAGAAAGAAAACATTAGGCTTTTTCTCTGCTGAGGTATCAATGCAAGACAAGTATTTCCCACCCACAATAACTATTACAGGATGTTTATGCCCGAGGTAAGTATACTACTTCAAGGGTCTGTTTTGCCTAGGGTGACCAGATAGCAAGTGTGAAAAAATATCGGGACAGGGGATGGGGGCGGGTAATAGGCACCTACATAAAAGACCAAGCCCCAAATATCAGGACTGTCCCGATTTGTATAGGGACATCTGGTCACCCTAGTTTTGCCTGTTGTACTTAATATTCTGCAAGCCAGACCCTTAGTATTGTGTTTGAACACGAATTCTTCCATATATATAAAAATAATGCATATAAAGTTACAGTGTATGTAAAGTACTTTCAAGATGAAAAGTGCCACATATTAAAATTAAATTACCAGTTCATTGCTTTGAATACCAACCTCTTTGGCTAGGAGACTGCATAATAATTTCCACCACTTTTCGAAGACAGATCAGCTTCTGTTGTGGGGAGGTACATTTATTCAGCTGACCCAATTCTCGCTTTGCACGTGGAATATTAAAGCTATAAAATATTTTTGAAAGATAAAAGCCTTAGTATACAACCCAGATTTATGAGCTGTACTAATTAAGTATGTTTGTGCAATTGTTCAAATTTCAGGCAATAACATGAATTAAAGCCCAAAAGGGTGTGCACACTTCTGCACACCCATGGAATCAGGGAGATCTGCATGTTTGAACAAAAGGTGGGACTCTTGTTCTAAATGTTGTTAAGCACATAGGTGCCGACTCCATGGGTGCTCCAGGGCTGGAGCACCCACAGAAAAGAAAAAAAAAAGTGGGTACTCAGCACCTGCCGGCAGCCCCCCAATCAGCTCCTCCCCCTCCCCCAGCACCAGCGCCTCCCCCTCCCCCCAGCCCTCCCACCCGCTGGCAGCCCTGCCGATCAGTGCCTCCTGGTGATCAGCTGTTCAGCAGCATGCAGGAGGCACTGGGGGCAGGAAGAAGAGGAGCGACAGGGGTGGGGCGCAGCAGAGATCGAGCACCCCCGGCACATTAGAAAGCTGACACCTCTGAAAGCGAAATTAAAAAATGGAGAGAAGAAGTTTTAAGATACTGGAAGCAATGAGGAATTAAGACAACATCAATGAGGCAGCTAACCCAAGCTTGCACCCTCAAACCCTTTTCTTTTCTATCTTTTGGAAAAGTGAGAACATTGCAGGGGCTAGTACAGAAAGAAATGGACTTCCCTCCCCTGGAGCAGTGAGCAGATTTGGGGGAGAGCTGCTTTTTGCCTGACCTGAGACCTACTTAACTTTAATCCATTCCTGATGGAGTCATTTAGAAGCCCCTCATCATGCAACTCTCACCTGAATTCAGGCTTAACTCCAATATCTTTTTGCTGGAGATCTTGGAGGCTTCTTGTAATTTTGTTAAAGGCTGCATCCTAAGCAGTGAATAACACACAACATTTTAGAAGCTGTACAAAAGTTTGTCCATCAGTCTTGCACAGATTAATTATATTAAGGAAAAAACCAACCACACAATCTTACCTCACTTGCCTCAATAGTTCCCAC
Source organism: Natator depressus (assembly GCF_965152275.1). Lineage (NCBI taxonomy): Eukaryota > Metazoa > Chordata > Testudines > Cheloniidae > Natator > Natator depressus. The sequence goes on from NC_134245.1 coordinate 23,346,843, forward strand.
ATATTTAAAGATCAGATCATAAATATCATGATGCACATACATCTGGGGAACAAACGCCAGAGTTTAGGAAAAGGAAAGAAGAGATAAAATAACCCATTGATGTTTTTGCCCAGCCTCAGAAACTTACTTCAACTGCTTGTTTCATCAGATTCATCTGATGTTCCTGCTTTGCAAGCATCCTCTAAAAAATATGGGAATTTATGCACTGAGTTAAATACATTGTCTAAACAATAGGCAGCTATTTTCACAGTACAGATTTACTGAAGTAGTGCTTACCAAGTGAGAATCCCTCAATAAATGCTGGAGGCATTTGGTGTAAAGCGCATTAACAGAATCCTAAAAAATCAAGACATGAGATTTTTAAAAAGTCACTATGTTACTTAAATATGAGCAATGCAATGCTAGAACTCAGACAAATCCTGATTATCTTATTCAGGCAAGTAGTCCCATTCAATTAGTAGGACTTACTGAAGTGCAGAGACAAGCAGGATTTGATTTTTTTTTTATTATGGAAAAAAAAAAAATAAAGCAAACTACCATAATCCTTTATGACTAAATACCCCACATTTTCACAATTCTATTTACAAAATATTTTGTTACATGGAAAGCTTTAATAAAATAAATTCAAATAGTGAATTACCTAGATACACACATTTAGGTCAAAATTCTAGGTTATCAAAGGTTAAAAATGAGATACTGACTATGTAATGTCGTAGGCTTTTTCTTTCATGTTCTTTAAAAGTCCTATGGAAAGATGCAATGTGTTTGTCAAATCTTTCAGAATGTCTTCCCAAAAAATCTCTCACATCCTCAATGTTTTTCAGGGAATAAGAATTTGATGGGGTTTTAAATTCTTCTGTAATAAAAGCTAGCAGTTAGTGCACCACAAAACATCCAGGTTCTTTTTCCATCTCTATTGCAGATCCCATTTATCTAGGCAATTTAACCACCACCTACAGCCAAAGCAAGCTCGGACATAAGCAAGCTCAGCTCTCATTCCCTCCAAACCAGACTTTAACCTTGCAGTTTTCTACTGCTCTTCTGAAGGTGCAGTAAATAACTGGACCAAAAAAAAAAAAAAAAAAAAACCACACAACCCCCCAACAACACAAAAACCCAGCACTCCTTTATAAAGAGAAGTTATTTTCAGAAGCCAGATTAAGGTTTATGGTTTGATTCCATATAGGACTAACTCAGACTCATTTCAACTTATTGTTCAAATCCAGTTCTCACACTTCGCTCCTAGTTATTAATTCACTTTCCCTAATGTCAGTTTCATTTATAGAGTTTACCAGACCCTCTGCAAGACAAAAGTAAAGTATATTTAGTCTTTTAGGGACAGCATTAGAAGTTTCAGTTTTGCTCTTTAATTTTATTTTACCTTTTGTGAGCAGTGACAACTTGCCAAAATTCTGCAAAAGACTACATATACTGCTTTAAAGCAGTTACTCGGGCAATATCTCCCTAATCTCACCTACAGTATCTTCAACCCAGAACAGGAAAGTGTTGTTACTCAGATCCATGTCAAATGCAGCCAGTTTAAAAAGCAAGAATTAAAAATTCTAATACTAAAGTCAGACATCACCAAAAGAAAAGCTGCTACAAAAAAAGAGTTAGACAACTTTTAAAGACGGCAACTGATCACATCATAAAGTTTACCCTAATCAAGATCTCAGTAGAAAGGGGCAACACCGTTAATAAGTGATACAAGTACTAGTTTTAAACAGAGTCAAGACAAACTGCCAGATAATGACCTACTTGAAATTCTAATTCCATGTTGCATTAAAAACAAGCATTTCACAGAGCTGACTTTTAATTTAAATTCAGGCCATTTAAAAATATAATTTTATTAAGTCTTTACTACATAAATCTTGGCCAGTATTTTTTTTTTTTAAGTCTGCCTCTTTCCTAGCTATACTATCAACAGCGATAGCATGCCAATTAAAAAAAATCCTGGAGTTTTCAATCCAAAGTACTGCTTTGTAAGACAAACCTAAAATTATACTGAACCCTATAAAAAATAGAGGACTGCCTTGTTGCACACCAAAGCAGACCCACCATTCGTATTTTCCCGGCATTTCTGTACGCACCTAAGATTTCAGATTCTTCCAGGGGATGAGCTATACACAATAAGCTAAAACTTTCTTCTTTTTCATTGTAGAATGTTTCCTCAAAGAGAACAGGTACTGAGAGATGATTATTAAAACCAGTTCCTAAAATAATCAAATTTCTCTGGATAAAGATTTCCTGAAATTAAAAAGAAAAGAAGTCATAATATTGAGCAGAAAAAACAGAAAGTTGACAATTGTAATACATAGTTCTGTATACTAGGAAAAGAAGGGGGTATCCTTGTAAGACCAAAAAAACCACCCAACCATTAAAAAAGTCTTTTGGGGGGGGGGGGGGAGTCAGAGACCCTTTCATATTCTCATTGCTTCAACAAGTCAGTGCTGCAGGGAGTGATTTTTTTTAAATCCACATTCATAATCTTGGATGATCTTGTGTCCCCCCTCCGTCCCCAGTTTGTTCTCCACTGCATCATTTGTTGAAAGAAAATTCAGACACATTTGTTCAAGATTCAGAAGTGGGTAGGTGCCCAAGTTTTTGGGTTACTCAACTTGAGACACTTTAAAAGGGCTCAATTTTCAGAAAATGCCAAGTACCCATCTTCTGATAAGTCATGACCCTTTAAAAGGTGCCTTGAGTTGGGCACCCAAAAATCACTAGCCATGTTTATTTAATAATAATTAAAGCCATCATGTTTTTCCACATTCACCCTTAGCATTTTTTTTTTTTTAAAAAAAAAAGAACTTTTGAAATGCTTTAGGTGCACTGAAACTTGTTTTATGGGCATTACGGACAAAGAACACGCATTTAAACAAGAATTCTGAACTTCTTTATTTCAAACTGCACTGGAAAAAACAATGCCATGCTAACGGATACTAGCACACTATATGGCAGGACTCCTCATTTATAGCAATTAGCATGACTATCCTTTTTAATATATCTTTTACTTTGTAACATTAAATCACAAACTGAGTCAGAAAGAGTGTGAGGTGACAGCAATTTATAACTTAAGAAAAAAAGTCTGAGACACTGTGCCATCCTCTTCTGGACAAACATTCCCCTTACTGTCTGTACAAGTACACACAGAGTACAAGCACAGAACTCAACCCAAACATGCAAACAAACTCAAACAAAACATGCAAAGTTCTCATGGACAGGACAGACAGTCCATCTGAGTTTGTCCTACTAATTAGCTCTACGAATAAATACAAATACTTTGCACAAATGCAATGATGTTAATTTGAAGCTGTATCTCCATTTCCCCTTCCGTAAAATGAGTTGGGAGTTACACTCCCAGTAGCAGAATCAGGAACAGAGACCAGACCTCCAGTTACCTGCTCTAATCATCAGATAGCACTGTCTCAAACACTGCCTACCCTGGGATCACTTGAAGTTTGGTCTCTCCCCTTTCCCTCTTGTCTATCATGTTCCCAGGCAGGACCCCTCCACCAGATCTGTATTAACAAAGGAATACCTTTCCATTTAAGGTCTGAAATTTTTCTTCCACTGGTTTTAGAACATAGGAATCAAATTGGCAGGTAGAGAGACTGCTGCTTGAAAGGCTCCCTTTGCACGGTACTAATATCTGGAGAAAGAATAAAATCAGTCAGTCAATCACATGCCTTTGTAGGAGGAAATTCAGTGTGCCAACTGCTTCCAAATCAAACAACCTTTGTTCTCTGTGTTCCTCATCAAGCACTCTTCATATCAGACTTGTAACAAGGTTTGACAGTATGTGTCTACAATTTACTTATCTTTTTAAAGAAACAGAGCCCGTAACCAAGATTCCCGCTCAACATCTCAGATCACACACACACACACACACACACACACACCTTTTCTAATTAGCTGCAAGAGATAGGAGATGATCAGAGCATAGATTCTAAGTATAGCAAGCTGGGGACAATCAGAGCACGTTGTACCCAAAAGGAAAGGCAAAAAGCAACACCTCTAGCAAGACCCCCAGTCCTATAGATATAGATCTTATATTGCTGACATTTTTACACTAAATTAAAAACCAAGACTAAGCAGCTTAAAGTGTTCATTAAGGTATTTTCCTAGACCAAGTGAAAGACCACCAGAAAAGGAACAAAACATGCATAGTGGGACCTCCTCCCATTAACAGGTTAGTGGAGCCTTTAGAGCCGTGGTTCTCAGACAGGGTTCCGGGGAGGCCACAAGCAGGTTTCGTGGTCTGCCAAAATAAACTGAAGAGCTGGGCTGGCATTAGATTAGCTGGGGCCCAGGGCAGAAAGCCAAAGGGGTCCCCTGTGGTGTGGGGCTCTAGGCAATTTCACTGCTTGCTATCCTGAACCCTGGCCCTGGTTTTTAATCTACTGGATATGCAGAAAAACAAACAGGTATAGCACATGTGGGCCATGGAGTTTTTGTAGCATGTTGGGTGGGGGTGGGGGGGGGGCCCTCAGAGAGAAAAAGGTTGAGAAACCCTGCTCGAGAGTGAATTATGGAATCAACAGGAGAACATTAATAGTACTGAACTATACAATCATTTGAAATGAAGTACAGTCTGTTTTCAGCTTGTGTGAGAATTTAGTGCTCATGGAAGGTGCCAGATTGATGTTCCTGGGAGCAGTCAATCCAGCACCAGACTCTTCATTCACAGGATACAGCACAGTGATATTGCCAAGCTTCCCTCCCGCATGCTGCCCAGTCATTGTGCCTCAACCCTGACCTGGAAGAAACATCTTTTAAAAACTAGCCTCTTATCCATCACCTTGCTAATTCAATCCTCTACATCTCTGCCAGTTTGTACTCTCTGCAGTGGATTCATGATGCAAACATACAGCGCCGGTGCTTGCCCCGAAGCAGGAATATTCCCCCCTCCCAATCCCCAATACTAAAACAGGCAAGTTCTTACAATTAAAAAAGTGAATGGGAGGCCCTCTTGAACTGCTTAAGGCCCTAAGCAATTGCTTAGTCTGCTTATGCCTAACGCTACAAACATAATTACTGGGAGTGGACTGAGGCCACTAAACCGCAGCGTGGTGAAATGTTAAGAGCCGTGACTTGCAGTTGCTATTATCCTCACCAGGATTTGAGCTGTCTGAAAAGGTTTTAAAAAGGAAGAAAAGTCTGCCTCCTTTGCAATCAATCACAGTACAGGGGTCAACTGGAGAGCGACCGTCTGTCGATTTGGCAGGTCTTCACTAGACCCGCTAAATTGACTGCCGGTGGATCGATCTCAGAGCCTGGATTTGGGCTGTAGTGTAGACTTAGCCTTAGAGAACTCTTCCTACACAAGACTGATATCTACCCTTCCCTACCTCTCACCCCCACTGCCAACCACCTCAACAGCAGCAAGGAAGTTATATATCCTCACCTCCAAATGTGCTTAGTTACTGCAACTCAGATGAGTCAGTCACACACTAAGAAGCCAATTTACTCAGTCATACAGAGAAGGAAAGAAAAAAAAAGAATTCAGTATTTCAACAACTACTTCAAAACAGCTAGACTTTAAAACAGAAGTAGCACAGCAGGATTCTGAACAGCCCTAGAACTAAAAGTTGAAAAGAAGAATTCAGAGAAGAATAGGAAGTGGGGCTGTAACTACCTCTAAGAGCTAGTCTGCACAGCTCTTAAAGCAAAGCCTTTCACAAATCTAATACTCCTTTCTAAAACATTTTCACTCTTCTCTGTCTGTATCAGCTATGCATTTAAAAAAATGCCACACACAATGGAGGGACAACTTAAAACACTGGGATCACACCAGTTTCTACATTTAAAAGCAGCACTTCAACAAACTAGCTAAATGCTGTTATTTTAGTGAGCAATTCAGGGCATCTAATTGAAATTAACAAGCATCTCACTTGGGATTACCTCCTGAAAACTAAATGCTAATCTAGCACAGGCCAATATTTCTCTCCAGTAGAAGAGTTATACTAATGAGGTAGCAGTACCATTCTTTCTTGCATTCCCAAGTCACTGCCATTTGGATGCTTGCCACACAAAGGTCAAAACCACCAGAGAGTGAGGAAAGGTAGTCTTAAAAGGAACCAGGGCAAATGGCATATTAGCTCATACATACAAATTTGCCTTCCTACCATTAAAAACTACCTGGTGAGTATTTTGAGCCCCTATTCTTCCATCAAGAAACTAATTTAAACTGGTAATATACATGCCTAGTTTTCAAATAAAAGATATTGTCACAAAGTACAACATTGTCTATTCCTGCTGTTCTCTGGAACAAGAGAAATTGTAATTTTTTGCACTAACTAAAACCCTTTCAGTATTTGAAAGATACTTTTTACAGAAGCACTTCTACTCTTCAGATAAGAGCACTCTGGAAATATTAACACTGCTCACAGAAAAAAATGCTTTTATTCTGGAGGCACAAAAAGCAATACCATTAGCAGCAGCAGAATCACCTCCATAAAGAGATCAGACCTAAGATGAGCAAAGCAGCAGTAGGTACCATGAATCTTGACAAGTGTAAGTTCTGCAAATATTTACATTTCTAACAGCATCACTGCAGTTTCAGACATTCACAAAGCACTCTAATGGGACTCTAAAAAATGTCCACTTCTCTACATTCCTTTGGTATGCAATTTAAAATAAATAAGCACACCCTATTGCCTCTTATTTATTTCTTAACAAGCAGAAGATCTTATTATTGAATTAAAAGTATGGTAAATTTTAAAAGGAAAAAAAGTGCTTTTTCATTTTGTGCTGCCAACATTTAAAAGTTTAAATGGAGCAGTTTATAGAAACTTAACAGGCACAGTGTCAAAACAACATTTTACAGTTAAAGCCTGTTCCAACAATACCTTGGAATGTCCTCCTACACTAGTTGTAAAAAACTGGATACTGCACAGGCCCACTTGTGTATGTATACTGATTTAGGACACAGCCTGTGTAAAAATCAGATTTCTGCCTCTCCCCCAATTCCCACCAAAAAACCAGTTGTAAGAACTTATTGTTTTCACACTCAACATTTCCCCTCAAATCCCCTGAAAGTGGCAACCCCAATATTTCAGTTTTCTTGCTCCATGTATTCCACATACTGCAGGTCACTCACACACATGTTCAACAAATAGTTAAGTTTCTGAACTCTGAATACCGCTCACAGCAGAAGTGATTTGACACTTAGCTTTTTTCCTACTTTTTTTTTTTAAATGTATTATCAGGGCTTTCTCCAAGATTTTAAGATAAATAGGCTGACTAATTTTTCCCGTGCCATTGCTAATGGATGATCCAAAAGCCCAAAAATAAGTGAGGTTATTTAACTGAATAAAACACTTTCGTAGGCTTTGGAATTAGAGCTCATCCTCTAAATAAGATTCTATGTAGCTAATAAATAAAAACAGAAACCAAGATCATTTAGAAATATTGGCCAGATTGCTGTAGAAAGCAGTAAAATTATTAGCCTTGCAAGCAAGGTTTACTCACAAGCTGTGTTTATGCTAGGATGTTTCCCCTAGCTGGGAACTAGCACAGACAGAGGCCCAGGAACCAGTGGTTAGTTCCCCTCTCACCCTCAAATTAAGTGCTGTTTTGTCTAGACCTGCTTTAAAGAGGGTATAAACACCAAAGCACTTAAAACACCTTCAGCTGCTGGTGCTTCATTTACATTAGCACTCATCAATGGAACTGCATCACTGTTAGCAACACTTGGAAGTTCTAAAGAAAAACCCTAGCATTGACAAGGCTATGCAGAAACTACTGAGCAAGTACATTTGCATCCTAGGGCTAGGCACTTGAAAAATAAACAATATACAGTTTATATAGCATCCTCCATAGGAGTCATAGGTCACTACCCCTCATCTAATTTTATTAAACACTTTAAAAGCAGGAATAAATTGGGTTTTTCTTAATTGATGTTTTAATGCCAGACCAGATTTGGGCATACTGATTTACAATATAAAAACATAATTGCAAAAATGCTTCGGTTCCCAGTCTCTCAAGATCATAATTATGACAAACAGTACTAGATATACAAGTTATTCAGACCAGCAAGGAAAACTAGAAGACTTGATAAGAAGAGTTTCGATAAATAAAGATCCATCAAGTACAGACAGCCTTTCAGTAGTGCAGTCAACAGCCACCTGGAGTCTATAAAACTGAACACAAACAATACTGGCATGATATTCATAGCCTCATGTCACATAAAATAAAGTAGCTTGTTGGTCAAAGGACCATTATTTTCTTCCCTTACAAGCCAGGAACTTCAATATGTTCATGAACACAAGAGTGCCAATCCCATATTTAAAAAAAAAAAAAAAAAAAAAAAAAAACACATTTATATTTTGGGTCTTGCTATGAACCATCATTGTAAGAATCCCCCTAGAGGGTGGAAGCCCCACCATATATTTCATCTACTACCTCATGCATTCCCTCATGTATATATTAAAATAAAAAGAATGTAATATACTTTATGTATCTCAGTTTAGATCTAGTTTGTTGGCTCTCTCTCACCCTTTCCTAAACTTCAGTGAGAATCTGAGAGATTTTATTGCTTCTGTATGTAGTCAGTCAATTTAAAACAAGCTCTTTACTTACAATACCATGGAATTCTGCAACTTTCCTGCAAAGGTCAGGACGACGTTTCTGAATAGCCAAATAAAAAGGATTTTTCAAGAGATCTTCATCATACATAGCCATATGGATGTCAGAGATTCCAAAGATATTTTCTAGAAGAGATACAAGTGTTAATATTACAGAAGTTAAAAACAGATATTTTATTGTTTAGTTTTCATAGTTAGATGCAATAACATTTGGGAATATAGAAGAGGATTTTTTGTATACTTCCTTTCATGTTTTAGAAATATAATAAACTCCCCTCCTTGTCTCACATCAAGATACAAAATATGTGGAGCTAACTTTAATATAGAGTGACTGATACAGAACCATGGAACTTCAGGCAAAATCAGTCTTCATAACCAAGCATTTCCTATTACTATTATCCCTCCCCAGTTCTTCCAACTGTTTACACCCACGTGTGTGTTAAGTTAGACTTTATGCTACTGGGACAGAGACCATCTCTTCTAATAAAATCTGACAACTACCTGTTTGGGGCCTGAATGCTGCTATAATTATAAATAGATGATTTCAAACAACCCAATCTAATCAATTTCAAGAAAAATTATAAAGAGTTACTGCAGTATGCTGTCCGAAAAAACAAAAAAACCGCATTAACCTTTAAAATATTCATTACTACAGCAAACTTGTGTACCAAAAACAAACCCTGCTAAGATAACACAACCACTTCTACCATTATTCTTTGTACATACATTATAATCTGTCTGGTTATGCGACGCTGACATTCTTGTTTATTTTAGAAACATGGACATAGACACAGGCAACATCAGTATTCTGTACACAGACACCAATGTAAATTGCACAATACACAGGCATTTCCATTACACTATCCTCAGCTATCAAGGGGGAAAGTTAATTAAGGAAAACAATTTCCATTATATGAAATAGTGCATCTATTATGAACCAATCAAATATTAAAATGAGGCACACAACCAAGAAGTTCTGGATACAGTTGTCTATGTGAGTGTTTCTCAAGCTTTTTGATACCGATGACCAGCTTGCTGCCTTTCCTAAACTGTCAGGGAAATCTCAGGAACCCGCATGGGTCCGTGGACTGGTTGTTGAGAAACACTGGTCTATGTCATCTCTTTTAGAAATTAGCCAAAAACTAATTCCTACTTTCAAGCCTGCCCTTCTCCCTATGAATATGGACTAAGGGTGCTCTGAGACAGCCACCACTAACAATTACTACAACTAATTAAGTGTCCCATTCTACCACACTTACTCACTCTGAGGAATACCTTACCTCCAGAAGTAATCCCATTGATTCAAGGTGGAAGAATTGGACCCAGAGAGTCTAAAAACATATTTTACCTGATCCGTCATTAATACATTTGTGAACCAATCCTAATGAATTCAGGTTTTATAACATTCAGTTTGTCTATGAGCTCATGTCTGATGGAAGAAGTCTGAAACACAGTATGCTTTTGGTAAAAATAAAGAGTCCTTATTATAACTGAACTAATGCATGAAATAAAATTCTTTGTTTCTAAAGCTGCAAAAACCCCATGCGAGTTATGGCTTCCTAGGTTCTAATTCTCAACAGAAGTTCTACAGTACACGTTTCACAAACGTGAGGTTCAGTGACTCATAATGGGATGCCTCTGGAATGACTTCAGAATTTTTACTTTACTCAGAGGATGGAAAGGAGGTCAGTCAAGATTACAAGTGCCTGGGACATAAATTCCTAATGTATTAGATTGGAAAAAAATCTATTCCTCCCCTCCCCCCCCCCCCACCACCCTTTATCCCTTACACAGAACTACTACTGTAGCAGAGGAAACTATGCTACAAGATACCCTTTTATCAATGCTCTCAACCAAAACTTGCATTCTATAGTATGTCGTCTTGGCAAGTCTACACAATCCCCTTTGCAGAAGGTAACAGAAGTCTGTAATGGGATCCCCAAGTTCAAAAGAGGCTAGACTTAAGACCAATAGTTCACTCAAAAGAGGAACTCAGCGTGGAATCTGGGCGTTATCCACAACATTTAAAACATATTTTTGTTTTAGATGAGCTTTCCTAACTTTAGCACATTAATTTCCCTAAAAATATAAGAGTGTCATTCACTCACCCTTTTCAATTTGACAGAGGTCATTTGGGGGAATGCATTTAGATGCATCAGACAAACATCAGAACAGTTTGAAGAGCTCTGCCCATATACAACTGAACTATATCAGATATCTTTAGAAGCTGTTCCTATCACTGTTCACAAGGCCACAGAGAAAAACAGCAACATGACCCGTGATAAAATATAAGTTATTATGGCCAGAGCTTTCGAGTTTTGCAAACTGTCAGAGCATCTAACATGACAGTTACATTAGTCCTGTCACTGCATTCCTTCCAATTGTTCATTACACACTTGTTTCTCCCTGTCTCAAGTTAGAATGTAAGCTCTTTGGTGCAGAGACAATGTCTTGTGTGTTTGTACAGTCTGACTGGAGCCTATAAGCACTACTGGTTATAACAGGGTAGGTCAGAGGCACTCTATAAAGAGGAAGTCTATTTTACCACCTATTTTGGAATCAGTTTTTCCTATTTCCAATAAAAAACATAGTACATAGTCATGAAAAAAAATTTCTAGTACAGTACTGTATAGACCATGAAGCAAAAACACAATGGCACTATTCACTTAGTGTAGGAGGATAAAGGGTAAGATATTTATTCTAATTTTTTCTATATGTACAGCATACAACGGGTCACTTATTGCTCCAGGTACTCTTTCAAGAACCTTTAGATTTGAATTCTGCTATCCCAATGTATCTGCCCTCTTTCTCCCCCATTAAACATTTTCTTCATTACATGCAGTTGCAGTTTTAAGATATTGTGTTTTAATAAAATGCTAGATATTCTCTCATACTTTCACACTGTTCATATTAGTGAGCTGTGAAATATTCCCCCTCTGCATTTCTTGGTTGTATACCATGCTGGCAGAAAGGCAATGCCTCTTTCCTTGAGGCTCCCTTAGGTCCAGGAAGTGCATGTAACAGAAAGATGTCAGTTTCCAAAACTGATAGTGTAACGGGAGGCTAAGAGGCAGCTACACGATGCGTCAGATGTAGCCTTATGATCCTATACCAGACTGAGAGCTCCCCCTATTCTAGGAAGAGTTAGTAGTGCAGCTTATAGCGAAGGCTGCCTGATACTTTGCATTGCAAGACCCCCTTTTCAGGTGCTTATAACTTTGCCAAAGGATAACCACTCAGGCTGAATTTTTCAATGCTGGGTATCTGCCTTGGGCTGAACTCCTTCAAAAAGCTTCAGCTAAAATAGTTCAGCTGTTCCCAAAAATTAGGTTAGGGAAAAGATTCTTTTTTTTTTTAAAACGTCCTGCAGCTGTTCCATTGAAAAATTCTAGCAGCTCCATGGATCAGACCACAGACTTGAAAACTGGTGTAGAATTGGAGGTCAGCTCTAGCATCAGGGACGTGCCTTTTGCCCAGAAAAAATTTACCCAAAGGCTGATAGCCTGGCCAGTCTCAGGACATACATATTCAGCAGAAAATTATTAGAGTTGGGCAGCTAAATTCTCTGAAGACTTTGCCTGCACTGAGCATGCTTCAACAGCTCACCAGGATTTTCCCTGCAATTGCTTCTCCCATTACTACAGGCTAGGGCCCTGGAACAGAGCAGAGACATGTTCTCTCCTGTGCTCTCAAGGCTCTCCCTGCTGGCACCCAGGAGGCAAAGAAAAGGAAGCCACCTGACTCAAATGCCACCTGGTGCATTCCCAGAGTACTATCCATCCTGTGCACTGAATAAGGCAGGGGTCCTGTGGGAAAAAAAATAGTATGAGATCATGTAATTAGAAATAACATAATGCATATACGGGAGTAGTCTGAATTAAGGTTACATATGCAATCTTAATTCAGGTATTTCCTAAATTTGTAGTGCTTGACTTTGCAACCTTAACATTCATTTAATGTAGTTTTTGGTGTGTTATTTATAATTAAGATAGGATCATTATAGATTACCTGGGCTAGAACCCGCTTCTCTGATCTTGAGAAGTCTTACTCATGTAAATAATTCAAATGTCTGATCTTATTTAAAGCTGGAGTTACTCATGGGAGTAATGTTTGCCAAGACTATCATGTGGGGTTTTGCATGGACAGGATTAAAGGAGAAGAGATTCACATATATGGCTCAATCCAGAGAGTCAGATTTAAATTTATCCCAGCAGCAGCAACATTAAGATACGTACAAAACTAAAAAAGTTATCCTGATTTTAGCTCTCATATAAAAACGGTTTCTTGTCTAAAGATTCAAACTCAAGAAGTTACACGGATCTCAGCAGGAAACTAATTTGTGTCTATATTCTAAGATCATGTATTTCCCAATGTACGCTATTTTAACATTTGGCTTGCCAGGAACTATTCTCATTCATAAATAGCTGAACTGTTTAGTCATATGCTACTGCTAAACGATATTTCACAAGCTACAGAAAAACTCCAAGAGCAATAATATGTTAAGTCAAGAAGCTAGAACACGGGGTTTAAGTTTCCTATACCACAAAGGCTGGGAAAGAGAAAATAAAAATTGGGAACACAAAGTGTCCTTCAGCCAGTCACAATTTTTACTTCGTTATTTTTTCAGAAAGGTTACGAAAAAAGTTCAACTTCCTTTCTACCATAGATCCATGGAACAGAGTTTCAGATTTCTCTCTGGAAGAGACGACTGAAAAAAAGCTTTAGTTGTCCCTTTAACCATGTGATAAAGCTGATCAGAAAACACAAGAGGGAGGTGTGCATGAGAAACCACACCATCTCCAACCATCATATCCCAACTCATGGGCAAAATACAGAATTTAATTTATGAATATAGATAAGCTTAGATAAATGTGCTGTTTGTAATCCACTGCCTGGACCTAAAAAGAACATAATACAAATCCAAGACAGACCAGAGTGATTTAAAATCATTTTGATTTGACAGATGGTCACAGGAAGAGAGTTCAGTGTGGTGATCTTACTTCAGTTCCCAGCACATCAGATTACACATCACAAATAACTAGCTCTAAACCGCTTAGTGGCAGCAGCATACTCGTTTGCCATCGGACAAGCAGACTTCTAACATGGTTTAGTGCGATCTAGAGCACCAACAAAATGAAATGATACAGATGAACAAATCCACATTCAAAAATAAAAACCAATTAAAACACTTCTGTAATTAAGATAGCAGATGTATACTGTGCCTTAATAAAGGAGTACAAAACCCACAACATACCTTGGACTTCAGAATAGAATTTATCCTCTGCATGACACCCCCAAACAATATCATCATGGTTGAGAATTTAAACTTTGAATATCTTATCGCATTAACAGTTTCCACAATTATAACTCAGTCCCTTTGGGCTTGAACAGTGTTATATTGCTGCACAGGGGGTTAAATACTTGCAACATGGCCAAATGACAGTTGCTCTGGGAGCCACAATTCTGAATTTCCTTCCCCTCATTACCTCCTTCCTCCCTTTAGCCCAGTTTCTGTGGGTTGGAGTCCTCAGCTATTAAGTGATATTTTGGTATTTGATTTTAAAGAAAAAAATAAGGAAAAAGGGTGAGTTAATACATTGAAATATTTATTACACCATGTGGAGATCAAGCAATTTGAATGTGTCTGTACGGAATTCAGTACATAAAATGTAGTGTGGAAGAAAAAGGTGGAATGGACTGCCTGTGCAGTTTTTTTTTTAAAACCAGGAACTGGGAAAGACATTTTTTCTCATTAAAGGGAAAGTTTTTAAAAGTTTTCATTTGAGTTCTCTGAGACATGGTAATCATGGAGTCCTATGACAACTTTTTGGATTCACTTATCAGAGCAGTACTGCACTTCAATACTAGTGTTTCTACCATTTTTTGCACTAAGACAAACAGTTCCACCATAGTTCATTTTTACTCACTAAAACATTTAGTGACATTTCAGGCAATACTGGCCTTTTAAAGCTACATAATACAGTGTGTACCAGAATAACTAACCTGTACACTTGTCACTGCAGTAGCTTCAGACTTGGCTGCTACTTTGCTTTGTGATAAACAAAAAATCAAGAATATTTTCATGCCACTGTTCAAAACACTTGCACAGTAGTTACAGCTGAGACAGGTGGAGAACTAGTCGAAGTATGTTCTTGGTTGTTATTTGAAAGAAATTGGTCTAATATTAGCACAGGTCTGAATAATGGCTGAGGCTTTTTGAGTTGTGTACCAATTTTTTTTTTCTATTTTCAAAGTTTTCAAGCTATATCTAGATGAAAAACAAAACACACACACCCCTCCTCTGAAAAAACCCACCCTTATATTGTCCCAAATGTTAGATGATGGTACTCAACTTTTGAGTTTACACCAAAATGTAATGTTGGTACATCTGAGCCAAGGTTTGTTATATATCATAACAAACAGAATTAACAAGGGTTTTCAATGATTCAATAAGATTATTTAATCATCATAGGACAGGGGGCCCCACTGGTAAACTAAGGGTATGGGATTTAGCAAGTAATTCTCTATAATGTCTTTCAAGAGCTACATTTTCCAAACACATTTGCAAGAGTACTCTGCCCTAAAAAAAAAAAGTATCAATATTTGTCTTTGGATTTTAAGCATTTTCTACCTGTCATTTGACAATTCCTATAACAAAACTGTGGCTGAATCTGCAGTAGAGGTACCATCTGCGATGTGGTATTGGAAAATATGTTCACCAACTTAAGCACGTATTCCAGGGAAGAATGCTGTTCTTATTCTTCCATGTAATAATACATGTAAAGATCTGTGGTCAAGAAGTATCTGACTACAGGTATTATCCATTGCTGCCTCTAGGTGTAAATAATTAGTCAGAAGCTCCTGAAACATTATGTTTCCTCTTGACAAAGACAATCCTTCAACCAGTTAACTTGCCTGAAACTAGATGGGAGACTTTCTAATTTAAAGGTCTGATGCACTGAAATAAGTAACTTATTATTACTGAAGTGCATCAGACTTTTACATGTAACCCTTTCAATAAGTATAAAGGGATGCATAATTTGGATAGTTATAAGCTTATCACCATCAAGTCACATAAGACTTTAGATCCAGAGCTAGGGCTTATCCTTTTTCCACCTGACTAGGACCATTATGCAACTACAAATCTTTGCTTACACGTAGTTCAAGTTCACCTAGTGTCATTGCATTCCCATGCAAGATCCCACATACTTTGGCTCAACCTTCCTAGATTAGCATTGCCTTGAAACTGGTAGGCAGCTACTTAATTGATCTTGGGCCTTCCATGACAAATTTCAAGAAAGTTTCTGAAGCTATATACCACTTAGAACATATGGTATTTTTTGTTCCACTATGATGGTATGTGTTACATTCTCATATCCCCATAAAGAAAGAAAAAAAAAAGAGAAAATGTATCTATTTCAAGACACTTAATTCAGCAAGCCATCTGGCTGTTTCTTAAACCAGGGGTGAATGAGGTGTGGAAACTGTGGCAATTAAGTTTTCTGGCACTCCTTGTTGATAAATATGTACTCTATGTTGCAAAACAGCTTAAGTTACTGTACAGTGTAGTGGTCAGTACTCACTATTACCATTTAAGTGAGTCTAGAGCACCCATTACCAAAGTATATAGCTACCAAGAAAATTTTAAAATTATAATATAGTCAGCACAGTATGAAATATTCACTACTCACCACTAAAAACTATTACATTAGTATTTCTACAATATATTTTCAAAGCAGTCAATTCACAATATTTCACTAATTTATAACAATGTTCAAGTTTGTCACATTAACTTACTGCTAATTTGCATATACAGTTATAAAAAGCCCAAGCACAAATCCTCTCTTGGCTCAACAGCTATACTTGCTACAAAGCTTCCTAAACAGTTCATACTCACTTAAGTGAGCTCAAAGAGAGAAACACAACCTTTTACTCTACATACTGTATCATAAGCTTTGGAAGGAAGCAAAATGTGTTGATACCACTAACCAACGAGTCTGAGTCACCTTCTGCATTCTTTAAAAAAAAAAAAAATCTAAGATAGTATTATGATTAAAGCTGCAGAAAAGTATCAGTTCTTCTAGCCTGATAGAAACAGTATTTACTCACGGAAAAAAAAGTTTGTACTGTCTGAGAAATAATCAGCAACAACTATTAACGCAAGTGGGACCACAAGAAAAACCAATAACCCTGTGTTTAACTCAAAGACCCTTAACCCCGTGTTTATACTGCACGCAGTTTAATCCCAACATAATGTAAAGTTTTTCCCCCCAATTAATTCAAAAATATATTTGGAGCTCTTTCCCCACCCCATGGGACAATCAGAATGGAGACTTCCAGAGGGCTAATTAAGTCACATGTTTGGACAGAAACCTATAGTTTGGATCGGATATCAACAACAGAGTTGCAGTGTCAACATTTAAGACGGTGAACGTTGCTATACCGGAGAAACAATTACAACAATCCCATCCAGAGTCCTGCACTGTGTTGAGGGTGGAAAAAGAATTTGCATACTTCCCTTCTGAAACACGTTCACTCTCTGAAAACACACACACTCTTTGCAACGGTGTCTCCCTTGAAGCGTATAAAAATGAAGCCAACCGAAGCTCTGTGTACAAGCTCCACATGCCTGCATTACGCTGTAACTTAACTCCCACAGAGAAGCAACAGCACTGCCAGGACACAGAGATCTGGAACAAAACATGCTTCCCACTCCCCCTCCATCCCATCTCTTACGCTGGGGTAGAAGAGGAGGATGGAAGGTGGTTTTCGAAGCGTGAGTTCACAGGCCTTGGTAGGAAGACAATTTAAAATGAAAACCATGTGACAGCGGCAAACCCTGTTTTCAGTCACCCCCACTATTAAGGATGAGCTGGGGGCACCGCAAAGACAGCTACAGCCCCCGAAAGTGCTACCCTCTGCCACAGGAAACGTCTCGGTCAGTGCTGACAAGGCCAGGAGAAGGGGCCCCACTTGCCCAGCAGCCCCCAAAGTCATACACTCCCTCCGGGGAGGGGGGGGAGAAGTCCCCATAGCCCGATTTAGAGAATCGGGAGTCAACAGACACCAGAAAATTTACTTACTTACAAAGGTAACATTGTTTCACTTCCTTCCCAGACACAGAGAACCACTAGCGGTCCAGCCCAGCTCCCCCCCCCAACTGCTGTGCATTTCAACCAAGCCCTACCAGGATCCGAGCGGGCGGCGCACCACAGCACCCCAGCTACGCCAAGCCAATGAGCCCCGGCTTCTCCCGCGACGGAGATAGTGTCCACTCAATCAGCAGCCTGCGAAGGCGGAGCCTAGGCACGCCGAGGAGCACGGCGGCTGTATTTCGCTGGAAAAAGAAACCGCTGCGCTACTTCCTGCTCGGCACCGCGTGACTCCTCCAGGTGCTCCAGCTGTGCAGTATTTAATGTCAACAGCTGAGGCGCCAGGTTGGTATTGGGCAGGCGAGTTCCCAGGCGCTGCAGACCGGCCTCTGGTCACCTGGTGGCAGCACTCGGGCTTTAATTAAAGGCTGTCTTGTTTTTAGCTCTGTTTTTAATTTATTCCTGGCGATTCGGATTGGTGCATTTAAAAACAACGTGTATCTGATTTTCTTGTACTGGAGCCGCCTGCAGGAAACCGCAGCTGTTCTCCATCTCGGTGTGTCTGGAGTAGGGACTGGGGCAATCCTCCCTCGGATGCTGAATACTGTGCGCAAAGCGATGCCACTCACTCCCCAAACTCCTCTCCCGCTTGCATGGACCGTAGGAGGATTTGGAGCCGTGTGAGCGGTCGGAAGGGACTCGATCTAAGTATTTGCATGCGGGATCCGAGCTCCGCTATTACCATGCGTGTTGGTGACATCTGGCGCTGGCAGCTCCCTGGATCCAGTAGAAGGTAATCTGAACTGAGCCGCGGGAGGTAGACCAGTGGGGACACCAGTTCACCCAGCGAGCAGCCCGCCAGTTGGAGCCCGCTGGCTGGGGCACTGGTCTGCAGCCTGCCTGAGCCATGGTGAAGGAGGAATGCAAAGCGCTGCTCGATGCGCTCAGCAAGGTGACTGCTTGCTATCGGCACATGGTGCTGACCATCGGGGGCACCTCGGACTCGCAGAACCTGCGGGAGGAGCTGAAGAAGACTCGGCAGAAAGCCCAAGAGCTGGCGGTGGCTAACAGGAACAAGCTCACCGCCGTCCTGAAGGACAAGACGGTGAGTAAGGAGGATAAGACTGAATTCGAGAGGCTCTGGGTGATCTTCTCCACTTGCATGGAGATCCTGGAGATTGACATGAAGAGAGCCCTGGAGCTGGGCCAGGAGTTCCCCCTTAACGTTCCCAAAAAGCACCTGATCCAGACGGGCATGAGCGGGGGAACCTCTGGGGTGGCCGCCAGGGCTATGAGCGTCCAGAACATGAAATACGAGGCTGAACACAACATAGATGTAGTGGATTTGAAAGACCTGGAGAACGAGATCAGCCAAGTAGGAGAGATGATGTACGAGATGGAGATGAAGGTGAATGTCCCCCAATGGACAGTAGAGGCTAAGCAGGACCCTGGGGCTGAACTCAAATCCACCATTAGCGTGGGCGCCTCCTCCATTGGCATGATCTCCGTGGAGGAAAACAAATCCTTCTGCGATATCAGCAAAGTTCTAGCTGGGATCATTTTCTCCGCGGTGCTCATTATCGCTATTGTCTTGGCGGTGTGTGTGGTAAAACTCTCATAGGCTGGCTTAGTGTTCCTGCAAGACAGAGCCACTTTCTCTCTCACAAGTATTTCATGCAGTATGGTTCGCTTGGGGATGGGTCCCTTGGAAGAGCTGACAATTTAACATCTTGCACATAAAACAAATCTGGATGGCATACAATCTGATCATGCGTGCAGCATCTGGATGTATGTGGTTTTGGTTTGTTTGAAAGCTCTAAAGGTACAGATCAGCCTACAATATAGGATGACTTTTTGCTGGTTTTGTAATGGTTAACTGTGTGCAAAGTATCAGGGTATTATCACTACAGGCTATAGCAGGGATTTGTCTGCTATTAATAGATGACTGTTCTCAGTAGCCTGAAATTATTCTTTAATAGGCTCTGATGTTCATTGCTGGTCCATGTTTACAAAGTAGTTGAGAATTGCACAGGATTTGGGGTCTAAGGTGGATGTCTGTGGCAAAACTAATGGACACGTGTGTGAGTTTTCCTCTCAAACACAGGATATTCTGTCCAGAAGAAAAAATAGAAAATTCCAGTAAGAAGATGTAAACAACCTCTATTTTATCTTAATTCTTGGAGAGTGTGCAATGTTTGATACCAAATGCACTGTTTGTACAGTCCCTAATTGCACTTTTTGGCACGGCACACATTAATAATCACTAAAGGCAATCAAAATCTTCAAAGTAGATGGAGAGTATCTTCCGTAGAACAGCTTTCACAGAGAGATGTTAACAGGCTCCATCCCTCCCTTTTATACATCTCCTTTTATTTTCCCCAGCAGAAAAGCTGATTCTTGCTACTTGTCCAAATTCTTCTTTGCATGCAAGTGGTTGGACTTCACATCAGCTGCAAAATTAAATATTTATCCAAAATTAGAAGTAGCAATTTCTAAAACAGGTTGTGGCAAACTAACAAAATCATGTAAAGTGAAAACCGATGCTCTAGCTTGTCTGCCTCAGTTTCTGTAGCACAAATAGAGGTCTAATCTCATGTTGACCTCTTACTGTTAATGAGATCTATATTTGCAGGAATCCAGAGGAAATTAGAACTGCAGGGCTCAATCCTGTTGTTTTTATTTGCCTGATTAGTCCAATTGAAATGACTGGAAATGCAAAATTGGGCCTATAGTCGATATCTTTAATCGGATGCCTGTGCAGTTTTGTAAGAACAGAGCATAAAGCCTAACTTTGACATTTTTTCTTTTTGTTTGGTTGTTTGCATGTAGACAGTTTAAACTCTTTTCCCTCCCCCAATAAAACTGTGAGTACTGACACAACACTGACTTTGAAGAGAATTTCTGTGATCTCTTGCATAAAAATGCATGTATCCATTTTTTAATTATACAAATTATGTACATCTGTTCTGATTAAAGTAGACTTGCTCCTATGCACACAGATTCTTGAGGAGCTATACAATGCCAGGGGCATAGATTGTACTGTTCAGGCAAATATAAAGACAAGGCACTGCTTTATAGGGTGATAAAGTGATAAATTAGTGACTCCTCTGAATTGAGCATAAAGGACGCATTACTAAAATTCATCATGAAATTTGTTGACAAGAAGTTACTGGGCATATGCAGTATTAGTGTGTATGCGTGTTTTAAACGAAATCATGTTAGCTTTCTTAATAAAACAGTTTTGTGATTCAAAAGATGGCAAACATATTTAAAATATTATTATTAACCATGTTTATTACGGTCATGCCTAAGGGCCAACCAAGAGTGAGTCCCCCATTATATCTAGGTACCATACAAACACAGAGCAGTAGACGGTTCCTGCCCTGAAAAGCTTACAATCTAAATAGACAAGATTGGAGGAAGATGCTCTTCTGAGGTGAAGAGACTGAGGGAGGAGTGGGGAGCAGGAAGGTTGGAGCAAACAGCCAAGCAACACAGGAGAGATAAAGCATGGTCAAAACTGTAGAAAGTTCTCCAATGGACCAAAAATCCCTGCTTTGGTTGCTTCTGCCCTTATTGACTGGAGTTTCTGGTTGGCTACTCCACAGTTTTCTCCTCGTGCCCCCAGAGTTTACCCTTTAAAAGTGAAGACGAGTAAAGTTAGATTTTTGGAGTGCAAATAAAAGCTCTTGTATGTCATATTTCAACCTATACAGTGTTGTAGCCACGTCGGTCCCAGGATATCAGAGAGACAAGGCAGGTAAGTTAATGTAGTTTATTGGTTTCAGAGTAGCAGCCACGTTAGTCTGTATTCGCAAAAAGAAAAGGAGTACTTGTGGCACCTTAGAGACTAACACATTTATTTGAGCATAAGCATTTGTGAGCTACAGCTCACTTCATCGGATGCTGTAGCTCATGAAAGCTTCTGCTCAAATAAATTGGTTAGTCTCTAAGGTGCCACAAGTACTCCTTTTCTTTTTATAGTTTATTGGACCAACTTCTGTTGGTGAGAGAGAAGCTGACACAGAGCTCTTCAGTCTGGGAAGTATCCTCAGAGTATCACAGCTAAATATAAGGTGGAATAGAATGTTTAACACATATTTCAAGAGACCATTCATGTTGAAGTGGTCAGTTAACACTAAGTGGAAACGCTAATCCATGCTACTACAGTCTGAATTTAAGGCCATATATTGATCTTGCTCAGCATATGGAATTCTCATAGATGCTAATGTGAATTTTGCATATGGTCCAGCCCAGGCTAAGTCTTTATGTGTTGTGGGGATTCACAGCAAGGCTGTAGATTTTTTACCAATACAGTTCACTTATTTTACTGGGGTAATATTGTATGTGATTATTAATCTGACTGCTTAATGGTCACAAACAGATTATTTTGAGAAGAGAGAGAAAGTTTGTATTTTTGGTGCTATTGTTCCAGTCTGCCTAGATGGAGACTTGCTGAAACTGCTGTGCATTGACTTACAAGTGAAGGACCCCTTCACAACCATAAGGGCTCGACAACTTTTCTAAAAATACACACGCACACAAAAAATTGCAGGAAAACCTTAATACTATAAATTTGGATTGCTACCACCAATCACTAGATATTCATGTTCACTGTTTGCACTCTCCCATCGTTCAGTTTACAAGGAACTGAATAAGAGCTAGGACATTATCCTGTTTTCCTTGCACACCTTTTACTCCTATTGTGCTCAATTAACTTTGCTAGGAGTTTTGGTTGTCCAAGGAATGCAATTTTGGTATCTGGTGGATAATAAATGATTAATTGTCTTGAAGTCCTGAACTGTGTATACTGTCTGTCTTCAGTTAGTTGTATAAGTGTTTTAACAGTAAACAATTTGACATTTTCAAAAATGAGCCTCAGGTTAATGAGTTGTAAATCTGTAGTATATACAAGACACATGGACTCAGCTACTCAAATCTTTATTTATGTGAGTAGCCCTTATTCATGTAAGTAGCTCCTCTTACTTCAGTGTGATTACTCCCATAAATAAGCCTTTGAAGGACTGGACCCCTTATCATTCCAAAAAATTAAACTTTTCTATCTCAGCATAAACTGCAGATTTACACATCATTAACTTGTCCATGTCTCAACAACATCAGTATTGTCAATTGAGCTTACATTAAGGTATGTGATATTAAAAGATAATCAGAAGTCTGACAGCAGGATTGGCACCACCTAATTGGCTAATACCCTACCATTAATCTCCTAAAAATACCCAGTACAACTGTATGTACAACGTGACATAGTTCAGGGAAACTTACATGCATAAAATCCAAATGGTAATAAACAAAAACCCTTTGTGCAAGTCTGCATCAAGGAGCAGATCCTAGTCTCATCAAATAATCCAAAATTTTGCCTTAGATTTAAATGGGAGCAAGAGCAGTCCCCCGACCAAGTAAATATTTTGCACTTTAATTCTTACTGCTATTAGAAAGCTTTTTGTGTCGTGTTAGAATATCTTATTATAAATAGAAACTTTACAAATAAGAATATGGGGAGAATGTTATAACATCCCAATGAGCAACCTGAAAGACATTAACTAGCAATTACAATTTATTTATCCATCGAATACCTTTTAAAAAAAGCTGAATTAAACAATGAAATTTGGTTTCTTGTGAAACAAATTAATCCTTTTGTTCTGAAAATTCTGTTCAGTTTACAGATTTTCATGCTAGAAATGAACTTTATAATTGCAGTTTGAAGGGATTGAGAAGAATATTTTTGCAAGTAACGATTATTAAAATCAAGCTTTATAACATTGTACATGTTCAGTGTGTGACAAAAATAAAAATATTTTGACTATGATGCTAACCCGGGACCACAAATGTTATTCTGTGTATTCAGCAAGAAATTAAGCAATGTGCATTTTTTTCATACTATCAGATTTTATTTCAAAATACTTGTCTTATCAATATTGCATAGCCATTTTAATATGAGTCTGTGAAATATTAAAATCTTAGAGTTGAATGAACTTGCATCATTCCATCCTGTACATGGTGGAATGACATTTTCTATACTTGCAGTAAAACTTGCTAATGTCACTATTATTTCTTCCATTTAAAATAAAGTATGTTCTGTTAACTAACTGGTTCACTTGCAGCAGTAATTAAATTAAAAAAAAAACTTTAAAAATATGTCTATTGACAATTAGCTCAATAAACCAGATGATTCTATTTCATTCTAAATCATCTGACTGATATACCAAACTCTCAGATACAAACACCATAATTCTACATTCCTATTAAAGAAAAAACAAGTACCTTCTGACTACTATTCCAAAATTAGGAGCCTAAATACCTTTGTGGATC
Source organism: Natator depressus (assembly GCF_965152275.1). NCBI lineage: Eukaryota > Metazoa > Chordata > Testudines > Cheloniidae > Natator > Natator depressus. The sequence continues at coordinate 23,370,853 of NC_134245.1, forward strand.
TGGCCCCTGGTCCCTAACCCCATTAGTACAGCATTGTCTCCTGCAGTACATTATATACTAATACTTTGCCCACTCTAGTTTCATTGATTTCAATGGAAGTAAGGAGCCTAAATACCATTAGAGTCTGCATCTCGGTGATATAATAAATCTTTTCCATCTCTAATGTCTGGGGCCCAATTCTGTGGTCTTGAGTCAAGCAAAGGTCCTATTGACTGCAATAGAAGTTTTGCTCGATTGAAGGACCACAAAATGTGGGCCATTGGCTCTCATAATAACAGTGGAAGCTAACCTGTTTCTGTGAAATGTTGCAATTGTTAAACTTGACAAGATTAATTCTGGAATCGTTCCCCATCTATAAAGTTAAGCGCATGGGTAAGTCTGCAGGATCTGGGCCTTAGTTCATAAACTACCTGAACACCGGACTAATTGGTAATGCTCATGTTCTAAACTGACAGCACAATGTGAACCTCATGGCATCATGAATATGAGGTAGGATTAAAGTCTCAGCATTTAATATACAGAACTAATATTAAAAATATTTTCTAATATGAATGAAATTATTCAAAGTAACAATACTGAACAAATTGCATGATGTCAAAGCAGCGTTGGGATTTAAAAATAAAACACAAGTTCCCATTATTTGTAACCTGAAAGATTGATTATAGCCTTTTAAAAAAAATTATACTGAGGAATGATCATATATACAGAAATGTTTAAATGTTTTCGATGCTTCTGATCAATATATTTACTCTTCACAGATTTTCATTATGTAAAAAGTCTTTCAGGAATACTATTGGATTATAGTTCTCTAAATGCTTTCTCTCAATATGATTGTTAGTCTTTTAATGCAGGCTGAGTCTGGGCAGAATAGTAGGTCTACATGTGAACAGTCATTTGCTGTTGTAAGCATACAGTAAAAGGGGGCTTAATGAAGAAATTATTGTTTGTTATATCTGATGTACTTGAATAACAATGGAAAGATCTTACTGACAGGTCATTCACCTGTGCACGTTGGGGAGGGAGGAAAACGGTATGTGGGCAAATATGTACTTTAATAATTTTATGACAGTAAAGTATGACTCCTTGCAATAGGGTTATGCTATTATGTAGTTTTAAACATGTGAAGATAAATTACACCTTGTTAAAGTCCTAAAAGAAAAATAATACAAATGAATTGGATAATGAAAGTGATTACAATTTTAAACTTTAAAATGCTGCATTTCAGAATGAGTTATTTTGGATTAATCATGTGGCATATCAGTCCATACTTGACCAAAGTTAAAGGATAGTTCAAAATATATTTTGCAGTTTTCTGAAAGGAAAAGAATGTAAGTGCTGAATTCTTAAGCTATTTTATTCTACATCTAGATCAGAAGATTGGGCATAGATTATATATTGAAGCCATCTGCTGAACAAGTAAAAAATCATATCAAGGAGTCTTGGAATTATGCCAGTGCTGAACCCTAGATATCCAAAAAGAAGTCTTGTATCATTCTCCAGTCCAAGATGTGGCATCTAAAATGCAACACAACACTGATGATAACAACATTGCCTGAATCCATGTATTACTTTGCATTAGATTCAACTGTCTTGTATATTATATACACACACAGAGCTCTGTTTAATATCTTGTAAAATGTAAGTATGGTTTGTTGAGAAAATAAATGGAGCAATGACACATTTCCAAAGAGTAATGTGAGCTATTCTTAGTTAGTGCTTACACATTGGTTCAAGTATATGTGATTTGGAGCTCTGTATTTTTACCTTTTTTTTTTTTTTTTGGTTTTATTTTGTTTTTGGGGTGTGTTATTTGATAACTTGCATTTTCAGTTTAAAATATTCAATCTGGGGGAAAGGATGTACCAACAGCCTTAATTCTGTATATATGAATTGTATATATCCTGGCTCTTGCCTATTCCTTCATAACAAGAGATATACTATCAGACGTAAAGGGTCTGCATCTTCTCTCACATTACTATAAATCAGGAGCAAATCCATTGAGCTCAGTGGAGTGACATCAGTATAAAATTGACATCAATGAAAGGAGAATCAGGCCCATAGTGTTTATGCTGGTATTGTTAGCTCTATCAGCTGGATACAACATTTGCTTGATTTGCCTAACGAGCCTTTTAGGGGGTGGGCACAAATCAGCACTGAGCAAAATGAGCATAGTTAAGTTAGTTACATTTGTATAATACTTAACATAGTTTACAATTTGGCTGCAAAAAATTACTTGTGGCTAAAACCTGCTGCAATATAAACAGTTCAAACCAGAAGCAAAATAATAAAATAAAATAAAATAAAACACATACATACACCCCTCTCTTCAATTATCTTCAAAAATTAGAATAGTGTAATGGGTGTTCCTACCATTCAAAAAACAGCTTCTTTCAAACTGCAAGTTTAAAAGCTATTAGACTGGATTTAGTTTGCTCACACAATACAAATAAAAGCCAGATTTATTTTAAGATATTTCACAATATTTTTCCCAAACAAAAATTTCAGATTCAGAATAAACGTATAGTAAATCTTGAAAACAGATTTTGTTCCATGTCTATTCTTATACCTATCACTGTACTGAGTGCCTAAGTGAATATGAAAGCTATTCTAGCTGTATGTGTACTAAATTATATTCCAGCTAAATTAAAGCAGATCACAAAACTAGGGAAGGTTCTGTATCTTACCAGCACTCCTGCACGTTACACCTTTGTGAAAGTTTGTGAGGTAAATACTTCTCACTGTACTGAATGTCTTTGAAAGCATTTATTTCAAATGGATATTTCTCAGTCTGTTGCTTGTGGGTTCTCACAGAAGCCTGTGAAGGTGGTGTCTTGCCTGTCTATTGTTAACTATATCTTGTATTCAGAGTAGCAGCCATGTTAGTCTGTATCCGCAAAAAGAAAAGGAGAACTTGTGGCACTGTATTCAATATTAAACGTAATGCTATGATTCTAGAAGTTATATCACCCTTTGCCTGCCAAGTCCATTTCTGGTGTGACAGCACTGAATTCAGTGGGCTTTCATCAGTGATGAATTTGCCTGAGGGAGTATATTCCCATGCATGATAATGAAACAGTCTCCCAAACATGTGCTGAAGAAAAACACAGTGAAGAGTTTTTCTGTATAACATCTAATGATCGGACTTAGTAGACATGAGGAAAACCTCTTATTAAATGCAAAATAACTAAATTAAGGAAAATATAAAGACAGATAGCCTTAGCACTACAAAATTCATAGCTGGACATTAAGCTTAACACTACAAAATTCATAGCTGGACATTAAGCTTAGATTACAAAGTATGGAAAGATCTCCTGTAATATAGCTGAACACCTCTGACCAAACTCAGACCTAGTCTAGGACTAACCTACAAAGTTTTGTGGGCATAGCTATGTCAGTCAGAGATTTGGGGGAAAAAAATACACCACCTAGCTACGCCAGCAAGACCCTCAGTGTAGACATAGCTATGCTGACAGAAGAGTGCTTCAGTCAGCATAGCTACTATCAGTTAGGGAGATGGTATAACTATGCTGACAGAAAAACTCCTTCTGTTCGCACTCAACATAAGCTAGGACTACACTAGGAATGTACGCCAGTATAGCTACACTGGTAAAGCTATACCACAAAGCCTTTGTACTGTAGACAACAGAAGTTCTACTGTAATTATATGAAAATCACATGGAAGTCTGAGACAAATTAAGTGGTGATGAAATGGAGGTGTTACATTTGGTTTGACTCACAAAAGTACTGTAACTTGCAATGATTTGGTATTCAGTGCGTGTACAACAGTAATATAATTTGCACACCAATGGAGTAGAAAGGGGTGTAGCAGGAAAAAGCAAGACTTGGCATGTAAGATGAAGATGATGGGTGGGTTAATGATCTGATGTTAAAAAAGACAGAAAGCCAGTGTATAGTCTTTCCTATATCCTTAATTTATTTTTTGCCAGGAACTGATCTAATATTCTTCATCAGTCTGATAGGCAATAATTGAACTTGGAAAAAACTGCTGATATGGTTTCTGCATTCCTGAGCCATGATCAGACTGAAGATCCCCAATCAGTACAGTATTGTTGTCATGTTTCAGTTGATATAATTGTACACTGCCCCCAAATGTATAATTTTCAATGTGCTGCACTGTTTTGTTTTGAAAATGCATTACCACATTCTAGAAGTTGGCTGGGGGCAGATGCACAGAGACAATTGGATCTGTTGGCACCTATGAAGGCATAGAAGGCAGTCTGAGATTGTGATGTAGGCATGTTTCTGCTAAAATAACCAGTAATGAAATAGTTAACAAGGAAGCCCGGTTTATTTCCACCACTGATCTTGAAATCAGCAAGAAGCAGTTCATCCTTTACACAGTGTGGAACTGGGACATGAGCAGTAACATGACACAAATATTAGAAGAGACTCCATGACTTGGGGAGGTCCTTTGCAGCTAGGAATTTGGCAATATTTTCTGAACTAGCTCTGCCACACTGTGTCCCCTAAAAATAAGGCATATTTCATTAATCACTAGAGGGGTGGGTGCCATCTATTAAACAGGCTGTGTGTTCTGCAGAGGTCTGCTATCCAGTTACAGATCTGGAGTGACTTTATTTAGCTTACAAGATCTGACAATATCACAGCCTGAGGTTGAAGATCTCTTTGTCTACTTATTAAACATAGTGGGCAACACAATGTGTATACATAATCCTGATTAAATAGGTTGGGGCTTGGGGCTAGAGCTGAGTGGAAAACGGTGATAATTTTCAAGATTTCAAAACATTTTCCAGTTATGAATTAGGATGAAATGTCAAAAATTGCCAAAATTTTCATGAACCAAAATTTAAAAAAAAAGGTTCTGGTCAATTGAAACATTATGTTTCAATAATTTCAAAACATTGTTTCAACTTTTATTTTAAAAATATTATAAATTAACTTAATTTTTAAATAAAATTGTTTCAAACAAAACCAGATTTTTTCATTTAAAAATGCCAAATTGGAAAGTTATGACAATTTTTAATTTCTAATTTTTGTTGCAATAAATATTTTGAAAGGAGAAATTAATTGAAACTGACCCTTTCCTGCAAAATGTTTCAGTTGTATGAACTAGCATTTTCTGATAAAAAAAAGTTTCATCAAAACATTCCTGATGATCTCTAGCCTGGTACTACCCCTGATTTCCAGCCTGACCCTGGCTCCTCCTTACTGAACCTGGCTCTAGCGATTCTTCCGACTCCTGCTAACTACCACCTTTGAGCACTAGGCCAAACTGCCTATGCCCCGGTCCCTTACACATATCCTAATACAATGCTTGCATATCTGGGATGCAGACAATGCAGGAAAATGTTTAAATCCAAACAAACAAAGTTTCTGGTAGCTGTTTTCTTTAATTAATTAATTCATTTCTTTTAATTAGTTTTGTAAAATCTTCTTTTTCACAAAACCTAAAACTTAGGACTATATTATGTGATGGTGTCCCTTTAATATGTTATTTGTTCTCTTTTGGGGAACACTAAATGAGCCCCTGCTGACAGTCTGACCTGATGCAAGTTCTGTTTGGGGTATGTGAGGAGGGGGGATTGATAATAGACACCAAATTGGAAAAGGATTTTTTTTTTTATCAAGGGGTTAATGTGATTAAATTTGAAAAAGGAAAAATAGGTTAAATAACAGGAAAAAACTTTAAGACAGTGATATCTATGAGACTGGGATAAGCTACCGGAAGTGCTGGAAGCTCTATGGCTTGAGAAATTTAAAATTAAACTGTCAAAAGCAGTTGAGAATATTGTGTGATCTGGATATGGCCACTAGACAAATATTGTTCCTTCATCTATAATGTCTGGTTCCATAAAAGGGACACTGTCACATAATATAGCTCTAACCTTAACCAAGGGCTAAGCTGGGACTGTCCAGAGCCAGCTGAGCCTGTGTGACAGGTTAGAGTAGCCGTGGGTATGCCATAACTGGCTGGCTGTGACACCAAAGGACCATTGCAGTGGCTAGACTCTCTTATCTCTGCCCATGACCCCTACATACCACCTGTGCAGGAGACTGCAAGCAGGATTGTGCAGAGCTCCTGCTCCAGCTCTATAATACATAAGGACTTCCCCTATAATTAGAGAATTTCTAAGGGCTGAATCTGCCAGGTTTATGACCACTTTGATCACTGGAGTCAGCATATAGGGCTGTATTGCACTGATGAATTGGACCCAGTGTTTTTAGTGGGATTACTTTTTTGAGTAACTCTAAAAAGATTTGGCCTTTAGATTGTACTGAGATAAAAAGAGGTTACTGCTGATAGAGCAGGTTAAAATCATAGTTTATAAGATGACAAAATGATCTACACTGTTTTCCATTATCAGAATTTCCTCAGGGGATGTGTTATGAAATAATGACCACCTGTTCCAGAAATTAATGTTGAATTTTTGCCAGAATAAGACAGCTGCCTATAAGAAATATGCTGGCATATTATATTGCAGATTTGGAAATGATGTTGTTCATTATCTATACATGAGCCCTCACTGCTTAAAAATGCTTTTACACTGGAATGATATAGCATAATTGAATCTGAATCTTTGATCAGCAAAATCTAGATCCACTGCACATTAAGTCTAGGAAGACCTTACTTGTTTATTAATATTTCACCATTTAAAATCAGCTCTTAAGCTGTAGCACATTTTCTAATAAGATTTACATTCTAGAGAAAAATAGATAACTGTAATAAGAGTACAAAAGGCAAAGAAATGTCATCTGAACTCTGATTTTAGAATCAAAATGTCTTCCAGCAGTAATCAAAAACAGGGGTGTCCTTTAAACTCACACTGCCTAGGATGCTAATCATTATCATTGATGAGGGAGTACAAATAAAGAGGCCTGGGTAACCAGACGTCCTGGTTTTGCATGTATGTGTTTGTGGGGGTGGGGAATGGCTTTGTGGCTTGGCTGATTATACTGAAGCTGGTGTTTTGTCCCAATTTTAGTATAATCAGCCAGCTGGCTGACCTTCTGTGCTCTGCAGTCTGCCACCCTAGCACCAAGATGAACTTGTAGCCCAGCTGTGCCTGTTACGCCCAATTGCAGCTTGCAGCATCTCACCATTGAATTGTTGTTGTGCACTCTGATGCACAATAGAGTCCAAATTCCTGTTTTGTGCACACTGGCATGCTGTGGAATTTAGAGTATTTCAGGTTTCAGAGCATACAACAATTCATTGAGGAAATACTGCACTGTAACACAGCACAGACATAGCTACAAGTTCACCTAGAAAGGGAGTAAACTGGGTGGTCAGCAGCACCAGGCACAGGAATTTGGACAACTGACAAAGAGAGGCTTAAAAAAAAAAAAAAGACATGGATGGGAAGATTCACAAATAGGCACTCATCCTCTGTCACATCCATTTGCTGACCTGACCAGATATCCTGGGAGGTTTCCTGTGAGCCTGAAGCCTGCATCCAAGAGGTTACAGAAAGGTTGCTGAGGCTCATCCAGCCCTCTAACCACTGCTCCATGTTGCTCATCCATGTAGACACTAATGATACTGCCAGCTGTGACCCTAAGCATATCAGTAGTGACTACAGATCTCTCAGACAGTGAAGGAGTCAGGGGCCTAGATGGTGTTTTTGTCCATCCTTCCAGTTGCGGTTAAGACCCATTCAGGGATATATACATCCTGGAAATAAATGCATGACTGTGCAGATGATGTCAACAGGAGGTCTTTGGCTTCCTCAACCATGGGATGTTGTTCTGTGAAGGAGGACTGCTAGGAGGAGACAGAGTCTACCTAACAAAGAACGGGAAGAGCAACTTCATACACTGACTTAGTGACCAAGTGAGGAGGGCTTTAAACCAGGTTCAAAGAGGATAGATGACAAAAGCCCACGGGTAGGTATAAAAGAGCCTGACAGATGACTAAATGTTTGGGGGTGGAGGAAATGGTAAATTACAATAAGGTATAGGAGCAACAAGTGAGAAATTAGTGGGGGAATCCGCTCAACTGCTTAGATGTCTATACACAAATGCAAGGAGTATGGGGAATAAACAAGAAGAATTGGAAGTCTTAGTACACAAGCTAACTTATGGCCTAACTGGCCTCAAAGAGATTTGGTGGGATAAATTTCATGACTGGAATACTGGTATAGAAGGGCATAGCTTGTTCAGGAAGTCTGAGCAGGGAAAAAATTGAGGAGGTGTTGAATTATACATAAAGAACATACACACTTGTTCTGAGATCCAAGAGGAGGTGAGAAGCAGATCAGTTGAAGGTTTCTGGGTGAAGATAACATGGGGGAAAAAATAGAGGCAATGTCATGGTAGGGATCTATACTAGACCACCAAATCAGGAGGAGGAGGTAGAAGAGGAATTTCGAGAACAAATAACAGAACTATCCCAAATACAAGACCTGGTAGTAACCGGGGAGTTGAGCTATCCAGACATCTGCTGGAAAAGTCATACAGCAAAATACAAAATTTCCAATAAATTATTGGAATGTGTTGGGGACAACTTCTTATTTCAGAGGGAGGAAGAACAAATCAGGGGGATACATGGAATAAATGTTTTCATTAATATGCCCAGTTATTTCTCCTGACTGAATACAGATTATTTTGTACTCAGCAACATTTCTGAGTAGTTTAACTATTACCCTCCAGTGTATGTTATTTGAATTTCATCTGCCATCAGACTGACCATTCATCTAGCTGTGTTAATTCCTTTTTGAATATTTGGTTAATCTACATAATTTTGTGTCATTTGAAAATTTTGCTATCTCATTATTCCTCCTTTTCCAGATCATTGATGATTATATTAAATATCATTTCTAGTACTGATGTTTGGGGCACCTCTTGGTTAACTTTTTGCAGTTTTGAAGATTGTCTATTCCTACCCAGTTTTATGGATTTTAAATCACTTTTTAATTCATGACAGTATTTCACTCTCTGACTTCTTACTTTGCTTGATAACCTCTTGTGAATGACTTTGTTAAAGGCTTTTGAAAAGTCTAAATAAGCCACATACAAAAATCCTAAAATAAAGTTATTTAGATTGCAAAGTCAAGCCTTTGAAAGAAATGCCAGAATTAAGAATGCATGCAATCTTAATTCTGCCCACTAGTGCATATGCATTATGATAGTCATTCCATGACCATATATTATTTGTCCACAGAACCTGTGTCTTATTCAGCTGGAGGCAATGTTCAATGATTGAGTTATGTGTTCAATATTCCCTTTTATCTTTGTTGGTCAATATATAGCCTCACACCTTACTTACTGAACACCATCCAAATCCTATAATGAATTAATTTTCTCATGGTGCTCATTACTGTAATACAGTATCTGAATGCCTCACAAACATTAAATAATTTATATTCACAGCATCCGTGGGAGCCAAGAGATTATTGTTATCCTCGTTTTACAGATGGAGAAACTGAGACTAAGAGTTATGTCTCAGATCAGACAGAAAGTCAGTATCAAAATGAGAATTCTGGATCTCCTGATTCCCAACCTTGTTCTCATTCCTCCAGATCTCATTGCCTCATTACCTGTGGAACTAAGTAGACAGAGCTCCCATTGACTTCAGTTATAGTTGTGAGTGCTCAGTAGCATTTCTGAAAGTTAGGTCCTACGTATCTCAAGCACCTAGAAAAATGAAGAATACATTTAGTGGCCACCTGTCAAAATTTGGTTTAAGTAACTTGTCCAGCATCATAAAGGAAATTTGTGGCAGAAGCAGGGAGAGAACCGAGTTCTTCTTTGTGTCATTAAACCAGCCTTAACCATAAACCCATCCTTTCTCTTCTTATAGTACCCTGATTCATTCTTCACACATGTGGCGGTTCAATGACAAGACGGAACACAGCTTTTAGCAAGCAAGCGAGCTGGTCTGCTAATGGGCTGCTGCCTGTCAGCTTTCCACCTTCCCTTTTATTATATCTCTCCCCCCTGTGCATTACATACTTCAACCGCAAAAGGACACAACAAAGGAAATATGACTTTGATTAATATTCTTATTTACCAGCCTCTATCTACTACAATCCGAGTTCTCAGGCCTTGAGCCCAGGCCAAGGAAGCTTCCCACGGTTACTGTCCTTTAATTGACTTCCCATGGTCCATGTCCGGTCCATGTCCTTGGATAGAGCAATGTGTGCACAACAGTCAGGGTATGCCCTGACTGTTTCCAGGTGGATGAACTAAACATGAACCCTTCACACACACTTTCAACTTCTAGAGCAAATGTGGCAGGATTCCCACAAAGAACAACAATATGCAACAATCCTGATTCATCCCCTGAGCACACTGAAACAGTAGGTCAACAATGAATGAGTAGCCCCCTTTCACAGATAGCATATCTAAGGACAAACATACAGTAGGTTTGTTCTGAAAGGCAGCATGGCTATGTGGATGAGAGTCATATCAACAATCTGCTATATTAGACATCTATATTCTATTCCCAGCTTCTGTGAATGCTCAGTGTGGCATAAGCCTACACTGGTCCACAGGCTGACTGAGGGGAACCAGACTTGGGTCTCTCTCTCCCACTGCTACAAAGTTGCTCACAGCAACTGTGTTGAATTTCTGCTCCCTGGGGTTCCCAGTATAGTGTATGGTGCAGCTATTATAGCTATGGTCTGGCCTTACAATGTTCAGGGTTTTTGCATGCTGACAAAATGAAATTCTAAAAACATAAGACACAGTAAGGAAATAGTGATTTACAACAGCTTATAACTGCCAAATCTGAATAGAATTTCATGAGATGGACAAAAAGCACCTGGGCTTTTCTGTTGTCAAAGATCAAAACCATGTTGCAAACAATGGAGGTAGTAAAGCTTCTCAGAAAAAGGCATGTATCACCAAGAAAAAATGTTTGCTTGCCTAAATGTAGGCATCACTGTTCGTTCCTCCTATAATTATGTTACATAAAAAAATTGTGAAAAGAATGTTATTGTTGTGAAGTCAAGCACTCAAAAGATAGGAAATGCCTGTAAGTAATTAATCGAATGAAGCATGGGTCTAGAAAAATAGTCTGTGATCAAGTAATTAAAGATTACGCCATTACGCATATACACAAAGGGGCCAAATTAAAGTTCCATGGGCAACCTTAATTCTGGCATTTCCGAATTTTTGAATGCTTGATTTTGGAAGCTTTACTTTCTTTTAACCTCATTTAAAAAAATATATAATTTCTTTGGGCTTGATGTACATTTTCTGTAGAGTATCTGATCCACTCAAATAATCTCTTATATTTTACTATTTAAAAATTGTTTATCTTGCCTTACTTCTTCCATAGGTCTGCATGCTTTGTGAGTATCTAGTATGTTTCAGTAGCCTCCAAGCTGATGGTCTTAACTAGAGTCTTCTTTTTATTTTATTCCTCTGGCTCTCTCTTCTAGAGAGTTTAGTGTCAGAAAGCTAGCAAAGAGGATACTGGAGAGGATGCTTGGAGTGCACTTTCACTTCTGCTGCTTCATGTAACTGGAACTCTCCCAATACCCTGGCTCAGAACCAGGGAGCCACTTCTCTTTAAATCTTTTATTAAAGCCTTATTCTTCTTTTAGCTGAGGACTGACTCCTCTCAACATGTTTTGTGTTAACGTATTAAGGAAGTTTTTTTTACAAGTAAAATGTATTGCATGGCCTGCAGCCATGTTACTTTGTGCTGTGCTCTTGTAAATAATGAACTCACAAGTTAGGCAGCGCTGGACTACTTCAGCACTTATGGAAAACCTACAAGGAACTCCAAGATGCATCAGAAGGTAGCATTAGTAATTTAGTAGGTGGCATTCTCTCTGAAACACTATTGAACCAATATACCAATATTGTATATGCCACCCTTCAGATGAAATGTAAAACCTCAGTCCTGATCACTTCTGCTTATTAAAGATCCCACAGTATTTTGTGTGTGTGTGCAAAAGTAGGAAATAGGCTATTAACACCGGTTATGTTCCAAATTGGGTAATTTCATCCCATCTCTCTAAATCCTCCCTGCAGTTCTGTAAGTATTTTTCACTTTCTGTTAACAGATGCAGTTTCATCCTTGAAACGGCTGTATTTCAATGGTAGATGTGATTCCTGTGGATAGTTTTTGTTTCACTGTGACACAGTGGAGAAAGTTGTATAACCTGACTTCCAGCTACTGGAGTTAGGGAGGTCAGGAGCAAATAATAATTAAGAAGAAATAGGGCCACTCAGAGCTCAAGGTCTTCACATCCACTTGTCATTAGGCTAGATTTTCTATTAAATAATTGGTTTTCTTACTGTAATCATGGTGGTTTAAAATCTCAAGAAATGCAGATTGTTTTGGTTTTTTTTCATTTCATTGCACCAACCATATAAGCTTCACTGACATTGACTCTCATGCACTACTGTGCATTCCTAAACTTCTGCACATGGAGACTAGACTACTCGCCTGTCTAAATGTTTGCCCTATTGCGTTCCTTATTGTTGGTTTCTGATTTGCCTTCATCATGCTGATGAGTGCGGGCCGAGGGATGTACTGGCCGCCGCTTCCAGCAGCTCCCATTGGCTTGAAGCAGCGAACCGCAGCCACTGGAAGCCGTGATCAGCCGAACCTGTGGACCCGGCAGGTAAACAAGCCAGCCCGGCCCACCAGGGGTTTTCCCTGCCCAAGCGGCTGAATGAGTTTGGGAACCACTGTCTTTGGGGATTATATTCATGTGTGTCGGAATTTAATTGTTTTTAACACTGGCATTGTTACTGATCTACTCGCTGTCCATTAAGCCAGATTTCAGAGTGGTAGCTGAGCTAGTGTGTATCCACTGTTTGAAATGGGCCACCTCAATTACCACTACAAAAGTGAATTTTCCTCATGTAATAATAGCCCACTTCCACTTTAATTTAATTGTCTCATTAGAACTGACTCCCCCCCCACCCCCCCCGGTAAGGCAACTCCCATCTTCTCATGTACTATGTATTTATACAGTGGTCTCCAAACTTTTTGGATCTTGCACCCCCAAGGCCAGCTCTGGGGAAGCAAAAAAAAAAAAAAAAAAGCTGCCGCTGTGCTGGCGGTGCTCCTCCTGCTGCGCACCCCCAGGGATGGTCTTGCGCACCCCACTTTGGAGACCACTGTATTTATATCTGCCTACTATATTTTCCACTCCATGCATCCAATGAAGTGGGTTCTAGCTCAAATAAATTTATCAGTCTCTAAGGTGCCACAAGGACTCCTTGTTTTTGTCCATTAAGCTGCACGCTTAAGCCTCACAGGTGTAGTGGCTCCTCCCAGGAGGCTGGGGGCGATGGAGCCGAGGTAGGTGGTACACGGGGACAGTGGCTATGCCCCGGGCCACCACGTTTCCTGTCCTCCATGCCGGTATGAACACGCAACTGCGGCACTGGCGAGAGGCGGCTACGCTGCTGCTGGCTGCCGGGTGCGGGGCGCCGGCGCGGTCCCTGCTAGGCCCCTTTGACTACGAGATGCTGCTGCTGCAGCGGAGCCCTCGGAGCGGCTTCCTGCCCAGCGCCCACGTCTTCCCAGGCGGCCTGCTGGAGGCGGCCGACTTCTCTGCTGACTGGCTGGGGCTGCTGCCCGCCTTGCCCCGCTGCGGGCTGGGCTCCGTGCGGCCGTCGCCGCCGGGCGGTAACCGAGCTCCGGTCTTCGCCACCGACCGGGCTGACCTTGGCTCGCCGCTGCCGGGGGACGTGGCCTTCCGCATCTGCGCCATCCGGGAGACCTTCGAAGAGGCGGGTATCCTGCTCCTGGTGTCGGGCCCCGGCCCCGCCGCTGATCCAGGCCCGGCCCGCTTGCTGCCTCAGCACCACCTGCCGCCCGGTCCGGAGCTCGCCGAATGGCGGCGACGGGTGCAGCAGGAGCCGGCCTGCTTCCTACAGCTCTGCCGTTACCTGCGCTGCGTCCCCAACATTTGGGCGCTGCACGAGTGGGGCAACTGGCTGACTCCGGTGCCCAGGGCTGGCCGGGGGGACCGGCGCTACGACACTGCCTTCTACCTGTGCTGCCTTGAGGAGCGGCCTCCGCACACGTCGCAGGATGAGCAGGAGGTGACAGGCTTCCAGGTAAGGTTTCATAACCACAAACACCTTCTGTCTTTTCCTGTAATTCCCTTACATCCCATGGAAACTATAGGCAGGGCCCAGGAGGAGCTATGCCTATGCAACACTCATTTCTCCTCCTTCCCTCCCTCCCAGTGTCTTCATACCTCCGACATAGTGCTGGTCAACTAGGTGATTATGTAAATATACTTCCTATAGACGTCCTTGTACATCTTGTAATCTGCACCCTTGTGCAGCACCATTTGGAGTTGATCTGCCAGATTCCAGCTGTCCATACACCTACTGACATTCTGAAACCTACTATATATTACATATTTTGTACACGGTAGGAGGTGATTGGATTTTAGATGATTAACCGGTATACACCCACATGCCATGCGACTAGTAGGAGATGTTAGACTTCCAGAGGATAAATACATCAACCACAGAAGACCATCAAAAGGTGACCCGCTTCTAGATCACTGTATACTGGTGGCCCTAGTCACTTGCTGGGGATAGACAGTCAGCCGTGTCCACGTTAGGTTTCTGTCCCTTTTTTCAGGGCTATGTTTACTGTCTCCACAAAGAGGGAAACTTTTTTGCATGCTTTTCTAACACAAATAACACTCTGATAGGGGTTCAGACTGGGGTCTTCTGCGCTCGGTAGCTACTGGGTAGGGCCAACCGCAGGGGGCTCAAAAGAACTGCCTGCCTGTCATCTCCTGCTCTTTTCACTGGATGGTTAGTTAATCCTACCCTTTTATGGAACTCCGTTCTTTATATTGTCCAGCTGAGAGTGTGGGCCAGTCATGAGATGCTAATCAGCTGCTTCAGTTTCTTCCTAGAATCTGTCTCTGGGATTTTCTCTGTGGTGGGGGGTTGGCTGCTCCCTGAAGTATTAAAGGGGCAGATCCTCCTGTTACAATCACCCATCATACACCCACATTATGCAGTATTAATGGGATGTGACTCTTGAATGTTTATATGCTTGGGGATACTCTGGGGTGGTCTCAAGACAGAGACGGTTGTCTAATAACTGTGGTCCCTTGTACAAGTTCACTACAATTTTTTGACACTACCAATGTTTCTTTGTGAGTATTTGTCTCTGATAGAAACTACATACAGTGAAACACAAACCAAAGTTCAAAACATCAGAGAACTTGTTTTGAACAAGTTAATACTTGATTATATATATTTTTTTACTTTTTACTAATATCATATCAGAAATTTATTGTGGACGTCATTCACAAGAACATGGGGGGAAAGGTGTGTCAGTAAAGGCCCACACACCATAGTCTTGATACATGAAACCAACATTTGGGTGATAATGGAAGAATTTCATACATATAGAAAATACAACTGACATGAAGTTAACACTCTGTATCTGGTTTTTCTAATTTCTGAAAACTGCATACTCACCTTGGCTAAGAATCAAGTGCTTCGAGATAAATTTTCACTTAATTATGAAGGCATTTGTAGCAATTCTGTAGCTGAGTTTGCTTTGAGTTTTGCATTATTCAATGGAAGTCTTTATTATGCCCTGAAAGCAGAGTTAATATCCCCTTTTAAAAACAAAATTGAAGTCCAAATTTGGCACACCTACGTGCAATCCTCAAGTGTCTTATGAATTTTAAAAACCATCAAAATTTTTGCAGAAGAAATGTTTTAAAATGCTACCATTTGGAAACTTTGTGTTGTGTGTGGGTGTGTTTTTGGTGTGTGTATAACTCACCAATACAGTTCCATTTCACATTTATATTAGTTCAATCTAAATCTACGGGCAACACACTGAAAATTGTACCTCTTTTTGGAATCCAGAATGCTAATATGGTAAACTGTTCAGATAAGATGTTGTTCACACAAGGCCTTCCTTGCCACTGCTAAGGGTTTCAGTAAGGTTTATGCAATTGATAGAATTTCACCAAAAGAGATCAAGAAGAAAATAATATTTCATGTTTGTCTTTCTTTTACAGTGGTCAACCCCTCCAGAAGCTCTTGAACTCTTTAAGTCTCAAGAAATATGCTTTGCTCCACCTCAGTTCTATGAATTATGTAGGCTGTGCAACTTTTCTTCACTTTGTGACCTGCATAGGTTTGGTTCTGATCGTGCTTTAGAAGGGTGTGAACGTTGGATGCCCGTTACTTTGGCTGCTTCGGATGGCTACATTCAGCTGTTACCAGGTAAATTAACCAAGTGAAAGAGCTTTTATTACCATAAAAGAGCATTGGAAAGGATATAAACCCTTGAGCTTTGGGGCCAACTGACTACTAGGGATCCAGAAAAAAGTTTCCTTGAGAGTAGATTATCTCATTACCCAAACCTATTGCAGGGTTTCTTCCTCTGAAGTAGTTGATATTGGCCACTCTTAGGGTACTGGACTAGACAGTATGGTAATTTCTACGTTTAATCAGATTGTCAACATGTGTTAACTCTCATACAGGGTATTGTGGGAATCGTTAATATTTTAATTATGTCATACTTTTCACGCTGAAGGATACGATTGTTTTATTTGTTTTTCATTTTTGTCTGCAGGATGAGTTATAGCCCCATCCTACTGGCCTTATTTGGGCAATGGATCTGATCCTGCTAAGCAAGAGTCCCAAACATTGCAGTATCCCGAGTGATTATTAGCTAGTCCATCTTTTTAATATCTTCATTTCTTGCTACTACCTGCCTATTTAAACATTTTAGTTTTTACCTCCTTTCCTCTGCTGCTTTTTATTTATTTATTTATTTATTTATTTATTGGCAAAAGGGCATAAATTGTATCTTTAGTTGCTATTTTCTGCTTCTTCTTGTCTTTTTCTGGTCATCTCCTCTCTAATTTTCTTATTTATTACAATTGGTCTTTCTTCTGTCTCCTAATTTCCTTTCTATATTTTCATCATATTACACTTGCTCTCCATAAAAGGCTGGACAAGATTCTTCCACCAAGATCAGTTTTTAAACAAAACTGGGTAATCTTATCTGCTTTCTGTTCTTAGTCTGCCACAACTTCTTGTGTAAAGTGGGAAAGTCACTTAATCTCTGCTTCATTTGTCCATCTATAATCTGTAATTTCTTATGTCAAGGATGCACTGAGACCATATTCATTAGTGTACATGAGGTTCTTGGATATTTCTTTATTTGTATGTAATGGAAAAAATAAATACATGTTACTATCTGAAAAAGCTGCCTTTGAACTTGAATGTTCCATTAGATTCCAGATTTATTGCAACATCTGGAACCTGCAGTGTTACATTCCTGGTGGCTATTATGGAATTTAATGGCCATCATGAAATTTGGGAAAGATTGGAAGCAATTTTCTTTTAAATCTTTAGATTGTACTCTGAACTCCATTTCCACACATTTTCAAATACTGATAATAAAGTAGCTTGTATCCTAAAAATTGCTAGATCACTGAAAAATAAAAGTATTTAATTAAAACTTAATATTTTTCAGGAGATGAGCTGTATCCGAAAGATCCAGATTATACAGGAGAAAAGAAACTTTTTTTGTCTACAGATAAGAAGGTTGAAGAGCTAATGAAAGAAGACAGTAAGCTTCACCGAGTTGTAATACAAAACCTTAACAATCTTACTGTCCATGTTAATATCCAACCAAAATATAAACACATCAATCCTCTAAAGATGGACTCTAATATAGTGGGAAGTAATGCAGATTGCAATAGCAGACTATAATATGTCATCTCTGTTAAATTCCGTATGTATCAAATTTTATATATTTTAGTGCAGTTAGTCCTTTGTGACAGTTGCTAAGTGGTTAGCCCTGGAGGCTGAAGTCTTCATTTGCCAAAAAACAGGTCAGGTACATCATGGGCATCAACAGTACAAGCTTCTTTATGTTGCCATGCCAGTGTATCTCAAACAAGATCAGGAGAGGCTACTTTGGGTAAGAGAAGGGTTCAGACTTCAGATATATTTAGTACTTTGAAACTGAACAAATGTGCCAGTTTTGATGTGGACATATGTTCACTGAGAACTTGATGTAAACTACCAACTTAATTCATGTTGTTCACCAAAGAGCCATTATATGGTAATGATATTTGGCCATTGGCAATGTATGTCATAAAAGTGGACTAGTCTGTAACCCATGTCCCTTGAACAATTCAGTTCCCTTTTCTTATTGAGTACTGAAATATTCTTGTCGCGCTTAGAATTTAGCTAGCTCTTCTATTCTGCTTCCAAAAGATATCTTTTGGATCACACTAATATGTTAATGTGTCTACAAATGTAATTGGAGGAGTTTTCCATTGTATGACTGCATTTCCTACTCTCATCTTTAGGAATCTCAACATGCGTTCATTAAGTCAACTTATTTGCCAACAATATTTTGTATATAATTGTTCAATAAATGTTTATTTTCAGTAGTTTTATTTGTATTACTTAAGGTGTACTGAGGCTTGAGAGATTTATTCCCTTCAAAATTTGTTTATTTCCAAATTAAGAACTAACGATCAAAGGACTGGTTTGACAGCAGTCATTCCCTTTATTTAGTACCATATTTACTTTTAAATGAAAGATTTGAACAACTTAAAAGATGAAAATACTGTTTACTGTATAGTTCTGAGAATACAGAAATTAATGTTACCGTATATATCAGTATGAACAACTGAAGAGGAAAATGTAGAGGCTTGAAAACATTACTGTCCTACCTCAAACATTCCACATTTGCTCCTTGACTGTTATACTGATGGTATCTTGCCTTGCTATCTTTGTCTCATGGTGTGGGAATACAGCTCACATAGCTCCCAAACTGTTGTTCATCTCTGCTATTTTTCTTTTACAAGTGGAGTTTTCAGAGGAAGACCCAGTGATATGACATCTGTGTAAATGTGCTCCATGCTGTACATAAAAGGGAAAAGAGAGGATAATTAGGGGCTAGACCCCAGACAGTAGAGCTCGCCAGAGAAGAACAGTTCCATTTCATGACAACTTTTGAGGGTTTAAATTTTGGTTTTGTTCTGGATTAGAACAAAAGCAAAACTTTTTGAACACTTTCACAAACAGAATTGTTGAAACATCCATTTTCAGATCAAAAAGCTTAGGTTTTCAAATTGTAAGTGACTGGGGAGTCCACTCTGGGTCTCTGAGACCTTACTGTCAAACTTAATCAAAATCAATAAATCTCTGTGAAATGTTTTGGCTTTCGCAAAACAGCATATATTGACAAAACAAGTTGAAAATGTTCAAACCACCTCTGCTAGACAACAAGAAGACAAGAGGAAGAAGAAAAAGTGGCAATTGGGAGATTTTGTGGGTTAGTGTCTCATGCTATTTCAGCTCTTAACCACTGCAGTATTAGGAGAATGAGGGGTACAACCTGTTTCTATTCTTTTGTTTTGCATATGTGGTCACTTAAATGCCCTAGCTTGAGCTTGTTTTTTAAACTTTTGTTTAGCCACTAAAAGTGGCAAACGTCTTTATAGCTAAATTTTCAGGCACTGAATTAATAGCTGTTTGTTTTTACTAGAGTTACATTGAACATATACCTGTAAAATGATGCAAAAATGCTGAAATGTTTAATTTTCATTACTTAGTTGTGTTACATATAGAATACAAATAAACCCAAGAAAATAGCAGATGTCCATCTATCTACCTGGTATTGCCTGGCAGTTTATCATATAGGCATTTCAGTAAAAGTGACTTTTAAGGATAGGGTAATGGCTTTATGGACTAGTTTGGGGACTGAGATCTGTGCACATAGGTTGGCATGAAAGAAGCAGACTGTCAGAGGGTGACACTGGCTCTTTAAGAGGAAGCAGGATCAGTGCACCTCTCAGTTGGGCTTAAAACAGGGCAGGTTGGGCACTGGAGAGGGAGAGACCTTGTGGATGAGGGTTGTGTTAGAGCACAGACTGATTCAGTCAGGAAAAAGGCAGCTGAGAGCTGCCAGAGACCAGGGGAACTATGGAAGGTCCTGGAAGGAAGCTGTGATTGATTCCTGGGAGAAGGCTGGAGAGCAGCAAGAGGTTGTTGCTTGCTGCCATCAAAGATGGAGACTTGAAGCTCAGGGCTGGAGAACAGTGGAGGAGCTTATCTGCTGATACCTCCATATTGGAGCGCTGGACTCAAAGAAACAGTGAGAGAGGCAGAAGGAGTAAGGGATACTCTCTTGCTGAGGATGATCTCCCAGTAGAGAGGCTGTAGAAAGAGAGGTGTTCTACTGTTGCTGGAAGGGGTGGGGATGCGGGGGCTGTCCTTGCAGAGGGATAGAAGAGAACTGAGAAGGAGCCTAGAAGTGGTGGAAGATACTGGAGAATGGTATGGGAGGGACTCTCAGCAGAGAGGCTGGTTGGGTGTGCCTGCTGGAAAGAGTGGGGTTTTAAGGACTATGTTCACTGTGTGTGGGAAGTGAACTATGTTTAATACTTTTTGTTGGGGATTATGAGCTATTTTTGGTAATAAAGTATCTTCCCCTAGGAGCATTATGAAAGCAAAAGAGCTGTCATGGAATTATGGGGGAGTCTGAAAGGGGAAAATAAGGAAGGTGTGCTAGATCTGTCACCAGTGGGGCCACAGTAGGATACGTCCATACCAGTGATGGAGTCAGAGAGGAGGGTTAGGGGCTTAATGTAATAAGATTACAGAAGTAGGTTAATTGTAAAGGGCATTAAAGATAAGCACAAGAAGCTTGTATTTGAAGTGGAAGAGGGTGAAAGCAATGAGGGACTCGTAGTTGGGGGGTTGACACAGAATGATGAACCAATAATTTAGCATTTGAGGGGAATTAGATAAGTGCTAGGAAGATAAGAGAATTTAAAAATCTTTATACTACAACTGATCAGCTTCAGCATGAGACCTTCATCACTTCCACACTATCTGGTTCCCTTTACTTCACTAATTGCAGTTCATCTGTATACTAAAATGAGTTGTGAGAAGAAATGCAGCAAAGATGACATGCAGGGGATTACCTCATTGACCATGGAAGACAGTACAGTACTACATAATACTCCTTTACTCTTTTGCACTGATACAGTCGCAAAATCTATTTTTTCAAGCTTTGTTTTGTTGATCGCGGCAGGAGCTGGAGTAAAATGGCTGGGGGGGGGGAACGCAATGAGGGGCCATTTTTGTGTCAGGTTCCTTTAGCATAGCAAGATTGTGGCAGCCGTTTGGAGCGTTAGACCAAATCCCAAGGAACAACTAACATTCAACACCTTCCTCGCACCCTTCCCCTTCTCCTGCCTCACATCGCCCCCTCTCCCGCCTTCTCCAATAGCGCCTTGGACCCTCCCCCTTCCCGCTCTGCCAGGGAGAATACAGTTGGAATCCTGCGCGTGCATAGCACACCTAAGCGGAGACAGTTTGGCGCCATTACAGTAGTGGGGGGGGGGCGCAAACAGCTGGGTGCTGTGCAGGCGCTTCACACTCGAGTATTCGCGTGAGGTAGGGAGCTCAGGCCTTTTCATACGGCAGGCATAGCGCAGGTAGCGTGTGCTCGTGTAGCCCTCTCACTGCGCAAGCGCGGGGCGAGGAACGGGGCGGGAGGAAGAGCCTTACTAGTGTAGCTTCATGCGCAGGCGCAGTAGAGATGCGCATGGTTGGAGTTGCGTGAGTGTCGACGGGAGGATTGCGCATGGTAGTTAGCTCTTCTAGCCGTTCAGGCTGTGTAGGTGGCAAGCTTAAGAATCAGAAGAGGCTCTTCTAGAAGCTTCTGAAGAGAAGTGTGAGGGTGGCTGTTAGTAGTAGGCGCTTGGCCTACGGGCACCTTCGTGGGGTGGGGATTGTGAGTGAGGGTGAGGGCTGTTAAGGGGGTGATCGGTGGGGGAAAGGATGTGGCCTCCCTCTGAGAAAACTCAAAAGAACAGCAAAGAAATAAAACCGGGGGGAAGGAGATAATGGGGGGGGGAGGAGAAATTGTTTTCTTAATTTTCTTAAAGAAAAAAAATTCTGTCCCCAGTGGGTTGTTAACACTAGAGCCACCCCCCCCCCCTTTTCTTTTCCCTAGGGATCTGCGTTAACCCTGACAGAAGGGGGAGGAGAGTTGTGTGCTTTCCTTATAAATGTGAGTCTCAAGCTAGGGATGTGTGAATGGTGGGTATGGGCGTGCTGGGTGTATGTCTTTCCCAGTATTTTGGTGTGTGTGTGTGTTTAAGGGGTGGGGTTATGGGGAAATTACACCATCCCTTCCCCCTGCCATGTATGTTTTTCAGATATTGAGGTGAATGTGGGATTTAGACAAACCGTCATGCTCCCAAACATTTTATCCCCAATATCAAGAAGGGGTGTGGGTCCCCTCATCAGTCCCACACATTTTGACCATAACATTGATTAAGGGGTTAGGAAGTCCCACATATTTCTTCTGTGTTTTATTTCTGATATGGAGGGGTGTATATGTGTGTGGGTTTTTTTATTGCTCATGCACATTTATTGCTAAATTGAGAGATGATAGGAAGTCACTTCCTCCCTAACATATGGTCCCCCGAACTAGAGTGTGTATAATGGGAGCATTAGCCTGAAAGAGGGTTGTCGCATTTCTTGTGATAATATATCCATAGAGATTGCATCACTTTGTAATGGTTGAAATATGCCCTTTTTGTCTAGATTTCTGGTTCAGGCTCTTTATTAAATTCAGCTTTTTTTTTTCTTTACCAGCTTTACTTCTTTGGGCTTCATTTTCACTCTGAAATGTCAACTTTCAGCCCTCCATCCTCCTCCTGCTTCCCACTGGCTGGGCTCCCTTTAAAATATCTATAGGATTTTGTCAGCTTGATATTTATTTAAAGAGTTGAAAGTTGTTTCTGATATCACACCAGTCCTTACATATTCCCCTGCCACACTTTTTGTTTTTATAATCGCATTTTCTTACTTTTAATTTTTTTCTCTCCCTGATTGCTGTATGAAAGGAACACCCAAACAAAAGAGAAAAATGACAGATTACATGTTAAAAAATAACAATTTACTAGACAAAAAGGCTGTCAGAAGAACAAAAAATGGAAAAAATAGTGTTTTACTGTAATATTTTAATTTATAGTGTTCTTAGGTGTTACTTAAGTAGTTTTCAGACACTTGTGATTTTTAAGTTGATGGTATATCTTTAAACATTGTGTGTCTCTGTAAATGGAGTTACTGCACTTTCTAAATTTTCACTGCACCTTCAAAGATAAAACTCATCTCTCTCTGCCCATTGTTTGTTTGATTTTTATCAGAGATGTGGAGGAGAGGATCTTTCTTGTTTGTTTGTATCAATTTTTCATTCTTTTATCTATGAATCTTCACTAAGGGAGTTTTTTTTTTTTTTCCTTTGTAAGTCTGGAGTGAGAACTGTAGATCGGTGTTCAGAGTAGCAGTCGTGTTAATCTGTATCCGCAAAAAGAAAAGGAATAGTTGTGGCACCTTAGAGACGAACAAATTTATTTGAGCATAAGCATTCATGAGCTACAGCTGTGAGCTGTAGCTCAGGAAAGCTTATGCTCAAATAAATTTGTTCGTCTCTAAGGTACCACAAGTATTCCTTTTCTTTTTGTAGATCAGTGTGTCAGTCACTGGATCATGTAACTGAGATCTGACCACTTCACCATTTTGCCCCAAACTCCTGTTTTATAGGAAAGGTTATTAACTGAACTCTTTTGTTATTTCAGAGATCAAGTCATTAAGAGACAAAGTGAGTAACAAATATATCTTCATAGACACAAATACTAACTCTACTACAATACTTAAATTCTTTGTAAGATTTTTGGAAAATTCAGCGCTAGTAATTTGCTAACTGGACTAGTGCAGATACAGTACACCTTTTTCGTTTGGCTTCTGAAAATCTAGCGTGAGCAACTGTTCACTGAAAAAATACAGGTTTTGGGCTGAGGTGGGGGTGGAAAGTATAGTGATGGAAAAATGTGTTTATTTCAGTCCTGTGCATAATTTAAACTCCTAATAGGACTTTGAAGTATAAATTAAAATGGAATGCAAACAGTTACAGTTTAATTATCTTGTTGTTGTTCACCACATATAATCTCTTTTTTCACCCATTGATCTCGAAATGATTTACAAAGAGGAGGAAACATAACTTTTTACAGATAGGTAACTTGGGGAAAAAAGGGTGATGGTGTGATTTTTTTTTTCTTCTTTTCCCACCTAGAGGTACTGAGCATCTACAGCTCCCATTAAGTGAGTGGGAACAGTATGTGCTCTGCTTTGCGCTTCCAAAAATCAGAACATAAATGACTTGTACAAATTTGCAAAGAGACTTTCAAGGCCAAAAGGGATCATTATGACAATCTAGTCTGACTTCCTGCATAATGCAGGCAATAGGAATGCAGTGAGGATTTCACTCCTGGATCCTGCTAAGATTAAATGGGAATGTGCCATTTACTTCAGCGAGGACAGGATTTTACCCCAGGTGGCTTCTTGCCTAGCCTCATCATTAGTTAACTAATCTGCAACTGGCTTGTGTTTAGGCAGAGTTTTCCTCTTGAGATCTGATATAGACATGGGATCAAAATAAGTTATGTATTCCAGATATTCCAACTGCACTAAACAGATACTTTATATGGATGTGGTTGTGTGTTGGGTAGTTAATCTTAATTAGGCTTCAAATTAAGTCTCATTAAGAAAAAATGGTTTACTTTGTGAAGGCTGTATTTGCAAATCTAATAGCTAGATAGATATCTTTAAAAATACAGCCGACTAAGTGGGTTTATTTTAAATCTGTAGGCTCTTTAGATACGGATAGTATCACTACAATTTTAGCTTCAACATTTATAAGATTTCTATAAAATTGATAGCTAAACATTTGATTATCCTTTATATCTCATTTCAGCATTACAGAAGAGGACTTCAGTAGATGAAAATGATTGAAGTCTTGATATTGAAGGTATATTGATTTTGTTTTAAAAGAAGTCTCAGTATTGTAAAGAACTTGTGCATATATTGGAACACAAGAAACTTTAGGGACAGGAAAAAAATATCCAGAATAAAATTGTTCGTTCCCTTTTTTTTTTTTTTTTTTGGACTTATGGGTATACAGACAAGTTGAAATCTAGTAAATTTTTAAAAAGTTAAAAGTAATTTCAGATATTTATCTGCTCCTGAATTTTCTCTGCCAATTTTTATTTGCAAGGATACTTTAATATTCATAAATTTTTCTCCCATTTTACTGCATGAAGCCCCATAGAAGCAACATGTGATACTGACCATACACATATATACAAAATAAACAAAATGTAAAAATAGAGAAATATATTTTAGCTATAGTAGTTTTGGGTGTTATTACAATGAGTGAAAAACAAAGTGTTATTTTTTTTGTGAGTGTGCGTGCAAATCTGCATTGTCCTTCCACTGGTTTTATGAAAAAGAGGTTTAAGTTTCAGCAGATCCTTGGGGAAGTGGTGGGTAGAAAGCAGGGAGCTACGGCTCTGTAGTATTGTGTTCTCTTTGCCCTGTCCACATGGAAGGCCTACTGGGGAGACAGCATCATTCCTTGGAAATAAGTGAGGAAACAACAGTTAAGATAATGCTGACCAAGTAGGTATTATCACTCACTGTCCTCTGTTATGGTGGGATCCTTTTCTACAAAACAGGGTATAACAACAACTGTGGGACTGATAGGAGCATGCTTCTGCAGGAGCATGGCTACTATGAAGATGGTGGAAAGTGAGAATTATTACAGAGGTGCTGGAATTCCACAGGTTACTTGTGATCCATGCAGATTTCAAAAGATCTGTATGTGTTAATGATTGAATCCACTACCTGTTCCTCAGGGTGGGAAAGAGAATAGGCACTCATGACATTTCCTGCTCCCTGTGTAAGAGAGGCCCATAATATTATAGACTGATTGTTTGTCTTTTATGCATGGTTTAGGGCACTAGCAGAAATTTTACAGAGATTTACTAGGCCTGGCACAAAATCTGTTTGCCCACTTTACCTCAGTGATTCTCCACTTAGGTTAATATAATTTTAGTAAGGCTGCTTTAGGTGGGAACTTCTGAATACCATAAAAATTGAATTATGAATACAGAAAGAAAACAAAGGATAGAAGGAAAAAGTGGCCAGAAATTTTGTGGCTCTGACAAAACCGAACATTTCCACTTGAAGAGCTCGGTTCCAGTTGCATGCTCTTTTTCTTCCATCCCCAAAATGTAGTAATTAGGATTCTCCATAAAGGATTCTTGAGCAGAGGAGGGGACTAACACAAATTGTGGATTGATTCAAGGAAGGGCAGGTGTGATGTGTCCTAGGTATGCCCTGTATGTAGGAGATGGTTGGAGGAGAATGTTGTCTGTTGTGAAACCATGAAATGTGTCCTTACTCCCAGGGGTCAAGTCTAATTTTTTTGTCTTGGGAAATGTTTGCTCCTAAACCTAAAATTGTAGTCTTCAGCTCCAAATCTTTGGTCACTACCTAGGCAGTTTTTAACAGGACTCAGTAATATTCTAGTGATGATTAACTTACATCATTTAAAAATAATTAAACTGACAATATAGGGTTTTCTTATGCCCAACATCATATTTCTTGTGAATATGACATACATTTTCTAAATATATTAAATGTACGATAGTAAACTAAACCTAACGTTTCCTTTTATTGTAAATACTCTGTTAAAAATCCATCCTATGCTCCCTCACTAGACACAACTGTCCTTTTTCTACACTGCTATTAGTCCCTCCCTCATCCCTCCCCACGTACATGGTGTTAACTTCCTCCTGCAGCGCAGTCAGCAAACCCTGTTCCTATCCTACTTTCTGAACCAGACCATCCCTGGTGTTCACCAAGTTTTTCTCTGCTTGATGCCCAACAGATTTCAGTGGGTTTCTTTTATCTTGTTTATACCCATCTTGGTGGTAAACCAGAACTTGCTGCTGGGCTGGGACCTTTGATCCCCTTATTTAGTTGAGCCTTTTAACTTAATTTACTCTGGAAAGAGGCAGAACAGATGCAACGCTTCTGCCTATCTTTGCCCTATGGAAAGCTGGATAAGGAAAAGAGAAACAAGTTCAGAAAAAAGATGCGCTAGTTATTCTACCATGCTTCAGTCCTGCGTAGAAAGGCACAGTTAAGCTTGGTTTTCCAGCTGCAGGGCAGGATAAATCCTCATGCTCATGAGGGAGGCAAGAAGCAGTGTAAAAGGGACTTGATTCATACTTATCATCTGGTCCTGTGTCTTTATTATAATTGTCTCTAGATCAGGGGTCGGCAACCTTTCAGAAGTGGTGTGCGAGTCTTCATTTATTCACTCTAATTTAAGGTTTTGCATGCCAGTAATATATTTTAACATTTTTAGAAGGTCTCTTTCTATAAGTCTATAATATATAACTAAACTATTGTTGTATGTAAAGTAAATAAGGTTTATAAAATGTTTAAGAAGCTTCATTTAAAATTAAATTAAAATTCAGAGCCCCCCAGACTGGTGGCCAGGACCCGGGCAGCGTGAGTGTCACTGAAAGTCAGCTCGTGTGCCATAGGTTGCCTACCCCTGTTCTAGATCAGTGGTCTCCAAAGTGGGGTGCGCAAGACCATCCCTAGAGGTGCGCGGCAGGAGGAGCGCTGCCGGCACGGTGGCAGCAGCACTCCTGGACCTTTGATTCTTCGGCGGCATGCTGGTGGAAGCTCTTCTTTTTTTTTTTTTCTTTGCTTCCCCAGAGCTGGCCCTGGGGGTGCGCGATTCAAAAAGTTTGGAGACCACTACTCT
This sequence comes from Natator depressus, assembly GCF_965152275.1. Taxonomy (NCBI): domain Eukaryota; kingdom Metazoa; phylum Chordata; order Testudines; family Cheloniidae; genus Natator; species Natator depressus. Next base: position 23,398,466 of record NC_134245.1, read on the forward strand.
AGATGATTCTAATCATGCAGAAAGAAAGCTAATGTTTTATAAATGCAGAAAACAGGCTTAAATTCTGATTTCCCAGGCCATAGAACATTCTCAAAATATTTCCTAGCAGATATCTTTTAGAATAACATCTAGTCTTGATTTTAAAATTGTCAGTGTTGGAGAGTCCACCATGACCTTTAATAGTTTGTTCCAAAGGTTAATTACTCTCACTGTTAAAAATGTACACCATATTTCCAGTCTGAATTTGTCTAGCTTCAACTTCCAGTCATTGGATTGTGTTATACCTTTCTTTGCTTGAGTGAAGAGCCAATTATTAAATATTTGTTCCCCATATAGCAATTTATAGACTGTAATCAGTTATCCCTTAACCTTGTCTTAGTTAAGGTAAACAGACTTGAGGAGCTCAATCTGTCACTGTAAAGCAGATTTTCTAATCTTGTAATCATTCTTGTGGCTCTTCGCTGAACATTCGCTAATTTTTCAACATCCATCTTGAATTGTGGGCACCAGTACTGGACCCAGTATTCCAGCTGTGGTGTCATGAGTACCAAATACAGAGGTAAAATAACATCTCTACTCCTGCTTGAGATTTCCTCTGTTTATGCATGCTGGAATCGCATTAGTATTTTTGGCCACGGTGTTGCACTAGGAGTTCACATTCAGCGGATTAATCATCACAAACCCTAAATCTTGTGAAGAAGCTTATAAAGCATTCCTGTAAACTGCTCACTCCACAAGAGATGCCACATAATGGTCAGATAAAGGTAATTTTATGAGGAAACATGCTGAGTGAATCCTTTGGTCCTGTATGCCTGCATTTTCCAACCACTGTAAGATAGACATACTTATGATCCCATGGGATTTGATAGGAATGTGTTGAAAAATATGGTGTTTCAGTAACCTTTCTTGACCCCCAGTTTTTGTATCTCTGTACTGTTTAAACAGTCCAATAATCTTCCCAGGATTTTTTTTTAACTCCTCATAGTGTCTTATTTTGAAGATGTTGGATATGAAGGCAGTAGGGAGAGGAAAAAATATTTCTTCGGTTTAGATGATTGAACTCTTCATATTCAACCGTCTTAGCTTCATTCAGAGAAATTCTTTTTGGTAAACATCTGCCACAGAGAAGGAATAGATTATTTTAGTTAAAAGTCCATTATAGATGTTGGGTTAAATGTTAAGGAAACATGAAGTTGAGTGTATTACAGCTTTGGAAGTTACCAGCATTTCTTAAGCTATTGAGTTAATCCAAAACTGTGGAAAATTTATGGGTTAAAAAAATTGGGGAAGCCAGCTTGCCTTGCAGGTGAACTTTGAAAAAACCTGTACCTCAGTGCTGAAGCCCAAAGCACAGTGGAAAGGTGAAACCTTGTTCCAAAGATGATGTGCTGCAGATCCCCAAGCCCTGAGTGTGGAGGAAAGACCAGCTGTCTTCAGTTTGCTTCTGGATTGGAGGCCCTAGAATGCATCCCTTTTAAAGACAGGCGAAATTGTTCCTGGCAACACAGCTGGTGAACTGGACTTTGTTATACTAAGAGTATAGTATGTAATACTTTAAATGTTGTTGTTTGGGATGTTAAACAGATTATCATCTTTTTTTTTTTTTTTTACAGAAGCCCTTCTATTCACCTTTTAATGACAAAGTGTAAATGTCAGAAGATTTCTGACTTTTTAAAGCCACTAGAAGCTCTGATTTTTTTTAACTTTTTTCATGTTACAGTACCAGTTATGTGATTTGAATATTAGTGATCATTTTGTCTTTGAAAGTTTGTGTATGTATGTATATTGCTAAGATGTTCTTGGAAATATGCAGCTTTTAGGGTTTTTTTAACTAAAAGTTCAGCACCTGATATTGCTCATTGTTCTTGTCATCTTTTTTTGTGTGGTTTTAATTATGCTTCACCTTTTGATTAGATTGAAGACCCAGGCTGCTTTTGGGTCTTTGTAAAAGGATGCGGGCCTTTTGTAGACTGTGAAATGGAATATAAAAAACTGCATGCTGAAATGAATCAGTTCTATAACCGAGATGTGGAGGAAGTAAAGCCATTAACATTAGAAGAAGGGCAGGTAACATTTTCAGTCATTTTGCTACATAAAGATTGTGAGGGAAGTAGAAAATTCTGGTGTTTTATTGGGTTGTTAGAGGTTATATATTTGTTAGAATCATAGCTTATAAGAATTGCTTATCCTGAAAGTGAACTTAAATTAAAATGTAACTACATTATCTTGAACTTTTGAGAAAAGTGTGTGGTATGGGTTTAGAGGTATTTTTGTGTAATTTAAGTTAGAGGATGAGTACATATACAGTAAAAGCTTTGTTATCTGTCATATTGGCGGAATGGGGGGTGCCCGTAAGTCAAAAATTCCAGTTAACTAAGAGGAAGGGAGTTTGGGTGTGGGAGGGGACTCAGGGCAGGGAGTTGGGGCGCAGGAAGGGTTTCGGGATGGCGGATCTGGGCGGCACTCACCTTGGGTGGCTCCTCGCAAGCGGCGACATGTCCCTGCTGTTCCTAGGCAGAGGCACGGCCAGGAGGTTCTGTGCACTTCCCTTGCCCGCAGGCACTACCCCCGCAGCTCCCATTGGCTGGGAACCATGGCCAATAGGAGCTGCAGAGCCAGGGCGCAGGGCGGGAGCAGCGAATGCAGCCCCTGTGGCTATTCCTCCACTTGTGGGGAGCCGCCCGAGGTGAGCACAGCCCAGATCTGGCACCCCCAGCCCCCTCCCACAGCCTCCCAACTCCCTGCCCTGAGCCCCCTCCCACATCCAAAGTTCTTCCCAGAGCCTGTGCCTTGCACCCCCTCCTGAAATGCTGGTTTGTAGAGCCTTCCGTTTGGCAAAGTGCCAGATAACAGCTTTTACTGTACATTTGTAGAAATAATATATAACCACATAAGATGTAAAATACATTTTTTGAGGACATCACTGGAAATAAAACTATATTTTCTTCTCTCCTTAGAAAAAGACTTTGTGCTGTAGCTATTTCTGTATTCAAGAAGTAAATATATAACCTGTACAAATCTAGGTCCATATACAGAAATATATGCATCTTTTATCTCCCCAGGTTTGTGTGGTTTTTTGTCAGGAACTGAAATGCTGGTGTAGAGCAGTTGTTAAGTCAATCCTGTTCTGTGCTGATCACTACCTAGCAGAGTGTTTCCTTGTGGATTATGCCAAGTATATTCCTGTTAAAACAAAAAAGTATGTATTATTGTGATTTACAAAGTTATTGATGAAGGCTTTTTTTCAAATTAATACACTTTTAAATATTTTTAATCTTGATTTATATTGACTAAAACTAGAGAGCTATGGTAGTTCAAATTGTGAAGACTGTAGGTCAGGTCCTGCAAACACTACTAGGCATATAATGGGATCACTCTCAGTATTAAACACTGCCTGACATTATTTGCAGTATCAAGTGCTACTTTTGTCACTACAGAGGCTAGATACCTCTAGGGCAGCGTTTCTCAAACTGGGGGCCGTGAGGCCGCGCTGATCAACTCCTCTTCCCTCCCAGTGCCTCCTGCATGCTGGGGAACATCTGTTCGATGGCGTACAAGAGGCTCTGGGAGGGAGGGGGAGTACTGGGGATGGGGCATGCTCTGGGGAGGGGGCGGAAGATGTGGAAGCCTGTTACTGCTAGCATGTACAGTAAAAGCTGTGTTATCTGGCACTTTGCCAGCCGGAAAGCTCTAAAAACCAGCATTTCGGGAGTGGATGCAGGGCGCAGGCTCTGGGAGGAAGTTGGGGTGTGGGAGGGGGCTTGGGGCAGGGAGTTAGTTGCTTTGATTTAAGTCTTTCCGAAATCACTGATTTTAATCATGATTAAAATAAAAAAAACAGGAAACCTTGATTTAAATCATCAATCTAAACCATGTTTTGCATTTGGACTTTTTAGTTATTTTCTAAAGAAAAACTGAGTCTCATTGGTTAGTAACCATTAAAACATGTTGATTTGCAACTAAATATAGCCTTTATATTAAATTTGGTGATCCTTTTTGCTAACTATATGGATACACTACATGTATACACATTTATTTAAGCAGTTATATAGCTTAACTTACATTTATTCAGATTCTTACTTTTTATATGTTAAAATATATGTTTTATATGTATATCTAACTTTATATGTTAGAAAATGGTGAATGATGCATTTCCTATTTACTAGACAATTCTTTTATTTGTGATGTGTGTCAAGCTATATTTGGAAGGAAATTCACAAAAACATTTAATTTTTTTTAATGAATAAAACTACCATAAATGTGATGGAATCAGAAGAAAAAATATTTACTAAAACATGGTTTGCATTTAAATCTAACTTATTTATTAATCAAAGGAAGTATTATCTGTAGGTTTGTAAACTGAACTGATTATTCTGTATCACTATGTCCCTTCAAGATTTTAGAACTAAGACCTTATCCTCTCTCACACAGTTATTATTCTTAGGGTATGTCTACACTACGAAATTAGGTCGAATTTATAGAAGTTGACTTTTTAGAAAGCAATTTTATACAGTCGATTGTGTGCGTCCCTACTAAGCGCATTAAGTCATTGGAGTGCGTCCACAGTACTGAGGCTAGCATCGACTTTCAGAGCGTTGCACTGTGGGTAGCTATCCCATAGTTCCTGCAGTCTCCGCTGCCCATTGGAATTCTGGGTTGAGCTCCCAATGCCTGATGGGGCAGAAACATTGTTGCGGTTGGGTACATGTCATCAGTCATCCCTCCCTCGGGGAAAGCAACAGCAGACAATCGTTTCGTGCCTTTTTTCTGTGCGGGCGCCATACTGCTTTCAGCAGCCGGTGCGGTAGGTCTGCAAACCATCGTAGTCATCCACTGCTTCCGCTGCAGCTCTGCTCTCCTAATGCTGTGAATCCACCTCGCAGGTCCTCTACATGACCGTTGTCATCCACCACTTCTGCTGCCACTCTCCTCTCCTGGTGGTCTCACAGGACCGCTTCTGCTGCAACTCTGCTCAGCTGCTCTTGTCTCACCATACCATGGCAAGCGTGCAGCCTGCTCAGCTTTCATGTCCTGGCAGCAGACTGTGCAATAGGTCTGCAAACCATCGTCATTGAACGACCGCTTCCCCTGCAACTCTGCTCTCTTGCAGACACCATACCACGGCAAGCATGGAGCCCGCTCAGATTACCGTGGCAGTTATGAGGATTGTAAAGACCTCGCGCATTATCATACAGTATATGCAGCCCCAGAACCTGCAAAAGCAGGCGAGGAGGCGATGGCAGCATGGTGACGAGAGTGATGAGGACATGGACACAGACTTCTCTCAAAGCACGGGACCCGGCAATTTGGCCATCCTGGTGGCAATGGGGCAGGCTCATGCTGTGGAACGCCGATTCTGGGCCCGGGAAACAAGTACAGACTGGTGGGACCGCACAGTGTTGCAGGTCTAGGATGATTCCCAGTGGCTGCAAAACTTTCGCATGCGTAAGGGCACTTTCATGGAACTTTGTGACCTGCTTTCCCCTGCCCTGAAGCGCAAGAATACCAAGATGAGAGCAGCCCTTACAGTTCACAACCGAGTGGCAATAGCCCTCTGGAAGATTGCAACGCCAGATAGCTACCAGTCAGTTGGGAATCAATTTGGAGTGGGCAAATGTACTGTGGGGGCTGCTGTGATCCAAGTAGCCAACCCAATCACTGAGCTGCTGCTATCAAGGGTAGCGATTCCAGGAAGTGTGCAGGTCACAGTGGATGGCTTTGCTGCAATGGGATTCCCTAACTGTGGTGGGGCCATAGACGGAACCCATATCCCTATCTTGGGACCGGAGCACTAAGGCAGCCAGTACATAAACCGCAAGGGGTACTTTTCAATGTTGCTGCAAGCACTGGTGGATCACAAGGGATATTTCACCAACATCAACATGGGATGGCCGGGAAAGGTACATGATGCTCGCATCTTCAGGAACTCTGGTCTGTATGAACAGCTGCAGCAAGGGACTTACTTTTCAGACCAGAAAATAACCATTGGGGATGTTGAAATGCCTATAGTTATCCTTGGGGACCCAGCCTACCCCTTAATGCCGTGGCTCATGAAGCCATTCACAGGCAGCCTGGACAGTAGTCAGGAGCTGTTCAACTATAGGCTGAGCAAGTGCAGAATGGTGGTAGAATGTGCATTTGGATGTTTAAAAGCATGCTGGCGCAGTTTACTAACTCAGACCTCAGTGAAACCAGTATTCCCATTGTTATTGCTGCTTGCTGTGTGCTCCACAATATCTGTGAGAGTAAGGGGGAAACGTTTATGGCAGGGTGGGAAGTTTGAAGCAAATCGCCTGGCCGCAGATTACGCACAGCTGGACACCAGGACGGTTAGAAGAGCACAACAGGGTGCGCTGCGCATCAGAGAAGGTTGGAAGACCAGTTTCATGGCTGACCAGGCTACGGTGTGACAGTTCTGTTTGTTTTTCCTTGAGGAAAACCCGCCCCCTTGGTTCACTCTACTTCCCTGTAAGCCAGCTGTCCTCCCTTTCTCCCTTTGATCACCGCTTGCAGAGGCAATAAAGTCATTGTTGTTTCAAATTCATGCATTCTTTATTAATTTGTCACACAAATAGGGGGAATACCTGCCAAGGTAGCCCAGGAGGGGTGGGGGAGGAGGGAAGGACAAGGCCACACTGCACTTCAGAACTTATCTAATGCCAGCCTTCTGTTGTTTGGGCAGTCCTCTGGGGTGGAGTGGTTGGGTGAGGAGGCTATGGAACTTGGGCGAGGAGGGTGGTTGGTTACAGAGGGGCTGCGGTGGCGGTCTGTGCCTTTCCTGCACCTCAACCATACGCCAGAGCATATCAGTTTGATCCTCCAGTTGCCTCAGCATTGCATCCTGTCTCCTTTCATCATGATGCTGGCCGCCACCTCTCCTGTTGCTCCAGCCATCTATCCTCTCGTGCGTCCCTCCTGTCCTTGTGTTCATTTTGTGCTTTCCTGGACTCTGCCATTGTCTGCCTGCACGCATTCTGCTGGGCTCTTTCAGTTTGGGTGGACTGCATGAGCTCAGAGAACATTTAATCACGAGTGCTTTTTATTCCCGCCTTCTTATCTGTGCTAGCCTTTGGGACGGAGATGCTGGTCGCAGCATTGAAACATTTGCAGCTGTGGGAGGGAAAAAAAGGAGATTAAAATTGAAAAAGACACATTGGCCATTTAAAATGAGGGGCTGATGTTTTCAGGTTAACATGCAGCACAAACCCAACTAACCCCTCCTCCACATCCAATTCTCTGGGATGATCGCTTCACCTCTCCTCCTACCGCGTGGCTAACAGTGGGGATGATTTCTTTTCAGCCACAGGCAAACAACCTAGCAGGAACGGCTACCTCTGATGTCCCCTTAATAAAATTCCCCTATTTCAACCAGGTGACCATGAATGATATCACTCTCCTGAGGATAACACAGAGAGAGAAAGAACGGATGTTGCTTGAATGCCAGCAAACACCGGGACTACACGCTGCCATGCTTTCTTATGCAATGATTCCAGACTACGTGCTACTGGCCTGGCGTGGTAAAGTGTCCTACTGTGGAGGACGCAATATGGCTGCCCTCCCCAGAAACCTTGTGTAAAGGCTTTGGGAGAATCTCCAGGACAGCTTCATTGAGGTGTCCCTGGAGGATTTCCGCCCCATCCCCAGACACATTAACAGACTTTTCCAGTAGCTGTACTGGCCGCGAATGCATCCCAAGTCTTCAGGGCAAATTAATCATTACACACACTTGCTTTTAAACCGTGTATTATATTTACAAAGGTACAATCACCAGACATGCCTTCTCCGCCTTCAAGGTCCGGGAGCCCGGGTTGGGAGGGTATTGGCTCCAGGGTGATAAACAGTTCCTGGCTGTCGGGGAGAATGGCTTGTCTGGTGTGCGCTATCTTCAGCCTCCCCCTCATCATCTTCCTCGTCCCCAAAATCTTCATCCCTGTTGCGTGAGACTCCCTTGCAGGAGTCCACGTACAAGTGTGGGGTAGTTGTAGGGGAACTCCCTAGAATTGCATGCAGCTCATCATCGAAGTGGCATGTCTGGGGCTCTGACCCCGAGTGAGCGTTTGCCTCTTTGGTAGGCTTGCCAGAGCTCCTTAAGTTTCACATGGCACTGCTGCGGGACCCTGTGATAGCCTCTGTCCTTCATACTCTTAGAGATTTTTTTCAAATATTTTGGCATTTCGACTCTTGGAACGGCATTCTGATAGCATGGATTCAACTCCCCATACAGCGATCAGATCCAGTACCTCCTGTTCGGTCCATGCTGGAGATCTTTTGCGATTCTGGGACTCCGTGGTCATCTCTGCTGATGAGCTCTGCGTGGTCATGCCACGGTGGCCAAACAGGAAATGAAATTCAAAAGTTTTCGGGTCTTTTCCTGTTTACCTGGCCAGGGCATCCGAGTTGAGAGTGCTGTCCAGAGCGGTCACAATGGAGCACTGTGGGATTGCTCCCGGAGGCCAGTACTGTTGAACTGCATCCACAGTAACCCAAATTAGACCCTGCGATGTCTTTCAGCGCTAATCCCCTCGTCGGGGAGGAGTACAGAAGTAGATTTTAAGAGCCCTTTAAGTCGACAAAAATGGCTTCGTTGTGTGGACGGGTGCAGCGTGAAATCGATGTAACGCTGCTAAATTCAACCTAAACTCGTAGTGTAGACCAGGGCTTAGACTTGAAAAAGAAAACAAGCTTTCCTGCTTTTTCAACTGCCAGTTGGTTTCTTAACACTGTGTTGCCAGCTGCAGCGGGGTGGGACATGGGAATGCTGCTGTGCCCTAGAATGTGTAGTGAATAGAGATTCATATCAGGTTGTTACATCTAATTATGTTTAAAACTTTTTTTCACTGTTAAGCATTCGGGTTGCAGTGGAAGCATTTATGCAACTTCCATATAGAGCGAAAAAGTTTAGACTGTACTGCACAAAGCCAGTCACGTTGTGTATAGATTTCTGTGAAGATGCTGCAGAAATAGTGTAAGTATGGCTTGAGAAAAATATAGTGTACTATACACAAAATTAGTAATAATACATTTTCTAGTTAAATGCACAGCTTAATTGCAAAATAAAAGACATTTATTTTTATAATTTTATAATAGTTTTTTTTTCCCTGTCAAGGTTCCTTCCCCATTCTGAACTTTAGGGTACAGATGTGGGGACCTGCATGAAAGACCCCCTAAGCTTATTCTTACCAGCTTAAGTTAAAAACTTCCTCAGGGTACAAACTTTGCCTTGTCCTTGAACCCTATGCTGCCACCACCAAGCGTGTTAAATAAAGAACAGGGAAAGAGCCCACTTGGAGACGTCTTCCCCCAAAATATCCCCCCAAGCCCTGTATCCGCTTTCCTGGGGAAGGCTTGATAAAAATCCTTACCAATTTGTACAGGTGAACACGGACCCAAACCCTTGGATTTTAAGAACAATGAAAAATCAATCAGGTTCTGAAAAGAAGAATTTTAATTAAAGAAAAGGTAAAAAAAATCACCTCTGTAAAATCAGGAATGTAAATACCTTACAGGGTAATCAGATTCAACACATAGAGAATCCATCTAGGCAAAACCTTAAGTTACAAAAAGACACAAAAACAGGAATATACATTCTATCCAGCACAGCTTATTTTACCAGCTATTAAACAAAAGGAAATCTGACGCATTTCTAGCTAGATTACTTACTTACTAACTAACAGAAGTTCTAAGACTGCATTCCTGATCTGTTCCCGGCAAAAGCATCACACAGACAAACAAACCCTTTGTTCCCTCCCACCCCCCTCCAGCTTTGAAAGTATCTTGTCTCCTCATTGGTCATTTTGGTCAGGTGCCAGTGAGGTTATCTTAGCTTCTTAACCCTTTGCAGGTGAAAGGGTTTTGCCTCTGGCCAGGAGGGATTTTATAGCACTGTATACAAAAAGGTGGTTACCCTTCCCTTTATATTTATAACACCCTCCTTAGTAGGGTCTTTGGGATTGCTATTGGATTTTGTTATTCCTATATTTCTGTACCACTCTTGCAATGGCTGCTTTTTTTTTTTTTGGTTGTAAAGGACTGGATAGGATTCCTTTGTGAGAGAGAGCTGGTTGTTGAATAATAAAAACAGTTCAGTTCCTGGTGGCCTTGGGCAGCATCATATTTCCAAAGCTCTGAATCACTGCAGTAGCACATGTTAAGGTCCCTGCTTAGCAAATGATCAAGAGCAGGAAACCAACTTGGTATAAAGTACTAACACAAGGCTGATCCAAGTGGTTTATTTATTTATTTATTTTTGTAGTGTTTGGTTTGGTTTGGAAGAGGGAATACATGTAATGTGACAAAGTTCCTCCTCAACCTTGGTGGGTCTTGTGCTTATTGGCGGATTTGCTCACCTTGGAGCTTCACGGCAGCCCTCAGTTTGGCCGTTTTTCAGAACCCACAGTCCAGGCTGACTCTTCCTGTGTCTGACCAGGAGTTGGGAGGATTTGGGGGGAACCCGGGCCCGCCTTCTACTCCGGGTTCCAGCCCAGGGCCCTGTGGAATGCAGCTGTCTAGAGTGCCTCCTGGAACAGCTGTGTGACAGCTACCACTCCCTGGGCTACTTCCGCATGGCCTCCTCCCAACACCTTCTTTATCCTCCCCATAGGACCTTCCTCCTGGTGTCTGATAATGCTTGTACACCTCAGTCCTCCAACAGTCCGCATTCTCACTCTCAGCTCCTAGTGCCTCTTGTTCCTAGCGCCTCACATGCACACCACAAACTGAAGTGAGCTCCTTTTTAAAACCCAGGTGCCCTGATTAGCCTGCCTTAATTGATTCTAGCAGCTTCTTGATTGGCGGTAGGTGTTCTAATCAGCTTGTCTGTCTTAATTGTCTCCAGAAGGTTCCTGATTTTTCTGGAACCTTCCCTGTTATCTTACCCAGGGAAAAGGGACCTACTTAGCCTGGGGCTAATATATCTGCTTTCTATTACTCTCCTATAGCCATCTGGCCCGACTCTGTCACAGTAACTTAAGTTACATTCTATGTATATCAGGTGTTACAATGGGCCTTCTGTATAGGAAGTGGGAGGTGGTAAGACATTCATGACTTAAATAAGAAGCTATTAAATGGTGTGCTTTTTTTATTTTTTTGGACCCTTAAATATTTTAACAAGGATTCATGTTGCATTAAATTGTGAACTCTGTGGGAAACTTTTGTCATACTTGTTAAACATTATTTCACAATAGCTTAATTTTTGTTTTATTTATTTAAAGTAATTAATGTGCTCTTACAATTTAATTGTCTGTTCTATTTTTTGGAGACTAACTTTCCTTCACTTTCTTTGTGGGTATAGACCAACGTGTTTGTCTTTTACTAATATACAATCAAGGGACAGAATTGTGTTCAGCAGTTCTAAATGAGTAACGTGCAATTCCTCTTGATGGCAGAGCTGAAAAATGTAGCTGTGATCAACTAGCCTGAACTCATGCACAGAGTAGTAAACTTAAAGTATTCCTATTATATTGTATCTAATCTGTTCTTTGTTTTTTTCCAGTGATGGTGCTTCAATTGCCATCCTTGGTAGTATGCTATAATTGATTTAGCTGTTAAAATATTTTTCATAATTTCATTCAAGTGTACTACCATATAAAATAGTGATGTGTGAAAAATCACTTGTTTTATGCTACAGAGAGATAATTGATCTTGTTTATATCTTTCTAGACCTGCAAAGAGATGGGACAGTGCTGCTATTCAGTACTTTCAAAACCTTCTAATAGGTAAAGAAAAATACAGTTACAACCAAGAATGTTGTTGAAATGACACAAGAGAAATCGAAACGAACAGCTGGTTAACTTGTTATAGGAAGTGTTACAATCTTGTCCAGTCCGCCTCTCTAGTTGGGCATCAGCCTGTTGTAAAAGGACACGAATCCTGGGTTCTGCATGCTTCTAAGCTCTGCTGGGTCTGGTTAGTGATTGATTGCTGTTCCTAACTCTAGGGGCCTCAGGCATACTCCTGGGTGTGATGCTCGTGTCAGCCACCTTCTTGCAAAGTAGGACCTCTTAGTCTGGCTGCCTTAGATCCCAGAACCAGTGCCACAGCCCTCATAAGCTCCCAGCCACTTAGGTACGTATCCCTAGAGTCCAACTGTCTATGGGAGCTCTGGTTTCTCAGTTAATCCCTTCAGGGACAATGTGACTGGAAGGCAAGGAACACACGTTTAGCCAAGCAAATTCTTAAAACAGACACTTAACAAAGCACATGAGTTACAGATCTCTGGAAACTTAAGACAGTCCTGAATGTCGTCCCCCAGTCTCATCTCATCCTTTCTGAGAGTCCTGAAGTCTGGTCTGTGTCTTTAGGCCTTGCAGCCCTGTTGGTCTTCCCTTTGTATATCGTGGTCTGCTTGCATGTGGTGGTGGGTGGCCTCTTTCTTAGCGATGCAGCCATCTTTTTAAACTTGCCCCTGTGCTCCTGGCTGAGGAGCTGAAGCCCTTTTATTGAACTCATGGATAGGCTGGTAGTTGAGAGACAGAGTTGATGGCCCTTAACGGTTGTCTTGTTAACCCTCTGCTAGGGTGTTCCACACCATAGCATGAGCACACATTGACCAAACTATGCTGACCTTGTCAGGATTAGACTGGTTTTCTGCACCACCTTGGTGTCATGTCATGACCCAATGTGGAGATTACAATGCAAAGTGAAGGTTACAGTCCAAAATGGTGTTCACAGTGTGACAAAGATGTATCCCTAGTCTGTCACTGGAAATAATACAAACCTAGTAATTGATGTGCCAGAAAAGGGCAATAATAAATGTCTAAAACACTCCAAAGCCTATCAGTGGAGATTTTGAGATCTGCTAGTATAAATTAGGGCTGTTGAGTAATCGCAGTTAACTCATGCGATTAACTCAAAAAAAGAATCGCGTTTAAAAAAATGAATCGTGATTAATTGCACTGTTAAACAATAGAATACCAATTGAAATTATTAAATAGTTTTGGATGCTTTTCTACATTTTCAAATATATTGATTTCAATTATAACACAGAATATAAAGTGTACAATGCTCACTTTTTATATTTTTTTATTATGAATATTTGCACTGTAAAAATGAAGAAATAGTGTTTTTCAATTCACCTCATACGAGTACCATAATGCACTCTTGATCATAAAAGTGCAACTTACAAATGTAGATTTTTTTGTTACATAACTGCACTGAAAAAACCAGAACAATCTAAAACTTTAGATCCTACAAGTCTACTCAGTCCTACTTCTTGTTCAGCCAATTGCTAAGACAAACAAGTTTGTTTACATTTACGGGAGATAATGCTGCCTGCTTCGTATTTACAGTGTCACCTGAAAGTGAGAACAGGTGTTCACATGGCACTTTCGTAGCTGGCCTTGCAAGGAATTTACGTGCCAGATATGCTAAACATTCATATGCCCCTTCATGCTTCGGCCATCATTCCAGAGGACACGGTTCCATGCTGATGACGCTCGTTTAAAAAAATGCCTTAATTAAATTTGTGACTGCACTCCTTGGGGGAGAATTGTATGTCTCGTGCTCTGTTTTATCCTCATTCTGCCATATAGTTCATGTTATAGCAGTCTCGGATGATGACTCAGCACGTTTTTCATTTTAAGAACACTTTCAATGCAGATTTGACAAACGCAAAGAAGGTACCAATGTGAGACTTCTAAAAATAGCTATCGCACTCGACCCAAGGTTTAAGAATCTGAAGTGCCTTCCAAAATCTGAGAGGGATGATGTGTGGAACATGCTTTCAGGAATCTTAAAGGAGCAACACTCTGATGTGGAAGCTACAGAACCCAAACCACCGAAAAAGAAAATCAGCCTTCTGCTGGTGGCATCTGACTAAGACGATGAAAATGAATATGCATCACTCCGCACTACTTTGGATTGTTATCAAGCAGAACCCGTCGTCGGCATGGACACGACTTCTGGAATGGTGGTTGAAGCATGAAGGGATGTATGAATCTTTAGCGCATCTGGCACGTAAATACCTTGCGATGCCAACTACAACTGTGCCATGCAAACACCTGTTGTCACTTTTAGGTAACATTGTAAACAAGAAGTGGACAGCATTTATGTCCTGTAAATGTAAGCAAACTTGTTTGAGCAATTGGATGAACAAGAAGTAGGATGGAGTGGACATGCAGGCTCTAAAATTTTACATTTTTTTTTATTTTTGAGTGCAGTTTATTTTCCCCATAATTCTACATTTGTAAGTTCAACTTCCATGATAAAGAGATTGCACTACATTATTTGAATTAGGTGAATTGAAAAAACTATTTCTTTTGTTTTTTACTGTGCAAATATTTGTAATAAAATAAAATAAAGTGAGCACTGTACACTTTGTATTCTGTGTTGTAACTGAAATAAAAATATTTGAAAATGTAGAAAACATCCAAAACTAATTAAATAAATGGTATTCTATTATTTTTAACAGTGCAATTAATCACTATTAATTTTTTAAATTGCATGATTCATGGCAATTTTTTTTAATAGTTTCACAACCCTAGTATAAATCATGGATTAGTTATATTTGATACACAGCATTGGGCGAAGACCACTGTGAAGTTATTCAGGCTCTGAAAGGAAGTAAATTACATGCAACAACATCCTTGTGGGAAGATGGTTGTGCATATAATAGAGACGTCGGCTGTGACTCCATTTTTAAGGTTACATTGAGATTTGCCTTGAGGGACTAAAATTTCTGTTTCAAACTTTGTAGTACAGATTGTGATCCGTCAGTTATCTTATTTGGATACATGGACATATTTCTAATTAGCTTCAGTTTACAGAACTAGTATGAAACCAATTAATATATTGCAAAAACATGGCTGTAGTTAGGTATCAGTTGAAGTTTTTGATTCTGCTATGATATGGCAGTGCTTTGTCTTTAAATACACCTGTTGTGTACGTCTTAATGAAACTGCTTTAATCCTTTTGACCTAGTGCAGAAAGAAGCAATGAAAACATTGGAAGAAATCTATGGTGGGGAATTATTTAGGTATTAAGCATTTTTCATTCTTTAATGTTTTTTGGTGCTTCTGTTTTATTACACTTAGGAACCACCCAGATTGAGGCGAAGTTATGTGCAATAGAAGACGACATTTTTGATGTTTATCTTTACGTAACAATAAAAGATGAAAAGGTAGAGTATCTTACACGTACAAATCTGTCTACCTGCAGATCTGTGCTCACACAATATTTTGCAAGTCACTGTGGTCACATTAGTATGTGATCAATTTATTGAGAATCGAGTGTGTTTAATTCTGGATGAGCTAGAGTAATATTAACCTCTGTCAGTTATTGTAAAAGCTAAAATTAAGGATTTAATGGGGCTTTTATTTTAAGTCGCTGGTGCTCATAGCTCCCTGAAAAGTGTTTCATTCTTCCCGTGCAAAAATGCTTCAGCCACTTTTAATTTATAGGAGAGTGAAAAAAGTGGATTTTTCAGGACTGTAAGAAATATTTTGTTTATCAGTTGTGCCAAAAATGGTTAACTGGGGAAAAACACTTACAGTTTTGCATGGAATAGTTTTGAACATGTAGCTCCTTTGTGGTTTTGTGTGTGTGTGTGGGGTGTGGGGGGGAATGGGGAAGGGAATACTTAACTTTTAAATAATTGTTCAAATGAGGATCTGCCCCTTTATGAATCATACTGCATAGTTTCTGACCTGGCTTGATAGGTCATGGAGCTGCTGCTGAAACAGACTGCAGGAGGGAAAATTGTAAATGTGTGATTTGATATACACAAAGTGTTTCAACGTGATGTCTTTTGGGGAGGCCAAACAGGTTCTTCTAAAATAAAACCTTGGCTCTCTATTTGCCCATTTTTTAGAAATTAACCTTTTTTTTTTTTTTTTAGGTGCCTTTTGTGCTGCCTTTAGTGCTGTTTTTTGTTTGTGTTTTTTTTTTTTTTTTTTTTTTTAAATCATGCTTGTCGTTTATAATTGGAGTGCATGATTTTCTTAATGTGGACATTTGGCTGTTCAAGGACAGCAATTTAGAAGGAATCCAAAATTCTGTTCATTCCTGTTGTGCTACTCAATAAACTAGCTGAAACTCCAGCTTCTTCAAAAAAAAAAAAAAAAAAAAATCCCAAGAACAGCAAAGAACATATGCTCAGAGAAGAGTTTACCTAGCTGAGAATATTTCTCTCATTAACTTCAGTGGGAATTGAGTTGTCAGTGCCTGACAGAATCAGTCTGCTGCTGTTTAGGTGTCTAAATATGAATGTCAGTATCTGAATTAGGTACCCATGTTGGAAGATGTTGGCCTTAAGTACTTTCCATGCTGTGTGTTTTCACTTATTTTAGACTGTTAACCTGTTAACATACTGCAAGTTTGTGGCTTAATTTAAGTCCACTGCTTTGCAACAGTAACCCTCTATGTGACAAGAAAGGTGAGTTGGCTCTTTGGCAGATTCTCCTTAGTGTGGTTCTGCTCCTTAGTTTGCATATTCTTGCATGTATATTATTGCATAATATTTGCTTACATTAGTGACAAAATATATTTTTACTATTTTTGTTACCAAGGTAAAGCTGAATGAATGAGCTGGATTACATTCCCTCTTGTGCACTTCGAGATAATTGCTTGCTAATTTCCAATCAGTTATATCTGAGCAATATCATTGAAGCCAGTGGAGGATGTGGTAGTCACTGGTGATGACATTTGAAGACAACAGGGTTGCACAGGTGTAGCTGAAGACATAATTTGGCCTGCCATTACTCTTAATGATGTATGAAAAGGAAAGAAATCAGGTTGACTTTCCAGTCACAATGAGCTTTCAGGGCTCACAGAAGAAAACCATTGTATGTTGACTGAGCACATTCGCTGGATAATTTAGTGAGGGACAGTAAGCATGGAAGCCCATAATGTTATTTTTGCAAAGTCACATTTCAGAGTAGAACTGCAGAGGAGAACACAGTGCCAACATGCTAACTACTAGAAGTGAATTTCCCTTTTTGTTTTGCTGTTACAAGGATATTCTGCTGAAAATGTCCACAAATAGACCTTTGCTCATTTTCATTGCTATGCTGTGGCATGCAAATCTTTAACTATATTCCAAATATACATTGTGAATTTTCAATTGATTACCTTTTTGTACTTTATCTTCATGTTTAGGAAATGTGTTGTTTTGTAGGTATGTGTTAATGATGATCTTGTTGCAAAGAACTTTGCTCATTATGTGATGACTAAAGAAAACACAGTTAATTTTGCCAAAAGCCAAAAGCCATGGTCCTCATTAAGTCTGAAGTCTTCTCCAGAGAAAGTGATCAATCCTGCACTTGCTCTTTGGCCAATGTTAATGCAGGGGAAGGTACACAATAATCTTGCAACAGGTGAGTACAATGTATACTTACTCCTTCTGAAGCCCAGTATAGTTTCCAAAAAAAGGAGTTAACTCTATACTATATTGACATAAATTGTGCGTTGGTTGCACTGGGTGACACAATTTCTATTCCAAAAGCCACTCTTTTAATCTGAACACAACGTCTCAGTCCCCTTGTTAATTCTAGTGAAATAGTAGCAGTCTTCTAGGTTTAAAAGTTTGCTGGATCTTGTTCCTGAGATCAGGAAATAGGCAGTTTGTATTTCTAGTATAATGTGAGATGTTTAGGTCTCTTTATAGGCTATATATGTCTACAGTCCAAAGACACTGTAGAATCTTCAGGAGCACAAGTAATAGAATGTTATATGAAATACGTGCAGGGCCATCTGCTTAAAATAATGTGCAAGCTTGATAATACACAAAGTTTACATAACAAAAAATCCTTGGATAACTGTCTTCAACACTACCTGTTCTTCCAGCTCCAGCTTTTTCTTTCTGTCCCATTTCTCTGTCTGCCTTACCAGTTTCCAGCTTTTGCTGTCTCTCCCCTTGTCTTTGTTACTAGTTCCACTCATTGCCTTTGGAGGAAGAAATCCTGGGACCTTGCTGAATTATATCATATGTTCGTTCATTCTTCTCTCTGCTCTTCTGAAACTATCAAACTGTTCTATAATTCTGTCCTGTGCTTCTGTTTCTTGCAACTCTTCATCACTCTCAGCTTTCTGCGTGAACCTTCTTGTCTTCACTTTAAAGGCCCTTCATGGCCTGTTGGTGCCAGAAACTGGGACTGGATGACAGGGGATGCATCGATAAATTGCCTTGTTCTCCATTTCCTCTAAAGCATCTGGGCTTAGATGTACCATTGGTCTGATCCAGTATGGCCATTTTTGTCTTACCTCATCTCTTATTCACAGTTGCAATGTTGATTACTGCTTCTACTATTGCCAGTTTAAGTAAAGGGGAGCTGTGGGAGATCAGCTTTCTAAATATCAGACCCTCGAGAGCAGGGGTTGGCAACCTTCGGCACGTGGCCCATCAGAGTAATCCTCTGCCAGGCCATAAGATATTTTGTTTACATTGACCATCCTCGGGCACGGCCCCCTGCAGCTCACAGTGGCTGTTGTTCGCAGTTCCCGGCCAATGGGTGCTGTGGGAAGTGGCGCAGGCTGCAGGGACGTGCTGGCTGCTGCTTCCTGCAACTCCCATTGGCTGGGAATGGTGAACCGCGGCCACTGGGAGTTGCAGGGGGCCATGCCTGCGGATGGTCAACGTAAACAACATGTCTCGCAGCTGTGTGCTGAAGGTTGCTGACCCATGCTCTAGGGTATGTCTACACTAAAATTAAAAACCTGCAGCTGGCCCGTGGCAGCTGACTTGGGCTCATGGGGCTCAGGCTAGGGGGCACTTTAATTGCGACAAAGAGATTTGGGCTTGGAATGGAGCCCAAGCTGTAGGACTCTGTGAGGTAGGAGGGTCCTAAAGCTTGGGCTGCAGCCCAAGCCCGGATGTTTACACGGCAATTAAAAGGCCCCTTAGCTTGAGCCCAGTGAGCCCAAGTAATCCGGCATGGGCCAGCCACAGGTTTTTAATTGCAGTGTAGACATAGTGGCCCAAATTTTTAAGTGCATGCACTGCCCTGTGGATACTATACAAGCTTTAGAAGTATGCACACTCTTCATAAAAGTAGCTAAATGTCTTAAGATTTTATACAATTAATTAGGAAACTTTGTTCTTTTTTTCTAAGTTTCTTTATCGCTTTATAGCTCTGTTATAGACCATGTATGGTTTCATATACATATGGTGATTTTTAATAATAAAAACAAAAATATATTTTTGAGAACTATTATAGTAGCTACAGTTGTGGTTGTAAAGTATAATCATATGCATCCTCTAGGTGGTGATGCTTCTAATTCTTTTCTTGAAAAGACATGCAGAAAAATTGCTGCACCCGCTCTTAATGGAAAAACTGAGTCTGTAAGTATTGCATACCATCTTTCAAACATGACTTGAAATTAAAATTTGCATAAAATGTGTTGATGTTGAGAAGTGCTCTTTAATGTAAAGTTCATTTATTTCCTCTGCAGTTGCTTATATTAGTACTAAATTAAAACCGTGCCAGATAAATTACATAAAATCATAGAAATGTAGGTCTGTAAAGGACCTTGAGTAGTCGTCATTTCCAGTCTCTTGCTCTGTTGACAGCACCAAGTAAACTGAGACCATCCCTGACAGGTGTTAGTCCAACCTGTTTTTAAAGTGCCTCCAATGATGGGGATTCCACAACCTCCCTTGGAAGCCTTTTCCAGAGCTTAACTACGGCTCCAGTTAATTAGAAACTTTTTCCTAATATCTAACCTAAATCTCCTTTGCTGCAGATTGAACCGATTACTACTACTCCTACCTTCAGTGGACATGGAGAACAAATGATCACTGTCCCCTTTGTAGCTTCCCTTAAGATATCTGAAGATAATCAGGTCCTTCTCAGTCGTCTTTTCTCAAGAGTAAACATGACTAGTATTCTTAACATTTCCTTATAGGTCAGGTATTCTAAACCTTTTACCTTTTTGTTGCTTTCCTCTGGACTCTCCAATTTGTCCATAGCTTTCATGAAGTGTGGCACCCAGAATTATACACTGTTTTCCAGCTGAAGCCTCACCAGTGCTGAGTAGAGCAGGACAGTTACCTCCCTGATCTTACATATGACTCTTGTTAATACCCCCCAGAATATTAGCCTTTTTCGCAGCTGCCTCACATTGTTGACTCATATTCAATTTGTGATCTACTGTAACATCTCGATCCTTTTCAGTAGTACTACTACCTAACCAGTTATTTCCTATTTTATAATTATGCATTTGATTTTTCCTTCTTAAGTGAAGTACTTTGTACTTGTCTTTATTGAATTTTCTCTTGTTGAATTCAGAGCCTTTCTCCAGTTTAAGTTTGTTTTGAATTCTGATCCTATCCTCCAAAGTGTTTGCATCCTCTTGCAGCTTGGTGTCATCTGCAAATTTTATAAGCATATTTCTCCATTCCATTATACAAATCGTTCAATATTTTCATTAATGTAACACAGTGAAGAGTACAACACCTAATACATTAATATTTAGTAGTAGCTTGAATAATTGTATCTCAAACCAACATTCAAATTTTCCCCAAATCAGACTTCTTGGAGGGCTTGCTTCATGAATCTTCAGCTGATATATACTTGTCAAGAGAACGGGTCTCTAGGCTCATAGACTCTGTCACTTGAACTTTTATTTGTATGTACGCACGCATCTGTTTCTCTGTTGCATTTGCAGCCATGAAGTTGTAGCTCACATGTGAAAATTTGATGTGAAATGGCAGTCAGGGGTAAGGAACAGAGGTAAAAGGACACTAATTTATTTCTGTCAGAAAAACTTTTACTTGCTACCTCGCCAGGTAGCATATTACAACACTTCATGCGTAGTCAGTTTCACTGTTTCTTTATATAGTCCAGGGGTCTCAAATTCAAATGACCACGATGGCCACGTGAGGACTAGTACATCGGCCCAAGGGCTGCATCACTGACACCCCCCCCGGCCCCACCCCCATTCCAGCCCTTCCATGAGGCCCCGCCTCTTCCCACCCCATCCCTGCCCCCATTCCAACCCTTTCCCTGAATTCCCACCCCAACTCTGCCCCCTCCCTGCCCCTTCCCTGCCCCCAGGGGATGCAGGAGGTGTGCAGAGTGTGGCAGGGGCTCAGGTCAGGGAGTTGAAGTGCAGGAGGTGTGCAGGGTGTGGCAGGGGCTCAGGGCAGGGAGTTGAGGTGCAGGAGGTGTGCAGGGTGTGGCGGGGGCTCAGGTCAGGGAGTTGAGGTGCAGGAGGTGTGCAGGGTGTGGCGGGGGCTCAGGGCAGGGAGTTGAGGTGTGGGGTGGGTGAGGGGTGCAGCACGGGGTCAGGGTGCAGGGTGCAGCAGGGGGCTCAAGGCAGGGAGTGCAGGGGGCTCAGGGCAGGGGGTTCGGCTGCAGGAGGGGTTCGGGGGTGGGCTTCAGCACGGTGCCCACTGGGAGCAGGGCAGGCTCCCTGCCTGCCTGCCCTGCCCTCACGCTGCTCTGGGAAGCAGCCGGAACCTGGGGGAGTGGGGGCAGAGGGCTGTGTGTGTTGCCCTGGCCGCTCCTCCAGGTACTACCCCCGAAGCTCCCATTGGCCGTGGTTCCCCGTTCCCCGCAGCCAATGGGAGCTATGGGGGGTGGTGCCTGGAAGCAAGGGCAACAAACAGACCCCTGTGCCCCCCCACCCCAGGTTTCGACCGCTTCCCAGAGCGGCGCGGGGGCAGGACAGGCAGGCAGGGAGCCTGCCCTGCCCCCGGTGCATGCCAGGCCGGAGCTGCTCTAGGTAAGTGCTGGGGGAGAGGGGGGCAGAAAATAGCCCCGCGGGCCACGTGTTTGAGACCCCTAATATAGTCAGTCTGTTTCCCTTGTTCTTTTGTGTGGATCTTTCACACAGTATCATGGGAAAATACTTAAAAAAAAAAAAATAGGAGAATTTGATTTTAAAGCCACAAAAATACTCAGGGGATTTGAGGACAGGCATCCCATTTTGTGAAGCAACCTATATTTTGGGTGAGTATATCCTTTTAAGGTTGGTGTTGGTATGGTAACTGATTAATTTCTGGATTTATTTAGTGTTTAAGCCTTTTTAACTGCAATAGTCTGAATGTCTAACTTTTTAAAATATCTTCAGTGTTCTGATAATGTTGGCATGAATTATTAATCTGTTTGCATTTTCTCTTAATTCTGAAACAAAAATTATCTATTTCTGTTGCCTTTTATCTATTTTTTGTTCTGTTCTGTTTTTTCAAAAATGTGAAATTAACTTTGTCTTGTCTTACTCTGGCCGTTATTGGTGAATTGCAGCTTTTGTTTTTTTAGCTGGAAGTGGTGGTGGTCTTGCATGAGAAACAAAACAAATTTTATCATGTGTAATTTTTCACATGGAATAATGATTTTCTAAAATGTTTTTCCTCAGGGCAGTGACAGCATATTTATCTATTTTTTGTCTTGTTTTGTTAGACTGTCAGAGCAACTGTGGGTTTGTCTTTTAAAGAAAATATAAATATTTCTGTGCAGCCTACTGTGCAGGTAAACAGGTATGGTTCAAGTATTATTGTGCGGTTTTTTGTGTTTACAGTTTTTGTATGTAACAATAATACAAAATCCCAGAGTGTTTTCAGCCAATTTTTTGAGGCCATTAAAAGAGAACTTAGCTTTTTGGGGGGGATTTGTTGATGGTGGTGGTTCATATTTGGAGTAAAACTAGTGGTTACATTTAAACAGAGAATTGGATACAGTTTAGCTAGTCAAACATGAACTAAGTGTAAGTATTGGCATGTCTCTTCTATGTTAGATGAATTTTAAGTCTTTTGTAACTGTTTTTGTATCTCTCTAAATTCATGCCATAACTTTTATTCTAGTGCATTAAATGAAAACATAATTAGAAGACAACTAAAGGAGATAAAGAACAGAATGCAAAAAATGGCTTCGTGAAGTATATTTTCCCCCTTTTTCCTTTTAAATACGTAGCTTTCTTTTCATGCACTTGCTAAGTGAGTGAATTTGGCAGTTGAAGCCAGACTTGGTCAGTTGTTTCCCTTTTTGAAATTTCAAACCCCCTTTTTCTTGGATTAAGTTTGATTTAGTTTTCTGTATCTTCAGAAATTAGCTATTGAGATTTGAGTGGTGGTTCCCTTAACTGATTGTTATAGGTCAAAGGCAAGTATTAAATTCTGAACGTCTTGATTTATTAGTAACAACAATTTCTGTTTTCTTGTGAATTTCTTCAGCTTTTTAAAGGGAATTTAAAGTCTTTGCATACATGCTCGACATTTGAAATATTTCACAGCATATTAATGTATATATAATTTTAAGTGAAGTTAAAAACTGGTTGTGATGGTGTTTGGAAAAGGACATCACTGTTTCATAAGTGTTGGATTTAATAATTGAACACTTTTTCAGGCTCCTGCAGTTTTTGAATCCTGATTCGTTGAAAACTGATGATGATCATTATGAACAGCAGGTACTTCTAAAACTTAACTTCATATTTTTATTGTATACACTTCACTACTAAGCTCTTTATGGCCTTGTAATTGTACATTGTTTGTTTTCAAATGAGTCGTATTTTAAAATATATTGAATACTTCCTTATAAAAAATTTAATAGGACACAACAATGGCATTATCATTAGACAAGATGTGTATCATCATGACCTCATATTCAGAACCCCAATTGTTAGCATTTATCTTGGCATTCATATTGTTTTCTGTGTAATTGAAATGTGATAATACTTTATAATTGTGTAGATTTGCTCTAGGTAGATGTGATTCAGATAGACTTATGAGAGCAACTTCTGGAATTCACGCATGCTTTTTGGTTATGTTATATCTGAAAATATTACATGTGCAGACACTTCACATATATTCCAAATAGCATAATTTTTGGACAGAGTTTGTCTTAAAAATTAATCTTAGTTCATCATTCTAAAATATACTGAATTTTTAGAGTTTTCTATTTGAATATCAACTTTTAATGACTAAGGATTGTTACTTTAGGAAGTTTCAGCAAAGAATACACTGTTGCTTACATGGAGACTATATGGTAAAACCTTTGTATCAAAGTTCTTGTAAATCCCATTTCAAAGTGGGAGAGCAAGTTCATCTGTACCCCAGAATGTCGTCTTGAATAAAATATTTTTAAAAGTACAGACCCCTTGGCTAATAGTGAAAATTTTATTTGAATGGACAACATGGGGGCTGTCCATTAACTGCTCTCAGATTTGTGCCCAGAAGTTCTTAGTCCTGTAAACAGTAACTAAGAGCAGCCAGAATCTGTGTAGTGGATGGGAGAGGAAAATGAGATGTTTCCAGTTAACAAATGAAGATTTCTTACTCCTTTAGGAAAACAAACAAGGAGACTTTGTTGGTTAGCCCAGATTTTTAATATGTTGACAGGCTTTTTTTTTTAGTTCATAATCTAACAAGAACAACCATGCAAGCGCACTGAGTCTACATGCTTAAGAAAAGGTGTGCAGATTTTTGGCAAATTATTAAAATAAATAGGATTTTCAAAAATTGCCTCTGCACATTCCCATTTTCATTATGCATGCCACTATAATCTCTGTTTTGAATCCATCTAGAAATGCAATGCCTAATGGGATCATGCAACTATTCAGCTGAACATTTAAGACTGAGCACATGAAAAAAGTATGTAGAGTCCCACTTTCTTTGAGCTATACTAGTGGGAATATGCAGAAGCAATTAAACTGGCGAGTAGCCTTTCTTACTCATAATTTCTTTCCTAAAAATGTAAAATTTAAATAAAATGTACTCTTTGGCCACTTTTGTGGGGTAGCATATGAAATAAAAACTTTTTATTACATACTTTTTATTACGTTTTTGTTAGTGTTTTCTAAATGATGTGTGTACTTTCAGGAGTTTCAGAAGATCAATACAGAACAACCTCCCATTGTTCTCAGCAACAAAATAGAGCCACGTTCAACTCTTGAAACAACACCACTTTTGGTAGATCTGAAAAAGGTAATATTAACATTTATTGTATGATACACTGAATATATTAAAGGATAGTTCTGATGCCCCAGCAAACTCCTCAAATAAAGGACTCAAATTTTTTAAAGTGGGGCAGGAGTGAACAGCAAGTGTATTCATTTAAAAAAAAATACTACTTTCAGACTCAGTTCTCAAATTTCCAGCCCCCGCCTCTATTTCTTGGTGAAGGCAGGAGCTAGGAGATTGCTTATTTTATGATACAGATAGAAGAAACAGAGAATTGCTCCAACAATGAAATGGCAGACCCTCCCAGCCTCTTTTGGGAACCTCTGTTTTGGAAAAGGGTATTCGCCTATATGTGTTTCATCCAAGAGGCATAGAGGGGAATACATTTGTGCTTAATTCCCTGTGCTTAACATGGAGAGCCAGATTCCTGGGGAACTGTTTTGGGGGCCAAAGCCAGCAATAAGCAGGGGATGGACAGGGAAGGTGCTGATGACAGTAGTGTCTTTTTCTCAGAATTTAGAATGGGAGAGGATGGAATCTTTTATTATCTGAGTGCCTAGCTACTACTTTTAGCACAGAGATCCTTCCTTTCATGGCCTCCATTTTCACTTCATCCACTGATAACTTCAGGGTAATTTTAAATGTGTTCAGGTGCGATTCAGATCCCATTATTGAACATATTATCTCAACAAATCCTTCAATGACTGGATGATAAGGGTCAGTTTGGTTTTTTTGTGAAGTGGACAAAAGCTTTTAAATACACCCAGTTTATTATTTCATTCAACACCAACTATATCCAAGAGAAGTATATGCAAAAATAAAAGGAGTACTTGTGGCACCTTAGAGACTAACCAATTTATTTGAGCATAAGCTTTCGTGAGCTACAGCTCACTTCATCGGATGCATACTGTGGAAAGTGTAGAAGATCTTTTTATATACACACAAAGCATGAAAAAATACCTCCTCCCACCCCACTCTCCTGCTGGTAATAGCTTCTCTAAAGTGATCACTCTCCTTACAATGTGTATGATGATCAACGTGGGCCATTTCCAGCACAAATCCAGGGTTTAACAAGAATGTCTTGGGGGGGGGGGGGGTAGGAAAAAACAAGGGGAAATAGGTTACCTTGCATAATGACTTAGCCATTCCCAGTCTCTATTCAAGCCTAAGTTAATTGTATCCAATTTGCAAATGAATTCCAATTCAACAGTTTCTCGCTGGAGTCTGGATTTGAAGTTTTTTTGTTGTAATATAGCAACTTTCATATCTGTAATCGCGTGACCAGAGAGATTGAAGTGTTCTCCGACTGGTTTATGAATGTTATAATTCTTGACATCTGATTTGAGTCCATTTACTCTTTTACGTAGAGACTGTCCAGTTTGACCAGTGTACATGGCAGAGGGGCATTGCTGGCACATGATGGCATATATCACATTGGTGGATGTGCAGGTGAACGAGCCTCTGATAGTGTGGCTGATGTTGTTAGGCCCTGTGATGGTGTCCCAGAAGTCACCTACTACAGGACAGGCCTAACAAAGAAAATAACGGAACGCCACTAGCCGTCACCTTCAGCCCCCAACTAAAACCCCTCCAACGCATTATTAAGGATCTACAGCCTATCCTGAAAGATGACCCAACACTCTCACAAATCCTGGGAAACAGACAGCCCCCAACCTGAAGCAAATACTCACCAGCAATCACATACCACACAACAGAACCACTAACCCAGGAACCTATCCTTGCAACAAAACCCGTTGCCAACTGTGCCCACATATCTATTCAGGGGACACCATCACAGGGCCTAACAACATCAGCCACACTATCAGAGGCTCGTTCACCTGCACATCCACCAATGTGATATGTGCCAGCAATGCCCCTCAGCCATGTACATTGGTCAAACTGGACTGTCTCTACGTAAAAGAGTAAATGGACACAAATCAGATGTCAAGAATTATAACATTCATAAACCAGTCGGAGAACACTTCAATCTCTCTGGTCACACGATTACAGACATGAAAGTTGCTATATTACAACAAAAAAACTTCAAATCCAGACTCCAGCGAGAAACTGTTGAATTGGAATTCATTTGCAAATTGGATACAATTAACTTAAGCTTGAATAGAGACTGGGAATGGCTAAGTTATTATGCAAGGTAACCTATTTCCCCTTGTTTTTTCCTACCCCCCCCCCCCCCCAGACGTTCTTGTTAAACCCTGGATTTGTGCTGGAAGTGGCCCAACTTGATTATCATACACATTGTAAGGAGAGTGATCACTTCAGATAAGCTGTTACCAGCAGGAGAGTGGGGTGGGAGGAGGTATTTTTTCATGCTTTGTGTGTATATAAAAAGATCTTCTACACTTTCCACAGTATGCATCCGATGAAGTGAGCTGTAGCTCACGAAAGCTTATGCTCAAATAAATTGGTTAGTCTCTAAGGTGCCACAAGTACTCCTTTTCTTTTTGCGAATACAGAATAACACGGCTGTTACTCTGAAACCTGTCGAAGTATATGGAGCTGGTTGAATTTTTCATAGTGGGTCAGTCTCCTCACTGATTTTACTTTGGCTTATTTGATCAAAAGGATCTCATTGATGGTCGCTGGCCTCAGAATGGTTCCTAAGCAGTGGTTCTTTAAATAATGTCCCTGTGGGGGCTACTGTTGCAGGTGTGGCAGCGCCTGGGATTGACTATCTTCATCATCAGTGCCCATCAGACCACACATGCGCACCTCTCTCTCTTGTGCTGTGAGCATGATGTGTATATATAGCACTGTACGTTCCGACCGCCCTCAGTTCCTTCTCTGCCACCTTTGGTCTGGGGTAGAATCCACAGCAAAGCCTGCTTCTCCTGTTCCCTCAATAGCTAGTGCCTTACCTGTTAGTTGTAGTGTAGTTAGTACTAATACTCCTTTCTTCAATCTAAAAAAAAAACATTTTTTTTTGTTTTTACTTTACCTTTACAGCAATTTCAGTAGAGTAGACCAGGAAGCTTTTTCCCCTCACCCTTCTGCCCAGATCCCCAGGGTTTAAGAGGTATGCCACTCTGGGGCCGCTTTCTTGGTAATGGACAGCAACCCACAGTGTATTTGCTGCCTGGGAGAGGGACACGTCCCACAAAAGTGTCTTGGTGCCATGGCATAACAGTCAGAGCCAGAAAAGACTGGGACATTTGGTTAAAATTTCTCCTCATGGAGAAATCACTGTGACCTGCATTGGACCTGGGCCCAGACTCCCCTCCTGTGAGGCCCTCATGCTCTGCCAGGTTGTCTGCCTATCCTCATTCCCTGCTTCTCTTGAAGAGAAGAAACGGGCTTCCTCCTCACTCTGAGGCACAGTCTGTGAGAACACTATCCTCTGTAAGGTCAGTTGCCTCAACATCCTCTGACAGGGGACATAGATCCAGGGCCTGTCCAAGTACTTCCTGAACTGGAATGAAGAAATGGTCTAAAGATCCTAACCAAGCAGACCTACAGCCATTGGCACTGTGTCAGGTCTGGAGACTGAGACAAGCAAGCTTCAGGAGCTATGGCACTGCAAAACTGCTGTCAATATAGGTCCCTGCCGACCCACTGCCTCCTCAGTTCCTTCTTGTTGCTTAGTCCGACAGAGGGGAAGGCAGGTGGGTTTGGAATGGACATGAGCAACACATCTTGAAGAACAACAGTTACGAGAAGGTGAGTAACCATTTTTCATGCCCATATCCAAGATTTTTACCCAAGATTCCATCATCTTTCCGTCTCAATCAACCAATGCACCTTTCTTGCTTCTTCCTAAAGCCTCACAGTAACCAACAGGAGGCAACACTACACACCCTAGACCTGAAATGAGCATTAGTATTCTACTTAGACAGGACTAAACCTTTCTGAAAATAACCACAATTATTCCTCTCAACCACCAAAAGATCCAGAGGCACATCTATCTCTAAACAACGCCCTTCCAAGTGTATCCTGCAATGTAGACATTCAGATTACGAACTTCACAATAGCCTCCTCCTGCAATTAGAATACATTCCACACATTCACAATCCCCCTTGATAGCTTTTCTCAAGAATGTCTCCTTTGCTGACATTTGCAAAGCTGCCACATGCGCATCAACAGACACTTTTGCACATCCCTACAGTATTATGCATGACACCATAGCAGACACTCTCCTAGGACATACTGTCCTATCATCAGCAGTAAATGTTACTCTGAAGCCTTAGCCTTCCAATTGGGGCACTGCTTTCTAGTCACCTACATGTGGAGCACCTGTAGGGACATCACTTGAAGAAGAAGAAGAGAGGGTTACTTGTCCTGTGCAGTAGCTGAGGTTCTTTGAGATGTGTGTCCCCATGAGTGTTCCACTACCCATCCTCCTCCCCTCTGCTTTGGAGCTGAAAATGTACGCTCTGCAGCAGAGAAGGAATTGAGGGCAGTTGGGTTGCACAGTGCTAGACATATGTCCAGCTCATAGCGTGAGAGTGGGGTGGTGCACAATATGTGGTTTAACAGGCACTGCTGATGAAGATTTCTGATCCTAAGTGCAGGGGGCACTGCTTCACCCACAAGTGGAGCACCCATAGGGGGACACATCTCAAAGAACCTCAGTTACTGCATAGGGCGAGTAGCCTGTTTTTCAAATCAGCCCCATTGAAATTTAGATTAAATTTCTAAACTTAAATTTAGAAAGCATAATTACATTTAAAAATTGGTATGAAAGTGATTTAGTAATACTTTTGAACAGGCCTTAGGCCATTTAAAGCAAGTGCAAGTAATGTTTTTGGACATTCTGAAGCACTTCTAGATTGTACATATACCTTCTCATGTTTAGAAAAGAAATGTCAGTCATTCCATCATGTGTAATCTGTTTGCTTGACATTTTATGTACATTATAGTTACTGTATATGTGGGTCTAAGAAATCATGATTGAAGGATCCTCCTTTGGGGGCAAGAAGTGATCCAAAAGTGGAGGTAAAATACAGTGAAACAAGCTTTCACCACAAAAGTTAAATACGTTGACCTAAGAAAAATATATGTTGCATTTGTTTCTTCCTTTTTAGATATTTCAGATCTTTACATCTTTTTTTTTTTAAGAATACATTCAAAATTAAGCACTTAAATGCCCCAAACTTTTTTGACATAACACTTTTCGTTTTTATTTATTTATTTATTTATTGTAGGAGCTTCTCCGGAATAAATTTCTAGGTCCTAATCTCACAGAATCTTACTGTTGGCCACCAATAGCTCGTGGATGTGATTCAGTTGTCATTTCTCATCATGGAAATGATCCTTTTTTGTATATTCCACCCATTCTTACATTTTTACAATCAGGGAGCTGCTACAAGTCTCTGCCAACTAGGAATGGAGTAAGTAAAATAAAAAATGTTTATTTTACAAGACAGTGCCATTTTTTTCTAATTTAAAGTGTAAGTGACTTCACAGAGTTTCATTTGAAAATATGCTCACATTAGGAGTATAAAACCTAGGCAACTCAAGAATAATTTGTAATGCAAAGGCAGTTGAAATATGCCTCAAACTCTTCATTTTCCAAAAATTGGTAGATTACATCTATGTAACTGTTCTAGACACATCTCTGAGAGAGATTAAACAAGATGTATAAGGTTGTGTCCCTATCCAGCTCATTAACAACTTTTATAAAACGTTTCTTTATATTTCATTGCATATTAAGTAAAAAGGGGATAACCCTAATATCCTGGTGATACTCCTAGTTGGATAAAATATTTTAAGTATCTAAATTTCCCCTGCAGTTTCATTGGATAAGATATTCTTCTTTGAAGTAGTGTCCCTGTGGGTGCTCCATATCAGGTTTGCATGCACTCCATGCACCTTTGGTTATGTGCACCTAAAGTGACGCATCCATAGGGAATACCTCTCAAAGATTTCCAGTTACTGCACAAAGTAAGTAACTTCTTTCTTTCCCTGTGCTTACCTGTTGTGTAACTGTTGCTGTATGCTGTTAAATGCTCCTAGATTTCACTCTAAAGGTATCTGTATTTCAGATTATAGATTATAAATGCTGTCTGTCTATACTTTGGATATTTTGTATAGAGCACTTTGGGACCCTTCAAGAAAGGTTTTTATGATTACTGAAAAGTTCTGCATTGCCGTATTTAGATAGGTAATGTTGATTCTCTGAGATGTATTGTGACTGTGCAGAAGAAAAGATTTATTTCTGTTATGCCACTTCATTAATATGAAGGGCCAAACTTTGTAATGGTGGCAGAAGTGGAGACACTGTTATGGAGCCTCACTTGGACTGGTACTCACTGTTTAGGAATTAAATAGCTTATATGTAAAATGCAGATGGGGAAGAGATAGAAACAAACCATCTGTGGGTAGCTCTTCTGTATGGAGGTTTTCTATGAAGACTTCAGAGGGAGTGACTTTCTGAATGAACTGTGTGGTTGTGGACCCTCACAAGAGGGGGTTAGTCCTCCATCACTCTTTTCATCAGATGGGAAATCTATGTAAAAATATCACAGGGAATAAAGGGGAGTGAGGACCACCTGGGATCTCCTCTTTCTCCTTGCCTGGTGCTAATGTGGGGTTGTCTTCTACCTTTTCACATGAGGACTTTGACTGTTCAAGATATCATTAGATGGGTGGCAGAACCTCTGGATCTGAAGCTTACAGTGCTACAGTAGAAGTTCTCTGGAGTTGCTGAGTTTTGTATGTCCTGAATTCAGCCTTTCAAAAAGTATGTGCATTATTTGGCTCTTTGAAGCACAGAAGCCAGGATCTGAATTACCCGCATTATTGCCACGTCAGTATGGACCTGTATGTGGAGCAAAGCCCTTGCCTGGAGCCCACTATTCTTGGGCTCTGGACACATCTTTGGCCGACCAAGGCTAGGTGTTAGTAGAATAGCTTAGCAAGGCAACCAGTTGGAAGATCTGTCCCACATTCACTAATCACTGAAAACTGAGTTCCTGATTTTGCATGGTGATTGGTCATTTAGGGCCAAACTTCCAAAAAGTTGGGTGCATGGAAACATGCACACACAATTCAAGCACTATCACCTGCATGCATGTGGGGCATAACATGTTTTTTTTTTTTAAATATCTAAATATTATCTACATGTGCAGGGGATAGCATTTCTTAAGTGTTTGTTTGCAGAGAAGTTTGTGTTTGTAGAAATGAAGGATGCATTTTGGCTCATTTGAAAACCTGAGCTATAATGTGTATAGTACAGTAGTCAAGTAGCCATGACTTGATCATGCATATCTATTGTTTTGTTGCTTATTCTGTGGAATTGTGCTTCCTGTTCTGCTCTAGTTAGCCTTTCCTCTAATCCTCCATCCCTCTGGGACCTACACTATTTGCACGTAACAATTTGAGAGAACCTACTGTACTGAACAGCTTAATTTACAATTTTAGAAAAATCACTCATATTGCAAATTTTATTTCTGCCTTACAAGACTTATTACTGATCTTCTGTCCTCTAGCATTCTAAACTTTTCTAGTCCTAAACTCGGAAATTGTGTGAACTGATGTCTCTTTTGTTGTGTGTGTTTACAGCCAATAGCATTAATCGTATGTCCTGGGTGGAGGAAAGCACAACTTGTTTTTGAATTATTGGAAAAATATGGCAGATGCTCCAGGCCACTTCATCCAGTGTTGATATTATTAGGACTGAATAAAGAAGAAGCCAAAAATATGAAACTTCAAAGAGGATGTAAGAATTTTTTACCGCTTATTTATGCTGTAAAATGATAGGGGTTATCTTAAATTTGCAAAGTGTTTTTACGCTTCATGTTTTGTAAGTCTGTGATTTTAAAGGGCAGTAACGACAATAAAATTTGACAAAGCATGTGTGGCTTTGGAATTCCATGAAAGTGGTGGACTAGTGGCACTTGGTAGAGCTTAATGCTGGTGCAGTGAAAAATCCTCATGCTGCTCTGCCAGTGCATCTAAGTCCTTACCTATAATGCCTCTGTTGTTTAAGACGTCATTAAAGTATATGACACTACTTCATGTGCTTCGGAGTGCTAGGCAGGTGGTTTAAGTATCTTGCTGAATTGGGACATTAGTTCTACACCTCTCAATCTTAGAGATTAGCAGTTTTGTTGTTGTTTATGTGAGGCACAAAGATGTCCACTGATGAAAAAAAATGAGACAGTTATTTACCAGACTTCATGCTGGGGCTTCAATTTTTTTTAAACATAAAAGGGGCAAGAGCTGTTAATGAATCATGAATAGGCTACCTGCCCTAACTAGTAATGTTAGACAATTTGCATTGGGTATTAAAATGAAAGTATGTTGTAAAGATTTGAAGGCTGGAAAGGCAATAGGTGTGCAGATGGATATGAATAGAGCAGTCTGTGCATTAGGGACAGCGTGGAAGAATGTGTGAAGGCGCTAGTTGCAGATGTGTACCCCTAAACTCATACTCATGACCATTGTCACTTTGAACCAATATTTCTAGCTGTAGAAGGCTAGTCTATTAACCCACTTTACTATCTCTATCCCTTTATTCATTGTTGTTTGCATTCAGATTTAGTTACCTTTTTTTGGCTTTTTGTTGAGGATTGTTCGCTAAATTTAAAAAAATGCTGGTGGCTTTTTTTGCTAGAATGGAGAATAACAAACAGGAAACAAACTTTTAAACGTTTTTTTTAAAATGGCCTGTTTTGGCTTTCTGCTCTCTTGTATCATGCATGCTATCTGAAGTCCCTAATGAGTGAATTCAGGGCTTGATTGAGACAAACATAAATCTTGTTTCTCAACTGGTGGTAGGTTTGTGTGTTCAGTCTGAGTATTCTTTATATCATAAATGTCTGCATAATTATCACTTTTGTTGAGTGATCATTATAATAGATTTGAATTTTGTGTTTCCTTACTAATTCTTTGCAAGTCTCAGCCCATCTCTAGACTCTAGTGTAATACAACTATGATTTTTCCTCCCATAAACGTTAATTTAAAAAAAAACTAGATTTACTAGAACCAGATATAGAAGTACAGCTATGTAGCTACAACTATTCACTTCATTCACAATTTTCCAAATTGTGAATGACTTTCCTAAGAAGAGACTACTGTTTAGTCTACATAGTGTGGTGATGATTTGTAGAAGTTATGTTTGGTTTTACATGTTGGCTGAATCCATCTCTGCTTAGTGAAAGGGAGGGGCATATGACCCTAAGCCATCGTCTTACGTCCCTCCTATCCCAAGGCTGCTTGGGACAGAAATAGTTCCTCTTCAAGTGGTTGCAGATGTGTATTCCACTCTGGTGTGTGTGCACCCAGCTCATTCAAGCTAGAGACCTTTGTTTAGCAGTACCCATAGGGGTGGGGCTCTGGCCCTCATAGCCCCTCCCAGGAATATATTAGGGTGGCTCCTGCCCAACCCCCTTGCAGTTGATATTTACCTCACAGTTTCTGAGAGACAACAATGAAATTGTCTGTAAATAGTTAGCACTACCCTTGTAGTTAGTGGCTAGTATTTACTTTAGGAATTATCCTGTTTATTGTAGGGTTTTTTTGCTAAGCCCTCACCAGGGTTTAAGCACTGTCCTTCGTGTGGGATGGCTATTCCAAAGAGCCAGCGTGGTGGTGGTTGTGTGTAGGAGAGGGGCATATAAAGAAAAGTGCTCCATTTGTTGCTCCATAAAGAAAATCAGATCCCACAGAGCTTGCGTTTAAAATAACACCTCATTATTTTACTGTGAGGCCAGTTTTGCCGTCAGGGCCTTCTGTGGATTGCCAGGCCCATCAGTCTCCATAGCTGGTGTGTACCTCAAATAGTCTGCCAGATTCAGACTGTTCTCCTTGGAAAAGAAGAGAGTGGTCCCCTGTAGCCAGACAGCCAGCCCCCCCCATCTCAGACCAGCATTGCTGGGAAACGGAAGCCAAAACAACAGGGCACTTAACATGAATTCCAGCACAGCCTTTGAAGCTGTGAGAAGCACAGGTGTGCTGCTACAATGTGCCTCTGGGAACATATACAACGATTAGGCTCACAGCAGGCAGAGGCGCTGTGACAGACATGGCTCTTAGCCCCTACTAAATAGCATGATGCACACGCACCAACATCCTAGGTGGGAAAATATTTACCCTAATAAAAGGAATGTCCAGTAGTCGACACTTATTGTTTCTCTCCCTTGCAAATGTAAACTACTCTTGCGAGAGCTGGCGTCGCCCAGACAGACCAGCCCCAATTTGGCATAAGAAAGGAGAAAGAGAATAAAGGAGTACAGAGGTATAAGTAGGGGACCTACAGCACCATGATTTTTGAGTGCTTTTCACTATCTATCTGCTGGTCAGATAAGTGACAGCCTCCCAAGGCTTCTGCAGCTAAGAGGGTCCCTAAGCCTTGTCCCTTATTCGTCTTTCCGCGGAATTGAGTGACCGATCCTGGCTTGGCACCGCTGGAATCGAGAGATGCAAGGAGGGTAAGAAGCTCCCACACCTGATCTCCTATCTTTAGTGTACACATTTTGAAATAGAGCTCCATATACTTTGTTTTCTTTTGGGATTGTGGCTTCAGTTTTGTAACTTGTTTGTGTGTGTAACATCTCTACATTTAAATAAGTAGGCACTAGCAATTTTGTAACCACAGGATTAGAATCTAGTTTAATAAATTTTGGTAACCATTTGTGCATAAGCCTGACTTGTTTCTCTGGTTTACTGTAAAGCAGCCAACACAATTAAAGAACCTCAGCCGTTTTGGCTATGAAGCCTGGCCATTAGGTGAGAGTACTAAGAGCCTAGCGTTGAGTTGTGCCGCCTCCACGGGGCAAACTCTTGGGGCACCTGTCAGTCAATCCTGACTGCCCGCTGTGAAGGAGCTCTGAGCTCTAGCAGTTAAAGTCACGGGTGATTAGGACCTTGGGGCATCCGTCAGCCTAGCCCGGGCTGCCCGCCGCGAAGGGACAGTGCGTCCTAGCGGTTAAAGTCACGGATGGTATAAAACGGGCATAGCTGGCACCTCACCAAACATCCCTGGCCATCGGCTAACATCCCCTTGCTCTGATCCCTCAAAAACGAAAACTCAACACTAGTTGTACCCATTCTAGGGCTCAAAGAGACTCTTCCTCAGGAGAAGCATGGGACACTCCCATCTTTCACCTGATGTCTCATGTAGAGCAGCGTTGTCTGCCTGGTCTCCAGTACTGAGGCAAAACCAGATCTGCACCGTATTGTCAACTCCTGTGCTGTCTGCTGAATGGTCTTTGAGTCCAGTACCAACGTCACTTTCAGCACCGACAGTCTCAAACCCGTTGGCGTACCAGGCAGCAGCTGACTTACTTTGTCTTTCCGTCTCAGACACTTGACTGGTTCAGGAATCCTCTTCTGGAATGGTACTCCTGACGTACCCTGGGTGGTTGCTTCAGGGAGACTTGCTAGAGTGGTGAACCTAGTCCCATCGTTGGCACTGAGACATCCCTCTTCAGTACTAATACCATCTTCAGTGCCCACAACTTCACTAACCAGGATCTCAACATCTGCAGGACTGATTCCTGATCCAGTACCAACCTCCTCCTTGGTACCTGTTGTGACTCCAGCATCAGTCGTTTTCGGCTACCAGCTGTTGCTACAGCTTTGGGTTGCTAGTCAGTGACTGCGCTGGCTACAGTATTGCTTTGATGCATCACTGGATCTCAAACAGAGGTGCGGCATTTGGTAGCCCCAGCAGATTTGGTCCCTCTGTTAACGGTAGGCTATTTGGGATGCTCTTCATACTCCAGCTTGGGATCAGCTGTTGCTTCTTTGTCTCCTTCCAGGATTTGGTCTTGCAAATCCTCTAGACCTCCTATGAAGGACTGTCAATGGTACCAAGATTGATCAGAAGGTAAGAGAGATTGGCCTCTGGTACAGTACTCATTTCCACATTGGCTGCCTTGGCATCCATGGACCACTGCACGTTTTTCAAGATCTCAGTTGTATTCTAGACCAGGGGTTCTCAATCTTTCTTTCTGAGCCCCTCCCCCACATGCTATAAAAACTCCAGGGCCCAGGGCAGCTCGGGGGGGGGGGGCATTGTGGCATGTACCTTGGGCATAGGTGTAGTTTGACTTCTGTTTTTGCGGGGGAGCAGGGACCAGCAGGGCTCGAGCTAGCTTCACATGGTGGGGTCCAGGGAGGGAATGCCACCTCCACCCCCTGACTCACCTCAGCAGGTCACCCAGCCTGTCGGGGTGGGCTGGGCAAACAAAAATTATAATTCAAAGAGGGGACTCAGCTCAAAAAGTTTGAAAACCGTTTAGGGTGCAGGGAGGGGGTAGCTAGAGGCTGTGTGCAGATGGCGGAGGGTAGCTCAGGGTGCAGAGAGGGGTGTCTAGGTGCTGTGTGAGGGTAGGGGGGTAGCTCAGGGGTAGGGAGAGAGGAACTAGGGGCTGTGTGCTGGGATGGGTCCCCTGCGGTCCCGGTTCCCAGTGGGCTCTGCCAGCCACAAAGCCGGGTCCCCCCACCTGGGCAGCTCTTACTGGCTGCCTCTGTGGGAGCAAAGAGGGCTGGGAGCAGAGGAGCAACCCCAGGCACCAGCAGCAGCAGAAGACGAGGGAACGCTGTGGCTGCCTGATCCCTGGGACCAGCCAGATCAGCAGCAGCCTCGCACTGGCCGACTCCGGCTTCCCGTCTCCGAGTTGCCCCAGGACTGCCTTGCTCTTGAGCTGCAGTTCTAGGGGAAAACACCCTCCATACCCCAACTCTGCCCATGGGCTCAGGGCTTCTGCACCATGGGGAGCACCAAGGCTCGGGGCTCAGAGATTCTGCCCCGCCGCTCTTGGCTTTAGTCCTGTGAGTGGTGCCAGGGATCTGAGCTTCAGCTCTGCGGCTCCTGGCTTCAGCCCTGCCGGGGACGCCGGTGTTCGGGGCTTCAGCCCCGTGTGGGGCGCTGGGGCTTGGGCTTTGCGTTTTGGCTGTGGGGACCCTCGGTCCCCTTAAAGGGCTCCAGGACCCCCAGAAAGCCGTGGTTCCCTGGTTGAGAACTGCTGTTCTAGACTGAGGTCACTAAATCGTCTGGTCCTTCACCTTCTGCCTCCATAAGAACGGTCATATCGGGTCAGACCAAAGATCCATCTAGCTCAGTATCCTGTCTTCCAACAGTGGCCAATGCCAGGTGTTTCAGAGGGAATGAACAGAACAGTAAATCATCAAGTGATCCATCCCCTATTGACCATTCCCAGCTTCTGGCAAAGAGAAGCTAGGCATACCATCCCTGCCCATCCTGGGTAATAGCCATTGATGGACCTATCCTCCATGAATTTATCTAGTTCTTTTTTGAACCCTGATACAGTCTTGGCCTTCACATCCTCTGGCAAAGAGTTCCATAGGTTGACAGTGTGTTGTGTGAAGAAATACTTCCTTGTGTTTGTTTTAAACCTGCTGCCTATTAATTTCACTTAGTGACCCCTAGTTCTTGTGTTATGAGAAGGAGTAAATAACACTTCCTTTTTTACTTTCTCCACACTAGTTATGATTTTATAGACCTCTATCATATCCCCCCATAGTCGTCTCTTTGCCAAGCTGAAAAGTCCCAGTCTTATTAATCTCTCCTCATACGGAAGCCATTCCATATCCCTAATCATTTGTGTTGCCCTTTTCTGAACCTTTTCCAATTCCAATATATCTTTTTTGAGATGGGGTGACCACATCTGCATGCAGTATTTAAGATGTGGGTGTACCATGGATTTATATAGAGGCAATATGATATTTTCTGTCGTCTTATCTATCTTTTTCTTAATGATCCCCAATATTCTGTTTGTTTTTTTGACTCTGCTGTACATTTAGTGGATGTTTTCAGAGAACTATCTAAAGTGACTCCCAAGATCTTTCTTGAATGGTAACAGCTAATTTAGACTCCATCATTTTATATGTATAGTTGGGATTATGTTTTCCAATGTGCATTATTTTGTATTTATCAACATTGAATTTCATGTGCCATTTTGTTGCCCAGTCACCCAGTTTTGTGAGATCCCTTTGTAACTCTTCACAGTCTGTTTTGGACTTAACTATCTTGAGTAGTTCAAGACAGTGGGTTCAAGCTGATATTGCCCTTGCTGAATTTCCAACGCTGTAAGAGGAACAACTTTTGCTTCAGGATGAGGATCTTATTCCACCCCCTCTGTCATCCTCCTTGCCAGATGACTCCATAGTCCCGGACTCATTCTTCCTGATTCTGGAAGACTAATGTTTATCAGGACCTTCTAAGGATATGTTGGCAGCTTTGTGTATCCAAGCTGATCTTATTCAAGAGTGCACCCATAAATTGCTGAACATTCTGCAGCCTTCAGCTGTGGGAAAGTTAGCCTTCCTGGAAAATGAGACTCTTGGAACTAGCAAAGTCCCTGTGGCACATGCCAGTGTCTGTGCCACCTACACCGAAACATACTGACAAATGTTACTACATCCCCATGAAAGATTTTGAGTTTCTACTCTCACCCAGCTCCCAATTTCCTTGTGGTGACTGTGACTAGGGAGCGGATTTATCAGGCAGATATGTCTATGCCTAAAGAGAAAGAGATTAAAAAGTTTGACTTTTAATGGGCAGCAAGGTGTACTCTGTTATCTGTGCAGATGCTCATTGCTAATCAGCAGGCATTTTTGTCTGAATATGACTTTGTAAATTGGAATTCACTGTCTCAATTTAGAGATAAATTACCTTAAGATACCAGGGAGAAGTTCAAGTCTTTCCTGGCCGAGGGCTGTTTTGTGGGGAAAATACCGCTGCAGTCAGTGTTCTCTGTGGCGGACACCTCATCTAGGGTTATGCCCTCAACTATGACAATGAGGAGGACTTCTTGGCTGTAGAACTCAAGCATTGCTCTGCATGTGCAACAGACAATAGAAGACTTAACATTTAGCAGGCGGTCTTTGTTTCGGAAAAGACAGATGAGACTTACATTCTTTTAAGTATTCCAGGGCCACGTCACAGTCTTAGGGGTTTATACCCCATCAGTAAAAAGACATCATTATGGGCATCTGAAACAACACTTCCATCCATGCTCACAGCAGTATTTTAAACAGCCTTCTTATCCTAAAGGCAACACGACTTCTCCAAGAGAAAACAGAAGTTGATAGGAGAAGGTCTTTTGGTGTGGGCTTTAACCAGCCAGCTTGTCCTTCATCTGGCAAGCAGCCACATTGACTCTCCCTTCCCTATGGGCACAGGTTGTCCCCACATCCACCGTGCTTGGGACTGAATAACCTCAGACAGTTGGTCCTAAGCACTGTGCCATTCAATTCCTACCTATCCATCCATCCTGGCCCTTTTCTGGGACGACTCCTCATGAGTCACTGCTCCTTCAGCAGGTCCAGACTCTGTGTTCATTGGGGGCTGTAGAGGAGGTCTCCCTGCAGCATCAGGGAAAGGGACTCCCATTACTTCCTGATCCCCACATCCGTGAGAGGGGTGAGGCCTATTCTTGCTCTTTGTGGTCTCAACAAGTTCATCAAATGCATTGTCTCTTTGGGCCTTGAATCACAGTGACTGGTTTGGTGCCCTCAGTCTCCAGGACACCACCTTCTAGGTGGCTATTCTCTTAAGCCACAGGAAGTCAACATTATCAGTATACAGTTCTTCTCTTTGTCCTGTCATTGATGCTATGCTTCTTTAACAAATACATGACAGTGGTACCAGCCTGTCTCCAGGGGAAAGAAATTCATATCTTCCTGTACCTGGACAATTGGTTGGTGAAGGACAGATCTGAACAAGTAGTTCGTCAGGTGCGTATCACATTGCACCTCTTCAGACAGCTAGAATTGATTTTGAACAAAGCAAAGTCAAAGTTGATTCCAGCTCAAAAAATTGAGTACATTGGGGTACATTAGACTACATATTAGAGGGCCTTTGTCCCACACAGGTGATTCTAGATAGCTCATCTTTGTCTGGACCTCAAATCTCATGCTTCGACCATGGTCCGTGTGTACCTCAAGTTATGGCCACGTGCACTTACGTGGTTCAGCATGCAAGATCACCTCTTTGTCCTCTGCATGATAGTTGAGGTGGTCTATCACTCAATTGGCAATCATTGGACAAGCTTGTCTGAGTGTACCTCCCGAGATAACTGGATTCTCTACAATGGTGGGCAGAAAATAACAATGATGTCAGGGTGTTCCCTTTGCCTATCCTCTGCCAACCAGGCATGTAGTCACTGATGCCGTCACAATAGGTTGGGGAGCATATCTAGGGACATAAAAGATTCAGGGTTTGTGGTTGGAACAAGAGGCTTCTTCTCACATCAACGTACTGGCGTTTCGAGCTATTTTCAGTTCCTGCTGAGCCTGTTGGGATCAGATCGGGGAGCAGCAGTACACGTTCTTACCAACAATATCACTGCAATGTATAATGTGAACAAACAAAGAGGAGCCTTCTCCAGCCAGCTTTGTCGAGAATTAATGAAGCTTTGCACTTTTTGCCTCAAAGAAGATGTGCACAGCTTCTCACTTACCAGAGTCTCAGAACTAGTTGGTGGATGATCTGAGTAGGACCATGAGAGGTCTCTGAAGAGCAGCATTGTCAGGGAATGAGGCACCCTGTTGGTCAACCCATTTGCAACAAAAGGCAACCAGAAAAATAATCTACTAGGACTATCTATTTGGCCAAGTGGAAGCGTTTTCCATCTAGTCAATAGCTAAAGGAATTATACTGATGTTAGCTCATGTTCAGGATATTGTGGATTATTTGTTAAATTTGAAGTCCTTGGGTTTGGCTCTTAGTGACTGCGATCTCAGCGTTCCAAGGGAGGCCAGTGTTCTCAAACTCCCATGATAGTGAGATTTCTCAGGTAGACTGTATACCTGTTTCCACCTATGAAGAAAGGGGTCCAATTGTGGGACCTCAGTACTATGCTGACTGACCTCAACGGTCCTCTATTTGAGCCAATACCAACTTGCTCATTGTCTCTGCTTTGCTTTTCCAGCAAACCGCCTTTCTTATTGCTATAACTTCTGAAAGGATAGTTAGCAAAATGTAAGCACTTCTGGCAGGGCTGCCTTGTACTCAGTTCTTCAGAGGCAAAGTGACCTTGAGGCCACATCTGAAGTTTTTTGTCCAAAGTAGTTTTGCAGTTTCACCTTAACCAAGTTATTCCCTGTATTCTTTCCTAAGCCACACCTTGAATGAAGATGAACAGCAGCTTCATATGTTGGGTGTGAGAGGGTGCTTGGTGTTCTGTCTGGGAAGAACTGTATTATTTAGTTTCTTACCTTAGGCTTTTGAGGATCGGGTGAAAGGTCAGCTGGTGTCTGACAGATGATTTCCAGATGGATTACTGTCTGCGTTACCACAGCTTATGAAGTGGCTCAAACCACTCCCCCACAGACTTTATGGGCTCATTCCACAGGGCTCAAGCAACATCGATAACTTTCTTCAGCAATATTTCAGTTTTGAACATTTGCAGGACTGCTACATATACATGGAAGATTGTTTGCCAAACG
Source organism: Natator depressus (assembly GCF_965152275.1). Lineage (NCBI taxonomy): Eukaryota > Metazoa > Chordata > Testudines > Cheloniidae > Natator > Natator depressus. Next base: position 23,440,671 of record NC_134245.1, read on the forward strand.
TTATGTGATGCAAATCTGGGGAAGTCAGTTCTGCAGTCCTTGTTCAAATAGACTCTGAGCCCCACTTTCTATCACTACTGCTTGTGATTCACCTGAGTATAATACACATCTGCAACCTCTTAGAGGAAAAAACAGTTATTTACTGGTACTGTTACTGTTTTTTGAGATGTAGCTGCAGATGTGTACTTCACGACCCACCCTTTCTCCTTTCTGCATCAGCATTTCCAGCTTTGGGTTCCGATGTGAAGGTAGTGAGGAGAGTGGGGGCACCACCCCCTGTGTATAGTCATGGGAGGGGCTACTCAGCCAGAGAGCAAGAGCGTTGCTTTGATGGGTACTGCTAGGTAAAGTTCTCTGGCTTTGATTCACTGGGCACACCTAAGTGGAATACATGTCTGCATCCACATCTCAAAGAACGCTAACAGCTCAGGTATATATAAATAATTCTTTTTTTCTTGGCATACTGCTCTTAGTTACTTTGGTTGTTGCGTTCCCACCACATCCCTCCCATCGCTCCATTCCTGACATGCACCTGAGATGGGGAGAGGGATTGGGTGGCGTAGGGCCACCTATTGTGGCTTTAATCACCCAAGAATTGCCCTTCAGCAGGGGGCAGGATCCTTTGCTGTCCCTTTAGGACAATTTTTCAGCTATTTTGTCCTGCCAGACCAGGAGCCAAAGATTGAGACCATGGACTGTATAAAATGTATAAAAATGGACTGTATAAAAATGGTTTGAAAAGATTAATAATTGCTATTAATCGCAAACAAAATGGCCCAATTTTATGATTACTGTAATGTTTTAATTGATGATATAGTATTTTTGAAAATAGAAAACATTACAAATCAAAGATGAGTGTTAACTCTTTTCTTCTAAAATATAGGTGAAGTGATTGTAACTACACCACACAGCCTTTTGAGACTGCTTGAACACCATAGCTTATTATTTCTTAGACTTTGTCATCTTGTTTTTGATGAAGTTGATAACTTGTTCTCTGAAGCTAGCAAACAAGTGAGTATGGTATACATTCAGATAATACATTACTTCAATAATATATGACTTTAAAGCCTTTAAAGGGGGTGGGGGACAGGGTATAAATATGAAATTTGTATAAAAATAAAAATTACATCCCATGATGTAATGCCCAAGTGTGGCATGAATTTAAAAAACAACCACCCCTGGATGTGAAGACATATTACATGGTTTAAAAGAAAGAAACAAAACCTACTTTTGCTGCTAAATCTCCACCGATTTTGAACAATGGGTTTCTTTTTCAGATAAAGCAAATGCTGATGTGGCTTTCTCCCCACACCTCTCTCCCTTCCCTTTCACCTCCATCTTATTCTGGCTGTTCCTCACTACTCTCAGAAGCGTTATGGGAGACCCTCCACTCCCCCAAAGATCAGCTGCTTTTTCAGTGTGGTGGCTACTGTCTCTGAAGAGTAGAAAAGGAAATACCTAATTTATGGGACTAGCATGATGTCCTCTTCTTAAGTAGACTACTTTCACCGCTGCTAAAAGGACCCCTCTCCAGTAATTGTTCCATTGAGGTCTCTTCTTTGGATTATGACTGGCAGGCCCCTCAGTCTTCATGGTATGCCCCTCAGTCTTCATGGCATGCAAGGCAGAAATGAGTTCAACCAGACATTACCACACACCAAATTCAGGGGGTCCAAAAATTTCTGTTAGGAAACCTAAGCTTTTTTACAGATAAATTTGTGAATTTGTCTTTTGAAAGACATGTAGAAGAGTCCCTGGCTTCTACTCCCTTTTAGAATTCCAGTTTCAGGGGACTTAATTGTTGCATCTTATACCTCTCAACTTTCTCCCACTCCAGTATTCTCCACGAAAGTATGAGTTCCCTCTTCTGGCGGCTAGATGAAAGGGTAGACAAAGGCTAGCTATTATGAACTTAATGGTGCAAAACTCAAGAGTCTTCTATCTTAATTATTTCCTAGAAGCAGGCCCTTATACCCTGTCAATATGCATGGTGGTTTGTTTTTTTTCCCCAGCTCTTTATAGGAGGGGAAGTGTTTTCCAGGCAGAGGAGCCTTTTAAACTTCCTATGAGCAGACTTAACCTTAAAGTTTTTCTTTGGAACTGGCAATATTGGTCATTGTTCTTGCTCAACAAAGCAGGATCCCCAGAAAGAGACACTTGCAGGGTGTGAGCCTGTCTTCCTATGTTTGTATTGAAGGAATTGTGGAGTTTTCATATTATTCAGATGCTAATGTCTCTTTAAGGCTAGTATACCAGAAAATGCTATGAGGTGAGGAGGTCATTTCTCTGCTTAGGTCCTGCTGTGACTGAGGCTTCTTTAGTCAGAAGTTTTCAATGGAAGTGGAAGACAGTATATCTTTAAAAGGTCTCTGTGATAGAAAGATGGCAGAGAGTTTCAAGAAAGAAAATAGCTTTTAGCATGGCTTAGCCAATTCTTGAGTTTTCTGCACATAGACTTCTTTGGTACCTAATTACAGGTGTACAAGCAAGGTATCCTTAGTGGGTCCACGTATCAAAGACAATTGGGATTGCCTTTGCCTACTATTAAAATTGTTCTGTATATTTCTAGACTTCATAAGTTTATATCCTTTAAAAATATCGTCTCATAATTCCCACTTTTGGTTGGGATCTTAATGTGTGACATGTTAGTACTTTCTAGCCCTTAAATTTCTGGCCTTCTGAAGTACTGTCTGTTGGACATGAACCTTTCCCTCATTTTCTATTCAAACTGCCACTGCTGGCAGTGGGCTGACCTGGGCATCATTGTGAACAGCTCAGTGAATTGAATGTAGATGAAAAAAGCAAAGAAAGTGTTAAGATCCATAGGGAAGTGGATGGAGAATATCACAAGAAAAGTGATAATGCCAGGTATGGCCTCAGAATATTGTGTGCCGTATTTGATACCTCATCTCAAAAAAAGATATTTCCACAATATGTGGTGGGAAAAAGGTATGATACCCTTGTATTTTCTTGATTCTGAGGTGTCACTAGGGGTACATTATTGTTCTGTACTGCCAGAGTGGAGGACAGACTTTTCTGATAAAATGTTGACAAACCTTGGCTACTCAGAAGCATCTTTTTCCACTCAAGGAATCATGGTCCTGATGGAAATTGGGAGTGGTAACACTTGGGGTATTTCATCTGTTTTTTACACCGTAGTATTATAAGTGTTTCATATAGTGAAATGTATTGGAATGTGTCTGCACCAGTTTAGATGTCAAAGTTAGTCAAGTGAAAGTGAAGGGTCCCAAGTTGTCCCCGCTCCCTAAAAAAGCACTGAATTATATGGACATGTTTTTCCCTTTCTCAAATTCAGGTTGGTTCAGCATTGGCCTGTTTTGTCTCCTGTGTGGGTTTTCCTGTGGTAGCAGCATGCCCCAAGCTCACCTTACTTCACCACTGTGATATTGCATATGCATTCTCTTGTCTAGCCTCCGGGTGGCTCCCTCCACCTTGCTAATTACTTGTTCTTGTCCACTATTAACTATCTCCCTACTAGAACTTCTTTGTTTGCTGAGCCATGTCTTTGGGTTTTTCAGACCCTTCTGGAGTGTCACTTGCCACTCTGTCTTGGCCTCCACGTTCCCCAGACCCCAGTAGCTCCTTCTGTCAAGGTCATCGTCTTCTCAGTAGCTTTCTCTGAACGGACCCTCTTACGGTCTTTTTTTGTTTTTCGTCAAAGGAGGACCCTATGAGATGCTGCCCTGGACAGCTCTTTAACTTCTGGAGACCGCCACAGACCCAGATTCCTACCGTGGTGTATGTACATATCACCGTTGCTAAACGCTGTTTGGTGGTCCTGGAGAGTAACGTGAAGCTTTTTCTTCAATAAGCAATAGCTTTTTTATTAACAGGGTTTTAGAAGGTGTCTCAAGGATAGGCTGTAGCAGAGCCACACTGGTTCTTTCCCATTTTTGAAGCTATCCTTTTTGAAGCAGACCTTTTATTGACAGTTGCTTCTTCAGTAGGATTTGTCTTAGGTTTGGATAAACCATTCTTTTGAGTCCTTGGGAGAAGTATTGCTTAAATTTTAAAGGGACACCAATTTGAAGACTAATCAGTTTCATCAAATGAATTTGGAATAATTTCACGTCTCTGAATTATAAAGGTGTCTTAGCTTTATGGATTTCATGGACTAGTACATGTGTACTAGAAACTTGAAAAGAGTTGATTCATCTCTCCACACAGACTTTTGTGTGGTAGTAATAGTTCGTCCTGTAATATCAAAGGATGCCTTTTTCTAACAAGATTCTCCAAGTGGCTCACTAAAGTAAGCCTTCCACTTAGCTTACTGTTTGCTACATCTGTTATCTGTATTGATTATGGGCTTGTGTACACAGTGCATTAGTCTGCACCAGAGGAGAGCAAATTTTAGTGCTCACTAGCGTGTTGCGCACTAACTGTCCCATGTGGACCCTGCTGGTGTACACTAAAAGTCTCTCCTAATGAGTGCTAATGTAGTCTCAACGCACACTTGGAAACTTTTAGTGTATGCCAGTAGGGTCCACATGGGACAGTTAATGCATGACATACTAGTTGCGCACTAGAATTTACTTCCCTCTGGTGTGGACTAAAGCATTGTGTAGACAAGCCCTATTCCTGTTTATAGGCTGAGAGAAGAGGGACTTACTACTAGGCAGAATTATTCACTGGTAATATTTTGTCATTGTACTCTGTTCTGATCATACTAAATATTCACTTTCCTCTCTGTTTCAAGATGCTGCTTTACCCAGTATTTGTACTATAAAAAATAGCCCTTCTTGCTTTGGAAGTATCTAACAGGGAAGAAGTGGATTGGCTGGTGCTTATATATGAATAACAGTTCTTTTGCTTTCTTGCTTGATCAATGCTGCCTCCCCTGACTTTTTCTGATCATAGAATAGAACAAAAGAAAACTTGCCAAAAAGAAATTCATACTTGCTGTTTTACAGATATTTACTATATTAGAGTATTACAAGAAAACAATTACTGTTGAAGAGCGGGAATCAGCACCACATCAAATTGTTGCTGTTGGAAATCATTGGAATAAACATATAGAACATTTAACAAGAGAGTTCATGAATGATCCTTACATTGTGATAACAGCTATGGAAGAAGCTTCCATATATGGAAATGTGCAACAGGTAAAAACCCAGAGATTATGCTGTTCTTCCAGGGTTAAAGTTGTATAGTGGGATTCTTTACCTTATATTTAGTGACAGTTTGCATTACATTGACAGGTTACGTATGCACATGTATCTATTTTCGTTTGCTCAAAAATAGGAAAACATTCTATAGTTTTACCATAGTAGGATGTAGAAAAGATAACAAGGGAAGTTTTTATTTTAGAAATGGTAACAGAAGACTATATGCAAAAATGTGTATGTTCAGTGTTTAATTTGAGATTTTAATAGTACAAAGTCTGTAGATGGATTGTTTAAAATTTCTACAGCTGTGCTTTATTGGGGCTACGTGCTACAGATAAGGTCTTTCATTATTATTTATGACTTAAAAGTTTCAGTTAGGGTAACTTTATTCTTCTAGCTGAAATTCCCCCTGCACTTTCAGTTGTATGTAGTATTCACTTCCTATTTTCTAACTTTTGTTTGTTCTGTTTTATTTATTTAGATATGACACATGGGGGAGGAAATGTCTATCCAGAGCGCTAGACACCCTTAACATAATTTTAAAAATACAATATCATAATATCAGCTTCCCCCAACGCAAATAACCAACAGTGACATTAAATCAAACAGTATCTCAAGATATTTACTAGGGTTGTCAATTTAATTGCAGTTAATTCATGCGATTAACTCAAAAAAATAATCACAATTAAAAAAAATAATCATGATTAATCTCAGTTTTAACTGCACAGTTAAACAAGAGAATACCAATTGAAATTTATTAAATATTTTGGATGTTTTTTCTACATTTTCATATATATTCTGTTGTAATTGAAATCAGTGTATATTTTTATTACAAATATTTGCACTATAAAAACAATAAAATAAATAGTATTTTTCAATTCACCTCATACAAGTACTGTAGTGCAATCTTTTTGTCTTGAAAGTGCAATGTGCAAATATAGATTTTTTTTTGTTACATAACTGCATTCAAAAACAAAACAATATAAACTTCAGAGCCTACAAGTCCACTCAGTCCTACTTCTTGTTCAGCCAATCACTAAGACAAACAAGTTTGTTTACATTTACAGGAGATAGTGCTGCCCTCTTCTTGTTTATAGTGTCACCAGAAAGTGAGATCAGTTATTTACGTTGCACTTTTGTAGCCGGCATTGCAAGGTATTTATGTGCCAGATATACTAAATATTCGTATGCCCGTTCATGCTTTCGCCACCATTCCAGAGGACATGCTTCCATGCTGATGATGCTTGTTAAAAAAAAAAATGCTTTAATTAAATTTGTGTCTTTACTCCTTGGGGGAGAATTGTATGTACCCTGCTCTGTTTTACCTGCATTTTGCCATATATTTCATGTTGTAGCAGTCTTGGATTATGACTCAGCACACGTTTTTTTCATTTTAAGAACACTTTCAATGCAGATTTGACAAACGCAAAGAAGATACCAATGTGAGATTTCTAAAAATAGCTACAGCACTCGACCCAAGGTTTAAGAATCTGAAGTGCCTTCCAAAATCTGAGAGGGATGAGGTGTGGAGCATGCTTTCAGAAGTCTTAAAAGAGCAACACTCCCTGATGCGGAAACTACAGAACTCGAACCGTCAAAAAAGAAAATCAACCGCCTGCTGGTGGCATCTGACTCAGATAATGAAAATGAACATGTCAGTCTGTACTGCTTTGGATTGTTATCGAGCAGAACCCATCATCAGCATGGACATGTGTCCTCTGGAAGGGTGTTTGAAGCATGAAGGGACACATGAATCTTTAGCACATTTGGCACGTAAATATCTTGCGATGCTGGCTATAACAATGTCATGAGAACACCTGTTCTCACTCTTAGGTGATATTGTAAACAAGAAGCAGAGAGCATTAGCTCTTGCAAATGTAATCAGATTTGTTTGTCTGTGCAATTAGCTGGACAAGAGGTAGGACTGAGTGGACTTGAAGACTCTAAAATTTTACCTTGTTTTATTCTTGAATGCAGGTTATTTTGTACATAATTCTACATTTATAAGTCCAACTTCCATGCTAGAGATTGTACTACAGTACTTGTATTAGGTGAATTGAAAAGTACTTTTTCTTTTGTTTTTTTTACAGTGCAAATACTTGTAATAAAATAAATATAAAGTGAGCATTTGTACACTTTGTATTCTGTGTTGTAATTGAAATTAATATATTTGAAAATGTAGTATACATTCAAAAATATTTAAAATAAATGGTATTCTATTGTTATTTAACAGTGCAACTAATCGTGATTAATTTTTTTAATTGCTTGACAGCCCTAATATTTACAAATACCAGCAGTTATCCATAACCTGTTCCCCAAAAACCTGGATGAAAAGATGGGCATTGCAGGGTTCCCTGAAAGTCAGCAAACTTGGGATTTTTTGGATCAAGGCGAACGTGAATTTTAAAGTTGAGGAGAAGAGAATGAAGAAGAGAATGTCTGCTAGTAGCTCCCTCTTTTATACTGAATGTCTGCTAGTAGCTCCAGAGCCTCTGCTGACTGTCACTGCATATTGTTATGTGGGGTTATGCAAGGTGCAGTTCTGTCCCAGATTTGGTTTCATTTCAGGGAAGGAGTTGGCATACTTCAAGTGCTTTCTAGGTTTAGCGGTATTATTAATTCCATTGATTTTAAATATAGAAAGTGTCACTTGAATCAGTAATATCTCCAAAACCATAATGCATTCTAAGTGTACCTTCTGTATATGAATAGAAGTGATGTTTGTATAGCCCGTGCACAGTTGTGACAATTGGAATGAGCTGAGGTGTTCTTACTTACAGTTTGTAGATCGGAACATTTTGAGGATATCAAGCAACTATTGTACATAGTATAGATATGCCTTAATTGTGTGTAAAAGAATGCATTATCTGTATAGTTACATAAATAGTTACGATACAAAGGTTTCATTGGCATTAATTTTGGAGGTTAATTAATAGAAGGGCAGGTACGGTGGTCAAAGGTGCATGATAAATCGATTTATCACATGCATATTGCCTTCGATTATGTGGGTGGGTTGTGGCTGTGTGTCCACCACATAGGTATTTATCATGGCAATATTGCTACTAGCTAAACCATCTTATTTACAACAACTCTAGGATTAGATAGGTGCAGCTTCATAACTAGTATTGATTTATGCTTTTTGATTCAGGTAGCATTAGTGCAATATATAAATGCACAAAATGCTCTGAGAGAGAACAGATTTATAGCTAAATTTTTGTATGTTACGAGGCTGCTTTGTTGTACTTGACTTTATTTTGTCACTTTTATTAGGTTGTGCAACTTTGCTTGAACTGTGAGAGAACCTCTGTATTACTCCAGATACTGGATTTTACTCCCAGTAAAACTCAAAAGACCCTGATTTTCACTAATTCTGTGGATGAAACAGAAATGGTCTATAAAGTGAGTACTACAAATATTTAACTATTAACCTATAATGTATGTACTGATATGGAATGTGTTTTAAGTAGCAAGGTACAATAAGCTATAGTAATATTGTCTTGGCTTCTGAGCAGAGAGGAAGCGTTTGGACTTCTGGAATGGGTTTTTTCACTTCGGGAGAGAAATGATACTCTCTCCTCAGTTCCTTTGCTCAAACTTTCCAAAGCTTTTTTTAGCCATTTATAAAGTATAGTGGAGATTTCCTAACACCGTCACATAATATCATGTTTTTAGTTGAAAAGGTTTGGCAAAGCTATAAGCCATTCAGGATGAAATTTTCTATGGTGGATCTCACTGAGGTTGACACTTTTTTTTTTTTATGGCTGTAAGTTTTAGCAAAAGTTGTTTCAAAGAATGAATTCTGAGAAAGCGTTTGGTTCTGTTTTGCCCATGTTCAGTTCTTACAACCATTTCACTGAGACTCCACACAAAAATTTGGCTATGTTAAATCTCTGAAAATTGCAATTTATACATACTCAGTAGGAGTTTGCTAGAGGCTGGCTGGCAGAAAATTTCTCCAAAGATTGTGTCTGCACTGAGTGTGTGTTGCATCTCCACATTATTTCAGTGTGCCAACTGGACTGAGTATGGTCCATAGCAGGGCTACAGGGACCAAGCAGATCTTTCCTGCAATTTTTCCTGGACTGAGTGTGGCATCAGTTACCAGAATTCAGAGCTCTCAGTGCACCTTTTGCTGTCGCCCAAGCAGCATGAAGGAGGAGGACACAAGCTAACTTGCTCAAGTGAAAAGGGGTGGAGGTGGCAGAGGTAGGCTACGGGATACTTACTGTAGGAGCTGAGGGGGACAAGGACAGATATGAAGGTATAGGGGCAGTGGTAGCTTGGGGGTAGGCAACATGCTGGGGTAGACAAAGCATAAGAATTGATAGCCACACCCCTTCCAAAACCTTAACTAGAACCCAGGATCCCTAAATACTGAGAAATGTTAGGCTGTGAACATGTCAGTTTGGGCCCCTAGAATTAGTGGACAATTTTGACCTTTAATTTGGAAGTCCCCATTCTGTAAAATGAGTATAATACTATTTTAGCTCACAGGGGAGTTGTAAAGGTAAATTGATTGATGTTTGTGCTGCACTCAGAGGCTACTGTGGGAAGCATAATAGAAAAGCCTATAAGGAAATAAATACTGTATTCAAAGCAGGGTTTGTGTGGCAGTGGTAAATGCAGTCTGGGGCCAAACAGTGAATGTGTATAAGAAGACATATTGAATAAGCTACCCTGTTAGTGATAGCACTGTCTTCTAGTGCACCTAATGAGGCAGGGCCATGTAGTATGTGATCATGGAATTAAAAATATACAAAAGTATGTAAAGGAGGAGTACAAAGGAATATCACAAGCATGTAGGGACAAATTCAGAAAGTCTAAGGCACAAAGTGAGTTCTATGTGTATAGCTATCCAACATCTTGACAGATGAAAGGAAACACGACAAAGTCAGTCAGTGGCGTTTGACAGTAGTGTGGGAGAAGAGCCCCGTGTGCATATGGCAGACCTCCCCAGAGTGGCGACAGGTCCACTCGCAAGATGGAGGTCGGAGCACACTCTGCTTCTTGGCTCGCCTGTGACTCAGCCTAGGCTCTCTGATGGCTCTCCATGATGACTGCTCCAGCCTTGACCCAGCTTCTCCAGACCGAGCAGTTGTGGGCAGGGTTTTCCCAGTTCTCAGGTGGGAATGCTGAATCTCTTGAGACCTTGCTTGACCTTGTCACTGTATTGGAGCTTTGGCCTTCCTCTGCATTGCAGGTAGTACTTTAGTTGGCCAGAGATCACAGCCTTTGGCAGACTATCTTGAGGCATATGCTCCATGTCTCTTAAAGCCTGCGAGCGTCCAGCATAGACTGTAGGCCAGTTCTCTCAAGGATCTCATTGTTAGTGATCCGTTGGTTTCAAGTGACTCCGAGGATTTTTCTGAGACTGTGAAGGTAGAAACTGTTCAAGCGTCACTCCTGCTAGGAGTATGTGACCCAGCTTTTACTGCCATGAAGGAAGGTACTGAGGATACAAGCCTGATAAACGGGCACCTTTGCATTCCCGGTTAGCAGCTTGTTCCAGACACGAGGTCAGTTTGCCAAAGGTGACAAAAGCTTTGCCAATTCTTGCATCAAATTCTCTATCAAGGCTAAATGAGCTAGTTAAAGTTGAGCCAAGATAGCAGAAGTGGTCCGCGTTGTCCAGAGCTTCATTATTGATGTAGATTTTAGGTGGGCTGCTGGTGCCCTGTGACTTGACAGCTGTTCTCTTGGTACTGATTACTATGTGAAACTTGATACATTCATCAGAGAACTTGTTTATCATGAGTCCCATGTAGCAAGGGACATAAAAAGCAATAAAAAGAGGTTCTATAAATACATTAGGAATAAGAGAAAGACAAAGGAAAGTGTAGGTCCTCTACTTAGTGGGGAAGGAGAGCTAATAATGGACAATATCAAGAAGGCTGAGGTGTTCAATGCCTCTTTTCATTTTTGACTAAAAAAGTAAATTGGGACTGGATACATGAATACAGTTGATCTTAATGACAAGAGGGAAGGAAATATTTAGATAAGTAAAAGGTATTCTAGTCAGCAGGACCTGATGAAATGCATCCTAGGGACCTTTAAGTAACTAGCTGAAACAATCTCAGAACCATTAGCAATATCTTTGAGAAATTATGGAAGACGGTAGATGTCCCAGAGGACCGGAGGAGGGCAAACATAGTGCCTATCTTTAAAAAGCTGAACATAGAAGACCCTGAGAATTATCAACCAGTCAGCCTAACTTTGGTACCCAGAAAGATACTGGTACAAATTCTTAAGCAAACATTTTGTTAGCACCTAGAGTATAATAGGGTTATAAGGAATAGGTAACATGAATTTGTCAAGAGCAAATCATGCCAAACCAACCTAATTTCCTCTTTTGACAGGGTTAGTGGATGGGGGAAGCAGTAGATGGGATATGTCTTCATTTTAGTAAGGCTTTTGACACAGTCTCACATGATATTTTCATGAGCAAGCAAGGGAAATGTGGTCTAGATCAGGGGTCTCAAACTCAAATGACCAAGAGGGCCACATGAGGACTAGTGCATTGGCCTGCAGGATGCATTACTGACACCCCCCCTCGCTGGCCCCGCCCCACTCCACCCCTTCCATGAGACCCCGCCCCTGCTCTGCCTCTTCCCACCCTTCCCTGCCCCCATTCCAGCCCCCTCCCTGCCCCCAGGGGGTGCAGGAGGGGTGTGGGGCATGGCAGGGAGTTGAGGTGCAGGAGGCGTTCAGGGGGCTCAGGGCAGGGAGTGCAGGAGGTGTGCAGGGTGCAGCAGGGGGCACAGGGCAGGGAGTTGGGGTGTGGGGTGCAGGAGGGATGAGGGGTGTGGCAAGGGGTCAGGGTGGTGGGGTACTAGGGGGACATACTGGTGGGGTCCCATAGGAGTATGTCCTGGCTCTGGTACTATTCAGTATCTTCATTAGTGACTTGAATAATGGAATGGAGACTATGCTCATAAAATTTGTGGAGGACACCAAGCTGGGAACTGTTGGCACTTCGGAGGACAGGGTTAGAATTCAAAATCATCTTGATAAAGTAGATAATTGGTCTGAAATTAACAAGATGACATTCAATAAAGACGTGCAAAGTACTACACTTAAGGAAAGATCAAAATCACAACTACAAGATGGGGAATAAGTGGCTAGGCAGTAGTTTTGCTGAAAAGAATCTGGGGTTTATAGTGGATCACAAATTGAATATGAGTCAATGATGTGATGCAATTAAGAAAAGGGCTAATATAATTCTGTAGCTTATTAATAGGAGTGTTGCTTGTATGACATGGGAGGTCATTGTCCTGCTGTACTTGGTACTAGTGAGTTCTTTGAGTGATGATGCTGTGGGTGCTCCACTTCAGGTGTTCGTGCATCCCTGTGCTTGTAATTGAAGGTTTGTGGTAGCTGTGCCCAGTTGAGTCGCACATGTGTGGTCCCCCTTTCATGTGACCTCAGGGGGTTATCTAGTGCTGTTCGCCCACCCCCCCGCTCAGTTCCTTCTCTTCTGCCTTTGGCTTGAGTAAGAGCAGCTAGCAGCACCTCAATGTCCTTTACTGTTAGCAAAGTTTTCGCTAGTTAGCCGTAGTTTCTTAGTTGTTATAGTTCATATTCTTCCATGTTAATTTTCTTTCTGAGTGGGGGGGAAAATCTTTTCCCCTTAGATTAGAAAGTTAGCTTTCTAGTTGGTGTCAGAGTAGAAGTTTTAGTTTTCCCTCCTGGGGGGGAAACGCTTCTCGGAGGGGAATGCCTGGTTCCCTGGTCTTTAAATGCTGCCTCACCTGCAGACTTTCAATACCCGTCTCAGACGGGCACTCTGTGTTTGCTGCCTCGGCAAGACACACATTCCTCAAAAGTGCTTGCGCTGTCACAACCTAGAAGTCTGGACCAGGAAAGCAAGAGACCTACAATTCAGACTCCTTCTCAGGGAGAAGTCACTCTGTTCAGCCTCTAAGCCCAAAGCAAGGACACCTTCAGGACAGAGGTCACCCATGGCCCTACCTCCATGGATCAGACTCAACACTACCCCGCTAAGAAGGTGGCAAAAAAAAAAAAAGAGAGTCACCATGCCATCCTGGGAATCAGTCAAGAAACAGCATTCCTCAAATGGGTAAACCCCACTGGCACCGACCGCACCAACCTTTTCTGTGTCCAGAGTTGTGGGACCTTCAGGTACCATGAGTATCAACAGACCAAAAGACCCCAAGTGGGCTAGCTCTGATACAGGCAATAAGAGGAAACTGAAACCCCATGCCATCAGCACTTCCGCAGATGATGGTGCCACCTAGTGCTGGCACCACTCACTTGGTGCACAAACTGCACCGACAGTGATGCTGCAACAGTTGGTACCAACCGCTATGACTTCAGTGGTACTAATGCCACCAACACTGCAGCAATTCCTGTGTCAGTAAGACCTCATTATCATCTCGATGCCGGAGCCTCCTATTCTCAGTACCAACATTACTCCAGCACGCTTGGTACTAAGCCACCTCATCACTCTGCCTCGATCTGTTCCCCCATTCTCAAGCGATGAAGAGGATGAAGGGGAAATATACTCCCCACAACATTCTTCCCCCATTCATGCTCTCATCAGACCAGATCCTCTGCACAGGAGATACTCTGCTGAACCTAAGGATCATCACTGGTACGGGCACCCATGGATGCCACCGATGCCCTTTCCGATAGAGTGGCTGTATTGGAGCCCATGGGTGGCATGTCCCCCACAACACAAACTTGCCAGTCCACCCAGAGTGAGCACACTTCATTCACCCTCACCTTTGGTACTGGGTCCACCCGAACCTACAGAACAGGGGGCTGAAGAAGAGGAAGAATTCTCTGATCAGGAGATGACACTAGCAACCCACTTCTCCTCATCTTCCCTTGACAACTCCATCATGCCACCATCTCCCAATGTGAGAGATGATTTCAAACAATTTCAGGACCTTTATAAGAGAGTTGTGAGCTCACTGGACGTTTCACTAGAAGAAGTCCAGGAAGCATAGCATAAACTCTTAGACATTTTACTGACATTGACCTTGTCCAAAATCGCTGTTCCCATGAACAATGTGATTATGGAACCAGTTAAATCAATCTGGCAGACCCCAGCAACAATCCCACCTACTTGCAAGAGGTCTGATTAAAAAAATATTATGTGCCTGCGAAGGAAATAGTTCCTCTTGCACCCAATGTCAAATTCTTTGGTGGTGGATGCGGTCAGTGAATGGGGCATTCATCACCCCCAAAATATACCATATGACAGGGATTGGAAGAGCCTATTTTTTTTGGCCGTAAGGCATACTCTTCTGCCACTCTCTACACCTCAGGATTATGAAGCATTACTCGCCAAGTATGACCACAATAACTACTCCAAACTCTCAGAATTTATTGAATTTATTCCTGAAGAGAGAGAAGAACAATTCAAGTCCATTATTTCAGAAGGACATCTCATCACCAGGTGTGCATTACATGCCGTCCTGGATTCTGTAGACATGGCAGCCAGGTCCGTAACCACTGCAGAAGTGATGCGAAGGGCTTCTTGGTTATATCTTTCTGGATTTCCCAGAGAGGTGCAATCAGTGCTGGAAGATCTGCCATTCGAAGGACCAAAACTCTTTGCAGCCAAAACAGACGAGTCTCTTCACATGCTCAAGGAATCGAGGGCGACACTGAGATCCCTAGGCTTCTATATGCCTAGGACCAAGAAAAGACAGGGTAAATAGTAAAACCCATAGAGATTCCGGTTCGCTTCTTATACACAGCCCCACAGACAATATTAACAACAGGGCCGAAAAGAGAGACCTACGGGGAGGCAACAGCTCCCACCGCCGTCTGCTACGTCTCAACACCCAGCATCTAGACGGCAAATTCGAGACTTTGGTTGAGGGTCCAAGATCCCCCACTTCTTTTAGTGTTGAAACCACCGATCATCTCCCAAGCATTCGGAGATTGTTTAACTCCTTTTTAACCAATCTGGCAGTCCATAACAACACTACTGCTAGTGCAAGAACTAGAATTAATTGGAGCCTACCTCAGTTCTCCTCAGGTGACTCCCTCTGTACCACAGCAACAATTCCTAACTTTAACCAATCTGATCTCCACAACACTAAACAGTCTGCAGGTAACTGCCAGGACTTGTCTGCAACTGTTGGGCCACATAGCTGCCATGGCTTTCATTGTCAAGCATGCAAGACTACACCTATAGTATCTACAATCCTGGCTCCGGACGACCTTTATCCCACACAGGCACAATATAAACGAACACCTCACAAGGCCAAACAAGATAAAATACTCCCAACTCTGGTGGACACAACCAGACAACGTCTGCATGGGGTGCCTTTTGTACACCACTCCTAGGTTGGGGAGCACATCTGAACTCTCATTCTATCCAGGGCCGTTAAGTCTCTTCTGCACATAAATATTTTAGAACTATGAGCTATTCACAATGTGTACTCCCACTTCTTACCCATCACCAAAGACAAGACCATATAAGTCCTCACAGACAACTTGGCATGCACATTTTATGTAAAACAGGTAAGGGGCGGGGGGAGCACTCTCACGCTCCCTGTGCATAGAAGCCATGCAGTTTTGGCACTGGTGCATCACACACAATAGCCATATCATAGCATCATACCTACCTGGATGCCAAAACACCACAGCAAATGCACTAAGCAGGAATTTTTCTCAGGACCGTTAGTGGGAACTGGACACACGTGTGCTACACAGTGTATTCAAGCATTGGGAGTTACCAACAGTAGAGCTTTTTGCAGCTGCACAGAACACTGAATGTCCTCAGTTTTGCTCCAGAGCAGGGCTTGGGCCTTCACTCATTAGGTGATGCCTTTCTTATCAAATGGAACGCTCCCCTCCTATACCTTTCCCCCCACCCCGCTCCTAGCATGGGTGCTTCACAAGATGAGACTGGAAAAGTCCAAAGTTATCCTGATATTCCCCGTGTGGCCTCAACAAACCTGGTTCCCTTACACAGGCAAGCTTAATTTTGCCACATCTTCACTTCTGAGTGTTCGACTTCGAAACCTCGACACACTTTTCCGAGGGAGTTTTTGTATGTAATTTCATTTACAGTACGTACATAGTTTCTATTTCAAAAAATGACTAAAAATAACAAAAGCACAAGAACACTTATCCGCATTATATATCCACATTATATATATATATAGCATTCCTTTCTGAGCTCCAGCAAAACATTTTTATCTTCATATTTCCAGCCAAGTAGCTTTGGTTTGTCTCATTCCCCAAGAACATTAAAACCCTTGTTTAAGGTTTCAGCTTGACAATCACTCTGTCAGAATTCTCAGGTATCAGTCAAAAATCATATCCCCTAGGCCAGTGCAGTCCACCTGTCATTGCGTGGCTTCACAGGTCTTACTACATTTGAAAATAGCCTCTACATTTGAGACAAAACAACGGTGTGGCAACTGTAATCCACTCAAGGATCTTAATCACTTAATCATAATCTCTATCTTCGTGAAATTTGGAGGTATAAAGTAGCTTTTAACGCTTTATGTAGTTGAGATAGGACATTTCAAATAGGTGACTTTTCAGTTAATTGTTCTCTTATTTTTGCCACCTTAGTTTCATGTTGGACTGCTAGTAAGTGTTTTAAGCCATGTGTGCCAAATCAGTTGAAAAATATTTTAAGTGGAATACTGTTACCAAAAATGTTGAAACAGAATTTTGTCGTACAGGTTGAAGTGGAATACTAATTCAAGAGGACACCTTTTTAAAAATTGATTATTTCAGTTATCAAAAACGTGCTATTTAAAGAGATCCATTTTCCCGATTGAATCATTTGGCCTCTGGCAGCTGGCACTATTGGTCATTTGTTTTTATTAGTGTCTAGACAGAAAATTACTTGGCACATCTGTGCCTTGAGGGATCAAAAAGTAACAGTGTGTTCCTTTTGACTCAGTAGAGTTTGAAAGGAAAAAATCTGAATGTGTAATAATAAATTACAGATAAACAGTAGCATTTATTTCAATATGTTATGCATCTCATGAGCGTTAATATATCTGAAAAATTAACATATTAGTAGCAGAAAATCCTGTACATGCACAGGATGCAATTTTTGAATACTTTTGATAATTTATTTGAGAGATTTTTTTTTAAGCTCTAATCAGAATGGAGGACTAAGTCCATAGAAAGTTGAAATCTTCTGTAAAAGCTATTTTTGGGTTACCCATGCACTCAAAAACCATCAGACATTTTAGTTGGTAAGACAACCCATTTCTTCACAAAAACATTTAAATAGAATTCTGAGCATTTTTATATCAGAGGATTGACTTTAAATAAGAAAAACACCACATTTATTTTAATAAACAAAAAGCCTGTTTACCTAAAAATATTAAACTAAAGAATGATTGAAGTTAAAAAAGTTACAAAGCAGAATTATTTCTAAATAGAAGATTTTGTGGGTACCCCTTCTACATATGACCCCAAGAGGTATGTAATGTACCAGTAGCACAAGAACATTTTGTTTCAGCTAGAGTAATAATTGGTAATCAGATTTCATTTGTGTAGTATATTTCTGGAAAAACTCATAACTCTTTTATGTTTCATCATTAGGCAGTGGAGAGTAGTTCCATATTCTGCTTGAAAGTACACAAACAAATTGAATTTCATTTCAAATATGCCGTAGAGCAATGGAAAAAAAAATTTAGTTCTGGCACCCATGTTGTGTTAGGTAAGTACATTCCTTTTTGAGTTTGTCATTTAAAATTTTTTGGGGTCTTTGCTGTAACATTGTTTTTAAAGAATATGTCTCTAGACAGTGGTATTTCACAGTTGTTGACTCTATATAAGAACTCATGGATAAATGTTTAATTTACTTATGTTACTAAAATGAGAAAGCAGCTTAAGAATGCCACTAAAAGTTTCATTTGCCAATTCTTGGCTATATGTCACTTTCTGTGTGTGGATCATGCACCACTCTAAATACTCATTGCTAGGTTATGCCAGTTTTAATACAGGAGGCAACTGGCTCTGAATTTTGGCAGTCTGGTGTGGATTAGTAACTCAGATAAAAGCTACCTCATTTTCAGTGAAGCTAACTCAAGCTAGGGAAGTTCTTTGGTAGAGTCACAACTTGGGGCCAGGAGGAACTTTTCTTCCCTTTGTCCCTTTTGTTTCACTGCTGGACAACTTTTTATAGTGTACTTATTCTTATTGTCTTAAAGTTGAAGTCTTTTTCCCCTGCGTTTTTAGAGCAGTCGTCTTAGCCATTTATGTATTACAAAATTTTCAGAGTGGTCTATGCTGAGCCTGGTTGCCAGTGCTCATACAAAAGCTTGTCCTTTGATCTCCTGGCTTGCATCTGGGCTTCAATGATTGTCTCCACACTTGATTTTAACAGAGGGAAAAATCAGTCATTTGGACATCAAGCAATTTGACAGTCAGAATCCTATGCATTCTCGAAAGCACACCTTTGAAAATAAAGGATTACAAAGCTATATTTTCATATACTCGAAGATAATTTACTGTGTGGCTTCATTAAGACAAGTAAAGATTAATTGGTAAAATGTCTTGTCAACTATACCTGTAAAATGGGATGAATATCCTTGCTTTTCTTCTACTCTGAGAATAGTATCTTCCTTTTTAATCACAGTGAACATTTCCAAACACATTCTCTTTCTGCTTAATGGTTCTGGAGTCCTGAAAGACAGAAAATGTTTTTGTAAGAGATCTGTATTTGGCATTTGCTGGCTTCCAAGAACAGTGTAGTCTCTTCCAGGGTGATGCTTTCATGACTAAAATTTCTATATCAAAAGTCTTGTAAAATCATTTAAGTATCTGATACTTGCTGCGGTGTGACTTGCTTTTCCCAATAAATCTTTGTCAGTAGTGCACTGGCCAGAGGAATTAGAACTGACTTCCATCTAGATCAGGGGTGGGCAAACTTCTTGGTCCAAGGGCCACATCAGGGTTACAAAACTATATGGAGGGCCGGGTAGGGAAGGCTGTCACTCCCCAAACAGCCTGGCCCCTACCCTTTATCCGCCCCCTCCCACTTTCTGCCCCCCGACTGCCCCCTGTCGGGACCCCACCCCCTATCCTACTGCCCCTTCTCCCTGTCCCCTGACTGCCCCGCCTATCCAACCGCCTCCCAGGTCCCTGTCTCCTAACTGCCCTGACCCCTATCCACACCCACTCCCCCTAACAGGCCCCCCGGGACTCGCACACCTATCCAGCCCCCCCGTTCCCTGACTGACCCCCTCCCCTTGAACATCCACCCCATCCAACTGTCCCCTGCTCCCTGTCCCCTGACTGCCCCCCCGGACCTCCCGCTCTCTTACCATACTGGAGCTAGCCATGCTGCTGCGCTCCTGAGGCTGCAGGGGAGGGAAACAGTGGGGGAGGGGCCGGGGGCTAGCCTCCCCGGCCAGGAGCTGAGCGGCCGGACAGGACAGTCCTGCGGGCCGTAGTTTGCCCACCTCTGATCTAGACTGACTCTTTCTCAAGTGTCTTTTATGGCAGTTGAGGGATCCGTAGTAAAGACACTTGGAAACTCCTCATAGTTTGAGAGGATCTTGCCTCATAACAACCAGGATATCAGAATTCAACAATCCAGGTTCAGATATTAGGTTTTTGATTATCAATCTTCAAATTCTTCATTTCTTTCAGATCTCTGGATTGAAAAATACTATGCTTCTGCAGTACAGTCTCCCTGAGTGGAGAACCAGAATTCAGTGCCCACCAAAGAAAATGAGACTCGAACCCTGTAGCCTTTCCCCATTAGGCGATGTCTAACATATTTCTTGATATTCTGGCCACTAAAACTCAAAACAGATGGGCGCAGAAAGTAATTTTCAGATAATATCCAATTGAGATGCAAGAGAATCACCCCACTTCTTTTTTAGCTCATCGTCTCTATCCTCCATTGCAAAGAAATGTTTTGCAATTTTCCAGGCCATTCAGAACTTCCAAAATTTTTGAATATCATCTCGTGTGCCTTCAGAAGAATGTTTTTCTATTTACTCTGGATTATTTGTGGAAGCAGAGATGACCAGAGACTTTCATCCAGTCTTACACTAGTCACTTTTCAATTAGTATGCTGTAGCTGAGCTCTGCTAGGTCCACAAAGTCTGAGACCCGGGGGTTAGTAACCACTGGTGCAGTTTATTCACAGGCTTGTTCCCACCACAGCTTCACCGTGTACAGTTGATCTTTCACCATCTGGAGGCGGGAAGGAGGGAAGAGCTACCTCCCTGCTTCCACTCCCTGTCTTTTCCCTTTCTTTCTGCTCCCCCTTTGGCTTCCGTCCCCTGAGGCTTTTATATAGCCCCAGGCTAATTAGGTAACATCTGTCCCTGCTTCCCTAATTAGGGCCAGGTTATCTCAAGCCAGCTCTGAATCAGCAATCCTTTGCCCAGCACCCTGTCGCTTATGCCTAAAAGTGACCCAGATAATTACCTGTTCTTCGTAGATCTGAAGTTGTTACATTCATTTTATTCTCTCCAAATAGTCTTATATTTCTTCATTTTCTGATAGGTAACAAATGTTAACCTTGTCAGTCCCAGCATCTGTTTTCCAAGTTCTGTGATCATGCTCTTGTGACTGAGAAAAGGGTAACCAAATTTACCATTGCCATTGATGTTTGCTTTTCGATCAAAACTTTCTTGGTTGAAATGGTCATGTACTTGTAGAAAAGCTCTTGTTAGACATGTCAAGATCAACTCAACCTCTAAGTGCAGGTTTTGGTTTGCTTGAGGTTTTCTTTGTTTGTTTTGGACTTTTGGGGGGAGGGAGTGAGCGAAAAGGGGAAACGAGAACTCGCATTCAAAAATAGAAGAAATACAGGTGTATGTCAGAGTGATTCCCATTTTGTCTACAAATTTCTGAAAGCGACAGTTGCTACACCTCTTCATGATGATAGCTTTCTTTTAGGGCACAGACACATAGGAACTTCCTCAGACTGCTGCAATTTTTTCTTCTTCAGAGCAGGAGTTTCTAGCACCAGAATCGACTTAGTATTCCCAAAGAACATTCATATTTCATCAAGCTTCCTGATTGCCCAGATGTTGAACCTAGATGGGTGTCCATCACAGAAAATATTTTAAAAAAGGAGTTTAAGCATTAACTGTCACATGCAAAGCAGCTGCCAGGAAAGTGTTTTCCAAAAACTCAAACTATTCCACAGTTGAACTGGAATGTAACAAAAACAGGATGGGGTGAGGTACATCAAGCCGGTATAAAAAGCTAAGATCAGAAGCAATAAAATTTTATTCTTGAGTTAGCAAAAAAATGTTCATTCTAATGGAATGGTGAACCCTCATATTGATAGACTGTAGTTGCATCATGTCTCAGGATAAGTGGCAGATACATAAGTCACCATTTCAGATTATAACATCTGTGTGGGACATATCTCAGGTGAATCTTTTTGCCTTTCAGTCCAACGAAAAGATTACCAGCTCTTGTTCCAGACGCTGAGAGAAACATCTCACATATATGCCTTCTCCTTTTCATTGTAGTATCTTTTTCATAACTTCCTCTTTACTCACTTTTTGCTTGAATTGTGAGGAAGATCTGTGCTAACAAGGATAGAATAATTGTCAATGCTCAGTGCTGACTTTGGAAACTTTTTTTTCCATAACAGATAAAGATGTCTTTCAGGATCTGATAAATTGGAAAATGAGTCATGAAAATGCCAGTTTTCCTCAACCTCCTTCAGGAGCTCCCTCTTCAATAATTGGGTGTCAAAAGATGGAGCCTAGCTGCACAGTATTTGAGATGTTGTAGAATTTGGTTAATCACCAGAAGCTGACGCCATTCTTTTTAATACCTAGGAAGAAGCCTACCATGTACCATCTTATGTACCAACTGACTTGGGAAGCTTTCTTTCATTGGTGTATAGTAGACCTTACAGCATAAATAACCTATATCTCCTGTCTGTTAATTCCCTCTGGCAGCATTTGAAAGACCTCAGTGCAAGCCACTTCCACATTCACTTTTCACTTCATGGATATGAGTTTAGAGTTTAGTTTATTGTACTTTGTACATGTATGTTTTCTGTTTCCTTAAGACAGTTTCTCTTTTGAGGTCCTCTTTGTGAACTCCCCTGGAACAGTGGATCCCATGGATCTGTGCTTTATTTTGGGCTAAACTGTTTTTGTAACTACTGTGCTGTAAATTTGGAGGAAATGTGTTGAAGTTCATAAACATCAAGCTGAAAAACTGCTGCTTCAGATTGATTGTTTGCAATGTTGTTGTAGCCGTGTTTTGTCCCAGGATATTGGAAGGACAAGCTGGGTGGGTGAGGTAAAAGGTTGGTCCAATAAAAGATATTACTTCACCCACCTTGTTGTTTCTAATTGAGACACCTTTTCTGGGGATGCAGAAGGGTTAAACCCTGGGCATTGTTCAGCACCTCTGGTATTGGATTATCTATTTTATTTTATTGAAGCTGTTCTGTAAATGTCTTCATGAAGATCTGTTTGTCATCCATTTTACTTTATATGATTTCTGCTTTTAGATCATTTGTTGCAAACAGCATGATACGGTGACCTCTTCCTCCTCCTCCTCGTTACTATTCTTTTATATCAGTTCAGGGTAAGGAATTGGTCTGTTGAATGGAAAAAGAAGACACATCTTAACATACTAAAATTACCTGTGATAAAAATTTGTCACCTCTTCCTCTATCCTGTGTTCTTATTTTTTGGTGTGTGTAAAGTTTCTTGACTGAGAGCAAAGGGTTTAAGTAATACCTGTTGTAAGAATGTTTATGGAAGACAGGAAAACCTTTTACCTTCAGATTCTTGAAAACTAGTCATAACATAGAGGATGAGAGAGAGAACAGCTATAACAAACACAATTACTATTAAGTAATGTGCCTTTTTCTGTAATATTTTATAGTACTTATGCATGATGTGTATATTTCAAATTTTTTTCTTTTCCAGTTTTAACTGATGACTGCATGCCGTCCTTGGGAATTACTGATGCAACTTGTGTGGTTCATTTTAGTTTTCCTGCTTCTCCAAGAGTCTTTGGTGTGCGCTTACACAGCATGTCTGATAACTTCCAGAATGTACTAGAACAGGTTTGAGTAGCTTTTAATGGGCATTTGAGTTTTGCTGGCTAGCATTCATTTATTAACAGTAACATTTTGCCACATGATTATTGAAGAACTTCTAAAGCCTAAAATAAATTTCTTCCACTTTTGCTGAAGGGTTCCTCTGTAGAGCAAGTATATACAAAGGCAAAATCAGTCTTATTGCTGACAGAAAGAAATGGATGCCATGCAGTTGGTGTACTGCGTTATTTAGAACACACAGAAGCTAAAATTCCACCGGAACTGTGTGACTTTACAGCGGGCGTGCTTGAGGCTAAAGAAGATATGAAACTTGCAAGGCCTCTTTGTCAGTACCTTAAAAGATCTGGTGTTTGCAAGTAAGAAAATATCAAGTTTATGCTAACAAGTTTACTTAATGTCTTCTGCTTTGAATGACTGTTACTAGTTGTTTGATAATAATTCCCTTTGGAGAATTGTATTCAGGTTAGATTTGCAGTCATGGTTCTTTTGCTTCCATCTGGTGATAAGCATTCTATCATATTTAACAGTAAAAAGTGTTCATGTGCCTCCACAGGACAGCAGATATCTTTGGAAGTTATAACATTACTTCCCTGCCTGCCAGCTAGTTTTCCTCTGATAGTGAAGGGGCTGTGTAATAAATCTATTTTCTTTCTGGAAAATAACTGTTAAAATGTTGGTGGTTAGCTCATTGAAGAGCAAAGAACTGATGGATTCTTTCATTATAGCCCTTTGTGATATTTTTCTTGTAGTAATGATCAGTATTATTGATTTTTTAAAATAGTTAAGTCTGAGAGTACATTTGTGATGACTAATCAACATCAGTAATTCTTCAGTCTTTGCTAAAATGACCTCTTCAAGTAAATTGAACTTTTGAACATTTTTATCTTCTCTCTTGCTTTGGTGGATTGAGGAGAGGTTAAATGTGCATGCACATTAATGGATTAATATGTAGTGCCTATTGCAGTTGGGTCATATCACAAATCAGATAGTAAAAATAAATATCCCTCAGTAGTGAATTTTCATTTTAGTGCTTGTTTTTTCTGCTGCTGTTGAGTTCCACATCACATTTCTGAAATCTCTACTCGTCGTCACTCCCCCCCCCCCCCCCCCCCCGCCCCAAGTTTGTTGTTCCTCATGTTTCTTGGTAAGCTTCTGTCTCAGTTATTGTTTTTACAAAATTTTAGAGTTTTTAAGCTTTCCTGAAACGGTGGTCTAAACTATTTCAGTATAATACCTTTTGTGTTCTCCATCTTGTTCTTTAAACTGTTTTTCTTATAATGTGAATATGCAGGGATATGAGAATATGTCCAGATCGTCATCGAGTTCACTTACAAATAGACTTACCCCAAAAGATGTCAGATAACATTATACCAATGGCTGGATGTGTCACAGTAAGTTATTAGAATTTATCTTGTTTAACTCTGACAGTACTCAGGTTTGATGGCTAGTTGGCACTCTTATGATTTGACAGTTAACAGCATCAACAGAATAACATGTATATTTGGTCCCTTGTGCGTTCTATCCCCCATAGCTCTCCTTTCTGTCCTAATTTCTTTCTTTAGCTCAGGGAAGTGAACAGGTGGTCTTGACTGCTGCTGTTCACAACAATATTCACAGAAGAAAAAGAAGGGCAAAAAATGCTCTCAATTCCAGTGACTGCTTAAGCCCACAGTAATAACCCTCGTTTGTGGTGGATGGCGTCTCCTGCTCACCTGAAGGGTTTGCAGTAGAGGTAAGCAGTGTGACAGTCTTAGGCCAGGTCTATGCCCAAAAGTTAAATTGATCCAGCTGTATTGCTCGGGTGTGTTAAAAAATCCCCCCCCCAATGTATTTAAAACAACCTAACCCCCAGGGTAGACTGTGCAAAGTCGATGGAAGAATTCTTCTGTCAGCATTGCTACTGCATCTCAGGGAGGTGGACGAACTATGCTGGTGGGAGTACCCCTCCCTTCACTGTAGTGAGTGTCTGTATTCAAGTGGTACAGTAGCACAGCTGCTGTGCTGCAGCTGTAGCATTTCAAGTGTAGACAAGCCCTTAGTCTGAAGTGAAGGTGGGTCTTGTGAGCATCCTCAGAGTTCACCTGTGGCTTTTATTATTGCATGAATGAAGGGTCTGCAATGAGAAAAATAAAGATTCGGGCCTCCTGTGTTGAGGCCATTCTATTTTAGGCGTTTTAGAAAATGAGGCCTCATTCCTAACCCATTGGATAAAGAAAACAGGAGTCCTATAAAGGACTGCCGATGCTGTATTACTACTGTGGGGGGTTTTTTTTTTCCATTTCTACCTTTTAGCCATTATTCAAACTATGTGTTTGGTGGAGCTCTTTACACGTCACCATTCTTTTGAATAAGGAACTTAATTCTTCATTGCCATTGTCGTATTAGTTTGTGCCAGAATGTGGGCTTGCTGCACTAAAATAGCCTCAGCTTTCCAAACCAGAAATTAAGTTCAGTGGGGGAGATTGTGCTTGTTGCTGGATGAAAAGAAGCTATTACTGTAATTGAAACAGTTAGTGTGATTATTCATGGATACAAGATGGTCACTCCAAGTAAGCTAAGGAAATTGTACCACATCTTGGAGAAATAGAGAAATTATGGGGTCACTCCCATTAGCTGGCCCCAGCACAGCATCTCTAAAGACCCATTAGACAGGAAGGTGGACCAGACTTCTAAAACCAGACTTCTGTGTTTTATTGTCCATCTTGACATACATGTGGCCAGGACCATATCAGAGTAGATGGCAGATATTCCCCCAATAGAGTAGCTAGAAATCCCCAAAAGGACTTCAAACCAGTAATTCTCCAGGGTTCTGACATTTGGAAGGTCTTCTCTAAGTCGGATTTTGTGGCATGCCTCATCCTAAAAATGAGGTTCCCAGCCTTGCTTAGATGAGGCCCTGTGGGAGACTACTGAAAATAAAAATTCTTCTTTAAATGTACATGAGCTTGGAATCTTTTCTGAGTAGCCGTCTATCTGAGCTGCACATATGCCCTGTTCTATTTCATGCTCCTGTGTGAGGGCATAAAGGGCAGAGCAGCCGTGCCACTCTGTCAGGAAAAATATGGGGAAGACCCCCTTTACAGTGGTGTGAGGCACTTGGCACCAAATGCCATCAGGATGGATATAAATCCCCAGGGTTTAAACCCTGTTCATCATGCAGTGGTCTTATGGCCTTAGATGATAGGTACAGCAGATAGATGCCTATTCTTCCTCAAGTAGGACAATCCCTGATAAGTGCTCAATCTGCCATTGCTTTTTGCTCCAGAAAATGGGCATACGTGAGTCTCAGATTATATCTACGTGAGTAGTCCATAAAAGTCGCACCCAAACCTGAAGAGACATCAGGGTCTTCTGCTTTGAATGACTGTTACTAGTTATTTGATGATAATTCCCTTTGGAGAATTGTATTCAGGTTAGATTTGCAATCATGGTTCTTTTGCTTCCTTCTGGTGATAAGTATTCTATCATATTTAACAGTAAAAAGTTACTCCCAGCACTAGACTTGCAGCTAATGGCACTGATTTTCCTGGAGGTAAACTTCACCTTGCCAACTCCCAGTCACCACTCCTTCCCTACATCAAGTCAGGAACTGTAGCATGTGTCTAAGAGGAGGCTCTAGTGGCCAGACCCCCATGCCAGAGATGGAGGAAGCCCCTTGTGGTGGTGCAGATGAACACCAACTACCTTCTCTACCAAAGGAGTCTTCGTATTCTCCTGATGAAGCACTCACTTTGGCCCTGACATCAACCATATATCATTTTAAGACCTTCCAGGACTTGCTGACAAAGATAGACAAAACCTTGAACATCCAGACAATGGTGAACCGTGAGAAAATTTGACATCCTCAGTGCTGTCAAGAATTTTTCTCCAGTTAATGAGGGGTATAATGGACCTAGTGAAGGGGACTGTGGCACTCTCTAGCCTTATTCCCCTCCAGCCCACAGCCAGTAGAGAAGCACTACCAAGTATCCCCTATAGTCTTGAACAATTTTAGGCACATCTGACCTCAGGATCTTTAGTAGTATCTAGTAAAAGACCAGGTCCTGCAAAAGGATCAGAAAGGCAAGGACTTTCAAAATTGGGCCTTTTCAGTCAAAAGACTTAGAACTAATTGGGTTATGGCTCCGTACTTTACAGGACAGATTTCCACATTGACATCCATCTGGTCCACAGGAAGTATTTGAGATTCTTTTTTGAATGGTTAAACACATTTTTTCCACTCAGGGATATTTGTGCATCCCATGTGCTGGAGCTGAAGAGTTTTCGCAGCATTACCTGTCAGGGCAGTGCATGCATTCTGACATCCTTCTGGCTCCTTCTGAGGTGATATTGGGGCGGTGCCTCCCCAACTCTCTATTTTATACTCATTACCCATGGCCTGAGTCTGAGCTCCCCCTGAAGTTTTCCTCATGGGTTTTTTGTGCATAGTCTGTCAGTTTAGCGTTCTACATGGTTGGCAAATAGTTAGTACACTTTTGGTTTTTTTAGTTCTTATTTTTTACTGTATGGTATTATGTAGTTAGTTTTGGTGTTATGCATTTGTGGCATGCAGCACTTGCTGAGCTTTAAGTACTGAGCATTGTGTGGGGTGTCCATCCCGAATAGTGAGTTCCATATGTGCTGCCTTTTTTGTCTTGATGAGGGACACATTGAGAGGTTCAATGGCTGCCCCTCTTTCAAGAAAAGAGAGCAGATTTCCAGAGACCTGCACCTTAAACATCACCTGGGGAGAAGGCAATGAGTCCTGCCTCGACTTCTGGGCCCTGGAGTAAACACTTTGATCCCCGCCTGTCTGCAGACCGTAAGTGTGGCTGTGGTTGTCTCTAATACACTCCCCCTGGAATTGGACTCTTCACCAGAGAGAGAGGTTGGTTTTCCTCTCCAGGGCCTCCCTGAAAAAGGGGACACAGGACAAACCAGTATGTCTTGTCCAGTATAATTGCTGATTAGATCAATGCATGTTGTATGCAGTAATAATGAGCATTCCTATCCATAGAAATGACTACTAATTTGCTGTTTTTTTTCCTCCATTCCATAACATGAGAGGCATTTTTGAATGGTAAACATTAAGAGAATTCCTCCTCTTCTTCAATAAAAGGACTCAGAACATCACTGAGACTTTTCAGGTACCAAGGGTAGAGCTGAGCTGTCAACCCATGTTTCCCCATTATGGTGGCAGGAGGATCTGTGCCATACTGTTGTTTTCAGTACTGTTTTCAGGATAGCTGTTGGTTCCCCTTAGAATGGATGCTGTTTTGGGGCAGACATTATTGGTGTTGACAACCCTGTAAGCTTAAAATGCAGCAAAGGTTTGCTTTGCCTCTCCATTCCAAACTCTCTTGTGGTACAGGAGCCCGTTGCATTGTCTCCTGTGTTACCGGGTCTGTCTGTCTGTCTTAGTTCTGATGAGACTGTTAGTGGTACAGATGTTGGTTCCAGACAAGAAGTATTGTAGGGGCTTACAGCTTCGCAGGCACTTTCTTTGGCATTGGTATACAGTGTGACGGCACTGGTACAGTCTTTTGCCTCTGTCTCAGCACCAACAGCCTTGGTATGGGGACTCCAGTTGGGTACTGACTCCAACTTATACCATGGCACTGAGTATGAGAGGTAATTCCTGACACCGGTTAATGATGGTGTGCCATCGGTGTCTTGGGACTGTTTGAGGCACTGATTACTACACCTGCTTTGGTACCGATGGTGGCCTCTTCACGATAGGCTGCAACTAAATTAGATTGCTGAGTGACCCCAGCAGGCTTTGTGCCCCTGGTGCGTGCTCATTATTGAGATGACTCTTTGCAGTCTGGCTCAAAGTCCTCTACTATCTCACTATTTCCTACTAGACTCGGTTGGTCTAGCAAGTCTGCTAGACTGCCTGCAGAAGGAGAGCATCGGGCTTGGGTCTGATAATTTAGCAGAGACAGATAGTCATGGCACAGTGCTTGTTGGTCCCCCATGCTCTACTCTTTGGCCATTTTGGAGCCCTTGGGGTATTTCCTGTTCTCCTAGGTTTCAGTCATAGGTCCAGTCTAGGAGAAGGTCTCCAGAGTGTTCAGTAGAGCAGCTTCCAGAGCTACCTAGATTGGAAATATGAAGAGATGTTGTTCCCCCTGAGAAGCTAATGGTGCAGGAGGAGCCTGGGCCCAAGGAACCAGTTTCACCACAGGAGGATCCATATACTTCTGCTAACCTTTCTTTCTTCTTCCCTGATTACTCAATGATTCTGGACTCTTCTCTGGTTCCAGAGGATTTTAAAGTCTCATCAGGAACTTCTGAGAAGAATCACTGTGAATTTTTTCCAGTCCAATGAGTCTCTAGACCCCACCTAGTACCAGCGGAGCCTGTGTCAATGTCCCCAGGTTTCAAACTTTGCACAGGCTGCAAAAAGCCTAGGCTTGTTAGTGAACCTCATTCCTGTTGTTTCAAGTGCTTGAGTGATGGCCACATTAGAGACAGGTGCTCTATTTGTCATGGCTTCATCACCAGGATGAAGAAGCTGAGGAAGGAGTGTCTCCGATATATCTTCATGAAGGCTGCCCCTAGACCAACATTTGAACCCCCTTGGTTTTCCAAGGGAAGCTCTTTGAAGACTCCTTGCCAAAGTGTTCCTACAGTGGCCATATTGGATTCTCTGGGGGGATGCCTGCAGCATCCACATGTACATCACCAAGGTCTAGCACAAGTATATCCCCCCAGAAGGGAGCACTCTCCTATTAGTACTGAAAGGCCCGTGACGGTAGGTACCAATCAGCCTTCACACTCCCAGATGTAAGACTTGACTCCCAACTGCAGCTCTAGAGCAGGCTGAGCTATCTCTGTTGCCCCTGCTTCAAGCTGCCTCATCCCTGGATGGGGGGCCTGGTATTGGATGTATTCTCCCTGGTGCCAGGTGACTTTAAGATGCATTAGGACCCTCTCAGGAGAGCGGCAGCCTCTCTGGACATTCAAGTGGAGCTTGTGGAGGAGAGTACCCAAAAGCTCATTAACATTCTTTATCCCTCTGTGGTAGAGAAGGTGGCCCTCCCTGTAAATGATGCCGTTATGCAGTAGGCCGAAACAATCTGACAGCCCCTTCCTGCATTCCACCAGTGACCAAACAATTGGAATGAAAATACCAGGTTCAGTCTAAGGGGGTTGTTTTATTTACATCCCACCCTGGGATCATTAGTTGTGGCCATGCTGAAAGAGAAGAGCCATCAGGGTCAGGCTAAGGCTTACCCTCTCAGAAAAAGATGCCAAAAAACTCAAGCTTTTTGACAGAAAAACTTATTCTGCAGCAAGTTTACAATTTTATGTTGCCAGTCAACACTCTTTATTGTCCAGATATGATTTCTCAAATGAGGAGGTCAGGTCCCAGTTTTGCCAGTAAGCTGCCTGAAGCTTCCAGAGAGCAATTCCAATTACTCGTCAGTGTGGGCTGCCTCATCTCTTTCATAGTCCTACAGGCTTTTACGGACTTGATGGACTTTTCAGCCAGGTCTATGGTGACAGTAATAATGTGCTTTTCCTCCTGGTTACAGTCTTCAGGGATTCCTGTGGGAGGTGCAACACACAATTGAGGACTTTCCTTTTGATCGTTGTGCCTTGGTTTCATCCAAAATGGATGAGACTTTGCACACCCGAAAGGACTTGAGACTAGTTTCAAAGTCTTTGGGCCTCCAACCTCTGGCCATAATGTTGTCCTCAATATCAACCTAGACAGCAGTATGATCCCTTTCATCAGGCTGACCAATCTAGGCATTCCCAGGGCAGCAATTTTTACTTTATGTTGAGGACAGTATGCTACCCAGCCTGGGACTTACTGACCCTTCCCCACCTTTCTGGGACAGGTTATACCATATCCTACATGTGTGGCAGTCCATCACCTCAGAGAAATGGGCACTTAGCATGGTGGAATCAGGATATACCCTGCACTTCCTTTTTATCTTCCCCCCTCCTCCCACCCAACACAGTCCTTCAGGGGCCCTTTTCACGAGTCTTTGCTAAGACAAGAAGTGAAAACTCTACATTCTTAGGGAGCCATAAAAGAAGCCCTCTATTCATTGGGACAGGGGTTTTTAGTCCTAATATTTTCTAATGCACAAGGCCAGAGGGAGCCTCCATCCCATCCTAGACCTTCAGAATTTCAACAGATATCCAAAAAGTAGTTCTGTAGTGTGTCTGACTACTATTATTCCTTCATTAGATACAAGAGATTGGTTTCCTTCCCTTGACTTACAGGATTCATATACCATGTGGCAATTCATCCTACCCACAGTACATTAATGAGGTTTGGTGTAGAAGACCAATTCACTGTCCTGCCATGCAGCTTATCATCCGCAGACAGGGTGTTTACCAAGTGCACAGCAATGTATATCCTAATCCTGCCATTGACTCAACTCTGTGGGAGAGGAATCACGACTAGGATTAAGCTGAACTGCCTGGATTGCCTGTTCAGTTTAACACCTCAACCAACATGGGTGCAATTCAGTTCTTGGCCTCTGTACAAACATGGAATATACTATGAACAGATAGTGTGGTATTGGCTCTTGCAATATGAACGCCTAGACGTCTGTTAGAAACTGAATTGAGTCCCAGTTTGTAGTATTCCTTTTCATGTAGGCTACTATTATACTGATCTGTGCTGGAATGAATCAGTGGATTTAGCTGTAAAAGGCTGTGTAGCTCAGTAATTTAATCTCATGAGTTGTCTGTCTTTTTTTTTTTTTTTTTTTAAAACACTTTCAGATAGTACCTCTCCACATTGTGGATGCAACAAACTACTTCGGTCGCATAATAGATAAACAAAAGGATCACTATGCAATTCTTGCTGGAGAGATGATTGAGTATTTTAAGGAAGCTAGGAATAAAGTGTGCGTTGAAATGGTGGAGAAACTAGCAATGTATGGATTACACAAAGAAGGTCTCTTTCACAGGTAAGATACTCAGATTGATTTGAAAAGAAGGATTTTTAAAGAATAAAATTTCTGGATATTTTAAAATAAGTACTTTGTATTGAAATATTTGTATATACCTGAAAAAGCTCAATATTAGTATTCAAAGGACTGTAAGAGACCATTATTAACCAGAATCCATGTAGTATAATTGTTTAGTATAGTTAATGCACACAATATGTCTCAATTAGGTCGTATCTAGAGTAGTTGTAGCTGTCAGTCCCAGGGTATTAAAGAGACAAGCTGAAGAACTCTGTGGCTCAAAAGCTTGTGTGTCACCCACAGAAGTTGGTCCAATAAAATATTTCACCCTCCTTGTCTCTCAATTAGGTAGCTCGTATTTTCATTTACTATTATTATATTACGTTACATTTTCATAAATGTTAAGCAAAACCCAATAGATTAAGATTGTATTTATCATTTCATTTTTTGTAACTCAGGTACTGTATTGTATTTAATTTGGAAAATGAAAATTAATTTTTCACTTCTTCTTTTCTCCCTTAAGGGTTCAAGTGTTGGAGATACCCCCAAAAGAAGAAAATAGTTTCTTCTGTAATGTTACTATCAGGTATATAGATGAAGGCAGAACTGGTCAAGTTCAAGTTCATCAGCTGTTTCACTTACCTACAAGATTTCAAATTTTGCCACCACAGGCTGTGGAATTTATTGTTTGTAGGGTGAAACCTATTGATAATGAAATTGAATGGAACCCTAAGGTAATCTTTCTTTAATATAGTATGTCTCTCTTTTTTTTATCTCAAGTTCAGAAAACTTATTTCTGAATCACTTAAATTGAGCCAATATTTTTGGTAGTGTAGTGAGGCAAGACTCACTGGTGCAGCGCCTCCTGCTGGTCGTTTCGGGAATTAGCTCTCCAGCATATGGAGCCCCTCCTCCGGGCCGGTGTCTCGCCTGCTGCTGGCCCTTGTGTCCCTCCCGGACCCCAGTTACCCTTTACCTTGGGGTGCTGCTCCCGGCAGTGCACCCCCACTCTGGGTCTCCCCTCCCTGGGGAACCCCCAACCCTCTATCCCCACCTTGCCTCAGTGGCTACTGCCAGTCATCATCTAGCCCCCGCTCACTGGGGCAGACTGCAGTCTGTAAACCACTCATCAATGGCAAGGCGGGTTTGGACCAGCTGCCTCTGCCTATCTCTGGGCTGCACCTCCCAGCCCCACTACCTGCATAGGCCTCTATCAAAGCCTACAGCCTGGGGACTTGCCAGTCTGGAGCTCCCCAGCTCCTCCTCCCTTTCCCCAGCACTGCTCTGTCTCAAGTACCCTTCTTTCCTAGGCAGCCAGGTCCTTCTCTCTCAAGAGCTAGAGAGAGACTGACTGAGCTCCTTGCTCATAACCCTTTTATAGGGCTGATTGGGGCAGGGCCCCAGCTGTGGCTGCTTCCCCAATCAGCCTAGCCTTTTCTCTCAGCCCCAGTCCTCTCCAAGGGC
This sequence comes from Natator depressus, assembly GCF_965152275.1. NCBI lineage: Eukaryota > Metazoa > Chordata > Testudines > Cheloniidae > Natator > Natator depressus. The sequence continues at coordinate 23,474,186 of NC_134245.1, forward strand.
TGGCTTTTAACCCCTTCCGAGCCGGAGCAGGGTGACCGCCCTGCTACAGGTAGTTTATGCTTCGTAGTTAATCCTTAATTTTTTAGAAATTGGTGTTGTAAGTAAATTTTATTAATTCTTTTAAAAGATCTTCCATTACTGAAAGATTTAATATTCCTGTGCCTTTAGAAAGGACAGAACCTATTTCATAACTGCGACTTTAATCATAATTGCCCATGAAGTGGGTAAATGCTTGGTGCTGTTTCTTTGGGGAATAAGCTTCTGAGAGAGCCCTTCTCAGAATCCAGTACAATCCTTTTTACCCCCTTTCTCTTGAAAACTTTCCACCATTCTTCCACCAATGCAGAAGGCTAGTTGTGGCCTCTTCCAACACCAGTCATCACTGCTCCTTGGGTCTGCCAGGAGCAATTGGAGATACAGCTTCCGATACCCTTGACTCATACTTGTATTTTTCCCCATGTTGTAGTAAAACATAATTCACTAGACTTCTAGGCCAGCCCCATTAATCATGCAATATTAATACAATCTGTAATTTTGCAATGTACGTCTTTTTATAGTTTGTATGTGGTTTTCTCCAAAACTGTTGGTACTATTTGATAAATGCCCTAATTTCATTGTTAATTATAATTTAGTAACCTTCTAAGCTTAAAATAGATACAAAATCTGTATTTGATTTAAGATGTACTTTAAATACTATCAGAGTTGTTTTTATTAGGTTACTAGATATATTCATCACAAAATTAGAGGAAAACTTCATGAAGCAAAAATAGTGCTTGCCTTGGGAAATACAATTTGGGTTGATCCAATGGTAAGTATTAAATATAAATATCACTACTGGAGAATATTTATCTAAATTCCTTATAAATGCCCAGTAAATGGTTTTTCTCTTTGCTCTCTTTTTATTGATATTTATGTATATATATTTGTGAATGTGTATGTAAATATACTGAGAGAGAAAATACATGATGGTATGGTGTAAGATTTTGGATAACGGCATAATGCACTATTGGCAAAGCTGCAAATAGATTACACAGGTCATCCCAAATGAATGCCAATAGAACATTAATTCTAGGGCTGCTAAGCTCCCTGGGTTTGGGTAATAATTGATCGCTGTTCTAGCTCTGGTTTACTCAGGCATACTCCTCAGTTGCAGACTCTGTGTCTGATACATGTCTTGGCTATATAACCCCACAGTCCAGCTGACTTGACCTTGAACCCAGTGTTTCGGTCCTCTTGACCTTACGTGTTGCTTAGATCTGTTCCATCTAGAGCAGGGTGAGCTCTGGTGCCCCTAGTTATAAACTTCAGGGATTATGTGACAGTTAAAGTAAGGAACAAACAGGCTTTGTGAAGAAACGTTTTTAAATAAACACAGATTTACAAAGCATACAAGAGTGATAGATCTATTTAAAAAATATGTTTGTTTACCTTCCTCTTCTTCCTCACTACTCCTAACAGTCTAATGGGTCCAAGGTCTGTTCATGTTCAGGCGTTCAAGTCCCTCTTGCTGCTTGCAGGGATTGGCTCCTTTTACACACACAACCCCTACCATGCTGGGTTCACGTATACAGTTCCCATTATTTCAGAGGGAGTGGTAAAGCTCATAAGTTATTATAAAGTCAGTAGTCCATGGCAACCTTCGCTTACTCTTCCTGTGCATTCTGCATAAGGTAAGAAATACCCCCTCTTCTGGCCTTACTATACATCTTGATGGGCTACAAAATCTGGCTCTCAACACAGGACACAAAGTACAGTAATATGCAAAGTGGAGGTTCTAATCCACAAAGCAGGTTTGCAGTCTTAAATGATACAAAACAAAATTAAACTTTATAAATAGACAGACATTTTCCCCAAACTGTCAGACTGTGTGCACACAATGAAAATATGATCCCTGTCACAAAGAGTGTACAGGTGTGCGTGTGTGTGTAACACACACAACTATATTAAAAGAACTTTAAGGTTTCAAAGTCAAGCACTGAGAAGGTAGGAAATGCCATACTCACAAACGTTCTTTGTGAGTATGCATTATGATATATTCTTTAATTATGTGATCACATACTGCTTTTTTTTTTTCCAGAGGACTCCTTCCTTCAGTGTACTCACTTTGGTATTTTGTTTTATTTTCATTGTTTAATGTATATGGCCCCATGCCTTACTTACTGCACACAATTCAAACCTTGCAATGAAGACAGACTTATCAATTTCCTGATGGGCTTTTCTATGGTACTCATCACTGTGGTATTTTGAGTTCTTCATAAACATCAATCTTTACGACCCTTCCTTCTCTGTGGTTCTGGAAGTTGCTCTAATTGATCGAATTGTATGGTACCATAACACTGTTCATCATTACACTCTCATAGTAGAGAAGAAGAAATTACTGCAAAACATTACAAGTAGGTAATTATTCCATATAACTAGAGATAAAGTAGTTATGTGTGTATTCATAGGTATAGATACACGTGTGATATGTGTACACATGTGCCTAATGTTTTAGTTTTTAAGTTAATAGACAAGTTAGAGAGAGAATGATTTTCTTATGAGAACTGTTGTATTTACATCATATATTTTCTTTAAGGTCCGGGTCACCAAGCTTTCAGATTTGAAGACTTCTATCAATGAATATAATATTCGATCTGAGATTTTGTCTATGGGTATGGGAACTGACAATCCAGAACATATAAAACAACTTCAAAAGTTGTGTAAACATGCAAAAATGTTAGCTCTTGAGGAGAAAACCTTGCAAACTTTGTAAGTGATTACTTTTGATTTTCCATGCTTGATTTCTTCTTTTAATGAATGCTGGTTTTGGTCTGCAAAGAGTTTCTTAATTTGATAAACAGGATATTTATACAGTATGAATACTAGCTGACAACAGTCGACCTTTCACTTGGACATAGTGTCTACTCGATTGGTACCTACAGCATGCTTGCTTTCTCTGAGAGCATTCTCTGGGCTCATATCCAGCATTGCCAAATCACAGAGAAAAATTGTTACTGACCTTCAAATGACCTGTAATAGAAATGTCAAAATTCAAATTTTTTGTTTATTGTGATGAGTAGTTCTTAATGAGTAAGTACCAAATTTCAATATTCTCCATCAAAAGGGCAGATGAACTGTTAAAATCTGATATAAAGACTGGACTTCAGGGGTGACCAGTGGGAAAAGTCAGTGATCAAATACACTGCACTCAGGGTATGACTATACAGCACACTGAGCTTGGGTCTGTGAAACAGACTCTGTGTTTCCAAGTGCAAATGCTTGAGCATGCACACTGCATTGGAAACGTGGACCTCGCAACTGTGCGCTATGCAGACCTGAATCACAAGTTCAGCTTCAGGGGTTATATACTCTTGTATCCCAGGTTTCCTAGTGCCCTTGCCAGCTGAAGCCACTGTAGGGTATGTTTCATAGTGGAGTATGGCAGAATTTGTCTCCGTGCCCCCAGAAATTGACCAGAAGTGTTTTGGGTGGTTTATCCTGCAAACACATCCAGCTGAGGTATTTTGTGTCTACATGCTCCCAGCAGCTGGAACCATTAGCATGGATCCTGACCTGGCAGAAGAACTTCACCTCATGCTCTCAATACTATTTCAGAAAACAGGCAGAACATCTGCGAGATGCTGGTGGACATTTCAGCAACAGGTTTTGAAGTGCCAAAGACACCTCTCAGAGGGCGATACTGATATGCCAGCTACAATCTAGCTGATGCCTGCTCATGCCTGAGATCAGGGCCAAAAGCACAGAGTGGTGGGGTCTCATTGTCATGCAGACCTGGGATGACCAACAGTGGGTTCAGAACTTGCTCATGAAGAAGCAGATGTTGCTGGAGGTTTGTGATGAGCTTGTCTCAACTCTCCAGCAGCAGGACTTCCACATGAGGAAGGCCACACAAGTCCAGGTTTGTGTCGCTGTAGCCATTTGGAAGCTGGCTTCTGCAGACTGGTACAGGTCCATGGCTAACCAGTTTGTGTTGGCAAATCAACTGTGGGGGTAGTTGTTGCAGAGATTTGTGAGGTGATCAGGATTGTGATGTACCTGAATGTGATGGGCATTACAAATCTTCCTGAAATAATTGCTGGCTTTGTGACAGTGGGTTTTACAAACTGCGCCAGGGCCATTGCTGGGACTTGTGCCTGTAGTTTGCTTTCCAGAAGGAGGAGCACATGAGAACATAAACTGTAGAGGGTACAACTCTACTATTATGAAGGCACGTCAACCATAGAGGCAGATTAATGGACACAAACATGGGATGCATTAGCAGGGTGCATGATGCCAGGGTGTCCTGGAGATCGGGACTTTACTTTCCTGGACACCTGAGACATTTATTCCCACTGAATGAAGTTATAAATAGTGTCACTGTCTCTCCTGTTGCTCTGGGGAGACCCCACTTGTCCCTTTGTTGCCATGGCTTATGAAACCCTTACCAAAATGTCTGGCAAAAGAAGGTTCAGCTACACACAGTAGCTTTAGGATGGTGATGGTTGTGGAATGTGTATTTAGCAGATTAAAATCCCATTGGCACTGCCTTCAAAACCGTTTGGATGCAATGTCATCAGTACGGTCTGCATTATTGTTGTGTGTTGCATTCTGCAGAATTGTTTGTGAGGACAAGGGGGAACCTTGTCACCGGGGTGGACTCAGGACATTGCTAGATTTCTGAACTGGTGTACACAGCCAGATAGCATAGCTGTCATGACTGGTGCTGGATCCACATGCAACGGAAATCAGGGATGCTGTGTGCGCCCATGTGATGGGTATGCGTGGTCCCATACATAAGGGGGGATGATGATATTTGAAAATGTACTGTACATGAGTGTAGGACAGCAATGGGAGGATTTTTGTAAATGTATTGGTATTATGTATTGTGAATTTTGTACACACTTTCAGGAAATGTACAGAGACGTGTTATGGAATTTATCATTACTGACCACATACTGCAACTCACAGTTTATATATTACAGTGATGACAGTTTATAAATTTTTATTATGAAAGTTACTGAGAATGAGCATGAGATGACTGGCACTTTTAACATAACATAGATGAAACTTGCTGTTGTATTCTTGTGCATGAATTCAACACTACTTTACTTTACACATGTATTTACATGTAGGAACCAGGAAGGCAGACCAGCTGCCATCAAAACGTACATCACAATAAACAAAGTCGGTGCCAAAACAGTCAAAGGTCCATATTGCCAAATTACATGTCTAGCTTTTCCTATCTGTCCCCTGTCATAAGAATGACCATACTGGGTCAGACCAATGGTCCATCTAGCCCAGTAATCTATCTTCTGACAGTGGTCTGTGTCAGATGCTTCAGTGGGAGTGACAGAACAGGGTAGTTTATTGATTCATCCATCCATCCATTCATCCCCTATTATTCATTCCCAGCTTCTGGCAGCCAGAGGTTTAGTGACACCCATATCATGGTGTTGCATTCTGTATCATCTTGGCTAATAGATACTGCTGGACCTATCCTTCATGAACTTATCTAATTCTTTCTTGAATTCAGTTATAATTTTGGCCTTTACGACATCCTCTCTCAATGAGTTCCACAGATTGATTGTGAGTTGTGTGGAGTACTTAATTATGTTTGTGTTTAAATCTGCTGCATATTAATTACATTACGTGACAAAGCTCTGTCCTTGCCTCCGTGGGTCCCACGTTTCCTGGCGGATTTCGCTAGCCTCAGAGGCTCACTGTGACCCTCCACGTAACCCTTCTTTCTCTAGAGACAAGGGTCACAGTCTATTGAGCCATTTTCATCATAAGCCAGCAAGGGAGGTGAGGAGAAGCTATCCTTCCTTGCACAGTCTCTGTTGTCTCCCAGTCTCCGTGATTAATCAGGGGGCAGAGGTGGGGGGGGGAGCCTGGGCCCACCCTCTACTCCGGGCTCCAGCCCAGGGACCCCAATAGTATCAGCTATGGTAGCTGACCTTTTAGAAACATGACATGTACAATTCCTTGGGCTACTTCCCCCACAGCAGCCCTCACTTCCTCAAGCTCCACTTCACCCTTACCTCAGGGCCTTCTTCCTTGTGCCTGATATGGTGTGTACTACTCAGCCTCTCCAACAGCACAACTTCCCTCCACAGCTCCTGACATGCACACCCACCTGACTGACTGGGAGGCTTTTAACTAGTTTCAACCAGCCCCTGATTGGCTTCAGGTGTCCCAATCAACCTAGCATTCTCCCTGCCTTCTGGAAAGTTCTTATTTGGCCCCAGGTGTCTTAATTGACTGGAGCAGCTTCCATTTCACTTAACCTGGTACCAGGGATTTGTTTAGCCTGGAGCTAATATATCTGTCTCCCACTACTTTTCTATAGCCATCTGGCCTTGCCCCGTCGTAATTAGGTGACCCCTGGTTCTTGTGTTATGTAAAGGGGCAAATGACACTTCTTTGAGTAGGTGCAGCTTTGTATTCCACTTAGGTGTGTGCACATCCAGTGCACCAGAGCCAGAGAAATTTGCCTAACAGAATCCATAAAGAGGTGGCGCTCACGCCCTGTGGCTGTAGCCCTCCCCTGGCTACATGAGGCAGCGCCACCCCAGACCTGACTCAGTTCCTTCTTTTTGCCCATGGCTCAAGTCAGAGCTCTGTGTGGTCTCAGCCTCTCAACTAAGTTTATTTTTTTTTCCTGTTGTTGGATATAGTTAGTAACACCCTTAGTATTAGTCAGTGTTAGTTGTAGTAGTTTGTTTCCCTAGGTGATGCCCTCACTGGGGTTTAAACATTGTCCTTCATTGGCAAGGCTCACATCAAGGAGTGTTGCATGATCTGCAGATCATTTAAGAAACTGATTGATTCAAGTGGCTCAGAACCTTCGCCTTAAGCAGCACCTGCTTGAACAGGCCATGCGGCCTGCTTTGGTACCGAGGCCCTCACTGCGTCTGAGAGTGCCTTCGGGCTCCAAGAGCACTGCCACTTCATGTTTTGGAGCAGATGCCTCTCTGAAGAAACAGAGGAACAGTTGCCTGTCAACTGCACCGAGAAAAAAGTCACATAAGACCAACTGAGACCACTCCTGGTCTTGGGGTGACTCTTCCGCCTCCCTCAGGACAAGTGTTGACTGTCACATAGTTGGTGCCAGTGCGCAGGGTGGCATGGGTACCTCTAACCCTTCCCCAGTACTGAATAGGAAGGATAGAATCCCTGTAGCGTTGACTCTGGTTCCAGCCCCGGACATCCATTGAGTCTGGTACTGATGAGGAAGAGGCTGTTACCAACTTTTTCCACATAGGCAGCAACAGACCTCCTCTGCCTTTCTGTCCTGACCTCTTTGTTGCTCCAGGACATTGCCAGGGCTGTGTCAACTATAGCCCCGTCACTTGAACTAGCTGCTGAACCCTCAGTTCTTTCAGCACCACACTGCACCCCAATGTTCCCTTTCCACTAATTGTGGAAGTAGGACCGGTACTGGGAATCTTCTCAGCACCACTGCAATCAACACTGCAAATCCTTCATTGGCAGCTTTTCACTGCCCTCCATGTTGGTACCATCAGACACTCATGTACTACTGTTCACTTCAGGACTGCCATGCTCGATACACCTCTATTGGCAGCGCCACTTCCTGCCTCATTCTGGGGGATGGATGAGTCAGACTGCCTACTTGCTCTCTCTGATCTTGCCTCCACCCTTATCTCTGGGATCCTGAGGCTTCTCTGCATCTGAGTTGGGGTTGTCATCCTTGTCACCTGATGTACCGGGGTACCACTGAGCCCGCCTGTTCCCATACACTATTCTGCTGAGCCAGGCCCTCAAGCCTCCTCCAGCACATACACAAGTAGGGACACACCCAGCTGCAGAAAGGCACAGACACTGAAATCGGGACTGCACGGGAAGACTTCAGCTGCGGAATTGCCCAGCACTCAAGTGCATACCCCTTCTGGAATGTAAACCCAAAATTGTATAGTCTTGCATTTCACAGAGAATTATACAGCCCAAGCTTATGAAATTCACCCTCTCCCTCAGTGTGGAGGAAGGATATGCAGAGCTTTTGCCACCCCCCTCCCCCATTATGAATTCCACAGATTGGTTTTAGAGAAAACAAAAACAAGTTTATTAACTACAAAAGATAGATTTTAAGTGATTGTAAGGGTTAGCAAACAGATCAAAGCAGATTGCCTATTAAATGAAACAAACACGCAAACTAAGCTTAAGATACTAAAGGAATTGGTTACAAGTAGTAATTTCTCACCGTAAATGTTGTTTTAGGCAGATTGCAGAGGTTCTTGAAGACAAGCTAGCTGCTCTTGCTTGCTGCTTAAAACTCCAGGTATTTTTCATAGGCCAGACACCTTTTCCAGCCTATGAAAAATACCTGGAGTTTTAAGCAGCAAGCAAGAGCAGCTAGCTTGTCTTCAAGAACCTCAGTTCTTCTTCCCCCCAGTTTGTGTTTTGTTTCTTAGATGTTTCCAGCAGTCATCCTGGGTGGGGATTCAGTGAAGAACAAAAGCTGATTGTCACTCCCATGCCTTAAATGGGTTTTACATATGGTGGGAACCCTTTGTTTTGCCCCCTCCCAGTGGAAAAATACTGGTATTCTATAATGGAGTCCAGTACCAGGTGACGTGATCACATGACTCGGCAGTGTCAAAGCAGTCATGAGTCAGAGATTGATTGTAGAAGCCCAGGAAGAAAGTTTCTCAGTAAGGTGGGAGATTAGCATCTTCAGAGGTCTTTTGTTCTCCCTAATTGTCCACTGACTTGTTCCCAGCTAGCCAGCCAGCCTAATTGCATTCTGTCTGGTGGGCGTTCCCCAGGTGCAAACACGTTAGGAATACTGACTATATGCATCTGTACTACAAACTTTAGCTACAAAAATGATACATGCATACAAATAGGTTGTGATTTACTGAATGATTATTCTATCTTGCATAAAATACATTGATTGACACAATCATATAATAATATTACTGTGAGAAATATGGAAAGCAGTGTCACAATCCTCCTGCACTCCATTGCCCGACTAGCATCAAGGGCCACCGTTGGACCGTTACTGGTACCAGGATTGGCACGCATCTTGTGGTTGACACAGAGGTCCCTTGCTGGGCGCCTGCTGGCCACCAGTGACCTCCATGGAATCTGTGGGATGCTCTTCAGTCACAGATATCCTGCTCTTCGTCACACTCAAAGGCAAGATTGCCAATCAGGTCTGTGGTGGTGATTGTTGAGCCGTTGCAGCCCTGGCATTGGCAGTCCTTCTCCCTATGGAGCCTCCAGAGTCATTCTGTCTGGGTCCGTCAGCTGTGAAACAGGATCCAGCTTTGGCTCAGTAAAGGGCCTTGTCTTAGTCTCCGCACAATGCTGTGTTGTCTGGCTTATCCTTCCCCTTAGTACTGGAGGATTTTAAAGTATACCAAAACCTTTTGTGGCGTGTAGCGGTGTCCCTTGGTATCCAAGGAGAATTCTTGCAGGAGAGCACCCACAAATTGGTGGATGTTTGACAGCTGTCTGCTCCCAGGGGAGTCGCCCTCCCTGTCAATGATGCACTCCTTGAACCGGCTAAGGCCCTCTAGAACACGCCATCTTTGGTAATGCCCACAGCTGAGCTCATGGGAAAAGTCCTATTTCATTCCTGTTTAGGGATTTGAGGGGTTTTACTCCCATCCAGTTCCAAATTCCCTAATCATAATTGCAGTGAATAACAAAACTTGGCAGGCAGGTTTAAGTCCACCCCCAAGGATAGGGACTCTAAATGATTGGACCTCATAGGCAGAAAGATTTACATCACCTCTTTCTTATAGATGCAAATTGCTAACTGGCAAGTCTTGCTGTCCAAGTACTTTTTTATTAACTGGAAAGCTATGTCAAAGTTTGCAGACCAGCTGCTAAAGACCTCAAGTGAGGAATTTCTGGTTTTGTCACTGAGGGCTTGTAGCAGGGTGCTGCTGCAAAAGCACCTAATTAGCCCCTGCTCAGCCAGCTTCAATCAAGAGAAATAGATTGGGCTTGGTGCAACAGGCATGATGCCTGGCCTGGGGATTGGCTCCACCTGTGGGCCTGACAAGCCAGCAGTTATAAGAGCTGGGAGCCAGTATGAAGGGGGGCTGCTAGGAGAATGGGCAGTCTCCTGGCTGCGGGCTGACTGCTAGCCAAAGAAGAAACTAACCCTGTAAGCCTTGTAAATAGCTCAACACTGGTGGTGGGAGAACTGTGTGTGTAAATAAAGCCACGGGTGCTGCATAACAGGAAGCTTCTCTGAGCTTTATTGGGGCAGTCAGTGGGCCCCTGAAAGAGAGGCGGGCAGAGGACCCTGTTACAGGGCTGCTTGGTGGCTAAGACATCTTCTCAGTCTGTGCTGGACACCTTGGTCAGGGTGATGGCTACCGCGGTCACCCCTATGATGAGGGCTTCCTGGCTGCAGAGTTCGGGTATTGCCCCGATGTCCAGACTAATGAGGATTTGCCCTCTGGTAGCCATACATTGTTCTTGGACAAAACTGAGAAGATGCTGCACTCCTTCAAGGACTCCAGGGCTATCCTGCAGTCCTTGGGGGTATATACACTGGCGGTGCAGAGGTGCCAGTACACCGTCCAGCAGCAGTATCCTCTGCAGCGCATCTTTGGCCAGCCTTCCCTCCTCCAAGGCAACAAATCTACCCCAGAAAGGGTTAGATACCACGGGAGAACACAGTTGGGCCCGGCGTTTAGCCAGTCCACACACTCTCCATCTAATCCTTCCAGGCACCCATTTTGACTCCTTGTTGACCCAGTCATTGCTCCTCTGTCCTCATTTCCCCCCTTTGACAGGCTGACCTGCTTTTACAATGCTTGGGATTTGATCACCACTGACAGCTGGATCCTGAGTACCATCAAATTGGGTTATGCCATCCAGTTCCTCTCCCCATATCCCTGCATCCCTCTTCAGGGATCCCTCTCATGAGACACTGCTCCTCTAGGTGGTCTACTTGCGGCTGACTTTGGGAGAGGTGGAGGAAGTTCCACCAGGGTCATGGCTTAACTTCCTGGTACCCAAATCCAAGGGAGGGGTAAGACCCATCATCAGTCTTCACAGCCTCACCAATTATATTGGGTACATGAGTTTCTGAATGATCACTCTCTAGACTATCCTCCCCGCATTGTCTCAGTACGACTGGTGTGTGGTTCCAAACTTTCAGGACGTATACTTCCATCTGGAGATTTTACTGAGCCACAGAAAGTTCCGTCAGTTTGTCATGGTGGAATGCCACTTTCAGTACAGTGCTTCCATTCAGCCTCTCTTTGGCCCCTAGGTTTTGACCAAATGAATGGTCATTGTTACTATGTATCTCAGGAAGAAGGGAATTCATATTTTTCCTGTATCTGGACAATTGGTTAGTGAGGAACTGATCCAGAGAGGAAGTTCTTGCTCGCATCAGGACCACACTGCACTTGCTTGACCGTCTGGTTCTCATCCCCAACATTGTAAAGTCAATCTTTGCTCCCACTCAAAAAATTGATTTCGTAGGGGCCCTGTTAGATTCCACAATGTTGAGAGCATTTCTGCTGATTGTTTTCAGACAGGTATTTTTCCCTGAAAAATGAGTGGTCCCTGAAGCCCTGCAGGGATAGTCCATGAGATGATTCTGAACCTCAGGCTAGTGAACAGCTATTGAAGTAATGTTCTCAATGCAGAACTGCCATAGCCTGATGGCCTCTAGGCAGATCAGTCTGGAATGTGCTCCCCTTTGTTGCCAGCTACAGTGGATAGTGTTGGACAGGGAGCCTGGTCTGACTTCTCCTCGAGAGCAGAACTGATAACATTTCCTGTTTTCCAGGCTTCAGGTTAGTTGTTGTGATGCCCCAAGCTATGGAGATGACCCAGAGGTCTCTTGTTTTCAGGCATCTCTGGGTCCATGAACAGACCCAGCTGATCTCCAGCCATGGCACAGACTGCCACCTTCTGCTGTAATTTGGACTCTTATATTAAAGCCAGCAATGAACATAATACACTCTTAGGGTTTGTTTGTTTTTTTGGAACTTATACTAGCCAGATTTTTTGGGACTCTGTTTACAGGCAGTCCTGGACAGAGCCGGTATGGCTAGTTTATAAGGTGTACTGTATTAGATGGGAAAGGTATGTGTGGCTATTAATTGTGGAGTCCCAACCCCTGCTTGTAACAATCAGTGATAACCAGTAAAGTTTCATAACTGTTTGTTTTTCTTCTTTTCATGGTGTCCATTTTGCATCTGATGTGGCATTAGGTGGAAGGGGCATTAGATGTGCTGGGCGAATGGTGTGGGTTCCACCCTGAACAGACGCACACAAAAAATAACTTAATAGACCCATGAGCTGGAAATCCCTCCATTCCATATATTTAGTTTAAAAAAAAAAACATGGCTGCAGAAATTTACCAGGCTCCAACTCTCGCTGTGGCTCTGGTGCTTACTCAGGTGCCGGTTCTGTAGCCAGAAGGAATAGCCTCTTAAGGGATCCAAAGTCCCCCCCGGCTCCTCTGCCCAAGGTACTGAAGTGGGTTTTCAGCTCTCTGGGGAAAGAAATGGGTCTCCTACCTTCTTCCCAAGTTGAATTGGGGGATTCTTAAAAAGATATTTCATCCCACAAGTAGTGGGACAAAAACACAGAGTAAGACTTATCTAGGGGGCTCAAGGCTTTCAACAAAAAGGGCCACAAGAGACCCTGCCCTCTCCACAGTTATGCAGGGACTCCTGCAAAGTAGGCACAAAAACGGAAGGAAAACTACAAAAGATGTAAGAACTTTTATCCTCTGTCTCAAACTTCTCATCTGCTGAGGAGGGAGAGAGTGTTTTGATTGAGGCTCTAAAACATCAGCACTCTTCCTTTTGTATATGTAATCAGGAATGAATGGAATACCCTGACAAGGAAAAACATACCAGCAGACACAAGTTTAGCTTTTTTTTTTTTTTACTCTATCACAAAAATACCACAGATTGATGTTATGGTGACATAATTAGCAAAGGATATAATAATTCCATCAGAAATGAATTTTTTTCCCAAAGACGCAACTGAGAGGAAGGTGGGGGGCAACCCTTATGAGGGATTTTGAGGTCTCTCATTGGCTGCTCTCAGTGTCCCTGGACACTGCGAGAGCTACAGTATCCTGGTTGTTAGATCTTAAGCCCTAGATGACAAGGACCATCCTGAGTCCAAGTCTACTGTTAAGAAAATATTCCTGCCAACAGCTTTCATCACAGATGCCTCAATGGACTCAATGAGATTCTCAGGGCCATGGCACCCAGCAGCCTGGCGCCACATCTGTGTATTCCCCGGGACAGTGAATACCCATGTCAAACAAATCCTGTGATCATCTGAGTTCATAGGCTCTCATTCAAGTGATTGTTCATGTGTACATTCCACTTTAGGCTCAAAAATGGCGTCTTCTGGGTCCCCTTAATTTAAATACTGCCCTCACGTGAGAAAGCAATGTCCACAAACAGGCACCTAAAATGCCTCTACTGCCCTCATTGCACATTTCATGAAAATATGTAATTTGCAAGTCTTTTATATCCAGAACTTGAAAAGACAGGGAGGTATTCCTTGTGAGTAAAAAACCATTAGACCGTCACTGAACCCAGGGTCTTTGGACCCCCATACATGGCCTCTTGGATCTGAAGAGTGTGAGCACTGGCTCACTGACTCATAGGGCCTCATCTTCAGTCCTGGTACTGAGGCAGACCAAGCCTGAGAAGACACAGGGTGTGAAGAGTTCCAGAGGTAGATCCTTCTATCAAGGGGGCTGTTGGGAGATTCAAACTGACTCATGAATCCAGACCTACGATCCCTCCCATTTAGGAATCATTTAACCCTTTTCAGGCATCCATGGTCCTTCATCACCATGGCCCAGTCATTCTGTCCATGAGCCACAGCAGGCTATTCCGTCAGCTTTCACATAGTGCCTACTTCCAAGCCCTTTCTTCATCCCTCTTCAGGGATCTTTCTCACGAGTATCTATTGCAGGGGTAGCCAGCCTGTGGCTCTGGAGCTGTATGCAGCTCTTTAGAGGTTAATATGCGGCTCCTTGCATAGGCACTGATTCCGGGGCTGGAGCTATAGATGCTGGGGAGTGCTCACTGCTTAACCCCCTGCTCTGCCCCAAGTTCTGCCCCCATTCCATCCCTTCCCCCAAGGCCCCTGTCCTTTCCCTGAGCCTGCCATGCCCTCGCTCCTTCCCCCTCCCCCCCCCATAGCCTCCTGCACACATGAAACAGCTGATTGGGGGGGGGGAATGGCGCCGATTGCGGGGGGCTCCCGGGAGGCGCTGGGGAGTGGATGTATTACTGTGGCTCTCTGGCAATGTACATTGGTAAATTCTGCCTCCTTCTCAGGCTCAGGTTAGCCACCCCAGATGTATTATGTCAAGAGATTCTTTTGCTTCTGTCTCTTGGTGCTATAAAGGGACACTCCTCAATATCCAGGTAATGGGTTCTGTAGCAAATACTTCTTTATCCCAATAAAGTCCATGGCTTATCTCCCCCAGGACAGGTTTGAGAACTTGACAGCTCTAACTACACAGTTGAAGTCAAATCCAATGACCACAGCATGGAGTTGTACTTTGGTGCATGCAATTCTGGTTCATGTCCATATACACCACCCTCAAGCAGCAAGTGCACATGCCTTTCTGTGTGCCTGAATTTTTATTTCCATCTCTGTATTGGTGGAAAGACGCTGTGAATGCCTTCTGTCCAAAACTATAGTTTTGGATGGCAAGCTCACATGGGGGATCTCCAGGTGCACGGACAGCACAAGAAGTGTGAATGCACATCAGCCTCCTAGAGCTCAGAGCTGTGTGCAGAACTTTGAGTCCTTACTCCCTAGCATCAAGGGACTGACAAGCCAAATAATGACTGAGACTACAACCTCCATTTTCTACATCAGCAAACAGAGTAGGGCAGGGTGTTCCCTGGTATACCAAGAAGCAATCAGATGTGGAACTGGTGCATCAGATGCCAAATTGGCTGTCCGCTTACCTGGTCTGCAGACAACTTGAGCAGATGCTTCTCCTCAAACCATGAGCGTGAGATCATGGACTCCATCCTTCAAGACATCTGTTCCGAATATGACTCCTTGAATGGTCCTATTTGTAACATAAGAAAAAATATGAAGTGTAAATGCTCTTCGATAGTAGAGGCAGGAGTGCCCTGTCTGATCCCTTTTTAATCTTGTGGACCTGGGGCCTTATGTCTGGTCTGGTCCCGCTTATGCTGCAGTCTGCACTTTTTCACAATTGAAGTTTTCTGCTCAGCATCTGATTATTCTGTGTTTCCTAGAGGAAGACAAGGATTTTAAAGGGCACCTTGGGAGGAGGTTGACGATGCCACTGGCACTGACCCTGGATTCCTGGGGCTATTGATGCTTGTAACTCGGGATCAGAGTTTGGGCACACTGACTGCTCCATCAAGAAGGCCCTCAGATGGAACTTTCTGGAGCACTGGGTTTGATTTGAGAAAGATCTGCATATTTTGCAGCTATTTGGAATGTGTCCCTCATCAAAGTAGAATAAACACTTTGTGTGGCTGTCATTCAAAAGTATGATGGCCTTGTAGGGGGTGATTCTTAAATCCCAGGCAACTGGTGTTTGAATGTTGAGTGTTTGGTGGCTAAGTTCTTTCCTTGCTAAAGATCCCAAATCCAGGAAGATAAAGCCTAATGCTATCACTGATTTACAAACTGCTATTTATCTAAGAACTACGTACAACAAGAAAACAGGTGTTCTGAGTCTGAGCTGCTCCAGCTTGCATCAGGGGCAGTAAGAAGGACCTTGTTGTGATCAGATAGCTCCATCCTTCATACTCTCACCAAAGCTCACAAGGATGCCATCCCAATGGATCCTGCTGACTAGGATGTTTTCTGATGCATGACGACTGGACACTCAAATACTAGCTGTGGAATGTGTACATGCTTTACACACATCAAACATTAGTGACTATGCCACTAAGTAACATCTCTTTCTCAGAGTGCTCTACAAGATAAGGTATAACTTGGACAAGCTCATTTTGATAGCTGTTCTGGTTCCCAGACATGTTAAACCTCTCAAATTCCCAGCCCAAGGTCTCCCCCCTGCTGCTGGTTTGGCTCTTACAGAGTGACTGTAGGTTCCTGCATCCAGATCTGAAGTCTCTACATATCACTGTTTGGCTGCTGGATGGCTGTCCACTGTAGAACAGTCATGCACCTCATCTGTCTGTGATAGTCTGGTAAAGAGTAGGAAGGCAGACTTGCCTGGCAAAATGAACAAGGTTTTCATTCTGTTGCTGACAGAAGTCCCTCATTAGGTACAAATGTCTGATGCTGAAAGTCCTAGACTATCTGTTGGAATTGAAACAAAGTGACCCCTACCACCAAGCTCAGTCAAAGTGCATTTACCGTCTGTCTCTGCACACTATCTACCAATAAAAAGCCATACAGTTCCACCCAACTGTAGGGTCTCTTGAAGGGTCTGATTTAAGGATCTGATTCCTCCGTGGGACCTTAACTTTTGGACCTTTTGCACTGCCTCCCTTGTCTCGTGAGCTTATGATGCTTATTCCCTGATACACTTATCAAGTAAAATATCTACCTTGGTTGTGATTGCTTCAGCAAGAAGAGTAGGAGAGATTGATGCATTGACGGCTGACCCTCCTTCTTCGAGTAGCGTCCATACACATGCTCCACTGTAGATGTGCTTGTGTCCCTGCTCTGCTGATTGGAGAAACTGGGTACTAGTGTCTGTTAGGCCCACACATGCTTTTTGTCTCCTCCGGCCATGCCAACGTATCTAGTCAGCACACGGGGGCTAATCCCCCTTGGTTCTTTCTCAACCGACCCGGGCTAGAGATGGAGATATTCAGAGTCCATTAGGGCTATTGCTTTCAATTTTGTATTTCCATAGTTAGTCTCCTAGTACTTAATATAGTTAAAAGTTTTTCCCTTTTTCTTATCCTTTCTCCCCCCCAAAATCCTGTTTTCCCCGTATTGGAGACCCTTCCCCCAACAGGGTATGTCCGGTTCACCAGATTTCAAGAGGTGCCTCTCTTGCAAAGAGATGATCCCTGTCGCAGACAAGCACTCCCAATGCATATGCTGCCTCGGAGAAGGCCACATTCAATGAAAGTGTGGTCTCTGCCAGCAACTCAAGCCCAGGTCTTGTAAGAGCTCAAACAGAAGTTCATCTTCATGGAGGCGGCTCTCCGGACCCGCAACACGAGTCACCTGGCAGATGTGAGTCTTCCCCACAGCCCTCAACATCTAAAGGCTGTGGGTTGAGAAACAAGACACTGACCCCACTCCTAAATCATTGAAAAAGAGAGTGAGAAGTCTTCACAGTGAGCCCTGAGATAGCCGCAAACAATCTCCAGAACATTTGGTATCCTCAGTACCATTGGCACCAAGACAATCTCAGCCCGGTACGGCTCACAGAAATCTACAGTAGCAGGTACCCTTGACAAGCCTGTGAACGCAATGGGCACAGGCACTGAGTCAACAGCACTGAGGGACAAGGACAGGAGTAAACAGGCCACTAAAAAGACATTGCTGGTAGGCGATTCTCCATAGGTACTGTTGTCAGTACCTCATCCGGCACCAGAGTGATTGGTATGGACAAGAACCCCATCCCCCTGGTACCGCCAATGGCACTGAGTTGGTCAGTACGGAATTCTGGCACTCAAGGGTATCTCCGTGTACCAGAGTCTCCTCTTCACAGTACTGGGACCTCCGCACCGAGTCTTCTCTGCTGTCCTGCCATGCCCCCCACTCTCTAGTGAGGTCTTGGATAGAGAACTGAAAGAGGTGTCAAGTACTTCTCCCAAGCTCCTTATGGTGCCCAATATTAACAGGGCCCCTGAGCCATACCTTCAGATGGCCCCACCAGCATCATCTTGGTATAGCCACCCACTACCATGCTCTATGCCACCACCACCCCAGTGGCTATACAGGGACCCTTGGGCCGTATATCACCACCTTGTTTCTCAAGCTTCTAGCCCCACCCAAGAACCCTTGGTGCACCCCTTCAACCGTGCCCTTCAGAGCGTCAGAACCTCCAGAAGAAATGCGGAGGAACAGGAGGGTCGTGTTGAGGAAGAGATGACCGTGAAGATCACATCCTCCTCCTTCCTGGATAAGGCCGTCGTGCTTCCCCCCACCATTTCTGGCTGATGACTTTCGCCTCTTCCATGACCTAGTGAAGCAAGTGACATGCACTATCCAGTTACCACTAGAAGAAGTCAGAGACACCCACCATCGTCTCCTTGACATACTCCTTTCATCCTCATCCTCAAAAATCGCCGTACCTATTAATGAAGTCACTCTGGACCCTGCAAAACCCATGTGGCCAACTCCAGTGTTTCAGCATCTACTTGCTTTCAAGCGGGTGAGCAAAAAATATGTCCCAGCAAGGGAGACTGAATTCCTCTTCTCCCACCCTCCATCCACCTCCATCGTGGTGGACACTAATTCCTGCGGCCGTCAACACCAGAAACTATTAGAAACTGAACAATTTTATTGAGCAGCTGCCCGAGTCGCACTGCAACTAATTTAAGGCCATCATCCAACAGGGCAGTTTGTGGCCAAGGCTACACTACATTCTATCCTCGATACAGCTGACACAGCAGCCAGGTCCATCTCCATGGCTGTGGTGATGGACAAAAGAGAAAATTTAGTCCACAGTCCCAGCACAAACCATGCACCTCCCAATACCCAGCTCAGCATTACTACAAGCCACAGAGAAAGAAAAATACATTTTCGAGGAGTAAGCCATCTAGCCCGCAGTTTTCTTAGTCCCAGCCATCTATGTCCAAGCACCAATTTTGATGTGTTGGTCAAGGCATTGATAGAACACTCCCCCAACTGCTATAGCTGACCACCACTGTCCAGCCATTTTGCCACCAGCTGGAAGTGTTCTGCAGCACCTGAAAACGCATAATATCGGACCGATGGAGATCATTCACAATGGGCACTCTGTCCATTTTACCTCCCGCCCTCTCCACAACATTCTTCCCTGTCCCTCTTCAGGGACCCTTCTCAAAAGAGTTTACTACGACAAGACGTAGATAGTCTCCTCCAGAGAGGAGCCGTAGAACCAGTACCTCAACGTCTATGAGGCAAAGGGTTCTACTCTCACTATATTTCCTAATAACCAAGAGGAAAGGACGTTGGAGACCCATACTAGACCTCAGAGCTCTGAACAAATTTGTCAAAGCTCAAAAATTCAAGATGGTCACTCTAGCAGCAATCATTCCAGCATTGGAACAGGGAGACTGGTTTTTGGTCCTTGATCTTTGTCAAGGTTCCTTCCCCACTCTGAACTCTAGGGTACAGATGTGGGGACCTGCATGAAAACCTCCTAAGCTTACTTTTACCAGCTTAGGTTAAAACTTCCCCAAGGTACAAATTAATTTTACTCTTGGATTTCCACTGCCACCACCAAACTTTATCTGGGTTTACTGGGAAACGTAGTTTGGACACGTCTTTCCCCCCAAAATCCTCCCAACCCTTGCACCCCGCTTCCTGGGGAAGGTTTGGTAAAAATCCTCACCAAATTGCATAGGTGACCACAGACCCAAACCCTTGGATCTTAGAACAATGAAAAAGCATTCAGTTTTCTTACAAGAAGACTTTTAATAGAAGTAAAGGAATCACCTCTGTAAAATCAGGATGGTAGATACCTTACAGGGTAATTAGATTCAAAAGATAGAGAATCCCTCTAGGCAAAACCTTAAGTTACAAAAAAGACACACAGACAGGAATAGTCATTCTATTCAGCACAGTTCTTTTCTCAGCCATTTAAAGAAATCATAATCTAACACATACCTAGCTAGAATACTTACTAAAAGTTCTAAGACTCCATTCCTGTTCTGTCCCCGGCAAAAGCAGCATACAGACAGACACAGACCCTTTGTTTCTCTCCCTCCTCCCAGCTTTTGAAAGTATCTGGTCTCCTCATTGGTCATTTTGGTCAGGTGCCAGCGAGGTTACCTTTAGCTTCTTAACCCTTTACAGGTGAGAGGATTTTTCCTCTGGCCAGGAGGGATTTTAAAGGGGTTTACCCTTCCCTTTATCTTTGACAATCTTCAGGACACCTTCTTATTTCAGTCCTACCAGCTCACAGACAGTTCCTCAGATCCACTCTAGGACAAGACCACTACCAGTACAGGGTATTCACCTTCGGACTGTCATCGGCCCCGAGAGTATTTTCCACAGTTCTCACAGTAGTGGCCACACACTTACACTCCCAAGGGATCATGATTTACCCTTATCTGGATGATTGCCTCCTCAGAACCTGGCCTCTCCAAGAGGCTCACCGAATCACAGAACTGGAACTACAGATCAACGCTCAATGAAACTCCTGGAATTTATAGTCACCGACCTCAACTCGTTATAGGCCAGAGCTCTCCTGCCTCAACATAGATTCTTGTCTCTGGCCACGCTCCTAGAGACCATTCAAAGCAGTCTGCAAATATCAGCCAGACACTGCCTCCAACTCTTGGGGCATATGGCAGCGGGCACAAGGGTAATACATCAGGCCAGGCTTCCCGTGCAATGTCTCCAGATGTGGTTCAGCTCAGTTTACAGATCAAAGAGGGACAGACTAGACAAACCCCTGTCACCACCCACCAGGATCAAAAACTCCTTAGATTAGTGGAAAGACCCAGCCAACATTTGCAAAGGGATTCTGTTCTCACAACCACCTACCCCATTGTTGGTTCTCACCACCGATGTATTGCTCATAAGGTGGGGTTCGCATCTAAATGACCTCACGATACAGAGATATCCTTTTACATCAACCTCCTTGAGCTAAGGGCGGTCAGGAATGCCTGTGTGCATTTCCTCCCCCCGATCAAAGGATCTCACACGAGAGGCCTAACAGACAACGTAGCCTGTATGTACTACATAAATTGACAAGGGGGAGCCAGGTCACCTTTGTGGGGGATAGGGATTCCAAGTGTCCCTTTTCTGAATTTTTGTGTAAATCACTTGGTGGTGGCAGCAATACCATCCAAGGAAAAGAATTTGTGTCTGGGGAAAGTTTCTACCTAAGCTGGTAGAATATAAGCCTAGGGGTCTTCCATGCGGGTCCCCACATCTGTACCCCAGAGTTCAGTGTGTGTGTGTGGGGGGGAACCCTGATAGTTCCTATCTCAGAAATTTATAGAGTGGCGACATGGGCGTCTGTCCACACCTTCGCAGAACATTATGTGATCACTGGGGACTCTGCCTCTGATGCTCTCTTTGGCTCCACAGTATTGTCATCTGTAACTGATCTGACTCTGAAGTCCCAACCCGCCAATAGGGATATTGCTCGGGTGTCATCTACAGTAGAGCACCCATAGGGACACTACTTGAAGAAGAATTTACTCACCTTGTGCAATAATGATGGTTCTTTGAGATGTGTGTCCATATGGATGCTCCACAGTCCACCTTCCTACCCTCTACTTCAGAGTTTTTGTCATTGATTCTGCAGTAGAGAAGGAACGGAGGGGTGTTAGCTCATGTGCGCTGACTAGCCTTGTAGCAAGGCACAAGGAGTAGCAACCCATGTACGGGCTTAATGGACATTGCTACCGAAGTTCTCCGATCAGCAGCACAGGAATGCAAGCACACTCATAGGGGGACATATCTTAAAGAACCACTGTTATGCACAAGGTGAGTAACTTCTTATGCAGTCTTCTATCCAGACAATGTGTCCTTAAGAGCATATCCAAACTTCTTTCCAAAGGTAGTCGTAGAGTTTCTTTTGACCAACAAATCCACCTGCCAGAGTTCTTTCCTAAAACTTCATGTCTCCAAGGTGGAAGCCACTCTGCACAATTGAGATGTTGGAAAGGCATTCTGTTTGCAGAGAACAAACAAAACCGTTCATGTCTTTACCTAGACTGCTTCCATTACAGAGAGGCTGGAAGGCAAAGCCATATCAATCCAGAGACTATTGAACTGGATTTTTGATTGCATGAGGACTTGCTGTGGAGTGGCCAATCTGAGATCCCACCCCCTCTGAGATCTCTCCACCAGGACTCAAGCAGCCTCAGCAGTATTGTTAAGGAACACACATATTTCTGACATAAGCAGAGCAGCCACCTGAGGATCCATTCACGTGTTCACAAAACAGTGCTATTACTGAAGCCTGCAAGCTGAATGCTGTGTTTGCAAGGCTGTGCTGTAGCATGTTCTTCTGAAGACTCTAAGCTTCCTCAGCCATTGCATCCTTTCACTCGAAGAGAATGAGATGTCACATGTCTACAATAACTGGAGGAGTCAAGGTGTTTTGTCCATATACTCACATTCCACAACCAGTCCTCCATTTCCTCGACCTCAGAGTCCTTTACTCAGGATTCTGCAGTTGGGACAAAACTGAGAGGCGGTGGGCACGCTCTGCCCTTTTATGCCCTTGTCATTAAGCACAAAGATTCTCGGGCTACATGAGCACCATACAGACACTGCTGGCCAAAAGACTCTGAACTGAAGTCCATAGATTCCATACACGCCATTAGTGAAATGTGCATGTGGGCAACACATCTGAAACTCCAGTTGCAGTACAGGTGAGAAACCAGATGTCTCCTGGTTTGGAGACAAATTGGATAAGATACATAGTGCATCCATACCAAATCAGTCCTTCCTATTGCCATAAAGTGCCTTGAGAAGGCACAGGAAGTCTTAACTGGTAGAAATGCTCCTTTTGTCCAGAAGTACTAGTCATAGACATTCCAAAGTTAGGATGGCCGGTACATCACAGGAAAACTGTGGAACTGTGGCTCAGATAGTAAATCCAGAGGTGTCAGCAAAACCCCTAAGAGCACACCATGGCACTCTGAGTCTAGGAGACACAATATCCCACTTCTCAAGAGAATGGTCTCTCTTAACCAGGGATAAATAGATGAAAGGAGCTAAGGGCTCCGTCCCATCCCTTCTTAATCCAATCACCCATTTTGAAAAATCCTATCAAATACAAGCTCTCAAAAGATCTCACATCTTTTGGATATAAAAACGTACAATTGATTCCCTCAGACTAAAGGTTCTTAAGTGTATACTTTGAATTCGTCTTTGTCCAGAAAGGCAGAGGAGGGATCAGAGCTGTCCTGGGTTTCAAGTCTTCAGTCTTAACTAACCCAAAAAATTTAGTGTCAACAAACTTGCTTTTCTCTACTAAAGTCTTTTTTTCCTGATTATTAATATTTTAATACCAGTTTTAGTATGGGTTCTTGAGGGGGCAGTGCTATTAATCTCCTTTAATATTGAGTATTGATAATTTATTTCTGCACATGGTTTTGTTTTTATGCAATGTTTGTTTCATGACAGAATCCTACCTCCAAGCTATTACAGTTTTTGAGAAAATCAGAGCAGTGGATAACAAATAGGCAGATAAAATTTACTTTGTTTACAAAATAGTCTTTGTGACAAACATTAGCTTTTGTAAAATCTAAGTCACAGAGCAAGACTTAAATTTTATCTGCCTATTTGTTATCCACTGCTCTGATTTTCTCAAAAACTGTAATAGTTTGGAGGGGCACAATTTTCTAGAATCTGAGCGAGTTTGTACCTATCATATTATATTTTCATAGGCTATTTGTCAAGGTTCTTCCCCCACTCTGAACTCTAGGGTACAGATGTGGGGACCTGCATGAAAAACCTCCTAAGCTTATCTTTACCAGCTTAGGTCAAAACTTCCTCAAGGTACAAAATATTCCACCCTTTTGTCCTTGGATTGGCCGCTACCACCACCAAACAAATACTGGTTACTGGGGAAGAGCTGTTTGGACACGTCTTTCCCCCCAAAATACTTCCCAAAACCTTGCACCCCACTTCCTGGACAAGGTTTGGTAAAAAGCCTCACCAATTTGCTTAGGTGACTACAGACCCAGACCCTTGGATCTTAAGAACGATGAACAATCCTCCCAACACTTGCACCCCCCCCTTTCCAGGGAAATGTTGGATAAAAAGCCTCACCAATTTGCATAGGTGACCACAGACCCAAACCCTTGGATCTGAGAACAATGAAAAAGCATTCAGTTTTCTTACAAAAAGACTTTTAATAGAAATAGAAGTAAATAGAAATAAAAAAAAATCCCCCCTGTAAAGTCAGGATGGTAGATACCCTACAGGGTAATTAGATTCAAAACATAGAGAACCCCTCTAGGCAAAAACCTTAAGTTACAAAAAAGATACACAGACAGAAATAGTTATTCTATTCAGCACAATTCTTTTCTCAGCCATTTAAAGAAATCATAATCTAACACGTACCTAGCTAGATTACTTACTGAAAGTTCTAAGGCTTCATTCCTGGTCTATCCTCGGCAAAGACAAAATATAGACAGACACACATACCCTTTGTTTCTCTCCCTCCTCCCAGCTTTTGAAAGTATCTTGTCTCCTCATTGGTCATTTTGGTCAGGTGCCAGTGAGGTTACCTTTAGCTTCTTAACCCTTTACAGGTGAGAGGAGATTTCCTCTGGCCAGGAGGGATTTTAAAGGGGTTTACCCTTCCCTTTATATTTATGACACTATTTTATATCAGTATCTGTCAATTCATTAAAATACAAACATTCTGTGGAACCACACAATTCTGCCTGCCAGAAACCTGCCTGGTCATCTGACAGCTTGCCCACCTGGCTCTTAGTCAGCATGTGCTTCCAGGGTCTCAGTTCCTCATTCATTTGCCTGGTGGGTTGATGGTGAGCTCAGTCTGGAAGTCTTGGGAGTCCCAGGACCCTAAGACTCTTTGCAAATGGGAGCCTATAGTCTAGGGCTCTTGGCAGAAGTGGATGGGAAACTGTGTAATTCTATTTCATGGAGAATCTCAGAAGTTTTGATTTCCATTCCATATTGGAACAGAACCAGATTTTGACATCTGTCTTCTACAAATCAGACTTACCATTCTCCACCTAGTTCTGTTGGCTACCTTTCAATCCTTTCATATACAAGCTAATGTTAATGATAGCTATCATGGTTATGGTACAGAATACAGTATAGTCACCGCCACCAAAATAAAAGCTCTTTAATTTTCTGTTTGCTTCAATTTCTGTGGAAAATTTCCCCTAAGTTCAGGAATCCTATGTTGATGCTTACAGAATGTCAAAAGTGCATATTAACAAGCTTTTACTATGTTTTCAATATATATCAAAGATACTTATAGTATACTATTAACTGCCACATAATAGTGAAGCTTTTCTTATTTTCAGAGTGCTCTCTTTTACACCCAAAAGAAGTGTGCTGGAGCAGGATGTAGACAGCCGGCAGAGTGTGCCGGAACAGGACGTGGCCAGTCCACATAGCTTATTAATGGGAGAAAATTTCACAGACATTTGCAATAGCTCTCAAATGATTTTGGAAAATAATCAGTGTGGTAAGTATTTCTACCATTTTTTGGTAAATTGTGAAAACTCGAAAAACAAATTTCCATGAAAAGATAAAATATAGGTGAAGGTTGAATCTTTAAATTATGGCATACTGAAAAATGTATGCAATATATAAACATCTTCATTTCCAGTTTAAACTGCTTTTTACCAAAAAAAAATCCCAGGTTTTAAAAAAAAGTATCATTTGTGTTTTTCCGATTTTTTTCACTGTACTTTTGTATCATTCAAATATATAAAAATAACTTGTTTTATTAGGAAAATACAATACATTTCATGAGATACACGTATTATGTGATACATTGGTCTGTGTAAAAAGAAAAGGAGTACTTGTGGCACCTTAGAGACTAACCAGTTTATTTGAGCATAAGCTTTCGTGAGCTACAGCTCATGTTGAAGTAAGGCTATGTATTAGTCTAGAAGATACACACAATAAACAAAGAGGTATGCACGCAAGCTCTGACGTAGGTGCTCATCTGAACGTACTGATGAATCTCATGCCCACCATGTACACATTTCAAGCTGGTAGCAGATAATGGTTTAAAGATCTGGCACACTGAAATGAAAAGAAAATGAAAATCTGTATCAGAATACATTTCAGAACACAAGGCAATATCTGAAAGTTTAAAAAAAAAGGAAAAAACGAGAAAAGGATGAAGCAGAGTGTATGTGCTGCAAATGGTGTGGCCCAATTATTAAATGTAAATATTTATAGGCTAATGGTTCTAAGTCTACAACAGTAAACTCTTTATTCAAATGCAAAGTTTTATTTGGAGATCAGAGATATATTGTTCTTTTAAACTCAGAGGTGGCTTTGTGTTTTGAGTTCTGTTTTAGTTCAGCAGAAAACCACATTTAATTCCATTAATCAAAGTATTAATCTACTGACTACTTTTTCCCCATCCTTTCATCCACCAAAATAATTCCCGATATTTGCCCAGAAAAATTAAGTTTTTTCCCACCAATCTTCACCAGTTTTTGTTGTTGTAGTAATAAACCAATAAATTCAGAGGAAAAAATAAATAAAATAAAATCTGAAAACAAAGGTCCCTAGCAATGTTAGTATTCTGAACTGCTGCAGTGAAGCAGTAGATACAGTAGATATACTGTAGATTACTTGGTAATGTACACTAATATGGGATTCTTCCAATTCTGCTGCACAGCTGCTCTCCTCATTCAATATTAATATGTAGTACCTTCCAACTGTGGATTTCAAAGGCATTCCAATGTTACTGGAGGCTCCAGGACAAAGTCCTGCCCTTCAGCTCAGGCCACCAGATTTTTGCCTCCTGTGGCAGAACAAGTTGATGGTTCCATTTCTCCTGATCATTTTGGTTTATAACTTTAATTTTTATTTGTTTTTCTTGCAGTAGAGACTTCATTTTGACTTCTAGCTCCTCTCTCCCTCTCCTGAGGTGAGGCATAGGGTTTTGAATTGGAGAGAGGTATAGGTCCTCAAAACATGCATAAAGCAGCAACTCCATTGTGGGAGGTTAGATCAGGAGCATGAGCATTCTCACAGAGGGGAGAAACCCTCACAGCCTGCTCAAGGATAAGTCTTGCAAACTCTAGAGAGTCCCAAAAAGGCAAAAGCAAGCATCGCCTTAATAAGGTGTCAGTTCATTTTGTTGATTAGCAAGTGGTGTAAATGTCAGTGTTTAAACCCTGACTTCCCACCCCGAGGGAAATGTTTGCTTGAACCTTTTCCCCTCCACAGAAGTTCTTTCATAGTGTTCTGTATTGGTCTTACTGACCCTCTCCCATCTGATAGCATGTCTGGGCATGCTAAGAAGCCTGTTACTCCTGTGAGGATTTGCATCAGGTTTGTTGATCAATATATGCAGGTTAACATACATATACATGTAATAATTAGGGCTGTCGATTGCAGTTAACGCATGTGATTAACTCAAAAAATTAATCGTGATTGCAAAAATTAATCACAATTAATCATACTTATAACAATAGAATGCCAATTGAAATTTATTAAATATTTTGCATGTTTTTCTACATTTTCAATGTTGATTTCAGTTACAATGCAGAACACAAAGTTCATAGTGCTCACTTTATATTATTATTTTTGGTTACAAATATATGCACTGTTAAAATGATAAATAAAAGAAATAGTATTTTTCAGTTCACTTCATACAAGTACAGAGAGCCTCCGCTGGCTCATTACAGAAGCAGCTTTGCCTCTCCCGAAATTGACACCACCTCATCTACTGTTGGGAGTGGACTACATCCACCCTGATAGAATTGGCCCTGTCAACACTGGTTCTCCACTTGTGAGGTAACTCCCTTCTCTTCTTGTGTCAGTGTATTTATGTCAGCATCTGTAACTTTCACTTCATGCATCTAAAGAAGTGAGGTTTTTACCCACGAAAGCTTTTGCTCAAATAAATCTATTAGTCTTTAAGGTGCCACCGGACTCCTTGTTTTTGTGGATACAGTCTAACACAGCTACCCCCAATACATGACATTAAATGATATTCTACACCACTGGTGGGCAACCTGCAGCACGCGGCCCATTAGGGTAATCTGCTGGTGGGCCGTGAGATTGTTTGTTTACATTGACCATCCAGAGGCACGGCTGCCCTCAGCTCCCAGTGCACGTGGTTCGTTTTTCACAGCGAATGGGAGCTGCAGGAAGCAGCACAGGCATAGCATTTATTCCCCAAGTTTAAATCAATTTAAACATCAGAGCCAGTCTTTGGGAGTTTTAGCAGTCTTGTGGGCAGAGAAGACTGCTATATCTCCTATAGCAATATCTGTTAGGCTGTCCTGTGGCCAATGGTGTGGAAATTCACCAAATTCTACAAATTGATCATCCAGTCTTCAACCAGTGATGATTGTGGCAGAAATTTTCTCTACACCATAATTAGGGCTGTTAAGCGATTAAAAAAATTAATCGCAATAAATCGCGCTGTTAAACAACAATAGAATACCATTTATTTTAAATATTTTTGGATGTTTACTGCATTTTCAATTACAACACAGAATACAAAGTGTACAGTGCTCACTTTATATTTATTTTTGATTACAAATATTTGCACTGTAAAAAAAATTGTGTTTTTCAATTCACCTCATACAAGTACTGTCGTGCAATCTCTTTTATCATAAAAGTGGAACTTACAAATGTAGAATTATGTACAAAAAACGTGCATTCAAAAACAAAACAATGTAAAACTTTAGCGCCTACAAGTCCACTCAGTCCTACTTCTTGTTCAGTCAATCACTCAGACATACAAGGTTGGTTACAATTTGCAGGAGATAGTGCTGCCTGCTTCTTGTTTACAGTGTCACCTGAAAGTGAGAACAGGCATTCACATGGCACTTTTGTAGCCAGCATTGCAAGATATTTACATGCGAGATATGCTAAACATTCGTATGCCCCATCTGACATGTAAATATCTTGCAACGCTGGCTACAAAAGTGCCATGTGAACGCCTGTTCTCCCTTTCAGGTGACATAGTAAATAAGAAGCAGGCAGCATTAGCTCCCATCAGTGTAAACAAACTTGTTTGTCTTAGCAATTGGCAGGATAAGAAGTAGGACTGAGTGGACTTGTAGGCTCTAAAGATTTACGCTGTTTTGTTTTTGAGTGCAGTTACACTTGCACAATAAAGAGAGTGCACTTCAATACTTGTATGAGGTGACATGAAAAATACTATTTCTTTTGTTTATCATTTTTACAGTGCATATATTTGTAATCAAAAAATAATATAAAGTGAGCACTGTGAACTTTGTATTCTGTGTTGTAATTGAAATCAATATTAAAAATGTAGAAAAACATCCAAAATATTTAATAAATTTCTGTTGATATTCTATTGTTATAAGTGCGATTAATTTTTTTAGTTAATTGCGTGAGTTAACTGCGATTTAATTGACAGCCCTAACCATAATGCCTTACTAAGGTGAAGATGAGCGTATTTATTTTCCTAATATTTGGATATCCAGAGTGAAAAGGATGCTGCTGCTTCTCACTCTGGATGCGCGCGGTTGTGGAAATCCCATCATAACAGATCTGTGGACCTTAGTATAATGAATAATAGGAAATTTATCCAAGTTTACCTGATAATTACCTTTCTTTGAATAATAGGGCCACAAATGTGGCCTACCCTGGAAATAAGGGGACAGTGTGGAATCAGCTAGAGATAGAAATTGACGTGCAAAGTACATAGAATCATAGACTTTAAGGTCAGAAGGGACCATTATGATTGTCTAGTCTGACCTCCTGCACAACGCAGGCCATAGAGTCTTACCCACCCACTCCTGTAACAAACCCCTTACCTATGTCTGAGCTATTGAAGTCCTCAAATTGTGGTTTAAAGACTTCAAGGTGCAGAGAATCCTCCAGCAAGTGACCTATGCCCCACGCTGCAGAGGAAGTTTATTTTGTTAAGGAAAATTCTTCCCATCCTCTGTAGTTGGAGAAATTGTGCTAACTGTAGTTCGAAAAATGTCAACTATCACTGAGTTAGAAATGTCGGATGAAATTATCCTGTGTATGGAAGTTGTCTCAACTGGCATGTACTTCAGGGATCAGAATATTCTCCTGCAGCCAATTACTTGGTTCTGCTTCCAAAATGCAACCACGCTGAAGTATCCATCATAAGTATTCTTTATTACTAAAAGGAAGGAAATTTTCAGAGAAGGTTGGGTACATTTTCCTCTTCTGTTTATATTAGTAGCACTATGAATTTGTTCTGTGCTGTTTTACAAGCCATGTGTGACCTCTTTTCAAATTACTAAATCCCGTAATTTGAAGAGTTAAATTCAGTACAGGGCTGTGTACTGTTCTAGATTGTTTTAATATCTTTATGGCTGCATGGTGCATTTTTCTTCTTTCATAGCCTTTTGTCCAATAGTGCTGGGTCTGATTTTGGTACCTTTTAATGCAAAATACAATGGTTTCCTTTTTAATTAGTGATTCGTCGTAGTTTGCATGTAAATGGATTTAAAAACATCCCAAAGTAGTAATAACCAGTCTGAAAGAAAATAAATATTTGATAATCCTAACTTGGATACCATTAAATTATCTCTTCTTCACCTTGGAACAGACTTCAATGATGAAATTTACACGATATAGATAACTTTTGGTGGAGTAAATTAATACTATATGCTGAATAAAATATATTGTTTTTAATTTAGATGCTATATCTGAACTTAAAGCAGAAGAATCTACACCGCATCATCGCAAATGGTACTGGAATTTAAATTTATATTAATGCAAACTTTTTGTAGTGAGAAAATGTGTTATCTGCTTCATCTTTCAGTTTTTAATGTGAACTTAGTGCTCCTGAAAGGTGTGAGATTTAACAACCCTGATTATTGAAATCTTCAATTTACCCACACAACAGGTACAATACAGTGGTAGTTCTAGTTACTCCTCTCTGCTTTCACCAATATGCCACAACCCTGAACTACTAAGGGTGTAAGTTTACCATGTTCTCCTTGCCCATTCAGGTTTTGATTTATGTTCTGAGACTGCCAGTAAGGATGCCAGTTATGTGGTGATATTTGTCATGTAATGTCTCCACACTAGGAAGTGGATTGAAACAAACATTCATTTCACATCAGTCAGCAAACAGTCATAAGATAGTATCAGCTTTGGTCACAGCGAGCCTGGGCTGGATTTGAATCGTCAACCTGGATATTAAAGACTTTCTCCCATCAGAAATCCTCTGAGCTGTCAACCCAGTCCTTCCCCACTCATTATTTGTTTCTAATTAGATGAATTTGTTTATTTTCCCTAAAAAGATTCTTTCAGAAACATAACTGAAATTTTTTTCAACACTATAAATGAGCATAGCAATTTAGAGTCCATAGAATAAGACCCCTTTCCTTGAATATATACAATATAATTACTGTAATCTTGTGCCAAAGCTGGTTGGATGCAGAAGAAAGATTTTAAAATTCTGATACTTTGGCCAGGTGAGAGAGGCAAAGAGGAGGTCCTTTTTTTCTGTGATTGCATAGACAAAACTCGGACATCAAAAAATATTCACATTGTGGATAGTCTAGTTCATTCAAATTTTGCTGCTGGTTTGTGTACCTCTCATTATGAGATAATTATGTGATGCTTTGTGGAAAAGATTGATCAGGTATAGTTTGAGCTGTGTACTTTCATGCAGACAGAGCAAGATCCTGGGGGCATGAATTCTAAATCCTTTGTCAGTTTGAGTCAAAGTCGCTCTTCGAGATACTGTAGCTGCTGAGAAAAGCTTGTGCCAATCTGTGCCTTGGACCCTTATTCTTCCTGACCGTTGAAAGCCAGCAAGTATAATTGATCATGAGGTGTTTTTGACTGGTTTGCAGACTTCGGTGAGAGTTGATGGGTTTCTCCTTCAGTGGCTTCTTTTTCTCTCAGAAACATCTTAGTGGTTAGTTGGGGAAAATAGCTGCTCTTCTGTACAAACTCTGGAGTGTCATATTGCAGGGTGGTATTGTCATTCTTAGTCAGCGTGATGTGACGTTATTGGTGAAAGTCAGTGATAAGAAATGGAAGGATAACATTTTCAGACCACACCAAACTTTGTCTCACTCTGGTCTAACTCTGACATTGCAGTTAAGGGCCTTTGCCTATGTCTAGTGGAGATTGGGCAGTGGATGACAGGTAGCTGGCTGAAGCTCAATCCATACATGACCGAAATGATCATAGAACCGTAGAAAATTAAGGGCGGGGAGGGGACCTCAGTAGGTCATCTAGTCCAGCTCTCCGTGCCTTGGGAGGACCAAGTTTACTTAGGCCATCCCTGATAGGCATTTGCCAACCTGTTGTTAAAAGCCCCCAATGACGGGGATTCCAAAACCTCCCTTGGAAGCCTATTCCAGTACTTAACTATAGTTATAGTTAGAAAGTTTTTCCAAATATCTAATCTCTGTTCATTGCTGCAGATTAAGCCTGTTATCGCTTGTCCTACCTTTGGTGGACATAGAACATTTGATCATCAGCCTGTTTTATAACATCTCTTAACATATATGAAGACTGTTATCAAGTCCCCCACAGTCGTCTTTTCTCAAGACTAAACATACCCAGTATTTTTAACCTTTCCTCATAGGTAAGGTTTTTTTAAACCTTGTATCATTTTTGTTGGTGTCCTCTGAACTCTCTCCATTTTATCCTTAGTGTGGTGCCCAGAATTGGACACAGTACTGAAGCTGAGGCCACTGCTGAGTACAGCGGAACAGTTACCTTCCAGATCTTGCATATGTCATTACTTTTATTATGTCCTAAAATGATATTAACCTTTTTCATAATTGCATCACATTGTTGGCTCATACTGAATTTGTGATCCACTAAAACCTGCAAATCCTTTTCAGCAGTACTACCACCTAGCCAGTTATTCCCCATTTTGTAGTTTTAATATGGAGCTATACATATCTCATAGAACTGGAAGGGACCTTTCAAGGTCATCAAGTCCAGTCCCCTGCCTTCACAGCAGGACCAAGTACCGTCCCTTATTTTTGCCCTAGATCCATAAATGGCCCTCTCAAAGATTGAGCTCGCAACCCTGGGTTTAGCAGGCCAATGCTCAAACCACTGAGCTATCCCTTGCCCCAGTTGTGCATTTGATATTTTTCTTCCTAAGTGTACTTATCTTGATTGAATATCATTTCAGACCAATTCTTCAATTTGTCAAGGTCACTTTGAATTCTAATTCTGTCATCCAGAGTGCTTGCAATCCCTCCCAGTTTGGTGTGATCTGCATATTTTATAAATATACTCTCCACTCCATTATCAAAGACATTAATGAAAATATTGAATAGTACTGGAGCCAGAGCTGACCCCTGCAGGGTCCCACTGCATGTGCCCTTCCAGTTTGACAGCAAACCATTTATAACTACTCTTTGAGTACTTGTGGCACCTTAGAGACAAACAATTTTATTTGAGCATAAGCTTTCGTGAGCTACAGCTCACTTCATCGGATGCATTCAGTGGAAAATACAGTGGGGAGATTTATATACATAGAGAACATGAAACAATGGGTGTTACCAATTTCATGTTTTCTATGTATATAAATCTCCCCACTGTATTTTCCACTGAATGCATCCGATGAAGTGAGCTGTAGCTCACGAAAGCTTATGCTCAAATAAATTTGTTAGTTTCTAAGGTGCCACAAGTACTCCTTTTCTTTTTGCAAATACAGACTAACATGGCTGCTACTCTGAAACCTACTCTTTGAGTATGGCCTTTCAACTAGTTTTGCACCTACTTTTATAGTAATTTCATCTAGACCACATTTTTCCAGTTTGCTTATGAGAATGTCATGTGACACTGTCAAAAGCCTTACTAAAATTAAGATCTGTCATATCGTCTGCTTTCCCTCTATCCACTAGACCAGTAACACTGTCAAAGAAGGAAATTAGATTGGTTTGGCATGATTTGTTCTTGACGCATCCATGCTAGCTACTAAGGATTACACTATTATCCTTAGGTGCTTACAAATTATTTGCTTAATAATTTGTTCCAATATCTTCCCAGGTATTGAAGTTAGGCTGACTGGTCTATATTTCCCTGGGTTCTCTTGCTCCCCTTTTAAAAGATTCAGTGGAAAATGCATCCGATGAAGTGAGCTGTAGCTCACGAAAGCTTATGCTCAAATGAATTTGTTAGTCTCTAATGTGCCACAAGTACTCCTTTTCTTTTTGCGAATACAGACTAACACAGCTGCTACTCTGAAACCTTTTAAAAGATAGGTACTATGTTTGCCCTTCTCCAGTCTTCTGGGACCTCACCCATTGTCCACGAGTTCTCACAGATAATCACTAATGATTCTGAGATTGCTTCAGCTATTTTTTTTATGTATCATAGGGTATATTTCATCAGGCCCTGATGATTTGAGTACATCTAACTTATCAAAATATACTTTAACCTATTAATAATGATTGTATTAAATATCTGGTCACAATTAACCTTTTTAGTGGACACTGAAGCAAAATAGACATTAAACATCTCAACCTTGTTTAAGTTAATTATTAGCTCTCCTTCCACACTAGGTAGACAGACATACAGTTTCCTTCGTCTTTTTGTTGATCATAACGTATTCATAGAACTTTTTCTTGTTGCCTTTTATGTTCCTTGCTACGTGGGACTCATTTTATGCCTTAATTTTTCTGATTTTGTCCCTACATGCTTCTGCTATTCTTTTGTACTCCTCCTTAACAGTTTGTCAGTGTTTCCACTTTTTGTAGGATTCCTATCTGATTTTTAGGTCATTAAAGAGCTCCTGATGGAGCCATACTGGCCTTTTACTATTCTTCCAACTTTTCCTTTGCGTCGGGATAGTTGGCTGTTACACCTTTAATATTGTCTCTTTGAGAAACTGCCAGCTCTCCGTTATCCCTTAAATTTTTTTTCCCCATGTAATGTTACCTACCAGTTCTCTGAATTTGTTAATGTCTGCTCTTTTGAAGTTCATTGTTCTTATTCTGCTGCTCTCACTCCTTCCTTTCCTTAGAATCATTAGGTCTATTATTTCATCATAACTTTCACCCAGATTGCCTTCAACCTTCAGATTTGCAACCAGTTCCTCCCTGTTAGTTAGAATCAAGTCTAAAATGGCTGTCCCACTCATTACTTCCCCCACCTTCTGAAACAAAAAGTTCTCCCCAGTACATTCCAAGAACTTGTTGGACATTTTGTGTTTTGCCGTAGTACATTTCCAACAGATGTCTGGTTAGTTAAAATCCTCCATTACTACCAGGTCTTGTGTTTTGGATATTTGTTATAGAAGTGCCTCATCTATCTCTTCCTGATTTGATTTTTCAATAAATCAAATAAATAAATAGTAGGACCCCTGCCCTGATTCCAGCCCTGTTTTTTTCCCTTTTACCTTCACCCAGAGACTTTCAACTGGTCTGCCTCTCACCATCTTCTGGGCCTCAGAACAAGTGTATATATTCTTGATGTGTACTGCAAAACCACCTCCCTTTTTACCCTGCATATCTTTTCTGAACCAGCATATACCTCTCTATACAAATATTCCAAGTCATGAGATTTATCCCACCAAGTCTCAAAGATACCAATTTAAATAATAATTTAGCGTATGTACTAAAATACTTCCAGTTCTTCCTGTTTGTTCTCCATACTCCCCTCATTTATGTATAGACATCTAAGATGTTGAACAGGTTTTCCCCACTGTTATCCCTCTTGTTGCTCCTGTGTCCCATTGTAATTTTCATTTCCCCCCCCCCCCCCCAACATTTACCCCTATGTTATCATCACCTTTTTTATGCCTACTTGTGGGCTTTTGTCACCTTCCCTTTTTGAACCTAATTTAAAGTCTTCCTCACCAGGTTGGTAAGGTGGTGTATGGAGCTGCCTTTCTCCTTGTTGGTTAAGTGGGATTATCTTTTCCTAGCAGTCTTCCTTCCCAGAGAAGCATCCCATAGTTGAGGAAGCCAAAGCGTTCACATCAACATCATCTGCAGAGCCATGCATTCATCTTCAGGCTGTGTTTATCCTGCCTGGGCCCTTATCCTCAGCCAGGAGGATGACCAGAAACACCACCTGCACCCCTGATTCCTTCCCCTTCACACCCAAAGCCCTGTTGTCAGTACTGGCCTGCTCGGGTTGGACCTGGCAGTTTCGTTACTGCCCACATGGATGAGCAGCATGGGGTAGCAGTCAGGGACAGATGAGCATCAACAGTCTTTGACAATAGGTTGGGAGAAGCAGCCTGAGGAGATTATAGACAGTCCCACTGATTCATAGGGTTTGTCTGTCATTCATTACCCAGGTTCACAACTTTGGGGTAGTTTTGAATCAGTGGCTCTTGTTAGATAAGCACTTTACAACAGCGATCGGGAATATGCATTTTCCATCTGTTCCTGGCGAAGAAGTTATATGACCTTGCCTTTCAGATGTGGACTCTGCTGGTGTGTGTTCATGCCTTTGTTACCTTAAAATTAGATTATTGCAGTACACTCTACACCGTAAATTCATTTGGATACTGAAGGTGATGCAGAATATAGCAGCCTACCCAGTAAAAGGTGTACCTCACTGGGAGTGCATGACCACACTGCTCCCTGATCTGCACTGGCTGCCTTTTCTCTTCTTGGAGGGGTTTAAGGTTTTTACCTACAAAGCTCTAAATGTTCTGGGACCAGCCTACATGAAATATTGACTCCCCGCACCTGTCACATGATGGTGAGATCAGCAGAGGTGCATGATCTTGACTGTCCTCCTTCGCTATAATGGGAGGAGTGGGGTGGTTGGTAAGGCATTCTTTCTTGAAATCACTTTGACTTTGCAACTTGCTGCTTCACTCTAAGTACAAAAAAGCCTGCCTCTGCATCACACTGAAAAAGACTTTATTTGCTAGGGCACATTTTTCAAGTCTCTGTGCACGTAGATCCCACTCTTGGTGTGCATATGCATTCTGCACAAGAGTCTGGAAGGTTTTCTTCAGCAGTGACCACTAGGGGACATGCACCTGCATTTCCACTCCTGAGGGCATAAAGGGTGGAGCAACCCTGTCCATTCCCCAGTTCCTTCTGACTGCCCTTTGGCAGAGAGGTGGAACAACTGAATGTCCCACCTACATCTCTAACTGAGTTTAAGATAATTGCTATAAATACTTAGTAGTGTTTAGTTTTTTCAGTGTTAATGGGCCATTCTACCTTAAATGGTCCCTTACAATATATGCTAACTACTTGCGCTAAATAATCTGTTCTACCTTGCATTTTGCTGTGACACTGGGATCGTGGGCTCTCTCTACTCTGGAGTCCTCTTCCTTCAATTGATACCACAGATTCAAGCTAGCCCTCAAAACTCAGTAAGGCTCTGTCTTTGGCTATTAGGCCACATGACATTTGTTAACTTACATGATGCTATTTGCAAGATTCAGACTAAGTCCCCTACAGTCATGGATCAAATCAGTATATCACCCAAGCATTCACTGCATGGGGAAAACAGGTAAGAATCCCTTAGGAGATAGTTTTGTCTCTTCATTAATGGCTAAACTCCAGCAATGTATGTCAGGGAATTCCATTTAATAATCAGATGTCTGCCAAGACAGCAATTACCAACACCTGAAAGAAGGTTTGGGGAGCTCACTTAGCTTATTTTCAGTCTGATGGTACTTGAGCAATAATAAATTCCCAGAGTATTATGGAAGGTGAGGCAGGACGAGGCTCAAATTATCCTTGTAATGCTACTGTGGCCGTCAGTTGTGTTTCTTGTGTCTACTACTGCTATTGAGAAGACAGTCGATAACACTCCCTTTGTGGAAAGACATTATCTCTCAGAATGATGGCCTAGTACTTCATTCAGACTCAGCTTCTCTTCACGTAACGGCATGGAGGATACCTGGATGACTTCCCAGAGCGTGAGAGTCCAGAGCAGAAGACCCTCCACACAGAAGAATTTTCTATTTTGGCGAAAGCAAGGGTCTGTGAGCCAGTTAATTTTTCCATCCTGTTAATTTTTGATTATTTATTAACTTTGACAATCAGGATTATCTTTGGGTTCCATTACAATGCACTTGGCAGCAGTCTCAGCTTGTCATCCACCAATAGCAGGTTCTTCAATTTTTTTTCACATCAAATAGTTGCAAGATTTCTAAAGGGTTTGAATCAGATATTTCCTCCAGTTTGGATGATTTCTCCTCCTTGGGCTTTAAATCTGCTTCTTTAGTTGTTAATGGTTTCCCTCCCCCCCAACTTTTATCTTCTATGCATCATTTATCGATCAGGGCATTCCTAGTAGGAATTATGTAAGTTCTGAAAGTGAAATTCAAGCTCTCATGTCAAATTCTTCATGCAGACAGAGTAGTGTTAAGACCCTGGATGCCAGGACAGTCCTTTTGTATTATGTAAGTAGAATAAGATCTTTTTGATGATCATCCACAGGTGGCCTGTGGTAGCAAGACCAAAGGGAGACTGATCTCAACTCAGAGATTGTCCAAACGGATCGTTGACTATATCAGGACATTGTGTCAGTTTAATTAACTAGATCTTCCAGTGCAAACAACCAGAATCTTGTAGCCTTCAGCAGCATGTTTCAGTAATGGAATTCTGTAAAACAGCAGTGTGTTCTTTGGTCCATACATTTGCCAAACATTACTCACAGGTGGTAGCATCAAGAGTAATTGCCCAGGTTGACAGGGTGGTTCTCAGTCCTTATTCAGAAGATCTCTAAGCTTCCACTTCCAGATAGATAAAGCTGTGGCTAATCACTGTGAGTGGGAGCCATATGCACAGAGACTCAGAAGAAAGGACAGTTGGTTACCTTATACTAACTGTGTTTCTTCAAGATTTTCTGTGCATGTGGATCCCACAAATGACCCTCCATTCCCACACCTAAGAGTCTTCCCATCTGGGTAGTGGGTGGGGTCATTCTGCCCTTTTTGTCCTTGGGAGATGAAATCTGGGGGCATGCATGGCACATGCACGGTCCCTAATAGACACTGCTAGATAAAAGTTTCTGGTCTCCTGTGCAAAGGGTGCACAGTTGGATCCACAGGCACAGAACATCTTGGAGAATCAGTTTTACTATAAGTAAAGTAACCATCTTTTGCTGGAGGAGAAAGTTTGAAATGGGGTTTTGAGTAAAGTGGCAGGGTATATTTAATTGTTATACTTATTAGGTGGTATGTTAACCTTTCTTTCTATTCTTTTATTATGATGGGTGATATTCCTATTGATCATGAGTTCAGTTATTGTTAGTATGCCTAGAACTTTTGTATGTGTTCATATTTTAAATTTAAATAAGTTCAATTTAACTAGTCTTTTTAAAATTTTAGTTTCTATCCAGAAATAAAGTGGTTTCAAAAGGAAGATATTGTTACCATGAAGATAAAAATAAGAAATATACGTGACTATAAATGTGAATTTTTTGGAGATAAGGTTGTTTTCAGGTAGGTTCAAAATATGTTATACATAGAAAAATAAAATGTCTTACCAGCTTCCATTTCATTTGCCAAAAAAAGCTAACAATTTTGTTTAAACAAATACAGTGCTTTTTCAGGAGACAAATTTTATGTGGCTGACATGGAGTTGCATGCAAACATACTTAAAGGAAAGTCTGTTTGTGTGATTAAGAATGAAGAACCTGTTCTTATCCTTGCAAAAGACAAGAAGGAATTTTGGTGCCGTCTACTAAAGCATAAGGTGAATTATAAATATCAATTAAAATATGTATTTATTCTTAAAGTATTAACATTATGTATTGAAATATATATAGTTAGCCATTGTATTTCTGTTAACAGAATCCTAATGTGTCTTTTGATTTTGAACACTGGGAAGATTTTGAAGATAAAAGCCCCTTTCCTGTTGGTAAGACATTAACAAATATCGGTGTTAACATAAATTTGTTATCAAACTATTAAGTCATTGATGTTGTCTAATTTAAGTTTACATACTGCTATTTACCTGAGAATAGGTAGTTCTCACTGCTAGAAATGTTAGTGTTTATCAAAAACCTTTTGCTAACAGAAGATTTTTTTTTTGCCTGTATATCGTTAATTTTGGTCATGTACATTGCAGTTTAGATAATGTTTTTAGAGTAACTTTTTAAAAGATCATTCAGTACTCATTTGTTCCTGCTCATATTGCTCAAGCAATCTGGACTAGTAGGATTCTGTTGTATAGATACTGATCTCAAAGACCTAAAGAGTTAAACTCTCTCACTATCCAACATTAAGCAGTGATAGATAGGTTTGAAGTTTTTTTTCAAAGACCTTTGATATACTTGGTTACTTGGCAAATACCCAAAAGCATTTATTCAGGTTGAAAATTTATTGATTAAGCTCAAGAAAATGAGGAATTAAAACAAGCTTTTATATTGAAACTGTAATTATGCAGAACAAACTTATTCCCTACCAAAAGTCTCTCTCCTTTAGGAGTCAAAATATCAGTCTCTTACTTTAATTTCTTTGAAGAGGAAAGGGTTAATTTCACTCTGTCCTGATGTGTGAAGGACATTTACTTACCCTGTTTTAAACAGGCATACATAAGATCAGGGGTGGGCAAACTTTTTGGCCTGAGGGCCACATCGGTGTTGCGAAACTGTATGGACGGCTGGGTAGGGAAGGTTGTACCTCCCCAAACAGCCTGGCCCCTGCCCCTTCCCACTTCCCGCCCCGCTCAGAACCCCTGATCCATCCAACTCCTCCTGGGACCCCATCCCCTATCCAACTCCCCCTGCACCCTGTCCCCTGACTGTCCCGACCCCTGTCCACAGCCCAACCCCCAGACAGGCCCCCGAGGACTGCCAAGCCTATCCAACCCCCCTGTTCCCCGTCCCCTGACCCCACCCCAAACCTCCACCCCATCCAACCTTCCCCGCTCCCTGTCCCCTGACTGCTCCGACCCCTATCCATACCCCTGTCCCTAACCGCCCCCCAGGACCTCACCCCCTATCCAACCCCTCCTGCTCCTTGTCCCCTGACTGCTCCTACACTATCCACACCGCTGCCCCCTGACAGCTCCCCCAGGACTCCCACGCCTATCCAACCGCCCCCTGCTCCCTGTCCCCTGACTGCCCCCACAACCCCCTGCCCCTTATCCAACCCTCCCCACCCCCTTTCCATGCTGCTCAGAGCAGCAGGAGCTCGCAGCCCCGCCGCCTGGCCAGAGCCAGCCACGCCTCCCATGCTGCCCGGCAGGAATGGCGAGCCAGACTGCTGGTGGCGCGACGGACTGAGGCCGTGCGGGAGGGGCCAGGGGCTAGCCTCCCCGGCTGGGAGCTCAGGGGCCGGGAAGGACAGTCCCATAGGCCGTAGTTTGCCCACTTCTGTTCTAAATCCATAAGAAAGTGGACCCCTCTTTCACTTTATTGCTCAAAGTTCACAGAGCTGGTTAGGAAAACATTCTTTTAAGCTTGTATCACAGCCAAATAATTTAATTCTATTTTCTGTCTCCTGAAGTACAAGTTTAATGGATATTAATTTCACTTTTGATGTATAACATATTCTCTCCCCTGTTAAGCATCTAGATCAAATAGTTATTTACACACAACCTCCCAAAACCAGGTAAGTTCAGGCTCTTTTGAATTGGTTTAGAGAAATGAGTCTTGCTTCTAATCCTGAATGCCGCATCCTTAACAGAGCACCAGTTCCTGCATGCCATTATTTTCTTTCATCAGTTTCTTTTTTCTCCAGTGTGTGCTTTATTTTTAACTACAAGTCCGCAGTACATTTTTTATACTACTTCATCAAAATATATTATAATCTGTTTTTTTTGTTTTACATAATTTACTACAATTTCCCCCTTCATTATTGTAGGTACACAAAAAGCACATCATTCTGCTGCATTGATAACAGAAGAAATGGAAGAATCCTCAGAAGATAGTGGAACAGAGAGTGATGACTAACTAGCCAGCAGATAAATCTCTATCAATCCCTTTTCTTCTCCCAACCCAGAATGATTATTAAAGATTTTTTTTGCAGTCCTTATTCAGATGAGTATTTCCTCTAAACTCTGTGGAACTAATTGCAGAGTTTAAGGGCTGCAGGATCAAGTCTTTAATTTGTTTAGTAAAATAATAATGAACAGAGCCCTTTTATTGTATTAAAATATGTTGTTTGATTTATTTTGGATACTTGAATTTGATATATTTTATACCATACAAGAAGAAAGGTTATGTATGTTCCCCTCGGTGTTTTTTGTTAATTTACTTTAAAATAGCTTTGTCACTTATTGATGGTGTACTGTATAAAAAAAACTATGCTGCCCAGATAGCAAAAATAAAGAAAAGGACTAAACTGGGTATGGGGAGCAAATGGTTGGTTTAGTGGATTGGTAATAAGTTGCAGAACTTCTAGGTCACTGATGCATGTTTAGTCTGTATTAACCATTTAAAACTATTGCCATGTTATGAT
Organism: Natator depressus; assembly: GCF_965152275.1. Taxonomy (NCBI): domain Eukaryota; kingdom Metazoa; phylum Chordata; order Testudines; family Cheloniidae; genus Natator; species Natator depressus. The sequence goes on from NC_134245.1 coordinate 23,516,295, forward strand.
TTTTCACTGGCCTCAGTGAAATGAAGGGCTGATTCCAAGACCAATTCCTAGTGAACTGAGACTGTATGTATGTCACAGAATCAATATCACTTTGGCACCACTGGTACCTTTGCTGACAGTTCTGCATCAAGGTCAGGCTATAAATGGGTCTGGAGACTCAACTAACCTCTCAAACCTCCTTTCAGATTAGAGTTGAGGTATATTGAGGTAATGGGAAAGGTTGCATTGCTGCTGCTCCTGCTTTACTTGTTCTGTGGATGGATGGATGGATGGATAGAGGATTTAGTCTCTTGATGTCAATTTGGTGTTAGATGGTGCTTTTCTTGAGCATTGGTTGAGAGAGAAAAAAGGACCATAAGGAATAAATTAATCTTACAACTGGCCTGTGTGAAAGGGAGAAAGATCTTGCTGCTCAGCATTAAAATCATTACTTACATTTTATTTAGCACCGTTCATCTAAAGATCCCAAATCACCCCATTAACTAGATTTGTGTGTGTGTGTGTGCGCACACAATCACACATTATTATTCTAATATTGAAGGTAGCAGCCATTAAACAGCCCCCAGCAATACAATACAACTATTCAGGACAAAGATTGAACTACAAGGGAATTTTACCTAGGTGGAAAACAATTGTCCAGTTGTGATTTAGCTAGGACACCAAGAGTATACCTTTACTCTTGAACATGCTGCCAGGAATGTGTGGCTGTCTTTACTTCAAGAACCAAGGGAGCTACAGTAGTAATAAATTTACACTAGTAATTATGTAACATACATTTGTAGGGTAAAGTGTAATAGAAGCATAAAGATTAACTATCAGCTTGTTTTGCTTGTCCCAAATATTACTTTGCTCAGTGGAAAACTGCAGTGTAATGTAAGATTGTAATAGCTTAAAGGTACTAAGTTAGATGTATATTTTAAAAGATTAAGACTTGTAACTATTTTGACAGTCTGATATAAAAGGTGGCTTATACAGTTGAGCTCAGATTTGGGTGCAGGGACTTTCAGATTTTTATATGATGTTTTTAAAAAATGTTAATTTACATGTTGTTCAAAAATAGAACTTAATTCCCATCTTGCTGACCATTATTGTAAAGATGGATATGACCTGTCAGATAATCTAGATCAGGGGTGGCCAACCTATGGCTCTGGAGCCACACGTGGCTCTTCAGAGGTTCCTTGCATAGGAGCTGACTCCGAGGTTGGAGCTACAGATGCTAACTTTCCAATGTGCTGTGGGGTGCTCACTGCTCAACCTCCTGCTCTGCCCCAGGTCCTGCCACCACTCGACCCCTTCTCCCAAGGTCCCTGCCCCTTCCCCCGAGCATGCAATGCCCTCATTCCTCCCCACCAGAGCCTCCTGCTCATGGCAAAACAGCTGATTGCAGTGGGCGGGAGGCGTGGGGAGGGACGGGGAGGCGCTGATTGGCAGGGCTGCTGGTGGGTGGGAGGCACTGGGTGGGGGGGGGGGTAGCGGAAGGGGGCTGCTGACATATTACTGTGGCTCTGTGGCAATGTTCATTGGTAAATTATGGCTCCTTCTCAGGCTCAGGTTGGCCACCCCTGATCTAGATAATTCCCTGACAGTGGAAGATTTTTCCCTTCAATATATTTTATAATAGCAGATTGGAAAATATGCTGTAGAGAGCAGTTCTGCACTGGCAGGTAGATCCATTAGGTGATATAACAGGTAGAGTAATGTCTTTTCCGTCTCTAGCTTTTGTTACAATTCAATGATCAGTTCTGTGCTGCTGTAGAAAAGCATGATTTAGTGGTTAAAGCACAGGGCTAGAGTTGATAGGTTTGGGTTCTGTTCCCAACTGTCACATATCTCCTGTGTAACTTTAGACCAGTTGCTTAATCTTTGCCTCCATTTCCTCATCTATGAAATGGGTACATTTTCATGAAGTGGATGTGCTTACCTACCTCACAGGTGTGTAGGGAGCATAAATTAATCTTTGTAAAGTTTTATTGAATTGTTCACATGCAAGATGCTACTCAATTTAAATACTTTGTTCAATTTTATGAATCCTACAAATATCATTAACATAATTCATATATAGTTATAAAGAGAAGGAGCTGACTGGATTGTATGTAAAAGTTTTGAAAACTCATTTTTAATATATTTTTTCTCAGCCACTCTAATTACTAACTAGTTTTCATTTAAAGGATGGTAAATAACCATTCAGCATTCCTCCTTTAATTCTGTTTACCCTATGAAGAATTAAATACATATGCAAAGTAGATCCTAAGGAATGTTGCATGAATTTGTCTTTCTAAGGAATGTAATTTGTGGAAGGCTAAACAAGTAAATTACTCTTTTAAGTAGTTAAACTTTGTGCTCAAACCAGCTTTTAAAGATGTGAAACTGGTGGAATGTCCTATGGTTCCTCTGGATTGAAATTACCTATAGAGAGACTTTTTTGTAGTACTAACATACAAGAATGCAAGTTACCTTTTATTTCTCTGGAACAGCAGTTAATTAACTACCCAGTGTCACAGTTGTGCTAATGAAATTGATAGTCACAATGCTGATGCACAAAAAATAAGATGAACAAAGATGATAATTTATGCTCTGTTAAAAATTAGGAGGAAAATCATTGCTTTCCAAAAAAAAGTTGATCTGTAGGGAAAGATTTTATTTTCAGCATTCTAAGAGGAAATTGTAGTCGTAAAGTAGCTGATGTGTTTTTTACATGTATTATAAGTGTAATTGAGATTTTTGTTTTGAAATACCAATAAAAATGCTAAGATGCTTGCATAAAAACCTATATTTTCCTTAGAATAGACGTTTTTAGTGTAGTTTTATTTTTATAGAGCCCAATATATGCCACACTTCTTACAGACCAAAAAAAAAGACAGTCCCTCCCCTGAAGAGGTTATAATCTAAATAAATGTATAACATAATAAGGGAAGACAAAGGGCATGCCTATGCTGCCTGCTGTTTGGAGAATGAGAGCATGAATAGCAGTGCACATCAAAGTGCTGCCCTGTAGTAACTTCTCTGTGTGGAGGCTGCAGGCATGAATTAAAAGGTTCCTAGTTCACATTGATGTAATCCTGTTTGAACAGCATGATGGACAGGGAGAGTGCAGCAGCATCAGGAAAACTGATAGATGTCACTGGGATCTTGGAGCTACAAAAGTCATCTTGCTGTAGCTCCTGCTACTGAGGATCTGGGATTCTTCTGAGGGTCTGGGATTGCTCCTAAGAGATTGTTGCCTTTCCATCTTCAGCCGACCTGGCTGACGATAGGTGCTTGGGAGTGGTCTCTGCTTGGAGCAAGGAGGAGAGGCAGGGTAAACACTGGAGTTGAGCCCCTTTTGCACCTGCCATGCTGCTTGCTTTAAAAAGACACGCACTTTTCATTGATATAGATTCTTATTTAATTGTGTTTTAAATGACCCTGAAACAAAAGTCATATAAACTGTAAATACAGAATAATAAATAAATAATAAATACATAAATAATTTTATTACAGTATTGTACATACAATATTAAGAGGAAAACTTGGAGAAATTATCAGTGTTCATGGTGGATTCTCCATCACTGGCAATTTTAAAATCAAGATTGGATGTTTTTCTAAAAGATACATTCTAGGAATTTTTTCGAGGAAGTACTCTGGCCTGTGTTGTATAGGAGGTCAGACTAGATGATCACAATGATCTCTTCTAGCCTTGAAATCAATGAGACAAAACCTGTCCATTTGAGATCACATGAACCATCTCTTCTCCCATTCACAATTGCATATTATTCCTGTAGCAACTATAACAATTACCATGAATAAGCAATATCAAGGAAATATGTAAGTTGTTTTAACTGTCTTCTTATAAAGTTAAGCAGGTAGAAACAAAGAAATTGGCACCAACCACCTCTTTGAACATCAGTTTTGGAACCTGTACAACAAAACAAAGAAAATCTCAGTGTAATTTTTTCAAATAATTCCTTCTCTGCCACTGCATGGAAGATTTTAAATAAACAACAAGTAAAGCTGTGAGGGTTGGTGCCTGATTATATACCAGGAAACAGGATATTTAAATTTTCAGGTAATTAAACATTCTTTGAAAAAGATGTTGAACTGTGAGATTTTATGTGAACCCCTGCCAGTCACATTTGCTTCCACCACATATATAGAGGAACCAAAGGGCACTGTTAAATTCCTCACTGTGTTTTAATTTTTTGTACTTGTTGATTATTAATATAGTGTTGAAGAAGTTTTCATTAATAGTTATGTACATGAATTTGTATCGGGTTTGTAAGAAAGTGAAATATGGCTTGCAAATGAGATTTTTCTGTAATGTTTGGGACAACTTATGTGAATGGGTGATTTGTGTTAAAGATTGCACCACATGTGGTATTTTTATGTAGAAATTACAAAATTTAAAATCTCTTTATTTGTGGTCTGAGTTAAGGCTGCAGGTTGGTTGCTCAGGATGAGTTTGGATATGTGGGCTGCGGGCGGTAGAAACAGGGCAGCAGTGGAAGTTAAGATGGATAACGGATGTATATAGTGTACAGGAGTGTAGAGTGATTTAGCGGTGTGTGTGTGTGTGTGTGTATATATATATATATATATATTTTTTTTTTTACTGGGGTATGTATGGAAATTTCCCAGATTTTTTTAATATTGATGTGGCACCTTTTTATGTTGAAAGTTAGTCACGTGTAGTTGTCAGTTTCAGTATGTATGATCCCTATAGAATCCCAATGTTTTCCCTTTCCCTATAGTACCATTTTCTGTCCTGACTCCCACACAGATGTATTCTCCTTCATCCCTCTGATCCTAGCTGTGCCCCCCGCACTCTACCATATTCAGTTTTATATGTTAATCTAAATATTACAATTTTAAAAAGCTGAACATGGTAGAATATAGTGGAACATAGTTTAAAAGCTGTATTCCACTCTTTTGAATATGTCCATCTGAGGTGTGATTACAGCTCAGGTAGACATACTTGTGCTAGTTTGGTTAATAATAGTGTAGATGCAAGTCATCCTTCAGTTATTCTTTGGCACCTCCGTAGACATTGTCCTAATGGCATGCCTTCAGATGAGTCCCTTTTGAAGTTTCTCCTAGGTAAATAGCATTGCTTGTAGTTCTTTGAGTAGATGCAGCTGTGTATTTTACATAGGGAGGTGTGTGCACAGTGCACCGCAGCTGGAGAATTTTGCCTAGCAGTATCCGTAGAGGTGAGTATTATTGCAAGGTGAGATCATTAGATTGGTGGCTGTGGCTGTTGACCCAGCTCATGCTCAAGCACTAGTTAACCTTCCCATGATGGGGCCTCCAGAGTTGTTCTGTCCAGGTCTACTACTTCAGGAGTGGGATCCAGCCCTTGCGCAGTTACGTGCCTTTTCATCATCCCTGAAGAATTCAGTGGTGCCCAGTTCTTCCTCCACTCCAGTGCTTGAGCACTTCAAAGCCTACCAAGATCGTTTGTGGCATGTGGCTGCTTCCCTGGGTATTCAGGCAGAGTTCCTATAGGAGTATACCCACAAGTTGCTGGATATTTTGCAGCCACCTGCCCTGGGGGGGTGGCCTTTCCCCATCAACAATGTGCTCTTGGAGCATGCCAGCTTTGGTGTTGCAAACTGCAAAGCGATTGGAGAAACACTGCTTTGTACCAGTGTAGGAATGTGAGGGTTTTTACTTGCACCTGGTCCCTAATTCCCTGGATTGTAACTTAAGTTAATGACAGAGTAGTCCACTCCTAAGGACAAGGATTCTAAAAGGATGGACTTAATGGGTAGAAAAATCTATACCTCCTCTTCCCTGCAAATGTGGATTGCCAACCAGCAGGCATTGCTATCCAAGTATGACTGTAAATTGGTCAGCCATGTCAAAATTTGCAAACTAGCTGCCTGAAACCTCCAGGGAAGAATTTCGGGCATTTCTCATGGAAGGCTTGTTGGTGGTCAAGATGTTGCTGCAGTCTGTGCTTGACATTGCAGATACTTCGGTCAGAGAAATGGCCTTGGCAATGACCATGAGAAGGGCATCCTGGATACGATTCAGGCATCGCTTCTGACATGGAGAGGACTTGCATTTTGATGGTTGGCTGCTTTTTTGGGACAAAACAGATGAAACTGCTCTGCTTCAAGGATTCTAGGACTACCTTCTGTTCCTTTAGGGTGTATGCATGTGCAACACAGAGATGCCATTATAGCGGGCAGCAGCAGCAGCAGTATCACCCGCAACACCCCTTTGGGCACTCTCTTTCCCACAGGCTTAACCCCAGAAAGAGGCATAAATCCTAGAGGTGGAGGCATTTTGGTCCTGGATTTGGCCAGCAGACACCCTCACCCGGCCCCCCCTTCCCCAAATGGTCCAGATCTGTGGTCCATTCAGGACTTCTGTTACCCCCGTCCCCCGTGTTCAGGGACAGGCTAACTTGTTTTCTCAGTGTTTGGGACTGGATTACTTCTGGCACCTTGATCCTAATCACTGTCAGATCAGGCTATGCCATTCAATTCCTTTTCATGCCTCTTCCGCACCTACTCATCCCTCTTCAGGGGCATCTCTCTCAAGATACTGCTCGAGCAAGTCCAGTCTCTTCTGGCTTTGGGACCAGTGGAGGAGGTTCCTCCGGAGCACCAGGGTCATGGTTTTTATTCCGGGTATTTTCTGCTTCCTAAATCCAAAGTAGTCTCCACAGTCTCTAAGTGGGTAACTTCCTGCATCAAGACTGCATACAAAAGTTTCAGCCACACCCCCTGTACTGGTGTGAGCTCATTGTGTGAGAGTGTAAGCTATGTCAATAGCATTCTTAAGTGATACTTCAATATTGGATATTTGCAGGGCTTCCACATGGTCATCGATACATACTTTTTTGAACCATTATGCCATTATTGTGGGTTCCAGAGCTGATGTAAACTTTGGGAAGGTGGTCCTGTACTCATTGTTCAAATAGGATCTGTAGGAAGTGGGACTCAGTCTGCTTATGAGTCATGAAAGTGGAATACATGGCCGCATCTAATTGAAAAAGAAGAAATGGTTACATACTGTTACATGTGGTTCTTAAAGATGTGATGCAGATGTGTATTCCATGACTCACCATCTGCCCCCTCTGCATTGGAGTCTAGTCTCTGGGCATTTGGTGTGAAAGAACGGAGAGGCATTAGGGTGGCGCTGCCTCATACAGCCAGAAGAGAAGCTATGGCCATAAGGCACCAGCACCAACTGCTATGGTACGGTTAGGCAAAATTCTCCAGCTCCGCTGTGCTGAGCATGCACTCACCTGAATCACATCTTGAAGAACCACATTTACAGTACATAATCTTTTCTTCTTGTATGAACGCTTGTTCCTTCTTTGGTCAGGGAGTGGGGTAGTGGCAGACTGTTTCTGGGCCTTCAGTTCTCCAGTCTTCTGCTGTAATTACTTTGTATGCCATCCTTTTCAGGTGTATGTTTGTGTAGAGGGGGGAGCCTCTTCTGTCAGGACTGCTGATTCCCCCTGAAGAATACCAGTTACTTCGTCTTTTGACACTCAAGGCCATTGGTTTGGCCCTCAGACTCTAGAGTAGCATGTAACAATCCACTGTGACGGTTGAGCCTACATCAACTGTCAGAGGAGCACCCTCAGTCCTCTGCTCCAGAGGGAAGCTTTAGCACCCTACCTCCAGGTAGCTAACCTACTCCAGAATCTGGGTGACCTTTTCTGACTGATAGTTCTAGAAACGGATTTCTTCTTCCTCCTTTTTTCTTTTAGCATATCTTTGAATATATCCTAGTGGGTTTCAACAAGCTATATTCCCTCAGAATACAGGTCTCTGCTTTTAGGGGCTCTTGGAGGGTTTGCTTCCTTGGAATCCAATCCATACACTACTAAGTTTCTCAGAACCCTTGGCCTACAAACCCAATTTCAGAGCCATTATCCCTCAATGGGACCTTCATGGGTCCTTAAAAATTTCTGCTGTTCTCCCTTCAACTGCTGAGAGATATAACCCTGGAACTGTGTGAACTCCCATGATTACCCTGCTAGTTACTATTCTTCAGCTTGTTGAGTTGGGAGACTCAGATTCCTTTTCAACTCTGCTTATCTGCAGTATTTCTAAACAAGTTAGTGTTTCATTTACTTCCAGAATTCTTTCCCAAGGAAAGTGTGCTACATAAATGAACCATTTGTTCTCTCCACCTTTTACCTGAACCTTTCTTCCAGGCTTAAGCACAGTCTTCACTCTCTAGATGTAAAGACTGCTATGAAGTTTTATTTGCTGCTACTTGCAGTATGTTGAAAGTGCGTGTAAATCTGACTTAGCGGGTAGTTAATCCCCTCTACTCTCAGAAAGGATACTCCACTTGTCTACTTCTTGTTTAGGGGGAGCAAAAGCCATGGACCTCAGGAACTGCAAGACCACCACCTATTATTCACCTCATGACTTCATCAGCCACCTCTGAGTGGACCTTGAGCCCTTTGTGGAGGCAGATTTTGGATGTAAAGTACTTCAAGCTGCATCTTGGGAAAACCCACCTCCTTGTTTAGAATATTTCTTGCATTGTCTGCTTACTGTTCTGTACTTCCAGCAGGATGGAAGGAAAGGGGAACAATCAACAAAGGAAATTTACTCACTGTTTTCCAGTGCATGCCTGCTACCCTCACTTCATGTTTTCCTTGTCTTTTCATCTGGGGATTTCCAGCTTTTGACCTACCTGACAGGTTGAGGTTGGAGTCAGCCTAATATACACTTAGGCTATCACTATACTTTGCCTCTGTTTTTCCTGGTAGATCATGCTATAAATCCTTCCAGCAGGGTGGCAGAAGAGGAGGGATTCTGACAAACTCCTTTACTGGTGAATGAATTTCTCTTTATTCACCACTGCTATAGCTGAAAACAGTTTCTAGTATGTATGTGCAATCTGCTAATATGTTACGTTCACCTTAACATATTAGCAGAGTAGCAGTCAAAACAATGAAGCCGTCCAGATCTAGATAGAATTCCATGCACAGAAAACGTCTGATTCTCATATAAGATAATATTTAAAACATATTTATAAATTGTTGCAAAAATAAAACTGCACATTAGGATGAACAAGTCTGAATTTAGCAAAAACAAACATTCAGACTATTCAAGCTGCCTCACAAACATTATAGTACTTAAAAATAGACTACTGGAAATCAAATCTTTTTATTCAGGAACTTCCTCTGGTGGAACAACTTCTAGAAGCATCTGAAGGTGCATGGTGATGGGCCCTGAAAATAAGTTACTGTGGTTAGAGATGTTTAACACAAGTTTTAAAAGGCCTTTGGCAATGTTAACTATATATTTTAATTCAAGTTTACACCATTTCACTGAGTGTAATGTTGCATGCATAAGCATTTATTTCCCCCACTCTACAGATGGGGAAGACAAAACTTGCCCATGACCAAAGAGTAAATTGGTAGCAGATTTGGGACATAGGTGCTGAAACTGCAGCACACCCTGGCTTGAAGTGGTTTCCGTCATATACAGGGTTTACAGTTTGGTTCAATGGCTCTTAGCACCCCCACGTACAAATTGTTCCAGCACCCCTGATTTGGGATGTGAATTCAGAAATTCCAGGTTCCCAGTTTTGTGCTCATTATAGTAGACCACACTGCCTTTCATTATGTAATATAAAGTAGCTTTAGTTTTGTGGACAGATGGATTTTTTTTTTTTAAGGAATACCAATAATGTTGTGGGATTTATATCCTCTTAAAACCAGTCCTACTTTCCCTTTCAGTAATGTCTCATTTCATCTTCCATCTCCCCCAGAAAATAGATAGGAGTTGTACTTTTAAAGAAGACTACAAATGACCTCATAAACAGACCTGCAGGGGCACTGCTAAAACATAATCATTTTCCTCTCACTTTTTAGCATTGTTTCATACAGCAGTAGATCAAAGCACACTATGGAACTTTGAGTGCATTGTAGCAGGGTCCACATGTCCAATCAGTGCGTGGCAAACTGTTGCACTGTATATTTACCTCCCAGCTTGCCGCACACTAACCCTCTGTACACAAGCCCTAAGGCTGTCATTTTAGTTTCCATTTCATGCTGTTAATTTTGTCTTTGTTAGACTGATTGTGAAGATACTAAATCTTGAAAGAGATCTGAGTGCAAGGTAAGTGCCAGAACAGAAAATAGCTAGGTGTGTTTAAAGTCACTTCAGTTACTGGCCAGGGCATTTCAAATTTATTTCGACTTCTAAATTACAAGATTTAAAAGGATATTGCCACTGGAAACTTAAGCTATTTTACATAACCTTTGCACTGATACGCTGATATGTATCACTTTTTCTTCAAAGGATTTTATGAACTAAATCTCATCAAATCTTATATTATCTCAATTTTTACACAGGAAGAAACTGAAGCAAAGATATAATGTGCCAAAGAGCTCTGATTAGAATTCAATAGCTCCTAGCAATTTTTGCTATGCTTATATCAAAAGATCATGCCTCTCTCTCAATGTAAGTTAGACGTGATGGTTGACTATAAAGAGAATTTTTACTCAGGGGAGAAAGGAATGGTTGCTACATCTTAGAGGTATCCTGTTGTATGCATTATTTAATAGAAGTCTTTGTTTGCAAATCACCTGTAAAATATATACTTACTTGATATTTTTTGAGCCCAGTTGAATTTAAAATGAATGAAAAGGACATAAAATATAAGTCCTCCAAGCATAAATAAAACACAGTAGAGATATGCCCATTCGGGTTCACTGATGATTGGAGCCAAAACTAGTAAAATGGAAACTATTGTCACTAAGATGGGAATGACGATAGGTATCTGTAATAGACAAAGCATAGAAGTATTCAGCAAATTCTGTGGCTATTTTTCCTTGATATTGCGTACCTTTACTACATATTGAATGTGAGAAGTTACTTTTACTGCATTGTTTCTGATTTTTTAAAAGAATATTCAGAAGAGAATTCAGCAAATTAGTGGAGTGGTTGAGAGGGTCAGCAGCAGCCAAGGGTCAGTTTGGCTATGCCACAGGCCAAGACCACTCTGGCAATGCTGTTGGTCCCAATGCTAGAACTGTAATGAATTCACTGTTAATCATAAATCTGAACTTCAGTAGGATGAACTCTCCAGGAGTGTGTTGCCCCCAACTCATTCTGACCTATCACAGTCACTCTGGTTGCAGCCTCCCACCCCTTCTTCATTATCTGCAGCTAGATTTCTTTCCTTTTCCCCGGTTTCAGAGTATCAGCCGTGTTAGTCTGTATCCGCAAAAAGAAAAGGAGTACTTGTGGCACCTTAGAGAGTAACAAATTTGAGCATAAGTTTTTGTGAGCTACAGCTCACTTCATCGGATGCATGCCTCTGATGAAGTGAGCTGTAGCTCACAAAAGCTTATGCTCAAATAAATTTGTTAGTCTCTATGGTGCCACAAGTACTCCTTTTCTTTTTTCCTTTCCCCCTCACCCTTTCACTGTGGCAGGCAGCAGAGGTGCGTCAGTATGGACAAGATGCCAAGACCTGTACTTCTCTGACCCTCTGCCTGTCTCTGTTCATTCTCAAGGGAACAGCAAAAGGAACTATACTAAGTAATAGTTTCGTGGGGCAAAATGATCTTCAAAGGAAGGGAATCTACTTCTCCAGTATGTTTTTCAGTATTCCAAACTCCGTGGACAAGTCCATGCCTTCATGTTAATGGGAGAAGGAATACCAGTAGTGGAGAGCCACTTTTCTTACCATCATGAGGACCATGACTGGTTCATTTTTATTATGTTTAGAAATGTGTTCTAGTACTGAACTTACCTTGATTGGTCTTTTGAGCTCTTTTCTTGTAAATCTCATAACTATGAGTGCAAATACAGTCGAACCATAAAATATCCAGACAGCAAAACTAAAGTAGTTTATGAGTGTATTAATGTCTCCAGGGATGATATAAATAAAAGCAATGACACCCTAAAAATAAAATATGAGAATTAATGTGGACTTGATAAAAGCCGGTCAGTGTAGCAAGGAAGAATGGAGCTCTCACTTTTATGGAGGGCACAGTTTTACATTCAAACTGATCCCATACGCAATGAGTGTACATGTGTTTGCTCTACTTTGTGGTGAAGTTTCAGCAACAATTCAGCATACTTGGCACCCTTTCCTGAGAATGGCCTGATCCTGCAAATGTGTGCTTAATTTTGAGTATGAGTAATTCCATTGAAGTGATGCTTGAAGTTCAGTATGCGCATAAGTGCTTGCAAGATATATGCCAACATGATATAAATCTTCTTTCCTGCTTGTATAAACCTACTTGCTAAGCATGATGAAGTGTTTGTATTGATGCTACATATATACATAACGAATCTCTCAAATTTATGACAGTATGTCTAACACCTACTTTACAGGCATGAAAGTTTGCAGGAGAAAAAATTCCTAGATTTCTTGTATTCACAGAAATCCTGGAGTGAGCCAGTTTGATCATCAAGACAACTTTACTCTACATAGCTGATTTTCATTGTCAGTACCCTACTTCTTCCCTTAAACTGACAGAGTTGCATTTTTACATTCCAATTCTATGAGCTTTAAAACATGGAAAATCTCCATCTGGTATGGAGTTAGATTCTAGTTGAGCTGTTTTTATGTATTACATAGCTGAAATATTCTCTTATAAATCAAAAAGACTATTTCCCTGTATATGAAACCATATGTGCATGAAAGTATGTGTAGGGATAACATGTTGAGATCACCATTTGAAGAGCCAACGTAATTTCAGATCTGAGTATTTTTGATTTTTTTAGCTGAAAGTTTTATTTCTTTGCTTAGCATTCATACTTACATAAAATATGATAGCAGGTGCTGGGGTGAAACGTTTAATACTAATGTAAGACAGCACCTTTAGCATGTGCCCTTCACGACCTGCTACATAAACAAGTCTGACAAAACAAAAACATATGTTAATCTGATTAGTGTAGCATCTACAAAGATTCAAGTGGCTCTATTTTTCAGGTAACTCCGAATACTTAATATTCTTCACAGAGTACCATTTAACTATTAATATAGATGTCTTTTATATGGCTACATCTAACTAAGTAATATCTATATATGCCTCTCAAGTGCATCAAGCCTAATTTAATATTTTCTAGAGTGTAGGGAACCGTCATACAGGTTGTGAAGGAGGAATTATAACTGCTTTCAAAACTCCATTGAGCACAGAAGTGAACTTGGTTCATTAATTCAGAGCAAACCATTGTTTTCTTCTCCCTTAAAAAAAATTCATCACAGAGAACTTTCAGCACAAATGTAATTTCACATTGTATGATTTTAGGGATTTAGGAACCTTGTGAAGTATGAGGTTTGACAAACCTCTCAAATATTTGTGAGCGCACAAAACTAGTTCAAGTTCTAACCTCTTTAATTTTTGATTTTCAGGTGACTCTTATTTTTAAATAACTGGTTTTTAGCTGAAAGAAGCCTGTACTTGTTTACAGGCATTTTAGGAAAATGTTTAATTCCTTATTTTCAAACTTTCATAGCTACCGGTCCTTGCTGAGAATGGGCTACATAACTAAGTTTGCAGGTATTTTGTTCAATCATTTGTTTAAATTAAATCCTAGACTTAGAAGACATTATATAACTTTTACCTGTAAATCCTGTTATGTATTCTGCTATGTAGAGTTGAAATTTACCTGCCAGCAGTAAAACACGTCCCATTGGCTGCTCCAATTGTAGAAAAGACCACAAAGAGAGGAACTATCCAAGAAGCTGGATAAAGGACCCGATCCCCAAATGTCTGGGACATAGAGGATTAAAATATAAACACGTTAATATGATACGTATCATTTTTCTACTTTGTAGTGTGTTCACTGGTGTGGGAACCAATCAGATATACAGTAAATGAACTTTTAAAAATGTATTTTACCTTTCAAAAAAATCAATATTAATATAATTTTACATAGCTTGTTTTTATCCCAAATTATTTTGCAAACTATATACAATAATTATTTCACCTACCACTCTAATGAAAGAAACTTGACTACTAGAACACAATAGTTGTGTTGCTATGACCCAATACTACTATATAGCAGTTTAAGACAAGAATCTTAAGGGTATCACATCTAACTGAAAGTAGGGGGAATTTAGATACAGAACATATCGAACTGGAATCTGATCAAGATATCAGCACTCAGCAAAATATCATCCTTATTTTTGCCAAAAGTGGCATGGAAACTTAAATATAGGTGAGGCTCAGGGCCTCTCTTATGTGTCTTATCACCAATGCCCACTAGCACTCCTTCCTAAGTACCCTATGTTTTCTGGGTAACCTACCATCCTGCCCTGACATTGCTTAGCTTTTGAGATCAAATGAGATATTTCTGCAGGCTTATATTGTCAGTATTGATCCAATTTGATCAATTTAATAGTAGCTGATGGTAATACCATTGATATAACTTAATAATATGTTAATAGGGACACTCAAGACTAGTAATCCTAAAATCAGACTACCTTGCTGTGTTTTAAGTAAGGTATGCATACACATTACACCAATCTCTGCTCTGCAGCCATTTTTGTGAGTAGGCAGGATATTGAAATACACCAGAATCCAGCTCTCTAAAGGCAAGATTCCATTTGCTTGTACAATGTTCATTGGTATATGGAGTATTTCTGCATGGGTGCTCTTCTTCACTGTGCAGAATGCAGCATGTCATGAATTGTTTGTTCGTTTTTCCCCAGAACTAACGTAGAGATGGGTACAACCAGGGATTCAGATGTTTACCAGTGAAAATAAAATTGTACCACTCACTAACGCATTGTGGAGTAAAAGCATCACTAATCTGCAAATACACTGAAGATTTCCTGTAGAAGATGTCTCATGCATACTAAATTGTCACTTTCTACAAACTAATTTCAAAAAGATACTTTTATCTCTGTGACATAATTAAAATATTGATAGAGTTTACAAATTTACAATGGTACTGAAAAATTCTTTCCTGAAAACTAAGAAAGTTTGGATTTTTTTTATGATTTGGACTCAGCCCTGCAACAAAAATAGTGTCTCACTTGATACTTCTAATCACAAAATGAAAAGTGGCTTACCACAGCGACCGCCTGGGACTGCTGAAGTTCTGTTGACGTCATTATTGTGAAATATGAAATATTAATCAGAACATAGCAAACTGAAACCAATGGGATTCCAATGATTATAGAAAGTGGTAGATTTCTACAGAATGTAAAAACATAGTATCAGCATTTGTAAACCACTAGGCAGCTTTATTATAATGGGCTGTAGGTGCTTTCCTATTTTTAGTTCAAATTTAGGATTCTAAAAAAAGTCACAGGTATCTTAACTAGTAAACATTGTATATGAATCATGTTAAGACTGAAGGATCACTGTTCAGGACAATCACATTTTTAGGAATTCAGTACCTGTGTTACTTATGCTATCATGGATGATTAAAATTGAAGGAATTTTTAAAATTTAAATTCCTATTTCACCATTTATGCTATTTGTTCTCATTTTTCACTAAGTTGAGTAAAGTGCAATTCTAGTTGGGTATTCCTAGTGCATGTACTTTCTAGTTCTCATGTAATAACATAATAGCTATTCACTCATGGGATTGATGCAAAGGTGAGTCACTACTTCATACAAATTGGATCTGATTGCACCTGACCCACATGTATCTGGCAGAGCAGATCAATGCTGTGTGTGCTCTGACTAAAACAATATGTTATAATTACTTGATTTTCACAACTGCAAGGGAATGGGTAAATCCCCAGCTCCCCTGTTTATATTTCCATTTAAAAGCAAACATTTTTGTTCCTCTTACAATTTGATAAAATCTGTTTTTACAAATTCTACTTTTACTGGAATTCCTTTTTGCAGCCAGTACCTCAAGTAATCCATACTGATGGCTCCTCCTCTTTCCGCAGATGATTGGCAGGCAGCTGATATGTCAGAAGAAAAGAAGAGTCCCCTTCCACACAGGCAGAGTAGTGTTACTGTGCATAGAGCCTAGTTTCTGTTTTGCCTCATGCATGAGGAGCATGATGTGCAACTCCTAGCAGGGGCTTTCTTTCTTAAGAAGATGCATGCATGCACCAGTGTCATCAATGACATCTTCATCTTATGGACCCACTGGAAGGTCTTCGAAGAATTCCACCTGGATTTCAACAATTTCCAACCCACCATCAACCTCAGCCTGAACCAGTACACACCAGAGATCCACTTCCTGGACACTACAGTGCAAATAAGTGATGGTTACATAAAGACCACCCTATATTGGAAACCTACTGACTGCTATACAGTAACTCCTCACTTAAAGTCGTCCCGGTTAACGTTGTTTAATGTTGCTGATCAATTAGAGAACATGCTCATTTAAAGTTGTGCAATGCTCTCTTATAATGTTGTTTGGCAGCCACCTGCTTTGTCCACTGCTTGCAGGAAGAGCAGCCCGATGCAGCGAGCTGGAGAAAGCTTGGAACCAGCGTGGACCAGAGTCCCCTATCAGCTCCCCACTCCCCTAAGTTCCCTGTGCAGCAGCTGCCCAGCAGGCTATCAATTGCTGGCAGTTCAGCTGTCGCTCCCCCCCACTGCTGTGTGCTGCTCCTGCCCTCTGCCTTGGAGCTGCTCTCGGGAGCCTCCTGCTTGCTGTGCGGGGGCAGGGAAAGAGGGGTGCTAATGTCAGGGTGACCCCATCCCATTGCTCCTGGCTCCCTGCCCCTGTACCTTATCTCCACAGGGGAAGGGACACGACAGGGCTCAGGACCGAGGGAGCTTGCTGGTAGCAGCTGCTGTCTCAACTTGCTGATCTACTTAAAAAGGCAATGTACTTAGAATGGGGTCAGCATACTTAAAGGGACAATCTGCATCTCTTTCTCTCTCACACAGTGTGTGTATCTCTCTCTTTCTGCCATGATATCTCCCCTTCTTCCATTCATGCTGCCTTGTAGAGTGTGAGGCTACATTAACAATGTTTTAACTCTTGAGGGCTCAGGCGAGTGCTAGTTCATCATTTAGCAGTAAGGCATTCCCTGGGAAATATGCCACCCTCTTCCACCCTCAGATTCCACCACCTCAACCAAGCTTCACAATCATCGTTGTGTACAGTATTAAATTGTTTAAAACATATATTGTGTGTGTATAAATTGTAAATATATATAGTGACAGGGCAAGGCCAGATGGCTATAGAAAAGTAGTGAGAGATGCATATATTAACCCTGGGCTCAACAAATCCCTGGTACCAGGATAAGTAAATGGCAGCTGCTCCAGGTCAATTAAGAAACCTGGGGCCAATTAAGATCTTTCCAGAAGGCAGGGAAGATAGGTTGATTGGGACACCTGAAGCCAATTAGGGGCTGGCTGAAATTAGTTAAAAGCCTCCCAGTTAGTCAGTTGGGCGTGCGTGTCAGGAGCTGTAGGAGGAAGCCGCACTATTGAAGGGATTGAGCAGTACAAACTATTTCAGGCGCAAGGAAGGAGACCCTGAGGTAACGGTGAAGTAGATATTGGGGAAGTGGGCCAGGGAATTGTACGCATCCTATTTCCAAAAAGTCAGCTACCATAGCTGCTACTATTAGGGTCCCTAGGCTTTAGCCCAGAGTAGAAGGCAGGCCTGGGCTCCTCCCCTGATTAATCACTGAGACTGGGAGATAACAGAGACTGTGCGAGGGAGGGTTACTTCTCCTCACCTCCCTTGCTGGCTTATGATGAAAATGGCTCAGTAGGCTGTGACCCTTGCCTCTAGAGAGAGAAGGGCTACGTGGAGAGTCACAGTGAGCCTCTGAGGCTAGCAAAATCCACCAAGAAGCGCAGGATCCATGGAGACCAGGACAGAGCTTTGTCGCTCTGTGAGCGAGTGTGTGTGTGTGTGTGTGTGTGTGTGTGTGTAAATTTAAAAAAAATATAAAATACAGTCTTTTGTCTGGCAAAAAAAATTTCCTTGGAACATACTCTTCCCCCCCCCCCATTAATTCTTATGGGGAAATTGGATTCAGTTAACATTGTTTCGCTTAAAGTAGCATTTTTCAGGAACATAACTACAATGTTATGTGAGGAGTTACTGTACTTACCTACATGCCTCCATCCAGGACACATCACATGATCAATTGTCTACAGCCAAGCCCTAAGATACAACCGAATTTGCTCCAATCCTTGGACAGAGACAAATACCTATAAGATCTTTATCAAGCATTCTTAACACTACAATACCCACCTGGGGAAGTGAGGAAACAGATTGATAGAGCGAGATAGGTACCCAGAAATCACCTACTACAGGACAGGCCCAACAAGGAAAATAACAGAACACCACTGGCCATCACATACAGCCCCCAGCTAAAACCTCTCCAGCACATCATCAACGATATACAACCTATCCTGGAAAATGATCACTCACTCTCACAGACCTTGGGAGGCAGGCTAGTCCTTGCTTACAGACAACCTCCCAACCTGAAGCAAATACTCACCAGCAACTACACACCACACCACAGAAACAGTAACCCAGGAACCAATCCCTGTAACAAACCTTGTTGCCTACTCTGTCCCTGTATCTACTCTAGTGATACCATCAGAGGACCCAACATCAGCCACACCATCAGGGACTCATTCACCTGCACATCTACTAATGTGATATATGCCATCAGGTGCCAGCAGTGCCCCTCTGCCATGTACATTAGCCAAAACGGACAGTCTCTACGTAAAAGAATAAACGGACACAAATCGGACATCAGAAATGGTAACATACAAAAGCCAGTAGGAGAACTTCAATCTTCCTGGACATTCTATAACAGATTTGAAAGTAGCAAAAAACTTCAGAAACAGGCTTCAAAGAGAAACTGCAGAACTAAAATTCAGTTGCAAATTTAACACCATTAATTTGGGCTTGAATAGGGACTGGGAGTGGCTGGCTCACTACAAAAGCAAATTTCCCTCTCCTGGAATTGACACCTCCTCAATTATTGACACCTCAATTATTCGGAGTGGACTACATCCACCCTGATTGAATTGGCCCTGTCAACACTGGTTCTCCACTTGTGAGGTAACTCCCTTTTCTTCATGTGTCAGTATAATAATGCCTGCATCTGTAATTTTCACTCCATTCACTTCACTTCACTCTGAAGAAGTGGGTTTTTTACCCACGAAAACTGATGCCCAAATAAATGTTAGTCTTTAAGGTGCCACCGGACTCCTTGTTGTTTTTGTGGACACAGACTAACACGGCTACCCTCTGATACTATTCTAAATTCAATAATCCCGGTTAATCCAGTATATTTTTAGAATTTTGGCGCAGAGGTTTTTTCCATCCTAGTTCAGCTGATTGGTACTGACATTTAGACCCTACTCATATGGATTACTGGGGCTACTTGCTGCAAAAAAGGGATATTGTCCCTTTTCTGTAAAATTGGTCTCTGGAGAGTAGCTCCGGTAGTCCATATGCCCATCTAGTCATTGTTGTTCCACATAGTTGGTGTTGATGATAACCAATTCTGTTAGTGAATTAATTTTTGGGAAGTCACTCTCTCTTGGTTCTTCTGTGTGTACTAGCAGCAGTGACCTCTTGTGGTGAGAGCCTCTTCTTTTTCTGTACTGGCTGGCTGCCTGTCAATCACCTGTGAAGAAGTCAGGGTTACTAAATTTACACTTTGAGAAACCCATTTTCCAGGACGATAAATCTTTTTTTTAAATGGTCATTAATGTAACTATTGTGCACTCTTTAGATTTTCTAGGAGAAATTAGAAAGATAAGAAGCTTGATGCATGTGTCTCTAGACCTGCGATTACTTCTGAATGAACTTTTGGTAGTTTCTCTTGACTTCAGCGCACAACTTCTCACTCCTAATGGGAATTGTGTATATGCATTGAAGGGAATGATAAGTCTGTATTCAGGCAATTTTCTATACTATAGAGGGGCTTTCCCCACTATTTATTTATTTCTATAATAATAAGATTGAAACCTCCCTGAATCTGTGTGGATGCTAATCAGAAATTAAATTCTCTATTATATCCAAAGTAGCAGTCAGCAAGGGGATGGAAAAGAATTAATTAGCATGCATTCTCTGTACTCTTTGCATTGTAGAGTCATGGAAATGAATAATTAATTAGAGATGATTCACAAGTATACAGTATTGAATGTAAAAAAACAGAATAAATGCTAATGTAATTATTCTTTTGTGAACAAGCACCAAAACTTTTGAGTGCCCAGTTCTTAACCAGAGAGAGAGTAAAATATGCAGCTGCTATTAAGACTTCTAATGATCTGATTGTGGCATTAGAAATTCTGCCTTTTTTGCTTTCTAGGTTGTCTTTTGGTTGTCTCACCTGTAAGGATTTTTAAGTTCTTCTGTAATGTAATTGAGTTGATTCCTGCAAAAAAATCCATTAGCATAATGTTACTTGTAATCAGATCCTGAAATGCCAAATTACTTGAAAATCAGGTCTTTATTTCTGACATCACTGTTGCTGCTATTCAAACTCTAACAAAAAAAAAAAAAAAAAAAAAGTAAACTAGGTAAGATCCTTAACTTAACCAAAGCATATGACATGGAATTAGATCTGGGTTCTATACCCAGCTCTGCCTCCGTTTCATTATATGACACTGGGCGTATAAGTTTCTTAACCTCTCTATGCCTCACTTTTCTCGTCTGTAATATGAGATGAATAATGTCAATGGCATTGCAAGGTTTAGGGGTTTGGATTTTTTTGTAAGTACTCTGAGTAGAAGGGGCTGTAGCATAGTGTGCTGTTAAAGTGTATTGCTCAGGTAATGTGTAATTGCCAAAGTGTAAGAATCTAGCTAGAGTACTGCCAGTACATCAGACAAATAAACTGCTTGGATTAATGCCAGGTTTTCAACAAAGCTCACATGCCACAAGGCTGCTTGTGACCTCCACAAGTTCTGGAAAACATGAATCTTTTCTAATAAAAACATTTGTACACCAGCTACAAACCTTAGTGCTAGGGTGACCATATTTCCCAAAGGGAAAATGGGACACCCCCAGCTGTTCGCCTGAGTGCGGGGCTCGCATCTCCACTCCACTCCCCCTCCCACATGTTCCTCTGCACCGCACCCCACTTTTTTTGACAAAAGTGGGCATTTGTCCCATTTGCTCTTGCTAACTGATCGAGTCAGCAAGAGCAAATGAGACAAATGCCCACTTTTGCACCCCCCACCCCCCAAAAAAAAGTTGGAACGGCCGGGACAGGGCTTAAAAAAGGAATGTATGGCCACCCTACTTAGTACAAGTACTATCATTTAGCAATGAAATAATGCAAGTTATATAATCTCTTATCCACAAGGCTTTCATGAAAACTTATAAAGTTTTTACAACCAAATAAATGACAAATTTCAAATATTCATTTTCATTAGACTGTGTTATTTTTAAACTAGACTGTTTTATGCTCATAATTGTAGAGGATTGAAACAGGTTTGGTTTTTTTAAATGCTTCTGCGATTGATAGAAATGTGAAATGAGTTGGCAGTTATCTACAGATATTAGAGACCAATTTTCAAACCTGAGTGGCTAAAATTAAACATTCAACTCAATATTTAGGCATCTAAATAAGCTTTAGGCTGTTAGCTAAATAATGGATTTAAGTACCTGACTTTAGGCATTTGAGTTTGAAAACTGAACCTTGAAAGATTAAGGTCCATATTCATCAAGGTGTTCGAGCATGTGCTTAAATTTAGACGTGAGTAGTCCCTTACTCTGGTGCTTAAAATTAAGTATGTGCTTAATTACCTTGCTGAATAGGGAGCTAAATAAAGACTTTTCAAGGCTGCGTGAGAACAGTATTGATGTGTCACAGCTGAGTCAAGAAAAACAAAGCCTGCATTTTTGTAAGGTGCCTGAAGTGGTGGTAGCCCAAACTGATGCCCCAGTCCTGCAAGGTGAATCATGCGCACAGACCCCTGCGTGCCTATGGTTTTCCTTGCAGGATCAAGGCCTAAAATGTGTAAACCCTTTCCTGGAAATCAAAGGAGATGATAATATATCCACATTGTTTAATATTAAATTTAATATTGTTTGTTTAAATATATTCAGAAAGTGTAGGCTTCTTGGATGGTTAAAATAATTAAGTATTGGGAAATACTATTCTGTAGTTTTATGTTGGACAGTGAGGAAATAATTTTATAAAATAAACCTATAAGCATTCAAATTTAATATATTTTAA
This sequence comes from Natator depressus, assembly GCF_965152275.1. Taxonomy (NCBI): domain Eukaryota; kingdom Metazoa; phylum Chordata; order Testudines; family Cheloniidae; genus Natator; species Natator depressus. The sequence goes on from NC_134245.1 coordinate 23,538,363, forward strand.
ACATAAAGCAGTCACTTTTAGCTAGGGCTTTGAAGTTTAGCGGGTAAACAGATGCGGGAATATGGAAATATTGTTTTGGACACTGGAGGGCTCCCTTTTTTTTTTTTTGTTTAATACAAGACAAATGGAACATGAAATAAATAGTAATAAAAGATGAACCACATGGGTTGTAAAAATCTAATGTGTTTTTCCCTAGTTCATGTCAAGAACTCATGCATACACTGTCTATAAATATATCCATAGCCACATATATATTTGGCACTAATAAATTGCCCATATTGGCAATCATTACAGAGAGAGTACAGATTTTCATGTCTCTAGAGATGGTCCTGCCAGAGCAGGGTTGAAGCAGTGTATAGAAGTTTGCGCTATGTGCTACTCAGGATATATCTGTTCATTAAATTAAAAGAAGATTCAGTCTCAAGTGCTAATAGATCAGTCTGACACATTTCTTGAATACTAAAATTCACACAACTTCAGAAAAATGTTTTGTATGTGATGCTAGAGCGAGGAGGTTAAAAACCAAACTAACTTCCAAGTGATATTAGGGCAATGGCTCAAATTTCTGAATGGAAATAATTTAAATGTATGATCCTACATCTGCTTCACCCCCATAGTATCTGAGCACCTTAAGTCATGTATCATTGACCCTCTTGTGGTCTAGTCGGGTATCTTCCCCCTAGGGCATGGTGCTTTGTTTGGTTTTATTTTAAGGTGGTAGTACTCTTTTTTTCCAATGCTCTCTACAATTATTCTCTATAAAAAGAAATAAAAAAGATAAATAGAAAAAGAAATTTCCCAAATAAGACATTTAGGGCAGTTTTACAAGAAGAGATAAAATCAGTTAGACTCTTAAATAGTAACTGATAACAGTAATAAAAAAATCTTACCATCCATCATAGGCCCAGAGTCCATTATAAAATGCCAAACTGATAGAACCAGCAGAAATTTTAGCATCATTGAAAGAATTTTTAAAATTTTCTGTTTTTCCTGCAAATGAAACAACTATGCTGAGGCAAAATGAAACAGTTCCTTTCATTCAGTGGTGACATTTCATTACCAAATTTTATTTTGTATAGCACTTTGACAGTTAAAGTGAACACTTAAATAGTAATTTTTTCCTAATTGGTCTGTAACCATGAATTTTCCCCCCAGAACACTTTCCAGTTTATTCTGTTTAATCACTAAGAGTCTGATCCTGAGTGGTTGAGTGCCCTCAACTCTCATTAAAATCAGTAGGAGTTGAGGGCAGTCAACAGGATCTGGTGTCAAAACCATATTAAATTAAAATAATCAGATCATTGCTTGTTTGCTTTGTTTTTCAGTGAATAATCCAATAGCAAGTCATGGCAGAAACAAAAGTACTCTCTAAGTTACAGTACTATATTTGTAAATCTAAAACCAACAAAAATTAAATTACCTTGTGCAAGGAGAACAAATCCACATACAATAATGATGATAACAATGATCATTTTAGCAGCAGTGAAAAAATTCTGAATGTAGCTCCCCAACTTCACACTCAGTGAATTCACTGTGGTAATAATCACTAGGGGAAATAAAAATAATATTTCTCAGTTTAAATGCCCTAGATCATAGAACTGTAATAACGGAGTTTAAAGAAACATTCACAATATATTTTTTTATCTTAGGTTCAGACACCCAAATCTGTATATTTTGTTTCTTTCTTATATTGGTTTGTAAATGCCATGTAATTATTGCAATTTCCTGCATTTGATGGATTGTTCTAAAGAATGAGAACAATTTTCTGAAACTGAGGAATTTCTTGGCAGTCTCTCTTGAAAAATATTTTTAAAAGTTGGGGTAACTTTTGATCTAGAAAAGAAAATATAAGCTTGGTCCATTTTTTTTCTTTTCATTCTTTCCCACAGAGACACATGCTTCTGATCTATACATCCTATTACTGAGTATGAGCTAACTGCATAAGGAAGAAACCTGATTGTTTAGACCTTCTAACCCTAGAAGTGAAGCTTCCTTTAAGTTAAACCCACCCTTTCTATCAGTGTTATCAGAGACATTAGATATATTAGGTATTAGTCATCAAGTCTAGCCTTCTTCCAATGCAGAATTGTTCCAACTTATACAGTTTTCTTTCTGATTTTCTAGTGATTTATACATACTAGATTTTAATATTTAAAAGATGAGGCTCCTGCTACTTTCCTGGAAAAATAATTCATGAACGCTACACAGTTTCATAACTCAGCCCCCTTTAAAAAAAAAAATAGGGATCTTACCAATGACAGCTGCTGCAAGGCACTTAATGACTACTATGGGTGGCTCACAGCCTGGGTAAAAAGGCACTGCAGCATATTCTGCAAAGCTGAGACAAATGATAGCAAATGAACTGGGTTTGATGACCAATAAACTAGTCCAGGAAAACAAATATGCCGGAATAGGACCAAATGCTTCCATAAGGTAAGGATATTCTCCCCCTGATTTTGTGATCATTGTGCCTAGCTCAGCATAACATAGCGCACCTGAACAAAAAGAAGAAATCCAGTTAATAGTCAAGTGCTTTTAGTTCATACACTTCTTTAAGCTGTTTGGTTTTAATTAGCTCATTAAATTTTATAATATAAAATTAAGGAAATGGCTATAAACACAGCCTATATTTCATTATATTTGTGTAACAAGTAAATAGTAACCGAATTTAAAAAAAAAAAATAATTTGCCAAAGGCAGTTCCATAATTTAGAAAATTATTGAAAACTAACAAGTTACTGATTCGATCTTATAGTTATGAGTGCCTAATTTGGGACTCTTTTTGCAGACTCAATTTGTAAACAATTCTTGCTAACTTAACTATGTTTAGTTGCTTAGAACTGAATGCAATATTCTGGACCTCCTCACTCCATGATGTCTGTATAATTAGTTCAAAATCGCATTGTAATTTTTGCTCATTTATCTCATTAGAAACTCATGGCTTATTTGCTTTACATTATAGCAAACTCATTTTAAATTATTATGTACTCAGAATTTGAATCTGTAACATGAAACTTACTCCTAACCTATTCTTTTGGATTAATTCTTTGTTTTTTAAACCCTTTATTATACTGGACTTTCAGGTAGTTTAAGATATCTTTGGCAAATATTTCTATTTTAGTTTTCTGTTTAGAAACTCAGAATTCTATTAGGAAACAACAGCCTAAAGGAAAACTGCACCCAGTACTGCTCAGTAGTTTGAAAACAGGAAAAAAAGCAGCACAAGTCACAATCCACAAGGAAGGGTTGCTTTCAAATACAGTTGGCATATCTGAACTTATTGCTCAGGAAGGGCAACTTGCTGAAAGTTGCATCACTTTTTCTCAGAGCCCAACAATAAGAAACTATAAATTTAAGGCCAGTTTTCATGTTTAACATTTTATATAAATATTACCTATTTAAGGCCAAATTTCAAAAACTAGCCTCTAATTTTGCACCTGCAAACAGGCTTTGTGCAATGAAATTGTGGAGTAGGTATACACTATAGGCCTGCTTCTGCTCCCATTGAAATTACTGGGTTATTTTGCCGTTGACTTCAATGGGAGCAGAATATGTCTTGTTTGTGCTCCCATGTGGTGGGATATGCAAAATAGGAGGCCAGATCTAAAGGTCAAGTAAAAATTTGACTTGTACAATTTTCTTCTAATACTTAATGTTCTATAAACTGCTTAATTTGTGGTAAGTTTTTGCCCAACCACTGGGCACAGTGGCTGGCTAGCATTTTGGTTTTATGTGAGCAGAACCATCTAATTTTCACAATGGAATGCAAGAGGAAAACTGGAAATATAAAGACTTTTCCTTTCTTTTGCTTACCTAATGTAGAAAGAATTCCGCAGGCTGCCCAGATGACTAAACAAGGCCCCACAGCTCCAACACTGGCAAGTACTGACTTTGGAGAAATAAAGATGCCTGAGCCAATGACTGTACCAACAATAATGCAGATCCCACTGATCAGGCCCACCTTGAAATGAATGAGATATTCCAATAAGGTAACTTAATATGAACTTCTTGTGCTGTTTTACCTTATGTGGTTAAATGAGAGAGAACAGTCACCATTAGTAATTTTTCTGGCACCACACATGCAGCTTCTATTTATTGATCTATTGAGAGACATGCACACAACTTAACTGCATATCTGCTATTTTTAGGATATGTTCACATGCCATAATACAGCATAATGGCCACCTTTCTCAAAACACAATTAATATGACCTTGTGTATCTAAACAGATACAATAAACTGAAATGGCAAAAGACAACAGTAGACCTCAGTGATCGCTGGCAAATATTTATGGGCCATAGATCACTGCTATGCAAAATAGTTTTGAATTTATTCATCAGGCTTCTGTTTTTAGAATAGCTCTGAAATTGCTTCTGTAATTTGAGATGCTTTTTGTTTTAAACGAGACGTATGTTATACTCTGTTTCCTAGTACAAAGCACACATCATATTGATAGTTGTCAGCATTCACTATAGAAAAACAGGGCCATGCTGAGGGAAAATAAAAAATTAGAGAGTTGTGCTCAGTTGATGAGAGTAATTAGTTACTAGTTTGTGGAATCAGAAACCTACACGGTTAAAATTGTAAGGAGCCTGATCAGATCCTGATCAGACAAGACATAGATATTAGTTTTGGTCAGTGGAATTTACTAACTTTGCTCTCCTCTGATATCAGAGTGGGCACCACAGGAACTCCTCACTTGAAGTCGTCTTGGTTAACCTTGTTTCATTGCTGATCAATTAGGGAACATGCTCATTTAAAGTTGTGCAATGCTCCCTTATAACATTGTTTGGCAGCTGCCTGCTTTGTCCACTGCTTGCAGGAAGAGCAGCCCATTGCAGCTAGTTGGTGGGGGGCTTGGAACCAGGGTGGACTGGCAGCCCCCCCCTCAGCTCCCCGCTCCCCTAACTTCCCTGTGCAGCAGCTGCCCAGCAGGCTACCAATTGCCGGCAATTCAGCTGTCCCTCCCCCCACTGCCTGTCCTCTGCCTTGGAGCTGCTCCTAGGAGCCTCCTGCTTGCTGTGCAGGAGAGGGAGGAAGAGGAGTGCTAATGTCAGGGTGTCCCTCTCTCCTCTACTCCTGACCCCTGCTTACCCCTTCTCCATATAGAGCAAGGTGGGGACAGGACAGGGCTCAGGAGGAGAGAGCTTTCTGGTGGCAGCTGCTGTCTCAACTTCCTGATCTTTTTAAAGGCAATGTACTTAGAGTGGGGTCAGCGTACTTAAAGGGGCAATGCGCATCTCTCTCCCACACACAGGGTGTGTGTCTCTGTCTGCCATGCTGTCTCCCCTCCCTCCATTAGTGCTGCCTTGTAGTGTGTGAGGCTACATTAACAACGTGTTAACCCTTGAGGGCTCAGCCGAATGCTAGTTCATCATTTAGCAGCAAGGCATTCCCCAGGAAATATCCCACTCTCTTCCACTCTAACTTCACCACCTCAATCAAGCTTCACAATCATCATTGCTGTGTACAGTATTAAATTGTTTGTTTAAAACTTATACTGTGTGTATATATATGTGTGTATGTGTATATATATAAAATATAGTTTTTTGTCTGGTGAAAAAACTTTCCCTGGAATCTAACCCCCCCCATTTACATTAATTCTTATGGGGAAATTGGATTTGCTTAACATCGTTTCGCTTAGTCACATTTTTCAGGAACATAACTACAACGTTAAGCGAGGAGTTACTGTATAAGGGCAGGTAAACTTAAAAGTAAATATTTGAAAAATTAGCTATTATATGATCTTTTGCTTACCCTATGACTACTGGTTGCTTTATTGACAAGGAGACAAGCAGAGTTTTGATGTGAGGCAGAGCCTGGCTAATATAGATTTCCCCCTCCCATGGAAATTTGATAATTTATGTCACCATTCTAACAATTTCACAGCTGATAATTATGGTAGAAACATGGGACTGTGAGCAGATCTTAAGCTGAGTGTTGCTACATTTCTCTACAAATCTGATCTGTCCATTGAACACAATGCGCAGAAACCCTTCCCTGATACTGTGTTCCATAGTTGCTACTTTCAGACCAAGAATATGTTCTGTCGTCATTGGGTAGGGTTCCATTTCGTTTCTGTATCTTGATCATGCTATTTAAGTGGAAGATTTTTACTCATTTGGATTTTGGCCAGAGTCAACAGTTTCGGTGGATAGTTAAGGAACATGGAATCCTAACATACTGTTCCAGCATGCCTGTTTCGTGATGTTCAGGGCCAAAAAACCCTCTTTGCAATCCTGTTACTTTCATTCACTTTGTCTTCTATTAAGTGAGAACAAAATGCTATTAAAGTTTTCATTATATTGGTACTATTGTCTGCAATAAAAAGCCATGTGTGAGATCCTGTGATGTGTTCCAAACGTTAATCAGACATACTGGCCAGTACTGAATTTTTCTCACATTACAGTATTTCAGGATTATCTCTTGTTCTAACAGCTGACAATCTAAAATTAATTTAAGGATGATTACAGGGCACTTTGCTTATTTGTTTGCAGCATTAAAACTGAACCTATTAACTGCATAATTTACAGCTTACAGTGTGCTACGCATTCACCTTTACCCTTACTAACTGCAGTTATGTCTTCAGTGGGGAGCAGAACAAACATATATATATTCCTATCTCTAAAAGAGCACCCCCATGCTTGTTTCTCATGTGAAACTTATTGCACACCAACTATTAAATGGTATAAGCACTGTTTGGAGTATTCTAATATACATCATCAATTTGTAACCATTGACACTAGAAAAATGTGTGAGTTGAATACTGTGGTTTCTGTATTAGTGTGCAGCTTTCTGGAGGTGGCAAAGGTGGAAATGTTTAACTTTATAGCCAGATTGACTTGAACACTTCAGTCCTCTCCAGCATTGCATCCATATTTTGAGAATCCTTAGCTTTTGCTGGTGTTTGAAGCAAATAGCCATACCTTTGTTAAATGCTAATCTTGCTTGAAGGATGTAAGTTGTACGGTACCAGGCTTGTTACAAGTTAAAGGGTCTGATCTTGCAAAGTACTGAGTGCTCTCAACTCCTATGAAGTGGACAATGGAAGTTGAACTTACTCAGCAGGGGGCTCAGGGCAGGGAGTTGGGGTGCGGGGTGCAGGAGGGGTTCAGGATGCGGGCTCCGGCCCAGTGCTGCTTACCTGGAGCAGCTCCGGGGTGGCAGCGGCACGCACCAGGGCCAGGGCAGGCTCCCTGCCTGCCCCGGCCCCACACTGCTCCGGGAAGTGGCCGGTTATACATCCCTACAGCCCCTGGGGGAGAGGGGGCAGAGGGCTCCGCGCGCTGTCCTTGCCTGTGGGTACCTCCCCCGAAGCTCCAGTTGGCCGCAGTTCCCCATTCCTGGCCAATTGGAGCTTCAAGGGAGGTACCCACAGGCAAGGGCAGTGCATCGAGCCCTCAGCCCCCCTTCCCCCAGGGGCCATAGGGATGTGGTGCCTGTCACTTCCTGGAGTGGCATGGCCCGCGGTGCCACGGGGGTGGCAATTCCGCTAGCTGGATCCAAAGCTCTGAGGGGCCAGATCCCGCCCGCGGACCGTACTTTGCCCACCCCTGAGTTAGATGAACACACTATTTTTTTTCTTGTAATCAATGGGAACTTTGATTTATGGCTAGAGCTGGGAGACAACAATTTTTGAGACTTCAGAAGTTTTCCTGTTCCACATCAGACCTAAACCTTATACGTTTTTTAGAGAGAAGGAGGGAGAAAGAGTCACCTAAATAGACAGTAGCCTGGGATGTGGGAGACCCAGTTTCAAGTCCCTTCTCTACTTGATTTGGAGTAGGGACATGAACCTGAGTCTCCTACACCCCAGATAAGTGTCCTAAACACCAGGCTGTGTGTCTTTTTCAATCTCTTGTGTTGGAGTTGTTCCACTTCACATCAATAAATATTCACTGTGTCAGAGAGAGGACTACTATATAGTCAAATGGCTAGAGCTTTCACCTGGGATATCAGAGAGACAGGTTCAAGTCCCCACTCCAAATCAGGAAGAGAGCGTATTTAAATCTGGATCTCCCACATCCCAGATGAGTGCCCTAACCACCAGGCTATTGGTTATTCAGGAGGTGTCTCACCTATATGGGCTTGAGAAAGTTTCCCAGCAAAAGTTTTATCAAAAATTGATACATTCCCATGAAAATTTTTGGTTTTGATGAGTCAGCATTTTCTGCCAGAAAATGTTGTGGTTGAAAATTCTCAACCAGTCCTACTTATTACTAACAGAAATCAACCACAACCTCTCTGAAATACTTATGTTTCTCTGTTACATTTAGCATTGCTATACAACCCTCTTATTAAGGTAAATATTTCAGAAAACATTCTTGCCTCTTTCTGTAGATTCATAGTTTTGGATTCTTTACTTTGGATGGATTGTTCATCTCTTTCCCTGTTAGTCTCTCCTTTTCTTTTTCTCATGTTTTCTTCACCCATTTGACTTATTAGATGTTGAGATATCTATAGATATAAAACAGAACTAACAAATATTTAGCTTTATTTTACTATTATATACAATCAGATTAATAGACAAATATGAATTGGAACATTTTACAAAAATTTAATCTATTTTTCCCCCTAGCAGTAAAAACTTATTTTTCAAAAGGGTAGATGCACAAACTTGTGCATATTGGTACATCTCCTTTGCACCTTCAATTACCTCCATTAACAGATGCATAAATATTCATTAGTTCAAGATTCATGGTAATTGGACACTCAGACTAGGCACACAAATGTGGACTATGTTGTTTCCCAGAATGTTTAAGTAACATATTGTCAACTGATGAAGCAAGTTGCAATTTAGGAGAGATCAGATTCTGGTACTCCCAAACCTAGTCAAGTAAAAATTCCAATCTGATCCTAAATCTAAATTTCTGGAAATCAAAATGTTGAAGATAATTTTGCAGTTGCACTTTAATACATTTAGTGTCTGGTGTTTTAACTACCCATGTTTCTTGGTCAATGTTTTGTATATGGTGAATAATACTACATAGCGGTTCTATAGTACTTTAAATATAGGGTGATAGACTTCCCCATTTTATAGGGAAAGTCCTGATATTTGGGGCTTTGTCTTATATAGGCACCTATTTCTTCCCTCCCACCCCCTCCGGGGTCCTGATTTTTTTTTTATACTTGCTGTCTGGTCACCCTATTTAAGTATTCAAAACACTGTGCCAGTAGTAACTACTTCAGCTCAATGATCCAAAATTTTTTCACGAGAAGGTGTTACAAATCAAAAGAATGCCTCTGCGTGTGATTACCTATAGCAGCAATGTCTGTTAAGAAACACTTCGTCTGCTAACCTGATGGACTAGTTTAAAAAAGCTCCAAATAACTGTAACTGACCCAATGAAATAGTCAGGCTTCAATTAAAATGTTGCCTGCATAAGGATTGCAGGACTTGGGCCCTCAGATCTTATTACAATTCTGTGCCTTACTCCCTGCCTGAGAGAGAACTTTATTGAGAGTATTAGTCTAAAACATTTTTTAGAAATGTGTACTTACCTTATTTCTTTGTATTTGTTTGTCACAAATCTGGCCACAGAGCTCTTTGTGTAGCGTGTTTCTGCACCGCTCCAGTTAGATTTAAGAGTTAATCAGCGGGGAATGTCATGTCTGAAGGCTGAATATCAGAAGAGGAAGAATCTTAAGTACAGAGGTTATAGAAGGTAATTATTAAACAAAAACAAATTATTAAACAAGAAGCTTCGAGATATGAATCCAAGGTAAACCAACAGTCCAATTAGTTTGTTTGTAAAAACCTCATTGGTTTGATCCATTTCTATGTACAAATTGTTTCTATTAATGTTTTGCCAGCATCTAAGTATTTTATTACATAGTGAGAGTGACCTGAGATTCTGGTAAATTAAGGGTTTGTTTTTTTTAAAGTGCCAAGGTCTTTCTAATTCATAAACTTTGGGGAAAGAGAATTTTGGAAGTGATTATTTTACTGTTGTGGCCACTTATTGTTTACTGTACTGAGGGAGTTCTGCAGATGTTAACTGTATAGAAGTTGTTCATTTATTTTGTTTTTGAGTTCGGAGAGTGTTAGCAGAAGCCTTCAATTTTTTTCATTAAATTTAAGACAGCTGAGTGGGCAGGTTGAATTCTTTTCATTCTTAATTCCAATTAGATTCTTCATTTTTCTAAATGTTTAAACTGCTTTTCTGAAAAATATGATTTTAATTTTTCTACAAATGTGTATCCAGGCAGAAAGCATGATTTTTCTAAAGATTGAAGGACTCTTTCACTCATTCCTGCCATAATTCTTTAAACTTACAAAACAAAGATTACTTTAAAAACTCCGAGTCTAGGTGCCACTTTATACCACACATTTGAAAGTATGCAAATGCATAGTTAGACCAAACAAACTTTTCCCCATAGTATTACCTTAATTGTTCTTGGGGAGTAGGTGGAAACATTAAAGATCATTTGAATAAGATGAAAAAATGCTTTGTCACCCTCTTTTGCAACTTGTTGATGTATTAAAGAAGGCCTGAAAGGTGGAAGGATATAGGACGGGAAATTGTCTTTAAACCTTAGAAATGTCAGGAATGTCATGTCTGAAGTCTTCTGATTATGTTGGAAGCCTCATTGAAGTTCTCTGAGATGTGGGTTGAGAGAGATCTTCACTCTTATTTGAAGGAATGAGGGAGTCTGATCTCTAATAGTTTCTCAAGTATTTGATGTGTGTATTAACCAAACAAAGTTTTAAACAGTCTTTATAAAGATCACTTCCCCTCTGAATCAGGTTTCATTTGGCTTGATATCTGTAGCATTAAGGTTCTCAATCACTTGTAATGTATTGCAGGAAAAGCGGAGGAGACAACACCTAGATTTCCAATATGAAAGAATAATAAAAGATTTAAAAAAACAAACAAAACCACACTGTCAGACCACCTTCATTCATTATAACAAAACCAAAAGAACATAAACCATTTCTTTTTCTTTTATAGGTCACCTTTAACATGAAATTCTCAGGCTTTCTAAGATTAAAATATAAAACAGCTGCAACTGAAAGACAACAGCTACAAGTCATTTAAGAACTTTCTGGTGGATATACATGTTAGTCTATCTCAACTTTAACACCGGGTTAATGAAGTTTTTGCTTAGGAATTTCCTTAGGTTTTAAAAAAGGTCTGAACATCGGTCAATGTCATGGGTTCCTGCAGACTTTGCAATCTAGGCAACATTTGAGGGTATTGAGATCTGGGGTTTTTAAATTGGGAGTGATATCCTGTGTGCTGCTTGCATATAGGTGTGTGTATTGTACCTCCCACAATTTTCAAATTTTGTTTCTGTTGTACCCCAAGAGCCATACCCTGCTTTTTCTCTTTTTTTCATCTCAGTTGCCAGAACCAACATCCTGGATATTTTTGCAGCTTTGGACCAAGACATCAACATCTTGAGAGCCACCCTAGGTATATATTCAGACTGTGTAGTCTAGTGACTAGAGGACTCAGGTCTGTACCATTACCTTGCTGTTTGGCCTGAATTGTTTTGTTCCCTCATAAATAAAATGGGTAATTATAATATTAACCTACCTACCTGGGATATTTTTGTGGTTAATCTTTTTAAGATCTCCTCCTTAAATGAGAACTGCTTATAGAATTGCAATTTATTATGATCACTTCTACCAACAGAGCACCCCAACACTAGGAGATCTACTGAGATGCCACCTGTGGGCAGGAGACACAGTAATGCTTAATGTGATATTCCATGGCTATTGAAGAGTTACTTCCTTGTGAAACCCATGAGTAGCTGCAGAGATCAAGGAACTCGTAGAGATTCCAAGAGCCTGGAGAAGCTGGGGCTCCTTTGAGCTGAATATGATCCTATCTGAACAGTGTAGGTTGCTAATGTTGAAACTTTAAGGTACACTTAATTGCTTTCTCAGTGTAATCATAAAAGAGTAATTTTTAAACTTCAATAGTAGGGACAATGCTATTTATATAATTATTACTGCATTCGGTAATATCAAGGTTAATGTTTGGTAGGGGTTGGTATTTACTGCTTGATAACAGTGCATATTCTTCTTTGGATCAATGACAATATTCTAATGTATTGGAACAACTGTTCAAACTTGGAGGAGACTTAGTTGGGCCTTGTATTATAAGTGTTTCAGAATGGAAACTTTCTGTCTTCGCCTTATCCTCAAGCAGGTTACTTTCTTTTAACAGGGAGAACAATGTGTTAGCTGTACTTGCTCCTCCCTTTGAGTCCTGACTTTAATGTTCTTAAACAGTCATTGCTTTAAAAAGTGACTGTAAGTACTGAGCTCACCTTTAAAAACTTTCCAGGTTTGTCTTTGCAACTATAAAGAATGACCACATATTCTCTGTTCTTCTCTGTATTTAGTATTGGAAATACCTGGGGAACATTGCATTAATGTAATGTTGTTTGCTTATAAAAGTGGTGGAAAAATTCCAAGGGCAGCCATTGTACTAGAGATGGGCCTGAATCAAAACTCTGATCCAATTACTCATAAATGTTGGGTTAAATATATAAATCTGAAAATTTTAGTCACTCCCTTAATTAAAAATAGACCAGATCAAAACTCTAGATCCAGCTCCCTCCACTACTCCCTGTTAAATTCAACCCTAGATCCACACTCTGTGGCCTAGATCTGCCTCTAGCAAATAGCTTTTTGAAAGCCACAAAGAAGCTTTGTGGTGTATTAGATACACTATGTATTCATCTAATTCCTTTTGAAATTTTTATACTTTCTAGTAATGTTTTGTTTTCCTGGTAGTATTGAATATCATCTTCATTAAAGTTTACTTCTAGTATTTGTTGTTAAATGAAACAAACACTCCAGCAATGTAAGGATTAAAGTGTTCTCCCTAGCATCTCCACCAAGCGTTCACTTGATCCTCAGTTACTGAAGTTCAGTGGCATTTCTCTGTGCTGGGTACAGACAACTGCAATGCCTACTGAAACAATCAATGCTGGAAGTCTGAATTATTTAATGTGTGGTTTTGGAGTCTTGACTGAAAAATAAATCTCTTCCTGTTTCTTCATCTGAATGTTGTACTTCAGTATATCGGCATGATTTTGTGGCTACCCAAATCTTTTATTATTCTATTTATTTTATTTCCATATAGAGTTAAGTCTTACTGTCTAGTATATTAGGCATATTTTACAGTCTGTATCTTACTGAATTCCCATTGGTGTTTTCCCAGAAAAGAAAACAAAAGAATCTTGTGTATCAGTAATGTGCTTAGTCTGAGAGTTTTGAAACTTGCATTCACAAGGTGTCTTTGAGCAGCCCCTAAATGTGTTTAGAATATTTCCTCTCCTTTTAGAACACAGTTGCTAAGCAGGTAGATCTTACATCTTAATGCATGTTTTAGTTGTTCATCCCTCCCTGCAGACCAACCTTAGTTTAAAAATTCTCTTTCCTTACTTCACTCTATATGAGAAAAATCTCTAATATTTGTTCTCTCTCAATATAATTATTGGCTTGATTCGCATTAGGGCCAGAACCCAACTCCTGTGACTGAGAAAGAGTAAGTCAATGGGCCATTCACAGGTCTTATCTGTAGAGATCCTATTTCACATCCTATGTTAGTGAAAGTGAATTTGGTGATCCATAATTTTGCAGAATCACTAGAAAATTCAATAGGTTTTGAGCCTCTGGACTGGAATAGTAGCAGGACAGGCTGGAGGTCAGGACTGAGATTTATTTGCAAAACTGTGTGAGGAAGCTTACAAAAACCAGTGCTACTAGTCCCTCTCTTTCATGAATCTAGTAGGGAGGTGGCATATGTCCATCCAGTGCCATTCTGACTCCTGTGAAGAGGATGCAGTCTGCATCTGATATGTACCTTCAAGGTGTTTTGCTATGTGGCTGAGGCAATGCATTCAGGGACCTTCTCACTATACCAGCCTCGGAGTCACGTCCAGCACCGGAGCGACCAAGGCTACAAGTGCCGATATTGCAGGCATGCTCTGCACCACCTTGGCCCTTGTGCTCTGCCTCATGGTCGTCACAGTCTGAGGGCGGCTCACGCTCAGCCTACCCCGTTCCAAGCCACGGCGAGGGTGATGTGGGTCACTGGCAGGAGGAAGGCCAAGACCCTAATCAGGAGCCTTCACAATGGTCCTTCTGGACCCCGTGGGCGTACCACCAAGCCCAAGGGGTTCTGTCGGGGGCCTACCACTCAGCCCACTCAGAACTCCGGGTGCCAGAGGCCACCATAAGTTGTCTTCCTCCGGGGTGCATAGAAGTGACTGCACCTACCCCAGCGCAGGCCCCAAGCCCCAGTTAGTGGATCCTGGACAACAGGACCCTTCACAGCAGTTTCTGCCACAGGATCCCCTGGTCCCTGTGGCATCCTCCTCGTCCTCTCCAGACGAGGCAGTGGCAGGGACAGCAATCTAGGGTCCTCCCCCGATAGACCTTCGTGCCTACCAAGACCTTCTGTGTAGAGTGGTACGTAATACGACCCTCCAAGCTGAGGAGGTAGTGGAGTTGGAGGACATCCTTTCAGCGGAAGCCCCGTCCTGAGTATCTTTGCCCATTATCCGCACCATCCAGACCAATGCCAAGACAATCTGGCAAACCCCCGCCTCCATCCCACCGACGGCCAGAGGAGTGGAGAGGAAATACTTTGTCCCCTCCAAGGACTACGAGTAACTTTATATTCACCCTCAGCCATGTTCACTAGTGGTGGCCTTGGTGAACGAAAGGGAGCGGCATGGTCAACAGGCTCTGGCGCCCAAATCGAAAGATGCCAGGCATCGCAATTTGTTTGGGCGCAAGATTTACTCCTCGGGGGCTACAGCTCAGGGTTGCGAACCAACAGGCGCTCCTGAGCCGTTATGACTATAATTCGTGGAGCTCCATGTTGAAATTTAAGGAGTTAATTCCTCAGGAGTCCAGGGATGAGTTTAGGGCCTTAGCGGAAGAGGGCAAAAAGGTGGCTAGGATCTCCTTGCAGACCTCCTTAGATGTGGCAGACTCTGCGGCTAGGACCCTTGTATCAGGCATAGCTATGCGACGCATCTCGTGGCTGCAGGTATCTGGCCTGCTGCCAGAGCTACAACAGACCCTGCAGGACCATCCATTTGATGGGCAGGGCCTGTTTTCGGACAAAATGGACTCTAGACTACAGAGCCTGAAAGATTTCAGGGCTATCATGCGCTCCCTGGGAATGCACACCCCAGTTACCCAGCGCAGGCCCTTAAGCCGCAGCCTCAACGGTCCTACCCCGCTCCTCGACCGAAGCAGGACTTTTATAGAAGGCACAGGCGAGGTGGTAGAAAGAGATCTAATGGCCACCAACCCGGTCAGAATCAGGGCCCTCCCAAACCACCTGCAGGGGCTAAGCAAAACTTTTGAAGGTGTGCCCAAGGACGGCATGCCAGTCACCATCCAGGATCCTTCCCCTCCATTTTGAAATTGTCTCTCCCATTTCCACCGTGCATGGTCCCATATAACTTCAGACTGTTGGGTTCTTCGCACGGTGGAAAAGGGATATTCTCTTCAGTTTTCTTTCTCTCCATCCCTCTTCAGGGACCTTTCTCATGAGCAACTCCTTACACAGTAGGTCCAAACGCTCTTGACCATGGGAGCGATCAAGGAGGTTCCAAGGGAGCTCGGGGCAGGAGTTTTTACACCCGTTACTTCCTAATCCCCAAGGCCAAGGGCGGGCTTCGACCCATCCTAGATCTGCACAGACCCAACAAATTCATGATAAAGCTGGAAGTTCCGCATGGTTTCGCTGGGGACTATTATTCCTTCCCTGGAGACTGGTATGTTGCCCTCGACATGAAGGACACATACTTCCACATAGTTATTCATCCAGTGCACAGACGTTTCCTTTGCTTTGTGGTCAATCACGAACACTACCAATTTACCATCCTTCCCTCTGGCATGTCAACGGCTCCCAGGGTGCTCACCAAGTGTATGGCCGTCGTGGCAGCCTCCCTTCATCGACAACAGATCCAAGTGTTTCCGTATCTTGACGACTGGCTTATTCGGGGCCGCACCAGGGACCAAGTATAATCCCATGTTCGACTCACCATACACATGTTCCGCCAGCTGGGCCTCCTGCTCAACACCAAAAAGTCGACTCTGGAACCAACCCAGAGAATAGAGTTTATCGGGGCAGTCTTAGACTCCAGACTCGCCTGAGCTCTCCTACCGGATGCCCGTTTTCAGTTGCTGGCGGATATCTTCCGCAGCCTTCAAAACTTCCTGACGTCAACAGTAAAGACGTGCCTGAGCCTTCTGGGGCACATAGTTTCATGCACGTACGTAACCAGGCATGCCAGACTTCAGCTTCTCCCGTTTCAGGCCTGGCTGTCAACAGTATATCGGCCAGGTTGAGACAGCCTGAGCATGGTGGTCACTGTCCCAGAAGTGATTTTAACCTCCCTCCGCTGGTGGTTGGACCCCATGTCGGTGTGCAAAAGGGTACCATTTCATGCCCCACAACCCTCCTTGTCCCTAGGCACAGACGCATCATCTCTGGGATGGGGTGCCCACCTCGGGGACCTCCGAACGCAGGGTCTATGGACCACATCCGAGCTATCTCTTCACATCAGTGTGCAAGAGCTGATGGCAGTGCGCCTGGCATGTCAGGCGTTTCACAAGCACCTACATGACTGTTGTGTGGCGGTCCTCATAGACAACACCATGGCTATGTTCTACATCAACAAGCCAGGGGGAGCCCGGTCGTCCCCCTCAGTCAGGAAGCCATTCGTTGGTGGATCGCCTCAGCAGGTACTTCCAGTCTCACGAGTGGTCTATTTGCCCAGATGTCATCCACTCCATCTTCCTGAGGTGGGGGTTTCCCCAGGTTGACCTGTTTGCCTTGTGCAACAGTTGGAAGTGCCAAGTGTTCTGTTCTCTCCAGGGGCATTCCCTGGGTTCCCTAACAGACGCCTTCCTACTTCCGTGGAAAGACCAGCTGTTCTATGCCTTCCCTCCGTTCCCACTAGTCCACAGGGTACTGCTCAAGTTACGCAGGGACAGAGCACGTCTGATTCTGGTCACCCCAGCGTGGCCCAGGCAGCACTGGTATACCACACTCTTGGAGTTATCAGTAGGCGCTCCGATCACACTCCCGCTGTGGCCGAACCTGATCTCAGAAGACCACGGACGCCTCTGTCACCCTGACCTGTAATCGCTCCACCTCACAGCATGGATGCTGCATGGCTAACTCGGTCAGAGCTGCTCTGCTCACACTCGGTGCAGCAGGTACTGCTAGGTAGCAGGAAACCCTCCACCCGAGCCACATATTTGGCCAAGTGGAAACGGTTTTCCTGCTAGTATGCTCAGAACGGCATGCCCCCCCTGCAGGCTTCGGTGCCTTTCATCCTGGATTATCTCCTGTCCTTAAAACAAGAAGGTTTGGTTGTATCGTCTATCGGGTGCACTGGCAGCCATTTCGGCTTTCCACCCGGGGGAACATGGTCGCTTGGTCTTTTCCAACCCTATGGTCATCAGATTCCTTAAGGGACTGGACTGTCTATACCTGCAGGATTCCCGCATGGGACCTTAACTTGGTCCTCTCCAGGCTTATGAGGGCCCTGTTCGAGCCGATGGCCACCTGCTCACTCCTGTACCTCTCCTGGAAGACAGCCTTCCTGGTGGCTATCACCTCTGCAAGGCGTGTATCCGAGCTCAGAGCCCTCACGTTGGAACCACCGTATACGGTGTTCCATAAAGACAAGGTACAGCTGCAGCCTCACCCTGCCTGCCTTCTTAAGGTAGTGTCAGCCTTTCATGTCAACCAGGACATCTTCCTTCTGATCTTCTACCCGAAACACACGCTACTCGATGGGAGCAACAGCTGCACTCTCTGTGTTTGTAGGGTTCTCGCCTTCTATCTTGAGCGCACGAAGCCGTTTAGAAAAACGACCCAGCAATTTTGTTGCCATGGCCGATCGGATGAAAGGCCTCCCGGTCTCCTCACAGCGCATCTCTTCCTGGATCACAGCCTGTATCCATGCTTGCTACAACTTGGCCGGTGTCCCGACAACGCACCTCACCGCCCACTCCACGAGGGCTCAAGCCTCATGGGTCGCTTTCCTCGCCCAGGTTCCAATACAGGAGATCTGTAGAGCTGCCACTTGGTCATCGGTACATACCTTTGCTGCTCACTGCACGATAATTCAGCAGTCCAGGGGCGATGCTGCATTTGGTTCAGTGGTTCTGCACTCTGCGGTACCTCACTCCGACCCCACCGCCTAGGTAAAGCTTGGAAGTCACCTAATTGGAATCGATATTCGAAGAAGAAAAGACGGTTACTCACCTTTGTAACTGTTGTTCTTTGAGATGTGTTGCTCATATCCATTCCAAACCCGCCCTCCTTCCCCTCTGTCAGAGTAGCCAGCAAGAAGGAACTGAGGCGGCACTGGGTCAGCTGGCGTTATATATCCAGCGCCATGAAGGCACCACTCCAGAGGGCTTCAGAGCCGACCTACTGGGTGTTGCTAGGGTAAAAATTCTCCGACGATAGAGCACGCAGCGCGCACACCTAATTGGAATGGATATGAGCAACACATCTCGAAGAACAAAAGTTATGAAGATGAGTAACTGACTTTTCTGTGATAGGAGAGCCCTCCTGATAGGAAGGCAGATAGGCATTGCCACAGAGAAGTGAAGGAGGTTTGAGTAAGCACATTTGTCTTGGCCAGGACAATGTTATGAGGATAACCCTTACTCTTTCCTGTTGCAGTTCGAGCAAGGTCTTGAGAATGAGAGAGAGAGAGGCAGGTAAGCATATAGCAAGGTACAGGATCATGGTCTTATTAGGAAATCTCTCAAGGAGTCATGGCTATAAGGAGCAGAAAAGGCAAAATTTCATGTTGATTGGGGTGCCAAAGAGGTCTGCTTCTGGGAGATTTCAGGCTTGGCAGATGCTGTTGAAGACAAAGTCATAGAGCTCCTATTCATGGTCCTGATGGAAGAGGTCAGAGAGTCTGCAGTTGTATGGCCTGGTAGACAGACCACTGAGATTTCTATCTGATGGGAAATGCACCAGTTTCAGTTTCAGCAATTCTGTGAATAAGGATTGGGATCTTACTAAGCCCTGCTGGTTGACATAACACATTGGTACCCTGTTGTCCAGTATTACCCTGACAGAGTGACCCTGTATGTTGTGAAGGAAGTGCTAATAAGCATATTGAACGATTCTTAGCTCTAGAATGTTGATGTGGAGTGTGGTGTCTTGTGAGGATCACCTGGGCTGAGGTCCCTCCCCAAATGGGAGGCATCTGTTCTAAAGATCTTTGAGGGTGGGAGATGTGAAAATGGGGTTCTCATGCAGTGCTTCAGTGTGTCCTTGGATCAGCTGAGAGTCTCCAGAATTTTCAGAGGTACCATGATGAGTTTGGAGAGACTGTCTGTTTGGGGTGTACGCAAACCTTACAACATCTTAAGGCACATGAGGTGCAGTCTTGGGTAAAGCATGACAAACATGAAGGCTGACATACAGCCCAAGAGCTGTAGGTAGGTCCTTGCAGTTATTTGTGGGCTGTGCTGTATTGCTGAGATTAAACTGGATAAAATGGAGAATCTCTCCTTAGGCAGGTAGGCTTTTGTAGTAAGAGAGTCTGGAGTAGCTTTGATGAAGTTTATCCTTTGGACTGGGGTCAGTGTAGATTTCTTCAGATTGATATGGAGACCCAGAGACTGAAATAAAGCTAGTGCCCTGGAGGTTGCCGACTGACCCTCTACAGCTGACCAGCCGCTGATGAGCTAGTTGTCCAATACCACAATATCCCAGTGACGGAGGTGTACTTCTAACACCGAGAGGATAATCTTTGTAAAGGCCCTCAGGGCTGTGCAGATTCCGAAGCAGAGAAGACTCAGTTTTGGTAATGATCTGAGACTATTAAAAAATGAAGGAAATGCTTGTGGGATGGGTGGATGGCTACATGAAAGTACGCATCCTGTAGTCTGAGGATGATGAAGCAGGTTCCTGGATCTAGTGATGAAACTATGGTGGCTAGCATGATCTGAAATGCTTTGAAAGGAGATAGGTGGGCAAGATTCTGAGAGAGAGGATTGCTCTCCATCTTCTGTCTCTTTTGCTGACTAGGAAATAGTTGGAATAGAACCTTCTTCTGACAAACTCAGGTGGCACCAGTTCAATCTTCACCAAGAGTAGGAGAGATTCCAGTACTGTTTTAAGAGGATTAAACTCATTCTTGAAATAGAACAAAAATAATGTCTGTCCCCAGCAGAAATGTAGTTGTCTTTCCTCCTAACATTGTATTGCCAGCCTGTGCTTTCTGAAACACGGTGTCTCATAGAAAAAAACACCTTTTAAAAAATTCTTTAGTGTTCTGAGACAATTAATTAATTGTATTTCTCAATGATGAATCTGCACCGTGGTTGGACTCCGATAGAGGACCACAGCACTGGCCCTCTCCAGCACCACAGCCAGTACAAGTGACCTGGCGCCGTTCTCTATCTCCAGGCCAGAAGAGACAGTGCAAGCCTGTGCGCACCGGACTCAACGGTGCCGTTGACTCTCCAGGGCGCGGTGCGGATCGGTGCCAGCGAGGCGCTGGGGAGCAGTACTGGGCTAAGGGCCGCCTCCATAAATAGCTGCTTGAGTCTAAAGTCCCGCTCCTTTTTGGTCCAAGGTATGAACACTTCTCAGCCTGGTGAGACTCCCCAAGGCACTTCAAACAGGAGTTGTGGGGGTCTCCCGTTGGCATAGGCTTTGAGCAGGCTGAGCAAGGTTTGAAACCCGAAGCCTTGGGCATGAGCCCAAGCGGCAGGCAGGGAGGAGGGGAAGGACCCCTTCCAACCCACTAAATTGAGTCTAAACTTATCACTATCTCTGTAACACCTACTGCAACTATACTAACTATACAACTATAACAGCTATCTAACAACGGGAAGCAAAAAGCTAGGGAGAGTGGAGGACAGCTATGCCGCGCTCCACAGTTCCAGCGACCAGCACAGGCGGTTAGAAGGAACTGAGGAGGCACTGGGTTGGCTGGGGTGTGTATATATATAGCACCATGAAGGCGCCACTCCAGGGGGCTCCACAGCTGACCCACCGGATGTTGCGAGGATAAAAATTCTCGCACACACCTAATTGGAATCGATATGAGTAAGCACTCGAAGAAGAACTTAGAGACCCTGATCCATCCCAGCCCCTCATCCTTGAACCTGACAAAATGGTCCTTAAATTGTTCTCAAACATGGAACTACCCTATTTGGATAGTGTCTAGTTATTTTTTCTATCTAGCAGGAAACCTACTACTTGCAAAACTTCCCTTCAAAAGTGGAGACACCTCCATTCCTGGTTTTCTCTTCACTCTTCTCAAGCATCAGATGCTCTGCTCTCTGAGGGCCTAGAGCTGTGCTTCTCAAGCTATCTGATGTGGGGGACCGGCAATTTTTTTTTCACGCAGTGCACGCAGACCGGCAGCCGATGGCTCGCGGACCGGCACCGGTCTGCGGACCACCACTTTGAGTAGCACTGGCCTAGAGTACCTGTAGGATTTAAAGACACAGGGTCGGTCAGTGAGCTCAGTCAGAGTACATTTGGCCTTCCACTCACCAACTGAGTGCTTCTCAGTTTTTGCCCATCCTACTATGATCAGATTCTTTAAGGGCTTACACAACTTGTTTCCTTCTGTGTGGAACCTGGCCCCCCCTATGGGACCTAAATTTGATTCTTAATGCAGTAAGGAACACCCTCCTTTAAACTGATAGCTACATGCTATCTTCTCCACCTCTCCCTGAAGACTTCATTCCTTATGTCCATCACTTTGGCTGGATGAATGGGAGAAATAGGTGTTCTCATGGCAGACTGACCATTCACTACTTTCTACAGCAGGGGTTCTCAAACTGGGGGTCGGGACCACTCAGGGAGTCGTGAGGTTATTACATGGGGGTCGTGAACTGTCAGTCTCCACCCCAAACCCTGCTTTTCCTCCAGCATTTATAATGGTGTTAAATACATAAAAATGTATTTTTAATTTATAAGGAGCAATCCTCTGAGTGAGACTCCATGTGAAAGGAGTCACCAGTACAAAAGTTTAAGAACCGTTGTTCTACAGAGAGAAAACTACACTGTGTCCCCATCCTTGCTTCCTTCCTAAGGTCTCTTCAGAATACCATATTAATCAGGAAATCCGTCCACCAGTGTTCTATCCAAAGCCTCATGTCTCTGTGGAGGAAACCAGCCTACATAAACTACGTGTCGGGATGGATCTCTCATTCTACCTTGACAGTACTAAGACCTTGCCCCAGACTATTTGTATTTTTTGTGGAGAGGATGAAGGAACAGCCCATTTCCACACAAAGACTGTTGGAGTGGGTCTTGGGTTGCATCTTAATATGTACTATGACACTTCTGGAATACAGCACCCTCACAGAGGAACAGCACACTGCACTAAGGTTCAGTCACATCTGTAGCACGCTTAGATTATGTTCCCATAATAGAAATCATTACGCTATCTTACCTGCTTGTAGAACTGATGCAATGTTTGGTGATGCAGTCCTCTGAACTGTCTTGAATCTGCCTCCTCAGCATGCACCAGTTACTGCTTGGGAGTCTCCTACAGTGGAGCACCCATAGGGACATATATTCAAAGAAGGAGAGGTTCTTTACCTGTACAGTAACTTGAATTCTTAGAGATGTTTTGTCCCTATAGGTGCTTCACATCTGGTTCTCCCTCTGCTGTAGAGTCTTTGCAGTTGAGAAGGAACTGAGTGTCAACAGTTCCTCACCTCCCTATAGGGAGCATGATTCACTGCTTTGCAATCTCCAGTCAAGAGCATATGGCATGCACGCATCCTATTGTGGAGCACCCACAGGTAAGTAACCTCCTTTTCTGCTCTACTGTATAGTATGCACCACCTTGCTACAATTGTACTGGCTTGTGCACTGTTGGAAGTTGGTCTAGACTCTTCAACTTTTCTGAGAACACATGTAATAAGGCACATTAGAATATGGTGTTTCAAGCCTGACTTATAAATTGAAGTGTAAAAAAAATTGCCTCCTTGATGATATCAGCTTGCTCAGTTGCATTCTTTCCCCCAGTAACTGCAGGTAGGTGATTTCAGGGCTATGGGATATTATGATGTGTCAAGAGCAAGGTTCAGAATTCTGAATTATACCTACGGATTGGATCCACGATTTACAGTACTATTTACGGGTTATATGACAGGAAATTATGGCACTCAAATAATATAAACTGTGCCCTATTATACTCCAAAAACTATAACTAAAGAGCTCAAAAATTAACTACCTTGGAGACTACCTGCTGTGTTATGAAAAACAAATATAGGGCCCAACTGAGAGAGGTGATGTGCACCTGTAACACCCAGTGAAGGAAATGGGGTGCTCAACCCTTCTCACAATATAGCCTGTAAATTAGTAGTAGTGGAGATATGAGAAATCTCATGACTGACTGAAAACAGTCATGAGTCATTACATTTTTATCATTTACCTTTCTCAGGGTCCACAATTCTGAGCCCTGGAACAAAGTTTACTGATCAGCTCATCCAGTCACATGTGTGCTTTCTAAGTGGCTGCATTGAGTTCTGTGATAATTATCTCATAGAAGTAAAATAACATTTTTCCTGGCATTCAAACTATATATCCTTGTTAGTTTCAAAATATACTCCGCGAGGGAGCGGGAATTAAAAATTCTGCAATAAAAAATTAAAAATTCTGTGCACAATATTTTAAAATTCTGCATATTTTATTTGTCAAAATAACACAATATAATCACACCAATTTCAATTATTTGAAATTCTGGCAAGTCTTTCAATGGTTCCACAGCTTTGCCCCAGGTTTTTCAGCTCGGCTTCCACAGCTCTTTGCCATATTGTTTTTGGGTGGCCTCATTTTCGCTTGCCTTCAGGTGTCCACCTTATTGCTACTCTGGTGATGGAATCAGTTTCCATCCAAAGCGCATGACTGATCCATCTCCAACGCCTCCTGGCAATGATGGTGCTCAGATCCTTTTGGCTGCACTGTGTCAATAGATCTTGGTTTGAGATTGTTCTGGGCCAAAAGATATGGAGGAGGCATGTTTGGAATGAAGACAGTTTGGACATGTCATACTTTCTGATTCACCAGCATTCTGTACCATAAAATAGAGTTGAAACTATGCAGCTCTGATAAATCTTAAGTTTGGTTTTGGTGTTGTATTTTGATGATTTCCAGACTGTATTTAAGCTCCTGAAGGTGTTCCTGGCTTTATTGATTTTGTTCCGGATGTCCTGCCTTGTTCCACTGTCCTGGCTGATGGTATTGCCGAAATATGTGAATGTTTCTACATTGATGAGAACATAATCCTCTATCCATACTGGTGATGGTGAGGCAATATTAAAGGTCATGAATCTGTCTTATTGCAGTTGATTTTCAGTCCAATTTGCTGGCTGAATGCACTGAGTCGAGTTGTTTTTTCTTGAATGTGGTGTTGGGTATGTGATAGGAGAGTGACATCATCTGCGAAGTCCAGGTCTTCAAGGGATGAGAAGAGTGTCCATTTAATGCCCCTTGGCATGTCTTCTGTTGTATGCCGCATTACCCAGTCAATGGCAATGTTGAAGAGGATTGCAGACATGACACACCCCTGATGTACTCCTGTTTTGACTTCAAAACTGAGCTCACTGTGATCAACACTGCATGTAAAGTTGAAATAGAAGCTTTTGATGATGTTGATTATATGGAAAGGAATTCCATGTGCCCACAGAATGCACCATAGGTTAGTCCTGTGAATGCTATCAAAAGCCTTCTCAAAGTCTATGAAATTTATGTAGAGTTGCCATTGCAAGCGCTGTTCTATTATGTTTCATAGAGCAAATATCTGGTCTGTGCATCCACACCCTTTCTGAAAACCAGCTTGCTGTTTTCCGAGAACGCTATCAACTGCCTATGATATATGCTGGGCTATATGATCCATATATGATCTTACACATTACTTTGCTTGACGCAGATAAGTATGATACGACGCCAGTTACTACAATCACTGAGAGTTCCTTTCTTTAGTATCTTCACTATAATTTCATTGGTCCACTCATCTGGCACTTTTTCCCTTTCCCAGACTGATATAAATAGAGGGGCCAGGATAGATGCTGCTAATTTAGGATTTACCTTGAACAATTCTGCATTCAAGTTATCCTTGCCAGGAGCTTTCCCATTTTTTAAGGATTTGGTGGCTTGAATGATCTCTTCCTTAGTTGCGGTTTCTGTGTTGATATCCAAGATCTTCTTTTGCCTCCTGGATGTTTGCTTCCTCTTTAGGTGGCTCCCTGTTCAGCAATTCTTTGAAATGTTCTGTCCAGTGCATTTCTTGTTCTTTTTCAGTTGTTAGTAGGTGTCCTTGTTTGTTCCTGATGAGAGTGTTTGTTGGTGTCTGCCATTATGTTACACTAATAAAAATGATACCAACAGGATCTTGTAAGAGGGACAAGGCAAAATGCCACATTTATTGTAAATACAAAAAATATTACTATATGCAATTTCTATATAAATCCATTCACACACACAGACATTCACACAGGTTCTACAAAAAGGTTGTTATAGTTACCAACCTAGACGTTGCTCGTGCCAAGTCACTGGCCAGGTGGCCTGGACATGAGTGGAGCCGAGTCATTGTCAGATGCGCATCCGATGCTCCTGGAGGGTGGTCGTAGAACCAGACTCAAAGAACATAGTCCCTGGATCCAATTTTTATAGGTCTCAATACAAGTTCAATACAAGTCTATGGAAGTTGCTTCATTATGCTGAATTTACAATTGAGATGACCATCAGTCAGCAGGTGGTACATCCATGACAGCTCCATGATGGCTAGGTGTTATCTTCTTGTTCTTCCATGATGCATTTTGGGTGGATTCAGGTTCGCCCTCTGGGGGTCATCCGGTTATCTCCACTTTGCATATTCTTCGGCCCATTGATACCAAGGTTGAAATTCTTAGGATTAGGCTGGCACCATTTACTAACCAATTATTTCCCTGCTTCAGGCTCTCAATTCCATGCACTCATTGTTCATTCTTTTACTTAACAACACAATCTATGACTCTTGATTCATTTAACAAGTTTTATCCCACTATCTATTTTTCCCTCTTTCGATACCAAGATTTAAATAGGCATGACAAGGGGCCCCCGTGGGGGAAGAGCATCAGGGTGTTGTTTTAAAGAACAGCACTGTTTTCTCAAAGTTCTTATCGCTTTCCAGCACAGACTCTTTATCCTGTACTGGCCTGAAATAATTAGCACTTTGGCCTTGCATTTGTTTCAGAGTGAAATTCAACAGCATGGAACTGATGTTCATACCCTTTTACAATACCTATATACTCTTTTGTCTATCTTTATTTCTACTACTACATAATTATAATTCTGTCATACTTACCTAACTTTGAGGGTGACCCAACAGTTTACCACTGATAAGCTGCGTCATTTTGTAAACAGTTCCTTGTTCACCACGAGCAACTGCATCCTCTGCTTGTGTTACCAGATTATCAATATAATACCATTTGTCCGCTCTCACAAGGCGTTTGACCTCCCAGTGTGCCTTGCTATAATGCTTGTGGTATTTGTCCTTTAGCCTGTGGGATTTTGTGTCTAAAACTTTTTTCTTCAGGGCTCGTTTGGTTTCTATGGCGTTCCATGTACTGGGTGTAATCCACTCCTTCCTTCTCTTTTGCCTGTAGTCTAGACAGGCTTCACTGCTCTATTTATAAATTGCTGTTACTTTCTCCCACTTCTTGTTGATCTCTTCATCTGCATTCCCCTCCTCTTTATCAAGGTCTGCAAGTGCTTGAAACCCGTTCTTTAACTGCAGAACGAAGGTTTTCTGAATTTCAAGGGACTTTAGGTTGTCAATATCATAATGTCTATGTCCCTTGTTTGGTGGACTCACACTTCTCAGTTTTAGCTTAATGAAGGCTGTCACAAGGTGGTGGTCGCTGCCAACATCTGCATCCCTTCTCACTTTCACATCTGTCAGTGAGCGTTGCCATTGATCATGATATGGTCAATCTGGTTCTTATCTCTGCCATTTGGAGAGCACCATGTCAGCTTGTGAATTTCACAATGTTCAAATAGGGTTCTACCGAAGACTAGGGAATTCATATTACAGAAATCAACAAGCCTTTCTCCGTTTTCATTCATGGTGCCACACCCATGTCTTCCCATTGCGCTGTCGTTGTTTGTGGTGTTCTTACCGACCTTGGCATTCAGGTCTCCCATGACGATAGTTAGGTCGTGGCGTGGTACTCTCTATAACTCTGCCTGTAGTGTAAGGTAGAATTTGTCCTTTACTTCTTCATCGCTGTCATTTGTCGGAGCATAGCACTGAATCAGGGTGATATTATGTTTCCCTTTCAGTCTGGCCCTCATAAGTCTGCTGCTGATGGATTTCCATTCATGCAGGGATGCTCCACTCCCTTCTTCAAAAGGATGGCAACACCCTCATGGTTTTGTCCATCATCCTGTCCAGAAAACAGCAAAGTTTCTCCCAATGCTGCTGTTAATCTTCCTGATCCTGTCCATCTGCTCTCGCTGACACCCAGGATGTCTAAGCTGACAATTATTTTGGATGCTTTGAAGACTGGATAGAGGGTGCCATTTCAGTCTTAATTCAGGACCATCCTCATTCCTACTTGAGAGCAGGCAGACGTCATCCATATCTAATCTTTTCCTTCTGAAAGGGGGATGGGCCTGTTATACACTTCCTACACACACACTTCCTTTAACACCAGAGGGTGTTAAAAATAAGACAACATAGGCCAGGATAATTCCAATTGCTCCCATGTGACCAAAGCAATAGCAGTGTTCAGATCTTCTTCCCTCTCCAGGGGCATCTACAAACTTCTGCTTGTGATGCCAAACACATTGTCATGACAGGACATGAGGATGTATGGTCGAGGTGATACATCCTCACTATATCTAGCTGTGTGGTAAATGCAACTCTAATGGACCTTGAAAAATCTTGCAGTGTAGAGGTGCAACAGGTTCTGGTTAATTCCAGGAAGCAGTCACCTCAGTTGTGAGTTTAAGTGGTATAGATTAGTGTATTCCATAGCTGACAAATGTGTAGATCCTGTACAAGTACAATGTATTTTTAAATACTTACTACATTTAAGGTCTTTAGAAATACAGTAGAACCTCAGAGTTACGAACTCCTCAGGAATGGAGGTTGGTTGTAACTCTGAAATGTTCGTAACGCTGAACAAAACATTATGGTTGTTCTTTCAAAAGTTTACAACTGAACATTGACTTAATACTGCTCTGAAACTTTACTGTGCAGAAGAAAAATGCTGCTTTAACCATCTTCTTTTAAATAGAACAAGCACAAAAACAGTTTCCTTACCTTTACTTTTTTTTAAAAAGTAATTTAACACTGTACTGTACTATATTTGCTATTTTTTTTTTTTTTTGGTCTCTGCTTGCATACTTCCGGTTCCAAATGCAGTGTGTGGTTGACTGGTCAGTTCATAATTCTGGTGTTTGTAACTCTGAGGTTCTACTGTATTTACATATTACATGCATTACATATTTTTTCAGAGTACAGTTAGTAGTAAAAGTAGTTTATCATGTACTTACAGATAGGAAATCTGTCTTTGTACATGACACAGATAAGACATTTATTAAAGGTCTAGTTAGTGTACCCACATTAGGACCCAGTTTTATCATGGGACCTTAATTTGATCTTGACACATCTCATGAATTCTCCTTTTGAATCCATAGCAGATTGTTCTTTATATCATTTATATATTTAAACACTTTTTATAATATCCTTTATATCAGCAGGATGGGTGAGCAAGTTGCATGTTCTTATGGCAGATCCACCATTCACTGTTCTTCATAAAGATAACACTGTCCTCAGAGCTCACCCCAGATTCCTTCCTGAAGCGTTTTCTGAGTTTTATAACAATCAGTTAGTTTTCTTTCTGAAATCTCATGGTCATAAAAGAGTATAAACTACATAATTTAGTTGCTAAAAGAGCTTTCGATTATTACCTAAATGGGACAGGAGAGTTTTGGAAGTCTGCTGAACTTTTTATTTCTTATGTCATACCAGTCTTGCTTAGTCATTACCTTCTTGGGTGAAACAGCATATTGAACAGGCATATAGGGTAGCATCAGTTCCTTCTCCTATTGGAGTTAGGTCACACTCAACCAGAGCAATAGCTACCTCTATAGCACATCTCAGACATGTTCCAATTCTTGAAATACAGGAATATATATAGGAATATATTGCAATCATACCTTTACAAAACACTATTCATTTGATTTGGCATCAATATTAGATGCCTTGTTTGACAGAGCAGTTCTGCAATTCTTATTCAGTTCGGACCCTGAGTCACACCATTCAGTCCTGGGGTATTGGCTTGTCTAGCAAACTTATGAGTGGGAATAAGCAGAGAATGCTCAAAGAAATGAAGGTTACTTGTATCATGTCCTTCGAAATGGACTCTGAATATTCAGACCCCCCATCCCCTCTTCATAGGAGACGTAATGAGATTTGACTGCAGAAGTGGTCAAAGGAATTGTTGCAGGCTGCAGTGTCATGCCCCTTTTTATAGCCTTGCTCTCAGAATGCTCAGGAAAAACAAGGGAAGGGGCTAGAGGAGGTGTGCAAGTTCTCCAACAGGCACTGCCACATAACGTTTCCACCATCTGATATTCATGGGGTGATGCATCGTATGAGTGTGACTATGCAGAGTCTATCTTGAAGAACCTTGGTTACAAGTAAGTAACCTCCATTTCTGTTCCAGATTTTGGTTCCTGTTACCTCTAAATTGTTTATTTAGTGTATGTATTGTATTACAGCAGTGCCAAGAGTCTTCCTTTGTGCTACGTAATGGTGCAGTTAAGAATAGTGGGGGAACAGTTAAAAAAGTGAGAAAGGTGTGATCTGTTTATTAATTTTATATTGTGGTAGAAGAGGTATAGCTCTCTCTTGCTCTTCTATCCTGTCACCTGGCAATTAAAGCTGACAGTATTTTTAAAATACTAATTCTGGTCCTTTAAGTACTAGCTTTGAATGTGATCTCAATAACCTGTTGCATAGATTTACTTTTCAACAAAAAGTTAATCTTTACATGACTGTAGTAAAAAACGCCTCCATGTCTGGTCTCTAGAAAATTCTTTTGTTGATGGCAGTGATTATTTCTTTGTTGAAGAATCCTTTTCTGGCAAATGAAGTTTATAAATGGCCTTTAAATATCCTTGTGTTAGTTACAACCTGTTGACTTATTCAAGTGCATATGACAGATTGAACCATGTTTGTTGTGACTATAAGATCAGCTGGCTGAAAGATCTCTGAACCGTATGGCTGTGCTGTCCACCCTGCCCCGATTTTTAAAATCTCATTTTATAATTGTCATGCTATCAACATCCATATTAATCAAAGGAACCAGTCTTTGTCTACTAATGCCTAGCACAAGTACAAATGTGGTTCTCGATAATTTGATACAAAGAAAACCGTTCAAGCTTTTCCTATTTTTTCTTTGCTGGCCTTCTGATAGGCTTGCAGGGGATTCCAAATATTGCCCTTCAGCTCTTCAGTTGTTTTACTAGCTTCTTGTTCAGAAATGTATTCGCCTAAATTCTGGCTGAGCTGTGCTTGATAAAGTCTGGAGGACAGGGAGCAAAGATGTCCTTCAGCTGCTTTTCACAATGTTGGCCTGATCCCCAATGTGTAATATAAGGCAGCCTGAAGGATTGGGCATTGATGTGAATAATGGGAACATCAGGATTATGATTCATAGAGTCCAAGGCGAGAAGGGACCATGTCATTATTTAATCTGATGTTCTGTATAATACAGGCCATAGAATGCCCCCAAAATAATTCCTAGAGCATATTCTTTAGAATAACTTGACTTACAAATTCAGTGGTGGAGAATCCACTTTGACCCTTGGTAAATTGGCCATGACAATCCCTCTGATCAGGATCTTCTCTGACAGGAAGCAGACAACGTTCTCTGAAAAGGCACCACAGAGCTGGTTCCCCTCTGTATTTCCTCATTCCAAAGAAGGGCCAACTGACAGGCCGTATTCTGGATCTCTGGGTGCTCAACAGGTTTATAAAGAAAGTCAAGTTCTGGATGGTGATGCTCCCCTTGATTATCCCTTCCCTTTCCTTCCCCAGGGAGCCTGGTTCGCAGCTCTCAACATGAAAGATGGCAATTTCCACATCGATGTTCACCCAGCTCACCAGAAGTTTCTCCATTTTATGGTTGGAAACTCCCATTATCAGTTCCATGTCCTTCCTTTTGGTATCGCAGCTGCTCCCTAAGTCTTCGCTGTCATTGCAGCCAAATGGCCACTCAGTATTCCCCTACCTGGACAACTGGCTCCTCGTTGCGCCATCCCACAGGCACCTCTTATCAGCTATCTTGGCCCTTCATGGTCTACTCTCTGCTCTTGGGATTTGCATTAACAAAGAAAAGTCAGTCTTCGTACATACCCACCAGATCACCTTTATTGGTGCGCACCTGGACTCCACCTCTTGGTGAACCACTTTGCCACTCTCGCTTCTATCATTACCTTGCGCCGCACCTCACACCTCCATCCACCGATTTCTTTCCCTACTTGGCCACATGGTGGCCTGTAAATCCCTAATGCCCCATGCCCACATCCACATGCACTGCCTTCAGCTATGGCTCCTGTCTATCTAAAAGGCACAGACAGACCGCTTGGACAAACCCATTCTGCTTCACCAGGTTGTTCTGGCCTCCCTTGCATGATGGACTGACCTGTCCGAAGTCTTGGTTGGCACCCCCTTTATACCTCCTACGCTCTCACCATGGATTCCTCTCGCACTGCCTGGGGCGCCCACCTGAATGGTCACACCGCCCAGGGCCTCTGGACAGCACGAGAAGCTAGGATGTGTGTCAACATCTTGGAGTCGAGAGCCGCTTTTCTTGCCTATCGGGCATTCCTCCCCCTTACACAATCCTATCGCATTCAACTGTTCTCCAACAACATGGCTGCAGTAGTCTATATCAACAAGCAAAGTGGCGCCAAGTCTCCCTCCCTCTGTGCGGAGGCTGTCCACATCTGAACCTGGTGCATCAAGCAGTGTCACGCTACAGGCCACATATCTCCCCGATGCCAACAGCTCCCTCATGGACATGCTCAGCAGGTTCTTCTACGCAAACCATGAGTGGGAACTGCACAATCCCAGCCTGCATTCCATTTTCCACAGGTGAGGCTCCCCTTACTGGGACCACTTCATGACCAGCAAGAACCATAAACTTCCCCTTTATTGCTACAGAGGGAACTGTGGAGGCAGTCCCCTGGGGCAATACCCTTTTCCTCCCCTGGATTGGCAACTTTCGGTATGCCTTTCCACCCATTCCCCCTGCTTCCCCAAGTCCTGGGCAAGATTCACCGGGACTGAGCAATGGTCATACTGATAGCCCCCTTTTGGCCTCACCAGTGTTGGTTCACCTCACCTTTGTCTCTCCGCTGATCCCCCGCTCTGCCTCCATGCACATCCGGATTTCCTCACCCAGGCGTAGGGACATTTCCAGCACCCCAATACAAGCTGGCTCCACTCATGGCTTGGTATTTGGATGCAGCTCGCAAGTAAACAGGGCATGCTCTACCTTGGTGCGCAAGGTCCTCTTGCACAACAGAAGACCATCTACCAGGGCCTGCTCTCAAGCGAAATGGAAACCACCTGGGCTCACCGCCACCATTATGCTCTGGACTCCAAATCCATTGCTATTCTCTTTTGACCACCTTCTTCAACTCAAACTATTGCTTCTCACCCACCGTGCTATACGGATCCACCTGGCGGCACTTAGTGCCTTCCTCCCTCTGGTGGATGGCTGCGCTATCTTTACTTACCCGACCACTGTTTCCTCAAAGGTCTGCTCAACGTCTTTTGACCAGTGCTTAAGCTGACCCCTTCTTTGGACCTTAATGTTGCTCTCTCTGCTCTGACCAAGCCACCCTTTGAACCCCTCATGATGTGCTTGCTCTCCCACCTCTCAGTGAAGGTGATCTTCTTGGTTGCAATCTTGTCAGCATGAAATGTTAGCAGATTGGCAGCCATGATGGCTGATCCCCCCCTTTCACTCTCTTCCATAAGTACAATGTCTCCTTACACCTGTACCCCAAATGCATCCTTAAGGTAGTGTCCACGTTACACCTCAAGCAGTGCATCCACTTCCTGATCTTCTATCCCAGACCCCACGCCTCCCACAGAGCCAGAACATTGCACTCTCTTGATGTCTGCCATGCACTGGCCTTCTACCTCCAATACACCCATGCTTCTGCACTTCATCCAGGCTCTTCATTGCCATTGCTGAACATTGCAAAGAACAAGCCCTCTCCTTGCAATGCATTTCCAAATAGATCTCCTGTTATATTTACGAATGCTACATTCTGTCCAAGATACCTCCACCTCTTGAAGTCACAGCTCATTCTGTGTGGATGCACGCCGTCACATTGGCCTGCATTGCGGACATGCTGTGGCAGGATATTTGCTGAGCAGCCACGTGGAGCACCGTCCACACCTTTACTCTCACTAAATCATCACTCCAGCAGTGACAGTGAATGCAGCCATTAGCCACACTGTCTTGCAGTCTATAACTTCTTGCAAATCCTCGCAACCACCTCTGTGCTAATCACTGCTTTCTACTCACCCATGTTTGGAATCTATATAGGAACCATCACTTGAAGAAGAAGAAGAGATTACTTACCTGTAACTGGAGGTTCTTCGAGATGTGTGGTCCCTATTTGGATTCCAGTACCTGCCCTCCATCTCCTGTGCTATGGACTATGCTGCTTAGTGGTAAGAGAGATACTGGAGCGGTGTCAACCCACATGGCCTCCCATAGTCTCAGCTGGGGACATAAGGACAACACACGTGCAGATCAGCGGACACTGATACAGAATGGTTCCAGCTCTGACACATGGCATGCATGCACACCCATGTTTGGAATTCAAATAAGGACCATTCATCTTAAACAACCTCCAGTTACCGGTAAATAACCTCCTCTTCCCACTTTAGTTTAAAATGTTATATAAATGTAAGGGGGCAAGTACTAGCTGAGGAAAAGAGGACATAGAGCATCCAGGGATAACTGGAGCAAAGAGGCGCTCCAGCCACACTATACCCTGCAGCTTGACGATAAGGGAGCTGCAAAAGTGATGCCCCTCAAACTGCTCCAGGGCTTGAGCATTTGGCCCATAAACTGTGAAGTGGATCGGATTAAGTCTGAGCTGTAAGTAGAGCCACATAAATCTCCTGATATCATATTGCTGTGGGAAAACTAATCATCTTTACCACCTATAAATTCACAATAAACAGGATTAAACAAGAAGCTCTTTCAATGGGGAATTAAAACTGGTGGAGAAATGGGATACTAATGTTCAAATACCCTGTAAGCTTTATGCAGTGTTTCAACAGACATGTGCTTTTAGGAGGTATCTTAGTAAAGCAGTAAGGCCAGCTGGTTTATGCTGATTATTTCCTGAAGAATTATCACCTATTTAATGTCATCTGTAACGCCACATGGCACAGCATACTGTTTCATCGCTATAAGGTATGGATCTCTGATTTCAGAAGTGAAAATCTTAGAAATATATTTTAACACGAACTGATACAGATGGCTGTCTGGGTTTTTAGTTCTCTCTTGTTATTCCTTTTCTTTATGTGGCCGAGTTTTATGTAGCTAAAACACCACTTTTCTATGGTATTATTTGAAAAAATATTTTAAAACAAGTTCAAATAAATTATTGAGCCACAATGCAAACGTGTCTCAGTGTTTGAACCACTAGGTTGATGCCATAAAGTATTTATCATTCAGCTTCTGGATCAGCTACTTTAGTTGTAGGGGGTTGTGGCAGTAAAGGAAAGGGGATGCTCCCAGTCTCCCCTGGCCAGCTGTTGCCCCCTTATTGATATCTAAATAATATTACCAAACACATCTACCAGGCCACCTGCAAAGTCCCAAGGCTGAATGCATATCATAGGTCTAAGCCTGGCTTGGTGCACTGATACCATCTACTACCCAAGTGATGCCATCAGATCTCATGTAGGGTGCTCTGGCCAGAAATCTGAGGTGGATTATTTAAGTCGATGGTGAGTTGCTATGTCTTTGTATTATTTTCTCTGCTATTCTATTTGGAAAGAGGTTGCTCCTCCAGTGCCAGCAATCCTTTCACTAGGTAACCTTTCACCTTCATACACACAGCCAGTATTGATTCAAATAGTATACTGTTTGCTTGTTTTTAAATTCACTACTGGAAACAAAAAACATATTTTATTCTTCTGGGTTAAAAATACACCCTGCTTTTTGGAAGCCTTAACTTTGTAAACAAAACATATTAATGAATTCCTGGTGCTGATCTTTTTCTCTGTCTTGTCTTTGGTTATGAATTAAATCTGTCATTCTGAAATAAGAAATACAATACAATAAAATACTCACTGGGAATTACATGACTGTTTAGTGTTCTGGAGCTGGAGGGGACTCACTAGCAGCTAAAAATCCAGAATCTATCCACTGGCTTTTGTCTCCAGTGGCTCATTTGCTTTCTGTAGAGGTTAAGGAAAT
The DNA here is from genome assembly GCF_965152275.1 of Natator depressus. Taxonomy (NCBI): domain Eukaryota; kingdom Metazoa; phylum Chordata; order Testudines; family Cheloniidae; genus Natator; species Natator depressus. The sequence continues at coordinate 23,573,867 of NC_134245.1, forward strand.
CTTTAAAGGCCTTCAGGCTTTTGACTGGGACTTGAGCATTAATTCTGGTGTGAAGCACTATCATTCTAATTCAGTCAGGGACTTGTTTTAGTCAACATTATTTATGACTTTTGGATGCGGTATTTGTTTACTTTAACAGGCTGTACTGCCTAATAGCCAACTCTAACCTGTATGTTACAGCCTTTGTTATTTATTAGGATCTTGGATATTTTTTATTTTGTCTTTTTTACTGTATTTTAGTATACAATCTGAATGTAAACGACATTCAGAGTAAAATGATTTGAACTAAAATAACATGCTTTCAAATTAATAGCTTTCTGCATAAGATTGCAAAATGTACTGTCTAGTCGTAAGACCAACAGTTCACAATAAACTACATTATTTTTGTACCTATAAACAGGTTTTAAATATAAAGTACTTGAAATGAAAGCTAAACAAATTGAGTCTAATACTTGTTTTTCACTAGTGAGAGATTTAGAGGGAAATCAACTCTAAGCTGTGCAAAAAATAGAACCAAATTACTGGCGTCTTTCATAACTCATAGATTTCACAGCAGAAATATCCCTTTAACCATTAATTCTATTTGTATTAACTCCATTTGATATTGTGCACTCTAGACAAGATGTTTTTACTTATTCTTCATCATGAAATTTCTCTAATTTCAAGGGTTTCCAACATCTCTGGTTTGATTTTAAAACTCAGATAAACGCTTCAACTAATCAGCAGTTTAATTGCACATATTATATACTTTCTAATGTTAAAATATGTATTTCAACATACCCATCAAAACAATTGGGGGGTCCAATCCTTTACATGCATAATTCCCATGTGCCTTTGGGAGCTTTTGGTATGCACGGAATGCGGGATTGGGCCCACATGGGAATATGCCATCATGTTTTCTAAGTTTCCTTAATACAATGCAAATTTTATTTCCGAGAGAATTTCACAGGATGAGAACCTCCTAAGAATAATTTTTTAAATTAAATTTTACATATTAGAAATGTTTGACATATAGTGCAGCCTTTGGTCGTGCAAGTATTTATGAAAATGTTCAGTAAGCTACAAAGTTACTTTGTGAAGATAAATAAAGGTACATAAAGCTTAAATTTAAAGGTCTAAAATGAGAGCTATAGAGAGGAAAGGAGTCCGCAAAAAAGGAAAGGGAGGGAGGTGGAAGTGTGTCTCTAGGGCGGGCTCAGAGGGAGTTTTTACCTTTGACCTCAGTGGCAACAGAATTAGGCCAACACTGAGTGACTTTGAAAATCCCACCCCTAGTTTCCAACCAGTCATAACTAGAGTAGTTCTCAGCGATGTTAGATGTAAGCCAAGAAGGGCAAGGTTTCCAAAGAAGGAACCTAAAATGTCCAGCCAGGTGCAAACAGGTAATTAAAACCTGAAAAGTGTGTAATCTCTACTTTGGGTACCTAATTACTATTCTTTGCCTGAGTACTCATGCTGTGCATGGAAAATTCAGGTGCCCATTTTAAAAAAATCTGATGTACAGTGCCTGTCTGATATGTATGCACAATTACTATATGTGCATGTCTAAGTTGTCCATTTGTGCATGCTGATGAAGTTTGTATTAGATGCAGAATTATGCATGTACATAGTCTGTAATGTTCTTTGTATAACAGCTGAATTGATACTGTGGGTATTGCCTCTCAAATTAAAATAGCCACCTCCAAGACCTCAGAGAAACAGGAGTGGTTGGGCTACAAGATCTAGTGAAAGTCTAAATGAAAATATTAGATATTATTAGCTCATTCTCTCAATCCTCATCTCGTGTATTACTTGATCTTATTAGGTTTAGGCTTTTGTTACTTCACTGTTATGTCACAGCCATTGAGCCCAAAAACATAAGAATTTTAAAGAATTATCCTGTTTGTAGTTAGGTGTCTGGGGGAGAGTTCTTTGTAACTGAAAGCTCAAAAATGCGATAGTAAAGATAATAAAACTATTTGAGCTGGTAACAAGTCAGCTGCAATTTAGTGATTTTGCACATGCTTTAGACCCTAATTCAGGAAAGCACTTGAGCATGTGTTTAATTCTCACAGACTTAATGGAACTCAAAGCACATATCCTATCTTAGGGTATGTTTACACTGCACAAAAAACCAAAAACCCTGCAGCAGCAAGTCTTAAGAGCCAGGTCAACTGAGTGGGCTTACCAGGATCACACTCTGGGACTAAAAATAGCAGTGTAGACATTCCTGCTCAGGCTTTAAAACCTGGCAAAGCAGAGAGGGTCTCAGAAGCCTGAACTCCAGCCCAAGTGGCAGTGTCTACACTGCTATTTTTAGACCCATAGCATGAGCCCAAGTCACTTGACTCGGGCTCTCAGACATGCTGCCTAGGTTTTTTGGACAGTGAAGACAATACCTTTAGTGTTCCATATGTTCACCCCTCACTAGTATCTGAGCACCTTCCATGTAAAATCACTAGAGACTTTGCTATTGGACTTCATGGAGTCCATGGTTCATCTCTATTTTGGCATGTAAACTCTGCTGCTTGTACATTTTTCTTTTCTTTTTTTAAACCCTTGTTTAAGCCCTCCTTCCTGAATACCAATGTTTTCCTAAGTGAGGCCCTTAATGTGAAGTAGAACACTCTGGGACATAAGTGAACTCTCTCAGATCCACACCAATTGGAGTCCATTTTCTTTTTCATGTTCTTTTTAAGGGACCTTTGTTTCCCTGATTTTATTTTTGCTGTTTAGTTCCTATCAACAAGCAATAATAGATTATATATGTTGTAGACTTACACATTTAAGAAGTATTGTTTTCACCTTTTTGTTTTCAGTTCACAAACAGTTGTCAGTTCTTTAGCTAGGGTAATAAAATTAAGCAGCAAGCTAAAATAATTGCAGAAAGATCAAACATACTTGTATAAATTGTGAAATAAAACCCTTCACTTTATACCAACTTTGAGCTTTGGTTACTACAATGTGCAATTGCTGTGAAATATGACAATAAATGTATTGTACTAATGGGACAGACTTCCCCCTGCTGCAAAGAACTCTGTGAAGGGGTCTACCTAGAGCAGAAAAAATTGAGGGGTTCCCTGCAAATTTTCCCCTAAAGGGGAAGTGGTTTTAGATGCTGTTGAATTTGCAGAGGGCAAAGCCTCCTGATCCTGGGGATGACTCATGCCTCTTCTGACTTTCCATCCCCTTGGCAGCACAACTCCAGTAGGAAACATGCTGCTGCTGGCTGGGTCCCTCTACAGCTGTTTATAAGCAGCCATGGATTCCAACAGCACCAACTCCCACTTGGATATCTGTGAGGTAGTAGGGGATGTGGTGCCACTAATTTGCCCCTGCCTTGTCCCCAAATCCCCTACACAGTTGGCACTTCCTCTCCCTTTCTCCAGGTAGTAGGCAATCGATCCTAAGAGTAATACTTTGCATCTCAGGATATTAAAGTGCTTTACAAACAATGAAATAAAGATTAGACATTGCAGATGTTTTCTATGTATTTGGTTTGATTAAATCTCCACATTTTGGATATTTAAACAACTGTATAGGATTGTTTATAGATGAAACTGCTAGCATTTCAATTAAACCATACAAAAACATAAGCATTATTTATGATATAGGAGAGTCTCTGCTATAAAACAAGTGAATAGGAAACAGTAACCCGAGGATTTATGTGCTCTGTGAGTCTGGCAATTAGAATGTGAAGAGCTGCAATTATTTATCCCTTTAATTTGATAAGTACAGCCAGCTTCAGAGTCATGACTAGTGCTATACTACATTTCTACTGGATTAGCAATAGCCTTTTATCAAATGACATCAACAATATTATTAAAATCTATACTAAAAATATAACTCTACCAGAGCGAGAATATGCTGTTATCAATTCAAGTTAATGTATATATCAGTATCAAAGAGCATAAATGCTTTTTTGTTAGAACATATTTTGTGCTTGAGGAGAGTCTAATTCAGACGTAGAGCTCTTGTTGTGTTTCTTTGGGATCATCTTTTCTTGTGTGAGACGTAGAGGCACCTTTGTCCTTAACACAGAGGTTCCTGTTTACTTTGATTTTTTGTGGGTGATGATGGTTTCACATCACAGTAGCTAAAACCATATCCAGAAATAAAGTCCTTCTGAGAGATTTCATCTAAATATGATTCATAAACTCTGACAGTGCTCCACATGTTATTCTTCTCCAGAGATTTATGCAAGAGTTCTTTCATTCTCCTGTTCTCTTTGGAGGTAGATTCCCAAACTATTTCAAGTTCACCTTCCACTTCTCTGAAAGAATGAAAATAAAAAAAGAGGATGCTGATTTCAAATATTCAAATCCAGTTTGTTTAAAAGTTCATTTGTACAGTATATACCTTTAACGTTTAACAAATAGTGTTATTGCATGATACATGACTTCAAGTACCTAAAATGTTTTGATTAAATTGGTCTCCACTGTGTTTAAAAAAACACATTAAGTATTTTAAAAGGTTAGGAAGAGAGGATGTGATTAGAAGCAAAACAGGAGTTCTGGGCTCGTGCATGTGGTTATGGATCCCGCTCAAAGCACTAGCCTGTGATCAAAACAGTTCTTCCTTATTCCTCCACCATTTCTGGGGAACATCATGGGTCAACTTCTCCTGTTACACCAGTGCAACTCCCCATTTAAGTCACTGAGAGTTGTACTTACATAAATGAAAGGAGAATTCAAGCCCATGTCTGTACTTGTACTTGATTTTGCTCCCTCTCTGGACATCTATGTACATGGCACTTGTACTGCAGGGATGTTCAAAGAATCTGCCAGCAAAACTCACTCATACAGTGAGCAGATATTAGCCCCCTTCCTTAGGCATCCAATAGCATCACCTGCAGAGTGCACTTAGCCCTGAGAATAGATCCCAGCTGCTCTTGAGCATCAAGCCACTTCTGACAGTTTCATTGCAAATACTTCTTTTTTTTAAGTTGACTAGTTTTGGGGACAACCTAATCTAATGTTGACATGTTGATAAAATAACCCTTTGAACAAGCCATGATGATTATTTGCCACTTGCTCTAGGATGCGAAGCATGAGAATTCTGGTAGATGGTATCTTTAGACTATCTCCATTACCAAGGAAAGGAACTGACTTCTTCCTGCACTTCACAGAGCTACCTCATTCACACAAAACTACTCTCCAAGCACTCACTGCCTGATTGAATTTGACTCACTTCCCTTCTTGTCACATCTGCTGAGATCACACACACACAGTCTTGTCAGAAGGCAACTGAATGAAAATGGTGGTGATTTGATATCTGTTTGTACCCTAAGCCTCAGGCTTCCTCTGGTCTTGTACAGTGGCTGGCTTTTATAACTGCACTATGCTTTTGGATAGGCTCACAACCTACTATCTCAATAAAAAGCAGGTGACTCTCTTCTATTCCCTGTATACCCATGTGGTCTCAGATTAGTGCATTCTAGATCAGCCTTAAATAAAGGAATATGTTGACATAAACACTGATGCGTGAAAGTCAGAATCCTTGTATTTGAGTGTAGGATTTTTTAAATTTTGTGATAAAGATCTGTGTGACTTCCAGCTGTTATATGGCAATAAAGGTGTTTCAGCGTCATAACATTTAATTGTACTACTCAATTGTGCATCTATCTACATGCTGCCCATATGCTGATATGCAGTGCCATTCTCAGATGTTCTGAATTTTTCTTTTTGGATCAAATGGTCATTTTAAATCTACACCACCTCTCTCTCATACATACACATGCAGCATGTATACACCTTTCACACACATAAGCCTTAAAATCTGGGCTCATTTAAAAACATTTGCCTAATTTTGTGCCTCATTCAGAAGGTAAATATTTTGCTTTGTTTAGACTACAAATTATCCCCTCAGTTCATATTCCAGTATCCATTACTAGACTCTCTACCTTATTCTTGGCTGGACAGAGACTGCACAACCTCAGAAGATAAAGAACCACTTGAGAAAAAGAAAAGGAGAAAAGTATGGTGCTAGTGTTGGTGCAAGAAAAGAGGTTACTCCAGCGCCAGTAATAAAGTAAATTATGGTATGTCTGCTTCACATGAAACAGTGTAGTTCCTTCCACTGTTTCCAAAATGCTGCTGTCAAAATCACCTTTCTCACACTGCACTCTTGAAATCCTTCACTAGCTTTCTCTTTCCTTTCAAACCAAGGCCCTATGCTATCCTTCCCTGCCTATAGCTCACTCCCTTGCTCTGCCACACCTCTCTTCTCATTGCCTCATTTCTATGTTTTTTTTAACTCGTCTGCATTTTCTTCCACTCCATCCTTTGTGTTTGGAACTTCAGAAATGGGTGAAACCATCTTACTGAAAATGACTCTTCTGCTGTGTACATCTGTTATTCAGGCAGGCAGGTATAAAAGAGAAGCTTGCTGACGTTTGTAGGAACTTCACACTACATGCCAAAGATATTCAGGAAGGGCAATAAGACTACAGGGGAAGAGGATCCTGGATGCTTACTACATTCCCAACAGCATTGAACCAGGGCGAGAAAATGCAAAATTTAAGAGTTGGAAGGGATTTGGAGTGCTAGCTGCTTAGAAAGGCAGAATGTTACATCATTTACATGAGAGATTTTAAGAACTAGACAATGTTAAAAACCTTTGTTTTAATAAGATAATGCTGCTTTCCATCTCAAATTAGATAATGAAACCCACTTTCAAAAGCAGAAACCTAAACAGTAACTAGCAGTGCTGAAGAGAACAGTGAAACTGAAACAATTAAGTCTGCATGAGACTTTTTTAAAGAACTGCTTCTGGAAGTACAGTTTGACCTGACCCTATTGGTGAATAAATATACAGAATAGTAGGTGAAGAGAGTGGGTGTCTCTGAGGTACAGCAAAGGAAATTTATTTGAGCATAAGCTTTCGTGAGCTACAGCTCACTTCAAATAAATGTGTTAGTCTCTAAGGTGCCACAAGTACTCCTTTTCTTTTTGCAAATACAGACTAACATGGCTGCTACTCTGAAACCTGAGGTACAGCAGAAGTTCAACAGGACAATTATTGTGTCCTTTATGAGAGAGATTGAGTCCACCTCAGAAAGGAAATAAAATTAGTTTTGTATGGATCATTGCATCAAGACCTTTCTTAGCCTCTCCAGGTAAATGCAGGTATTTACATATGTCCTTGGCCAAATTTCTCTTCACTGTTGTGCAGAAGGCTGTGTGCTAGCTTCTACAGAAACACTGAAATGCAGTCACTGCTAGAGAAAGCCAAGTGTTGTTAAATTTAGTGTGACAGGCCTTATAGTGTAGAAATGTGAAACATTATTCAGGGTGGGGAGAATAGCACATCTTAAACATTTCTGATTTTCTCCCTCAGACCTTTTGTAGCCACTTCGCCCAAAAGTGGCTTAGAATTAAAACTGTGTGTTAAAAAGGGGTTTTATGAATTCATTTTGGTGACAAGTGTTTAAAAAAAAAACTCCTCCTCTGACACTTCCAGTCTCTCTGGAGCACACCCGGAAGCCTTCACTCCTACTGAGGGGATTTCTGGGGAGTAGATGCTGTCCCTATACCACAAAGAGGAATGTAAAACACGCCCTGAAATGCACCTTTTCATATCTCAATTCTTTTGTGAGATTTAGTTTTATCCAAAAAAAAAAAAAAAAAAAAAAAAAGGAAGCGCCCATCAAATGGAAGGTCTTCTGTAGTTTGCTGTATGTCAGGGGTTATAGCAGAATTATATAGCCAAGATACTCTCCTCCTACAATTGCAGAGGTCAAAATTCTAAAGGAACCATCAATAATATTCAAGGCAGATGGAATAGATGTCTTCACAACCGGACTGCCCTCTGCCAAAAAGCCTTTGAATTGTTCCCTGGAGTCCATGGGGAATTTCTGTACAAAAAAAACAAAAACAAAAAAACAAATTTAGCTAACAGTGCCTGCTGATTAGTTGCATCCATTTTTTTCAGTTCCATTTTTTGGGGGCTGACTTGAACCTCCCTTGCCTTGACCTCTCATTGGCAGGCACGACTACAAAGGAATTTTGGGCCAGATGAGCGTAAAACCACTCAAACCCCATGGCAGGCACATGGGAAATGCTTATCAGTGTGTTTGGCTGTGGGAGCCAACAAAACAGGTCTATTCCATAAGGCCTTTGCTGGCTCTGAAAGTGCCTCATTAATTGGGATGCTACCCTTCTCAAGTCTGCACCTTGGGAGAATGTCCAACAGCTTGTGGGTATTCTGTAAAAACTTGGTTTGTATAATGATCACAGAGGCCATTCTTCAAAGCAAATTCTGATTAGGATTTATAAACTTCTGGGACTGTGAGGATGAGCCTGGGACTACTGAGCCCTCTGGGGAGAGCAAGGATAAATTGACTGGAACCAAAGTAGCCTTCAAAGACAGAGCTCATTCCTCCAATAGCTCATCTTGTTGGGCTGGTTGTACAATAGGAAGAGCTTCTAGTTGCTTTTCTGCTACATGAGGTTCTGATGTGGATGGTTCTGGGGACCTTCTGGAACAGGGTGGAGCTCTAGATCTGGAGGATCAAAGAGTCCCCCAAGGGTTTCACATCAGCCAGTATAGCATTGGAGGCCAAAATGTCTCAGGCTGCACTGGCTTCTCCTTGCTGTGTGATTGGTACAAATCCTGGTACCAAGGTTGTCCATCTTAAAGTGGCCTGGATGATTCACTGGACTTTCTGTGGCTTGGAGGGGATTAAGAAGAGCTAGACAAGTCTGACCCAGACTGAGAGGGGCCCTCCGAATAATCATTCAGCATAAGAAGCACCCAACCAGGCAGGGCTACTTGATGACTAAATCTATCCAACTCCCAGCTGGGCAGAGGCAAGGTTGGTACTGGTGGTGGTACTGCAGTTGGTAAGGTGAATGTTTCTCAAGAAGCAGGTTCTGTTGGAGGCAGTGCATAGCCTGATATCAACACCCAGGCTGACAAAGGCCCTAGTACCGGTGCCAATGTTGAAGACTCTCTGAGGACCAATGGAGAGTGCACTTGGGTGCTGGAAGATGCAGATGAGGCAGTCTCCGATTGTTTCCTTTGCCCAGATGCCAGCAACATTCTTTGTCCGGTGCTGAAAAGGTTGAGGGCCTGGGCAGAGACGAAGGTAATAACCGCCCTGCAGACTCCTGCATCAACGGCAAATCAGGGGCAGACAAAATGGTTTTTCACCACTTCATATGCCTGTGCGGTCATAGGCACTAAAAGAGGCATCACTGAAACAGATTGTGTTGGTACCAGGCTCAATAGCCACCATGAAGACGGATGCGCAGTTGATGGTACAGTAGGAGGGGGTTTTTGTCTTGGTAGTGGGAGACATGGGCTAATGCCCCAATTCTACTCTGGGTACCTGGTGAATCTCATTGTTGCTCCAATCTCTTCGAGGTGGAAGATGAACTTCTCTTGGAGCAGGAACAGCTCCTAGCAGTCTTATGGATTTTTTGCAAGGGACCTAGGTGACCAGATTGCAAGAACAAAATATCGGGACACATGGGGGGATGCCCGGCCCCGACTCTGACCCCTGCCGCAAGCCGTGGATCGGTTAGGGGTGCATGGCCCCAGCTCCCACTGCAAGTGGGGGTCTCAGCTGGGGTAGGGGGTTGGGATGCAGGAGGGAGTTCAGGGTGCTGACACCAGGAGGGAGTTTGAGTGCAGGAGGAGGCTCAGGGCTGGGGGTTGGGGTGTTTACCTCAGGCAGCTCCCCGGAAGTGGCGACATCTCCCTCTGGGTCCTAGGCGGAGGAGCGGCTAGGTGGCTGTGCGAGCTGTCTCACCCGCAGGCACTGCCCCCGCAGCTCCCATTGGCTGTGTTTCCTGTCCAATGGGAGCTGTGGAGCAGGCACTCATGGCAGGGGCAGCATTCAGAACCCCCCTGGCCATCCTTGCACCTAGGACCCAGCGGGAGATGTCGCCACTTCTGGGGAGGTGCACCGAGCCAAGTAGGGAGCCTGCCAGCCCCGTCCCAACTGGACACCCGGGAACTGTACGATATTGGGACAAATGGCATCCTGATCATACGTCGGTCGGGACGCGGAACAAAGTTAAATATTGGGACAGTCCTTATTTTATCAGGAAGTCTAGTCACCCTAGAGGGACTCTACAAGAGAAAGATTGACCTCTCCTTCTGCATGAAGAGGAGTGCAAGTCCAAAGGCCTGTTCAAACTCTCCGCCATAGTAACAGTTGACTATGCATGGACAGAATGATCTGGTGCCAGTGCTGAGGTAAGCCTCTGGCCTGTTCGAGGAGGTGCAGCTTGAGGTGTAGATCCCTGGAAACTTGAGTATGTTTCTTGAAGGGGTGGCAAATGCAACTCCTCTCCTTGATGTGTCCTTCCCCAAGATGCAGCAAACAATGTGTGTAGGGATCGCTTTAGGAATAGATACCTCACACAAAGATCAGTGATTGAAGTCCGGAGAGTGCTGCATGCTCCTGGAGCGTACCACCGCCAACTACACTAACAAATAAACTAGAAATAAAACCTGAAAACAATAAAGGAAACCTGTCTAAAGGATACTAACTGCTAACTATTTACAGAGTTAAATAAGCTAAGATCTAGCTATGTCGCAGAGAAAAGTGTGAGGAGAACCACTCACGGAGTTCCAACTCAGGCTGTGAGTGGTTGTCCATCCCTGGAGGTCAAGGATGATCTCTTTCACAGGTTTTATTTTTTATTGATCCTTTGGTGACTGAGGAGTCCAATCGCTGAGCCACAGGCTCATTGGAGGATGTTGCAGGTGGAGTTGGAAGTCTGGTTTGGGCCACAATTGCTGAATGACAGTTGGCTGTCCTATTCTGGCATTTTTCTGCAACCAGGGCAAGGCGATTTTCCTCAAAAATGTATGTTCCCTCTCTGAGGAGTCTGCCAGTTATCCCTGTCCCGGGCTACTGTCTCCCAGTGTGTGGTGTCAACACCATATCTCTTGATTTTTATCTTGAGGATGTCTTTAAAGCGTTTCTTTTGGCCTTCCCATTTCCTTTCTTCTTTGGTGAGAAGGGCATACAGCAGTTGTTTTGGTATGCGTACATCAAGCATGCGCACACAGTGCCCATGCCACCTCAGCTGGTGCTGAATAATCAGGGCCTCAACGCTGAAGATGTTGGCCTTTGTGAGGATACTGGCATTAGTGTGGCAATCCTCCTACTTTATGTTGAGGATCTTCCAAAGAAAGTGTTGGTGTTCCAGGTTTTTCAGGTGTTTTCTTTAGGTCACCCAAGTCTCACAGGCATAGAACAGAGTTGGGATTACCACCGCTTTATAAACTAAAAGTCTAGTATGTGTTCTGATTATGTGATTGTTGAACACACAGCGCAACTGTCTGCCAAAGGCAAGGCTGGGACAGAGGATTCTGTGCTGAATCTCGACATCTATGTCTGCCCTCTGTGAGAGATGGCTGCCAAGATAGGCAAAGTATTCTACATTTTCCAGTTCTTCTTTGTCAGTGTAGATCTTCCTTGCTGGGTGGGATGATTGACCAAGAGCTGGCTGGTGGAGAATTTTTGTTTTGTTGATGTTTAGAGCCCTAGGCTTTTGTAAGCTTCAGAGAAGCAATTAAGGGCTATTTGTAGATCCTCCTTTTTGCAACTACAGCACAATCATCTGCATACTGGAGTCTGGTTATTGTTGCCGATATTACTTTATTTCTGGCATGGAGACGAGAAAGGTTGAAGAGGTTGCTGTCAGTCCGATATTGGATGCCAGTGCCCTGTGGTAGACGGTCTTGGGTTAACATTTTCATAGTTGCTAAGAAAATGGAGAAGAGGATGGGTGCCAGTACACAGCCTTGTTTTATGCTAGTTTGGATGATGAAGGGCTCAGAGGTAGAGCCACTGCACAGGAAGGAGACAGTCATCCGGTCATGGAGGAGTCTTACAATGGTAATAAATTCGCTTTCACAAGATTTTCCACCAGGGTGGATTTGATTTAAATCATGATTTAAATCACTCGTCAGGAAGACTCGATTTAATCATGGATTTCTACATAAAAGTGCATTCTTATTGGTTGTTACAACCTTAATAGATATTCTTCACAACTCTGAGATAGATGAGACCCAAACTGGGTCTCTTTTACAGCCTGCTGCCATTATCCAATGAAGTTGAGCTGTAGCTCACGAAAGCTTATGCTCAAATAAATTTGTTAGTCTCTAAGGTGCTACAAGTACTCCTTTTCTTTTTTGCATTACAGGTTTTCCCTTCGAGTGAGAGAATGGTATGGTAGATCTCAAATCAATGAAGGCTACACTCAGAAAGACCTCAAGGCTTCTGGAATGTGCTGCTCAAACAGCTTCACTTTTGTTTCTACTGCCTGTCTCTCCCTTCTCACATTTATCTCAAGACTTCTTGTCCAGATCTATTCCACCCCCAACAATCTTCTATTCATTGAACTTTTTGAAACTTTGCACTTTTAGAGAGGATTGACTCTGTGTACACAAATTTGCAGAGGGAAAATAGGATTATTTCTCACCTCTATATATTTATTATTTATGTATTTTAAAACATTTTTGCTTTTAACAAGCATGTTATCTCTGGAGACATAAATCCACAGCTTGAAAACTGCAAAACTAAGCATCTCTGATGGTATCTTCGAGACTTAGCACTGAGTCCCATTGGGTAGATAGAAAGATTAACCTAAAAATCTATACAGAAGACCCTGGAACCCCACAAGATTGGGTCCCTAATCCATGAACTATTGGAATTCATTTACAAAACTTTTCTTAAACATTACATGAATATATTGTTGCATACTATAGAATTAGAATTTATAATCCCTATTGCATGAGATCTTTGAGCTAAAATGTATCTTAATTAAAACTATCTTGAGATGAGTTTTTTCCTCAAAAAGCATTTTATCAAAAAAATCTGATGTAAATAAAAAAAATCTGATTTAAAAAAAATTTTTTTTTTAAATCATTGATTTTTATCCACCCTGTTTTTCACAGAGCCTCACAATTGACAGAGTCAAAGTCTTTGATCAGATTGATACAGGCCATTGCAGCTCCTGTTGTTCTTGACAATTTTCCTGGATCTGCCTGCAAAAATCATGTCAGTGGTGCATTGTGTTGGTCTGAAGCCATACGGGGACTCTGGAAATACTTCCTCTGCAAGGGTGTCTGGCTTGCTATTGCCCTTTTCAGTCACAGGAATCTGGATTTAATCACAGCAAGACCACCACAGTCCTCATCAATCTCCAAGGAGAACACAGAACTTGGCGGCTATAATGGGGGATCTTTTAATCCCTGGATTCCATTAAAAGTCCCTGTTTTCTCTTCTTTTTACACCATTCCTTCCCCATCTTTTCCATGTAATGCTCCTACTTCACAGGGACCCGTTGCATCCCTCCAGAAGGAATTTCTTTAGGTCCTGCACTGACATTAGCATCCTGTTTTGACATTGTCTGTAAAGGCCCTTAGTTTAGTAGATTTCCTCTCAAAGACCTGTGCTAAACATCATTCTGTCTTGCGTGCCAGCTATTCATTTTGGTCAAGAGTTAATAACTCTACATCTAAAATTAGCATTTTTAAAGTGGACATACATCCAGCAGTGAATAAATATCCCACTTCTAAACATGACTGTACAAGATAATAATCTTCTGTTTGTTTCTCATTAACAAATGATTGCCTAACTTATTAAAGATGAAAATGCAATTAAAATCACAACTACGCTAAAGAGTGATGAGATTGAATACCCTAATTTCTGCTACCAAAAAGTGTGACTACTAAGATGTTTTAGGAGAATGAACCCAATGGAAGGAGAGCAGAGGCAAGTTCAGTGATTTTCCCAAAATTGAACCTCCATTAATCTCAGATCCTAATTCAGCCTTCCAGTTCAGTGAGTTAGCTATCTCAGTCCACTCTGTAGTATATAAGCATCCACATCACAAAGACCAATCCCACAATAAGAACACTTCATGGTAATTTCATCTGAAAACCCAAGGCAAAAGACTATATGGGCCCTTTCCCTTGATTATATAGGATTGTAAAGTTTTGTATTGCTGCACCTTTTCTGAGGATAAACAGAGGAAATTTAGTCAAGATTTTCAGGCTCGTACTTTAATGTGCAAAACGGCCATGACGTTTCTTCAGAAAGTGTAACAGCTGTGACAAATTACTATGTACTGTACCACTGCAGAGGATTTATATGATATAATATGGTGTGACCTAGAAAAATCATAGAGGAAGGAAAAGCAGTGTTCAGAAACATAAATAAGATGTGATAGCATTTACAAACCCGATTTCTTACCCTGCAGCTATATTCACAACTTAGATTACATATTTCAGATATAACATTTAATTTAAAGAAAGATGTGTGAAACTATATTCTTCATAAACCTGCTCTATAAACAATAATAGCATCAAATGAATATCACATATGTTAAGTGGGAAAATCACACCAAATTCTTCTGAGCTTTGTGGTGCAAAAGGTTACTGTGAATTTGCAATATTTTTGCAAGAAGGCTGTAAAAGTTAAGAAATATTGCGAATAGGAATTATCTCAAAGAAAGAGAATCCTAAATATCAGTTTGAAAGAACATGGAATTTGTACATCCTTCCTTTTAGAAGCTATCAAAATGTCTTTAGTAAACATAAATAATTTTTGTTTGTTTTTTGGGAAAAACTCTCTTCCCAGGTTGTTTCCAGTGATCACTTTCTTGTAAATGTTAGGACAAACTGAGGAAGCAGACAAGGCAAAGAAGAGATAAATGTTGAATGTTAAAAAGTTAGCAGACCCAGCAGTGTACTAAGAGTTTCCACTGCAGCTCAGCTACTCCAACATGTGATGAGAGCCTCCGGGAAAAATTGATGTACATTATGCTTCAGGAAACAACTTAGGTAAAAAGAAGGCAGCCTGAAGAATTATAAATAACTGATGACACTTGGAATGGAACTGCAAAAATGGAAAGACTACTACTGGACTAGTGACACTTGGCTCATGGAAAAGAAAAACAAAGTTACAAATACAACAACAAGATAAAACCAGATATATGGAACGTCTGTAATTAATTTCTAAACATTCTAAGAGAATTACAAGAATTAAATATGCAGTGTTGCTATAGCTTTCTTGGTTCCAGGATATTAGACCAAGAAGGTGGGTGAGGTAATATCTTTTGTTGGACCAACTTCTGTTGGTGAGAGAGAGAAGATTTTGAGCTAATAGAGCTCTTCTTCAGGTCTGGAAAAAGTACTCGGGCTATGTCTACACTAGCACTTTTGTCAAAACTTATGTCGCTGAAGGGTGTAAAAAGATACACCCAAACTGACATAAGTTACCTGAGTAAAAGCGCCGGTGTGGACAGTGTTATGTTGCTCTCCTCTGGACATAACTGCTGCTGTTTGTTGGGAGTGATTTAATTATGCCTACAGGAGAACGCTCTCCTATCAGCATAGATTGGCTACATGGGAGACCTTACAGCAGTGCAACTGCAGCAGTATAGCTACGCTGCTGTAACGTCTCTAGTTTAGACAGTCATAGCCCAGTTTGCACAGATGTTGGTCGTTTCATACATCCATCCCACAAGATTTTACAATATTAAGTTAACCATCTGCATCCTTGTCCTTGCTATGCAGACCTAGCACATTAGCAGAAGTATTCTAAATCCTAGGAATCATATCCTACTATTCCTTGTTGTATGTAGTATGTGTAATTGCCTAGTACTTTAATATAAAATATCACTATTTAGTAATCTCAGTGTCAATTTCAAGCTCCCAACTTTGTTTCAGTTAGAGACATAACATCTTCCCTGCCAAAGTTGATAAACTGAGGAACTTCACTCAGTTACTCCTTCCACAACCACGCATTAGATGAGAACTGTTAATCTGTACCAGGCTAGGCTGGGTTCAAACTGGCTACTTAGGTGAAAAAGTTCTATCTCATTAGCAATGCCCTGAGACATTCAGTTCCTGTTTTCCATTTAGGGATTGGGAGGAAGAGTGTCATGTGACCTATAGGGAAGCTGGCTGCTTGACTATTGGTCTCCACAACCTAATGCACTAACCGTCAATTAAGGCCTCTCAAGTAGTTAAACCATAACTTTCTGTCAGAAATTTACTAATTAGATGAGGGGGGACCTTTTAGTTGTGTTGTTATGGATCCTGCTGGGAAAAACAGAAATGCCAAAAGACCCAAGCCTGAGTCTCCAAAGAAAAGTAAGGCTCAGAAAATCCATCGGTCTCACAGATAGCAGCTATGAAGGACTTTCAAACTACCAAGTTTCATCTTTTATCTCAAGATATACATGAGCTCTCTAAAGATGTGGTGGAAGTCAAGGCTTATTTGACCTATTTAGATAACTATGCAAAACTGCCATTGAACTGAAGGAGAATGCTTCCATAAGCCATGGACTAACCAGTCTTGAGGGAAAACAAGATCTTGAAAACAGATGACACAGGAGTTGTTTGTGGTTAGTGAGGGTCCCTGAAGGGTTGGAAGGAAAAAAACTTGATTAGCTTTCTCCAGAACACACACTCTGAGGTACTGGAATTGGATCCCGGCTTGCCTTCCCTGGAGATTGAAAGGGCTCATTGAGTGGCAGAGGCCAGAAGGAGAGAGAACAGTAATCCTAGACCCATCACCTTTAAAATGCTATGGTTTAATGACAAAGTTAAGAGGATATCTGCTGGTAGGAAAAAAGGAGTTCAAGTACAGGGATTTTAAATTGGTTATAGGGTATAATCAGTACTGTTAGACATGATATTTACTATAATATTTCAATATACTGATACCCAGCATGTGTATATCTATAGTCATAGTAACTATATTACCATTATCTCCTTATTTCTACTTATATTTATATCTATATTTATAAGTATTTAACATAAGAACCTAATAACTTCAGAATGGTCATACTAGGTCAGACCAATGGTCCATCTAGTCCAGTAGCCCGTCTTCTGACAGTAGCCAGTGCCAGATGCTTCAGTGGGAATGAAAAGGCAATTTATTAATTCATCCCCTGTCATCCAGTCCCAGCTTCTAGCAGTCAGAGATTTAGGTTTATTTAATATATACATTATGGTAATGTACAAGTAAGTAGTTATGAATGTTATTTGTGACTACCTGTTATCACTTTATATGGGCAATTGTATATTTATTTGTATGCTTCTACCCATTGTTAAGGTTTGTACATTTATAATATGAATATGGTAATAATATTATTCGTATTTATTTATTCTCACACATTATCCTTTGTCACTTCATTTACCTTTTTTCATTATTCTATAGATATATTTATAAACTATGTGCATATCAACATTTATATACTATTACATATACATTGATATCTATGAAGCAATTGGTTCTTCAAGTGCTTGAACGTGTCCATTCCAATGTAGGTTTGTGCGTGCCCCAAGCACAGTTGCTGGAAATTTTTCCCTCAGTTGTATCCATCGGATTGGCTCTGGTGCCCTGTGGTGCCATACGCTCATAGAGCCAATATAAAGGGCCTGGCCTGCGCTCCCTCAGTTCCTTCTTAGTGCCCATGACAGTGGAACTGCTCTTTTTGCTTCAGCAAACTTTCCAAGTGATTTTCGCTGTTTTTTTTATAGTGTATGTAGTTGAATTAGTTATAAATAGTTAGTTTTTAGTCAGTAAGTGTTTGGAGTTTTTTGTCCATCAGTTATTGGAGTTCATTCGTTACCTAATGCTGAGGCATGCCTCGGTCACCAGGCTTCAAGCCCTGTGCCTCCTGTGGCGAGGCGATTCCCCTGAGCGACCCCCATTCCAATTGTCTGGGAGAGACTCATACAGAGGACAGCTGCCAGATCTGCAAGTACTTCAAACCTCACACAAAAAAAGGACTGGGAGGCAAGACTGACATACTAACATGAGTTGTCAGCAGGGATTGAGCCCAGGACATTCAGATCCACAGCACAATCCTCTACTATTTGAGCTAAAGGGATAACCTGTGTCAGAAACAAACTGTTGTCTATGTGGACCAGACCCTAGAGGAGCATGTGATATACACTTTGTTAGTGGCTTACATAGCTTCTGGTGAGACAGCAGTGGAATGTCAGGTATCTGGATACCTGGGTTCCTTTACTGGCTCTGGTTCAATGAGTAGAGCAGGGGTTGCAGGAAGTATAGCTAAGCAGTTAGATTTGGCACATTTATTCTTAAAGTGTGGTTAAGGGAAGAAGATGAGTCTGTTATGTTAGAGGTATGGGTTCTATTCCCAGATAGGGGTATAAGGCCTTATTCAGTTATAAAGATTTATGAATGGCAGAAATATTAATACTGATCTTTGGAAGAAGTGAGCCTAGTAATCATAGCTCCTCCCAGTCCAGTGCACCTTCCTCTAGGCTAGAAGGAATTTTCTAAAAAAGGATCTCCGTCGTAAGACTGCCAAATGTGTGACTGTCAGCCAAGTGTTGCCTCTTGCATATCTATGCTGTATGGCTATTTTGAATCATCTTAGTTCCTTTAATTACATTGATTGAGGTGTTAAAAAGGTGTGTGTAAGAGAAAAAAACTGTATTTTTGCACAGGTTAAAGCACCATGGTTCAAATATACGCTCCTTGACCCTTTTTAGTATCACATCTTGAATTGGAAAGTTGGCCATTTAGAAACTGTTTATTTAAGAGACCCTGTTGCTCCATGAAAGCTTTGTATATTGCTTTAATAATATATTTTAATAATCCTATGTGACTCCATTTAAGTATTTTTTTTTTAACATACAAAGATTTTAAATGGCAGTCATTTTCATGAAGACTGTTTCTGACACTGTTATAACTGTAGGCTGAATATGGTCCCCTGCAGGAGTCTGGAAGCTGTGTATTCTGCCCAGCAGGAATGTCTGTTTTTAAGAAATAGCACTCAAAGCTAGCTCATCTTCTAGCAATCAACTCCTCAAAGCCAGGTGCGTTTATGGCAGATCCTCCACATTTGTTAGCAACTAGAACAATGCGTACAATCATAAGCAAGTGTAGGAATAAGAAATAGCTGTGTTGGGTCTTTTTTTAAAAGCGCCCATAAGTAATTATGGTGCATCTAGCCCCCTTATGAAAGCAAAGAATTTCAAGGTATGAATAAAAGTTATAGCTAATATCCTGACCCTAGCTCCGACTGTTATAAAACAAAATTTAAGAAACTCAATAGTATGAGGAAAAGACATTGCATCATCCCAGGTTCTTCAATTTACCTAAGTGTATTGCTTTTGGTTAGAATTCAGTGTAAGTGTCTTTAAAATTACTGTTTGATTTGCTTTATAGTGTGTCTCAAGAATTATTGCTGTAACATTAACACAAAAACACTCTGCTAGCCAAACAGTCCACATATCTTCAGTTAACTGTTTTATCACATCAGCTTTCCTGATTCAAAATTCTTGAACACAGTGTGATTTTAATTAAATGGATATTCTAAATGTACAGTCTAATACAAAAGCCTGCATGTGGTAAGTTATTTTACACCCATCTTATTTAGTATTTAGAATACTTTTATCTTTATCACCAACTATTTTAAATTCATAATTGAAATTACGTGCTGAAAATAATTTTCTGTTCTGCAATTTGTTCCTTGAACAATGCTGGTGGAAATAAATCTGTAACAGTCCATTACTGTCCCAGCACTAGTGATGCTGGTTGCCAAGCTACAGATGATTAGTGACATCTAACCTACAAGTAATTCCTCCTTCCACTTTATTCCTCTGTCAGTGAGGGGAGAGTGATAAAGATAAACCTTACAAAGCTAGAAATACATTGAATTGACAGATGACGAGCGATGAATTTTTAATTTATATGGGAGACAGACATACTATAATATGTTAGTATTATTCCTTTAAAATGCTTGGCTTGGGGTGACTGGTAAATATGTTATCAGGAGACAATCCGAGCTAGAGGAATCTTGATGTATTGACAATACAGTGTTTAAGAGGTGAATGAAACAACATAAGTGAGGTATTTAGGCATAATTAATTATACTTACCACATTAAATTAAAAAATCTTTATAGTTAAAAATAAAAAGGATACTCCTAGCTTTATAATAATAGGATTAATCTGGCTTTTCAGCTATAGGTCTTTATCTATTTCAGTTTAGTATTTTTTAACATAACTGCTACAGCAAAATACAAAAGCTGAGCTGAGCTAAAACAGGAGAATTAGAAAATGAATAGCAAAGCAGTTATCGGAACCTAACATAAATACTTTATTTTCTATCAGCTGTATGCATCATTTTATGCTCCAGTATGTGGGGTTTAGACTGGCTAACTTTAGCTCCTTTTCTTGGGGACATAAAGCCAATATCTAAGAGGCTCATATGATAGCACTATGGCTTTATGCCCTAGTGTATATCACATAGTTCTCATTTAACTAGTTATTTTTTTAAACAGTTGGCACAGGCATGCATGGAGAAGAGGCATTTAAATAGTTAAAAATCCTAAGTAACCATTTCCCAGACAAATCAAGAATGATCAGAATATTCTATTTTTCTGCCAGTTCTCACAGATGCAGCAAAATTATGCTTATGTATCTACCAACAATTTAATGCCATCTAATGACACTGTATGCACTAACTAGAAACAGAACTGTGCTGATCTTGTAGACGTTGATGGCAGTCTGCTTGAGCTCTGGTTTCCATAATTTTTAAATCCATATTATCTCACAATGGCTGAGATGACTTGCAGTATGACTGCTTAATTAGCTCTCATTTATTTTGATTTTTTTATGCTGATAATGGGAATGTGTTATGAAGTCTTCCACCACAAGGGGGAAAAATCTCCTTAAGGAACTATTTATATTAATAGGTTATTTCAACACTGACAGTCATAATCTTGTCAAAATCTGTTAAACTATTTTTATTTTCCTTTTGTGCTCTTGATGGTGGCAATCTACACTAGTGGATAATAGAATATTAAGATGTCATTATATATCTTATATTCCAAAACCAGTCCCCTCCCGACTCATCTGGCAAGGTTCTCTAACTGACTGATTTTACTTCCCATTTGTCAGAAAAACTGTCAGCAAAAAACAGTCCTTCAGTCTTCACTGAAAGATGATATTAAATAAATTATCATAGTCCTCGTGATGTATAGACACAAAAGAATTAAAGGCTGGATTCAAGTTGATATTTGCTACATATTACTTTTTGTTGAGATGCAATGAGCCATTGGGAGGATTTTTAATTATAGTCTTAAGAACAGCGGTAGTCTTCCATGGAATGCTCCTTCCCTGTAAGATTATATTTTGAAGGTGGGAAGAAGACAATAAAGAGCATTTCAGTATTTTCAGTATAGCTAAGAGATGAGTGAGAGAAGGCTCCCAGAGCATACCAGATGGAGCTGTGATTGAAAGCAAGTGCGTGCAGCTGCCCCGTTTTTACCACTCAATCCAGTTGGCTTGTTTTTGACTGTGACTGATTTACCTTTTCTGCTGCAGCACTTCATCAAGGGTTTCTTGCTTGTCTTGCAGCAGCTGCTGGAGATGCTTCATTTCACGCTGGTACTGAGAAGCCTTCCCAGCAAATTCCTCCTCTTGCTCAGTCATTTTGAGATTGATGTCTCCAAGCTTCCCAGCAGCTTTCTTTTTGTACACCTATGAGAGTTGAAGACCGTGGGGAAACTGTGATTATGGCAGTCTCCAGGATAGTTACTACTGACAAAATAACCAGCTAAATATGTTCCTTTCTTACTGTGGTTTGATCTTTAACTCACTGATGCCATGCTTAAATAAATCAGGTAAGTTGCACAGATATCTTTTTTAGAATATTTATTAATTGATAGGTATTATGCATGTACTTTCCACTGCATATATCAGAGATGCGTATAGTCTGAATACTACCTATTATGCTTATGTTTTTATTTTGGGTGAAAATGACAGAAATCAGGAAAACAAAATGGGTTTACTTTTCTGGGTGTAAAGCTGCTCTTCTGAGCATATGTTGCTTACCCACTAATTCAACGGTCAAGTCTAATTATTTGTCTACAACACAAAGAAATAGGAGTAAATATTACTGGATGGCATGTTTTTGATCTTACCACAATGAGAAAAAATTAGACTGATTTCCTTATTAAATTAAGTGTATAATCAAAGAGGTCTGTTTTCATAATATGAAAAAATATATTTTATTGGAATTACTGTACATGAACACTTCCTCTTTAAAAGGGTACTGTTCTAAAACAGCTCACAGAGTAATATATTGCCAGAAAATATGCTTAATACATTTGTCATGTTAAAATATTTTGCCGCTTCAGCTAGTAGTTCATTTTTTTTAAATGAATGCCCTCGTGAGTTTTTTCCTTCCTATTAATAAAATAACCAATTATGCAGGTCTGAACCCTAGACATTTTTAAAAAATACTTTTGTATAAAATGTATCTTTTCAGCTTTTAGAATCAATTTCTCTGTTACACTGCATGTCACCATGTGGAACCCACAGGAGTGTATGGCTTGTCAGCTTAGCATCATGATGCCCCATGCACTTCCTTTACATTTTTTTAAAACTTTTTTTTTCTGCTAATGATTGCAAATGGAACACAATAACTCATCATAGGCTGTAATTTTGACACTCTCCTTACTACATCCATGTGATCTGAAAATAGAATTTTGTGCTGGAAGCAGCTCATGCAGTATGACTGGAAATTCTCTGAACTGAAATTTTGAAAATACTGATATTCAACTGTTGCAAATTCAAATATGCCCACACGGCTATCATCTTAACAAGACAGATTCTGCTTGCTTGTACATAGTTGTCCTAGGGAGAGGGATACTGTAGAGAGCTCCCCCTTCCCCTTGTACGTCAGCACAGGGAGCAGCTTAAGTTTTCAGCAAAGCATTTAAACAAGTGCTTAATAGGGATGTAAAAGGTTAACTGGGAAGCAGTAGTTTTACTGGTTAATCCAACTTAACCATCAACCCCGGGCTAACCAGCCGGCCGACCCCAGCAGCCCTGCGCCGGCCAGAGAGGGCCCAGTTGGGAGGGGCCCCAACCCGAGCTGCTGAATTGGTTAATCGATTAAATGGTTAAATTTTTAAACGGTATTTATATCCCTAGTGCTTAAGTCCATCCCTATCCAGTAAAGGATTTAGAATTTGATCCTGAAAGGTGCCGATGACCCATGCACCATTCCAGCAAAAAACTTAAGCAGGTGAGTAGTCCCACTGAAGTCAATGGAACTATTCATGTGCTTAAGAGCTTTGCTGACTAAGGGTGGATATTCAAATTGGGCTTGGGCTTCCTGGTTCTCCACTGCCCTGCAATTCTGTAGCCATTTACAGCTGTGCAAAGTGGGCGCAAAACACGACTGTTCTAATTTGATAGTATTTTATGCCCACTTTGCATTGGCGTAAATGACTACATAACGGAACGCAAGGCACAGGAGTGTTAGTGTCACCAGTGTGACAAACACCTAGACAAGACATGGCCCCACTCACATGCAGCTAGAGCTAACACAAGCTCCGCCCTTTTAAGCAGCCTCAGAGGGTATGTCTACACAGTCTGTGGCAATAAGCCTCATGGCCCAGATGGGCAGACTTGGGTTTGTGGCGTTCACACTAGTGCTTTAGAAACAGCTGTGCAGACAACACTTTGAAGTTGTGGCTTGGGCTGGAGCTTGGGCTCTGAAGGCTATCCCCTCCCTAGCTTTCAGATCCCAAGCTCCATTCTGGGCCACATCATCAAAGCACTGTCTACACAGCGTGAGCTCCACAAACCCAGGCTCAGAGGTTTGCTTTCACGGGCTGTGTAGATATACCCAGAGAATGCACCCTGTAGGCATTCTACCTGTCTCTGCCCTCCATACAGGGGTTAAAGTAAGTCTCAGGTCTTACCGATACAAGGCTGGGCTGGGGCCCACTCTGGCCGCCAGAAGGGGCAGGGCCTCGAGCGGAAGGGGCAGGGCTGGGGGTCAGAGCCAGCCCCGGCCCACCCTGTACCGGCAAGTGCCTCCTTCCCCCACCCCAGGGTAACAGTGGCAGCCGGGGGCTCTGGCAGCGGTTTAAATGGCCCTGGGCAGTAGCGGCAGCCGGAGCCCTGGGCTCTTTAAATTGTCCCCGGAGCCCTGCCGCTGCTTCCCCAGGACTCCGGCTGCCACTACCACACCGGGCCCTTTAAATCGTCCCCGGGGCTCTGGCAGCAATTTAAAGGGCTGGGGGCTCCAGCCGCTGCTGGGAGCTGCAGGCCCTTTAAATTGTGCCTAGGGAAGCTGATCCACCCCGGTACAGCGCACCGGCTCTCGCTGGTATGCTGTACCGGGGTGTACCGGGGCGTACCGGCTTACTTTCACCTCTGCCTCCATATGCTGAATTCATTTAGCAGCAGCTGCTGGTGTGGTATACATCCACACACCCCCAACAGAGCTGTGGCTTTAAAAGCCATAAAATAGCTCATAAGTTGGTCAAAAATGGGACAAACTTGGCAGTAGTCATTCCAGTTCTTAATCCTTCTGATTTACATTAATGTAGTTAAATAATGTTCTACATTTCAGGACTCTTGCAGTTTGGGAGGAGTCAACAAAATTGGGTGATAGATCCATATCAAATATTTGCCCCTCATCCGTTTTTCACTGTTCTGACATTTGTTTGGTTCTGAAACCCCTACAGTCACCACCTTTCTTAGAGCTAGATTGGTAGCTCTTGGGCCTTGCAGAGGACCAATCCCTTTCCTACAAGACTTACTCTCTGCCTAGACAGAGCCTGGGACAGTAACTGGAAAGTTCTGGCAGAGGCAGACAGATTGGAACACAAATTGTTTCTACAAGTCTACTCTGAGGACAGGTTACAGGTAGACATCCTTTCTGTCCTCCTCCATACTGGCTTCCTAACCACATCTAAAAGAACAATTCAGATTAAGAACTACTTATCAACCCAGTCTATCTGCAATCTGCACCTGAACTCTGTATCATTTGCTGGGAGGAACTATTCTCTTTTCACAGAGGAGATCACGCACATTCAAGGTTTCTCAGGATACTCTGAACCAGAAACCACACAAACATAGTATCTTGACACCTTCCTACTCAAAGTTCTGTCCATTCATTCAACAGTAAGTCCAGAATATATTGAAGGAAGTGTAAAATCTTCTTTGGGTCCAACCCTTGCCCTTCCAAGTTCGCAAAGGAAAGTGAAGGATAAATATGATTTCTTCCAAGAGAAATATGGTCAGTGCACAATTTGAAAAATTAACTCTTTCCATCTCTTTAAAGCACGCCATAACCCTATGAATTCTGAAGAAACCTTCACTAGATGCAATGGAACTTGACATCTATTGCCTGGTGTCAAATCTCCCTTGGACTTCTAGGCAGCATTGCACATGGTGGGTCACACACTTCTGCTCTCCTAGGTAGGAGATGTGGCAAGTGTCAATGGAAATGTTCTAAAACTGTTTGAATCCTTCCTCAAAGACTGTACACAGGATAATGATGGGCAAATACTCCTTTATCACTAGGCTTCTTGCCTGTAGAACAGCTCAAGATTTAATTATCTGTTCTGTTCTACTCAGCATCTATATATAGCCATTGGGGGGAAAGGTGAGACTGCATCACAGGCTCAAATACCAGAAATATACAGATAACATCTGTCTCTATTATTCACATATGCAAAGACCTCGATCACTCAGCTATCTTGGTGCCTGGTTAATATCAGCACATGGATGAGGAGCAGTTGGCTGAGACAAAACCAGGAATGAGGGAGGTTATGTTGAGGTGGCTTTAATATTGTGTGTATGATCATCACAGTCATGCACTGAGGTTAAAGCCATGCATTTGTGATCTCATATATAGATACAGATATATCAAATCTGTTTTGACTAAGTTTCACATTAAGTAAAAAGAATTGTGCATTTGTCACGGAGTGCCCGGGCGATGCTCTGGAACTGCTCCCTATGAAGCCAGTCAGGACTCTGGGGCAGTCGCCTTCCGGTGAGCAGCCTGTCCGCAGGGCAAACAGCTCACCCGGCTTCCACCTTCCTGGGTCTGACCTCGGAGCATTCAGCATCCTCTGCCCCTCCGTGCGCTTCCCACAGCGAGTCCGCTCAGGCGGGGCTCCTGGGGAAGCCAGAGGGTCCTGCCCCCCAACTTCGCAGTCAGACGTGACTCTCAGCCAGCCAGTGACACAGAAGGTTTATTAGACGACAGGAACATGGTCTGACACAGAGCTTGTAGGTGCAGAGAACAGGACCCCTCAGCTGGGTCCATTTTGGAGGGCAGTGAGCCAGACAACCACGTCTGCACTTCACTCCATGTCCTAGCCAGCCCCAAACTGAAACTCCCTCCAGCCCCTCCTCCTCTGGGCTTTGTTCCTTTCCCGGGCCAGGAGGTCACCTGATTCCTTTGTTCTCCAACCCTTTAGCTCTCACCTTGCAGGGGGGAAGGGCCCAGGCCATCAGTTGCCAGGAAACAGGGTGTCGGCCATTCTCTGTGTCCAGACTCCTGCACACACCTGCCCTCTAGGGCTCTGCAATGATCATACACCCTTATCGCACCACCTAGATACTTAAGAACTTCATAGGGGAAACTGAGGCACCCCCACCCTATTCAGAGGAAACATTAAGAACAGTCCCACTTCGTCACAGCATTGAAGAGGTGTGTTATGATAAATGAAAATTCTGCATTTCATTAGTTTTTTCAGACTTACTAAATTCATGAACACTGTAGAGATAAAATACTCTGCAAACTGATTCAGTATTATGAAATGGTGTTAAAACACTGGACACAACTAGCATTTTAACAAGCTTTCAGAAACACTGGCTTCTTGACACTGTCTGGAAAATGTATAGTCTGAGTCCCTTTTGGAGTAACACAACCCTCATCCCAGCCATGGGGACTTCTAGAGGAATTACTGTACTTCTACAGTAGTCACTTGAATTTCACTCTTGTGTCTTGTAACATTATATGAGATGTGCTATACTATAATCAACTGTGTAGAATGATTTTCAGAAGTGCTATGCTTATTTTCTTCAATGGAAGTCACCATCCCCTTGCTCAATATCTCTGAAAATCAAACCATTAAGCACCCAATACTATAGTCCTCATGCAGGCCCACTGATTACAATGGGAGTTGCATGTGAATAAGAAGCAAAACAGGCTCTTAGAAAAGTACTTTCTGTCTTTTCTTAATAATCAGAACACCAGTGCAGATGAAATTATTTCTGTTCAAATGTGTAGTATTTCCAACCCCAAGCTTCCAATATCATGTCAGGCCCCCA
Source organism: Natator depressus (assembly GCF_965152275.1). Taxonomy (NCBI): domain Eukaryota; kingdom Metazoa; phylum Chordata; order Testudines; family Cheloniidae; genus Natator; species Natator depressus. Next base: position 23,600,947 of record NC_134245.1, read on the forward strand.
AAATTCACGAGATTGGCTTACAACTCATGACATTTTTAAACCAATAATGTGGCGTTCATTTGCCTTCTCATTTGAGTCTTTAGGTTGCACTCAGGTCATGTTTTCAAGCTTTCTGCAATGAGGAGGAGATGGTCTGCACAAATGGCTAGCCACTAATTCCCATTTCACAGAAACTGAACACCACCACAATAGCAGGACAGGTATCTAAAACAGCTGTAACAGGAAGTCACTAGGGTCACTTTTTGCCCTTGTCATCTTACTGCTTCATGCTAAGACCAGAGTTCAAAAGTTACATAAAAGTTAAAAGTAAATATCTATATTAATTTTTCTAGGTTATCCATTACAGTTCATCACCTGTCCGAAATTTTCTAGTCTTCCATGTTATTGAGTTCAGATGACAAAAGAACAAAATGTTGTTGTGCTAACTAGCGTTTGATCTGCTAACCAACAGTAAAGCTTTGCTAGTATTAAACACAAAACATTTATGCATGCGCTTAACATTACTTATGTGAGCAGTTTCACTGTAGCCAATAGGACTGTTAAGCAAGTGGAGAAGTGTTTCAAGATTGGGGCCTAAAATTGCGAAAGGGAAAGAGTTAAGACTCCTACAGCAATACTAATTGCCACGTTTAACAACAGGAAAAGAAAATATTCTGTATGGGCAATGTTTAGTACGGTATTTCTACTCAAATTAAATCTACCCCATAAAAATTGAGGCTCTGGTCCACAATATGCGGAACACAACTGAGAGAACCTTGCTATGGGAATTTTGATTTTGTATTTCTAGATTATATTTCAACTGCAACCCAAATAGAGCTTTCTGAATTTGATTTCCTTTAAAAAAAGTAATATGGGGGGGGAACTTGCTCAGAATAGCATTTAAATGGCAGCAAATTAGGCTTTGAAACTCTCATCTCACTGAGGTAAAATGAGGTTGGTGAATGCAGAGTTCCCGCATTTGCTGCTATTTTTTGGCTAGAGTCAGTTTTCTGCAAGGCTGGCTTATGTAAAGTGAAAAGCTCAGGTTTACATTGCAGTGGCTCTATAACTTACTTTTTTGAAAAATGAGGTTTGGAATGTGCAAAATGCAGCACAAACTGAGCATAAAATTGCAGCCTCTAAATTCACACTTACAGTTTTCACGGGTTCTTGATGTTAGTGCAGGATTTTTTTAGAAGACTGTGTTTTGTGTTTTTCAAAAGATACTTATCTCTCTGACAAATTGTCCCAACAGGAACAGTAGCCCTTGAGCCTGTCTGGCTGGGCAGGAAATATATGCAAACAGAGAGAGGCTTCTAGCGGCTCCATGGGATGGTCAGGATAAGAGATGGAGGGGGTTCTGTTCTTTGGGGCTGCTGGACTGCCTCCCACTTTCTGCTACCTTCATTAGACTGCTGAATATCTTAGATTAGATGGACTCAGAGCCTTCTTCCTGATCCAGCACATGGACAGGACCCCTGGTCCACAGAGGGCCCCAATCCTTAGGATAGGCTTGGAAGGACTGGGCCTGCCAGAATCCATGATAGGGTGAACTCTGACAAGCTTATTAGGATGCATGTAGGTTCTTTTATTGTTTTGTCTGTAATGCATTTTACCTTAAGAATAAAGTAGGCTTGCTTAGAACTGTGTGGTAACTTTTATATCTGTGGCAATCACTCTATCAGTCTCTGAAGAGAAAGCAAGCAGGTCTGTTTAAGCAGACTGCCTTTGTTGGGAAATACACAGTGCAATCAGGGAGCTGTGCAGCCTGGCCATATCCCTGTCAGAAGGGAGTGAGATGTGAGAGGCAACAATTGGGAAGCTGGAAGCCTGTGAGTGGGTGACCTTGCTGGACCACAGAGGGGAAATTCAGGTGCTGTTGCCCTGAACTGTGACAACATGCTCACCTGTTTACTAATCCAAAACCTTTATGTCTATTGATTTAAACTGCTAACATGCTTAAAGTGTGGGGTTTTTTCTTTTTTGCCAGTGTTTCCAGCCAGACTTAGAAAAAATGGACATTGCAGCTTCTTTGATTCCACCTCTCAAGGGACACCGATTTTTGCTTCCCCTGTTTTCAGATTCAACAGGCTACAGAAACACTAGGTGTCATTTAGCTATTAAAGATTTTGTTTTCACTGATCAATGTGGAATAGCATCATTAACACAGGCAAATTACTATGCTTCATTGTACTCTGTCCATGGTACATTAGAGGCCCTTTCCCATTGGTAAAACTGGGCCTATTCTTCTGTAAGATGAGGGGCCCATTGGCAGTTCCTTGGCAAGTTAGACAGAGGAACTATTTAATGAAAGAGAGAGTAGCCTAATGAGGGGAAGAAATTGAACGTGACATGTGCAGGGAAAAATACCAAAAGATTGATCTATAAATCATCAAATTATTTCACTGAAATGTTTATCAAGTTTCCCTGAGCAGACTTTGCTTGAGAGAAGGGCCTGCAATTTTGGGGGAAATGGATTAACAAGATTATTCACAGTGTGTTTTACAAAAATCAAGCTTTCCATTCCTTTCCGGTATCAAGTGGAGTGCCCCAAGGGTCGGTCCTCGGGCCGGTTTTGTTCAATATCTTCATAAAATATCTTCATCTGCAAGTTTGCAGATGACACTAAACTGGGAGGAGAGGTAGATATGGTGGAGGGCAGGGATAGGATACAGAGGGACCTAGACAAATTAGAGGATTGGGCCAAAAGAAATCTGATGAAGTTCAAGAAGGACAAGTGCAGAGTCCTGCACTTAGGACAGAAGAATCCCATGCACCGCTACAGACTAGGGACCGAATGGCTCGGCAGCAGTTCTGCAGAAAAGGACCTAGGGGTTACAGTGGACAAGAAACTGGATATGAGTCAACAGTGTACCCTTGTTGCCAAGAAGGCCAATGGCATTTTGGGATTATATGTAGGGGCATTGCCAGCAGATCGAGGGACGTGATCGTTCCCCTTTATTCAACATTGGTGAGGCCTCATCTGGAGTACTGTGTCCAGTTTTGGGCTCCACACTACAAGAAGGATGTGGAAAAATTAGAAAGAGTCCAGCAGAGGGCAACAAAAATGATTAGGGGACTGGAACACATGACTTATGAAGAGAGGCTGAGGGAACTGGGATTGTTTAGTCTGCGGAAGAGAAGAATGAGGGGGGATTTGATAGCTGCTTTCAGCTACCTGAAAGGGGGTTCCAAAGAGGATGGATCTAGACTGTTCTCAGTGGTAGCTGATGACAGAACAAGGAGTAATGGTCTCAAGTTGCAGTGGGGGAGGCTTAGGTTGGATATTAGGAAAAACTTTTTCACTAGGAGGGTGGTGAAGCACTGGAATGCGTTACTTAGGGAGGTGGTAGAATCTCAATCTCCTTCCTTAGATATTTTTAAGGTCAGGCTTGACAAAGCCCTGGCTGGGATGATTTAGTTGGGGATTGGTCCTGCTTTGAGCAGGGGGTTGGACTAGATGACCTCCTGAGGTCCCTTCCAACCCTGATATTCTATGATTAGATTGACATGTTATGATGAGGAAATTGACATAGCATACAGAACAGATTTCCATAACCTTGGCTTCTGAAGGCTGAATGCAATAATAATGGTAATTGCCAGACAAATTACACATTAAACTTGTTTTACTGAAGTCAGTGGAAGAAAGCAAATGAATTATGTTTGTCATAAATTTGTCTAGAATTGAAAAACTGAGTTAAACTAGTACGTTGAGATTTCTTTAAAAAAAGGTTAAAAATTCAATAGAACACCAAACATTTTTTCTTCTAAAAATAGTGACACTTTCTACAGAGAAAGAATACCAGTTCCTATGCTGAGGATGTAAAATTGACTCTAAAATGTAACTTACAAAGAAGATTCAAAAATTAAACAGCAAGCTTCTTTGAAATATACTTCAAACTGCACACATGAAGGAAACAGAATAATTTAGGGTTCCGCTCATTCCACTGTAACAATTTGTAATTATTGATGTTTAAATCTTGATAGATGTTTCACTTAAGTCTACTTTTTTATCCCTACCAAATATATAGTCTCACTTCAGTGGTCAAACAGTTCATGGTTCATAGGTCAAAGACTCCTGCACCTGTTGCCAACATGAAGGAGGCTGTTAGATACCAATGTGATAGGTTCCTTAGAACTTTAACAATTACAGTAGTTCACTTGCCAAGGTGATTTATACTTTTTAAAGGGTCTGTTATTACACACAAATAGGTAAACATAAACCGAGAGTAAAGAAAATCAAGATCGAGACAGTCCCAAAAATAAAAATGGTGGAAAGACTCAATCCATGAATTCAAATACTTTAGGCGCCAATCCTGCGAACATATGGGCATGTAACTTCATGTACATTAATTCAATAGGACCATTATCTTAATAAAGTTATTTATATGTACAAGTGTTTCCAGGATCGATATCTTAATTTTTACTATTTTAAAAGAATGTGCAACTTTAATGCAAGCAGAGATTGGGTCTCATCATGCACCTATTTAAGTCAATAGCAAAGCTTTCACACCTCTTGCCTGTTTCCATTAACACAGAACCTGCTGTGTAGTAATTTGAGCCTGATGTTCTGAGAAAGGACTAATTTTACTTACTAACAAATCAGAGTGGAAATAAACTAAACTTTTCTGGAAAAAAGCGGAGGAAAAAACATATTGCTGAGAAATGGAGGGTCACACTGGTCAGAAATTGCTATAGCTTCACAAACATCTGTATAATCCCAAAGCATTACTAATACAAATGTCATAGGGAAACCACTATAGTTAAACAATCATGTCTCTGTTCAGTAACTTTAAATATATAGCACAGCTAAAATGAGCAACTGTGACGCCTCCTTTTTGGCTTCAGACATATAGAACAGTGTTACAGGAGTATTCATGATTGATAACAAGATTCTTCTCCAAGGCAAAGCAAACTATAAACGCTTGTCAATGTTAGATTGTAGGAAGTGCCTTAGTAGTCGTTTTGGGCTATATTACTCATACCTTGAATTACAAAAACTGTAAAAACACTTTTGCAACTTAACTTGATGGCATTTTTAAAACTCTTTGTTCCACTGGTGAACATTAAAATATCAACAGTATTCAATAACTGGCAATCTCAGATACGAAAAATGGGTTTCTGCCTGTCAGAACTGATGTATTCAGGTAAAGCTGGATCAAGAATCTTGTCTATATATACTACCCACAGGGTGCTTGGTTCAGACAGTTAAAACAGCCCTTGCGTTTTCAGGAAAAAATGAAATTCTAAAAGGCAGGGATCCTGTGAGAAGTGATGGGGAGGGGAAATGGTATGTGAGGTGAGACTTAAACTCATGGTCTTCTGCCTCCTGGCCCAATGCACCTTTCCCTAGATCAAAAAGTATTTTTATATAGTAGTGAGGGGGGAAAACATCCTTGTTTTTTCTCTCATCCAGATGGTCTGGTCTTCATGGCTGCTTTAAAGTGATGCACGAGGGTCAACTGTGCTGGGAAAACATGTGCACTGCAGATGGAATTCTCAGAAAGTGTAAGAAGCAAGCCTTTAGCAAGTACTACTGCCCATATGAAAATGGCGATTTTTCTGCAGCTTACATTCAGTCTGAGCCAGATACCAAGCATAGAAAACTTGAGCCAAAACAGCTAACATTTGACAAGTTATATGCAATTGAAAACAAAGGGGGTTATAGTGGAATGTTAGGCAATTTTAATACGAGGCTTGGTTCCAGCTCCTTTGCCTACTTCTTAAACCAACAGTAGAATTTATTCTTGGGAAAATTAATGTCAAACAGATTTTTAGGTATATGGTAACTTACTGTTTCTCTGACTTCTTCTTTTGACAGTGTGCCTAAATTAAAGATGAGTTACCCTCACACTGAAGGGGAAGAAAAGGTGCCAAATGATGAGCTGGAGTGCAAAATTTGTTACCATAGATTTAACATTCATAGTCGTAAACCCAAAATACTGAACTGTCTTCACAGAGTATGTGCTAGATGTCTGACTAAAATACTTCACATAGGAGATGGCTGTCCTTGCATTAGTTGTCCTTTTTGCCGCCATGAGACAGAGTTGCATGAAGATGAAGTTGAAGGACTACCTAATGATACAAACGTTATGTCCAAACTCGTGTTAAAAGACAAAACAATATGGAATTCCGACTGTAAAGAAGTAGTTTTAACACCAAAGAACTTGGCTTCCTCAAGCCCCTCTCACGGATCTTCAAACTGCTTAGTAATAACAATTATGGAAGTACAGAGGGACTCTACTAGGACTCCAAGCCAAAACACTATCTCAGATTATTATGCAGACCATAGCCTTGACTCAGTATCTGTCAGTTCTCACAGTGAGCTAGACCAAGATCTCTTCTCTAAGCTTTGTAATCATGTACCCAGAATACTGGTATGGCTGTTAGGATTTTTCTACTTTGGCTCACTGCCTCTTGGAATCTATTTATTAGTGATGCAGAAAGTGACACTAGGAATTGTGTGTGTCAGTTTTGTTCCCTCAAGTCTAACTGTATGTCTTGTATATGGTTTCTGTCAATGCCTCTGCCAGGGAATGTGTGACTGCTCTTCAAGAAGCTGAAAGGAACTGCGTTATCAAACTATACAGTTTAATTAAACTTTGAATGATAACTACAGACTTCCAATATTATGGACTATTAAGGTGATTGCAATATGATTTTAAGTTTCTTAGCTATAACTAGCACAAAGGCCTATGTTTAAACAAACAAAAGCACCACAACCATTTGTGTAAACACTAGAAAATTGGCAAGGTGATATTATTATTAAATAGGTGATAGCTAATATCACCTTTTCCTTGAACAATGTATAATTTCATAAACACCTCATCATGTCAGGAATTCACAGGTGAAAGTGATAAAAATGAAATTGATGTTTTCTACATTATGCTCGTACTATTTTTTTTTAAAAAGAATGAAGATCAGAAATATTTTGAGTACAACTTGCTATAAAAACATATTTCAAGCATCACCTTAAATTACTTTTCCAAATTCTGTTTGGTATTTTATTGGACACTTAAATGCTCGGATGATGAGAACCAATATAGGATCTAGAATTAAAAGCAAAATAAAAGTGCAATAATTTTTTAAATTAAGAACTCATGTACTGTTAAAATCTTGGAGAAAGCAATTTATAGTTAAACTAAATCTCAAAGGGACATAAAAACAAATGAAGTATTTTCAAAAGAGAGATTTCCAGAATCTTTTCAGAAACTACAGCTATTTCTGAAATACAATGCTCTTAATAGTGTATGTCAGAGTACATCAGAGTAGAAATGGCTTTAAGAACTGTCTTCAAAATGTTCAATAAAAACATGCCTACTGATGTATATGGTGACTTAAAATCAAGGCATTAATTACAGGCAATTTAAAAAAAATACAGAAATAAGTTTTTATTTTATATTAATGTTAATTCCATATGCAAAAATGGTTGATTCATTTTTCTGAACATTTTTATTGAACCTACTTGATATTGTTACATTAAATTTTATTTTTTAAAAGGTAATTGACTTTTGCATGGTTCTAGTGTAAACCAAAATCTAAATTGCAAAATGGTAATGCAAAACTAGGGCTTTTATATAAAGATTTGTACAAAATAATTATCTAGTAAATCTCCAAACTACCAATGGGTAGGACTTCTGAAGAATAATGGAATTTTGGTAGCAACTTAAGAATAAACCTGCAGAGCTTTAAAATAGGTGTTCTTACAAATCAATGTAATAAACATTATATATAAAAAAGAATGTTTTGATGCTTTTTTTAAGTGGTAATGCACTATTTCATTTTAAAGCAATCTACAGCTATCCCAAATGTTGTTTAGTATGTCCACAGATTAAATATCACTCCTGATATATTTTTCATTGAGGCCTCAAAATCAAACATAATTTAACTTGTACTGTATGCAACTCAAAAGGAAATGTAAGGAATTATTTTTGTTTTCTCCAGAAGAGCATACAAAAAGGTGGAACTGTATTGCCACTAAGCCAAATCCACTCATGCGCAAAGGCTAACTAAACTGGCTTCACAGAAGGATGGCATTCTCCCTGCCAGGCTTGTGTACACCCTCAGTGATGGGGATACGTGCTGAATGACTGTTCAACCTCAGCCTGCTCCTCCTTTCCCCCAAATAACCTTTTTGGTGCTATGGGAGGAGCTCCACAATGTCTCCCAACAGCCTGCCATTCTCCAACATGCAGGTGAACTGCCCCCACTCCACTGCTTTTTGGTTGTCACAAGTCTGCAAAGCTAAAGGGTGTAGGGTTTGCCAAAACATGAACTTCAGTCATTTATCAAATTGTTTTTAAAAAGTAGAAATATATGGTCTTTATTACGGATACATTCAGTACTACGTACTCCTTCATTTTCTAACCATCTCTCATTCCCTGTTGGCAGTCACCCAAGACTGCGCTCTCATCTTCATTTTAGGATTAGATGTCTCATTTATACAATCCAACTTCTATTTCTTAGAGTGCCCCTCTCCCTAGTGCCAAAGGCAATAAAAGATGCTCTTTTCCAATGCTGCAACACAGTCCACAAGGGCCTTTGTAAAAGTTTATACTCTAGCCTTTCTAGAAAATAAGTGTATTGTTAATTACTACTGTTAGTAGTATTAAAAGCCCAACACAGGGCTGGATCCCTCATTGTGCTACGCACTGTAAAAATGTATAGTAAGAGACAATCTCTGCCTTGAAAAACCTCCTTGTCACAGGTTGTTGCTACAACTCAGAGAACACTGATTTGATTATTCAAGTTCTGGTCTCTTGCTATCTAATCCAGCAGGGGCTGATAGTTTTGTGACCATAAGAGGCTCAGTTCTTGGGAAAGAAGGAATATATACTACCTCATATTGCTTTGCAGTGATCCCATGAATGATTTAAGGACAGCACTGACGGGCTCCTAAGCATTTTCCTATCCCACATACAGTAGGGTCTGTGCAGTCCCAACAGACACTGCTATTCAAAAATTCCAAGGTTGTACACTCAAAGCATGTTTATCACCTACAGTGGAAGATCCACACAAGCAAACTTCAAAGATGAAAACATCCTTTTCTCCTTCCACACTCCTTATACTGGAAACTCTTGAATCTTTGTTGCCTCCACTGGCAAAACCAGAGACTACAATATGGCTCGATGTGAGAAACTGTGCTACTAGTTAGGATTAAAAAGGTACCGCAACTATAAAAATATTTAACAACTTTGATAATACTTGTGCTTTGATCAAAATTTAAGCTTTATTTTAATTTTTTCCCAGTTTTAAATCAATACAAGAATCAGACTCTCTGGAGAACGAACACTCAATGACTTGTTCTTCTGTATATCGGATACTGTGGTTAAATTATCTGTCAAAATCTCTATTTAATAGGATGGATTATCTGATATATGATTAGGGTGTAAACAAATTACAAGTGCTTGTAACAAAGACCTAAAGAGCATAGTTCAGATTACACTGTAATCATGATTGCTGAATATGCTGCCATAAACTTACTTCTGAGTGGTTATGTCACATGCCTAATTAACATTTTTATTTTTGTTTTCAAGTTTTTTTGTTTAAGAAAGCTTTGTTAAAGACTTATGTATTTTTTTTTACTTTTTATTAGTTCCTATTTATGCTTTTCCCTTCTTTATTGCTGTAGTGCCCAATCAGCTTTTTCAAATTTGTGTTAAAAATCAAGAGTCCTAATGTATTTAAAGTTTATCTTGTGCTCTAGATTTAAGTCTTCTGAAAATAAGAGACTTTGTCACTGAAAGTTGGTAGTGTGTACTGCACCTAAACTATTGGCTAATTTTTCTGAAAATGTTGCTTTCTCCAGCTCATACAGTAGTGTCATGTAATATGACAAAAATGCACTTTAAATAAATGCAGATTTTCTGACATTTAAGAAGATTACAAACTGGCATTTTTTTAAAGGATGCATTTACTAAGCTCAGACACATATGAATAGGAGAAAAAGCATGGCTCAAGCATGATTTTATAACTGTATTGGTAAAACTCTAGAGTTGTGTAAGATTGCTACAGTGATGCTTTGATTGTGATTACCTCCCCTAAAAACTGCACTGCTTAATTTTTTAACCTAGCATTGGTAAATGATAAACCTGAAAGAGTTCAAAATAAAATGAATCTGTATTTGTTCAATTTTCTTTGGCATTTGACATCACTTACGATGTATAATCAGGATTCCTGTACAGCCAATCAGCTTCCCTGCTGAATGCGTGGGTCTTTATTTAGAACATCTGTGTTGAGAAAACATAGGAAAATGTGGCAGTAAATCTGTAGAAACTTAAGGGCATCCAGATGAAAGCATAATAACAAACTACTTTTAATTCCCTTTTTGAAAATGATTAGATTTCAAGGTGACTGTCCCTTTTATTAAAATAATTCTTCATAGAAGACTGAGAGGGCATAGGGTTAGCTGGGCGCTTTATACTGGTGCTGATGGTGCATGGCAGCAGAGGGTGCTTGAGCCGCCCCAACAGGTACCACTGAGGGAAAAATTTCCAGTGATCATGCTCAGGATGCGCGCACTTAGAGTGGAATGCACATGTGCAATCACTCAAAGAAGAATAAAAATTCTGAGTACTTTGCCAGGACATAATACATTTTATCTGCTCTCTTGCATATAGGGAGAATAGAAGCTGGAGCATGCCAGATGATCTTCCTGGCTTCGTTGATAGGCAAAGCTATGCAGGCAGATGAAGGTGAATGGAGGATATTGAGCAGCTTATGATGAGGCTCCAGGAGTCGACAACTCTCCTGACTAAATCCTAGACATGCTTAAAATCATCTGTCAAGGATGGAGGAGGAGGCATGACAGCTTCACCAATAGATGAAGAGAAGATGTTGGCTATAGGAGAGACCTCTTCATTGGCTCCACAGGATTCCTCTTGAGGGTCACGTCTCCTGGAGGGAGCAGAAGATGTAGGTTGCCCCTCTCTGTGATGACTGGTTCTTGATGCTCTGGAAAATTGTTGTCGATAGGTGACCCAAGAGTCCCAATATGGCCAAGGAGGAGGTGCATAAGGCTAGGAAGAGGCACCCAACGGTACTCATACCAGCGAGGTGTTGGTAGCAATTTGTGGGCCATGAATAGCTGCAGCTTCACCAGAGGCTTCTGGAAAGGGGCCACTATAGGAATGAGGGGGAGAATGCTGAATTGACACATGAGACACTGAGGCAAGTTCTTAATCAAAATCCTTTCCCTCAAGCTCACTCTGGAATGATGGAGCACCTGGAGAGATCTGAGATTAAACTATCGGTACCGGGCAAACTTCAGGTGATCTCAATGCCCTTGGATTCCAATAGCATATCTGCGCCAAGCAGTGGGGAATCGGGTGTCTCAGATACAGCCAGGTACCAGGGAAAATGGATCTCCTGCCGTACCGAGCCTGTAGTCTGCACCAAGGTGATCGTGGCAGAGGGCACTGACGGTACTGTAGGTCTTAGGCGCTCAGAGGGAAGCGCGGTCTCTCACGGTATCATAGGTCTTGTGCTCTCTGAGGTAAGCATGGTCAGAGCCCGAGTGGGCTTCTTCAGTACCAAGGAAGCAGAGGAAGAACTCTTCTTGCCACCTTGGTCCGTTTATAGTACCAATGATTTCTCCAGGCCCAAGGCTTTGCCATCTTTCAGTCTAGCCATGCCCTAGGTACCTGATTAGAGTGCCAATGGCACTGGAGAAGCTGAAGATACCAAAGACCTCAGCTTTGAGAGGTAGATTCTCTACAGGATGAGCCAGGGCACATTCTTTTAAGGGCTTATGAGAGGAGTCCTGTGTCTTCCTCTTAAATGCGCTGGAGGTGTGGAGCTCTGACATCACAGAGGCAGAAGACTTGCTCAGAGACTGGCGTCTTGGGGGTCAGAAGCTGGGCGTAGAGCGCTCTCCATCATGAGAAGATGAAGCTTTATCTCTGTTTTTTCTGGCTCTTTATTTTAGTGCCAGACAAAAGTTGCAATTCTGGGCAATGTGCGATTCCCTGAGGCAACAGATGCTTCAGGACTGGGATCATCTCCCAGCATGACAGACAACATCTGAAACAAAACCTCGCAGTAAAGAAGAACTACAAACTAACTAGTATCTACCTATCTAAATAGAATACGAGTGAAAAGAAAAAAAAATTTAAGAAGCTATACTATTACTATTTATTAACTAATGAAACTAATACTATGACTAACTATTAATAAGAAAAGAGGATAAAGTTGAGGAAATCTCAGTGGAACAACTGCCAGAGCTCTGCTAAGGCTGAGGCAGTTGAGAAGGAACTGAGGGTGGTTCACCCATTCAGCACTATATAACAATGTCATAGGGCACAAGACTAACATGCATGTGTGGGCTGAATGGATGCTGCTATGAGAAATCTCCAAACAAAAGCACAGGGGTTACTAGCGCATCTAAAGTGGAGCACCCACTTTTCTTCTTGAAGAAGAAAGCTAACGTATGTGCTACCCAGGGAATATGTACCCTTGGGCCCTGGACAGCCTCCTAAATCCTCCTCCTCCTCCATACAGTGAAATGCTTTTGACATAAGGGGGACCTCTGGATCTGGGGAAGATGGGGAAAGATTGGTCCCTATGGTCATACATTTACGAGAGGGAGGATTGTTCCCTATCTTGACTGGATCTCATTCCTTCTGCCCTGAAGAGGAAGTGATCTTCCTTTGAGGCACCATTGCCCTTGCCTCAGACCCTGCAGAGCACTGCCCATCGAGGTGGGGCAGGGATAGATTCTGAATACAGCATAATTCCATAAGTCTCCTTTGATATATAAGGGGCCAAGTATTCTGCCATCAATTATACTATATAACCTAATCTAAGTCACACTGACAGTCATGACTTTATTACACATGTACAACTGTATTGAGTACTGTGACTGTTTACTATTAAACAGTAATGTTCAGCACAGATTGAAATAAAAAAAGAAAAATATTGATGAACTTGCTTTCAAATTTGACAGCCTATGTATTTATTTATATTTTCACTAGAAGAATGGTATCTGTCAACATAATTCCTTTCTTTTTGACTCCAATGAAAAGTGATTTTTGCAAATTACTACCCGTTTTAGAAAATTAAGCCCAAAGATGAAAATATTTAAAAACCTGAGTTGCTCAATATATTTAAAAGTGGTGAAAATATTGCATATTGATTAGGTGAAAGATACTGTAAATCTAGAAAAGACTATTTAATTTTAGCAGAAAAGATCAACAAAATTAGACTGCCTGCCGATGCACCTCTGTGGCTCTTCCATTTAATCAAATATTTAACTTACAGCAAAAGAAAAAACAAAGAAGGCAAAACAAGCTTATGAAACAGAAAGAAGAAAATTGTCTTAGCTTGAGGTTATTTGATAGTAAAGGGTTATGATGTTTATCACTGTAGTAATTGCTGTGGAAAAATTAAAATGACGCATACAGCATTATACGGCTTTTTACAACATCCTCATTATTAAAGTAACATTTTTGTCATGATATGAAAGTATACACTAGTTTTATAATAGCATTTGAAAGCTGTAATTAAAATGTCTTCACATTACATCTGACTCAAAATGGAGATGAACTTAAAAAAACCCCAAACGTCACTTACGGCAGGAATTCAGGTGCCTGCTCCGCACACATTCCAAAAGCAAAAATGCAATGTTAGGTAGACACTAGTTGGCACACTGTCATGGATATGGTAAATATACAGATGTGTATGGAAACCAAACACAGCCATGTAACTCATGACTGCCAAAAGAAGAGACACCCTTGGATTGGTTGTTAGGATAGGAACCAGAGCCTGAGAAGGGGACTATGCCTAAGCTAGTCAGAGTGACCCAGAAGTAGTTCGTTAATTCCTTGAGGTTCCATAGGGATAAACTATCCCAGAGAAGACTCTGGCTAGCAAAACAGATCTAAATACCTCTTCCAGGACCATTAGATGGATTGCAAACAATTCCTGTCTCCTAGGTCCTGAGACTCAAACTTGGCCTCATGAGCAAGACAGACCACAGGAGCACTACAGCCACACTAGAGGTTGGATTTGGAAACACATGAGCAAAGGAAAATACCTTTTCTTTGATCTTTAGGATAACATGCCCAGTAAGTAAAATGAAAAAGTAGTAAGTAAGTATGAGCTCACAGGATAATGCTGCCCAATGTAGTCTGAGACAGAATGCATAGAGGGCCCAGAGATTATAAAAGCATGTGTGACCTGCAGATCCAATTGGACCAAAACAGTGACTACCATTTCATTACCGCTATTTCAGTATTTCTCATGATGAGGTGGGGGCAGATTCACTGCCGGCCTTAGGGAAAATGGCACCCTGGGCGAACTTGCATTTTGGCACCTCTGGCCCCTGTGGGCTCCTCACCCCCCATCATCCTTTGCCCCTATAGGCTCCCCAGACTCCCCACCCTCTATCACCTCTGGGCCACACTGCCTCCCTCACATGCTGAATACGTATTAAAAGAGGTGTCAGAGTGCAGTCCTGACACAAATTAAGCACTGGCTGGGCAGTCAGATAGGGGTTGCTGGCTGGGAGCTGAGGTCTCTAAAGGCAACACCTCTGCCAGCAGAAGTGCACAAGTAAGGGTGGCATAGTATATGGTGTATTGCTACCCTTACTTCTGTGCTGCTGCTGTGGCTTGTGGTGCCTGGTGCTCAGCCTGCGGCTCAAGGTGGGCTCTATGCTGTCAAACGGGCTGCATCTTGCCAGAGTCCACGGCCCTCCCGCAGCCCTCTGGACGCTCCTGGCTCACCAGGCATGCCATTTCAGATGGGGTGGGGGGGAGGGAATTTTAACCATGATTCCAGGGGCTACTTAGGCACCTGAAAACTGTAGGGTATTTTTGTAGATAACTTAGGAATTAGCTGACAGGAGCACTGTATCTAATTCCTGTATAAAGAAAGAAAAAATATATACAAACACCAATTAAAGCCATATTTTAAATGTATATGTAAATTTTGAGCAATCAGGAGATAATACAACAAGATATTCCCAATCCCAAACCCTGAGGTATCAGTTTTGGAGTTTTAACATAGTGTACAAAGTATCAAACTTATGTTTCTGATATCTATCTTTGGTAGAGATAAATAAAATCTGCTTAAAATCTGTTTACTTTCTCTAACAGACATACACACTGTTACTGCCATTATCTACTCTATTTTAGTTAATTGTTTTTCACTCCACTAAAAATGTATTTACTTAATTTTAATATATGCAATTAAGGGTTTTTTTTCTCTTTTATTAAGAACAGGAATTTATTTTTATTTTTCTAATTATTTTGACATTTATATTTACTGATCACAATCATGTATGTGACTCACTAACATTTGACACCATCATTACTATGAGTATCATACTTGGAACTGCATTTATTTTTGTAAGAATATTAAGTTATTTTACAGGTATAACTAAAAATACAATGAGCAACGTTCATCTGCACAGTGTCTAAAGTTGTATTTAGCTAATTTTTTTAAACTGG
Organism: Natator depressus; assembly: GCF_965152275.1. NCBI lineage: Eukaryota > Metazoa > Chordata > Testudines > Cheloniidae > Natator > Natator depressus. The sequence goes on from NC_134245.1 coordinate 23,616,375, forward strand.
TACTGCTAAGGTGAGTACAAGCTAAATTTACATTTTAGAAGGATACTAGTTTTTGATTGTACCATTTTAAATAATGAATGACAAGCACAATATGGTAATAAAAGTAATAATGATAATTACATCAGCCAGGACAGGTTAGGCATTTTAGAGCTCACTACTGAAAGAATAAAATTTAAGCATAAGTGAGAAATACAATTATGAAATGCACACACCAGTCAAAAAACTAAAATAACAGTATTGTAATCCTTAACAAACTTTGAAAGAATAAAATTACAATGAATATATGTGCATTGCGCATTTTGGCAGGAAGTACCAAGAAGTAATAACAATAATAATAATACAAGTGGGTTGGGGGGAGAGTGTGTTGGGGAAGTGTGAGAGTATGTGTGTGTGTTGGGGGAAGTGCGTGTGACAGCGCACTGTCTCTTCAAGCAGAGAACTCACTAGCCTGAAAGCTTATTCAAGCAGCAGCTTCCATGCTTAACCCAGAGGCAGCAGCACAGACAGGCTCCTTGTCCCACACACCAGCTCAACGGAAACTGGGTACATGGGTAGCGGGACACCCTGACATTAGCCCCACCCCACTCTGCACAGCAGCCAGGAGGCTCCTGGTCCCGAGCTGCTTGGCCAAAGCAGAGGGAGGGTACACAGGAGCAACAGTGGCTGCAGGCAGCAGCAGAGGAGGAGGGGCACCTCTGCTCCGGAGGCACACCCCTGCATATGCTGGCCAATCCCGCCCACCCCTAAGGCCAGCCCAGGGTTGATCTCAAGAGAGACACTGTGAGACAGAGGCCCACTGGTGCCAGTTGGCAAAGTGTTCACAGTTCTTTACAAGCAACTCCTGACTCAGACCTAACTTACTACACCTAATACACTGCTTTCATGGTATTTATACAAGAAAGCTTGTAACTTATCAAGTCATAATCATTATGAGATGTGTATGGTGGTAATATTTAAGGAATAACATAACTATATTGAAAATTATGCCTTATGGTCAAAGTAAAAGTTAGTCACCAGGCAATCTTTTGTCTTGGTGATGGCCCATTCACTGTCTGTGAACAAAGAATGATTCACTATATCGCAGGGTGGACAAAGACACTCTGCATCCATTCACTGAGGAGAAGGAGTATTTCATGACAGGTTGGATCCAGCCAGCTCTGCAACACGCTGAACTTTTGGGGGGCAGGGAAGAACCTGCTTTATTAGATAGGAAAGGTAACTACTACTAAGCGTAGGGCCTAGTGTAGGGGTCCTCAAACTGGGGGTCGGAACCCCTCAGGGGGTCGGGAGGTTATTACATGGGAGGGTCGCGAGCTGTTAGCCTCCACCCTAAACCCCGCTTTGCCTCCAGCATTTATAATGGTGTTAAATATATAAAAAAGTGTTTTAATGTATAAGGGGGTCGCACTCAGAGGCTTGCTATGTGAAAGGGGTCACCAGTACAAAAGTTTGAGAACCACTGGCCTACTGTGTGTGTTATGATTTTGTTTTGCCTTGTGTGACAAAGTCAAACCAGACAGCTGTACGAGAGTGCTGGAAGGCAGGTATACTATCCCTAGAATGGTAAAGTTCCTTTTCCCCATGAGCTGAAATGTTACCTCAGGTAAACTATGGACACCTGAGTCTAAATAAGGGCTTCCTGTGACCTTTAAAAACCCCTTTTCTGGTGCGAGAGAGGGAGGAGAGATGGGAGACAAGATGCATCAGGACAAAAGGCTTCTCCTGAGTGGAAGGCTGCTCTCCTCCATATATGGGAAGCAATCACCCTAATGGACTGTTTGGAGAGGGACTGGCACACAGTGGCCATCATAATAAGGCAACACCCCAGAAAAGGAGGAGGGAAAGGTATTCCCTTTTTTGTGTTATGAACTTTTCTTTTTGTTTGGCTGAAAAGTACTCCTTAGGCCTACCCCAAGGCTCACCTTGTAAATATGGAAGCATAAAAATTCTCCAGAGTTGGTCAAATTTACTCCAAGCTCCCCCACTGCCAAAGGGAGAAATGCCATACCCAGCAAGGTGAAGGAGGTGCCTTTGCAAAACTGTAACTATTTGTTTCCATCACTCTCTCTTCTTTTTAGTGGAATCTCTATTCTCTCCTAAATAAACCTTCTTTTGTTTTTATTATAAATGCTCTCAAGTGCTGTGCATTATCCAGAGGTGGTGATTTAAGGCAGTGGTTCTCAATCAGTGATATGTGTACCCCTGGAGTTACACAAAGGTCTTCCGGGGGTACATCAACTCACACGTGCCAAGTTTTACAACAAGCTACATAAAAAGCACTAGCAAAGTCAGTACAAACTAAAATTTCATGACAAGACAATGGCTTGTTTAGACTGCTATATATACTATACACTAAAATGTAAGTACATTATTTATATTCCAGTTGAAGTATTTTATAATTATATGGTAAAAATGAGAAAGTAATAGTGTGCTGTGACACTTTTGTATTTTTATGTCTGATTTTGTAAGCAAGTAGTTTTTAAGTGAGGTGTAACTTGGGGGTACTGTGATGGGGTACCCGCCCCACACTGGCCTGTTAGGGGTTAAGAGAGCCCTACGGCAGCTGTGCAAAAGGCAGCTAATACGAAAGGGGCTGCGAAGAGCAGCCAATCACGGCCAGGCAGGCCAATATAAAAAGAGCTGCAAGGGAGAGCAAATTCAGTTGCTCCCTGGCGCTCGAGGAGGGAGGACTGGCTGCCTTGCAGGAGGAGGAAAGCTAGCATTTTGGACAGAGCAGTGCTGGGCAGAATGAGGGGAGTGAGAGAGAGCTGACTGCTAAGACGATAAGCTGAGGCACTGAGATAAGGGTGGAGAAGGTGCTGGGGCTGCAGGGAAATGGCCCTGGGAAGTAGACTGAGAGGTTGGAGGCAACACAGCACGTGGCTGCCATCTACAGGGTCCCTGGCTGGTACCTGGAGTAGTGGGCGGGCCCGGGTCCCCCTCACTCCCACTTGCCACTGGACCGTTGGACTGCGGTACATTACCCCAGAAGGGGGGAGCACAGTGTGTGGCACAGTCAGAGGGCTATGTCCTGAAGAGGAGGCCACAGTCCTTGGAGCAACACGGGTCCAGGACTAGAAGTGATGGTGGACGAGACACCACCGAGAGTCAGCGTACTGACTTGTGGAGCTGATCTGTAAGATGACCAGTAGGAGGCGTTAGTGTGGTGAGACGCACCCTATCACAGATATGCAAGACGTATCAGATACCTGAAAGGGGTACAGTAGTCTGGAAAGGTTGAGAGCCACTAGTAAATAGGGATACACTGTTCATTTGGGAGCAGAGGATCTGGGAGATCTGTGAATAGCCAGTGTCAGGGGCTGGATGTCACAGGGGAATGCTTCAAGGGGACTCAGGGACTGGGCTGCACCTATTAACCTGCAAGGTAAAGACAAGGCTGGTATAGCCTGAAGGACAGTGCTTGAGGGGCTGACAGGCTGGTGGCATTAGAGAGCTAACATCCAGCTATCATACACAAGACTCCCTCACAGTAGAAGCAACGAGCACAGTAAGGGTCTAGCATATGGGCTCAACAGCCTGAAGCAGAGACCCTAGGAGCAGCCATGGTTAGGGAAAAGGTTAAGCTGAACTATACTGTTGATAATTTCTTTGTTAACAATGTCAAACTGCAGAAAGGGTTGTGCGGACTTTATTTTAAAGTAGATTGGAAAAGACTTAAAAGCTCAACAGAAGTTTTTAATTATTTAAGAAAAACAATCATCATCAATTAAGAACCCTATAAGTAACAGGTTGCATGCCTAGGATAAGCATGTGGTCTTTGGGTTCTGGTTTTTACCACTGATTCATTCTCCAAAGAAATTAATTTGACAATGCAGATTCTTGATTCCATCCTATCACATCTCACTATACATATAAGAAGAAACTTGTTAAAAAACTGTATGTGCTATAGAAAAAACATTAGGTTGTATAAATATTTAAACAGAATTTCTGTAGTACTAGACAGGTTAAAAAGGTGAATGTACTAAAGAATTCACACAAGTTTACCATTAAATTGCAATGAAGTGCAAAAACTAATAAGATATCCATGGTAAAGAGAGTGACTGCATACTTTTATAGCTATTTCTTTGATAACATACTTAGGACCCATCTTCACTATGTATACAACCAAGTTGGGGCAGCCAGTTACTTAGATTTCTAACTTAATTACTCTACAAATGTAGCAGTGTAGTAGATAAGACTGTAACTGTGTTTTGGAATTAGGTTAAATCTTTGGATATGTCCAAAGTCCCTCAAATTGAGGTACAACCCTATGGTCATCTGAATGCACCTTGATAGTAGTTGCATATGCATCTCAATACTTGTAATTCTAATTTTAATAAACTCTAGATTGAGAATATTTTTCAATTTTCCCCATTATTACAGACTTTTAAAAAGTTCCAAAGAAAAGGGTTGGGATATATCCTATAAAATAAAAATTAAATATAAATAAAATTTCTATACTTTTACCATTCTACAATCTGCAGTAGCACTTACAAATAATCAGAATACTATGATCGTATATAGAAAGCAGTGTACATATACAACAGAAAAGTACTTATTTTTATTGTGTAAAATATGCTAAAAACCCCATTTATCTTCTAAAATGCATTCAAAAACATATATCTATAAAATGTTCTTACAAAAATATGCCATATGGATTAAGTACTGATATTTTTTTTAAATGAAAGCAACTTGTAATAGATATAGAATGGTAATTACAAAGTTTACTTACCCTAACCTTCTCTTCTAATCTTCCTAAGCGTACATTCCCTTCTATTATTTTGTTCAGAACTCCATGCTTCTCACTTTCCAAGCATTTGGCCTGCAAATATAATAGGTAGACGAATGTAGGTTTTGTATTCTGATATGTGTAAGAAAAGGAAAAAGAGCAGAATAGAGTGCTGTTTTGCCATCATGACAGCATTTCTTTTTTTGTATGAATGGTTCTTACTATACAAGTCTATTATATACCTAACTTGAAAATGTCTTGCTGCAAAAGGGAGCTTGTCTCTCAAAGCCTACATTTGCAGTTTTTGGAGAGAGAAGAGGTAGACCTAAGATACTGATAAAATGGGCAATGTTCTACAAAGAGACAGAATTACACAAAAGGGACTTCTTTGAATATATTCTCCTTCCTTGTATTACCTTACACTGAGGCTGTCAAAGTACATTGCAAATATGAGTCATTTCTCATTACTACTTTATATGGGAAGTATCTGTAAATATTATTTCCCTTTGTTGCATGCTCCACAAGCATTTCCATGCTATCCCCCATACGGTCTGCTATGCTTGTAATGCCCTGTTGAAACTTATTCACCAAGCCACTTTCCGTGCCACATGTAAATCTCTCTTACAGACCTATTTCTATCAAGACCACTGAAAGCAAAAAAGAAAGGTAACCAATCAATAATAATTAAAAGGGGAGAGAACCAAACTATCAAGATGCATACGTGCCTCATTGTTACCCTGTCCTTCCCTTCCCTCTTCCCCCACATTGGCCTGTTTCTGACCTGCACTTGTGCAGAGTTATGTTAAATCAGGATTGGACAGTTTCTAGGCAGTGATTGAATCTCTTTGTGTCAATCTTTATGCCTTTTCTGAGTCTTGAGAAATAAGACTAAGTTTCATCCACAACTATTGACAATAATATGGCAAGTTTCTTCTACACCACCTTTTAAAAAGATTTCTACAAACAAATCAATAAGTGAAATGTATCTTATTTTTCAAAGTGCCATTTCTCAGAAGTGTCATGACTAATTAACCTCAAAATTCACCTCCTTATACCCTCCCCAAATTCTCTTCTGTTTAGAGATCAGATTTATGGGATTCCAGGTAAAAGGATATTTTTTTTATGGAGGCTGGGGGCAAAATCAGGCTGATATAATTGGAAAAACCAGTTAGAACCTTGATTATGGAATCACTACCCTTCCCTCAGGATACCTCTCCAGAGCTAGTCACACTAAATAGACTATACTGCTATCATAATATTCATATATAGAGTACACACAAAAAAAGGTAGGAAAATGTGTTTTATTCAGTAGATGAAGGTTACTCACCTGTAACCAGAGTGCTATGAGATGACCTCTGCACATTCACACTCTTAGGTTCCTTCCAACCCTTCACATCCTCAGAGTGAGGACAAGAGCAGGAATGTGCACAGGCCATGCAAAGAGGAACCTATTTTTAAAAAGATACTGGGCAAGATCCTCAGCTGATCTAAATTGGCACTGTTCTATTAAAATCACTTTTTATAAAATCGTTTTAGTCTGAGACCTATATAGAGCAAGTATTTACCTCAGTTTTTACACCCTCTGAAAAATAGATTTCCAATAAAAATGCTGACACATTTTTAACTTTTGTGGCACCAACCACACTCCAGAACTCAGTGAAAATAACTAATTATGGCATTAATTCATTATTGCTCTGTGAATTAAAAAAATCTCAGTTCATTGACTTCAAAAGGATTACTTGCTTTCACACTCCTATTTCATCCTGAGGGGAGTCTAGATGTCAGTGAACTGAGTTTGTAGTCATATGTAATGTAAAGGCCTCCTGTAATATTTCAGTCTTAATATTTATGCAAATTACTGAAATAAATCAATAATATATGAGAAAAGCAGGAGATGCAGAAAAACAACTCCCTAGCACTCTACTAAATCTATATTTGTAGTGATTGGGTTTGATTCATACAGGATGTGGGCCAGCTTCTGCTAGTATAGATCTGGGGCCCAGTCCCCCAAGAGGGCTGTCCAGTTGCATAAAGGGTACATAACTTCTGCTACCTTGTGAAATAAAAATCAGTCAGTACGGCCCTTTAAATCAGGGGTTCTCAAACTGGGCATTGGGGCCCCTCAAGGCTATTAAATGGGCAATCGCAAGCTGTCAGCCTCCATCCCAAACCCCGCTCTGCCTCCAGCATTCATAATGGTGTTAAATATATAAAAACGAGTTTTTAATTTATAACGGGGGGGGGAGGGTTGCACTCAGAGGCCTGCTATGTGAAAGGGGTCACCAGTAAAAAAAAGTTTGAGAACTACTGCTCTAAATGGTCAGTGTTGGTTGGAAAACATTTCAGACTCCTGACTGACATTTTGAACTGCTTGAACTGAAAAGAGCCCTTGAAATAGCAGGAGGTCAGGTTTGAAGTACAGAGATGCATGGGGAAACGTATGCATTGCCTTCGTACTATATACTTGGCTCATTTCGCTGTTATGAATCCATCACTTTTGTAAACACTAAGTTCACTCACAGATGTAAAAGAAAACAAAAAATTGAACAGACTGCAAACGTTGAAAAGATCTTAAACCCCTTAAGAAGATAAACTCTTGAATCCACTGACAGTATTCAAAAGAGAAATAACTGGGTTAGAATTAGTGGTGCTTGACTACATGTGAAGTATACACATCACTCCTGTCTATTCCACAGAAACAGCTCCCTTCACAGAAAATCAAAACTCACCAGCATCACAAAAATATGAGCTTTGTGCTCAGTCACTGAATGACATTTTGACTTACTATGTAGCACCTGCATAATAAAACAGAGGAATGATTTTTGACCGCTGCTAACACTGGATTATAGTTTACCACTACTACCCATAAAAAACTGTTTTAAATAATTTGTTACTACCCTTTTATGCTGCAATTTGATTTTTGTTTATCAGAATACTGGTTCTGATCCTGCAAACAATAAAGCTAAGTGTGTGTGTGTGTACTTGCAGGATTGGGGCCTTCGGGCAAATGCTGGGGGGGCGCTGTTTTCCCTTAGATCCCTCTGCACATTAATCTCTTCCTTTCTATGTGTGGGAATGGGACAAGCTTGTGGAAATGTAACTCTTTGGACCACTACACACACACACTCAACCACTGAAGGAAATCTGCAAAACCATTAACACAACCTCCAAACTACATTTGCTTTTCTGTAGCTCCTATTTGGCACTGTGGAATCCCACTTCATCAGCATTTCCAGGAGCAACTGCAGGTGGAGGAAGCCTGGGAAGCACAGCTCCAGTGGAGCCACACTTTCTGAATCAGAAGTGAAAACTAGGGATCCCAAAGCATAGAGGCACAGAGTTCTATTATTTCAGGGGGTAGTGAATTCAACAGATAGTGAATCAGCAGGAAAACCCACCTTATTTGTTCCATGGGTGAGCAAGGAGACCTGTCTGCATAATAGAACAATTTGAGGAGAACTTTGCAAGGGAAAGACAGTTACCTTTTCCGTAACTGGTGTTCTTCGAGATGTGTTACTCATGTATATTCCACAATAGGTGTGCGTGCTCGCCACGTGCACCGGTGCCGAAAGTTCTTCCCCTAACAGTACCCGTAGGGGGGAGTGCCCCCCCCGCAACCCCTGGAGTGCCACCTGCCTGACACGGTATAAGGGGGGCTGTGTTCCCCTCACCCTCAGTTCCTTCTTGCCAGACAACTCCAACACAGGGGAAGGAGGGTGGGATGTGGAATAGACATGAGCAACACACCTCGAAGAACACCAGTTAGAGGAAAAGGTAACTGTCTTTTCTTCTTCGAGTGATTGCTCATGTGTATTCCACAATAGGTGATTCCAAACTATATCTGTTGGAGGTGGGTAGGAGTTCACAAGTTCCCAAGACGGAGTACCGCCCTGCTGAACCCGGCATCATCCCTGGCCTGGGAGATGATGGGATAGTGCGAGGTGAACATGTGAACTGAAGACCATGTGGTGGCCCTACAAATGTCCTGGGTGGGGACATGGGCCACGAAGGCAGCCGACGAGGCCTGCACCCGAGTCGAGTGTGCCCTCACAATGGGCAGCAGGGGGACCCCCGCCAGCTCATACCAGGAACGGATGCACAAAGTGATCCACTTAGAAAGCTGCTGAGTGGAAATAGGCTGGCCCCTTGCGCGCTCAGCCGAGGCGACAAACAGTTGCAAAGACTTTCTGAACGGCTTGGTCCGCTCGAGGTAGAAAGCCAGAGCTCGCCTCACGTCGAGCGTGTGGAGACGGCGTTCCTCACTAGTCGCGAGGCTTGGGGCAGAGGACTGGCAGAAAAATGTCCTGACCCAGGTGGTAGGCGGAGACCACCTTCAGGAAGAAGCGAGGTGTGGGTAGAGCTGGACCTTGTCCTTATGAAAAAACATATATGGCAGTTCGGAGGCTAGGGCCCTGAGCTCCGAGACCCGCCTGGCCGACATGATAGCTACCAGGAAGTCCACCTTCCATAAGAGGTGAGACCAGGAACATGTGGCCAGTGGTTCAAAAAGGGCCGCCGTGAAATGAGCCAGCACCAGATTTAGGTCCCACTGTGGAACCAGGGGCTTGGAATATGGGTAGAGATGGTCCAAACCCTTAAGGAACCAGCCAGTCATAGCACAGGAAAACACAGTGTGCCCTTGCACCGGGGGATGAAAGACCAATATGGCCGCCAAGCATACCCTGACTGACGAGGGCGCCAGTCCCTGGGCCCTCAGGTGGAGGAAGTAATCAAGGATAAGCTGGATTGGGGCGGCCATCGGGGAAACACCCTGGCCTGCCGCCCACCTCAAAAACAGAGACCACTTCACCACGTAGGAGCGGCGAGTGGAGGGCCGTCTACTTTCGAAGAGGACACGCTGAACCTGTTCTGAGCATGTCCTTTCCTCGCCACCTAGCCACTGGGCAGCCATGCCATGAGGTCAAGCGTTGCTGGGTTGGGATGGAGGAGGCGACTTTGGTCCTGAGAGAGCAGGTCTGGGCAGAGTGGCAACTGCCATGAACGGAGCTACCGCCAGCCCCAAGAGGGTCCCGTACCAGTGTTGACTGTGCTACACAAGGGAAACGAGGAGGACCCTGGCTTTGTCAGTCTTTATTTTCTCCAGGACCTTGCTGATCAGAGGGAACGGGGGAAAGGCATAGAGGAGCTGGCCTGATGAGGACAGGGTAAAGGCATCAGAGATAGCGCCCCTCCCTAGGCCCCCCTGGAGCAGAACTGGGGGCATCGTTGGTTCTGCCTGGTCGCAAATAGGTCCACCTGGGGAGTACCCCACCTTTGGAAGAGCTGGTGAGCCACTTCCAGGTGTAGAGACCACTCGTGCTGAGAAGAAAAATTCCTGCTGAAGTGATCCGCCCTGACATTCCGGCCACCTGGCAGGTGGAAGGCTTTTAGGTAGATGTTGTGGGCTATACAGAAGTCCCACAGACTGAGGGCTTCGTAACAAAGGGTTGGGCCCCACCTTGCCTGTTGATATAGAACATCGAGGCCGTGGTGTCCGTGAGGACCCTGACTACCTTGCCCTCTAGGTGCGAGTGGAAGGCCATACACGCCACTCGCACGGCCCTGAGTTCCTTGACGTTTATATGAAGGGGTAAGTCTTGCAGAGACCACAGGCCTTGCATCTGAAAGTTCCCCACATGGGCCCCCCAACCCAGGTCCGACACGTCGGACACCAGCTCCAACAACGGGGCCCTGTCCCTGAACGGGACACCTTGGAGCATGTTGTTTGGGGCAGACCAGCACCACAGGGAGATGATCACCGAGTTCAGCATGGTGAGGACTTTGTCCATTCTGTTCATGGTCTTGGAGAACTGCGAAGCCAGCCAGAGCTGGAGGGGCCTCATTCTGAGTCTGGCGTGATGGACCACATATGTGCATGCAGACATGTGACCCAGCGGTTGCAGGCAAGCCCTGGCTGTCGTCACCGGGAACCTTGTGACCGAGTCGATGAGCCTTTTCAGGGTCTCGAACTTGTCTGGTGGGGGAGAGAGGCTCTGGCCGACGTTGCGTCCAGTAGTGCCCCTATAAACTCTGTGTGTTGAACCAGGACTAATGTGGACTTGGCGTTGTTTATCAACAGGCCCAGGGCAGTAAATGTGGACAGGAGGAGCGCCACATGATCCCTCACCTGTGAGCGGGTGGTGCCTTTGACTAGCCAGTTGTCCAGATATGGGAATATTTGGACCCCCGGAGATTGAGGTAGGCCGCTACCACCGCCATACACTCTGTAAAGACCCTGGGGGCAGTGGACAGACCAAAGGGTAGGACTGTGAATTGGTAGTGACTCTGTCCCACCAGGAAACGGAGGAAGCATCTGTGCCCCTCGAATATGTGGATGTGGAAGTACGCATCCTGTAGATCGAGGGCAGCGTACCAGTCCCCGGGATCCAGGGAGGGGATGATGGAGGCCAGGGAAACCCACATGGAACTTGAGTTTCACCATGTAGTGGTTCAGGCCTCGCAGGATAAGGAAATTATCCTTCGGGATAAGGAAATACCAGGAGTAATACTCCTTGCCCAGGAACGACTTGCGCACCGTCTCTGTAGCTCCTAGATCCAGGAGCCGCCCCACCTCTGCTCAAGCAGAGCCTCATGAGCAGGGTCCCCCAGGAGGGACAGGGGCAGAGAGCAGTTGGGCAGGGAGGAGGTAAATTGAAGGGTGTAACCTCGGGAGATGGTGTTGAGGACCCATCAGTCTGAGGTGAGCTGCGACCATTCTGGGAGAAAAGCACACAACCGATTGGAGAAAAGGAGCTCTATTGGGGGAAGGTCCCTGCTGAGAACTGGCGGGGTACCCCGAGCGTCCCGTCAAAAACACCTTTTGCCCGCCTGCCTGCCCTTAGAAGACCCAGGCTGGGGGGCAGGCTGGGACTGCCATTGCAGGAGCTTTCTATAGTCCCGCTGCTTTTTGTGGCCTCATACTTTGGGAGGGCAGCCTGGGTGGGAGCCTGCTGCGGCTTGAACTTGGGTTTTGCCGGAGGAGGGACATAGAGGCCCAAGGTCTGGAGGGCTGTGCGGGAGTCTTTCATGCCATGCAGCCTTATGCCTGTTTCCTTTGCAAACAGAGCCTTCCCATCGAAAGGGAGATCCTGCATGGAAGACTGAGCTTTGCAGGAGAGCCCAGAGAGCAGAAGCCATCACGCCCATCTCATGGACACCGCTGAGGCCATGGACCGTGCCCGCCACATCTGAAGCGGCCTGCAGGGATGCCCTTGCGGCTGCTGCCCCTTCCTCCACAAGCACCTTAAACTCCTTATTATCGCACTCCCGGAGGGAGTCCTCAAACTTGGGGAGGGATTCCCAGAGGTTAAACTCGTAGCAACCCAGGAGAGCCTGATAGTTTGCTACTTGTAGTTGAAAGCTTGATGATGAATACATTTTTGTTCCGAAAGTATCCAGCCTCCGAGAGTCTTTGTTCTTGGGGGTCGGGGCTGGTTACCCCTGCTGCTCCCTGTGGTTGACCGACTCGACCACCAGGGAGTTGGACGCTGGGTGGGTATACAGATACTCATGTCCCTTCGTGGGTACAAAGTACTTGTGCTCCGCCTTTTTAGAGATGGGAGTCAACGAGGCTGGTGTTTGCCACAGGGCATTTGAAATTCAGCAAGGCCAGCCTGTCCAGTGCTGAAGGGGACAGCACATTGAACAGGGAGTCTGAGGGCTCTTCCATCTCCTCAGCCTGGAGGTGGAGGCTCGCTGCCACCCTTGGAGCTCTTGGTGGGCCCGGTAGTCCTCCTGCGGGATGGAGGGGGTTGGGGCCACAATCAGCTCCTCCGGACGGGGCGAGGCCGGTGCAGTGCTTTGGGTGTTGTCCGGCACCGGAGAATCCACCACCTGGTCGGACTCCAGGCACAGTACCGAGGACACAAGTCCCCCTGACCTTTTTTCTGGCGGTTGAAAGATGGATGCCAACGGTTCTTCCGAGGCCCCAGCCACCGAGCGAGCCCCCACTGGAGGCTGCGCTGGAGGCCACGGTGCCCACTGGTACTGCTGGGCCGACCACGACGCTTGGTGCCATAGCACTTGCTGAGGCACTGGCGGGGCCGGTTGATCAGACTGGCTAGCTTGGCCTGTAGACGGGCGGCTGTAAGGGGAGGCCAGGCTGGCATATGATCCGCTGCTGCCTCTGGACCGTGAGTATCGGTGGTGCCGGGATCTACGTCAGCCACAGGACCAAGATCTTGACGCGGAGGAGCGACAGTAGTAGCTGGTCTGCGAATGGCCTTGACGGGTAGACCCGCGTTGGCGCGACATCGGTGATTGACGCCCAGGGCTACAGTGCCTTGGCGGGGACTTGGAACGGGAGTCCGAGCAGGAACAGCATCGACAATTGTGCCGCGACCGACTGCGGTATCTCCTGCAAGACAAGGACCGTTGGCAACGTCCGCCATGTTCCCGTCGGTATTTGCTTTGCGAAGATGAGCGGTGCCAGGACTCCCGGTTGGACGGCACCCATCCAGACAGTCTGGCCGGCGTCAAGGGCGATCCACATGAACTGAGCCCTGAACAGTCGCTGGGCAGTGAGCGGTGTCGGGAACGTTCCCTCAACCAAGACAGTTACCAGGCTGGTGGCGACTGCAGTGATCCCAGCGGTGGCTTGCCTCTGGAGCGTGGGGCCGATGTTGGCGGAGCTCCGAGCACCAGCATGGATATGATGTCCCTGGTTGCCTGGAGGGCTTCAGGCGTAGATGGCATTCAGACATCTGGAGAGGCCTGCTCCAAAGGGGCTGGGCTACTCCACTCAACGTGAGTCGGAGGCCTAGAGCCTGATGGGGATTGAGGACTACCTGACATGGGCCTAGCCTCTGTCCCAGACTTCCCTCAGTGCCGCTGCAAAGAGGGAGTCTTTCTGGTCCTCTTGGCATGCCCCGTGGACGGGGAGCGGTGCCGACTGGACGATGGTGCCGGAGGGTCTCCGCATACCAACGCTGCGGTGCCGGGTACCAGTTCGGAGTGGTGTGCCGGGGTCGGGGCCAGCGCCAACTCCATCAGGATGGCCCGGACCCTAATGTCCCTTTCTTTTTTGGTCCGGGGCTTGAAAGACTTGCAGATCTTGCACCTTTCGCTGATACGGGTTTCTCCCAAGCAGCACAGACAATCCGCGTGCAGGTCGCTCCTTGGCATAGAGCACCTACAAGAGCCGCACGACTTAAAGCCTGGGGCGCGGGGCATGCCCCGGCCTGGGCTCAATGACTAACTAAACTAACTGAATTAGCTAACTGACTACAGGTACTACTGACCAAACGAAGAGTTCTGGGGACGAGCTGCAGCAAAGCTGGAGCTGAGCGGTTCCGACGCACTTTCACTGGCGGCAAGAAGGAACTCAGGGTGAGGGGAGCGCAGCCCCCCTTATACCGTGCCAGGCAGGTGCCGCTCCAGGACTCGCAGGGGGGTGCTCCCCCCTACGGGTACTGCTAGGGGAAAAACTGCAAGCACGCACACCTATTGTGGAATACACATGAGCAATCACTCGAAGAAGAACCTTTTCCTCTCCCCAAAAGCTCTTCCATGGGAAGGAGCAATAGGGACCAAACAAATATTTATTGATTACGAGAAGATTGCTTTCCTATTAACTGTTTGAATTACTCTCATGTCAAATGTGATAAAACTTCAGAAATTGTTTAGTATGGGCATTTTTCCTGCAACTCAAAGTATGATAAATATCGAAACACTAATTTTTTATGAAAGTGCCTGTAGGAAAAAAATTGAATTACTGTAACCAAAGTAATATTTGTATGTGTAAATAAAATCTCCTTTAATTTCACACATACAATTCCACTGGCCACTTAAATTAACTATTAAATATTGTTTAAAAAAAAGTTACTGTTTGTTAGAAATATAATAGCATGCTATTTTAGCAACATAAAAGTTGCTATCCAGACTTAGACTCAAATCAACTTTTCTATAGCGAATGTCATTGTCAGTTTTTGCTGCAGGCACAGAATTGTTCTTTAATTGTAACTGTAACTTTAATTCTTCAATTTATTAAGAAAATAAATTTCCAATGCTTGTTGTTAAAATGTCAGCAGAACTTACAAGTGACCCAAAACGGGGCGGGGAATGACAGTTACGTGCATTTCATTATGTAGGAAGAGGTGTGGAAGGTTGCAAAGGGCCTTAGCAACTGTGAGAAGGCATCTTGAGAACTATCAGAGGAAGTAGTATCAAGCAACTGATCATCTGCCCTAAGGCCGCTCTCATGTAGGTCTCTACCTTGTGACCTCATATTGTTTAATGTCCACAGCTGGGGTCCTGTCACCAAGAATACTTTAACCCCAGTGCCCAGTAATCTAAGAAGGGGCCTTTCCGGGCACTTTGTCCGTGTAGAGTTGTAGTTGTCTTGAAGGGTTGTGGAATGTGAGACAGTCTCGGGGGGACAACAACGACTGTTACTGACCTTTTCTAACTGTTGTTCTTTGAGATGTGGTGTTCGTATCCATTCCATGCTAGGTGTGAGTTCACCACGTGCACTGTTGCCCGAGATTTTTCCCTTAGTGGTATCCACTGGGCTGGCTGTAGTGCCCTCTGAAGTCATGTGCATATTCACTGGTATAAGGGGTGTTGCCAGCCCCGCACCCTCTCAGTTCCTTCTTGCCGGTAGCTCCGACAGAAGAGTAGGAGGGTGGGTGGATGAAATGGACATGAGCCACATGTCTCTAAGCACAAAAGTTACAAAAGGTTAGTAACCATTTTTTCTTCGAGTGCTTGCTCATGTCCATTCCATGCTAGGTGATTCATAAGCAGTACTCCAGGAGGTGGGCTCGAAGTTCATTGATGTGCTGCCTGCAACACTGCTCTTCCGAAACTGGCACTGTCACAGGCCTGTGGGCTGATGGTGTAGTGGGACACAAAAGTATGAACTGACTACCAGGTTGAGGCTCTGCAGATGTCCCATATTGTTACCTGCACAAGGAACGCCACCGATGAAGCCTAGGTTCTTGTGGAATGTGTAGTAAAGATGGCCAGAGGCAGAACATTCATGTGCTTGTAGCAAGCTCGTATACCAGCGGTTATCCAGGATGAAATTCTTAGGGTTGACACAGGAAGCCCTCTCATCCTTACCACCACTGCAACAAACAGTTGCGTGGACTTATGGAAGGGCTTAATTCTCTCAGTATAAAAGGCAAGAGCCCGCCTAACATCCAATGTATGAAGCTGACGATCCTCTAAGCTTTTGTGAGGCTTTGGGAAAAAGACAGGTAGAAAAATGACCTGGTTGTTGTGGAACTGTGACACGATCTTTGGTAGGAAGGCCGGATGGGGGTGCAGTTGGACCTTGTCCTTGAAGAACACCATGTAAGGTGGTTCTGACATAATGGCCTTGATCTCAGAGACCCTTCTGGCCAAGGTGATTGCCAATCGAAAGACCTTCCAGGCGGGAAGCAGTAGGGAGCACAATACTAACAACTCAAAGGGGGGCCCAGTGAGCCTCGACAGGACCAGGTTTAAGTCCTGGGGGAGTTGGTTCGCAAACCTGAGGATAGTCTTTCTAGCCCTTAGAGAAGCTGGACCGTCCTCTCGTGAGAGAACACTAATCTGCCATTCATTGGAGGGTGGAAGGTTGAGATGGCTGCCACATGAACTTTAATAGATGAGAGTGCCAGACCTTGCTGTTTTAGGTGGAGCAAATAGTCCAAGACAGACTGAAGAGAAGAACGGGATGGAGAGAGCGCCTGTTCGGAGGCCCAGCAAGTGAAACGTTTACATGTAGCCAAGTAGGTAGCCCTGGTGGAAGACTTTCTACTACCTAGCAAGTCCTGTCAAACCTGTTCTGAGCAGGCCAAGGGGGCCATTTCAGATGGGGGAAGGGCAGCTTTAACCATGATTCAAGGGGCTACTTAGGCATCTGAAAATGCTAGGTTTTTTTGCAGATAACTTGGAAAATAGCCGACAGGAGCACTGTATCTAATTCCTATATAAAGAAAGAAAAAATATTCAAACACCAATTAAAGACACATTTTAAAGTTTATATGTAAGTTTAGAACAATCAGTAGATAATACAGCAAGATAGTGCCAATCCCAAGCCTTGAGGTGTCAGTTTTGGAGCCTTGACACAGATATCGGATATACAAATTTGGATGTTAGCAGTCTGGATCTATACGAACAAATGCTGGCAGCCAAATCTTACAAATTGTTCAGACTGGCTTGGGTTTATGTTCACTGAAGGACTTATACAATAATTACAATAAATACAAAGGATTAAGTTGGAAGGAGGTTTCTAGTGTGTTGCTGTAAGGACTGGTGAGAGTAAACATCACTGCTGTGAAATTCACAGATGGTACTCAAGCTTGTGAGTGTCTGCCGAACCCCTCATAAATGTGCAAGTAAAACTACAACAGGGGATATGAATACTTACCTGCTGGAAGAGAAGGAGATTCAGTAGACCACTGCAAAATGGCTGCTTGAGGGCAGCAGTTGAGGGGCAGCAGCTCCTCAAAAAGTATACTGGGAAAAGGTCCTAGAAAAGTGCAACCCCACTCAGGAGATTTGGTAAAATCCAGGCATTCACAGAGGAATCAGTGTTTCTGTGTCACAGCCTATGGAACTGACCCAAAGTCCAGTGTAGGCAAAAGAAAGATTCCCACAGACTAGTGGGACTAAATGGCCAAACTGGAGTACTGCTATTCACTAAAAAAATCAGAAAGTTGGAAAAAAACTGTGAAAGTTTTAAGTGTAATTTAAACAATATTTGTGGTGGTGATAACACATGCTCGTTTCTTCACAGCAGGAAAAGATTACAGGTGGTCTATTCTGCAGTGCTGCTCTTCCAGCCTGAAACTTCCAAAGCTGGGCTGTCTGTGAGGATAATTATCCCCTGAATGTGCTTAGGGCAGCATCGCTCTCCCACACCAGAGCAGCCTCCTATCTACTGGTGTCACAAAGGGCTTGCCTTACAAGCAAAAGGCCTTTTTTAACATGTCCACATGTGAAGGTGAGGGACAGATCGTGAAGAAGTTGCAGTGGGGGAGGTTTAGGTTGGATATTAGGAAAAACTTTCTCACTAGGCGGGTGGTGAAGCACTGGAATGCGTTACCTAGGGAGGTAGTGGAATCTCCTTCCTTTGAGGTTTTTAAGGTCAGGCTTGACAAAGCCCTGGCTGGGATAATTTAGTTGGGGATTGGTCCTGCTTTCAGCAGGGGGTTGGACTAGATGACCTCCTGAGGTCCCTTCCAACCCTGATATTCTATGATTCTATGAAATCAGCAGCATCTTCCACCCTAAGCACAAAGCTTGAGAGCTTCCTTCCTCCCACCACTTCCTGACACTGAGACTTGTCACCAGATAATCTGTGGTGTGCTGCCTTCAGTCATCAGTGAAGTAAGAATACTGACAAGGTCTATAGTGTTTTTCCCTTTCTACTAACTACCTGTTTTTCCTGGGTTAAATTTGAGCCAGCTACTTTTAATCTCTGATCATCTCTTCCAGGAATTAGGAAATCTATGTAACAAGGAGTTAGGTTGGAAAGAAGAGTAGTTGTACTGAGTAAATCACTGGTTCTCCACTTGTAAGGTAACTCCCTTCTCTTCATGTGTCAGTATAATAATGCCTGCATCTGTAATTTTCACTCAATGCATCTGAAGTGGTTTTTTTTTACCCACAAAAGCTTATGTTCAAATAAATCTGTTAGTATTTAAGGTGCCACGCTATTAGGATGGTCGCCTTCTGCAACTGGTATGCTAAATATCATGGTTAGAATCATAGAATATCACAGTTGGAAGGGACCTCTGGAGGTCTAGTCCAACCCCCTGCCCAGAGCAGGACCAATCCCCAACTAAATCATCCCAGCCAGGGCTTTGTCAAGCCTAACCTTAAAAACTTCTAAGGAAGGGGATTCTACCACCTCCCTAGGTAACGCATTCCACTGTTTCACCACCCTCCTAGTGAAAAAGTTTTTCCTAATATCCAACCTAAACCTCCCCCACTGCAACTTGAAACCATTACTCCTTGTCCTGTCATCTGCTATCACTGAGAATAGTCTAGATCCATTCTCTTTGGATCCACCTTTCAGGTAGTTAAAAGCAGCTATCAAATCCCCTCTCATTCTTCTCTTCCATAGACTAAACAATCCCAGTTCCCTCAGCCTCTCCTCATAAGTCATGTGTTCCAGACCCCTAATCATTTTTGTTGCCCTTCGCTGGACTATCTCCAATTTCTCCACATCCTTCTTGTAGTGTGGGGCTCAAAACTGGACACAGTACTCCAGATGAGGCCTCACCAATGTCGAATAGAGGGGAACGATCACGTTCCTCGATCTGCTGGCAATGCCCCTACTTATACACCCCAAAATGCCATTAGCCTTCTTGGCAACAAGGGCACACTGTTGACTCATATCCAGCTTCTCGTCCACTGTCACCCCTAGGTCCTTTTCTGCAGAACTGCTGCCTAGCCATTCGGTCCCTAGTCTGTAGCGGTGCATGGGATTCTTCCGTCCTAAGTGCAGGACTCTGCACTTGTCCTTGTTGAACCTCATCAGATTTCTTTTGGCCCAATCCTCCAATTCGTCTAGGTTCCTCTGTATCCCATCCCTACCCTCCAGCGTATCTACCACTCCTCCCAGTTTAGTGTCATCCGCAAACTTGCTGAGGGCGCAATCCACACCATCCTCCAGATCATTAATGAAGATATTGAACAAAACCAGCCCCAGGACCAACCCTTGGGGCACTCCGCTAGATACTGGCTGCCAACTAGACATGGAGCCATTGATCACTACCCGTTGAGCCCGACAATCTAGCCAACTTTCTACCCACCTTGTAGTGCATCCATCCAGCCCATACTTCTTTAACTTGCTGACAAGAATACTGTGGGAGACCATGTCAAAAGCTTTGCTAAAGTCAAGGAATAACAAGTCCACTGCTTTCCTTTCATCCACAGAACCAGTTATCTCATCATAGAAGGCAATTAGATTAGTCAGGCATGACCTACCCTTGGTGAATCCATGCTGACTGTTCCTGATCACTTTCCTCTCCTCTAAGTGCTTCAGAATTGATTCCTTGAGGACATGCTCCATGACTTTTCTGGGGATTGAGGTGAGGCTGACTGGCCTGTAGTTCCCAGGATCCTCCTTCTTCCCTTTTTTAAAGATTGGCACTATATTAGCCTTTTTCCAGTATTCCGGGACTTCCCCCGATTGCCATGAGTTTTCAAAGATAATGGCCAATGGCTCTGCAATCACATCCACCAATTCCTTTAGCACTCTCGGATGCAACGCATCCGGCCCCATGGACTTGTGCACGTCCAGCTTTTCTAAATAGTCCCGAACCACTTCTTTCTCCACAGAGGGCTGGCCACCTCCTCCCCATGCTGTGCTGCCCAGTGCAGTAGTCTGGGAGCTGACCTTGTTCGTGAAGACAGAGGCAAAAAAAGCATTGAGTACATTAGCTTTTTCCACATCCTCTGTCACTAGGTTGCCTCCCTCATTCAGTAAGGGGCCCACACTTTCCTTGGCTTTCTTCTTGTTGCCAACATACCTGAAGAAACCCTTCTTGTTACTCTTAACATCTCTCCATTGTGATGATCACTGGAATCCAATTGGCTTTATTAGTGAGCATAATAGCTTTGGCTTACTGGATGAAGAGAACTGTTCAAAGACTACAAGAAGCTCGCATGCAAAGTCAAATAAAGCCCTTGTTAATTATACCCAGGAGGCAGGCCCAAGCTTATCAGGTCTGAGTATTGGACTCCTGAAATAGTAATGACAGCTTTGGTAAAAGCGTCATTAAGGAGGGGACTATAAGGATAAGGCCTTTGTCTGCAGCCATATTCTAAGGCCTTGGTCTGCAGTCAGATTAAAAGAGCAGCCAAGCAGCAGCCATTAGCTAAGAAGCAAGAAGTCACATCCTCACATGCCATCTAAATTACATTAAAACAATGTAATATCATGCTGTTAAGAAGGAGACCCCGTTCTAATGGCACCCACTATCACCAGATAAAGAAACAGATCTTAAGATGGTAAAAGAAAACTTAGTTTGATAGCATTCTGTCTGTCAAGAAATCACTTATCAATAGTTGTGGTTGTGAAATCCTCACTTTATTGTTTTGTCATTATGGTCCCCACTTCCCTATTGTTGACCTTTATAGTCTCTGTCTGGTTCTTTAATTGTTTCTGTTTACTGTATAATTAATTTTGCTAGGTGTAAGTTAATTAGGGTAGTGGGATATAATTGGTTAAAGAATTTTGTTACACTATGTTAGGATTGGTTAGTAACATTTTTGCATAATGATTGGTTAAGGTATAGCTAAACAGGACTCAAATTTCACTATATAAACTGGGGTCCAAAAGGCAGTTCTTTGTTTTCTGGAGTTGGTTCCCAGGCCCCAACATCAGAGCAGCCAGACCTCAACACTCTGCCAATGACACCGTGCAGAAACTGGAGTCCCCCAGATGGACCTGATCCTGACTGGCCATCAAGAAAAGTTCATCTGTCTTTCTGGGAGTGGGGAGCACTGTATGTGTAGTGTGTGCAGTCTGTTTTTGGAGATAGTCAATAAATAGAGGTTATGGAGTATATTACTGTGTAAGACTCTTTCACTGGTAAAAGGTCCTGCAAATCTGCAGAAGTAGTATACAGCTGGAGCCCTACATATTAGGAAAGGGTGTAGGTACTTAAATTGACCAGGTTAGTTACACCCTGAGCCCTAGGGATTGGTAAGGGTAGGTGCTTTTTGCCTGCAGCCCTAAAAATTGGAAAAGGTGGGGGTACTTAAATTAACTGGGTTACGCCTGGAACCCTACGGACTGGGAAAAGGTGGGGTGCCCTAATGTGTTGCAGGTAACATGTAGGACCCAACGATCTGAAATTATGAACTATCATGCAGGGCTGAAGAGCAACAGACAGTCCGAAAATAAAAGGGGAGACAGATTTGAGATGGTGACTGGTACTATGCCCTTGGGCACACCTTCAAAAGGCTTGCATGGGCCCGCTGGAGTATTTCTGAGACCCTGACTGGCAGGCTGACGTGGACGGGAGAGGTTGGTGCCATTTGTAACCTCTCCCTTTTCTCTTGTAAGGCTCCTGTTTAGGAGGTGCAGAGAACCAAGGAGACTGTTAGGGCCTGAACTGCTTCCTGGAAGCGGATGGGGTATAAAGACCTAAGGAGTGCAGGGTGGCCCTTGAGTCCTTCAGGACATGCAGCCTCATGTCTGTCTGTTCCAAAAAAAAAAAAAAAAAGCAGCCTTTAAAGGGGAGGTCCTGGACAGATTGTTGGACCTCATCTGGAAGTCCGGAGCACTGGAGCCAAGAACCACTTCATGGTGATGGCGGAGGCCATTGTCCTGGCTGCGCAGTCGGCCGCATCCAGAGCCACCTGGTTGGAGGTCCTGGCTAAACTGCCGCCTCGATTCATGGGGCAGTGAGTCTTTTTAAATTTACACAAGGAGTCCCAAAGATTAAAATCATATCTCCCCAGCAATGCCTGCTGGTTGGCGATACATAGCTGAAGGCTACCCACTGAATAAACTTTCCCTCCAAAAGATCGAATCTCTTTGCGTCTTTGTTTCAGGGTAGCGCTCCACTGGCTCTGCACTTCCCACTCATTCGCTGCAGTGACCACCACGTATTCGAACCCGTTCGCCAGTACATAGTACTTTTTCTCTGCCCTCTTCGAGGTGGAGGACAGAGAAGGAGTTTTCCACAGGGCTTTGACGGCTCCCATCATCGCCTCATTGATGGGCAAGGCCATGCTGGAGGGTGCTGACATCCAGGATGTCAATCAAGCTGTGTGCTGACTCTTTGAGCTCTTCACTCTCTAGACCCAGGTTTGCCATGACCCATTTGAGAAGATCCTGATGAGCCCTGAAGTCATCCTGCAGAAGCATGCTACTGGGCCCTGCGATAGCCTTGTCGGGGAGAAGGAGGCTTACACCAGAGGCGGGGTTCCTTCTTCCTCTTCCACTTCAACCACAACCACCGTAGTCATCTCCTGGATGTTGGCACTGGGATCCAGAGTCAGTATCCAGTGCCGAGTAGGAAGGAGCGATAGTCTGCTTCTCCAAAGTTTCCGTATAGAGCCATGCACAGATACAAAATTTGTATCTGCATCCGATCCGCAAAAATCATCCACGGATATAAAGCTGATATCTGCAGATTTCCAGAGCTCTACGAATAAAAGCAGTGGGAGGAGGGGCCCAGCACTGCAGGAAATCCCCAGGGTTGCAGTATGGCCACTGCATCAGCCGGAGGCCTACTGGCCAGGTGCCAGCACCAAAGTCCAGTGGCACATAGGCTGGGTACTGGTGATGTGCCCTGGGTGGAGCGAAAGATTCTCCTTAGGACTTTGAAGAGGAGTCTTCTCTCAGGGACCATCCTGGATCCGTACCCAGTTCTGCCTCCGCATAGTGCTGGGATTCTGTGAGCTGCCAAAGAGTCCATGACCGTGTTGCCAGGATCATGGTAGGCTTACCCTAGAGGGAGCCAGAAGTGCCTGGGAAGGAGCCCTACGCTTCCAGTTGCCTGGGCTGGCGAGTGCCCCCTTGGAGTCAATGGGATTGGAAGAGAGAAGAGGTTCTTCACCACTTGGAAAGCCTCCAGGGCCAAGGGGACCGCCGGACTGCTGGCACCACAGCAGCTTCCAGGTTCAGCAGAGGGTCTGACACTGGACTCAATGCTCTAGGCGGAGTTGACGGTGCCATCTCTGGCTCAGGGGAGGAAGAATGGCACACTGGCCTCTCCCTGCCTGTCCCTCTTCTGCACCAGCAAGCACGCTCTCTAGGTGCGCTGCTGCTTGTGCTTCTTCCTTGGCACCGGAAATGGAGAACGGTGCCAGAAAGAACATGGCGCCGAGGAAGTGCTTTGCACAGATGTCAAAGTGCTTGGCACCAATTCAGAGCAGCTCTGCTCTGAGACAGGTCAGAGAGCTGTCAGCCTCCATGAGGAAGGCCTTCAGCTGAATGTCCCAGTCTTCTTTTTTCTTTCTTTTTTTCTTCTTTTTGTGTGCAAGGTCTGAAATCCCTGCAGATCTGGCACTTGCCCTTTACTTGGGTTTCCCCCAGACACTTTAAGCAGCTGACTTGTGGGTCACTCACTGGCACATGTTTGCCACAAGAAGGCCTGAGAACCCTGGGGCAAAGAGTCCCTTGATGACAACGGGTTAACTAGTCACACTACTATATACATTAACAATAAGAACTATATACACTAACTACAATAACTATGAACAGAGAAGAGTCCAACCACTGCTAAAGAAGCCTTGTCACAGCAAAAATGATCATTCCAGCAACCGTCATGAGCAGTAAGAAGGAACGGAGAGGATACTGGGCCAATGGCACCCCTTACACCAGCACATATGCGCACAATTCCAGAGGGCACTAGAGCTGGCCCAAAGGATACCACTAAGGTAAAAATCTCCAGAAACAGTGCATGTGGCATGCAAACACCTACCATGGAATGGACATGAGCAAGTACTCAAAGAATATCTTGGTCCCAATTCATAAAGAACATTTTAGAGTACAATCAGAACTTAATTCTGTTGTAAAGTAAATGGAGTTAAAGAAACAAAAGGAATGATGTATTCACAGTAGTCTTTGTTGCATATCAGGTGCACTGCTGCAAATCATAACTAGTGTGTTGCAATGTCAGAGGTTGTGTCAGTTTTATTGCTGCAGTAATCTAGCTCAGAGGCTGCTAGGCCATTTCTGAACGGAGGGGGCAGAGTTTCATGGCCAAACTGAAAATGAAAGGGAGTGTTCTTGTTGGAATTGCACATTCCCCCTCATGGGATGCACCAACAGTGTGAGCTGCACTGCCAGCACATCCTGTGAATGTAAATGGGCAGAGTCAATCTCTAAGAACTCTGGTTAAAGGTTAATTTCCCTATCATTGTGGCAATCTCCATATCCAGGAGTAGAAACAAGTCCAGCATGACACTGAGAATTGTCACCAGATAATCTGTGATGTGCTGCCTTCAGTCATCAGTGAAGTAAGAATACTGACAAGTTCCATAGTGTTTTTCCCTTTCTACTAACCACCTGTTTTTCCTGGGTTAAATTTGAGCCAGCTACTTTTAATCTCTGATCATCTCTTCCAGGAATTAGGAAATCTATGTAATAAGGAATTAGGTTTGGATAGAAAAGTAGTTGTACTGACTAAATCGGCTCGGATGACTGTCATTTTAGTTCTCTTTATTCGGCTGATGTTATGTTCTTTACTTTCGGTATCAAAATCATCAAGGGTTCTCCATGACCATTAGAGTCCTAATGCTCATCAAGTTTTCAGTGTTTTCAGGGTCTTGCCCATAGCTGGACTACACAGGCCACCTGGACACAGGTCATCTACAGTTCCATATTAGTTTTTATTAATTTCACAGATGGTTCTTTGAAAAATATAGTTTCTTTAACACTGCCTCAAAGTTAAAACACGCTAAATCCAATTGAGAGGGAAGAGAGGAGGTTTGGATGACTTTTTGATTTTTCTAAACTGAGCACATACAAATGAGCACAAATTTGTGCTACTTTAAAAGCAAATGGATAGTGAAATGCATAACTGTCTATTTTCACAAGCAAATATGCTGCAGATGTACAGTTACATGCACATTTTGTGGGTTCATCTCCAAGTGCACAGTTTACATAACTGGGCCCATCAGGTCCTTGACTGGAATAATTCAACTCTCTCTAACTGTATACTATTACAGTCTCCCACTCTCACACTAATTAGGTCTGTTATATTATTTCTAATCATGGTCCCTGGGTTTATTACAGTTGCTTTTAAACATTGATCTATAAAGTCTCTTTTTTTGCTATCTATCCAGGTGCTCAAATCTGTTTACATATCTAAATCAGTGGTCTCCAACCTTTTTACGCCCAAGATCACCTTTTGAATATAAGGGCAACCCAGGATCTACCCCGCCCCTTCCCCGAGGTCCTGCCCTACTCACTCCATTCCCCTCTCCCTCCATTGCTCGCTCGCCCCCCACCCTCACTCACTTTCACCGGGTTGGGGTTTGGGAGGGGGTGTGGACTCTGGCTGGAGCCGAGGGGTTCGCAGTGTGGGAGGGGGCTCCGAGCTGGGGCAGGGGGTTGGGGTGCAACAGGGAGTGAGGGGTAAAAGCTCTGGGAGGGAGCTTGGGTGCTGGAGGGGGCTCTGGGCTGGGGCAGAGTGTTGGGCTGCAGGAGGGGGTGCAGAATGCTGGCTCTGGGAGGGGGTTCGGGGTGCTGGCTCTGAGAGCGGGCTCAGGGCTGGGACAGGGGCTTTGAGTGCAGGAGGGGGTATGGGGTGCTGGTTCCGGGAGGGGGCTTGGGGCTGGGGTGCGGCCTCCCGCCGGGCAGCTCCTGGTCAATGGCACAGCAAGGCTAAGGCAGGCTCCCTACCTGTCCCGGCCCCACGCCGCTCCCAGAAAGGGCCAATGTACCCCTGCCCCCTGGGTGGGGGGGGAGGCACGTGGCTCCATGCACTGCCTCTCTCTGCAGTCTCCGCCCCCTCAGCTCCCATTGACCACAGTTCCCCATTCCCGGCCAATGGGAGCTGCGGGGGGAGGTGCTTGCAGGCAGGAGCAGAGCATGGACACCCCTCCCCCCCGGGGGCATGGTGGCCACTTCCAGGAGCAGCATAGCCTGGGGCCGGGGCAGGCAGGGAGCCTGCCTTAGCGGCAGCCCCGCTACACCACTGGAGATCGCGATCAATTGGGAGAGTCTCTAGGATCGACCAGTCAATCGCGATTGACAGGTTGGTGACCACTGATCTAAACCATTACATTTTGAAATATTAATCCTCATTGTTAGTTGCTTTCTTTTTTCATAATAAAATAAGGAAATATGAAATACCCCTCAAGAACTTACCAAATGTATAAGATGGTCACGTTCCTGACTTATATTCTCTGCCAAGCTAATAAGATTTGCTAAGTACTGATGAGCTGCCACTTCCTTTTCCATTGCTTCTCCCAACTGCTGTTTCAGAAGACCTATTTTCTTCTGTGATCTCCTACAAAATATAAAGATAAAAACAGGAAAATCTTATTTTTAAGCACTAAATTACTGTATAACAATTTAAAAACATTGTTTTTGTGCATACATTAGCTTTTAAACTGTACTGTCTTATGAGTCAAATCACATGTAAGGAAAGATTCTGAAACAAGATGATTTTAAATATAAAAGGTCAATCTAACCTTAGTACATTAGAAAAACATCTTACATCCTCTTTGTCAGTTTACAGGAAGACCAAACCTCTTTATCCTCTAATTTTTGGCTGTTTTGTTTCAAGCAATGAGTACTACTGAACTATCTGAATGATTAGCAAATACAGTGAAAACTTTCTTACATACTACATGGATATAAAAAGATGCTCCAGGTATTATAAATATTTTAAAAAATTCTTGTTCACTGAAATAGCTTTATCTCATGGGTATCATACAAAAGAAGTTTGTTGAGCATGGAGCAATAAACTCTTTCATAACACTGAATAATTTACCAGGCTTTATTATTCATTAACTCATCATATGCAATCTGACAATTTATCTACTTTTATCAAAGACCTAAAAAAAAAATCAAATATTTTTTCAGATATGAACTGGCTCAGGAATCCAAGGATACCGCAAGCACCATGGCCTGTGACCACCTTGTATTCTTTCCTGATTTGATGGAGCAGGTGATCATAACAAATAATCATTCCAAGAAATGTCTTGTGATCCATGATAGCTAGAAATTCATGCTGCACACCATGCAATACAAGGGTATTCTAGCGTTCTAATAATTACAGCACTTTTTTTAGCTGATGGTTCAAAAAAAAAAAATCAACATTTCAAAATAATAATATTCAGATTATACTTTTGCATGTTCTGTTGTGCTTGCAAAAAGCATCATGGCATTTGACCCAGCAAATCTGACCCATACTTTGTCTTGCATATTTTTCCTAAATTCATTTGTTCACATCTTGGAGATTTTATTTTCCTACGTTCTCTGACATTCTGTCCAGTCCATTACATACAGTCAGCCACAGTAGTCTACTATAAGTTGACGACACACATATACTTTTGTTATTTTTTTCATAGTTCTGCATAATACATGCTACACTGCAGTAGGTACTTAAATTCTATGACAATATTCCTTTTTTCTTGTGCAATGTTTGAATATTGGGCTTAATTTCTAGCTTCACGATATGCCTACAATTACTGTGATTGCTTACCTGAATCAGATAATTGGCTAATTATACTTTTCACATGCATTTTCTCAGTGCAGTCATGATAATTGTGCGTGAAAATTATATATTACAATTATTTGACTAACATATTAAACGTCAGGCCTCTATAGGTAATACAGAAGTTAAATCATATTTCACTGGAAAGGCACACAAATTTTAGAGAATATACTTAATTAGCAGCAATAAGACTTCATGTGTCTGGAGTGGGCTGTAGGGGTTGTGGGCCAAGAATATTTTTTCAGTGAGATATTACTTTCTTTTTAAAATGTTAGTGTCGGTGGAAGGAGATATCCAACTGAAGCAGAAAAGGAAATAGATAAACCTATTTGTCTTTTGTGCCATTTTCAGCTCTTCTTCCAGGATCTTGTTGTCAGCAACTAGGTCATTTTTCTCTAAGAGTAGGCTCTGTTTCTGTGCTTGCAATGATGCTAGTCTTTCCATTAGATCTTCCAGCTCAGCACTTTGCTTTTCCTGTTCCTGTTGCAACTGACTGCAGAAAAAGACAATATAAAATGGGTATCAAAGATCTACTTCACTAAGAAAATGGACAAGTTACATATTTGACAGTATATTATTGTTTTAGCTTACGTTTTACTTAGGTGTCAAAGATACAGATGTTAAAAACTGTGCTATAAGTCAAATGGCCAACAAAGCATAATGCCAATACAATTATTCAATGAAAAGAGGTGTACTGGCAACCCTGCTCTAAATTGGATTTCTATGTATGCTATATAGTCAAAATGTATCCTTTTCTTGGTATTTGGTTTTACTGGTAACTCAAATAACCACCACTAAAACTGCATGACCAGCAGTGCAGAAAGCGTGTCAATGGATTACTCACAAAGGTAAAAACGTGCTATGCCAAGAGATTAATACATTTCCCTCACACCTAGTCTTGAGCGAAAATAACTCAGCTGAATGTCATAAAACGTAATAAATTAAGTTCTAGACAACCTGAGGTTGAAAGTTAACATTCTCTCTTAAATATGTCCTTTAAAACTCAAATCATGCCATAAAATATCACAAGCCATCAAGCAAAGAACATATTTTCATGGTGGAGGCAGGAGGTAGTAAAACAGTTCTTGGTTCATTAAAATAGCTTAGCATGCATTTTTATAAGAAACTGAGATACATAAATTTAAAACACACTGATGTTAGTTAACTATAATTCACTTTAAATTCCTTCACTGTCGTGTAGTTTAAGGTTCTGATATATTTCATTTTTATTATGAAAAACTAAATCTTAGTGAATGGAAAGAGAAGTAATGTTTCTGCACCAGAGGAAAAAAGTAAAAGCCTTTTACTTTTCACCAGAGGCTTGTTTGATTCAGACATGTTGTTTGAACAGACTGGATTTATCAAAGTGATGTGCTCCTAGGACTTTTTCAGTTTATCTGTATCTTTCCCCTGGAGTAAGGGTTGGCTCCTGAAATATTATAGACTGTTGGGCATGACATGTTTATTGTCAACTTTTGTTTATTCTTTATGTGGTATCTTGCTAGATTTTCAAGATTTTATAAATGAGGATGGACATTTAATTGACATATCAGATTTGTTTTTCCCAATCCGTTGTACTGTAGTGCTTGGCATTGCTTAGTAGTTTGTCCTAATCTCTCATACTTGAAATTGTGGAGAATGGAGAACAATAGTGTTTTCAGTTTAGGATCTGAGTATATTTTATACATTTGCTACCAAAGAAGGGAACAAAAAATTGAAAACAATTCAGAAATAGTTCATATTAACATTTGTATTAACCTTAGAAGCTGTTTTCCTATCTTATTTCCAATAAAGCAGTTTTCTTATAACAAAAAGACTCCAGTATTTACAATGCAAACTTTGCATCTTTGTGCTATGGCATGAGAACCTAAGTGAATTTTTAAAATGTAATCAAGCAATGGGAATAGTGAAAAATACATTAGGATTTTTAAATTCAGTTTTAATTGTCTATAATGTTACAGGTAATGACATTTGTTTTCTAAAAATATCATTTTTAAATGTTTACCCTTGGGGGAAATGTTTTTTGTTTGGCTAAGGTGCATTTTTTGTTTTTGTTTTTATTTATACCTAGATAAAACAGCATATAAACTATGGGTGAAATCCTGGCTCTATGAACTGAATGGCAAAATGCCCATTGATTTCAATGGAACCAAAATTTCCCCCCTGTTTTTATCCATCTAAAAAATTAAGTTAACAGTTTTCTAAAATAGTATTGCTCCGCCTTCTTTGTACTCTGCCAGCTACCTTAACAACATCTGGATCGTGATGGAAAAGAACACTGGTGATTGGGTCCTGGTGCGGCAAAGGGATCTGTATGGGTACTTTGCAGGATTGGGGCCTTTCACACCACTTGTCTGTATACAATATGTAGACCCATACCTTCTTAATGCATTTACCAAAGCAACATGCTCCTCTGCTGTTACTCTGCCATTAAGATTGGCTTTCAGTTCTTCACATGTGGAGCATAAAGACTTCAGCTGCTTCTGATTCTCTGATATCTCCTCTTCCTGGCTCTGTTTCTTAGCTTCCAAAACCATTAGCTGTTTGGTCAATTTCGAAACTTCATGGGGGGGGGAAAAAAACTGTTGACACAACAGAACTAATTCACTAATCAAGTCAAAATTATAATTAAAACAATAGGACATTATTTCATAGTTGCATTAAGCCCTGTGCCAACTTGACTTGGCTTGTCAAATTAAGTATTGCACTTTTATGCTATGGCTCCTGCTATCTGTCAAGCAGTTTATCGAGATGCTAGTCTTATCCACAGTTAATATAAAGAGAAAATCCTTATGTTATAAGCCTGAGTTTCACTAACTTCTGACTTGGCCAAAAGTAAACCTCAACCAACCCACCTGAAATTTCATGGGTATGTTCTTATGCCAGGGCAGAGGAGGAGTTGGTTGGTTGTTTCCTGGAAGATCTGGGGCAAACTGGAGAACTGTTTGGAAGATGAGAGTGAGTGAGTGAGTATTGTGACAGGGTCGGGCCAGATGGCTACAGGAGAGAGTGACCCTATTGGGATCCGGGAAGTGGGCGGGCAAAGCCCATCCACTGTTAAAGGATCCCCCCACAGCCTAAGAGGGGGATCCACAGGACCTGGACACCAAATAAATCCGGGGGACAACTAATGAAATAACAGGGACAGGAGTGTGGTCAAAGGGTCAAACTAAGGGAACTGGACGGGGACACCGAGCAGAGAACCCCGGACAGCGCCCACTGATCCTCGAAGGCGTCAAGGGAGTCCGTGGACGCCGCCCAGAGGAACTCTGCCCGGATACGTGAACGGACCAAGGATCGGAAATAGGCCCCACAGTCACAGGAGACTCCATCGGCCAACCTCCTCACTCTGGTTTTATAGATGGCCATTTTAGCTAGGGCCAAGAGAAGGTTGACCAGGAGATCCCGTGACTTTGTGGGGCCACAGATAGGGAGTGCATAAATAAGAAGGTGAGGGGAGAAATGCAACCAAAAACATAATAAAATATTTGTGAGGAGCTGGAATAGGGGCTGCAACCTGGCACACTCCAGATATGTGTGCCAGGCTTTCCCTCACGCCGCAAAAGGGGCAGGTGTCTGGGACAGAGGTGAACCGGGCCAAGAACACGCCAGTGCTCACGGCTCTGTAAAGGAGCCGCCAACTGATATCCCCAGTGGGCCTCGGGACCAAGGTGGAATATAGGCTGGCCCACCGGGGCTCCACACCCTCCAAAGGTGGCAGGAGGTCCCGCCATTTTGTATCGGGGCGGGACACCAGGGTGAGGGAGTGTAGGGTGTGGAGCACGAGCGTGTATAGATGTTTCCTTGGCGCAGTTTGGAAACAGACCGGCTGCAGCTCGTGCAGCCGGCTCACAGTGAAGGGGTGAGGGTGTCGGTTGGGTCCACGGGGCAGGGGCCCAATTAAAAGGTCCGGCTGGCCTGGGGTAGAGGGTGGGTGGGGCGCGCCCTCGTGCAGGACCCTGTCGAGGTAAACTCGAGCAGCGGGTGGCAAAGCGGCCTTCACCTCCTGAAGTGCGCGCCGGGGAGTGCAGGATTTGGAGAGCCCCATGCACTGAGCGAGCGTCAGGGGATCCAGCCAGTCTCCCTGGTCGTAGTCCAGGAGGTCTCCGACTCTTGTGACTTCTGCCAGGACCAACCTCTGGCGCACTCAGGGGGACTCCGCCACCTGCACGCAAAGCTGGGGGTTGTGTAGCAGGGGCTCCGCGTGGAGATCTGCCCCCTCGGTGGCCGCCACGGACCTGGTCGTTGAAAACAGTTTCCAGGTCCGGAGGAGGTCCTGGTAGAAGACCGGCAGCCCAGAGAGGTCTCGCGGAAGACCTCTCGGATGGAGATAAAGGAGCTGCCGGTCATATCGGAGCCCTCGGAAACGGCGCAGGAAGGCATGCGCCAGTATGCTCCAAGCCGGACTACCTGCACCATAAAGGAGCCTCTGCAGGGCCTGGAGGCGGAAGACATGGACCTGAGTGTGCAGACATTTCAGGCCCTGCTCTCCCTCCTCCAGGGGTAGATGAAGAACCCATGCAAGGACCCAGTGCAGTCCTGACCAAAAGAACTCCAGAATCCATGTCCGGAGGGTGGCTAGGAAACCCGGGGCCGGGACCAGAGTGTTGAGCCAGTAACAGAGCATTGACAGGACTAGTTGATTAAGCACCAGCGCTCTCCCTCGAAGGGAGAGGCACCGGAGTAGTCCTGTCCATTTCCAGAGCCACTCTATCACCCCGTCCTCTAAATTGTGCCAGTTCTCCGGCGGAGAGGGATGCGTGGCAGAAAGGTAAACGCCGAGATAGAGCAGCGGACCCGCACTCCACCGGATGGCCTGAAGCGTGGGTGGGAGGGAGCTCGCCTGACAGCTGTCCCCGACCACCAGGCCAGAGCTCTTGACCCAGTTGACCCGGGCGGAGGAGGCTGCCGAATAGATGGCCTGGCAAGCCTCCACCCACGCCAAGTCACCCGGGTCCTGGACCACGAGGAGCACGTCATCAGCGTACGCCAACAGGACCAGCCGCAGCTCCGGCTCCCGCAGCACCAACCCCGTCAACCTCCTTCGGAGGAGACAGAGGAAGGGCTCGATCGCCAGAACGTACAGCTGGCCCGAGAGGGGGCACCCCTGCCGTACTCCTCGCCCGAAGCTGACCGGTTCGGTCAGGGTCCAGTTGAGCCTGACCAGACACTCTGCAGAGGCGTACACCGCCCGGAGAAAACCCACAAACTGGGGTCCGAAGCCAAACGCTTGCAGACTGCTCAGGAGATACCCGTGATCCACCCTGTTGAACGCCTTCTCTTAATCCAAGGACAGGAAGGCGAACGACAGACCATCCCTACACCCGAGTTCCAAAAGGTCCCCGACTAGATATAGGTCGATATGCGACCCGGGACTGTGTAGGTCTGGTCTGGGTGGACCACGTCCGCCAGCACAGACCTTAGCCGCAGCGAGATTGCTTTTGCCACGATTTTGTAGTCCATGCTGAGGAGCGAGACGGGACGCCAATTTCGTAAATCGCGGAGGTCCCCCTTCTTCTGCAATAAGGCGAGCACAGCTCGCCTGCACGAAAGAGGGAGGACCCCGCTCTGCAAAGACTCAGCCCAGACGGTGACTAGGTCTGGGCCGAGGACGTCCCAGAACACGCGGTAAAACTCCACAGTCATTCCGTCCATACCCGGAGATTTATTGGTGGGCATGCGACGGGGGGGCTTCCGAGAACTCTGCCAGAGTGAGAGGCAGCTCGAGCCGGTCTCGGCCGCCCGCGCTGACCATAGGGAGCTCCTCCCAAAGCACTCTGCAAGAGTTAGGATCGGTCGGATCCGGGGAGAAAAGGCTTGCGTAGAAGGCTCTCGCCCTCCTGCACATCTCCACCGGATCCGTGAGGGGGGTGCCATCTTCTGCCAGAAGGCAGGTGACGTTTTTCCTGGCCTCCCTCCTTTTCTACAGGGTGTAGAAGAAGCGGGAGCCGCGATCCAACTCCAGAAGGAGGCGGATGTGGGATCGAACAAAGGCACCCTGGGGCCGATGGTCCTCGAGGGCCCGGAGCTCCTCCCGCTTCTCCCAGCACACTCCGCAGAGGGGCAGATCTTCGGAGCTGGTGGCCAGACGCCTCTCCAGCTCTAAGACCTCCTGTTCCAACTGCTCTATCGCCGCATCCCTCTGTCGGCTGGCGCCCCAGGTGTAGTCACAGCAGAAGAGCTGGGCGCGCACCTTCCCCAGGTCCCACCAGCGCCGCGCCGAGGGAAAGGCACGCCGCTGCCCTCGCCAGGCCAACCAGAACTCCCGGAAGGACGTCACGAAGCCCACATCCTCTAACAAGCTGTTGTTGAAATGCCAATAGGCCGGCCCCGGCCTCTCCGCGCAGAGGGAGGCCGTCACGGTGGCTAAATAATGGTCAGAAAATGGGGCCGGCCGGATGCTGGAGGAGTGGGCTCATGAAAGGTGGAAACGTGATAAATAAATGCGGTCCAACCGGGAGTGGTGCAACCGATGGGCCTCCACCCGGACAAAGGTGAACGTGGAAATGTCACCCGGGTGGTGGTTGCACCAGACGTCCACTAGGGAGTGGTGTTCGACTATCTCCCGGAGGACATCTGCTGCGGCCGGGCACTGCTCGGTCCCCCTCCTCAAGGGTGTTGTTGAAGTCCCCACCCAGGACCAGGCACTCATGAGGATCCAAGGTGCCGAGGAAGGCAGATGCCTGCTGATAAAATTGCAACCGCTCCGGGCCCGATGGGGCATAGATGTTAATGAGGTTGACCATGAGCCCCTCCATACGGACCCAGAGGTGCAGCAGGCGCTCCGGCACACCCTCAGCGACCCCCAGCACCTCGAGCTGTAGGTTGGGGGAGAACAGGGTCGCCACTCCAGACGTACGAACTGTGAGATGGCTAAAGTAGACCCTGTCCCCCCAATCCAGCTGCCAGCTGTCTTCGGGGGTCGGATCCATATGGGTCTCCTGCCGGAACCACAGAGTACCCCCCTCTCGAAGGAAGGAGAGCACCTGGGACCTGCGGAGATCCATCCTACAGCCCCGAGTGTTCAATGTTGCAATGGTGAGAGGTGCCAAGAGGAGGGCTGGGGGGGATCCTTACCGGCAGGGATGCTTGCAGCTCCCGACGGGCCGTGCAACAGTCCGTGACCTACCCCATAAGTGAGTAAGGAGTCACGGAAGAGGCGGACCTGCTGGTAGGCCGCGGCAGCCTGCTTCCCGGTCTTTTTACACTCCCCCATGAGGGCCCTCGCGGCCCAGAGGATTTGATGAAAGTCCCCCCATCGCTGGAGAGCAAGCTGTACCTTGTTGCGGGAGCCACTGACGTCTTTTAAAAACTCCTGCAACTCCTCTCGCAGTGCATGGGGGGGTGGGGTTACAGTCTCCTGGTTATTCCCTGACGGGACCCTTGGTACAGCCCTGTGGCCCACCGAGACAGGCAGACAGGGTGTAGACCCCCAACGGGGCGCCTGATGGACTGGCGCCACTAGGCCCGCCTCGAACCCTGGGGCAATAGGGGGTGGTGAAGGGAGGATAGCAGCCCCTAGTGGGTCGGGACAGGGAAACACAAAGGCCGCTCCCTGGGGGTCATCTACTGGAAAAGGGAAGGAGACAGCCTCAGGGGCAGCAATAACATTGCGGGAGGTGAACGGGATAGGGACAGGGTTAGGGGCAGAGGCAAGATTCTGGACTTCAGAAGCCAAGCAGCTGGATGGTGACATCTCCCGATCAGGCTCAAGGGTTAAGAGGGTGGGGAGGGGCTCTCAGCGATGCCGGGCGCAGGCTCTATGGTGGGTTTGGCAGCCACGGCATCAGGAGGTGGACTATCTTCTGTAGGGCCCCGACCTGGGAAGGAGGTCAATTGCTCCACACCAACGAGGGGTGCCCCTAATGGCTCCGGTCCCAGCTGCATAGCACTGGCCGTCGCCTCAACAGGCTCCGTGGCCGTCAGCGGGGTGCCATCTGCGGCCAGGTTGATGGAGGAGTCCAGGGGCTCCTTGGTGGTGGGAGCGGAAGCAACGGTTAAGGGGAGGGAGCATGGGGAAAGGGGGGCTGGAGTGAAGTCACCCAGATCGAGGCCTGCTGGCATAGGGTCGTCCTCCCCCTGGGTGACCGGGATCAGACCTAGGGCCTCAATCTCCTCGTATATGGATGGGAGATCGCTTTCCGCCACCCCGGGGTTCTCTCTGCCGGCACCTGACGCGACGGTTGCCTCGGGGCTCACAGAGGCTTCAGATGGTACCAGGGCAGGAGGGGCTCCCTCGGAGGGGAGGGACTCCCGCAGAGGGGAGATACTGCCTTCCAGAGCTGCCATGTCTTCCCCAGCCAGCACCGTGGATGGAATACACCCGTGGGCAAAGCGGAAGGCTCGGCATCGGTGCCCCCCTTCCTGGTCTTCCGGGGGGGCCTCCGCATCAGATGGGAGGAGCGGAGCTCAAGCCTTCCGCTTGCCCCGCTTCCCCTGTACTAGGGCCCAGCCCTCCACGGCATCATCCGGGGGCTGGCTAGCAGGGATCATGTCAGGGGGTAGAGGCGATGGCTCAGGGACTCGGGGGGGGGGGGTGTAACAGTGGGGCAGCACGAGGGAGGGAAGATTCCCCTTGGGTCGGGCCCTCTCCCATGCCCGGCGGTGTCCCTGCCGCACCCTCCTCCACAGGCCCCGCCAAATTGCATGCAGCGGGGGTGGGGCTCTCCCGCTCATCTGGGCATAGTGGGGGAGGTGCCCCTTGGGCCTGAGCAGGAGCAGTGGTGGACTGGGAAGGAGGAGGGGTGGCTTTGGGCGCCGGGCAGCCAGGGGTGCCGGCGATGACGGGGCCAGCGCCCTGCTGGGGCTCGGGGGTCCCGGATGCCCCTCCTTGCCGGGCCAAGGGGCAGTCCATCCGGAAGTGCCCCATCGGCCAGCAGAGGTAGCACCGGGCCTCCCCTGTGGAGTAGTGCAACCGGTAATGGGCCCCCTGGTAGGGGACCAGGAAGGACCCCTCGAGCGCCTCTCCGTCACACGCCGCTGGCAGCAGTTGAAGCTGCACTTGCCGGCGGAATGAGAGGACGTGACGAAGGGCGGGGTCTTTGCAGCCCAATGGGAGGGGGCTGATGACAGAGATGGGTTTCCCCAGGGTGGAGAGGGCGGGTAACAGGGCGGCATTGGGAAGAAAGGGAGGGACAGAGGACAGGACCAGGCGGACACCCAGGTCCTCTAGCGGCTCCAGGGGGACAAACGCCCCCCCACTGCCAGGCCCTTCTCCACCGCCTCCTGGGCGGCGGCCTCCGATGCTAAGATGATGACCTTGCCATACATTTTGGAGGCCGCCACAATGGCCGTGGGCCCCACCACCCTTGCCAATGCCCGCATGTAGGTCTCCACACGGGGCAAGGCAGGCACCAGGAGGCAACGGACGCCGTACTTCCTGGTTATGGTGGGAAAGGGGCCCCGGCTGCTACAGATGGTAGCGGAGGTGGTGGGCGGGAGAGATAACATAGTGGCAGGCGGGGGGGGGCTGCCGCCACCTGGGCGTATGCCCTGGGGGCTGGTGGAGGGAACAGCGGAGAGGGACGCCGCGGCTGGTGCTGGGGCCACGGCAGTGGGGGCAGCCCCTGCCATGGAGGGCCTGGTCTTTTTAGCGGGGCCCTTCCCCTTCTTCTTATCCTGGCCCTTTCCGCTAGCTGGGGGTGCTCCCCCAGAATCTGAGGGGTGAGAGTCGTGGCAGCAGCAGAGGTCACCCTGGTGCCCGCTGCTGCTGGCGCTCCAGGAGGGGTGGTGGCAGGTGGTTCAGTAGAGGCTTGGGAGGTTGATGGAGGGGCAGGCGGGGGAGGGGCAGCTGGGGCTGCTGGAGGGGTCCCACCCGTCTCGTTCTCCACCATCATGAGCGGGGAGGGAAGGGGAGACACCAGAAGGAGGAGGAGAAAGGGGAAGCAGGTCGACCACTCCTCCCCGCTAGGCTGCAGGCAGGGGAGGAGGGTGCCAAAAGGGGTGGGCTGGATGGGGGGGACAAAGCAGGGGTTAGGGGGTCAGTCGCCAAGACGGGGTGGAATTCCAGCTCCTCTAGCTGCACTAGGGGTGGGGGGATACAACAACATTGGGGGTGCAGTGAAGAGGGTTTAAACTAAAATGGGGAGTGGCACAAGCGCATGGGAGGGGGCATGGGCACACTGAGCAAGGGGCTAAGCAGGCTGGAGTTAGGGGAGGGAAACCAAAGGGTTAGCTTCAGAGGCTGGGGCGGGGCAAACAAACAAAGGCTGCAGAGGGAAACAGGTGGGACAGGCAAACAAACTGAAGCTAGTAGGGGGGGCTGGGGCAAAAGGCTGCAAGTGGCAAATGGGGCAGGTAGCAAAGGGAAAGCTGTGGGGTGGGCAGTCCAGGGCGGGAGGAGGGCACGTGCGCCCATGTGCGCTTGCACAAAGTCTGTTTAGGCTGGCTGCTGCTTCTGGCCCAAATGGTGGAATCAGGGCGTGGCAAGCCAAGCAATCAGCTCAATCCAGAGGCAGGAGCTGAGGCAGATGGTAAACAGCCAGTGGGGGTGGTGGAGGGGGTAGTGGTGGGGGTTGGGGGGGACACAGATGGATCGGGGGGCAGCTCCATGCCACACCCCGTGTCCCTACAAACACAGTCACGACCCCCACCACAAGAGCACAGTTAAAAAGTTACTCAGTCTTAAGACCCCATCCACAGTGGTCTGCAAAGTCTCTAGATGCTCCCCCACTAATAGACGGTCCTCTTCGTCTCCTCCTCGGGGCTTCGGCAGCTCCAGGCAGTAAACTCTGCAGCAGCAGCTCCAGGAACTCTAGGTGGTGGTCCAGGCAGGCAGAAAGGACTCCTCTCAGGTGGTGGTGGTGTTGGTGTTGTCCACAGTAGCAACGACTGGAGCTGGGGTCCCTCACTCCCCACTTCTGGGGAGCAGGCCAACAGGCCCCCCCTAGGGGCTGTAGTTGGAGCGGCAGCAGCACCCGAGGGTGGGGGGTTCCAGCAGCTGGCCAGCAACCAGGTAGCAGAGAAGGAGGGGGTAGTGTATGGCCCAGCCAGGGGAGCAGCTGGAGCAGCAACAGCAGCAGGGAGAGCCCAGGGCCTAACAATAGCAGTACCAGCAGCAGCCCTCTCCCTCCTTCTCCCTCCATGCCAGACGGCTACAGGAGAGTGACAGAAGGCAGATATATTAGCCCCAGGTTAAGTAGGTCCCTTTTCTCTGGGTAAGGTAACAGGGAAGGTTCCAGAACAATCAGGAACCTTCTGGACACAATTAAGGCAGATGTAGGTGTTCTAATCAGCCTATCAAGAAGCTGCTAGAATAAATTAAGACAGGCTAATCAGGGCACCTGGGTTTAAAAAGGCACTCACTTCAGTTTGTGGTGCGTGTGCGAGGAGCTGGGAGTAGAGGCACAAGAAGCTGAGAGTGAGAAGGCGTACTACTGGAAGACTGAGAAGTACAAGTATTATCAGACATCAGGAGGAAGGTCCTGTGGTGAGAATAAAGAAGGTGTTGGGAGGAGGCCATGGGGAAGTAGCCCAGGGAGTTGTAGTTGTCACGCAGTTGTTACAGGAGTCACTGTAGACAGCTGCAATCCACAGGGCCCTGGGCTGGAACCCAGAGTAGAGGGCAGGCCTGGATTCCCCCCATCCCCCCAATTCCCTATTTGATACCGGAGGAGTTGAACTGGACTGTGGGTTCTACCAGAGGGGAAGGTCTCTGGCCTGTTCCCCGA
This sequence comes from Natator depressus, assembly GCF_965152275.1. Taxonomy (NCBI): domain Eukaryota; kingdom Metazoa; phylum Chordata; order Testudines; family Cheloniidae; genus Natator; species Natator depressus. Next base: position 23,655,896 of record NC_134245.1, read on the forward strand.
TCCACTAAGTGGATCACCAGAGACTGCGGGGATTGTTCTTCTTCTTTTCCCCATGCTGGCCAGTGATGAGGCTAACTGAGTCTGAGCAGATTTGAGCCATGAAAATGGCCAAACTGAGGGCTGCCATGAACCTCTGAGGCGAGAAAATCCACCAATAAGTGCAGGACCCACCAAGGCAGAGGAGGAACTTTGTCTATATATATATATAGAAGTTGTTCACTTCTTGGATTTTTCTTGATGTATTTTGGCTCGTCACAACCCCAGAACAGTTTGGCCTAGAAACTTCAAATTAGTTTGAATCTGTTGGTCTTGGTGAGGACTGGTGCCTTTTTTAGTAGCTTTGAGTTACGGAATGAATGGTTTTTTTTTTTTTTTTTTAATTTAAAACACTTGCCATGAATATTAGCAGCCCTGTGGAGTTCCAAACTCTGCATGGGCCCTGATGCAGACTTCATTAAGTTTCATATGCCAGGTGCAGATTTTATAGAGTTTGTACTGCAGCCCATAAGTTAAGACCTCTTCAATGGTCCCAGTACACACAGAAACTTCCCAAGACTGCGGATTTCCAAAAGCCAATTCAACTAAAGCACAGAAGCCAAGGGACTTGAGGATTTTACTTCTCTCATAGCTCTCTAAGAAGTCAAGGGAGGAACACCTATATGACCTCTAACTTCAGTAATGTATACCCTACAATGTAAGAGGTAGGTGTGGCTTAAAATGTACATAGTCAAAAACGAATATCCTTTAATATCCTCAGGTAAATTACATGGTCATCTGTGTTCACCTATAAGATTTCTTCCTAGGTTCAAAGAATCTCAGTGACACATCCAAGGTATGTGGTGTTATACATGGCAAATAGCTACTATACTAGGATACTTGTCACATTTTTGCAATCATACCTTCAAAAGAAAATGTAGGATTTGTGGGACACAGTTAAGATTTTTCAGGGTACATTAAACTGAATTTCCATACTTTCGAAATTATTTTACTTAGTGTGGCTTTCTATATTTGGGTTTTAAACTACAACATATATTAAGGTGGTTTTTTTCCCTTTAGATCCTGTTAAAAGTTTCTAAATGTTCATAGGATTTTGCTGGTATAATAACACAGCACAAGTAGTAGAATGATTCTTTATCTAGAATCTTCCCCCCCTACACTTTTTCTTCCTTGTATGTAATTAATGTTCTGAAATCAACCACCAATTAAGGAGTACAAATCTGAATTAAACTGTGTACATTGTAGGCTTGATTCCTCACTGTAAAAGATGTCTTTTGTCATGAAATTTTAAGCAAGGTAGGTTATAAAAATTAGTAGCATGAATATTATTTTTGAGATAATTAACTATTGTATGAACATTACCTACAAAACAGAAAATAAAATCACACTGACTTCAAATGATTTATCTTATACAATATTTAAATAAGATCATATGGTTTAACATATTTAATACTACATAAAGCTAAAAGCATTCTAAAATTACTAACAAAACATACTTTGGAGGTTTAACATTATTTTACACTTCTGGTCGCTATTTCCAGTAGAGAAAGTGACTTCTGATTGATAGGTTTTGGTTCAAGATGATATGTATTACACAATGTCTGCAAGGGAAATAACTTTGATATTGATTGCAACTATATTATTTTGACTCAATGGTGCTTTTAGGCATGTATTAAAATAATGCTGCAGTACTATCTCTGCTACAATCCAAATAACCCGCTCACACCCCATTCATGGCCTCACAAAGTTGCAAGACCTCCTCGTTAACCTTCTTCCAGCGCTGGCCAAGACAGCCACCCATTACCCCAGAATGAGGAAGCTGGACAGGGGCATGTTCTGCAACTATGGGGTCTATTTCCATTCCCTGGTCCGCTCACACCTCCAGGAAGAGTTCCTCTGGGCAGTGTCTACTGACTCCCTAGATGCCTTTGAGGACCAGTGGGCATTGTCCGGGGTTCTCTGCTCGGTATCCTCCTCTGGATCCCTGATTCTTTACCTCAGATCTCACCCTACTCCTGTTGATTCATTTGCTGTCTTCGGTATTCAATTGATGCCTGAGTCCAGTGGTTCTTGCTCATTAATTGAGGGGGAGGGCCTTTAGTTTTGGGAAGGCCTATGCCGGCCCATCCCCAGTACTTCAAATTGTACAGTCCAAGTAAGTAGCAATTGAAGTATCTTACCTTCCTGAAGATGTTGGTTGTAACTTTCCTTTGCTTTAGCCTGCTGAATTTCAAGTTGCTCCATCAACACTCCATTTTCTTCCAAGACCAGCTTTGCCTGAGTTTGCAGCTGCTGCCTATGATGATGATTGATTTAGAAGTAATGTACCACTCAAGCATTAGTAAGTTAAATAATTAAAAGAAGACACAGAAATGAACCTTGCATTAATTTTAGACTGGTATTTGCATCCTTCTGTTCAAAAAGCTTACTGAAGATAATGAGCGAATCCAGATTACTTTAAGGTTATTAGAGTGCAATTATTACATTACAATGTCATTTTCATATGAAAATACCTCCTTAAAAGTAGGTTTTACTTTCTAGAATGTTGAAAACAAAGTATGAATGAAGTCGGAAAATGCAATAACAATGCAGAAAAAAAGAGTGAATGTGACAGATACGGCAATTTCTTGAATATCCCTGAAAGACCTTAATGAATTAAATTTAAGTATCTTTGGGGTCCATTATATTAAATGGATGGTTTATGTATTATTGCAGGCTGGGATTGTATGTAGCCTCTCAAAGGAGATGTGATAGATATGTGACCTGGGGGATCAGAGGACTATATTGAACAATATGCCAGACAAGAATGGACTCTTGGAAGAAAACACGGTAAGTGGTTTTGCTGGGGAATATCTAGGGGGAGGTGAATGCAAATTCCCCACCCTCACCACAGTTATGCAGAGACCCAGTCTTTTGAAACTATGCCTCTGAGCCATTGTCTGCTGTTCACCTATTACATGAGGCCATGATCAAAGGCCCAAGCTGTATAAATGAAAGACTGACCTATTCATGATTGTTCTTGTTCTGAATCTGAAACAGTTATGAACTTGTAACCACAGGAAAACCCAGCTATGGGTTTTGAAGGACTGACATCTACCAGAGCCTGAGGTTGGAGTTGGTGTGACTTCTGGTAAGTTTTTCAGCATGCATGTGAGTTCTTTTATTGTTTTAATGTTTTCTCAGTAATGCTTTCACCTTAAGAATAAATGTTTAGAGAGAACTATGTGGGAGCTTGTTGGTGCCCTTGAGGGACCACAGAGTGGGTATAAAGGTGCAGTTGCCCTGAACTGTGATAATGTATATTTGAATTAAAGCCAGATGGCTCTCATTTGTGCCAGATACATGAAGGAGGGGATAGCCAAATGCTTAATACTGGATCACATAAAATATTTCTTAGGACTTGCTAAGTCATCAGTTCATGGCTTATAGATCTAGAAATAGTTGCCAGTGCTGGTCATATAAATGCTATTTATGGGACTCTGAAAAGAAAGCCTTTTAATCTTAGCTACCTCTAGCATACAACTGACCCTTTGCTCTATACTAGGCTTTAATATAGCCTTCTAGAAAGCAAATAGTCTTTTTGCTGTTAGGAAAAGTCTAAGGAACTATTTATGTTCTGACGTGATAGCTGGAAAAGTAGAGAAGTATTGTCCAGGATGCAAGCAGAGATATAAGAAATGTGGACACTTTGAAGACAAATGAGATGCAGTTCATTTGTTTGATCACCTGATATATCATACAAAACCTTGGTTACAGCAACCACCAAATCAATTAGCTAGACTTTACAAAGTCATAAGATAGAGGGCTAATGGTTATCAATGTTAACAAAAGTTTATAGATGTGACCAAAACAAGAAAAAAGTGGCCTTATCCTATATAGCGTGTTGCAGTGTGCACAGCTTGATAATACTGTCTGTTACCATACATGAGTGGAGAGTGCAAAATGACTATGAGTACGCAGCAGCACAGGCTGTAGAAGGCCATGCAGGACCTGGGTATGACCTCGAGCAGCTAGACAGTGCTGCTGCAGCTTCAATCCTATTGGTGTTTGAGATAGATAGATAAATCAAAGCTAGGTCGGATATGTCTACACACGTGGCAGTCACACTTCTGATTGCAGTGTAGATATATTCTGTACTCTCATACTTGTCTAACTAGATCATGTAAATGTAGTGTGAGTGTTCATGAATTTAATTGCAACATGTTTGGATCAGGTTGCTTGTGGATGCCCCAAATGCATCCTGGTGGCCACTAGTCATTTGACCTTAAAATATGAAGCTGGGATCTGACCACATAAGAATGCACCAATGATCATAGTTGTCCTGAAGATTCCTACAGTTCTGGCTGGCAAATTGGACCGATGGTGACCAACCCCAGAATTATTCTAAATCTGGTGGGGAAATCTAGATAATAAAAATTGCCTCCCTCTCCCCAATATCTTGCTACTAATATGAAGGTGGGATTAAGTTGCTAGCAGTTTTTTCCAAAGACTTCTGAAATTTGGGGAAGGGATCATAAGCAGCCACCCCTTGAGACTTCTGAAGTCCCTACTAATGGGCTAGTGCCCCCACCTGTGGACTAAGCTCTGCCGTTCATCTCAGGCCACCAGAAAAGTTCTTCTGCGGTAAAAACACTCCAACAATTAATTATTAGCATTAAGAAAACTTGATATAATGTATTAAATTAGACTTAAGTCTGTCTGTCTCCCTTTAGAGAGAATTACCAGACTAGTAGGGTAAGTTGAATTCAGAGAGAGCTGCTAACAGGAAAAAAAAATTACCAGGTAAGAAATTTCTCATTTTGTTGCACAGTTTCTTTCCTCATCCATTACTAAAGGGAAGTAGTAAGCAAGAATTCCTAGAAGCAGGGAGAGAAAGAATAAGCAGTTTAATTTATAGTAGAATGACAGGCAGGAATGGAATTCTCCCCACCCCATATAAAGGAAGAACTTCATAAACTAAGGAGTAATGTGGGAACCAACCCAGTAGTACCTTCCTACAAATGGATGAATCTGCAAAGGAATGGAAACTTACTTTGCAAAGTTTTTCAGATGTGGCTCATACATTCTCCACCAGTGCTTCTAGGGACTGCTGTGAATAGTTTCCCAGATACCTAGAATGCCAACTGGTGCAGGATTTTCACATCTTGTCTGCAGCAACTTTGAGACTTAAGGCCTTGGCATTTTGGATAAAATGAGATGAACAGGGTACAGTTGGCATATGTACTCCAATTTACGAGTTCTAGGAATGCCCATTTCATGCCACAACCTTCCAAGAGTTACAACAAAATGATGGCATTCCAAGAATAGCAGAAAGAGAGAACTTACTTTAAACAGGTTTCTAGAGCTATAAGAATATCCTTTTCCTCATTATAAAAGCAGTGTGGTTCTTGTATAGATCATCTCCTTTCTCCCAACACCAAGGCTCAGTAGGGCTGATGTTATGAGTAGATTCCATCCATATCTGCTTTGAGCCACCATTTGCGCTTGTTGGGGTGTTGCCTGGATGGTTTTATACACCATGTTATACTACTGTCTCCTTGGATGTCCACTGCTTCTCTCTCCTTGCACTATTCCACAGAAAACAATTTTAGGCAGTTGGGAGGGGATTATTCGAGCAACATGGCCAAACCATTGTGGTTGTTGCCTTGTAATGACTGTAGTCACACACTGCACTTTCAGTCTTCTCTAGATGTCAATTTCTTAGCCTATCTAGCCTTTGTCAAACCTAGAATATGTTTGAAGCTTCTGCTCCAGGTGCATTGTCAGTACCCATGTTTCACACTCAAAGTAATGTGAGTACAATGAGAATTGAATATAATCTGTCTTTAGCAATTATACTGATTTAAGGTTACAAACATTTTTATTCAGGCATGCAGACATTCTGCTGGAAGTAGCTACCCGCTTGTTGATGTCATTCATCTTCATAGCAGTTGTCATAGGTTATGATGGAACCCAGGCAGCAAAAACGGTCTACTTGTTTGTCTACACCATAATGTCTAGTTTAACGTGTTCTTTACGATTAGTTTGATGTTTTGTTCATTCATATTTAATCCCATTCTCTGGCTGTTATATACAGGTTAGTTGCTGCTTCTTGGTTGTATTCCTCCATAGGCATTATCAATACATTGTCTGCAAAGTCAAGGTGATTGATAATTTGCCCCCAACATTTTGCGGTCTCCACCAATGTTACTAAAGGAGTTGAACAAGATGTTTTTCTAAATATAGAGCAAAAAGTACTGGACTGAGTACATTTCCCTGCTTGACTCCAGTTTTCATGGCAAATCAGACGCTAACACATACTGCGTGCCAAGCTATGCCATAGAGACTCTACAGTATTTGAATCAACTTGCTGCTAAAAACATACCACTTGAGTGCCTTCTACAGAGTCTCTCTGTTAATGGAGTCAAAAGCCCCAGCAAATACTCCATAAGGGAGAGAAGGGAATGGAGAAGACATTTAACCCCTAATTTTCACCCCACTTATTCATTAACAATATTAATTGCTGCCTTGAAAAGGACACATTTGTTTTTTCCTTTTGGGGACTCAGACTCTCTGGGATTTGCAAGACTTCCCCTTGAGTATCCTGAGAATCCCCCAATTTCCAGTGCGAAGAAGAGGAGCTGTGGCGGAGTCCTGCTTCTTTCCCTAGGGACAGAGGACCCACTTTGGTTTCTGGAGGAGGGGACAGGAGGAAGACTCCGGATCCTTTCCAGAATTCCCCTCCCCTTCCATTCCAGACCTGTTGTGAGACTTATCCCTGAGTTGGCCAGATAACTTCTTCCTCATCCTTAGACTCTTTTACCGAAAGCTCAGAAGCTCCTGAACAGGCTTTCTTGCACCGGAGTCCCAGTTCCTTGGGGCAGTGGGGAACTGACGTACCAGTCTGACTCTGAGCACCATACCCTGGCAATGTGCAATATGAGGGTCAGCTAGCTGGGTACAGGCAGGGCACAACTGATCCTCTGTAGAGCCTGTAAAAGCTGCCTCACACAGGGAACACCACCTTGGATTTAAGCCAGGTGTCTGCAGGACAGTTCTGACATGCATGCCTGAGTGGGAGGAGAGGAGTCCAGCAAATAGGTGCTGAAATAGCAGATCCAAGTTGCTATTTACCCAATCTCGGGGGAGGGAGGAATATAAATTGCAACTAAATTAAAGCCAAATAAAAGGTTTTAAAACAAAATGGTTGGAAGAAACTGAATCGCAAACTTGTTCTACCACCAAAGGCAGAAAATCTGAGCGGCCAGAGTTGAAGGGCAGAGCTTAGTCCTGGAACGTCCAGAAACAGCACTGAATGGCCTCCAAATTCCACAGGTGGGGAGCATTTGTAATGAATGAGGAGAGAAGCAGTGCAACAGAAATAGTCAACTCCAGTAAAGTTGAATAATTTCTGAATAAACTTAAAATCAAGTCAAGTAAGATTAGTTAACTAATTCTTTAAAACATTTGAGAGAGAGTTTTACAGAGAAATGGTTAGTGTACAGTGTACATGGACTCTCTTTTTTGGGATCTGAAGTTCACTTCAAATTAGATCAAAGAGACTGAAAATCATTCTGATCTATTGTCCTAGAAAGATCACAGATACCATGAAGATTTGTACATTGGACAGATCTTAACTCAAGTGTATCAAATGTACAAAATCTTTCCTACTGGTATTGAGTATTTGACATTAGGGACTAAGTTTCAAAATCATTCTCCCATCTACTTACATGGAGCCAGGATTTCACTCATGTTTATATGCTCTTAAAAGTCTGTTTGTATGAGAGTAGCATAATAAAAGTACTTTTTCACTAATTTATAATAAATACAAACAAAATCCACTTGCCATTCCTTCAGGGTAACAGAACTATTTTTATTTAATTGCTGGTGCAGTTGTTCATTCTCCTTCACCAGTTCTTCAACTTGTATCCTAAACTTTCTCATGTCCTCCTGGAATACAAATGAATTCACATAAAAATCTCAAAATGTACATATTTTGCTTCAGCCCCATGCTATCAGAAAATTTTTTATTCACTTTTATCTGAGTGCATTTATATCATGCATGTAAGAATAGCAGATTGGTTTACTTGACTGCCCATCTTTAACTCAGCTTGTTAGTGTTAGTGCTGCTGAAGGAAGCATATCCATACCTAAATTGAAAATTGCTTAACTGATTTAAATATAATTTAGTAAAAAATATATGCATTTTCTGTTTAAAAAAAAAAAAAAAAAAAGAGGTTTTGGCTTCATGTCCTATGAAACAACCAAATTACAACCTCCTGAATAATGGAGGTTTATTGAAGTTACCAGATGATGCTATTAATTTTCAGTATACTTGATTATGAAAATATATTATGGTGAACTTACAAGAAAAGAGCCCTAGGTGTCTTCTGTTCTTCTTCCTCACAAGGATGAAGTTGGTAAGCAGAATATTGAAAGATACAAGACTTTTGCTCTGAGGCTGAAATTTATTTCCTTGCAGTTGGCCCAAAATACCTTGTTGTAGGGAGTAATGAACACAGCAGATGCACGGGAAAGCTTTGCAACTTGTGTCCATTGCAGAGGGTTGATTCTGTGCTCACTCTAAATTAACCAGTCATTGTTTTCAATAGATTCAGTGGCCAAGAATTCTCCCTGAGAGCAGGGTTGCCAACTTTCTGATTTCAGAAAACTGAACAGCCTTGCCCTGCCCGCTTCTCCACCCTTTCTCCGAGGCCACATCCCTGCTCACTCCATCCCCCCTGCCTCCGTTGCTCACTCACTCATTTTCACTGGGTTGGGGTGCACGAGGAGGTGAGGGGTCTGGGGTGGGGCCGGAGATGAGGGGTTTGGGGTGCAGGCTCTGGGCTGGGCTGAAGGGTTCGGAGTGTGGGAGAGGGAACCAGGCCAGTGGAGAGGGCACCACCCTCACCAGTGTGGGAGAGGGCACCAGGGAATTGGGGTGTGGGAGGGGGTACAGGCTCTGGACTGGGAGAGCAGTCTCCAGTGTGGGACCAGAAATGAAGGGTTCAGGATGTGGGAGGGGGCTTTGAGTTGGGGCAGGGAGTTTCGGGGGGGGGGGGGGGGGTGAGGACTCCGGCTAGGGGTGCAGGCTCTAGGATGGGACTGGGGGTGAGGAGTTTGGGGTGCAGGAGGGGGCTCTGGGCTGGGGCTGAAGGGTTCAGAGTATGGGAGTGGACTCAGGGCTAGGGTGTGGGTGCAGGGAGGGAGTTTGGGTGCGGGAGGGGGCTCAGGGCTGGAGGCTCAGGGCTGGGGCAGGGGGTTGGGATGCAGGAGTGGGTGTTCGGGGTGTCAGCTCTGGGAGGTGCTTACCTCAGGCGGCTCCCGGAAGCACGGCATGTCCCTCAGCCCTTAGGTGCAGGGACGGCCAGGGTGCTCTGCACGCTGCCCCTATCCGCAGGCACCACCCCCGCAGCTCCCATTGGCTGCTGTTCCCAGCCACTGAGAACTGTGGAGCCATCACTCAGGGCAGCATCTGCGCTGCAGGCAGGGGCAGCATGCAGAGCCCCACTGGCCGCCCTTGCACCTAGAAGCTGGAGGGACATGCCAGCCACTTCCAGAAGCCACGCGGAGCCGGCTGTTGCAGCCAACTAGACTTTTAACGGCCGACAGGAGCCACGAGGCTCCTTTTTCGACCTGGTATTCTGGTTGAAAACCAGACGCATGGCAACCCTACCAGAGAGGGTGGAAGAAGGCAGTGATCACCATTAAAACCTCTGGCTTGAATAGCAGAGGCTGCAATGTAACCTTACAGTCTTCCCTATTGGTTGCAACGGTGAATTCTTTCCTTCCCAAACTGCAATTGAGACCTCTGCACAAAGTCTATTTACTCTGGTTTTCACCGAGAGGACAATTCTTGTACATCTCAGTGCTCTGCCAGCTCACAGAAACAAAATAGAGAAAGCTGGCAGAAAAAAAATGATTGCATAATGTGTATGCAAGCCAAAAATCAGAGCAAAGCTCGTTCTAATTTTAGGCCTCCAACAGCTTTGACAAGATCCCTTTAAAGATTTCAACAGTTTGTGATGTGTTCCTATTTTTTTCCACTTTACTGTTAATTTTTTTTAATTATTTGCCAACTTGCCTCATGTGCAAGATTTAAATCTTCCTTTTCTCGCATTCTGTCTTCATACGCCAGTAGGAGAGGTGACAAATATTTCATATCCAGCTGAAGGAAAAGACCCAATGTATTTTAATCCATGGAAATATATTTGAAAACATATTATAAATATTTTAGGTTCCTTTTTTAGTTCCATATTTAATTTTAATGTAATCAGATTCAAGCCAGAGTTTAAGTAAAATGAATGACTATGCTGAAAATGTAGAACTCCGCATAATACAGAGGCCAATAGATTGTATAAAAATTGATAAAAAGATTAATTTTTATAAGCAGAAAATTAAGGCCTGATTTTACATGATGTTATGTGCTCTCAACTCCCATTAACTTCATCTACAGGTGATTTCAATGGGAGTTCAAGGGACCCACTAGCTCACAGAATTCCTTATGATGAGAAATATAAAAGACACTGTACATTGATTCACAAAACTCAGAACACCATTAACTTTAACTTAGTACCTCCCAGGAGATGGCTCAGCACTGCAGGTTCAGTCTGTATGTTAAATTCTGGCTCTACGAGGCATTTGCAAGCAGGAAAAGCCACAGCTGAGAGAGAACTGCTCAACTGGTGAACCTGAACCAGTCCTGGCTACCTAAAAAACAACAGACCTCACACTCTGCAAGTCCTCCATGGTTCTGATTGTGAAGGGGTGTGGTCCATTTTAGCATACACCCACTGACTGAACTCCAATGCACTCACCTTGCTTGAATTACTTGTGCTCTTGGTATGTGTACACTGCAGGCAGAGGTGCAGGGATTATGCAAGCATTCACAGGCCAACTAGAATGTCCACATTTTCCTTGGACGTTATTAAGCCAAGTATTGGTAAAGTTTGATCCTGCTTAGTTTATGAGATCTGACAAAACCACACACCAAGGTGCTACGGCTACAAACTAAGAACATCTTTTTCACTACCCTGCCAAATTCTAAATTCAGGACTTAAGTCAATGACGCTGTTCATGTATTTAAAATTAAGCACCTTCATAAATGCATTCTGGTCCATACATCTAAGAAGTTGGAGGAAGGACTTTTCCTGCATTTTTGATATTGTTTAGTGTCTGACTAAATATAGAAGGGGGGAGAATCTTGAATTTAAGATTTGGCTAGAAAATTGAGACACTTGGTTTTAAATATTAGATAAATATATATTTTATAAAATCTGTATAAGTATTTTGTTCCTCTTTTAAGATTACCAACTTTTTAAATACTGTTTTTCATAAAAATTTGCAGTTCTTCTTTAGGGAGGATATACCCTCTGCAGTACCTGGATAAAATATGCCATTTGTCGTCATTTGAGCTGTGATTTTTTTGTAGCACTTAAATAATTTAAAAAATACAGTTAATCAACAGTTCCTGCAATTACATTATATATTGGACAATATCAAACAATGGCAATTTTTTCCACTTCTCACTAATGTGTTTTTGAATGAAGGCCATAACTCACAATAACTTCAATAGCAGATGTACATGTTTACTTGAAGGGCTGAATTTTGCCCTCTGTCTTAAATCATAGTATAAACATTAATAAATGCCCATCTTCTCATAACTGCTAGCATGTAGTAGCTCAGCACAGTATCCAAACCATTTTCTGTTGATTTAAATATTTCTGTTTCAAATTTATTCAGAAACTACACAAATTTTAGAAAAAGCTAAGATTAAATACAACAATTATATAGTAAAGGTAAAAAAAAATGATTTACTTACCAGCCAGGGAGGTGGTGGCCCTTTCATTGGCAAACCTCCAATTTTTATATTCTAAAATAATTTTTAAAAATTGCAATTCAAATTAAACTGTTTCTGCTTTTTGATTCCTCAAGAATTGTCCATTCACAAACCATATGACTCAGAGGAATCTTTATACTCAGACACATGTTTCTAAGTAGATAATATGTATAGTACTTAGATTCACCAAAACTGAGACTTTCTATTTTTATGGATATAACGTAAAGCATAATTTAATACAGGCTACTTTACTGGTAAATTCTCAAATTAATTTTCATAAATATCTGTATCAATCTGAGAATTTAAGATAAGTCTGGAGAGTATAATCCTATAAAAGGAACTCTAAATAGAATGTAGGACTACTGGTAAATTTTGACAGGTTTCAGAGTAGCAGCCGTGTTAGTCTGTATTTGCAAAAAGAAAAGGAGTATTTGTGGCACCTTAGAGACCAACCAATTTATTTGAGCATAAGCTTTCGTGAGCTACAGCTCACTTCATCGGATGCATCTTATGCTCAAATAAATTGGTTAGTCTCTAAGGTGCCACAAGTACTCCTTTTCTTTTTGGTAAATTTTGGCGTGAAAAGAAGGATTATTTGAACCATAACATAAATAGGTCATGGTGAGGAAACCATTCCTTCCATGAGTTTATCTTAATGAGAAAAGGATTTAAAAAATCTCTACTGAAGGCAAAGGGGTATATTTTCCACCAGAAGCACACGCATAGTTTCAATTAAGCATTAAATCAAGTTGCCATTTTGATGCATCTGAAATTTATACAGCCCCCATTACCATAGTAACTGAGCATCTCACAATCTTTAATGTATTTATCCTTACAAGGTAGGAGGTACATAAGGACATAACTGTAAGGTACCTCCTGGATCATTGAGTCCAGTCTCCTGCTATTGCAGGCAACCCCGTTGTATCATCCCATTCATAAACTTCTTCAGGCTGCATCCTGACAGTAATATTCTTCCCCTTTGACAGATGGGGAATTGAGGCACAGAGAAACTAGGTGACTTGCGTATGTTCAGAGAGGAAGTCTGTGGTGGAGCAGGGAAGTGATCCAAGGCTTCCCGAGTCCCTGGCTAGTACTCTAACTGCTGAGAAGGATAAATGTGAAACTTCTCTTTGTTCAGTTACCCCAAGTTAGCACTTGGCTGGTGTGATTTACAAAAAATAGTTGTAATTTACTTATTATTTATAAGTCTTTCCATAGTGCTCAGCACCATATCAAAGGTTCTCAAAAGGCTTTATGATTTGACCTATTATCTAATTTAACCATGTCAATGTCTTTCACTTTTCTAAGTATCTAAACAATAAGTGGAATTAAAATGTTTGCCTGGTTATATTGTGTACTGCTTAATGTGGTAATATACTATTGTATTTATAGATTTACAGAAAAACATTGTGAATCATGACAACTACCATCACAGCTAGTATTAGTTTTCATTCCTGTACTAGTCTCAGTATAGGCCACATGTTGAACAACCATTTAAAAAAAAATACACATTTTTCAGAAGCTTCATATTTAAAGCTTATGTTTCCACTTTCATCTATTCCTCCTTTCAAAAGCACTGAATTCAGACCACAAATACCAAAACACCTCTAAGGATTTTGCCACCAGCTATAAATTATGCATCTTAAGATTTATTAAAACTTAAAAACATAGTGCATTCTAGTCATATCCTTAGCATGCACAATAACAAAAAAAACCCCTTAGCTGAAAAATAGTAAGAAGGATGGAAGTATCTCTGGGGAGCTAAAAATGTAGGATTTACTGTCAAGAAGAATTAGCAGGTAGCAAGGTGGTTCTGCTGCAAAATGGCCTTTACCTCTTCTGTAAACAGCTTAGTGAATAGATGTCTGAATCATAGTTCAATGAGCTTTGCAGCATTTGCAAAAGATGGATAGCTATGATTAGTTGATAAAGGAGAAGTAGCTGAACAAGAAATGCCAGTAAGCATATAATTTACTGTTTCCTTAAATTAGGTATGTTGAACAGCAGAATAGCTAACAATGTCGAGTCGTTAAATTGGATAATACTTTTTAAATGCCGACATTTTTTTCAGCCAAAAATACTTCTTGTATCAGCATTTACTTTGTAAATCAGGTTTATGCAACTACTCAGATCTTACATTCATTATATGTTTCAAAAGAAAGAATAGATAACATTTGACCTGGAATTTAAATGTGAATCTCTACTCATCCAATCCATCCTTTCTACAGGTGGTGCAATAAAGTGGGCAGGTGGTAGTGCCAAAGTAACATCTTACTTGCAGAGAGCTAGGTCTTAAGAGGTAGGAAGGGAGCAAAATCCTCTTAAGTCTCAGAGGCGATCTTGAGCCCTCTAATGCCTGAAGGTCTGGGAGGAGAAGGGAAGAGAGGCATAGTGTTTGGTTTGGTTTTATATTGTCTGTCTGGAGTTTACAAATTATTAAGATGGATGAAGGAAATAGTGTTTGAATTGAAGCCTAGAAATAAAAGAAAAAACATGTTTTGCTTAGTCTTGGCTTCCTGTGAAATTTCTCTCCAGCTGCTCAGGCTCTAGCCTTGCCAAAAATTCAATAGAGATTTTTTAAAATCTGTTCTTCCTACAGTAGGTAACTTGGTGACACTCATCATTACTAATTAAGCCCCCCCTATCCTGCAATCTGATCTGTGCATGCAGATCCTTACACCTGTGCTGAGTCCAAATGAAGCCAGTGAAGCGCTACACAAGGGGCTGCTGGCATGGATCTGATGGCAGTACTGGGGCCAAACGTCTGACGTCAATTGGTCTACTTATATGTTTAAGGAGTATTCACAAGGTTTTGTGGGATCAGGCTTTCAGTAACTCATTTATACACTTCCTACATTACAGATTGGAGATACTAAAAATAAAAATGCATTGTTCCCCTTTGTACAATGTATTGGGGAAAGTAATCCCCGGTACCTAAGTGATGGCTGCATACTATACAGTTTCTGAAATGATACAACAAATGAAGTAGATATATAAAACAGTATTTCTGATTACAGTAATGTCAGATAAATGTCCTATCGTCACATCATCTCTTATTTTTCTAGAAACAACTTAAAACATGAAATATACATTGATATATCAGGTAGCTGCCTAGATACTAAAGCAATCTATAGGCATGCAGATCTTTAAAATCTACCAAAACCCCCAAACATTTCTTTACAAGCACCAGTAATCAGGAATATTACCTCATCTTGGGACAACGGTCTGAATTTGGTTTGATAGCGACTCAATTCCACATTCAAACGATGGACAGTCATTTTCAAACCATCATTTTCATCTACCAGTTCCTGGGCTTGTTGTCTCAATGAAAGCAATTCTGCAACTTCCTCTACATTAAAAAAAAAAAAAAAAAAAAGGCAAATCACAACAGTCTGACAAACACATGACACCTGCACATTAACTTAGCTGTCAAAATTTCTTAATCAGGAATGGAGACACTACAGGATAAATAACTTCTATTGACACATTACTAAACCACATAAAAATTATTAAACTCTGAGTTAGAAAAAATAAAAGGAAGATCCATTTCATGTGTTCTGTGGAGTAATAACTAGTTAGTTAAGGGTCACATAAAAACATTATAAATTAAGTTATTTAAATTGTTTGATATTAATAACTATTATATGTAGGAATATTAAACTATTATTGCATGATAAATGTGTGTTTTGACTTCTGCATTCTATGTAAACATTTCCAAACTATATTTCTGTATCTTGTATGCTAAGATGACATGGACGTTGAACAAAAGATATACAGTGCCTGTTTCAAAAAATAGTGGAGGATGGCTTCATTAGTTTCAAGTAATGGAAGTGAATGCCTTCTCTTACCCAAAAGGAGACTTTATTTCAGTGGAGTCCTATGCTCCAAAAAGACTACAAAGAAAATGAAAACATGCTGTTTTTCTACTGATGGGGAACTCCATTTGTACCACACACTGCAAAATCAGTATTAAAATTTCAATAGATTGTGTTTAAGAAACATGCAAAGCACTGCAGAAGAGTCGAATCTTGCTCCCCTCCCACTAAATTGGAATTTTACTCCTGATTGCAATGAGAGTAAAATTGGGCCAAAGTGCTGAATAACCAATACCTGGACTGTCAAGGTGCTGATATGATTTATTTAATTTAAAGTTACAAGGGAGAGGGACTGCTAGTGGAATTAAATTGTAATAGACTTAATTTTACTTAGCAATATATTCTGTTGACCTTTTCCTTCAATGGCCAAAGGCCTGCAAACAGATATAAAGCACTAATACAGCTTTCAATTATCACAGATTCTCCTTTAGCTCAAGTAGTAGAGCTACCATATTGCTTTGGGATGCAAAGATTCTCAACTGTAGTGAATTTCTCACACACTTAAAAACAAAAAAAACCCCACCATTCAGTGGGGTAAAAAGGTGCAAGGGACTCAAAAAAGACTTTCTTAATGTCTTCTGATGCACTGCTAAGGGACTTCCAAGGTGCCACTCCAGCATTAAAGTTCTTGTGGGACTTTGAGACATCAAATTCACCAGCAGCTTTATTAGACTAATTATGACCAAGACTTATTTAGCACTCCATAAGCTATTTAAGGAACAGAGCTGATTATATTGTTACCCTTGGAGAATTTCTGTCTGGATATCTACTTAGGTCACCATCTTGTGGAGAGTCAATTACTGAGGGGATAGGTTTCAAGTGAGTTAGAAAATAAAGCAAGATATAGTTTTCCTTAAATAAAGAAAAGGTACTCTAAAGTTGTATCCTACCTTCCTTATGTGAACTCTCTACACCTTTTCTAAGTTTTTTATTTTCTTTTTCCAGTGTCTTAAGTTTTAACTGTAGTTCCTTTATTTGTTGTTTTAGTTCCTCAAGTTGTAGGGCCACAGTCTGATTTGCATTGATTAGACACCAATTTTCTTGTTTTAATTCTTGGAACTTCTCTTTAGGTGTATCCATCCGTCCTTGTCTTGCCCAAACAGATACATCTACAGATGATAGAGAAAACATGTTATAGAACACACTGTATTCACATGGTATTCAGACTTTTCTACATTATTAGCTCCAAGACAGGGGAAAAGAATATCAATCTTTTCACAAATTACTAGCATTATATTACTGAAAAATAAGTATCTACAGATGGTAGAATAAGAGTACACGAATCCAGGTTAAATTATTTTAAGAAAAGGATCTGAAGGACACAAATCAAATCATCGCACTGATGGGCCTGTGGGGCAAAGAGGAAGAAAAAACTATGGAGTGGGGAAGGGAGTTGCAAAAAAGGACCATCACCTCTGCTCCAGTGCTTCCAGTTACCATTGACCCCACTAAAGATCTCCCTCCCACAGAGAGCAGCAAGAGTAGTACAAGGCTTCCCTTCCCTCCACCCCCTGCTGGGGTAAGCAGGCCAAACCTGCTGCACTCTTCTCCTCCTGCCACACACAGAGTCTTCTGTTGGGATGGTGTTGGAGGCTCTCTCCCCTGCCCCGGCAAACAGTTGGTCTTTGAGTTAACACATTCTTAGCATGAGGTCGTTCACACCTCGCAGAGCTACAGTTTCAGGCTGTCTGCAGAATCAGGCAGACATCACTGCATGAGTTATACTTTGATCATGTTTTCAAACTTTTCTTTGTATCCATGTGAGTTAGAAAACTTGCTTTTTTTAAAATGAAAGTTGAGATTCTATCCTCATCAATGGACTCTAGGAGTTGGAGCCCTAGCTATAAGAGGCTGTGGCCTATAGTGCCTATGCCTGAATCCAGCTCTGCTTAGGCCAATTGTAGAAGGGGGCTGCAGGAGTATATATCCACTCCAAGAACTGCTTGGGAAACCTGGAGCTAGTTAAAGTTATCTATATCTGTTTAGATAACAGATAGCTATAATATAGTGGTCTCCAAACTTTTTACTCAAGATCACTTTTAGAATATAAATGCAATCCAGAATCTACCCCACTCCTTCCCCCAGGCCCCTCCACTTCCCCGAAGTCCCGCTCACTGCATCCCCACCTCCCTCCATCCCTCACTCTCCCCCACCTTCACTCACTTTCATCAGGCTGGGGCAGAGGTTTGGGAGGGGGTGCGGGCTGGAGGCTGGGATCGAGGGTTCAGAGTGTGGGAGAGGGCTCCAGGCTAAGCCTGGGGCAGAGGGTTGGGGTGCAGGGGGGGTGAGGGGTGCAAGCTCTGGGAGGGAGTTTAGGTGCAGGAGGGGGCCCCAGGCTGAGGCAGAGTGTTGGGGTGCAGGAGGGGGTATGGGGTGCTGGCTCTGGGAGGCAGTTTGGGTGCACAAGGAGGCTCCAGGCTGGAGCAGAGTGTTGGGATGCAGGAGGAGGTACAGGGTGCTGGCTCCGGGAAGGGCTCAGGGCTGGGGTACAGGAGGGGGTTCAGGGTGCAGGAGGGAGTATGGGGTGCTAGCTCCAGGAGGAGGCTCAGGGCTGGGGGTTGGGGTGCAGACTCCTGCCACGTGGCACTTACCTCGAGCAGCTCCTAGTCGGCAGTGCAATGGGGCTAAGGCAGGCTCCCTGCCTGCCCCGGCCCCACACCACTCTCGGAAGGAGGCAATGTGCTCTTGCGGCCCTGGGGGGGGGGGGGGGGGGGGGGGGGGCACGTGGCTCCGTGCGCTGCCCCTCTTTACAGGCACCACCCCCACAGCTCCCATTGGCTACAGTTCCCCGTTCCTGGCCAATGGGAGCTGTAGGGGGTGGTGCTTGCAGGCAGGAGCAGCGCGCAGAGACCCCTGCCCCTCCCACCCCCCCAGGGGTCACAGGGGTGTGCTGGCCGCTTCTGGAAGTGGCGTGGGGCCGGGGCAGGCAGGGAGTCTGCCTTAGCAGCAGCCCCACTGCGCCGCCGGACTTTAAGTGCCCGGAGGTTGCCGTCAATTGGGAGAGTCTCCAGGATCAACCAGTCGATCGCGATCTATGGGTTGGGTGACCACTGTTGTAATGAAACACAAGAGGTTTGTTTATACTACAGCCAGTTTATCTGGTATTGGGTGTGTTGGGAGTTGTTAACCTTCTCATATGCAAGTGTGAGGGCACAGAAGCTTTTTATACAGGAAAAACCTTTCAAAGGAAACAAAAGAAAAATAATAAATTTTAACATGTGTAAATATACCATAGACATTATACACCTCCTTAGGAGATCCAGGGAGCTGTGCCTGGAATTGCTGGTTAGATGCAACAATCCACAGACTCTGCAATAGCTGAAGGCAATGCCATGTGTGGATGTACTGCATCACTGTAATTTACATCACTTCAATCACACTGGTGCAAGTAGCACTGGTAAAATTCTCTAGTGTACACAAAACTTAGGTGACTAGAGAGAAGGGGAAGGATAAATGTTACAGTATTGCCTTTCATTCAGATCTCCTAGAGCATGTCACAAAGATGAAGATTCCCAAGACTCATGAGGTAAATAACGATGCTTAGGTATTAGGAATTTCTTTAATTCCAAGTTCCTTTCTCCATATTTCACTATTGGCTTTATATTCTGCTAACAGCTATTTCTGTTCTTCACCTCCCACTGGGAAGTCTGGCAAATATCATGCTTTATACCTGACACCTACGATGACTCTTTAATTTATTAGAGCGATAATGGGAGTGAGGTAACATATTTTATTGGACTAACTTCTGCTGGTGAGATAGACAAGCTTTCGAGCTACACAGAGCTTTTCTTTATGTTTGAGAAAGGTATTAAGAGTGTCACACGTAAATATAAGATCAAACAGATAGTTTAGCATCAGTAGTTAACACATAATTTAAGACACCATTCAAGGTGAAGTGGCATGTTAACGCCTTTGGAGTCATAGGCCAAAAGGAGGGGTTAGTGGGTTACAGATTATTGTAATAAACCATAAATATAGTGCCTTTATTAATACATGATTTTTAGTGCCTAGCAAAGTTCTGAATTCAAGCTCCTAGTCTCATCTTTTGAAAGTGTCGTGCAGGTTTCCTTTGAGGATGAGGACTGATGGATCAGATATAGAGTGATCACTCTGTGAAAAGCTCTGTGTAGCTTGAAAATTTGTCTCTCTCACCAGCAGAAGTCTGTCCAAAAAGAGGATTACGTCACCCACCTTGTCTCTCTCCAACCTGGGACCGACATGGCTACAACAATAATCTTTAATTTATTAGCAGACATGCTATGAAAAGAAATCATCTTCAGTGCCTACGATCTTTACCTAAATTAATCATATTCAGCCAAAATTCATTCATATTATTCATATTTGGAAAATAAAAACAAATATAAATAATTCATGTGAAGAAAAAGCCTGGAGTTACTGCTTTTGTATGTCACTGAGTATTCAACGTTTTCTATCTTTTGTACCTCAAATATATAACTTTTGCTTTTTGTGTAACAGCAGAAAAAATGTATTACAGTACTTTATTCTAAACCCCTCACTTTAGGGATTATGTTCAACACAGAGTAGTACCTGGGGATGGTGGAGGCTTTTCGCTTAGTGGATTTTCAACTGCCAGTTTTTGCTCCTAGCAAATAAACAAAATAATGTGAGATAATTTGCTGTAACAGTCATCCTTTTCTATTTTAACAACCTCACCATCAATACAGAAATTACACTATTTACCAAACATTTAAGATCCAAGTTTTATCATTATAATTTTGTAGCCCTTAGTCTCTTTGTATGTAATGAATATTTTGTCATATTAAACCAATGACAAAAGAAACCGTAAGTATAAGGGAGAAGTGTGGTCTTTTAGATAGAGACAGCCTCTGTCACTGCCTCCATTACCCCTGCTGCAAGTCAGTTTAATACCTCTGTGCATCAGTCTACCTATTTGTAAAACTAAGTATTAGCAGAAAGAACGAGGAGTACTTGTGACATCTTAGAGACTAACAAATTTATTTAAGCATAAGCTTTCGTGGGCTGAAGGCCACTTCATCAGACGCGTGTAGTGGAAAATACAGCAGGAAGATAAATAGATAGATCTATACAGAGAACATGAAAAAATGAGGGTACCCATACCAGCTCTAATGAGACCAAACAAATAAGGTGGGCTATTATAGCAGGAGAGAAAAAACTTTTGTAGTGATAATTAGGATGGCCCATTTCAAACAGTTGACAAGAAGGTGTGAGTAACAGTATGGGGGGAAATTAGCATGGGGAAATGACTCATCCACTCCCAGTCTTTATTCAAGCCTGATTTAATGGTATCCAGTTTGCAGATTAATTCCAGTTCTGCTGTTTCTCGTTGGAGTCTGTTTTTGAAGGTTTTCTTGTTAAATAATTGCGACTTTTAGGTCTGTAATCGAGTGTCCAGGGAGGTTGAAGTGTTCTCTAACCGGTTTTTGGATGTTATAATTCTTGACATCTGATTTGTGTCCATTTATTCTTTTGCGTAGAGACTGTCCAGTTTGGCCAATGTACATGGCAGAGAGGCATCGCTGGCACATGATGGCATGTATCACATTGGTAGATGTGCAGGTGAACGAACCTCTGATAGTGTGACTGATGCGATTAGGCCCTATGATGGTGTCCCTTTAATAGATATGTGGACAGCATTGGCAACGGGCTTTGCTGCAAGGATAGGTTCCAGGGTTAGTATTTTTGTTGTGTGGTGTGTGGTTGCTGATGAGTATTTGCTTCAGGTTGGGGGGCTGTCTGTAAGCGAGGACTGGCCTGTCCCAAGATTTATGAGAGTGAGGGATCGTCCTTCAGGATAGGTTGTAGATCCTTGATGATGCGCTGGAGAGGTTTTAGTTGGGGGCTGGAGGTGAAGGCTAGTGGTGTTCTGTTACTTTCTTTTTTGGGCCTGTCCTGTAATAGGTGACTTCTGGGTACTCTTCTGGCTCTGTCAATCTGTTTCTTCACTTCCGCAGGTGGGTACTGTAGTTTTAAGAACGCTTGATAGAGATCTTGTAGGTGTTTGTCTCTTTCTGAGGGGTTGGAGCAAATGCGGTTGTATCGTAGAGCTTGGCTGTAGACAATGGATCGTGTGGTGTGGTCTGGATCAAAGCTGGAGGCATGTAGGTAAGTATAGCTGTCAGTAGGCTTCCGGTATAGGGTGGTGTTTATGTGATCATCGTTTATTAGCACTGTAGTGTCCAGGAAGTGGATCTCTTGTGTAGACTGGTCCAGGCTGAGGCTGATGGTGGGATGGAAATTGTTGAAATCATTGTGGAATTCCTCAAGGGCTTCTTTTCCATGGGTCCAGATGATGAAGATGTCATCAATGTAGCACAAGTAGAATGGGGCGTTAGGAGACCAGAGCTGAGGAAGCATTGTTCTAAGTCAGCCATAAAAATGTTGGCATACTGTGGGGCCATGTGGGTACCCATAGCAGTGCTGCTGATTTGAAGGTATACATTGTCCCCAAAGGTGAAACAGTTGTGGGTGAGGACAAAGTCACAAAGTTCAGCCACCAGGTTTGCCGTGACATTATCGGGGATACTGTTCCTGACAGCTTGTAGTCCATCTTTGTGTGGAATGTTGGTGTAGAGGGCTTCTACATCCATAGTGGCCAGGATGGTGTTTTCTGAAAGATCAGCAATGGATTGTAGTTTCCTCAGGAAGTCAGTGGTGTCTCGAAGATAGCTAAGAGTGCTGGTAGCGTAGGGCCTGAGGAGAGAGTCTACATAACCAGACAATCCTGCTGTTAGGGTGCCAATACCTGAGATGATGGGGCGTCTAGGATTTCCAGGTTTATGGATCTTGGGTAGCAGATAGAATGCTCCTGGTTGGGGTTTTCTAGGGGTGTGTCTGTGCAGATTTGTTCTTGTGCTTTTTCAGGGAGTTTCTTGAGCAGATGGTGTAGTTTCTTTTGGTACCTCTCAGTGAGTTCAGAGGGTAATGGCCTGTAGAATGTGGTGTTAGAGAGCAGTGCTTGGCCAGTTATGTATGAGTGGCTATACCACACTTCTCCTCACTACTGCTGATTGATAAAAGAAAGGGGGGAGGGCTTGTTTGTTTTTTGTTTTTTAAAGAAAGAGGAGAGAAACAATGGTTACTTACAATAGTGGCTATGTCCTTTGAGATTACTGCCTACATAAATACATTCTGTGCATGATGCACATGCCTGACTCAAAATTTAGAATTTTCTAGACAGCAGTGTCTGTTGGCCCACTGACTTCAAAGGAATTGAGAGCACTCAGCATCTATGAGGATTAGGACCTAAATTACTTTGATCTGTGGTAGTGTAAGTAATTTGTATATAGTTATAAACAAACATTTCATTGTATACAACCTGTCTGTCTAGATAATTATATAGCGACCACACTGTAGTATCTGAGCACTTAAATTACAAAGAAAGAAGTGCTAAAGGCCAGCACAATCACCTTGCTACCCAAGATCCATAAACCTGGAAATCCTGGACACCCCATCATCTACACCTGGTAAAATACTATGTACTGGCAAAATCTGTGAGAGTTCCCACCTCCTTCATAATACCTCACAAAGTAGTAAGTAGCCACTGTTTCACTCATTTCTGGCCACCCACAGATCTTTCCAACTGTGTAAATTGCATTATAGTCAATTTGCTAAGGCAATCAGAAATGGAAACTGCTTCCAAACTAGGGATATTTTTCAGATGAGAAGGAAGATTAAATATGTTTAACTTTTTAACTGTTGACAGAGAATAATGGTTTCTTTACTCATTTAAATATCAGTATAATACTTAAAAGTGTATAAATGAAAGTGCAGTGTCAGGGCATACAGTTGTTGGATTTTTTTGTCCTACGGCAGACAACATCTAGAGTCCTCTGCTGGCTACTATAAATAGGTTTGAGTGTACTCTGAGTGGAGAACTCCTATACAGGGAAGAGAAGGAAGCTAAAAAAATCTGAATTTGTTTCCCTTACTCAACAAAGTGCTGGTGAAGGTACAAGAGCCTCCCTAAGTCGTGCTGTGATCCTGTGAAGCAAAGCAGAGTAGGGCTGGATCAAGAGACTGCCTGTAGATTCTGCAGGAATAACAGTTACTTACCTTACAGTAGCTGTGTTTCTTCTGGATTTGTTGTCCATATATATTTTACTGGTGGGTGTGCATGCACCCAATGCACTTGAGTTTGGATTCTTTTGGCCAGCAGTCTTTTGGGGGCTGACCTGAGAGTCCTCATGCCTCCTATTAAGGACATAAAGGAAGAGGCAATCCCAACAGCCCCTCAGTTCCTTTGCCAATACAGAATCAAGGTGTTATCAGACTTCATACTAGCGGGGAAGAGAGATGGGTCGTGGAATATACATGGACAATACATGTTAAAGAACCACACCTACTGTAAGTAAGTAAACATTTCCTTTTCTTTCAGTGCCTGTCCATATATATTCCACAGTTGGTAACTCAGAAGCAGTGACCTAGATCACTGAAGGTGAGTGCTAGGAGTCTTCCTAAATAGCAGTTGTAAGACTGCTCCACTAAAATTAGCATCAGATCCTGATACCTCCACTACAGGATAATGCTGGGTGAATATATGTACTGCACTGCAAATAGCTGCCCTACCTATCTCCAATATGGGAACGTTTCTCACAGGAGGATGCTCCAGTAGTAGTGCTCACTCTATCGTGCCCCAGTAGGGTGAGCTGTTAGTCTCCTAGATGGGACTATCTTGCTAATTCATAATACAGCTAGATACAAGCAGAAATCCAGTCAGAAACTGTGTTGAAATGACCTGTCTTTTAGCCCTGTATCCATAAACTATGAATAATCTTGTGGATAGTCTCAGTGACTTAGTTCTATCTATATAGAAAGCAAGGGCTCTAAGACCATCTAGGGTGAAAAGCTACACCTCACCTTTTATCTGAATGTAGTTTTAAGGGAAAAATAGGTAGATGGATGACTAGATTCAAGTTACGGTCAAGGATCACTGCAGTTGGTGTTTCAATGACACCCTCTCTTTATGAAAAATTGCATATGGGGTGTGACCCTATGCCCCATATTCTTCAGAGATATTATGATATGAATATGGCAAAACTAAGATGTGTTCTGTGCAAGGTTGGTCATGTGCAGTACAACTAGAAAGGTTATGATTTACTGAATATGATTATCCTATTTGTATACAAGTATAATTTCTGTATCTGAAGTTAGGAATATGGACTATGTATCAATTACAAAAATATCTGCACCTGGGGAATGCCCACCAGACAAAATGCAATCTGGCTGGTTAGTCAATGGGCCATTAGGGAGAACAATAGGACTTTGAAGATGCTAATCTCCCACCTTCCTGAGAAGCTTCCTGGGATACTGCTTTGTCACTGAAGGATCATGTGATCATGTCACCTGGTATTGGACCCCATCTTGGCCTACTAGTATTTTTCCACTAATGGGGGTGGGGACTAAACTGGGAAACAAAGGATTCCCGCCATATGTAAATTCTATTTAAGGCAGGGAAGTGAGTTAATCAGAGCTCATTCTTCACTGAATCCCCGCCCAGGATGACTGCTGAGAACATCTGAAAAACAAGGGCAGGGGGAGATGAGAGAAGAGCTGAGCCCGGGCTGGAAAAGGTGTCTGGCCTGTGAAAAATGCCAGTTTTCTGTGCACCGCAAGACAATACAATCCTGGGTTTCTAGGGTGTGTCCCCACCTGTGTGTGCGCTACACGAGGCTTGAGGGCCTGGCACAGCAGGACAGGGTGAGGGAGCCCAGACTGGTGGAACAGGCGGGCTCACTGGGACTCCAGTACATCAGGTGGCACCCTGGAGTGGAAGGTAACCCATCACACGGGGGTCCTGCCATGACTGCCTGTATCTCCTCTACCTTTCTGGTCAATATTACTGCTACCAGAAAGCTGTTTTAATGGAAAGGTAAAACAGGGAACATGTTGCCAGTGGGTCTACAGGTGAGCCTATTAACCCCATTAGTACAATATTTAGATCCCAAGGAGGGTGAGCCTCAATGACTAAGGGACTGTCATAAATATAAAGGGAAGGGTAAACACCTTTAAATCCCTCCTGGCCAGAGGAAAAACCCTTTCACCTGTAAAGGGTTAAGAAGCTAGGATAACCTCGCTGGCACCTGACCAAAATGACCAATGAGGAGACAAGATAACTTCAAAGCTGGAGGGGGGGAGAAACAAAGGTTCTCTCTGTCTGTGTGATGCTTTTGCCAGGAACAGAAAAGGAATGGAGTCTTAGAACTTAGTAAGTAATCTAGCTAGATATGCATTAGATTCTGTTTTGTTTAAATGGCTGATAAAATAAGTTGTGCTGAATGGAATGTATATTCCTGTTTTTGTGTCTTTTTGTAACTTAAGGTTTTGCCTAGAGGGATTCTCTATGTTTTGAATTTGATTGCCCTGTAAGGTATTTACCATCCTGATTTTACAGAGGTGATTCTTTTACTTTTTCTTCAATTAAAATTCTTCTTTTAAGAATCTGATTGCTTTTTCATTGTTCTGAAGATCCAAGGGTTTGGGTCTGTGTTCACCTATGCAAATTGGTGAGGATTTTTATCAAGCCTTCCCCAGGAATGGGGGTGTAGGGTTTGGGAGGATTTGGGGGGAAAAGACGTTTCCAAGAGGGCTCTTTCCCTGTTATATATTTGTTAGACGCTTGGTGGTGGCAGCAATAAAGTCCAAGGGCAAAAGGTAAAATAGTTTTTACCCTGGGGAAGTTTTAACCTAAGCTGGTAAAAATAAGCTTAGGGGGTTTTTCATGCAGGTCCCCACATCTGTACCCTAGAGTTCAGAGTGGGGAAGGAACCTTGACAGGGACATACCCACATAAAGCCTTTCAAACATCTAGCCAGCGTAGGGTGTGAAAATATGAAATACCCCTGAATTGGAGAGTGAAAAACTGCTGCTAGTGAGATGGCTGCTAGGTGATCCTCAGGGAATTCACTGACAGTCCAGAGTTCTTTAAAGAGAGAAGGTAGTCCAGTATGTTTGGTATCTGTGACAAGGATGGGGATACTGCCGTTATTGCACCTGGACAGTGAATTTCTTCCATTTAGCTGCATAAGCACGCCTCATTGAGTCTTCTGTTATGGATTAGGATACTTTGTACTTCAGATGAACTGTATCTTTCCACGGAGATCAGCCAGACAGCATCCGTACTGTGAGGTTCAGAGTAGATAGAATGGGATGGAAGATTTGACTGCATCTCTGCAATATTATGTCTGCCTGAAGAGGCAACCGTATCAGAATTTGGATGGGGAGATTGTTTAGGTCCCAGTACCAGAATTGTCAGCCATGCTGGAGCTACCATAATCATTTTGGCTGAGTCCTGCCTAGGCTTTCTGAGAACCCTCGGGATTAATGGAACGGGAGGATAAGTGTACATCAGACCTGTGAAAGATATGGCAATTTCTTGAAAGACCTTATTGTATTAAGTTTGTTTTATTGTGGGACAGGATTGTACGTAACCTCTTTAAGGGGGAAAATGTGAAGAGATGTAGAACCTGGGAGTTCAAAAGACTATACTGAAAACGTACCACACAGGTATGAACTTTTGGGACAATTATGTGGATTTCCTAAGGAATCCCTAGGGAAAAGTTAATGCAAATTCCTCAACTACGGTTATGCAAAAATCCAGCCTTTTGTAACTACGCCCTGAAGAGAACACCATTGTCTGATCATTACCTAATAAAAAAGGCCA
Source organism: Natator depressus (assembly GCF_965152275.1). Classification (NCBI taxonomy): domain Eukaryota; kingdom Metazoa; phylum Chordata; order Testudines; family Cheloniidae; genus Natator; species Natator depressus. Next base: position 23,683,248 of record NC_134245.1, read on the forward strand.
AGATCAAAGACCTGAGCTACATAGAGAAACGGCTGATCAGGCCAGTTGTTGTTCTGGTTCTAAGACAGATGAACCTGTAACCCTGGGAAAACCTAGCTGTCGGTTTTGAAGGACTGGCACCTACCAGAACTTGAGGTTGGGATGACCTCAGGTAAGCTTTTTAGGTTGTTTTACTGTTTTCAACATATTTTCTCTGTAATGCATTTACCTTAAGAATAAATGTGCTTGCTTAGAAGGAGCTGTATGGTAACTTACAACTGCAGGCAATACAATGGTCATAGCTTCCTCAGAGAGAAAGCAAAGCACAGGTGCTGGCTTTTTAGGCAGTCTGCTTGCTCGGGCTATCACATTGTAAGGCATGGATCTGTGCAGCCTTAACACTCCTGGTCAGGAAGGAGTGAGACACAAGTCTCTGCCCATGAGAGGCAATGTCTGAGAGCCAATGCCTAAAATGCGTGCCCTTGGTGGATCACAAGGGGGAATATCGGTACAGTTGCCCTGAAACTGTGACAAAGTCCAGGGACCATGTTATCACGAATGCATCAAATAGGAATCCCTAATTATTTCCTTTCTGGAGCAGAGCTTTTTATATTTCTTGTTTTCTTTGTTGGCAAAGAGGTATATGGTGTGATAACCCCACTTTAGAAATGTCTTGGATTATGCTGTTACTGACCACTTGTGGTCACTTGAAAATTGTGTGCTGAGGTGATCTGTCATTATGTTCTGTAATCCTGACAAATGTACTGCTATGAGAGTAATTTCATGGTGGATACAAAAGTTCTATAGATATACAGCTGCCTGACATAGGGGAATGGATCTTGCTCCCCTTTGCTTGTTATATAAAACATGGAATGTCCATCATGATTTGAATTATCAGTCCTTTCAGAAGCAGGAAGAAAGCTGTGCATGCCCAATAAATGGCTTTTAGCTCAAAGACATTTATGTGGAGTCATATTTCCCCAGAAGTCCAAGTATACTGTGTTTGAAGATTGGGTTTCTTATCCTAGTGTGGAGACATCTATCACTAACATCTTTTGGGAGGGCTCCAGCACCCTTGGTCTGGAACTGAATGGAATAGCCAAGATTTCCAGAACTCAGTAGGCTTTAATGACAGTGTTCCACACCCCACAATGAAACAAGTAACTCCCATATGGAGGGGATATAATTGGAATATCAAAAAGAATTTGTATACCACTCCCAAACAAGAAGTCAAATCTGCTGCCTGGATCATGAGAGAGACTAATAAGCAGATATTGTGGTGGATCCAAACTACTTCCTTCTCAGAAATTTTTGACACTTTCTAGGTGGTTCAGGCTGCCTATATTGGGAGTAAATGCTGTGGCTGACAACTGATGTACTTTTGCAAGTCCTTCAGTGTAAGGCCTCAACTGTTTTAGCACTGAAGAGTGCTAAATGCAAGAGCCTCAATTGCTACTTGAAATTCTTTGAGGATCTCTTCGTAACACTTGAGATCATCATCTGAAGCACAAAGCACTGCTTGGAGGCATGTGCATGTCACAAGCTGACCTTCAGTGAAGAGCAACTTAAAATCTTCCCTATTGTCTTGACGAAGGCTTTTGGCAAATTTAACCATTGAATCCCACTTCAATTAATCATATTTAACCAAAAGGTCTTGGTAGTTGGTGATTCTCACTTGGAGGCATGATGTGAAGTAATTTTTCCATCAGAATAAATTGTTTTGGGGGGCTTTCCTTGTCTTTTGGTGTTATTTCAATGTGATCTCTCATTTGATGTAGTAACCACTATTGAACCTGGAGTGGGATATGCCCAAAGTCATAGGAAGAAACCTGGTAGTGATGGTCTGCTCTCATCAATATTGGTACCAGAGAGACAGCTGTCTGCTAGAGCAATTTAGCTGGCTCTGAAAGTCCCTAACTGATGGGAATTGCAAGATGTCCAGGTACCGAGGTGTGCAAGATGAGCAGAAGCTTGTGTGATTTTTTTTTTCCTGAACTACCTCAACTGGAAGCTCCAGCATGTTAGCCATTCTGAGTAACAAGTCTTGGAACATCTTGTTGTCATCTGTTGAGGCTATACTAATTGACAAAGATAACTCAACAAGTACAGCCTCATCCAGGAATGATGGGGACATATGAGCTGGTGAAAGATGGTCCTCTAACTGAGACTCTCTTCATCTGAGCCATTAGCCTGTTCAGTTGATGCAGGAACAGACTGAGCTGGCTGTAAAGCCGCCTTGTGCAGTGGAGAAAGGGAACTAGTCCTGATTTGAGAAGTAGACACTGGTCTTCTAGCATAGTGAATCCTTCACAGAGCCCAATAAGTCCAAGGCTATTGATAGGCAGTAAGGGCTACGGCCAAGGGCAATGATACCAGCGCATACTTTGAGCCTCTTTGAGCTTCAATGCCTAGAGTAATAAAATTCATCCCATCATTCCCTCTCAGGTGTAAATTGCCCTAAATATCTGGATCTTAGGGAACAAACCAGAGAAGACTCTCTAATGCCCTCAGTACCTGAGAATGAATAGTCCTCCCTATGAGGAGAGGCTGTATCAGCTGGTGTGCTGAAAGCACTTTCAGATGATGCTCTGGTCAGTACCATTGATGTCCTCATTTCCCATACTGGAGCAGCAGTCGATGCCAAAGGAGGAAGCTTCAGCACTGCAACAGTGGGGATCCCAGTACCAAAACGACCAGTACGTCTTTTGAGGCTATATACAATTTTGGTACCAAATCTGTTGTACCAAACATGAAGACAGGTGAGTAGATGGCGTCAGTACCAGAGACATGGTACCAGGGGCCTCAGGACCTGGAGGATGATACTGGGCAATGTAAGTGGTATCAAGGGAGCTGGTCTTGAGGCACGGTGACTCGTGCCTTACCATGGGCCAGAGCAACCCTTCTGGGGCCTTGCTACCTTTCCCCCTGAGGTTCAAGAGGATTTATGGCTCCCTGAGGAAGGACCTGGTGAAGAAGAGTAAGATCTATTTTTTGTGTGGTCTTGGTACTCCTTTCTCGTCTGAACCCTTGAGATTTTACCAGACAAGGAGAATGGCTTTTTAGAAGCATTTACTTTGACTTCACAAGTTAAGGACACAATGGGAGTACTTTTATATGACGAGTGCTCAGAAGCTGCTGCCTATCGGGAAGAGGTCGCAAGTGGCCAGGCCTAGTGGTTGGAATCCAAATGCCACAGCCCAAGGTCAAAGTAGAGTCAGAGCCAGGAATCGGAGCTGGAGGTCAGAACCAAAGTCCAGAGTTCAAATGCCAGAGCCAAGAGTTGAGACAGAACTAGGTCTGAGGGTCAGAACCAGATTAGCTGGAGTCAGGGAAGGCAGGAGCAGGGTGGGTTCCAAGGCAGTGACAAGACTGGAACAAGGCTGGGTGCTGGGCAGGTGACAGTCTATACCATTAAGTTCACCACTTTTACAAGACTATGATAAATTTTGTACAAAGTATGCCTTCTGAGGAATCATTTAAAAACTCATCATCCGCTGCATGTTATTGTCCTGGTTAAACGTGTATCAATATTGTATGTAAAGTTATAAGTTTCTACTGTATAAAATTGCTGTAACACATTCCAGAGTTCAAAAGGCAGGCCCAAACCAATTCTTTAAAGACAACGACTGGCACTCCCAGACAGGTATCAACAAAGTCAAGTGGGCTATCACTTAGTTATGCAACAATTCTCTGGTGGGGGAAGGCATGAACAAGAAATTTGAATTTCCTCACAATAATGGTTCAAACCTCACATCCACAAGGCACTGTTTGTCACCAGGACTCAGCTAGGATGTTTGCAGCACAACAAATTGAATTATAAAGAGGGGAGAAAAATGCTTGACCTCTCTCCTCCATCTCTGCTCGTGACATCAACGACTCTCAAAGAACTGAACTTGGGGGAGGGGGAGTCATGGCTGGGAGGCTTTTCAGCCAGTAAAGACTGTTGTAAGCTTATGGTAAGAGAAATCTTTTTGCTTTTAAATGTACTTAGCTTGTTAAGTTAGGCATTTAGCTCACATTTTATCTTTTATTTCTGTTGTAACCAATCCTGACTTTTATACTTCATTACTTGTAGTCACTTAAAATCTTTCTTTTCTTTCTGTACTTAATAAACGTGTTTCACTGTTTTATCAAACCAGTGTGTTCAGATTGGGAAACTCAATTTGGGATAACAGCTGGTGCATATCATTTTCCATTGATGAAACGTTGGACTTTATATGAGCTTGCATTGTTCAGTAAGGTGCCGGACAATACAAGATGCACATTTCTGGTGGAAAGTCTGGGACTAGAGAATCTGCTGCTGTTCTTCTGCAGTGTAATTCATGAGTGGCTAGCCAGTAACACTTAATACTGTGCAGCTGGGAGCTAGTTACATGCTGGAGGCTGTGTGTTAACTGGCCAGGGGTGGCTGTTCACCAGTAAAGCAGTGTAAAAATATATCCCAGGTTGGAGAACTCAGGCGATGCAGCTATTCAGCAATCCAGATTGTACCCTGGGGAATGTCACTGCAGGTCTAGGCTGAAGTGAGGTTGGGAGCATGGCAAGGTCTAGGCTCAAGCAGTGGAGGAGCAGAGCAGGAGCAGGTCTTGGAATGAGGTAAGCAGAGGGAGGCAGAGAATCCACAGACACGTGCGTTCAACAGCCAGAGAACTGCTGCTGGCTTAAGAACCGGCGTGCTAGGTTCCTCGGTCAATCAAGCAGGAATGTCCATCAGGCAGCCTGGCTGACTTGGTAGACTGACGGAAGACACTGCTACAGGGCCTTACTACTGACACTTCCGCAGGATGCACTGACCTTTTCAGCAGGAGCATTTTCAGATAAGATTTCCTAGCTCTTTGGGTTCTTTTAGAAAATAATTTACAGAGAGCACATCTTTTTGCAATGTGCTTCTCACCCAGACACAATCAACAAATGGTATGCTCATCATTGAGAGGCATTACAGCCTAATATGAAGGACAATTTTTAAAACCTGGAGATTTGTGTTCAGTCATAATGATGTACCCCGCAACAGGGCCTAACTCACAGGTAAACAAAGGAGTGAATTACTGTGTAGCACTAACGACTGATTAACTGCTAAGTACCTACATTTACTGTTTACATAACAAAGAATAGTCAGCACAGTGAATGAAGAAACTCGACCCTGCCAGTTCTGACTTGTAGCCAGTGGAGGCGAGAAGGGACTGAAGGTGGCTGGGGTTGCCCCATCTTTTGCGCACTCAGCTGGAGACATGTGGACACTCAAAGCACAATCATAACTGCCAACGAAACTGCTGGCTAAATGAATCCAATCTCAAGTGCACGGGGTGGAATATATACAGACAAGCACCCAAAGAAGAAATTATAACACTGGAGGCTTGATGGGGCACTCACTTCCTCCACTGGTACTAAACCAATGTCCCAGCAAGGTAATTATGGGACACTGAGCCTACATTACTTTCCACAAGAGTAGGAACTGTTAAACCCAGCGTCCTGGCCAAAATATAGCTCAGGTTATTATTAGGGATGGCCCAACTGGAACACCAAATCCCCTTAACCTTGGTGAAGCTTGGAACAGATTCTGAACTTTACCACTTACATGTGTCTCTTGTTTTTATATGCTACCTCCCTAAATTCCCCTTGCATTTTCACTTATTTCTTCCTCAGTGCTTGTCTGAATCTGTTATGTAGTGTTTCTGCATCCTGCATTGCTGCTGTGCTCCACCTCAACAGTGGTTGCATTTCACTAAAGGGTGAATGATCCCTATATAGAGACCGTCCATATAATGTGCTTTGGGATCTTTCAAAATAAATGATTATCACAATTAACCTGTAGGTCAATTGTAAAAGGCTCCCTGGTGACAACAAAATAATTCTCATCAGAGCAATTCTTAATCATCAATCACGGATGACACTTTTTTTCAAAATGCATCGTAATCAATACCTTCACCAAACTCTTACCTTTACATTCAAAACAGGAGGTTCATCTTCTGTTAAGGAAAAAAAAAGATGGTCTTTGAATCAATTCAAAACAAAAATCTTTACAAGTCCATAAATCATAAGACTATAGGGAAATGCAAACCTACTGCAGGCCACATTAAGCAAATATTCCCAAATGAGTGCACAGATTAGATAATTTAACTCCTCTGCCATTATAATCCAGTCATTTTATTATAATATCAACATTATAATATTATAATATCAACTGACAATAATATGCCTAGCTCAAGAAAGTGCTGTTAGTCCCTTCTCTTCCTAAGTACTTAAATTCCCCCTAAAAAACTTATTTTATAAGATGCTAAATGGGAACATTGAACAAAAAGATATCAAATGAAAACAGAGCATGTTTGGTATATACAAGTTAAAACTGCTTCAGTTTCAAATGTAGGGAAGATTTTATCTCTGATTCCTGCATATAACTTCTATATATGGGAATCCCTTATGTATGATAGGGAGAATGTACAAATAATGCTACTGTAGACACAAACTTCAGTATTAGACATATATCTTCCAACACCCATTTTATAACTAGAAATACATTTTCTTGTAAGAAATGCAGATACAAAGAAACTCTTGACATTAATGTTTGCTCAATCATAGAGCAGCAATGGAATACGAACTACTGCAAAATACATTATGTGTGTTATCAGTCCTGACCTCCAAACGAATACTCCTTTGACTCTGCTCCCACAGAAAAACATACAAACTTACACCAAAATCTTTTATTTTTTCTGCACTAGGAGCAAGAGAAAATTAAACTCTGGTGGCTCTTTCCTGTTACTACTGAACACACATGACTCCTATTGACTTCCGTGGGACTGAGCACACATGCAACAGCAATACAACAAAGCCCTGGGATCCACTGGAGACTGCAAGTCCTACAAGTCACAAGGACCTGATTGATTAAATGAAATGTGTGAAAAAGTTACTGATATTAACATGCCTACAACTTTAGGGTGAATTCCTGATTCTTTAAAGCCAATGGTAATACATTGACTTCAAGGGGGCCAGGATTTCACCCATCATGTACAACCTTGTCCAGGAGACCCTGGACAACAGAAAAATTCAGAAGCAAATGTTTCAGATTTGAAGAGTCCACAAAAAGACATCCACCTGCTTCAATATAGCATTCTGATTTAGTATTAGAGCAGTCATGGCTTAATGAATCCTCATGTCCACAGCAGTTGATATTCTAAGTAGGGTTATTACTGAGAAACAGGTTTCTTGCCAATTGGGTGACTGGCTCGGCTCTTTCTAAAGAGCTGATTAGACTGCTGTTGTAGGAATACAGATTTCTCAATATCAGTAAATAAAATAAGGAGTCACATAACCTAAACAGTCACTGAAATAGTAGGCATTAAAACTGAAAGCTCTTCAGTGGGCAGAAAAATGTTAATGATAGGAAAAATAAAGAAGACAGTAAAGTAATAAAGGCTTTACTGAAGTCTTTGGGGATGGCTATTTAGTAGGGCTGCATAAAAGGACTGACACATAATAGGTAGTTTCAGATCACACAAATTTGTATGAAGGCAAAGTTTTGGGTAAAAATCCTGGCCTTACTGAAGACATAAGAACAGCCATACCGGTCAGATCAGTCCATCTAGGCCAGAATCCTGCCTCTGATCAGTGCCAGATGCTTCAGAGGGAATGAACACAATGGGGCAATTTTGAATGATTCATCCCCTGACATCCAGGACCCACCTCTGGCAGTTGGAGGTTTAGGGACACCCAGAGCATGGAGTTGTGTCCCTGACAATCTTTGCTTATAGCCATTGATGGACCTATCTTCCATGACCTTGTCTAATTCATTTTTTAACCCAGTTATAGTTTTGGCCTTCAGAATATCCCATGGCAATGAGTTCCACAGGTTGACTGTGCATTGTTCGAAGAAGTACTTCCTTATGGTTTTTTTTAACTTGCTGCCTATCAATTTCCTCAGGTGACCCCTAATTCTTGTGATAGGTGAAGTGGTAAATAACACATCCCTATTCATTTTCTCCACACCATTCATGATTTTATAGACCTCTATCATATCCCTGCTTAGTCATCTATTTTGTAAGATGAACAGACCCAATCCTCAAAGCTGTTCCATACCTCTAATCATTTTTGTTGTACTTCTCTCACCTTTTCTAATTCTATCTTTTTTGAGATGAGGCGACCAGAATTGCACACAGTGTTCAAGGTGTTGGTATACCATGGATTTATATAGTGACATTATATTTTCTATCTTATTATCGAGCCCTTTCCTAATGGCTCCTAACATTGTTAGCTTTTTTGACTGCTGCTGCACATTGAGCAGATGTTTTCAGAGAACTATCCACGATGACTCCAAGATTTCTTTTTTGAGTCGTAATAACTAATTTAGACCCCATCATTCTGTATGTATAGTTAGGATTATTTATTTACTTTGCATTTATCAACACTGAATTTCATCTGCCATTTTGTCACCCAGTTTAGCGAGACCCCTTTGTAACTTCGCAGTCAGTTTTGGACTTACTATTGTGAATAATTTTGTATTGTCCTCAAATTTTGCCACCTCACTGTTCACCTCTTTTTCCAGATCATTTATGAATAGACGGAACAGCACAAGTACCAGTATAGATCCTTGGGAGACCCCACTATTTACCTCTCTCCATTGTGAAAACTGACCATTTAGTCCTACCCTTTGTTTCCTATCGTTTTACCAGTTTCTGAGCCATGAGAGGACCTTCCCTCTTATCACATGACTGCTAAGTTTGTTTTAGAGCCTTTCATGAGGGACCCTGTCTGTAAGACTTTCTGAATGTCCAGGTGTACTATATTGACTGGATCACCCTTGTCCATCTTTACTGACTGGCCAAAGAATTCTAATAGATTGGTGAGGCATGATTTCCCTTTACAAAAGAGCTACTGACTCTTCTCAAACACACTGTGTTTATCACTGTGTCTGATAATTTTGTTCTTTACTGTAGTCTAAACAATTTGCGTGGTATGCAAGTTAGGCCTGTAATTGCCAGGATCACCTCTGGGGACCACTGTTCCCTCCAAGCTGTGTGTGTGTGCACATAGATCTTAAACCCCGCACACACGGAGAAACACCGCGCACTCCAGCTTTGGCTTTTTTTTTTTTTTTTTTTTGCGCTTCGGTGGCGACACTCTGTCTTTTTTTTTTCTTTTGGCGGTGGCACAGATGAAATTTTTTGCGCACACGGCCTGTTAAAAATTAGAGGGAACATTGCTGGGGACATTGTTAAAATAGGCGTTACAATAGCTATCCTCCCATCATCTGGTACTGAGGCTGATTTAAGCAACAGATTGTATACCATAGTTAGTATTTACCCTGGAACGTTAAAAAGTAGAAAAAAATCACTTTAAAAGTATGTTTGTTTACCTTCCACTTGTATATTTGACTGGTCTACTAAAATCGGAAACGTAGCTTCATGGGAAGAAATTTCATTCTCATCAACATCAACACTAGGAGATACTGGAAGCTTTCCCTGGATGAAAATATCACAGAGAAGTAACCATATTAACATCCTAAAAACAGACCATGCACATTTGCAAGCAGGCAAGCGCATGTGACACATTTATAGCATTAATGCTCACACCAGTCCTTAGAATGATTGTTGCACAGAAATCTCTTAAGATAATACTTAAATCCATATTTTCCATTTTTTTCCTTTAGATTTACATGCATGAAAATCTTAACAGTAATTAACAGTAGATAAGGAATTATGGTATTTTCTTAGGTCACAACAAGGTAATGGTCCCTCTATTTTGCTCAGTTAATAAGTCTGTAAAAGCACCTTATCTTTCACTTATTACATACAGTATCTAAACTCACTGTTTATACATAAAACATATATACAATATATCTCAACCTGTTCAATAAAATTACTGTGTGCATATTTAGGGAATCAAGAATATAATATACCTTAAGATTGTACTGTCTGAGCTGTTTTACCTGTCAACTACATACCAGCACCCCATACACTTCTCTCTCCCCTTTCACTGACTACCCTCTCTCTGCTTCACCTCAGGGTATTTTTTGCTTCCTTTCACAGACATAGCATTTTGCTGCTTCTCATCTACTCTGTTACTTTTCTTTCTGTCTGTTAAATTTTTAATATCATTTTGGCACAAAGCTCCAAATTGCACTCTACGTGTGCCCTAGGAGCGTTAAACTGCTCTCTCTCATAGGCAGAGAAAATCCAAATCCACAACATGGAAAAATCTACTGGTATCAAAGATACGGGGTCTTTCTGATAACTGCTGTACGATTCACAATCTCTCAGTCTCTAGGCATGCTGTCATGGATCCACGGGATCTGGTGAATGCCCAGCTTGTAACCAGTCCCTTGGGAGTGATTCCTTCAGTGTGCCAGGCCCTGAGGACCCACATGGTTCTGCAGGGGCAGGTCCCTAACCTCCAAGACTGGGCCTTCAGGCACTGCAAACCTGTCTTTCTCCGTGGCTCCCTGCAGCACATCCAGCCACGCCAGACTCTCATGGGAGGCTTGTACTGTACCCCTTCAACTCCCAGTGAGTATTTCCAGAGACAGCAGGCAGCCTACAGAATCTGCAAGTCCTTAGGTTTGCAAAGACAGGCAAAGGTTAGCCATAGTCCAACCCAACTAAGCTAGTGCAAATGGACTCCATCTCTGTCCGTCTCTCTCTCTCTTTTCTCACCGCAGGTGAGAGCAGCCAAACCTGAGTTCACAACCCCCGCCTGCCACTGCTTCTCACTGTTGAATGTAGATCATTCACTTTCTGGACCCTCTGTTGATCTGGGTTAATTTCAACCAGTACCTTAACAACCCAGTCATTTCACCCAGACAAGGAAGTGACACACACACTTCATATCTCCTGTGCTGTTCCAAGAGCAGTGTTAACCCTTTTGCCCCTCACTGGGTGGGAATGCAAAGTACAGAGGGAAACTGAGGCACATATAGGAATCAAACATATTACCAAAAATTTCCACTTCCTCACACAGGCATCTATCTGCTCATCACTGTGATACTGGAGCAGTATCTAAGCTTTCAATATTTGTAAAAGTGGTATTTCTTGTACTTCTAGTTTAAAAAGTAATCTTTATAACATACAGTAAATCAGTTCCTGTTTGACACTTGAGTCTGCAATTAGACTGGATGAAACAATAACCCCAAAGAGATTTTGATTCTGAGGACTATGCATCCCTCATCACCTAAAGATTAGATTATTCAAATGTACTGTCAATGGGGCTACACTTTAAGGTATTTGGAAACATAAATTGGTGTGGCACATAGATGTCTGCATATTAAGTGGTGCTACAAGCACAGAGAACAGTATACTAACAGTCTGAGATCTGTACTGGCTTCCAACTAGTTTCCACGTAGAATTTTAAGTGTTTTTTCACCTGTAAAACGCTCAATGGTTTGGGTCCAGACTATCAGAGGGACCACCTGTCTCTTTAGGTAATACTGAAGCACACTGTGAACATCTCCAAAGATGCTCAAGCTAACAGCTCCATCTCTATGACAGGCCTTTGACTCTAACTCACCTCCCACCTACTCTGACAAAGGCCATATTATTTGGCCTTCAGGGCCTGCTGCAGACGCTCATCTATTTCCCCAGGCTTTTCAGGGAAGAGTGGGTTGAAGGATGCGGTTGGGAATGGTTGAGTGCAAATTATTATTTAGTGGTGGTGGCTGCATTAGGACTTAACTTATTAAATGAGCTAAGTGTGCTATTAAAATGTGCTATATCATTTAGTGTCTTTGGGTGATGGAGGTTTTGGTTTTATTTATCCTTTTGTTTGTATATGTGCACAGAGCTTGAAAGGATGCTCTTAATATATCTTAGTAAATAAATAAGTAAATAGGTACTATGTTTACTCAGGTTTCAGAGTAGCAGCTGTGTTAGTCTGTATTCGCAAAAAGAAAAGGAGTACTTGTGGCACCTTAGAGACTAACCAATTTATTTGAGCATAAGCTGTAGCTCACGAAAGCTTATGCTCAAATAAATGTGTTAGTCTCTAAGGTGCCACAAGTACTCCTTTTCTTTATGTTCACTCAGTTGTACAAGTTTAAAGAAATGGAGTCTGCTATTTCTAATCATTAATGTAGGTTTTTGAATAGCTTAAACTGATGTTCAATTTTGCCAATATACTGTTTTGTAGATTTTAACTATTTTTATGCATCAATAAAAAGCTGGTAGGTCAACTTTCAGGCCAACCAGCCTTCACAGCGTCCCTTCCAGAAAATATATTTCAAATAAATGTAAAAATTTTTTAAACTATTTTGAAACTGCAATTCTTTTATTTTAAACTTGATTTCACCCTATATTTTGTCATAAAAAAAACCATAAAATATAGAAACAGCTCCACCTTATGGCCACGATTATATCAGTTTTCTATTTGTAACTGAAGTAAGGCCAGTGAATGTATCCTTTGGTGCCAGGACTCAAGACTTTCTTGCATTAAGAAATATACATAAAATGATGTCAACGTTTACGTAAAGCAAAGGTGATGGAACTGACTCCTATTTCTATTATACCAATGTCATTCAGAATTAATTCCACTTACGTCAATGGGGACGGACTAGTGTAAAACAGGTGCGAAAGCAGAATCAGGAAATGGGGTGTAATGTGTAAATCAAACAAAAGTTTTCCAAATTAAGTTGCAGATTGTTTTTTACTTGTTGGTGAATGAGAGAATCTTTCTATACCAGGTATCTGTAACTTTTCCAGCTGAACATATATATTTTCAATTCCTAATGTGTCTAAGCGCAAAAGAGCCACTTACTTGGTTGCTAGAGATGATAGTCATAATATTCAATGCATACATTGTTTTAAATTTACCAGAAATTCAGGCAATTCTAATACATTAGGAACAAAATTTATTGTTTAGCTTACCTTTTGATTAATAAAAGTAGCAGTTTTGATGTTACTGATCATTAGGCTCCCTAAAATACCTTTATATGCAAGGTAACAAGTTATTTCCTACTATGTCTTGAGAAAATACTGCAAGAAACAGAATTATTTTTTTCCAAGATGGAATGACTCCAAATCCAATCAGGCAAGGAAAAGATTCACAGCCTGAAGTGGAGGAAATGAGAGAGGGGCCTTCCTCACATCAAAGAAACTGTCTGCGCTTCCAGTTATGAAGGAAAAAGAAAAGGAGTACTTGTGGCACCTTAGAGACTAACCAATTCATTTGCGCATAAGCTTTCGTGAGCTACAGCTCACTTCATCAGATGCATAAAGTGGAAAATGCAGTGAGGATGTTTTATACACACAGACCATGAAAAAATGCATGTTTATCACTTCAAAAGGTTTTTTTCTCCCCCCCACCCCACTCTGGTAATAGCTTATCTAAAGTGATCACTCTCCTTACAATGTGTATGATAATCAAGGTGGGCCATTTCCAGCACAAATCCAGGGTTTAACAAGAACGTCTGAGGAACAGTGGGGGGGGGTAGGAAAAAACAAGGGGAAATAGGCTACCTTGCATAATGACTTAACCATTCCCAGTCTCTATTCAAGCCTAAGTTAATTGTATCCAATTTGCAAATGAATTCCAATTCAGCAGTCTCTCACTGGAGTCTGGTTTTGAAGTTTTTCTGTTGTAATTTCGCAACTTTTATGTCTGTAATCGTGTGACCAGAGAGATTGAAGTGTTCTCCGACTGGTTTATGAATGTTATAATTCTTGACATCTGATTTGTGTCCATTTATTCTTTTATTCTTTTTGCGAATACAGACTAACACGGCTGCTACTCTGAAACCAGTTATGAAGGGTGGATCCTCCAGCTGGGGCTCATTAGAACAGGAAGAAATAAATAGAAGGCATTAGTACATGGATTTATTCCTTTTTGGGAGGAAAAAGAGGTTTAGGAGGCTCCTGGACTGGAACAAAACTCTCACGAAAAATCTGCTGTACAGAAAATCTTGATCCCAGGAGAAAGCTGTGCTATGCTGTGGGGAAAACAGTAAGTGAGAAACTATTTTGTCCTTTTATTTTGGATCTGGTTAAGGGAAATCTTGACAGATACCTTTACCCTTGATTAGGGCGGAGAATTCCCAGTTGTGGGTATATGGTGTCCTTAAAAGAGTAGGATGCTTTATTTTTTCTGCTGATTAATAAATGCTCTATGAAGCTATTTGATTTAATGTAACTGGGGAACAATCACACCTCCTTCGTGACAGGTTTGGGGTCCTGAGTGGCTAAAACTATGCTACCAACTCTTACTGTCCCTCCAGCTATAGGTAGGCCCATAAAAATAAGCAATTTTTAAGGTTGCCTGATACTTCCCATTATAAAACCATGTTTTCAGTTATTCATAATTTTGTCAAACTTTATCCAATTGGGCTGAAATTTTCCAGACTCGATACCTGCCTCAGGTTGAATTTTATTGGAAAGTTTTATCTGAAAAGTTTCAACTCTTTCTGAGAACATGACAAAGGAAAAATGTTTTGACATTTAAAAAAGGCAACCTTTTCTCTGACAAGTTATATTGCCCTCATGCTTTCATGAGGGACTCTAGATCTGGCTGGGAGTGGGGGGAAGAGGGTAGCCATTTTGTGAGGGACATGTCTTTTGATTTTCCTGTGATAACCCACCTAAATTTGGCCAAATTCTAAGTCTCTTAAAAATACTGGCTCACGTATGCTCAATAGAGATTTTTAAAGTTCAACTGCTAAAATTTCCAAATTTCCTCACTGTGCAGCTGACCAGAATGCACATGCACCATCCTCACAGACTGACTGAGCATGCTCCACCCCAGGGCTATAGGGGCAATGCCAGACTTCCCTTACAGTTGCTGCTTCCAGAAGTTCTGGGGTGGGCTCAGGCACTGGAACTGAGAGCAAAGATCTTGTCTCTCCTGCTCTCTCAGTGATTTCCTGCTGGCACCCAGGTAGCACAAAGGAGGAAGCTGCCTGACTCAAATGCAGAGAGGACAAGGGAAGGACCGGGGGAAGGAAAGGAATAGACTGGCAGAAGAAGCCAGGTGACACTGGGACTGGACTTGGGGATGGGGGAAGGCGATCGAAGCTGACAAAACACAAAGGCTGAAACGGGTTGGGCAAGGAGACTGTGTGTGAGATGGGGAGAGACTCAAAGCCAGATGGCTGGAGAGGGAGGGAGCACTGAGACTGAATGAGGAATGGGGAGGCTGGGAACAGCTGGACAAAGAGACTGGGCCTAGGAAGCAGTGGGAGTGTGTGTGTGGAAACAGATTTGACGAGGAGCGAGGGTTGTGGGGAGAACGGAGACTGGCTGGGCGAAGAAACTGGGACAAGGGAGCGAGGTGGGGGACAGAGACTGAGATTTGAATAAGAAGCCCAGAGAGTGGGGAGATGACTGGAGGCCAGAAAGATGGGACAAAACAGATTGGATGAGGAGCTGGGATGGGGAGGAACACCGAGACTGGCTGAGCAAGGAGTCCTGGTGTGTGTGGGGAAGGGGGGGGGACTGGGAACGGTGAGGGAGCATCAAAGGGGAATCTGGGAGTGGAAAGGTGATAGGAATGGTTTAGGTAGAAGGGGTCAAGTTTGTAGGGTAAGGCAGGGACAGACAGAAGGGTCTGGGACCACTTGAGCCATTCCTCTCCAGAGCCTGAAATGGAATCCAAGATTTCAGAGTCTCATCATTCCTCTGCTGTCAGCAAACAGCTCTCAAACCCAATGGTAAAGTGTGTCACATCCCCCTCTATTGCTGGTCCACAGAGAGGATGACTTCTTACTATTGTTATCAGGTACTCTGTAAGTTCAAATGATAGAGGTCTGTGAGGTGGGCTAAATGTTGCAACCCTGTTAATGACCCATGTGGGTGTCAGTATAATGCCATTTGGGTATCAATATGATGTGATTTCCATGTTTCAGGTTGTTTTTTAAAAACCTAGTTTTTGTATAATTTCTTATGTTGAAAAAATGTAATTGAAATTGCTACATTAAGCACTAAAGTTTAAGAAATGCCAGAATTAAGGTTACCTGTCTAACCTTAATTTGGCCTTGTTTGTAAACATTATGATACAGTCTTAAATCACATAATACTATTTTTTCCACAGGACCCATGCCTCTTGCAGTCCACAAGCTGGACCTGCTTTGGAGATGAATCAAGGTAGCATAGTTGACTGTAAGATCCCTGCCTCATTTGTTGCACAAGTAGGAAAGGAGGCAGGGGAATGCAGGAAGAATAAGGATGGTCTCATGGTTAAGGCAGCTGAATGCTGGGCTGGAGAACTATCCCTGCCTCTGCCATAGAATTCCTGTGTGATGCCAGGCAAGTAATACAAACCAATTTTCTCACAGCTGGTCATTAATTGTGTGTTTCTCATTTTCTGGGTGTCCTCCTTGATAGCCTGAGGTTTGGTTTGTAGAAGTGCTGAGCACTCACAGTGGCAACTGAAGTCAATGGGAGCTGCACTTTGAACATACAAAAGTATTATATAATGCTAAGATCTCTGAAAAATCAGGTCCTAGCCATCTCGTATTGGGCACCCAAAATTAGAGGATGCTTTTGACCTTAATCTCTTTGTGCCTCAGCCCCTTATCTGTAAAATGGAGATAATATTACTCCTTCACATCACAGGGGTGTTGTGAAGATAAATTAATGTTTGTGAAGCACTTGGACATAGTGATGAGCTCCATAGAAAAGCCCATAAGGAAACTAATAATTCGGCACAAAATTTGAATAGCACAGCAGTTCTCAAACTGTGGGTTGGAACCACAAAGTGGGTTGCGACCCTGTTTTAATGGGGTCGCCAGACTTGCTGGGGCCAGGGACTGAAGCCAGAAGTCTGAGCCCCACCACACGGGGCTGAAGCCAAAGCCTGAGAGCTTCAGCCCTGGGGGGCAGGGCTAGGTTACAGCCCCCACCGCCCAGGGCTGAAGCCCTCAAGCTTCGTCTCTGCCCTCCTCGGGGTGCAGGGCTCAACCGTCAGCTTCGACCAGACCCCTTCCCCTCCCGCCCGGGGTGGAAGGGCTCGGTCTTTGGTCCCCCTTCCTGGGGTCGTATAGTCATTTTTTTTGCCCCGGGGGGGGGCGGGGGGTTCACGGTGGAATGAAGTTTGAGAAACCCTGAAATACAATATAGTAAATAAGACCCAAGACCACACATTGAACAATCAAAACAAAACAGTAAACAGCTGCTCATTAAATGATCACTGTTCATTCTGTGCCTCAAATGAGGTAAATGTCCTGTGGAAAAGAGAGAGTATGTAATGTAATTAAAAACTGTATCATTGTGCACACAAGGCAGATGAATTCAGATTGCACAGGCAACTTTAATACTGGCACTACCTAATTTTTGAGTGGTTGATTTTGCACCAGTGATGTTCTTTTAATGTAGTAGTTTGTGTGTGTTTTTATATATATACACAACACACAAACATCCAAAGAAAAATCAATATTCCAATTTATTCCAATCCAGTTTATAATTCACATGACTTGAGCTCTCCAATCCATTCCCCTCTACAGTCTAGGTTTCATACTCACTGTACTGAACACCTCTATAAGCCAGCAGTGAAACTCTGGGGACAAATTTTCAATAAGAGCTTCTAATCTTACCAGTGCAAACAACTGAGGGTACAAATGACAGTTTAAATTGCTATCTGATTTGTGCCCACAAACATTTGCAGCTGTATATCACGTTAACAGATACCTATAATCTGTCATCTGTGCCTGCAAAATTGCAGGTGTAAAATAAGGTTGGACTGCAGCCTCTGTGGAAAATTTTGCTTCCAAAATGTGGACTGAGGGTTGCATGCTTTGCTCAGCCAATTATGCATTCTCACTGAATGTAAAATAAGGTGCCAAAATACCACATATGTTCCCTGGCAACTTCTAAATCATTCTGATAGAAGAAACCCCAAAACCATCAGAAAAGTAAGTGGGTAACTGTGGATGTGTGAATGAAACTAACTTGGAGAACTCCAATCAGAGGTAAGTGAAGCATGAGGCAAGCATTAAAAATGAAAACTGGAAACTGTGTATGAATAGTAGAAAAAGATATAATAACCCCTTTTCAGACATTCAGATTCTTACATTTTGTATTAAAATTTGAAAAAGCAACTAAGTGACCAACCTTTTGATTTTTGTAGGGAACAGCATAAATAGCATCATTGCTGAAGCTTTCCTCTCTTTTTGCTGTACTCTGATAGTTGAGCTCTGGCTCTTTTTCTGTCTCTGAAAGATATGTGTCCATGTCTTCATCTTCACAACGATTGTCTGACACTTCCAGCGATTGCACAGGAGATCTTTCACTATCATCATGCTTCCAACTGGGCCTGCAAATGGAGAACACTTTAAAATACAAAGCGATTCTTTTCCAAAGAACAAAGGCTAGTAAAGCTAAAAAGATCACACTGAACATATATATCAGATGCAACAACAGATGCCCAAAAAAGACAACTAAATTCTTTAGCAGCAAACACAATAGTCCAGAATTTCAGTTGTTCACACTCTTGTTTATGCCAGTGAAATTGGAAATTTGCATCTCCCGCCTCTGGTAGTTAGACACATGAAACAGTGTATTTTTATGGGACTGCCAGATTAGGGACAGAAAGAGAGGTCTACCATTTCTACATATGGAGTAGTCTGTGGAGAATATAGTATGGGTCAAGGGAATTACCTTATGTGTAACTCAGATTATTCCTCAAGAATAATTGTGCAAATTGGAGTGAGTTGGCAAACATTCATGCACACATTTTTACTGGTATGCCATGCTGCACTATTTAGTCTTTCCCCTCTGGAATCTGTGGTTATAACACTGCCATATGTGAAACAGAAAATGGGGGAAGGGGAATGGGTGGGCACTCTGGACTCAGTCTAAGACATTGAAGGGAAAAGATAAGTTTAAATGAGTAACTTCAGTGCTAGGGATTGAAAAGATTTCACATAACTCTTATGAGTACCACCATATTTTCAGATTTTACTTCCAATGTGAGGTGCTAGAACAGAAAGTGTACATTACCCCAGTTTGAGCTCAGTGACTGTGGCATAGGGCTCAATAAAACACTCTTGTTCCAAACAGCTGGTATCACTTTCAGAAAGCGATCGTTGACGAGGCTGGGGAATAGCAATGGTACGCCCAGTTAAAGTTGTCACTAGAATAGCTGCTGCTAGGGCAGATCTAGAAGAAAGCAAAATAAAACAGTGAAATAAAACACGCAGTAATGTATTCTCTATGGCTCAAAACTGTTATCTGTACCTTTTGTGAAGTACCTTCATTAATTAGGCAATAGTACAAAGTTTAAGATTTAACAATCATAATAAAAAAAATCTTAAAATATTAAAGGAACTGATTTAAACCACCAGTGCACAAAGATAGTTAAGGCATAAACTCAGCTATAACTAGGCACTGCAGAATTCTGCGTAAAATGTGTACCGTATCACACTTTACTACATCACATGCACAGAAATCTGTTACTTTCATGGAGTTGCACATGTGAAACTGAGGGCAAAATCTGCCTCAAGCATTCCACAGTACCCAGTATCATCCCCAGGTGACATGTTGTAAGGAGTGCCCCACATCCTACAATGTAGTTGGTGAGCCTATATTCCCTACTCTGCTTCTGCTGTTGACTCTGAGGCTGGCAACTAATGCTGTAGGATTGTGAACTGGGATAAGGGAAAGGGAGTGTATTTTGGGAGGATGGAGTTGAAGGGTGAGGAGAGGAAGGTGGAAAGAAAAAAACAATGGAATCAGAGAGTAAAGGTGAAATAAAATCACAAGAAAAGAGAGAACTTGAGGGCCAAAGAGAAGGTAGAATGAACTGGGATCGACTGAGGACATACTAGACACAGGAAGGAAACAGATGGGGACTGACACAGAAAGACGACTGAAAAACAACTACCAGGAGTGAGGGGAAATGTACAGAAAGGAGAGAAAGTGAACTACAGTAGGGGACTAAAAATGGAAAGGAACAGAAAAATAACTTCTTATAACATTTATATGGTACAAATGGTATGCATTGCTAACTCAAAGGATGTTTTATTTTATTTTCTTACTTTCACACCTATTTTAGGAGCACCTGTTGAAGGGGTGATATTTTTTAATTACATAATTATTTAATAAACTAAACTTTTTTCCTTTAGTGTAGGGATACTAATGCATTCTTCACTTGAGGAGACCAGTACTTCTAAAGTCAGTCCTGACAGCATCTAAGTACAGTAAAGTAAGAAAGCTTTTGTTTTTTTAATTGTTTTCCTTCAAACCAGCTTTTTGGTGTTAATTCAGTCATACAAACCTTTTTTCTTTTAGATTTTAATTTGGTTTCTAAATTCTGATTTAACTGAGGTTGCATTTTTTTGCAGTTACTTTAATAATAATCTTTTTAAAAATAATCTTATTCCACTCCTTATGAAAAATTCCTCTCCCCAAATAAAAACCTACTACTTGATCATATACCTCTCATTTCAATCAGTGCTTGCAGTTTAAAGAAAGCTACTAGGTATGTCAAATTTTGAAAGCAGTTATAAAAGCCCTATAAACTTGTCTCATGACTTTTTCTTCTTTTTTAAATCTGCCATTTTAAAATATTGTACTATTGTACTGAAAACTCCAACACCACAATCGTAGCTGTTTACTAGACAGAAACTACTTTACTTTATTTTAGTGATGAAGCAAAGCCTATATCAATAAGTGTTTCATAATCTGGGCACTCTTGGTAATAATTAATAAACCATAAAAGTGGTTTTACCTGGGTTAGTCAGGTAATAAAAATTTTATAATTAAACTTAATTTTTCAATCAACTACTCATCCAAATACAGCACAAATGTAAGCAACTTATTTGAAATGTATGGAGTTGTGACTGCTTATGCCTAGCATGAACTTGGCCTAAAACAAACAAAAAATCAGGCTATTTAATCAATCTGCCTGTGTAAAAGGCAAGGTTCCAGGTTTATTTGACATTAAATGGCCTGATCCTGAAAACATACATATGAGTAGCCCCTATGAACTCAACTTCTTTCATGTACACATGTTCACAGGGTCAGGCTGCCTACCTGTCTGCATGCTATGAACTGCAGGACTGGGGCCTTCTTTTGTACTGGTGGTCTTATTTAGGACCTGTCATAAATATAAACAGAAGGGTAACCTCCTTTCTGTATACAGAACTATAAAATCCCTCCTGGCCAGATGCAAAACCCTTTCACCTGTAAAGGGTTAAGAAGCTAAGATAACCTCGCTGGCACCTGATCATAATGACCAATGAGGAGACAAGATACTTTAAAAACTGGGGGGGGGTGAGGGAGGAACAAAGGGTCTGTCTATCTGTGTGATGCTTTTGCTGGGAACAGAAATGCATTAGATTTCTTTTGTTTAATATCTGGTAAAATAGCTGTGCTGAATGAAATGTATATTCCTGTTTTTATGTCCTTTTGTCACTTAAGGTTTTGCCTAGAGGGATTCTCTATGTTTTGAATCTGATTACCCTGTAAGGTATTTACCATCCTGATTTTTACAGAGTTGATTCTTTTACTTTAATGAAAAGTCTCCTTTTAAGAACCTGATTGCTTTTTCATTGTTCTTAAGATCCAAGGGTTTGGGTCTATGTTCACCTGTACAAATTGGTAAGGATTTTTATCAAGCCTTCCCCAGGAAAGGGGGTATAGGGCTTGGGGGAATATTTGTGGGGGGAAGATGTCTCCAAGTGGGCTCTTTCCCTGTTCTTTGTTTAACACGCTTGGGTGGTGGCAGCATAGGGTTCAAGGACAAGGCAAAGTTTGTACCCTGAGGAAGTTTTTAACCTAAGCTGGTAAGAATAAGCTTAGGAGGTCTTTCATGCAGGTCCCCACATCTGTACCCTAGAGTTCAGAGTGGTGAAGGAACCTTGACAGGGCCTGATAATGCAGTCTCTCTGTAAGCAAACTAATGGGAATTTTGCCTGTGTGGAGGCAACAGCATCACGTTCTTAAACTTAAAGCTGCTGGGTCAGGGACCTTTGTCTACATTTAGAATGCTTGATATGCTGCTGGCCTTCATTAAATATTGAATATCCAAAGGCTCAGTTTTCATGAAACAGATTTTTTGTACTGCTAGACTAACTACAAGAAAATGGAAACTCAAATAACCTCCATTTAATGTTGCTGTACTCTAATAACACATTAAATTAACTTTTGTCAAAACTTAAAACAAGTGTCTTTTCAAATTGTCAAGAAATCATAGTGCTTCTCACACCTGTATTTAATCCTTGATTATATGAATTAAGAGGAATTCTGTTTGCCAGAAGCTGGGAATGAGCGATAGTGGATGGATCACTTGATGATTATCTGTTCTGTTCATTCCCTCTGGGGCATCTGGCACTGGCCAATGTCGGAAGACAGGATACTGGGCTAGATGGACCTTTGGTCTGACCCAGTAGGGCCATTCTTATGTTCTTATGATAAGCTCCACTTAGACAAAAAATAGTCCAAATTAGACCTTCTGCATGTAACAATTCTTAGTAATTTTAACAGGAGTTACATGTACTTAAAGGCTACAGGATATGGCTTTCGCATTATTCTGGTATTAAGAATGCTTCTGGGAAGGGGAGAAGAATATAGATCTTAGTAGTTCAAACAAATTGTCCTATACAGAAAATATATTCCACTTGAGAAAAAGGTTACATATAAGAGCTACAGTATAGATATGCAATTATTCTAATCATGCAGTTCTACTACACTGATTATTGTAATTAATGATACTTAAGAGAGGAAAAAGAAGTAACTTTAAAACCTACCTGGGCCTTTCTGGAGAAGGGTTTGGACTACGAGGGGGAGGGGTGCGGGGAACTGCAGGTTTAGGAGCTATGGTAGCAGCAGGGACCAGGCCATGAGCTATATGTTTCTAGACAATTTAAAATAAAGTTAGTTGGCAATGATCAGAAGGATAACAACACAAAACTGAACATATACACTCATGACACAAAATAACACGAAAGGGGAAAACACTTACATGCAAATTAATGTTCACAGATGATTAAGAGATTCTAGATACGATTTTTAAATTATATTAATAATTGCTAAGGTAAGAGTTTGTGATTAATTCAAATCCCACATGTGTATTTTTCCCATTACTCCCAAGTCACAAAAATAAGGTTCTGAATGGCACTTGCTACCACCACCACTTTTTGTGCATGGTAGGGGTAGTGGTGCCAAAAGGGAATGTGTTTCTTCCAAATTTTTTAAACTCTGCCTCCCCAACATTACCACAATGTGATCCTTCCTCTAGTGAAGATGACTATGCAGAAGACACTAGTTGAAGGGTCTATCAGTACTACCACTTCAGTTAGTCACAGGGGATCACCAGATAGAGCAACATGAGATGGGGAAATAAATTAAAATTAAACCATTCAGTTTAGTTTGAATGGGGAAGGAATATTATGAAGTAGCCCCTGAGACTTGCATAATGCTTAGTACTAGTTGAGTAGAGCTAGCACTAGTGACTCTTTTACAAGGGAGTTTGCTGCACCAGGGCCCAACCCTCTGGGCACATTTCACTACTTTGGGTAGTAGAAGGGGGTATGTATTTAAGATTTCAGCTGAAGGGAATTTGTTCTGATCCTTAAATGTCCTTTTATTATCTTGATGTGGGAGTAAACTGACAGCTATACAAATTGGGAAGGAATTTTGCCTTTTCAGGTAACTATACTAATTTACTAGCTCCTGAGTTGGTGGTGCATTACAAAAACTCTCTTTTTCATCTGAATTATCAAGTAGAGGCCTGTGCTTACAGGTCCTGGATTTAATAGCCAATGTTCTGAATTGACATGACCCATCCTATTTTGTTTAAGTGAAACACTTAATGGTCTCGTAATTAGTATGGAGGTCTTCCTATTATTAAGAGGTAAAAGTAACAGTGTGAACAGCAGGCTAGTACTCCACCCAGAGCAGCAAGAAAGCAACAAAAAGCTGAACGATTCATTTTTTTATTCTCATAATGAAAAAACTTCAATTAATTATGTTATCTATATTGTAAGGTGCGTTCTGAGTGTTCTCTGAAATCCAAGAATGCATCTGTGTCCGAATCAGTTTAAAAAAAGTTATGTGCTGTTTTTTTGTGAATCCAAGCAGTCTTTGTAACCTAAATTTTCTACTACCAACTGAGCTGCTGAAATAGCATAAGCTTGGTGCATGCACGTGTGTTTCTTGGACAAAGTCAGACAGCACGACAAGTCTAAAGGCATTACCTTGTACAGGAGGCTATTGCCCCAGCCTGCATTGGTATCCCCACTTCTTCCCTGCCCTAAAGGTGAATGATAGATTGGGATGGGCCCTGGGGGCCACAGTGTGGCATTTTGGGGGTGGGGGCAGGAGAGAGAAGAGGTAGTTAAAGAACTGAGTGAGAAGAGAGTGGGCCCTATTTACACTCTCCTCCCAGATGCCAAACCACTCCTGCATAGAACTCCCCCGCATCATCCAGTGCAACCTGGGGCGCGTCTTCTAGTTTTGAACATTGAACAAACCACCAAACCCGCAATTTCAATGTCAGGTTAGCGCCAGGCATGATGAGATTTACGTTGCCTAGTGGGGGAACAGCTGATCTGCAGGGTTCAGACGGGCCCCCTTTTCACAGCAGCTAGTAGAGACAAGCGAAAATGCTGCTGAACTGTTGCTGGGGCATCTCCCCAGCATCACTCAGAGAAGGGATAACGACAGTTCGCCCAAGTGAGACTCTTGGCCATCCTCATGTAATAACGGGATTCGCGTTTGGTGTCAGGGGCCTGGCAAGTGGAGATGGGGGGGGCTCCATGGCACAGGCAGCCATCCTGAGTCCTTACCCAGGGTTTTGGATGAGATTATACTTAGAATCATAGTAATGGAATATCAGGGTGGAAGGGACCTCAGGAGGTCATCTAGTCCAACCCCCTGCTCAAAGCAGGACCAATCCCCAATTTTTGCCCCAGATCCCTAAATGGCCCCCTCAAGGATTGAACTCACAACCCTGGGTTTAGCAGGCCAATGCTCAAACCACTGAGCTATGGTGCTTCACATTCACCACGGTCTCTGCAGAAGGGGCAGGTCCAGCCTCTGGGGCCACCTGGGCCAGGCTAAAGCCGGACTGTACGTAGCTCTGCCGCCTCTTGCTCAGCACTGCGGGGGGGGGGCGGAGAAGGGGGTCCACCCGCGCACCGGCCACGCCCCCGGGGTCCCCTCCGTTGGGCAGTGACCCCCGTTGACTTTTGACCCCCCCCCCCCGGACTTGCAGGATAATACTCACAAAGGGGCCCTTCCGGCCTCTCCTGAAACTAAGCGCCATAAGCGCAGGCTGAGAAGCGGAGACTAAAGCCAGACTGGGACCGGCCACCGCCACTCACAGAACGTACCCCTTCACAACCGGCTTTACAACAACAGCGTGCCTGATTGGAGAAAGGGAAAGCCGCAGCCAATCAGCGCTGGCCTGACTTAACCTTCCGCTCCCCTTAGCAACTCTCAGCCGTTACCGATGTCTACCTTCCCGCCCTGCGTTTGCTATTGACGACTCTCGACTCCCATTGGTGGTTGCCTTTGTCAATCATCTTCAGCATTGGGCGGGGCTCTGGTCTGGTTTGCTGGCTGCCGCGTGAGCGGAGGACCGCGGTTCTGGCGGCACGGGACGGTGAGGTTAGCCGTTCTAGACAGTTGAGGGGGAGGGGTCTCGAAAGCGGCGCGGATCTCCTACGGAGGGGGGATAATCCCATGGCGCTGCTGTAAGCGACTGGGCGTTAACACTAGTGTCGTGGCCGGCCAGCCCCTTAAACCGCTCTGGTGGTTCGCGCGGGAGCTTGTGCTGCTGCTGCTTTCCTATTCGATGGGGCTGACAGAGCCCGGGGTCCCTGTGTACTGTTCAACCGCGGCCCTGCCGCACGGCTACGGCCTGTTTCCTCACAGCAGCAGGTTCAGAGCGCTGTGGGCCGGCGTCAGTGCAAGCCTTCGCCTCACAGACGCTCCCAGTGTGAACGACTGCTAGGCGCTCGGGAAGGTTCCTGCAATGTATGTGCTGTGAATGTCTGTCTCGCGAGACTGGGTTGGCTTCTCTGGCACAGCTACAAGTTCCCAACATCACTGACTCATGGGGTATTTGGTGTTTTTTCTTAAAGTCTTGTCTCTTGGAGTCATGTGATTACAGGGGAACCTAAACATGCAGCTAACCCTCATGATTACAGAGAAAAGCTTGGAAATGTGAGCCCTAAAGGCTCAAAACTAGAAGAAAAAATTTTAAAAAATATTTTAAGCTAATCTCATTTCTGGGAGTCTGACTCTGGATTTTTGACCACTTGGCATTGGCAAATATTTCTTCAGTGACCTTTCTATTAAAAATACAAAAAACTTTCAGAGACAACTGAAGGAATTGAAAGGGCTTTTGAAGGCTGATGGATGAAATTGTGGGGTTGAACTTTAAATTTGGGTTTTTTTCCAGTTGATGGCAGAGCTGTGAATAGAACCTACTTCTTCTGATTTTTAGGCCTGTGTTTGAACCACAAAAATATCCTTCCTCTCCTGTTTTATTATTTAACCATCTAATACAGTGCATTTTGAAGGACTGGCTAGAACCTGCTGCAGATGATTGCAGCCAGACTAGACTGTTGGATGGATTTTGAGGCTGGGTGGTAAGGGATGAAATAACATTTTTCACATTCCCCTGTTTAGCTGCTGGTAAATAACATGTAAAAGGAGTTTAAATGACAGCAAAAGAAACCACTCCTGTCAAAGCAGGAGCTGTCAGTGTCCCTTACGGACATGTGATTGGAAATGAGAAATGGAGAGGGTCACAGATAGCTCAAGGATTACAAGGTAAGCATGTAAATAAAGCACAAAAATATAATAACTCTTTTCAAAGTGGTTTTAATACTGATTCCAGCTCATCAAGCAATCTGCTTTGTCCTATATAGAATTTTAAAATAAAGTAAACTGCAATTCTACTGGCTTAAAAGTTCCCATGTGTCCATCATAGCATTGTTTTCCATATCCGAGCTTCAGTCCAGTCACGCTCACTCTCTGTGCAATACAAATGAGAAGCTGCCAATAACCTGTATTAGAATTCTATTCTTTACAAACATAGGCCCAAGTTCTGAAAATGGATCCATGGGGGTAGACCCAGTTGAAGTCCCTGGGCACTACCTGGGTATAGAGACCACATTAGTGTGTCTAGGTTCAGGATCAAGTCATATTTAGGAGATGCTTTTAGAATCACATAGAAGTTAGTTAAAAGTCCTAACAAAAAGCTTGTTTTTGTTGAAAATGTGCTTTACTGAAGAGAGCCCCCATTCTTTGGCTATATATTTTGGAAGTTAACACTAATGCCAGCCTCCCACTCCTCTCTCTGACTCTTTCTCCTCACAATGTAAACATGCTTCAGTCTTTCCCATCTTAAAACTGCCCTTGACCCCACTTGCCTCTCCCTCTATCACCCCTTCTCCCTTTTATCTCTAAGCTCATTGAATGGGGCTGTTTACAGTTGCTGTTTGAAGCTTCTCTTCTCTAGTTCTATCCTAGACCCTCTCTGCTCTGGTTTCTGCCTCTTGCACTCAACTGAAACCTCTTTTTTTCAAACTCTCTAATTACCTCTTCTTAGCCAAATCTCAGAACCAAATCCTCATCCCCCTTGACCTGTCCGCCACCTTCAACACTGTAGACTGCTGTTTTTGAAATATGTACTCTCATGGCTTCCATGACTGTGTCCTCTCCTGGTTCTTCTACTTTTATAATCCCTCCTTCAGATGATCCTTTTCTTCTCCCTTCTCTCCCCCCACCCCACCCCCAGCTTTCTGTGGGGGTTCCACAGGGCTCTGTCCTGGGGTCCCCTTCTTTTCTCCTCTTCCACCTTATCTCTGGGTAGTCTCACCCACAAACACAAATTCAGCTACAACAACATCTCTATGCTTACAACTCACAGATACACCTCTACTTCAGATTTTTCTTCTCTGTCCAAACTAAAAACTCTGCTTGACTCTCTATTATCTTGCAGATGTCTAGTCATTGACTGAGCTCAATATGGCTAAAGCAAAGCTTCGCATGCATACATCTCCTTGCTACCTCATTTATTGATCACTGTGGACAACACTACCATTCTACCTGTCACTCAGATCCATGAACTGGGTGTCCTTTTCGACTTGGACCTCTCTCTAGGTCCTCAGATTCAGATTATTGTAACATGTTGCTGGGGATACCCAGAGCTGTGAGCTACTGTGTTGTCTCTGCCTCACCAGGAGTGAGCTTTGCTGTAGATTAGATTGTCAGCTCTCTGCCACACCAGCCTGTCTTCCTTATCAACAAACCCCTCAAGACTCTACCAGTCTTAACCCTTGCCTAGCAGGTAACAATCACTGAATTCCAGCCCCTGAGCTCCTCAGAGATGGCACTCTGCGAGGCAAAGAACTTATCACTATACATTTGCAGAAGTTATTAAGTTCTCTGCTCTTTTAAAGAGTCAGTACATAACAGCTTATTAACTTAACTGGGGTTAACACACCCTTCCCTTCAAACACTGCACTGAGTAGGTTTATAATCAAAAATAAAACATGTTTGTTAATGAAAGAACATAAGTTAAGTGATATCAGGTAGAAGGAATAAAGATAGAAATGGTTACACAAGCAAAAGTAAAAAATACACTTTCTCATGGTTAAAATCTACCTTAAGAAGCTACAGTCTGTTCAAGGTAGCTTCTTCACAGATCTTGGTTTCCTCACAATAGCTGGCTAATTCTTAGCTAGGATCCCTGCAGGGTCCAAGGTGATGGTTTTCCTTGTCTGCTGAGGTGAAGGATAACTTAAGGACATACAAAAAGACTTTATATCTTAAAGTCGTCTTTTGTTTCTAGAGTCAAATTGATCCCTTAGGGTTCAGTCTCTGGCCTTTTCTGCTGCTTACTCATCTTTACGGTATGCTTTCCTTTGTTCTGTTTCTTTCCCAGAATAAACAAACAGAAAATAATAAAACTGTAACCTTTCTTTGACTGTTCCCAGCTGTGTCACTTAAGAATCACTTAAAACTATTTTGCCAGTGCCACTGTTCCATGCTATAGGTTTCTGCCTCCCTTTCCTTGGCTCTCAGATCAGCTTTTCTAGCTCATTGGTGTGTTTTCCATTTCTGGTGGTCACAGTCCTCCATATTAGCCATTTCCATCTTTTTTGGTCCACTTAGCCACCTCCAACTTCTGTAACTCTGTCTCGGCCACTTTGAATTGTGTGGCTGCCTCATTGAGGGCTATGTCTTTGCCTTTGTTTCCTTTAGCACAGGGGTGGGCAAACTTTTTGGCCTGAGGGCCACATCGGGGTTGCAAAACTGTATAGAGGGCCAGGTAGAGAAGGTTGTGCCTCCCCAAACAGCCTGGCCCCCCGCCGCCATCCACCCCCTCCCACTTCCCACCCCCTGACTGCCCCCCTCAGAACCTCCGACCCATCCAATGCCCCCCTGCTCCTTGTCCCCTGACCGCCGCCTCCCAGAACCCCCCGCCCCTAACCACCATCCCGGGGCCCTACCCCCTATCCAACCTCCCCCTGTCCTCTGACTGCCCCGACCTATCCACACCCCCGCCCCCTGACAGGCCCCCCAGGACTCCCACGTCTGTCTAACCCCCCTTGTTCCCCATCCCCGACCGCCCTCCCCACCCCAAACCTCCACCCCATCCAACCGCCCCCTGTCCCCTGACTGCCCCCCTGGGACCCCCTGCCCCTTATCCAACCTCCCCGCCCCCTTACCGTGCCATTCAGAGCAGCAGGACTGGAAGCCAAGCCACCTGGCCGGAGCCAGCCATCCGGCCAGGAGCTCAAGGGTTGGGCAGGATGGTCCCAAGGGCCGGATGTGACCCGCAGGCCGTAGTTTGCCCACCTTTGCTTTAGCATGTCTACTCAATTTTGCACTTCCCTTTTTTCTAGTTCCTCACCCAAAATAAACAGAAAATAATAAAACTATAACTTTTTGCAGCCAGTGATTCCACTTGAGAATCACTTAAAACTATTTTACCAGTTCTTGAAGTGTAAACCTCAGTTAAAACAGCAAGCTGTGGGTAAATCCTGACAACTACGTCACTGTAACATGCTTCTGGGACATGAAATTTGACCCCACACTCTGATTAAAATCTCTTTAGAGAAACCCACTGTGTTGAAAATAGTGAAAAGGGCTTTTGCCACAGGGTCAGCTTCTGTGTTAGATAGAGCTACTGCCTTTGGATATCTAGGGGCAAAATCCACTTCAACCAAGATATCTCTTCCCCTTTTGGGTTGGACAGGAGATAGGTCCCGCAGTGTCTGTTGCTTCCCTACAGACTGCCTCTTGTATCACAGGCAAGGGGTGAAGAGGAACTTTTTAGAGTCATGCAGGTATGTCTCTTCTGACATAACTCTCAAGATCTGCAATAATTCCTCACATTATTCTGTATCCCTGACCATTAAATTCTTCTTTAACTTATTGAAGGTTCTCTGTGCCCCACATGGCCAGCAAAAGGGCAGTTGTGGGCTAGCAACGTTAACTCCCCATGGTGCAGGGCACGCACAACTAGTTTCTTGTAAGGTTTCCCAGGTTTTTGTCCTTGGGAGCTTTCCTTCTTAAAAAAACCTTTCTGCATTGTTCCTTACTGAGGTTCCCTCAAGGACATGTCCCCTTATGCACCCCACAGTGGGATCTGCCCTCCATTCCGCTGCAAAACACTGGTAGTTGACAACAGGGACCGCTTCTGCAGTAACGGGTTAACTCCTCCCCAGATAGCCCCACTCTCATGCTACTTCTCTCTGCTACACAGGAGTTTGAATCAACCTCTCCCATACTTGAAAACACACTGCTTCCTTCTGCTGAGCCAGAGCTGGAAGTGTTTCCCCTCCATCCACAGTAGTTTCTGTGTCTTTACCATTCCCGTCTGGCATCACAGAACAGTAGCCCTTTTTACTATGGGTTACAATATTAACCACCTTAGACATAGTTAAGATGTCACTTCCCACCAGCATTTCCAGGGCCCCAACTTTTTAAGGTACCCTTTGAGCCTTCCCACTCCAGATGCAACTTACCCAAAGACACAGAAATTTATATCTTCCCGGTGCCAGGAACTCTATCTACTGGTCAAGTAACATGTCATTCTCTTTTACCATGCTTTCCCTAACCAGAGAAATCTGGGCACCAGTCTCTCCCCACTGTAGGCATTCTTTGCCATTCACTTGAGCAACTTTAATAAATTCCCTGACCACCTCCAACAGGTCAGATGTCACCAAATTAATCAAAGGCCCTGTAGGCACCTCTGTGCTAATGACAGCTGCATTAACCTGTGTTGGATGGGATGTGGGCTTAGATTCATTTTCGTTTAGGACAGTTTCTCATGTGTTCAGTAGAACCACATATAAAACACCTTCTTGGACTGTTCTCTTGTATAGAGGGTCTGTGAGTATGATTCTAGGAGGGGATCCTTTCTGGGGAGTAAGTGCCTGGTCTCCCAACCGCCCTCTTTCTTCCTAGGGCTAAAACAGGGTCCCCCTTTTACAATGGGCTTCTGCCCCTCCCTCTGTAGCTTGTTGGTCACTGGATGCCTTTAGCTTGCATATATGCATCAGCTAGATCATCAGCTGTTTGGACTGAATCCAGGGGTTTATCCCAAATAGCTTAGTTGATCTCTTCAGAACTTGTGCTCAGGAACTGTTCATGGGCTAAGAGAATAAACATTTGGTCATAATTCTCTGTCCCCTTCCTCTTGGCCCATTTTCTCATCAGATCACACAACTTGTACACACATTCTCTGACTCATCTTGTCATTCATTATGTTGTACTCTATGCTTTAGGAGTAAATCTGAAATCTTTGAAATACAGCATTTTTAAACTCAGCATATTTCAAAGCCTCTTCAGTTGGCATTTCATTAAATACATTTAATACTTTACTTGAGAGCTTAGTAATCAAAGTTGGGACTTCCTTGTCCTCTGTAACTTTATGCACCTCACATAACCTTTCAAAAATGGTGAAGTATTCTTCAGTATAGTCTGCTTCCTTGTATGCAGGGCACAGCTTGTCCCATCTGGGTATTTCTTAGTACCTGTAGGCTGTGGGATCAGGCCATCGTGTCCAGGTTACATAACCTCTCCTTCTCTTGCAGCTCCATCGGTGGTCAGCATGCAGCTGCTGATCTAGCAGATATGCGTGCACACTCTATTTATCTATAATATATGTATATATGCAAACTACAGCATCCAGTGACCGCAAGCCACAGAGATAGGGACCTCTCTCTAGGTCCTCAAATTCAGATTTGCAGATTTTTTTTTTTTTCTGTGTAACATCTCAAAGTTACATAACAAAGTTATGCCTTTCCTATTCATCCACATAACTAAAACGGTCATCCAACTCTCATCATCTTGTGTCTTGATTACTGCAGCATCCTGCTCTCTGGCCTTGAGAAATGCAGTCTTGCCCTCTGATATCCATTCAGAATGCTGCTGCAAAAATCATTTTCCTAGTCTGTCATTTTGACCGTGTCACTGCTCTTTGCATCCCTCCTATCTTCACCCTACCTATCATATCTCACTACCAATATGTCATTTCCTGTCCCCAGTCAGTCCATGATGCCCGCCTCCATCACTCACTTTTTAAAATTTCAAACAAGCAGCTTGGTGCTTTTTCTCATGCTGCCTCTCATGCTCTGGTAATTATCTGCAAAACCACTTCATTGTGTTCCTTCAAATTTTTCCTTAGAACTTTCCTTTGCTGTGATGCCTACACAAAAATCATGGCAGCAGTTAGGTGGCTGGTGTGCTGAGACCACTGCCTATTATGCTGACCAACATTGTCTCAGTTTCCTTATACTCTCCTGTCTGTATCCATCTCTCATCTATATTGGGTTGTATGCTTTTTGGGGCAGAGACTGTCTTTTTGCTCTGTGTTTGTAGAGTGCCTAGCACAGTGGGGTTCTAGTCCATGACTAGGGTTTCTAGGCTCTACAATAATGCAAATAACACACATTTTTGAAGGATTGGGGCCTCCGTTTTTTAAGGGAAACGATTTGACATCAATTTGCAAAATATGTAGTCAGGAGAGAATGAAGACTTTTCTAAGGTATACAATAAATAGTCAAACAAGCTTTCTGAAGTCAGTGAGACTTAACCACATGCATAAGTATTTGCAAGATTGGAGCATGAAGTTCCTGTATTTTAATGGAAAATATCTGTCAAGGCAATATAAAACTAGGTTTTATTGTTACAATTTTCTTTTTACAATCTTATTTTTAAGGAAAAATTAAGCTAATTCTTGAAGATGGCTTAGGACTTGTGGATTTTCATCTTTCAAACAGATCTTGCATTTTGTATATTTCTGAAGCAGATTTGGTGGCAGGAAATGGCTTCAAAAGACGTCTTGTTCGGTTTAGAAATGTAAGTCCTACACAAAGTTTAAAAAAAAAAAAAAAAGGCGGGGAAAGGAAAAGCTCCCATTAGAAAACCTGAGGTTATTACCCCTTAATAGAAGAGTCCACATTAATAATGAATTCAATTCATTATCCTAAGCTTCAAAAATAGAAAACATTCTAATAATCAGATTTTGATGAATATTTTGTTTCCTATTGGACTTAAATTCATTTAAAAAGTTTTCCATCTGAAAACTGACTTAAACATCCACTAAATCTGTTTAATCACTCTTGTTTTCTAGAATTTCAAATAAAGTATTGCAGCAAAAACTATGGGTCGTTCCTAGGCCCATATCGACTCCTTTTTAGGCTGGTGTAAAAGAGGGTTTGATGTACATTTTCCTCTCCTCCTTCTTCAGTATTGACTCCCTGATGGGCAGGGCTGTTGCTTAACCATTTGGAGAAGTATCGCTAGATGTAAGACTTGTTTCCCCTCACTGTTGTTTTTCTTTATCAAAGGCCAGCAGTCTTCATGGGATTGTGATAGTTGAAAAAACCCAGATAAGTGATCAATACTTTCCGGCAGCGCAGAAGTTTATTGTGCTAGAACTTGGAATGACATTGCTTCCAGTGGCCAATCAGGGAGAAGCATCTCAACTTATTATCCAGCTAGTAAGTACTAGTGTCTGTGCCAGTGAGCAAACATCAATTAAGTCTGAAAATGTGTTGCTTTTTTTTTTTTTTTTTTTCATGTCTCAGCAACTTGTATTCCAAGTTAAGAGTTACACATGATCCTCTCCTGGATTTTCAACTCTGCTTTGCGCATTCTCTGCGGAATAGAGAGGTCACTCAAAAATAACATATTGCTCCCTCCTTGTCATTCCTAGCACCTGTAAGTTTAAGAAGCAAGGGGCCAAACTTGGGGAAAACTGAATTTGGATTTCCCCATGTGGGTATGCATTGGAATATGCCAGCAAGCTTTCTTCACTGAACTTCTTTGTCCAGTGTGTGCATGTTTAGGGCTTTGAGGTCTTCTCAGGGCAGGAGTACTATATCTATCTTTATATTTGTTGTCTTTAAGATCTGGTACTCTCACTGCTATATTTCCACCTACTCAATTGCTCATTTATCTGAGCAGATGGTGGGATCGGAGTACTAATTCGTGTTAGGAAACAAGTAGATTTTTCTATAAGACTTGGCAGGCCTTCGTCTAAACTAATGGGAAATATATGTTTGCCTTACCAAAATGATTGGTTAATCAAAGGCACTTCATTGTGAGGGAATCAGCTGAGAAAACTGAAGTGCTGGTAATAAAGGTCAGGTAAGACGAAGCTCTGCTTAAAGAGTTACTTCAGAGCAGAGCCCAAGAAATGAAAGCCTCAACAGAGAAAATACAACACTGACCTGATGTAAGTAAAATTTGGTTTTACTATGAAAACTGACTGCTCCCGGTATGTTTTCAGGGTCACATTTGCTTCCCTTTGTGTCCGAAATAATAATTTATACTGGTTTTTGCTCCTGCTACTATTTCAAAGCTGATGAATTGGCAAGAGTAAGCTGGATTCTATTCCTTCTTGTGCACCATCAACAGAAACATGTACTAATCTTGAATTACAGAACAATCGGTTACACTTGTGAAAACCAACTGAAGACCATGGAGTTTGTACAGTTATCAATGAGAAATCTGAAGACAATAAAGTTGTACAGGTCTAGTGAGGGTGATGTTTGGCCTTAGAACCTTTATTAAAAGTGCTGAATGAAATGGAAAGAACATGTCTTCCTTCAGACCTCAGGTTGCGCTTATAGGGCCAACAGTGATAAAACTTTATTTTTTTGTAAACTTGAACAGTTAATTGGGAAGTCTTGGGAATACATTAAATATGAAACCCCAAAATGCCACTTTTTGTGTCCTCCTTAAGAGAAGGACTGCATTTTAATCAACATGAACTGATGACTGATCAGCACTCCAAATAGATTTTAAACAATTATGTTGCATATTTGCTTTGAGTGTCCTACTGAGTCATAGTCCAGTGACAGTCCTCCTTTTTTTCTTAATTCATGAAAAACTTCATTCATTCCAGATGAAGCCTTTGAATAGTTAATCCAATAAATAATACATGATCTGCCCTCAAACTCTCAATACTGCATATCTTGTAAAATCGACTGTCTGCCTAAATTTTGACTTCTGAATCTTATGCAGACTGACCACTTAAAAATCTGTTGCTTGGAATGTGAGGGGAGGGCAGCCCAAAGTTTGTATTTTCAGTCCAGGGCTGTGGTGGTCTCTGCAGCATCAGTGTCAGTAACTTTTTCTGTTCTTGTTCCATCCCTCCCACATGACCAGAGAAGTAAGAATGGATGAGTATGAAGAAGGTGACTAGTCTCCTAGTTGCTACAGTAATGCAAATAACAAAGTTGAGACCTATGCTTTGAGACTGGCTGTTAGGTGCCACTACCGTCCTCTGGTCTGCCCTGTTTTTGTCCTCCTGTACCTGTTACCTTAGCCCAGACAGTAGACTGTATAACTCCACTTTTCTTCCCTTAATATTTCTCATGACTCTGTCTTTCTTCGCTAAGTGCTAGCATTTACACTTACAGTTACATTACATGTTACTCTGGGAAAGTGCATATTAACCGGTAAATGGATGGAAGTGATTATAGAGAGTTTCCTTTTTAACCTAAATGAAATTACCTATGAAAAACAGAAATCAGGGCTCCACTAAATAAATGGAGCTCAGCTTCTACTTTCCTTTTTGTTTCAGGTCCATGAGCAAAGTAAGGATCACACTAGTAACCCCTTTCTTCATAAAAAATGTCCCCAGCTAGTGGAGGCATCAATACTTCGGACAATCCAGCAGATTCCAGGAGTTGGGAAAACAAAAGCTCTGCTTCTCCTACAGCAATTTGTAAGCATCCACCAGCTTTGCAATGCATCTGTCCAGGACCTCGAGCTAGTAGTAGGACAAACAATAGCACAACAAATTCATGCTTTCTTTACACAGACAAAGTGACATTCGCTCATTAACATCTCAGACAAACATGAGGGCTTTCCCCTTTGGAAGTGGAGAGTAATCTTTGAGTCCTATTCTACGTGGAATTGATTTATATTTTTATAGAACAATTCAGGATGGACTCCATTTCCATCTAGTGTCTATGCTGAAGGTATCATTGTCACCCCCAATCAGCGACTAAAAAGAGATGAGCAGGGATCTTGAGATTTCAGCCCTCTCCTTGTTACAGCTTCAGTAGCTCCACACACAACATATTCTGTCTTCTCCCCCCCCCCCCAAACTCTGCTTGTATTGCCAGATCTTCAGCAGATGTGGATGTAGCTGCATTTACACCAAGTTATGATCTGGCCCCTTATATTTCATGTTCTGAGTTCAGTTTCATGGTGGTTGTCAGGGAATTATCTGAGTTTCTCATTGTGCATGAACACTTGAATTATGTGCTATTCCCTTGTTTCTGAGCTGTGGGGTTTTTTTTTCTATAAACCTCATTTAGGGCCCAGTCCTACAGCCTGTGGTCATGCCATTTTGTTCTGTTCGCTTTAATGGGACTAGCATGAGTATGAGCTGCAGTACTGAGCCTATGCTTTATTACTTTGGAGGCTGCTTTGAGCAGTTCAGCTGCAGTTTCTTAGGTTTTATATTTCCATGCTCATTTGAATAGAGCCCTTTTCTAATAACCTGCTGGATGTTATCATACGAACTTCCTCCTTAGTGCAAGATGTCCAATAAACGAGGATGTTTGTTCATACCTTTTTTAGTTTTTTCTAGATTAACTATTATGCTTTATCGGCATGCCAACAAAATCTTCCACAGCATATAAAATTTCACAGTCCAACTTCCTTTCCCCTGTACTGGCCCTTCTGAAATAGTTACCTATAAAGGAAAGGGTTGCTGTGCATTCCTGGCTACCTTGGACTTAATTGTCAATGGAGGTTCCCTGTCCTTCCATTTCTTTAGAGCAAAATTGTCTCTTGCCCCAGACACCAGTTAAGAAGTCTGTCTAAGGTGGGTTACTTGCCTTGCAGGTCTGTGCAGCAGGAAAGTAGCCTTTGCAGGGCTGCTGCTCCCCCCTCTCATGCAGATGGGTGGAGAGCGGTGAGGAAGGAGCAGGGAAATGGACCCCTGCACACCCACTCAAGGCACCATCTAGTACAGAGGGAAAGCAATTACTGGTATGGACTCCTTACTAGTGGATGAGAGTAAACTTTCATTCTAGCCCTAAATGTTCCAATTACTGAATGGCAATGATTCCTGGAACTACAGAACAAGCAATTGCGTTCCTGGGGCTTGCTTCTGCAGGTTTAAATCTCATGTAAATACATGTTCATTGTCCTTTCTCTCACTCCTTCCCATACACGCTTTCCTTAAATAGACTGTGGGGCTATAAAACCTTTCTGTTGTACGCTGTGATGTGTGTATTGCCTGGCAATCTTTTATCTATTGGTACTGCAGGACAAGCACATTTTTTAATATTTCAAATGGATGGCTGTTCAGTTGATTAAATCAAGAAGGTAGGTAATTAGAACAGTGACTATTAGTGCTAATGGGCTGAGCTGCTAATCTATTATAAACCTGTATTTCCAGGATTTGGTAACAGCCATAGACATTCCTTGTGAGTGGTCCTTGTAAGGATCTTAGCCCCAAAGTAATCTTTAAACATATGTTGGACACAGTTTTTGCACTGCACAAACAGAACTTTATTTTTCAAAGCAATTTGCTGTGGAATTGGTAATGTAAATCCTAATGGTTTTGGTCATTTAAAAATAAACTAGCTGAGATAAGCTATGAGTCTCCTGTTAGTTGCCAGAAAATATCGTAAAAGTTATGAAAAATGATTTGGTGTGGGGGGGGGGTCCTCTGATATTTAGCCATGTGAATGAAAGTACATTTGAGGTCCAAATTGTGGGTCAAAAATTTGATGAAAACAATTTTCAAAAGGACTGGTTTGTTTTTTTTGTTTTGTTTACCCTGGTAATAGGTTTAAATTATAAAAGACAAAGTAAGCCCGAAAGAGGGGAACATTTATGTGAGCACTATCTTGTCAGGCTTAGGGTTATTGCTATATCCTCCTCCAACAGAGGACTACTGAATTCTACTGCATGGAATGTCAGACCTCAACAATTTGTATGATATCACCCTCCAGTGACTACAGCCTGCATAAATATAAAAGCTCTACTACCTGTGTTCACTGGAAATCCTTTGAGACGTTCCTAGACTGCCACAAGATGGCAATCTAATTCAAAGTAGAGAAAGTGAACATCTTAAGGAATAAGTGATTTGCAGCACTTGTAAAATTTAAATGAATAAAATTTAAAGATGAAAAAACCTTTACAAAATAACTCAAGATTCTGGAAAATTTTTAGAATACTTTATCTTGTAATGGTGCTAGTTGTATACGGTTAGTTCCATTATTGCACAATGAAAGTCTAACTTGAGAAAGTTGTCTGCTAATTCAATGTTGGTCTTTATGAAGAAACTATATGAACATGAGTCTGTTAGCACATAGCTTCAAAATGAAGTCAACAGTGAAACTTTTGTTAGTCTCTAAGGTGCCATGAGTACTTCTTTTCTTTTTGTGAATACAGACTAACACGGCTGCTACTCTAAAACCAGTGAAACTTTTGTAAGTTATACTGTTTCATCCAATCTGTAGAAGAATGAAAAAAGCCACTGCTAAATGGCAGCATGATTTTTATTCTTAAATAAGCTTTTAAATTTAACATATTTACATCTATCATATGACACAAAACCAAACATGAGTGAAAGATTATGCCCACTGTCTCAAAATGTGCATGTACACTTTTTTCCATTATTGTTTAGTGTTTTGAGTATCAAACAGCATATATCTACTCTGTAGATAGCATCTTAATCTAACACTACAGTGTTAGCAACTTTAAAACAATCAAAATATATAAACAAGTCTTCTCTCCTAAGGAAATTAACACACAATTATACTTTAGATGGCTTCCCAATTTGCTTTTTAGCTCAATATGGAGGAGGATTTGGCTACTTGCATTGTAAATTCTTTGAAGCACAGTCCTTGTTCTCATATGTCCATAAAGCACCTAGCTCTCATTTGGCACTATATAATAAATAATAATTTATTGCTGAGTGACTTAAAGACCATTTTAAAATTACACACTTTTAAAGTGTCGTCATAAATTGCATATTTTGACGCATGGATTATTTTAGCTGTAGAAGTGTGAAATTATACACAGTTATCACTAATATTAATTAACAAGGCTAATAATACAAAAAGTTTGTACTTTGAGTTAAATAATTTCAAGTTGGGAGCAAACCTTATTTCTAATAAATTTAACAAGGTGTAAGACAAAGTGAATCTTGGTGGGTTTTTTTGTTTTTGTTTGTTTTTAATTAGTGCTGTCAACCCCTTTTCTAGCTGAAATGTGATCTCCTTTCATGGTTAAGCTATTGCAATTCTTTTCCTACAGTGAAATTCACACTTATGTAGAAGGAAAACATTCAAGAGGGCTCAAAGTGTGAGCTACATGATACATAGGCCTTGTACTGTTCTTTTGCACAGGGTAAATTTCACCTAAGCGAATAATAGTTCTGTCATAACAAACTTGTCTGTTCTTGTCATTTGTTCTTTAGTTAGCCTTAGCTTAAACTGATGCTTAGCAATTTTTTGTTATATTAAACTTTTAAATTTAAAAAAATCCTTCATTTTATGTCAGTACTATTCTATATACAGTATCATATGTAATAAATAACTCATCTAAAGTGTGCATAGAAATGAACTGAAACACCCCCATACTGAAATTCCAAAGGAGTCCAGTTTCAGTTAAAGTTTTGTTTTTTTACAAATGATTCCCCAATACCTCCCACACTACTTCTGATTCTGATCAAACACTACATGTATGTTCAGACTCTCAACAATTTAGTTTTCAAAGGTACAGTTTTGCATCGTTTGACCTCCAGTTACACGGGTGTAAATGCATAGTAACTACACTTCATGTTGGTGGAGTTAGTCTCTATTTACACTGGTGTAAAAGATTAGTATATAGCCCCTTCCATATGTGTTTCACATTTCTGGCACATGCACAAAGATTCTTCTACATTTAGAAATAGTTTCACATTAAAATAGATTCTTCTCTTTGAAGACTCAGTACAATGAACTTTCAGTGTTCAGGACTGTCAAGCGAGAATCAAGTTTCTTCTTAGTCTGAGAACTTCCAGCTACAGCATAGGGAAGGCACAGGGTGCTTGCAGCCTTCTGCCTATTTTTGGTTCCCCAGCTTAGGAAGGACAGTTTTGGAGTGGCTTTCTTGGTCTTGTTGATTTTATCCTCTTCCATGGCTAAGCAGATCAAGGAGTATGTCTTTTGCATTCCCACAGAATAAGTAGCACTCTTATTATGCTGTAAGAAAAGTAATGGGAAGAGGAAGCATTATACTGTGGTTGACTTATATTCATAAAAGAGAGGCTTAAACCTGGGGAAATGATCGATTTATGAAGTCAAAATACAGGATGGCAATAGCATGTGCCTAAAGCTTGCTGGGGAATGCTGGAAGGTATGCAGCTTTAGGCTTAGCTGAACTACAGGCTCTTTATTTTGTTCACACTACAAAAATTATTTTCTTGAGTTATTTAAGGTTTAACATTTTTTTTTTTAAATCTTGTGATCATTTTTCCTGGGTCTAAAATTTCTATAGCAACTAAGTAACTGGATTTATTTATTTTTTTTTGATTAGCAGGGTTAAAATAGTCCCTTAGCCCCTGAATATCTAATACATAAGTCACGGATGCTGATCCTGTCTGTTCATGTCAATAGTGGATTAAGCACACAGCTAAGAGCTGAAAGACTTGGGTTCTCTTCTCTACTCCGCCACTGACTGTTTGTGTGCTTCTCAATGTGGAGAAAAAACAAGTTTGTTTTCTGGCTAGTGCTACCAAATGTGGAATGTGTTTGGTTTTTGTTTTACCACTGAGTAGGTAGTGCACCCTGTCTGCACTACCCCTTCCACCAGTGGAGCTGCATGGGCAGAGAAAAATGTTTACAAATATTCCCAGTGAAAACATCATATGTAACCGTGGGCAAGTCCGTTCCCTTCTTTCTGTTTGTGAGTTGCTCCATTTGTCAAGTGAACATGACTGCCTTTTTTAAAATCACTCAGATGTACACATGAAAATGCATGGTGGAAAGTGGTGGTGATACAGTATTTAACTTTTTTGTTCGATTTTGTATACACCAGAAACTAAGAATTTTTTTAAATTTTATTTTAAGTTTGATTAACAGTTTTGAGTTTGCAGCCAGACAGTCTGAATGATAGCATTGAGAGATGCGATTACTTTGATTGCAAGCTCTTTGGGACATAAATTGTCTTCTCATTAGAGGCACGTGCAGTAACTAGTACAGTGGGGTCTCTGTTGGGGGTTTGTGCTACAATACAAATACAGTGTAAACTTCCCCCATTCAATGTAAAGGTTCAGGGAGAGGGAAAGTTTGAAGACACAAACACAGGGCTCTCTCTGCACTGAAGATATTGTCTAATTTGTTTGTTGCCAGTGCTAGTAATGGTACAACAGCAGTGTAGACCACCTGTTATACAATAGGCTGACAAAAATGCCAGCAGCCATTTTAGACTGTCTGCCTTTATTACCATTTGTGGAGATACATGGGAGGTAGGCATGATATTTTTAGGGGGAAAGTTTAAAGTACAACCCCCTTACTTTCCATTCTTGCCTATGCTATGAAACAGAAATGTTAATGAAAATGGTTTTAAGCAACAGTTTTTTTCCCCAAAGGATTAAGTGCTAGAACCAAATTTCAGCCATGGTTTCTGACACAGTAGTAAACTGTTTCCCACACAGTGAAACTTCTTCTCTTGCTCCCGCTGCAGGAGCATTCAGATATGTTTACTGGCAGGTGGTGTTAGTTGACGTGCATGTGTGTTCTCTCCATATACGGTCCCATCCCTGCACAGATAGCTGGTTCAACAGACCT
The DNA here is from genome assembly GCF_965152275.1 of Natator depressus. NCBI lineage: Eukaryota > Metazoa > Chordata > Testudines > Cheloniidae > Natator > Natator depressus. Next base: position 23,725,411 of record NC_134245.1, read on the forward strand.
AACTAGCACTACCCAGAAAGAACACAGACTTGGTCTCATGGTGAAGGCACTCAGCCCGGTTTGTAATCAAGGAAGCATCATCCTAGTGCCCTGGCTCCATGATTACGGGTGCACTAACACATGTATGCGCGTGACAATGGACCAGCTCAGTCAGCAGCACAAGTTTCTGCTTCCCCCTATGCTGGACAAAGGTGTCCCTCCTATAACTTTTTCCTTTCATCCATTGATACAAACAAGTTATGTATTCCATTCCTGATGTCATAGGTTACCAACCCTATGCCTTGTACCTGTTGGTTTGAACAAAGCTTCTTCATCCTTTATCCTGTCCTACCATCCTTGTCTTACTCAGGGTTGGTGTGTTCCTATACCATCGCCTATGATTGTGTTTATATTACACCTCTACATTGGGGTATACCTGTACTAGCCTTCTGGAATGTGTTTACATGAGTACCTAGTACTTCTTAGAAGTGCCTATGTTTTAGCAATGCTTGCCAAGCCATGCCTTTGCTAAGTTCATGTACCAGACAGTGAACCTGTAAGCAAGCGTCTGCTTTATGACAGGACCTGACATTTGGTCATAGCATGGCTTTTGCATCTTGCACCAGGCCCCAGGCTCTCTCTCTAGCACAGCAGGCACTTCATGGGAGTAGGGCTCTTGAGGAAGGCATGATGCCATGGAGTGGGAAGCAGGGAGGGGGTAAAGCACCATACCAATTTTGGGTCACCCTCGTGGTCAATTTGGAAAGAAAACTGATGTAACTCTTGGAATTACCAGTAGAATTAATCTTTGTGGAGTTTCACGGCTAAAGCTGGCACGATGGCCCTACATCTATAGGAATCACCTAGGGCCTTCATTAAGCAAAGCATTTACACATAGGCTTAACTGTAAGCATGTGAGTAGACCCATTTATCACAATGGAATCCTTTAAACACAAGCTTAAGTGCTTTGCTGGATTGAGGCCTAGATTCACCAGCAATCCACGACATCTGGCTATGTCAAATTAGATAGCATTCACTTCCCAAAGTGAGGCAGTTTTTTCAATTTACTGAATGTTCTTCAGGTTTAGAAAAGTAGCTGTCCCATTACTTACCAGAGAAGCCATCGTATCCTGACAGCTAATAACCTTAATCTCAATGTTGTGCTCTCCCATGCTTTTGAACTTTTCCAAGACATCATTCACTTCCAGCCATTTGGAATCCAGGCCATCAATTGAAACAATATAGTCTCCTTCTTTCAGACCCTTTAACTGTAAAATAATTTTGTGCAAATTATTAGCATCAGCTGGAGTTGTGCAAAGTTTCTTTCTCCAAAGGTATTTTTCTCCCCTTCCAGGCTTCATACAAAACTCAGACATCACAGAACAAAACACCAAGCACCATTTTAATGCACATAAAATTACCCTTTTTACCCTTTTTTGCAATACATTAATTTGATTAGAGTATAATTATTACATTTTCCTGTCTCCTGTTTGTGTTCTTTGCATTTCTATTTTTCTTTCATAAAAATCTTTAATTTTTAAACTGTTTAGTTTGGCTTTCCCATCATTTTATTATTAGATATTTTATCCTTTTTCTTTCTCACTCTTCCACTTTTTAATTTGTACTTTAATATAAACTTATTTAGTCTTTGCTGCATCATAGAATATCAGAGTTGGAAGGGACCTCAGGAGATCATCTAGTCCAACCCCCTGCTCAAAGCAGGGCCAATCCCCAATTTTTTTTGCCCCAGATCCCAAAATGGCCCCCTCAAGGATTGAACTCACAACCCTGGGGTTAGCAGGTCAATGCTTGCTTCTGCTTTTCACTGTGCTTTAGTTATGCCTCTTCTTTTCTCTTGTGCATGTTCTCTCTTCTCTGTATCCCTCCTTTTCCCTTTCCTCCCATTCACAAAAGAGGATTACATATTAGGAAGCACCGGCACATTCTATTCCCTCCCATACGCTTTCTCCTTCGTTTCCTGATATTTGCCTCTACGCACTGCCCTTTTTCTCCCCCTTCTCTCTCATGGCTTTTCTTCTTCCAGCCTTCTGAAATAGATGGTGAATAATGTATTTGATTATGGTACTTGTGGGTCATCTTTATTTATTAAATGTACACAAAAGAAGGAATCAGTCCTATTTTAAATTCGTAATCTTCACATTAGAGTTAGATAATGTTAAAGTTAACACTGCACTGTTAACCTGCTCAAATTGCAGGTGCTGTATGTAGTATGGCATTGCATTTAACAGCTTAATTAAAATTCAGAAATACTCCACATGCCAATGCAAGTGAGCTGCATTTCCTGAATTCAGGTGTTCAAATTATTTATCACTGCATTTACCTTGTCTTTTTTGCATTTAAAACAGATAATTTCTAATGTTGGTGTGTTAGTGTATTACATTTAGTTCTTTAAAAAACACACTGATGTGATTGGTACAGAGAATATTTTATTTGCACAAATCTGGGTGCCTTACTGTTGCATATGACTTGGCTAGATTGAGAAATCACAGCAGACTTAGAAGAACCTAGAGAGAAAATTATTAAAACTCCACTCTCTACTTACTGCAGCAGAACAGCAGGGATCGAGACAGTGAACTTGCACGGGTGGGCCCCTTTTAAGAGTGAATCCCAGTTCCCCTTCTTGACAATGGAAATGAATAGTGCGTGGCACTGTCCATCTCTGCTTGGCAGAAAACACAGGCAATGGGCCCTGTAGGATGCAGAGTGGCAGAACATAGTCATTAACAGCAAAATGGCTCACAAGCAAGTATTAGGCATTATAGTGTGCTACCTACCAGCCTCTCAAAGAAGTCTTTCACTTTCACCTTGGAGAACTGAGGAACAACCATTTCTACTTTATGCTCTGTTTTCGCTAAAACAAAAGTGAAAAAACAAACTAGTTTTCAAGTTCCAGATTGACAGCCAAACACTGAAAAAGCTTCTATTGGCAGGATGGGCAAAGGAAGCTTCACATGCTACCCTTTTTACACTCAAGCTATTAGTTTCTCCTACACCGCTAGTAGACTGTAGGACAAGTAAGCTTGTCAGAACTCAACTTTTTATTTTTTTTATAATTTTAACAAATATCAATGTTTTTATTTTTAAGAGCTTTTTTTTTAAAATCAATTTAAATGTTCACAGTTGTGGGAAACAGAGGGCCAGACAATTATTTAATGACAGACACAGATTCAAAACAGTAAAACTATTAAAACCCAAATTGTATATTTTGATATGATGTTGACAAAGTAAATATCTTTCAACTCCAATAAGTTCTAAAGCAGTATTTTTCTTTCTTTGCCAATTTGTAAATTTTGATGGAAATATTTGTGTGCACGTGTAGAGCAAAACTGACATTTATCAACATTTGCCAATTAAAAATCTAATCTTTCCAAGCCTCAGGATAAATCAACATATGGACACAGACATCATTATGTTAGCAAAATGAAATGTCAGGTTCCACAAGGCTTCTTCAGAGTATATACTAAAAATCCAAGTAGAGCTCAACAAACAAAAGAAAGAACTCAGTCTGTTTATGCTTTTTAAAGGGTAGATGGTCTGGATTGATGCAGGAGGAAGCAGTAGCATTCAAGTTCACAGTCAACTAACTTCTCTTTCCTCTATGCTCTCCTATAGTACAGATCTTATGCCAATAACTGTGGGAAGAGATTAAAAATGTAAAGCAAAGTAAACCACATTTTATAGCCAGAGAGATTTTAACAAAGAGAAGGTGCTTTCTTCACCCACCATAGCCCACTATATCTGAAAGATGCATTCACCAAAGACTGACATACTTCCAGGAGGTCTTCTTACAATCATCCCCTAAATATGAAGGTGCAGAGGAGGCTTCCTGAAATCTCATCTCAGGCAACCAGCCTATATGGTATGAATGTGCTTAGAGGCACCAAAGTAGCAAAACTACACAATTCTTTCACTGTTACTTAGGGACTAATCAACAGACTAAGTTCACTGCACAAAACGTGCTTCTCCATGCTCTTTGGCCACAATTTTTTTGGTGTGTTACTTGAGACACCTTTAAAGGGAGCTGGTTTTTCAGAAGTGGGTGCTCACCACTTTCTGAAAACTAGGCTCCTTTTAACATGCCTTAACTTGGACACCCAAAATCGCTAGTCCCTTTGGAAAATCTTGATTTTCAGTTGGGGATACTTACGAAGGACAGAGGATGCTTCCATTAAACTCAGGAAGTCATCTTCCTGCTCATGCTGAGCATACTTGGTAAGTGAACGCTTGTGAGCAACTGACAGGATCTCCTGAAGAATGTCAATATTCCGAAGCTGTTTGCACAAACCACAGACCCTCAGTGCTTCTTCATGATAAACAATGGCTTTGCGTAAATGTGCTTTCCCTAAAGAAAGTAGAAACCATTAGCAATCGTTTGCCTTTTATTTTAATTGTAATGTAAACAATACATAAGGCTAAGATGATTTTTCTAACAATCTTCACCAAACATTTTATCCAACAGGAAGGCAAGGCTGAAGGCCCAATCATATGATTCTTGATCAACTAAGTGATTCTCATGTGAGTGGGTCCCACTGATTTTGTGGGAGTAGCAGCATGAGTAAAGATTACTTATTCACTGAAGTGTTGCAGAATCAAACCCTTGGCTTAAGATTTAACTTGATTACATCAGTGGTTTTAGTGCCTATGTATTCCTAATATAGAGACATTTTCAAAAGTAAGTCAGCTTCATGTATAATTCTAAGTCACTGTAACACAAGAAGTTGAACTAGATTCTGCCACATTTCAATTGATTTTAATGAGCTACATGGTGTAACAGAACCCAATTCATCCTATTATTGCCACAGCTTGAATTTCGAGAAAGACATGTTTTTCTCTTCAAAACATAATTTTCCTCTTAACTGACACACTTAATAATGGGAACACACCAGTTATAATCATGTAATAAAATTGGTTACATGAGCTTTGCCTGATGCAGCTATAGCATATATATTCTGTATATATACCGCTCACTATATCTATTTGTAACAGATAATATTTCTCTGTATTGTAATTTAGAACAGTTATACACTCGCTGAGTAGAGTCTGCAATTACCTAATCGTTTTCGCTGAACTTTATCCCTTAAAATGGTTAGGGACGTCAATCCTTCTGGCATGTAGTCATGCAGTTGGGACCAGGCCTTTTCCTGTTTGTCTTCATCATCACTGGGATGCACTATATCAACATACATAAAATGTTAGCTACTTTAATGTGTCTCTGTGCCAGGTACCTTCAGGCAGGTGGAGTGCAGATGGAGGGGTGGGGGGAGAGTAAGTAGTAATATTTTGGAAACATTCTTCTAAATATGTGATTTCACTCCAGATTATTATTCTGACCTTTTTTTAAAAAATCAAGAACTAATTTTACTAAATGCTGCCTGAACTCTAATTTTCTATTCACGAGAACTGATTAACTTAGTGATAATATTACTTAGCTCATATATAACACTTTTCAAGTCTCTTTGTAAGTATTAGCTAATAAATATTCTCAATAATCCTGGAAAGAAGGGCAGAAAGTATTATTTCCATATTCCAGATGGGGAAATTACTCAAGGCCATAAAGGAATTCCATGGAAAGAGTCCGTATTAGAACTCTGGAGTTCCTAACTCCCGGTCCTGGCCTCAGTACAAACCTTTCTTAATAGCAGTTGTTTATATGGATATATAAATAAAACCAAGGGATTCTTACACTGGTGGTCACTCAGTAGAGTAGCAACGAAGTAATGTGCCAGAGCTTTGTAATGGTCTGATTTTATTTTTGCCATATTTGACCAGGAATAAGGGATGTTCGCCTTGACTGGTGCCTGATTCATTGCAGTGTTAACAAGCGTGTAAACCTCTCCAACCTAAAATAAAAACACACATCTAGGTATGAGAAGTTACCTTTAAAATTAGGAGCTCTGTTATTAGCACGAGGAGATATGATAACCATCTACAAATATTTGAAGGCTTATTTACACCGAGGAGAGCAAGAGGAAATTTTACACTGATACAAGGACTAGGCGGGATGAAATTAAAAGGAAAATTGAAGCTTTATCTTTGGAGATATTTAAAACTAGACTGAATACAACACTGTAAAATATATTGTATAGAATAATCCTATATGACATTGAACTAAATCACTTATTTGGTCTTTTCCATCTCTAATTTCTATGATGTCACAATATGAAATATAATATAAATATCCACACACTTCTATAATTTGCAAGCAAATCTTGGCTTGTTAATGCAGCTGAAAAGAGGGTAGATCAGATCAGTGTTTTAATAAACACATTTGTCAGCTCAGGAAAGCTGGATTCAAAGCTGACATTAGGTTACACATGAAAGGAGTTTGGTCCGTGGAGGCTCTTTAAGGTTGGCAGGACAAGTTTTGCCCATCTTATTTAGAGTCGGGTACTGTATGACCTTTATCTGATGCTACGAATTGGTTGAGTGAACCTTCATGTCTCAGTTTGTTACCTATGTTCAGATGAGTATGGTGGATTATCTTCCACGTCAGAGCCTGCCTTCTTATTTGTGAGTAAGCCTGTGAAAGTTTTGCAATCCCATCACTACCAAACCATAACTAACTCTTGCCCACCATGCTGCCAGTACAATACACATAACTCTGGGATGGATCAGTGAAACTTTTCGGGGGGGAAGGAGGATGGTTAGTGGTGGGCAGGATATATAGCCAACCCAGTCCCCAGCTGCAGAAGTAAAGCCAGATCAGCATTTGGCAGCAGTTAATGGGAGAGGGGCATAAGTGGTGCCACATAACCAACTGACACCTCCTTCACATGTTGATCTGGAGGCAGGAGCTGGTCATCTACTTTATGGAATCAAATGGTATTGTCATAACTACTCATACATTTTTGTCAGAAATAATCCTATTAATTCTCAGTGAGAATTACAAGGAGTTGTGTACTTTAATTTGCTAACATGAACCACACACAACTTCAGTAAATAAATTCACTGTCCAGTTGCTGTTCTGGTATTTGTTTCCATTAGATACATTTTTTTTAATGGAACAGCTCTTATTATGTGACAAGATTACCTGCAGTAGCAGGGGACTGGACTCAATGATCCAGGAGATCCTATGTTCCTATTTTAGTGGCACTCTTGAGGATGTGTCACTACTTCCATCATAACTCGCTGTATTTATGTTAGAACATACAACCTTGCAAACAGATTACATATTAGGTTTTCATACTGTGCCAACAACTCGACATGAGTCCCTGTAACTTCATAGGTTCAGTTTTTATAAAAAACATTAACAGCAATTAGCATTTTGCACTCAATACTTTAAACCAAAGTCACAAAACTGCTTTAAAGGTTTAATAAACGGGCACTGTGGTAGAGTTTTAAGCTAGTGATTTGGCACTGGAAACAAACTTGGTGTGGGTTTAAAAACACTAAGTCTCATGGCTTACCTTAGCAACTTCCTGAGCCATCTTCACTAGTGTGAAAAATTCATTTCGTATTCCAGGGAGACTGATCTGCTCAAAGACACACTCTTGAGCTTGAGCAAGCATCATTTTGACCAGTACACTCAGCATGGCCGGGCTCATGTCATAACTTGGTGTGTGAGTAAATGTTTCCTTAAGGTAGTTTAAAATACCTGAATTTTTAAAAAGTTTTTCTAATTATTACAACAGAAAAGGACTTTTACAGGTGATCACAATTCACAAATTATCAAGTACAATTGAAAAGTAGCAAATAAGACAGTTGAGAAACTTGAAAATATATTTTCTAGAAATTACTCAGCCAAATTAAATGATCCGAAATGGATTCTTATTAAGTGTGAAGAGTTAAAATGACCCACTGTCATATGGGTTAGTGTTCTGTATTACCATCTAAGACAGCTGTGCTCAGTTCCCAGTCCTAGGTTATCATTCATAGAGGCTACAGAAGCTGTCCTGTGGGGCAGGACAAGGGGAGCAATGCCTTAAGATTCACTTAGAAGAACTCCTCTGGCTGATTTTTCGAGTGGTGCTTTACTGGGAACATACTGACAATTCTACAGGGACCTAAGGGTGGTGTGTTACACAGGAATAAGAAAGAGAGAGGGAATCCTTAGGACTCTGAAAAGGTAGTGAGGGACCCCTACAACAAAAAAAGAACAATTTAACTAATCTTGGAAACACTCCAAAAGTAGGCTCAGTGGACTGAGTGCTCAAGTCTAGTGCTGTTCCATAAGTAAACTGGAACAGTATGTTCAGCAGGGCAAGATGAGATTCTGCTTCAGTCATCCACTTCCACTAATCTATCATTTAGAAAATTAAAACAAACATTAACTGTAGTGTAAAAAATAAATAATGCTCACAAGAATTAAAATGTAACATATCCCATTCATCTCATCCAACTGGTTTATCAAGTTCTGCTAGAGCTTCTTTCCCAAAGCTACTGAACAAGTATCACAGCAGTACCTGGGGCTATGGAAGTTCCCCCTGTATTGTTATAATATCTGTCACTCATTGTCACTACTTTTTAGTTCTTTCTGGCTATGTTCGTTATTTTATTAGTGTGTTAGCTTTTACACTTTTGGAGACAGAACCTGCCACTACTCAAATTTTAATCACAGGCTATCAATCAATAAGCCCTTATACTTTACAAAAATCTGTCAAGCCCATCTGAGCTTCTGATTCCTTAAGAAATAAATGGAATTGGCTCTGAAAGTCCAGAAAAGCATCCTCATTTTCTGGTGCCTCAATTTATTTCTCTTTATGTGATAAATAATTCAGATATTTTTTACTATCCATGTTGAGGGCTCTGGTATGTATTGAAACAGTGCAACAACTTCAGTCCACCCGTACAGAACAGCTACTACGTGTACTATATCATGTCACTCTGTTAACATAGTGTACGTGTTACAGAGCTATGCACAGGTACAATGAAGAGCCTACAGAGTGCATGTTGTTGTGGGGCCCTGCAAAAGGTATTTTGGCTGCAGATGATGTGCTGCAGTTTATGACTTAATATAGCTCCAGCAAAACACTGATATAGCTATTGCTCTACATAGGAATATATTTAATTTTAAAGGGAAATTCTCTTATTTCACAAATGCTGAAACCTCTACAGACTTCTTGTCTTTCTAGAAGTGTGGCAAAACAAAAATCTATTTAAAAATTAACAAAGCCATATTTTCTAAATCTCTATATAGTTTGAATACAAGAACTAGGGCTATTAAAGTAACACTGTTTGTTCAGTGATTAACAACTATGATAGCATTTTACAAAATTGGAAGTCAGCAGTTGAGGATTATAATTATCATCTTGCAACACATTTTCATTTCACAGATATTAAGACTGCCTCTAAACACCTGTAAATACTATGAGTAATACAATACCTTATGCTTATATGATGACTTTTATCTAAGAAATGAAGGGGTTTTGTTCCGAAACCTACCCTAATGAAAATCAGAACTGTTATAGCCTGTTAGCTCAAGGGGTGTAGCTCCCATTAACTACCACAGACACAGCAGAATAGAAACTCCAGTGATTCATTATGGGCATAGATCCTGCTCCTATACGGAGTCAATGGCAAATTTACCATTGACCTCAACTGGACAATAAGCTTCATTTGGGATCAAAATAGACTTGATTGTTTTAAAACATTTTTAAAATGTAGATGCTATAGGCCTGATTATTCACTCCCATCACACACATTTTACACAAGTCAATGCAGTTACAGTGATGTAATGGAGAAAAGGCAAAAAAAAAGGTGAATGTACAGCTAATTAATCATTGACTACAATAGTCACTTTGTCTTTACCAAACATGTTGTTCAGACAGCAGCTCCAGGTTTTTGAAATGTTAAACTAAGACTAACAGGAATGTTTAATTAAAGCCTAGTACAGATCCTTGTTAGGACCTTTGGGTTTCAATCCAGCTCCTTTTCTGTTTGGACTGTGTTAATAAAACCAAAAGTCAATATTGAATGTATAGCTCTGTATGTAAGAGACTGACTGAGACCTCCCCAGAAATAACCTCCCCCATATTTTCAATATGCAAATAAACCACAGCTCCTTCTCTCTTTACATACCTGCAGCTCTCTGAAAAGCATCAACAGCATTTTCAAGTCCAGGCTTGGTCTGCCGATTACATCTTGTACCAATCTGTGTGTAGAGGGCTCCAATATTAAATAAAATACTGGCTTTTTCTAGCAACAAATTTGGCTGACAGACAGGGACGCCTGTGAAGGAATCATACCTGGGGTGGGTGCAGGGGGAGAAGGCAAAATGAAATAAGCATAAAAAGACAAGTGAGCACAGAGATACCAGTGTTTTCATTTTATTGTTCAGAAGAGGATCTGTAATGCCTTTTCTGCTTCTGCTGAAACTTATGGTAATTCATAATCACGTGCATGTAATGCAAATATATCCCTGAGCTCCAGGAGCTAGTGAGTGGATTTATTGAACTTTCTTAAAAGCAATGTTTCCCTTCTTGCAATGCTTAACTGGTACTCAAATAGTTTTTCTTGACCAAATTGTAGGAGTCTCCTGTTCTATTCACAAACACAAGATTTAAATTCACTGAGTCACATTCTTCTCCCGTTGATAATGGTGCAGTATATCATAGCACTTGCCATTTTGAGCCAGTGCAGAAGTCTTTCTACAATCCTCTGATATTTTAGACTATGTAGTGTTTCCTATTCATTACAAATTAAGATAGACAGTAGTAGATACTCTTAGCGTATACATCTTGTAGTTCCAATAACACAGGACTAGATTGTGTTTCATACTACAGCCTGAGCAAGGGGTGAGGTGTAAATTGAACCACCCAAGGAGTATCAGCAGCAAATCACAATATTCCCCCATTTTCACCATGCTGCCCAGCAAGTAGTAAGGATGTAATCAAGGCTTTTCTCTTTCCCCACCTGCTTCTATGTGCTCGTACACACCAAGACCCAAAAGCCAGGTAGGATGTGCGGACATTTAAAGAGAATTCTTATGGCCCTTCACAGACCTTACTCTCAGCACAGAAAGGGCCTTATTCTCTTAAGAACTTTACTGTACAAATTAAAGAGAGTGTCTATCAGTATAAATATGAAAACTTACTGTACAAGAAAAATATAAGTGTTTCAAATTACACAGAGCTAGTTCAAGGTTAACAGTGTTCTAAAAAAACTTACCAGGTAAATAAAATCCCCATTTGTCTGGTAGGTGGAAAAAATCTGTTCTCTATAAAGCCAAGTTGAATGAAATAGCTCATCAACATCTCAATGCCGGATTCATCTCTGCTGGGAGTACGGCAGGCCTTAAAGTTCAGATATGTAAAAACATACGTTCACACAATGCATTCTGTTTAGTTTCAGAGTGAATAATGTAACACACTGAGGCCACAGTTCTGCTCAACTAAAATCAGTGGGACTTTTGCCTAATATAAAGTGTCTGGAATATAGGAATTAGAAGTATAGGAGCACAGCCTGCCCTTGACGTGTGCACCCAACTCTGAATAACAGAGTTCTGCAGCTGGAGAGGAGGCTGTATGTGGCCCTAGGGAAACACATGGGAGGTAGTGTGTGACAGGCAAATCTCGCGCATGTTGAAATACAATGTTGGACAGTAGGTATGATGTGAACTATAGAAGAACATTTGAACCACCAACATCTAGTAAATAGAAATTACTAGTATTGTGCTACAGACCCCTACTATTTACTCCACTCCTGCTTTCATGCCTCACTTCAAACCTTTACTTTATTCCACCATTACAATTTAAACAATATTTTAAAAACAAACAATACTTTTGAATTTTCAAGTTGTGTCAAACTGCTCAGTTACTTTGCTTTCTTGTTACATCATTTTCTCACCCCACGCTTTTCTTCACCTGTTTTATCTATATCATAGGGTTAGAAGGGACCGCAAGGTCATCTAGTCTAAACCCTTGCCAAGATGCAGGATTATATGTGAGGAATAGCCCTTTTTTCCTACACCACTGCACTGGGAGCTCATACAGAGGTATTTGTCCACTATGACCCCTAAATCCTTTTCAATATCACTGTTTTCCATATTTCAGTCCTCCCTCTCCCCCATTCTATAGGTATGGCCTGCATTCCTTATTCCTAGATGTACAACTCTGCATACAGCTGTACTGAAACCCATTTTGTTTGAATGGGCCCCAGCTGCCAAGTGATACAAATCACACCTTATGACTACCCTGTCCTCATTATTTACCACTCTGCCAATCTTTGTCATTTGCAAATTTTATCAGTGAGACTTCCAAATCACTAATGGAAATGTTGCATTATAGAGTCCTTGGGATATGGAGGCTGTCATTTTATATATCTTGGGAGCAGAAATAAGTGGAAGTAAGGTAACCTGGAGCAAAGTATTAGTCAGTAAAAGTGCCACAATCTAACCATATATGAACATTATTAATAAAAATCTGCAAGATTAAAACTGGATATGGTGGCATAGTCACAAAGAGAATTAACATGCACAATCAAACCTACTTGTCTCAAATCCATAAGATCAGCTATTTCATCTTCATAGTCAGAACTGTCTTCACTGTAATGTTCCAGGATAAAGTCCTAAACAAAATAAAATGTGGAATACCCTTACTCTTTCAGGCCAAAGTCTTTGATTTCTCTGCAAACATTAACAGTGCCCTGAATATTCAAAAATTTCATGATTTGCAAAGTTTCTACTCATTAGTAATAAATGGTGTTGTATTTATATATGTCAGATTTTTAAAAGAGGGGAAAAACTATAACAGACAAGATTTCGAGGTAATATCTTCATCTTGTATCAAATATAAGAAACCCAATCTTGTGTAGCGGACTCGAAACAACTATAATATTTTCTCCACATTTTTTTCAAACTGCAGTTAATAGTTTTGAAAATGACACCTGAACCTATTAAATACAAAACAAGGGAGTCAAATGATCGTGCAGATTCATTAATAGAAAGATATTGTGTCAAATTCTGCTCTTAGTTATACTGGTGAAACTCCACTGAGTTTAATGAAACTACACTGGTATAAATGGCAGCAGAATATGGCCAATCAAGAATAACCTACAGATGAAGAAGTGGAGCCAAATTCTTAAGTGATGTCTAAGAGAGTTTAAGTTAGTAAAAGGGGGGCTGATTTTCTCATTTTACTTCAGTGTAACTCCATTGACTTCAAGGGGTAAGTTAAAGTACGATGAGGGTTTTTTCAGCTTACGCCTTCTTCTGGCTCCTTGTCATGGTTAGATGCACCAACTTAGACTCCCACAGTAGGAGACTGGGGGTATACAGAGCTAAGGGAGGAGTCTGTATGTGGGAGTCTTAATTAGCGTAAGGGAGTTTAGCTTACACCAGCTTTACAATTCATCCTCTGAATTTGAGCTGTAAAGTTCAAAAAGGATCCAAAGTAGTACTGAGAAAGAGCTTTCTTCCTGATTTAAACAGCTATTTCCCACTAAGTAGCATGCAGAACTTGTACAGTAGCTGTCAATGAAAACCCAAAGAGAATTCTCCGTGATTCCAAACATACACTCATTTCTAAAACTCCCATTAAAGTCAGCAAGAGTTTTGCTTGAAAGAATGCAGATTAAAGTCCCTTGTGAAGCTCTGAATCCAAGTGGTTCTTGGCTTGGTAAAACAGTTGCTGTTTACTTGCTCCATGGAGAATTATTCCTGATTGTTTTATTTCACTGCCTCTGGCAAAGAAAGCCTTCTTCCATGGATTTCATCATCTAATTCAAATACAGATATGCTGAACACAGCTGAGCTCACCTGAATAAATATCCATGACAGACATAAACTTTGTGTGCCCCAAAGCAGATCTTTATCATGCTCACAGAAAATTATATCACATAACTAATCAAAACATAGAAGTAACAAAGCCCTTTTAATTGAAACAATGTTAAAGACTACATTTTCTGTAGGAGCCAAATTCTGCTCTCAGTTCTATCAGGTGCAATTTCATGTGACTGCACTGGCAGCTACACCTATGTAACTGGAAGCAAATTGGATCCACTCTATGGGTCTGATCCCTGGACCCAGTAAAACTATTTTGCACCATAAAGCCCCCTTAAAGCTGACATACAGGGATAACTGGGGCTTCCCCTGTCCTAGCTGGGTATTCCCTTAGTGCAGAGCTGTCATAGCTGCTTCTGCACCACAGCCTCTTCCTGCCCCCAGGCATAGCATGCTCTGGCCATGTTCCCTCCCCAGCAGAAAATCTTAGTCTAAATCAGAATCACTTGAATACACTGGAACTACCTTCCTGGGTGCCAAACCATCCCCCAGCTGCCGTGGTAGTAGGGGGAGAAAGGTGAGTACACCCAGATTATTTAATTGGTCTTCATTTAGACTGTAACATCTGGACAGGGACCTTGTTTAATTTGTATTGTAGAGCACCAAGTACAAGTGTGGGCAGTGTGCAAACAATAAATGGTTATTATTATCATCATCATCACCACCACTAGCTGGGCCATAAAACAGTGGGCATGGGCAGCGGGTGAACCCCAATATTCCCCCAGCCCTGCCCCTTCTGCCCGAGGGCCCCCCCCCGCATAATGACCAGAGGAGCTCCAGCCTGCCCATTCCAGCCACCCCATGCCAGCCTGCCCTACCCCCAGCTGGCCCAAGCCACCCCTGACTGGGACCCCGCCAGCTTTGGGGGAGAGAGGGAGCAAGAGCAGGGCCTCGCGCCAGAGTGTAGGTGGGGCCATGGCCTGGGTTAGAGGAGGCTTAGCCTCCCCAGCCTTCGACAGTGGGCCTGATCTTGCTTTCACACAAATGTAAATCAAAAGTCAATCCACTGAAGTCACTGGGAAAGATCTTCTGAAGGACATAACTGATCTCAAATCCTTGATAATTCTTGGTGTGCTAAATTCTTGGTTCTTGATCAGATTAATGCAAATAAAACATAAAAATATGTTTAGAATTTGCACACAATGCTGTGCACCTTCAAACATAACAGCAGTGTTACATGTTAAATATTGATTCTAAAATCTGTATCTTCGAAACTTACCTTAAGAGGGATTGTAAAGTCCCCTTCTTTAGTCTCCTTCAGGCCAAGTGGTATCAGGGGAATGCTAAAAGTCTCTCTGTGGCAAAAGAAAAGACAAACAGAAAGTTAACTCCTTATTTTCTATTGTTCTGTTGGCAAAATTACCTGTCTTGTTCCATGTGACCATAGACAGAAGGAGCTGTGTCTCTTGATGACAGCATATGTAACATGCACCTTTTTATTTGCACTAGGAGGCTTTAAGCATTTCAGAATTGTGTAACGCTCCCTTTACACAGACTGTTCTGTCCCACACAAGTTATTTTCCTTATTTTAAAAAAATTATTATAAAACCCAAACATGAATGCTCCTATTTCAGGAATGACAGAAGTGAAGTAAACAGCCGCAGTGTGTGAGATTTTATCTGGAGACTCCAATAACTTTTTTTGTGGACAGGGGGAGCTCTTGATTCCCATGGAGTTTAAACTCTCTCTGTACAATTACTCCTTCTGGCCCCCAGGGGCCTCTGTGATGTGAGTAAGGAGTGAAGGAAGATTGTCTGGTCTCTTCTTCCTTCCTCTATCTCCCCTGCTGGCGCCCAGCCAGAATAAACCACTGGGAGAGGAAGAGGCAGAAGCCAGCTGCATTTGGCAGTGTGGTGAGAGGGACAGAATCGGGGATAGGCATAGGGATGGAAGCTCAAAGGGAAAGGAGTCTGAAGGGAATGAGAGTTGCCCTTGAGCCATTGTTCCTCCAGAGAAAGAGGGGGCCAAGGAAACAGAAAGTGAGGACTGACAGATCACTTGTCTGTATCAGTTTGGATCAATCTTTCCACCTCTGGATAAACCACATGTGCAGAAACCAGCCACTGCAGAGAGACATACACAAGTAAGGGCTATGATAATTCCATATGCTTCAATATTCTACTAGTCCATTAATGGTTGATATACATAAATTGTCTCTAGCACATTGTAAAGTGAGGCCTGAGCTCACTGGTTTTGATATAAGTGGAGCCTGATAGTAAAAAGTTTGAGAACCACTGCATCATGTGTATTTAATTTTTAGAAAATGTTAGGGTGGGGGAAGAATTCAACCCTGAGAAGCATCTCCACAGAGGGTGATAAGATACAAGAAGGCAATGTTAAAAAAAAACAAAAACCCCTTGATCCTCAAGGAAAATAAAACTCTTGATCAAGGACCAAATCCTGCTCATATTATAAGAGTAATCCTATTGTTTGCTAGTGGGACTACTCATATGAATAAGGAGATCATGAGCATTTGGTCCCAACTGTGAAATCTGTCTTCACCACTCTTCCTAAGCAAAATGTCCCATTTCAAACAGAGAATTTGATTTCAGGATTTCTTCCAGTTATTATTTACAACATGATGAGTAGGAAAGATGGAATAGTGTCTGTTTGGAAAAAAAAGTGTCCTTGGCATCTGGATATGTTTATCTGATCTTTTCTTTTTCCAGCAAACACTTAACTGACTTTTTTCACTACGAAATACTGTGGGAGTGATTCACTCACAGGTTTCCATCAGCAAAGCCAACAGAACCTGTGATGCATGTCCCTGGTGGTGAAAAGTCTGCCAGGGGAGCAGTAGTGCAATCTACTCACAACTCCAGGTTAGCATAAGAAGGTCCCTAGAGCTGGCTGGTGCAATCCAGAAAGAAGGCAGGGCCAACTGAGGAGGAGAAGAGCCAGGGCTCCAAGGAGCAGCGCTTATTCAGCTCACCTACTGGGCAGCATCTGCAGGGGGCTCCTATGGAGCCCCTGATGGAGTTTAAAACTATTCTCCCTGGTAGTGGGGCACAAATCCACACACACACTTGAGGGTGCAACACGTCTAATGTAACCAAATATTGGAAAGAACTGTTATTTTAATGCTTTTACAGCAGTTACCTTTGAAAAATAATCTGATAAAAGCCAAGATACTAAAAATATTACATATTGATTTAATATTGATTTAACATGTTCTTTCATGATCCATCTTCATTAAGCAGCCACGCTTGTGTACAATTTCCCTGGACACCAGTGTTTCTGCCAACTCTAAAATGAACGTAAAGAAATTCAATATCTGCTTTCAGCTACTGAAGTGCCACACCCATAGATTAAATAATAGTCTTCTCTATTCTTATATACTGGGTGTGTGACACACAGTTTTGAAAAATATCCTTTGACCACACAGTAAGGATTGGCCCACAGGCACGCTAGGAGCATTTTTATGGCTACAGGGGTATTCTCATGTACATTTTCAGGGCAAACTCTCCTCCCACCTCCTGAACAAGTGTATAATATGCCATAGGAAGACAAAGAAATAAGTGGTATTTGCATTTTCAGGATTCCTGTGACCATCTCAGAAACTTTCTGGGCCAGATTTTGCCCTCAGTTTTTGCTGTATGGGTTGCACAGGTATGAGTGGAGGGAGAATATGGCCCTCTGTTTAGAAACAGATCTGCTTGACAGGTTTACCTGTCTTATCCCACTTTCTGGTGTCTATTCTGTACAAAAAGCGCCCAAAGTTGTATCCATTCTTCAAGGATGGTCAACCAGAGTTGTATAAAGACACATTATTATATCCTTTAAGAGATCCCTGTCAACTGGCGAACATGTGGTTCACATCATGCCTAAAACAGGAAAGAAGGACATATAGCCCTCCTAAGTAGTACAGCTCTTTGAGAGCTCTGCTCTCTCTGCAGCGGTCACAGAGGGGACACAGGTTGTCACTGAGGTAGTAATATGCCTATACCACCCTTTTCCCCTACATGGCTTCCCTCTTCTTAGCATTCTTTGGGACTTTCCCCTTTTCTCTGCATTGCATAAGTAGAGGGGAGTATATAGTCTATAGGTATGGAGAAAGAGTGCCACTCTTTGACACATGAAATACTGATGTGTCCTTTATGCAGACTTGGTTAAACTGTACATAACATAATGCCTGCAGTTTGGAGTTCTTTATAATATGAACATCATTGGAAATGTAGGAAATAGTTCAAAGGAGGTCAACTAAAATGACAGTCAGAAGGGCCACTGTTCCAGCCACAAGATCTTCACCAAAACCTGGGTCTTCACCTAAATTCCTTGTAAACTGTGCGGCCACACAGCAGCCTATTTAGCGCCACATGGGCGCTCAGTGAACTCGCCCGGAGCAGGGACCTGCCCCCGTGGGAGAGGGGCATCCCTCGCCCGGCCCCCAACCTGCCAGGGGAGGGGCGCCCCTGCCCCAGCCCCAACTCAGCCTGTGGCCCAGACCTGTCGCAGCCAGGGCAGCTCAGCTGGATTGGGCCCGGGCACAGCCAGGGCTGCATGGCTCGGAGCAGCCTGGCCCCAGGCGTGGCCAGGGTGGCACAGCCCAGACCAGTGTGGACCCAGCCACAGCCCAACCCCAGAGCCCGCATCCCCAGCCAGAGCCCTCACACCCCAACCTTCTTCCCCAGCTCTGAGCCCAGTCCCACACTCCGAACCCCTTGGCCCCATCCCCACCACATGAATTTTGTTATGTGCACCAATATGAAGGTAATGTTTCACACATCACCTTCATATCGGTGCACAGAACAAAATTCATTCCGCACATGGGTGGGAAAAATTAGAGGGAACACTGGTCTTCACCATCAAAGAGCAGAATGTTTTAAATTATCTTCTCAAGGACTTGCTCCCCCTTCTGTCACTACTGCAGCTGTCACTTTCATTTTCCCTGCTGCACTCCCTGTGCATGTTTGAGAGGGTGGAAAAAATCTGAACAAAACGTTTTTCCCCTCAGAAAATGAGATTTGTGTCAAAATTTTCTAAGGAAAACTTGATTTTGGCAGAATTTTCCTTTGGGAAAACCAATATGTTTCAGTTCACATCAGGACAATATTAATCTTTGTGTCCGCCTGAGTTGCTGCGGTGTTTAATGGGAGCTGCCCCTATTTTCCTCTATGGGCCTTGCTCGCCTGCTCTCTACTGGCGGCTGAACCTCTGCAGGGTCTCATGCACCGCAGTGGCAGCTTAGCCACAGGGAGAGACTGCGATGCATCATGTGAGATGTAGTCAGGCCTGGAGCAAGGTCCATATTGGAGAATGGAGGCATGAGGGACCTGGAACTACAACTCCCATAAGGCACTGCGGCAGCTCAGGCGGACACAGAGAGAGACAAATATACAGACTATGTGGTCAGACTGTTGATTAAGAGAAAGTATATTTTCCTTCTATCATGTTCTTTATTCACAATTTTTTCATGTAATTACTGTCCAGCATTCACACTCATCCAGCACCAGTTTTATTTCCAGCTGTAAACAAAAGGTGGGTTGATAATAGAGTAGATTTTCACTTACTCTGTGTTCTGATAAACCTCCACTGAGAAATTAAGTCCTTCTAATTCCTCCTTTAAGATTTGCAGGTCTGAGTTTACAAAACTCAGTTCAAGAAGTGCCTGCTCTCGCACTTTGTTGTTGGTGGTTGCTCTGCAAAGAGAAAGAGATATGCCCCTTTGTGACTGCCCAGAGAATAGGCTCCGTATTGTACACAAGCTTCGTTGAGCCCCCTTACTGGCATTCCCATCATTTTTAAGATTTTTTTTCTTAAGAGATGATATGAGAACTCGAGTTTTAGAATTTATTTGATTTGCTGCCAAGACAGAACTTGGAATAGGTTTCAGATACAAAAGAGCGTGCAGACACTTAACAGGTTTGCTATGTGCTGATCTTTTTGGACTGATTTTAAGATTTAACTTTGAGGACAAATTAACAGTGAAACAGAAGGGTTTACATCTTAATTATATTCTGAAAATAAAAATCTGAGTTGATTACAAGGCTTTCTCCTAAAATGAGCTGTAAAGAAAAAAGTACATGTCTAACTTTGGTTAAACCCCTCTCTCCCACCATTATAGTCACTGGACAATGCATTCATCATCTGGTATGATTACTGTTAGTTCTATTTTCTTAAAACAAAAACCAGACATTTTGCTCCTCACAAGAAGAATGTGATGTGACTTCCCTTTAGTTCTGTTTTTCTGATGTGTCTGGGGATAATCATTTTCTTCCATTTGCAATTCATGTATAGGTATAGCATCCCTTTATACCATTAGCATAATAGATACATCTTTAAATGTAGCCCCTAAAGCATTTCTGCATATGTTTCTATTTGAATATTTCTGGGTGTAGCTATATTAACACCTGCTTCTAGCATGAATCATCATATAAGCAACGCAATACTGTGTAGTACCTAGAAATCTCATGTTATTTATCGTAAGTGCTGTTTTAAGATAAACAATTAGCTGGCAACACAAAAGTCCATTAAAAAGTTAAGATTGAACAATTGCTTATTTGCTTATGGATTGATACTCTGAACTTTGGTCCATATAACCAAATAGTCAATAACCGAATAGAATTATTAGTTAACAAGATCAGTATTTGCTATATAAACATTCCAACTTAGATTAGGACACACCTGCTACCCCATAATTCTCTGTGGAAGTATAAATGTCTCATTATTTTACTTGTGTTTCAGCCAGTAATAAAGGAACCAGCATTTCCAGTTTTTCCTCAAACTGCGTTAAGAGAGGCTTCCTGTGGACAAAAGACTGGCTTGCTGCTTCTGGAGTCTGCTGAAATGCAACTAAAATCTCAATCTTTGATTTCTTTTCGCTTGAGGAACACTTTGAGTTAGTCCAACTATCTGAACTATCATCCAGCGGCATACCTAGAAATGAGTCTGAAATACAGTTTGCCCTGGGAGCAGTTGTTTACCTCACAGCACCTACAAATGACATACATTTAAATAGTCTAATTGAATATGTTTTGATGCAATTTGATTTTAGAGATGTACTTGGACTTTAATTACATGGTACACACACACACACACCAGAATTAGGTCCAATCCTACACTCCTTACTTAGCCAGAGCTCCTACTGAAGTCAGCAGCAGTTGCATTTTCAAGAAGTAGACACTGATTTTGGGTGCCTCTTTTTGGGATCCCAGGTTGAGACGCTTTGGGGCTGATTTTTAAGAGGAGCGGAACATCACCGTTCAGTTGAGAAATCATGGCGTTCATTTGTGCTCAGCTCTTCTGAAACTTAGCCCCAAGTTGGACACCCAGAAATTAACACAACCAGATTCAGTGACCATTTTTAAAAACACTGGCCTAAGAGCTCTGCTTGGGGAAGGAATGCAGGCCCAGGTCCTTTTCAGTAAGGTTTCAATTACTCTTGTTAATAAATATGAGAGATGTTACTTTGAAATCAGTGTTAACATCAATTTAACACATTTTAATTCAGAAAAGAAATGTGGCAAATTTGTAACTTTTATTTAAATGACTCTGCTAATTATAAGACTAGTTATTAAGCAATCAAGAGAAATTAAGCAATCTGATTCCATGGTGAAGAAGAGGACGGTATCAGAAAGTGGATGAAAACTCACTCCCTAAGTTCCCTCTAAACTGTGCGGCCGCGCAGCAGCCTATTAAGTGCCATGCAGGTGCTCAGGGCTGCGGTGTGGAGAGATGCCTCTCCCACAGCCTGGCCAGGACCTGCTGTGGCCAGGGGGAGAGGCGCCCTTCCCCCAGCCCCAACCCAGCCCCGGCCCAGACCTGCCGGGGCTGGGGGAGAGGCGCCTATCCCGCAGCCCCCAGCCCCGGAGCTGCTGCGGTGGGGAGAGGCACCTCTCCCCTCCAGCCCAGGTGCTGCTGTGGTAAGAGAGAGCTGGGGGAAGTTCTCTCTCCCCACCAGCCTGTGTCCTAAACCCCTCATCCCCAGCCCACCCCAAATCCTGCATCCCCAGCTGGAACCATCACACCCCCCACACCTCAACCCTCTGCCCCAGCTCTGAGCCCCCTTCCACACTCCAAACCCCTTGGCCTCATCCCCACCACATGAATGTTGTTATGTGCACCAATAAGGAAACATTAGAGGGAACACTGCTCATACCCACCAGAGTATTTGAAAGGTGTGTTCCCCCTCATTTTACAATCACTTTTCCACACTGTTGGTTTTAGTAACTCTTCTTTGCAGTGTTGTTGTAGCCATGTTGGTCGCAGGATATTAGAGAGACAAGGTGGGTGAGAAAATATCTTTTATTGGACTTGTATGTCTTTTTATTGGACTTCTGTTGCTGAAAGAGGCAAGTTTTCAAGCTACACAGAGCTCTTACTGCTTGTAAGCTTAAAACTGGATTTGGGTTTCATGAAAACCAAAATCACTTGCTCCATTGTTTCGTTGCCTGTGCTGTTAGTTTGTTGCTATGAGACTGCATTAGGAGTGAGGCTGCGCGTCTAGCACTGTGTTTCTCTTATGATTTTGCTTTGGAAGAAAGAAACTCCAAGATTTACATGGAGTTTGAAAACCTGTACAAAAAAAAAAAATCAGATGAAATATTGGGGCAGCCTGTCAGTATTGACTGTGTCCCCTTTGGATTTGAATTTTCACCAAGGGTTCTTTATAGATAAAATGTCCATTTTATATCTTTTTCTGGAAATTCAGCAGAAAAGTAAACAGGAAACTATATTTTAATTTTTCTGCCAAATGTCTCTATCAGGGTAACTGATCCCAGATTCTTTGCTTTTAATAAAACTCCTCTTTTCAAATATATTTAGAAGCAGTTACTTCTGTGGGCAGCAGAAAACAGCCAGCATGGCTGCTGCCCCATGGGCTCCTGAGCTCCACAGTGAATGCAGTTTTTTCCTGTGGTAAGGGGGAATTATGTCCTCTCTGGGATCCCCTGTCATCCCCTTCTCAAGAGAGGAAGCGGACGTCATTCCGCCTGGTCCACATAGCGAGTCCCCTGAAGCCCTAATTTGAGACAGGTTTACTCCTGGCTCGTTGAGTGTCAGCCACCGCAGGGTTATTTTAAAGGAGGTGCAACTCAAAGTGAATAGTGGGTTAGCCAAGGAGATGTAGAGAGGTGCCAGGCAGCCAAAAGGTTAATATTTCCCTCCATCTAAGAACAGGCATTTGTGGTATTCCCTAATACACCATAAGTGACAGCATTTCAATTGAGGTATTTGTATATATATGTAACACAGACAGACCCCGGTTGTCTGTGGGTGGGATTAATCATAGAACCTCTGAAGCTAAATGCATGAGCCTCTACTGCATGAGGTAAAAGTCACATGGCTCTTAACTGAAGCTGTAGCAGACTCATTAATCTCCAAGTGGTCTCGGTACCACTAGAGGGGACAGAACACCACACTCAGGAGATGTGCGAGTTACATATAACATGTAAAGTCAGGGAGCCCCATTCTGCAACTCAATGCCCTTACCTCAGTGGCCTACAGGACAGCTCTTTGTTGAGCATGAAACAGACAGATCTACAAATTTTAAGCAAAATACACAGCCAAAAAACATATCTATGGTAAGATAAGCACTAAAATAAAAGTCAGTCACTGAGAGGCAAAAAATCCCCAACTAGTGTAAATTGTCTAGCTCCATGAAAGTCAAAGGAGTCAGGATGATTTACACTAGCTGAGGATATGCCCCTGAGCATCTGTCACTTCCAACATCTGAGGGGTAAGGCAGGTGGGTGGGCAAGTGGGAATCTAGTCAAAGAAGTCATGCTTCAGAGAAGTAGAGTTACATGTGTAATTTTCTCTGAAGAAATCACATTGACTGGATTCTTGTATTGGACACTGAAAACTCTCCACAAACCCATAGATTCTCCAGTTATGGCAGATTAAAGACACCATATGAAGCAGTTTTAAATACCAAGGAGAAATCCTCATCCACAAATAGCAGGAGAGAGAGCTGTTGGAGGAAAATAGCGACTAGAACAGCCAGTCGTAGGGTTAGATGGTATGGGACAATACAAGGCTTGTACTGCAAGGCAGATACAGGTAGGGTCTACATAAATGGTTTGTTTCTTTGTTTTTTCTTTTTTTAATAAAGAAGAAAAGCCTTCCAGCAGCAGGCAAATGAAAGAGAAATCCCCTCCCCACCACAGACCAGCTATGGGGTTTCCTCATAAACATTGCAAGGTCAGATTTTTAAGATAAATAACTCAGAGAACTAAAGGAAACCAAAGTGGAAAGACAGAATCTCAAAAAGCAAGTGCACAAAAGGAAGTTCATACTTTACAGATGTTCATATACTTTACTCTAGATAGCACACGGGGTTTCACACAAACCAGGGGAAGCCCAGAGATCATTTTATGCCATCAAGGTAGAAAGCATTTTTTCCTTTCAGAATCAGAAACTGGCATTACAGACCAGTGAACCTTTATAGCAGGCACCTGCAGAAACTCCGGGAGTGGATTCAGTCTGTAATGGGGTACAATTTTTAAAAGCTCCTATTGATTTTCCTAAGTCCAATTTTCAAAAGTCACTTTTAGGCTCTTAGGAGTCTAAGGCCTGGTCTACACTAGGAAATTAGGTCAGTATAACTATGTCACTCAGGGGTGTGAAAAATCCACACCCCTGAGTAACACAGTTAAACCAACCTAACCTCCAGTATAGACAGCACTAGGTCAGAGGGAGAATTCTCCTGTCAACCTAGCTACTGCCTCTTGGGGAGGTGGAATACCTACACCAATGGGAGAACCCCTCCCATCAGCATAAATAGCATCTTCACTGAAGCGCTGCAGCAGTGTACCTGTGGTTTATGTGTAGACAAGCCCTTAGTCTCATTGAAAGTCAATGGGACTTAAGCTCCTAAATACCTAAGTGACTTCTAAAAATGGGACTTAGGTAAGTCATTGATGCACTTTTGAAAATTTTACCACGGGGCCCAGGTCCAGGAAACTTTTGCCTTCAACCCCGCAAAAATCTGGCCCACTGCAACATCCAGCCTACTAACCAAGTCAGTCAATGCCTCTCAGATGTGGTCTACTCCACCCTCTTCTTCCAGGTCATGTCACAATGAAGCCTACGGAATTTAAAGGGGCACAATGGACATAGGTCCTGAATGAGCAACAACTAGCAGCAGTCAGCCATATGCCACACTGCCTGCTGTTCACTAACTCACGATTCCGCAGGTGAGCCCCTCTGCCAGCGGGCCACAGATCTGAAGGATCCTGGGAAGATCTGTGTTGTGGGGATCACACTCTTAGACAATTAATATTCAGAAAAATGTTCACTTGTTTCCTTTACAAGCAGGCATCATGATAACAACCACGATCTAATGAAAGACTCTAGCAAAAACTGATTTAGGATAATTTCAGCAGTCTTCAAACAAAGTCATTTAACAACTTGAGTCTAGTGCAGAGGTGGGCAAACTACGGCCCGTGGGCCACATGCAACCTGTGGGACCACCCCGGCCCTGAGCTCCCGGCCGGGGAGGCTAGCCCTCCCCTACTGTCTCCCCTCCCCTGCAGCCTCAGCGTGCCGCACCGCCAGCGCTTTGGCCCACCGCTCCTGCCAGGCAGCACAGGCGGCGTTTTAAAAAATTTTTTTTAAGAAGCATGATGAGGGGATGGGGGGAGGGATGGATAAGGGGTAGGGGGTCCCAGGGGCAGTCAGAGGACAGGATAGGGCGGAGGTCAGGGGACAGGGAGCAGGGGGCATTGGATAGGCATGGGAGTCCCAAGGGGGCCTGTCAGGGGTGTGGGTGTGGCTAGGGGTCGGGACAGTCAGGGGACTTGGAACGGGGGGGTTGGATTGGCATGGGAGTTCTGGGGGGGGGGAGGGGCTGTCAGGGAGCACGGGTGTGGATAGAGGGTGGGGGGGCAGTCAGGGGACAGGGAGCGGGGGGGGTTGGATAGGGGGTGAGGTCCCGGGGGGCGGTTACAGGCTGGGGGTTCTGGGAGGGGGCAGTCAGAGGACAAGGAGCAGGGGGGGTTGGATGGGTTGGTGGTTCTGAGGGGGGCAAGAAGTGGGAGGGGCGGATAGGGAGTCAGGCTATTTGGGGAGGCACTGCCTTCCCTACCCGGCCCTCCATACAGTTTCGCAATGCCAATGTGGCCCTCAGGCCAAAAAGTTTGCCTATCCCTGGTCTAGTGCAATGCCCTTTTTCTGCAAAGCAGTGGCTTTCAAAATGCACTTTGAAAACATAAAAACATAATATAACAGTTAATGACTTTATAGAGATGGGGCATAAAAACATTAAATAAGGCTGTTAGCAAAACATCCAGCTGCACTTTATTCAGCAAGTTATGGGAGCAGCGAGGCAGCTGTCTGAGAATGGAAGGACACCCCTGCAGAAAGAATAAAAAACATTTTGTTGCTTTAGACAGAAAAATAGTAAAGTGGTGGGAACATACCGTAAAAGATTTTCAGCACCAGTTCTCAACCTTACTACTTTCAGGATCTGTTGGTTTAGGGCAGCTCTTTGATTTTGCAGTTTGCTTCGGCCAGTCTCAGCCAAGGGGTTACATCCCTAGAATAAAGGAAGCAAATTATTTTTAAGAAGCTGACAACAGAAGAGCGAAACAAAAAACTGAACAACACTGATTTCAAAGACATGGATATGAAAATCTTAACCTATAAAGCATGATACATAAAGCCATTTGATTAAAGAGTGTCCTTTATTTTAAACCTAAGAAAGTTTATTCACAAATTAAAAAAAGCAACTCGGCTCAGGATGACATTTTCTCAGTTACCCTGCAGTCGATTTACAGTTACTTCCTTGATGTCAATGGAATTTGTGTGAATCCTGAGCAACTACACTGATGTCCATAGAGTTACTCCAAAGTTACACAACAGTGTGCCTGAGAGAAGAGATGTTGTATTGTCATAATAAAAATCATAATATGATGGTAAAAGGAATGAAAAGTCACAGATTATGGCCAGGTTTTTTTCAGTTTAAAATCAGGTTTTTTTTAAAAGAACAAAAGTGATTTTAACGGTAACTGAAAAGGCCTGGGACTCTTCAGTTTAACTCATTCCCTAGTCTCCTCTGTCGAGGGGTCTAAGCCTAGTTTCAGGAAGAGCACTTTGTATCCATCTCCCACTATTATCTTCATTTGCTCTTCTCTTTGCTCCCCACGTGCCGAGAGCTTCCTGCCCCTCCTCTATGCCAAAGAACTTTCATCTCGCATTCAAATCCCCTCCTTAAAACTTCTGGGAAGCTTTTCAATAAAGATCAAGGACCAATCCCAAACCTACTGAAGTCACTAGGAGTCCTTCATTGTTTTCACTAGGCCTTTAATCAGGCCCCAGCTCAAAAGTCAGACCTGGTCTACACTTAAAATTTAGGTCGACATAGCAATTGCAGTCAGGGGTGTAAAAAATCCCTACCCCTTACCCTTGAGTAACCTAACCTAACCCCTCATATAGACGCTGACCTAACCCCTCGTATAGACGCAGCTAGGTCAGGGGAAGAATGTTGCCATCATTCGGGGAGGTGGTGTTCGTACACCAACAGAAAATCTCCTTCCATCGCTATAGGCTGCCTCTACACTGTGGGATTGCGACAGCAACATAGCTATGCCAGTATAGTCTCCATAGTGTAGTCATACCCAGGGAAGGAAGGGAGGAAGAACTGCAGTGAAACTAAACTCTGTGCAAAGGGAAATGATTTGGCAAATAGCCTTCCCTCCATTCAGAGCAGAGTGGACTTGGTTGTCTGCAGAAGGGAGAATACATGACTACCTGTTTCGGAGTATAATATGAATGTGTCTTCACAGCACAGTTAGCTTGAGTTATAACTTGAGTGTTACCCCCAACTCAACTCCCATCCACACACACACAAAAATCTCTAGCTCAAGTTAAATGGTGCTGTAAACTCAACCTTGCTGGCCCACAGGGTGACCAGATGCAAAATCCAAAATATTGGGACCACCGCAGGGGCAGCGCCTTTTCAATTGTTACACTCACCCAGCACGTTCGGCAGCGGGAAATAAATCTTGCTGACGAATAAAGAAGTACCCGCCACCGAAATGCCGACGAAGCCTGTCAGCAACTGAAGTGTCCACCTCCAAAGTGCCGCCGAAGACCCGGACGTGCCGGGTGAGTGTAACAATCGAAAAGGCGCTCCCCCTGCCTGTCACCACCGCCTAAGCAAAAAACAAAACAAAACAAAACAAAAAAACCAAAAACCCGCGCCCAAAACAAAATATCGGGACAAATGGCATCCCGACCGTACTTAGGTCAGGATGCGGGACAAACTGCTCAATAGCGGGACAGTCCCGATTTTATCGGGACGTCTGGTCACCCTACTGGCCCATCGGGGGAGTTATTGAAGCTCGAGTGATGCTGATGCCCAAAAAGAAAAGGAGTACTTGTGGCACCTTAGAGACTAACCAATTTATTTGAGCATAAGCTTTCGTGAGCTACAGCTCACTTCATCGGATGCATTCAGTGGAAAATACAGTGAGGAGAAATAGATTTCCACTCCATACGGCTAAATGCAGTGCCTTGTATAATGACAGGTTTCAGAGTAGCAGCCGTGTTAGTCTGTATTCGCAAAAAGAAAAGGAGTACTTGTGGCACCTTAGAGACTAACCAATAACGAAAGCTTATGCTCAAATCAATTGGTTAGTCTCTAATTGCCACAAGTACTCCTTTTCTTTTTGCGAATACAGACTAACACGGCTGCTACTCTGAAACCTGCTGATGCCCAAGTTAGTAATGTAGTGGGGATGCAATAGCTCATCCAATTATTCTGCTAATCCAATCACCCTGTGTAAATCCCATGTTAATTTGTATCTCACTCAAGTTAGGATAGCTCAAGTGCAGTAGCTCAGTGGTTCTCAACCTTTCCAGATTACTGTACCCCTTTCAGGAGTCTGATTTGTCTTGCTCCCAAGTTTCACCTCATTTAAAAACTACTTGCTTATAAAATCAGACATAAAAATAAAAATATCACAGCACACTATTACTGAAAAATTGCTCACTTTCTCATTTTTACCATATAATTATAAAATAAATCAACTGGAATATAAATATTGTACTTACTTTTCAGTGTATAGTATATACAACAGTATAAACAAGTCATTGTATGAAATTTTAGTTTGTAATGACTTCGCTAGTGCTTTTTATGTAGCCTGTTGTAAAACTAGGTAAATATCTCAATGAGTTGATGTACCCCTGGAAGACCTCTGTGTACCCCCAGAGGTACCATTACCTAGGGAGGTGGTAGAATCTCCTTCCTTAGAAGTTTTTAAGGTCAGGCTTGACAAAGCCCTGGCTGGGATGATTTAATTGGGGATTGGTCCTGCTTTGAATAGGGGGTTGGACTAGATGACCTCCTGAGGTCCCTTCCAACCCTGATATTCTATGATTCTATGATACGCATACCCCTGACTGAGAACACTGCAGTAGCTCAAGTGTACTAACTTGAGCTAACTACTCCAGTGAATACAAAACTTAGGATTGGATGTGCTCCCTCGGCCTGTCTGTTCTGCACTTCTGTCTCCCTGATGGAGGGCTCTCTTGGATCCAGGGGTCTGTTTCTGGGGAAAGTTGCTGCAGGACCCCTTCTGTACAGAGTCCTGGAGTTGCTGACTATGGCCTGGTCTACACTAGGAAATTAGGTCAGTATAACTATGTTGCTCAGGGGTGTAAAAAATCCACACCCTCGAACGACGCAATTAAACTGACTGAACCCCCGATGTAAACAGCGCTAAGTTGACAGGAGAATTCTCCCCTCGACCTAGCTACCAGTTTTTGGGGAAGTGTAGTACCTCTGCCAATGGAAGAACTCCTCCCATTGGCATAGGTAGTGTCTTCCCTGAAATGCTGCAGCATTTTAAGTGTAGACAAGTCCTATGTGGGATTCACTGGTAGGCTGGCCCCACTAGAATCAGGATGCCAGATCACTGGTGGACAGGAGCCAGCATGGAGAACAATGCCCTCGTGCAGATAACCTGTATCTCCAGCAGATCTCAGGGGATCTGTGCAGTTTGGGGTGAATTTCCTCTGCATCTGCAAGAGGGGTGGGCATATAAATCTCATATGCCTTATCATCTGTAGATAAATTAGTCTCCATTTGCATAATTTTGTATCCCGTCAGCTTCATCAAAGTTTAAGAATATCTGATGTAAGAGCATATTCTGGAGATGATCCCAGATTAAATTGTATTCTCTCTACATTTGTGAAAGCTGATTATCATGTCCTTGTTTCAGCAAGAGAGAATGAAGGAAATGCAGAGAGCTAATAGGTCTTGGCTTCAAACATTCTGCAGCACACAGAGATATTCAGCCTGAGAGATGATCATGAATTGAGACACACCATTTTTACTCCGTGTGTTGAGGCCATCCTGGCACTCGCTGACGTGGCTGATTTTGAAACTGAAAACAGTTAGCTTTCAGAACTTTGTCCCTTTAACACACAATTTGTGTTGGCAGTGAGACCTCTAAGCAGCAGCACACTACCTTATTCAACATAAAACCTGACAGTCAGTAGTCCCCAGGTGACTCAGCTGATAATATTCTCCCCTGTGGAGAATAAGTCATTCAAGTTCCACATCATGACTGGGACCCAGATTTGCAGTGCAGTTTTAGGACATAAACCTTCTTCCTATTTCTGCCCTTTGCCCAAATGAAAACTAAAGTTTCTCTGGCATGTTTCACAAACAGCATAGGATAACCCTCATGTCCTGGCCGATACCTCCCTCTGCAAAATAGATTCCAACATCTAAGCCTAGGTGTGAACTACTGTTGAAAGCATGCAGGTTGTGTAAGCAAATAGAGCAGTCACAGCACTGCTAGTACTTAACAGTTTGGATACCAGCAATACGAAAAAAGTTATAAATAAATATATTTTTGATTTATTTAACTATATTTATTTATTTAATATACACAATAGCACCCACATGATCAGTTTCTGTTATGGAGTATCTGAATCTGTTAATCAGACTACCCATACTTCAGTTTTACCGAAAATGTTTTGACTTGAAAGCTGGACAATGAGTGAAGAGCTTTTGTCTGAGTGTGTCCCCTAAAACATTTGGAGAACCACACTGGAAATGGATAACTAAAGTTTTATTTCTTTTAGTTCATATATATTAAAAGCACCTAATCCACACTCTAGCTGTTATCACAATTTCTAAAACAATCCATACTAAATATATTGAAAATAGGCCTATCGATTAATCATAGTTAACTCATGCGATTAACTCAAACAATTAATTGTGATTAAAAAAATTAATCATGATTAATCACAGTTTTAATCACACTGTTAAACAATGGAACACTAATTGAAATGTATTAAATATGTTGGATGTTTATCTACATTTTCAAATATATTGATTTCAATTACAACAAAGAATACAAAGTGTACAGTGCTCACTTTATATTATTTTTATTACAAATATTTGCACTGTAAAAAATGATAAAAAATAGTATTTTTCAGTTCACTTCATACAAGTACTGTAGTGCAATCTCTTTATCGTGAAAGTGCAACTTACAAATGTAGATTTTGTTTGTTAAAAAACTGCATTCAAAAACAAAACAATGTAAAACTTTAGAGCCTATAAGTCCACTCAGTCCTACTTCTTGTTCAGCCAATTGCTAAGACAAACAAGTTTGTTTACATTTACAGGAGATAATGCTGCCCGCTTCTTATTTACAATATCCCCTGAAAGTGAGAACAGTCATTCGCATGGCATTTTTGTAGCCGTCATTGCAAAGTATTTACATGCACAATATGGCTTTATTAACACAGCACCACGAAGAGACATTGGATTTCTGGAGCAAAAAATGTGAGCTGTCCCTTTTGATCCCCAATCTATGAGATATTGGTAGTTTCTTTGGAGACTAAGAAGATATAACACATGGCCCACCCTTACAAATGGAAAATAGTTGCAAGAGCGCAGTGACCAGAAGGGAAGATGTGGTCTGGTCCCCAAATGAAAAAGCAGATAGTATCCTTCATTTGTCTGGACGCCAGAGCACTTTACTTAAAAAAAGATTTATTTTTCAGCGTCAGAAATTCAGCTGTGACGTACACAAACTAGTGATTACTCAACTGATTGGCAACTAGAAGAGGTATTAATGTCAGTGAATATGATGCATACAGTAGGAATGTGAACTGAGAAGGTAAACCAAGATATGCTAATTGGAGAAGGTGATGCAGAGTTGAAACTGGGTGTGCATCCTTGCTTAAAGGAGAACATTCTTCTCCACCCAGTGTAATCTGTACTGCTTGTGAAGCCATAGTGGAGGCAAAGGGCCTGATCCTGCAAATACTTACACACGTGTGTAACTTTACTTACACAAGTAGTTTAATTGACTTAAGTAGGACTACATTTCTGTGTAAAGTTATTCATGTGAGTAAGTATTTGTAGAACTCAGACCAAAGCCTGCAAAATGAACATCATAAGTATTATTATACCTTGTCCTGCTACAAATACCAAAAGTTTCTCTTGATATTTTATCGGTTCAGTGTTGTCAACTCTGTGATTTTATCACATATCTTTTGTAACTTTGTGT
Source organism: Natator depressus (assembly GCF_965152275.1). Classification (NCBI taxonomy): domain Eukaryota; kingdom Metazoa; phylum Chordata; order Testudines; family Cheloniidae; genus Natator; species Natator depressus. The sequence goes on from NC_134245.1 coordinate 23,757,598, forward strand.
TTTTCTTGAAGCTACAGTTCTTAGAGTCATGAGAATCTCAGCTTTCATTTTAAAAAAGCATGGTTGCATAGAAAAGCTGGGAAATATGAACCATAAAGGCTCAAAAAACAGTAGGAAAATAGAGAACCAAAACCAAATAATTCATGACTTTAGAGAGAGTATCATGACTTTTGGGGGCCAGACTCACTTTTTTTTAAACACTTGATGTTGACAATATAGAATCATAGAACTGGAAGGGACCTCGAGACATCATCTAGTACAGTCCCCTGCATTCATGGAAGGACTAAGTATTGTCTGGAAAACTATCCCTGACAGGTATTTGTCTAACCTGCTCTTAAAAATCTCCAGTAATGGAGATTCCACAACCTCCCTAGGCAGTTTATTCCAGTGCTTAACTACCCAGACAAGAAGTTTTTCCTAATGTCCAACCTAAACCACCCTTTGCTTCTTGTCCTAGCCTCAGAGTTAAGAAGAACATTTTTTCCTTCCTCCTTGTAATAACCTTTTATGTTCTTGAAAACTGTTATCTCCCCTCTCAGTCTTCTCTTCTCCAGACTAAACTAACCCAATTTTTTCAGTCTTTCCTCATAGGTCATATTTTCTAAACCTTTAATCATTTTTGTTGCTCTTCTCTGGACTTTCTCCAATTTGTCCACATCTTTCCTGAAATGTGGTGCCCAGAACTGGACACAATACTCCAGTTGTCAGTTGCTTCTAGGCTTTGCTATCAAACAAGAAATGGCCAATTGCAAGTGATTGTGTATCATTATCTAAATGTTAAGACAGAATAATTGTTTTACAGAGCTGGCTAGAAACATCAAACCAATAATATATTTCCCTTTCAAGAGAAGAAAAGACTACATTCTTGTTTACACTATTTGCTAGAATTTTCCAGCCAACCTTTTGATGGCTGTTATAAGCCTATAAGAGGGAAAAAAGGGAACCTTAGTGAAATTGCACCATGAACAGTTATGGCACTTACAAATAATTATTTACTTTAATTTTTTTTAACTCTGGGCACTTAAAAAAAGTAAAACAAATGTTTAATACAAGATTTTAAAAATCTGTAACTCATGTATTAACTATCTATAACATAATCTACACTATACTATAGCAACCAGCCACAACATAATCTTTGTCAAACAAAACCAAAAATTGTAATATTGCATCAGAGAAGTCAGTTTCTTGAAGAGACAATCTGTGTTGGTTAGTTCACTCTTTGAGATTCAGTTCTTTTTCCTGTTTGGGGTGTTCCTGACATATGGGGAATGAGCATGTGAGTGACTGTGACACAGAATGTGAAAGGTAGTAAATTCTTTCTGTCTAGTCATTGCAACATTCTCTCTCTCTTTCCCAAGAAAGAAGAAAAAAGGACAAACAGGCAAATGAATATTCCTATGTAAAAGCTAATGATGGTTGCCTGACTACTAATCACTGGAAGAGCCCCACCAGCCTTGCTGGAGGCACAGCTGTAGCAGGTTAGCAAATGGAAACCTTAGGCACAGGAAACAGGATAACACCCCAAACATTAAAAATAATAAACCTAATATTTTAGATCAAGATCCAAATGTCTTTATCGACAGTAACCTTTATTGAGTTTTATTTGTTTGTTTTTTATTCCTTTCCCCATAGTGGAGAGGATTGACAAGTTCTGATTTCTTTTACCCTGACCCAGCTGTTTGGTCTGTATGGCAAATATCCAGTCAGATCAGGTCAGAGTAGTTTACAGAGACAAAGTGCTAAGAAAGAGAAGTAGGAAGAACACAAATATCTTTAATGAATTTGTAAGTTCTGGTCAGCTTGATAAACTGGCTGCCCCTTTAGTCCAGCTATAGCACAATATATTACCTACAAAGGAATCTAAGTTCAAGACTCAAGATTGGTCAGTCACTCCCAGGCCAGCAGAAGCTTGGAATGCTGCAAAAGTGGTATGCTCAGTAAATGGGGTGAAGAAGCATTTTAAATCACTCTATTTCAACGTTCCTGATAGCTTTGGGAGTAAGTTGTGATAGTCCACATAGAGTAAGATTATTATAAATTGTGGCTGGACAAGGTCTACTAGATAGAGTTGGTCAAAAAAAAAATTCTGTAGAAAATTCAGATTTTTTTTTTGTTGCGGGGGCAAGAGGGATGAAAAATTAATGTTCAATATGAAAAACAGTTAACAGAAAATGTTTAGCCAGTCCTAATACTAGATAACTGAATCTGCAAGTACAGGATGTGGTCTCTGGGACTGAATTGGAGCTGTTCTGTAATAATTCATGAATACTGTATGTTGACATGGTTATTGGGATGTTTACCAGCTGAATATATTGGTGTAGTTTAATAGGGGGTTGGAAAAACAAGCAGGAGGAAAAAATGCCTCAAGATAGATAAGCCCCTTCTCCACAAACACTTGAGAGTTGAGATGCTGTGAGAAGAGGAAAAGGTCCATTAACCCAGCAGATCAAAAGAAGTGAGGTAAGTTTAAGAGAAACTACACCCTCTAGAGGGGAGATGTTGTTTGGGGGAACTAGAGTGGGGGCACAGGGCACCCATTGGGGTGTCTGAAGAAGTACTTTTACCATCAAGGGATCTTTAGGGAAAATAGACATGTGCCTAGGCAGTTTGTTGCTTTAAAATCCTCTCTCTGAATGCTTTGTTCCTACTGTAAAATAAATAATACTTTTGGTTTAAGAAAGTTTCGTCCAAAGTTTTGTCAACAAATGAAGATTAAGGTAGCACAAACAAACAAACCAACAGAAGCCTCAGAGCTAAAAAGGGTTCTGAGAACCCTCCATAGAACAAAATATTAATGAAGCAAGAATGGTAGTTTAGTATTGGTAGGCTAGGAGAAGCAGGTTTAAGTTTATACTTGTTAGTAGTAAAAGGACACTGTCCATATTAAAATAAGATGTATCAATTTATCTCAAATTATGCAAACAAGTTGCTTTCTGTGGGAATGACGAAAGAGTTGCCAAAAATCAGAAACACCACAAATTGACATAGGGTATAAACTGATATATATTAAAAGTTTCACTGTTTGTATAGTAAACTTGTTCTTAAAATGATTAAAGACCTTTGATGGGTATTAGGAGATCTGATCTTTATTCCTAGCTCTCTGTCAGAGACTTCCTGGGTGTTCTTGGGCAAGTCCCTGAAGCAATCTCTGTGCCTTTAAAATAAGGAAAAATACTTCACCACTTCAAAAACATAGTGTGAGGCTAAATTTGTTTGAAAAGTGCTTTGAGATCCATTCATGAAAGGTATTATTGAATAGAAAATAAATATTCCTATTTTGCTCCACTGTCTTGAGATTTTAAAAGTCAGCTATTTAATTAAAGTGGTTTTCTGATCTTAATACAAAGGAAGTATCCTGGAAATGTACATGTGCATGCACCAACAAAATTTGTAACAGTCCTTAAAGCCTTAGAGGAAAAAAGTACTGTGTAAAATTAAGATCTTTACTGTAAAAATGTCACGATAAGCCTAAGGGTACAAACAAACAATGCAATCACCAGTTCAATTTTATAGAGTCCTTTTAAGGCTCCATTCAGAATGAAATTTTATTTCCACACTTCAGACCATATATACAGCCACAGGGTTTCCATGGCTTGACTGCTTTAGAACCTAATCCTGTTCCAGAATCTAAAAAGAGTTTTTATTTGTAATGATTTTGTGGAACTGAGGCTCTAATCTTTGACAGTATTCTCTACCCATGCATAACAGGAAGTATTGTTTCCTCACTTACATTTATATACCTGTTGAGGACTGAAGACTTTATACTTTCAGCCAACCACATTAAAGTTGACAGTTTTTCAAAAACTTGTTTATTGGACTAATCTAAACTCAAAAAACCTAGAGTAGATGGCTGGAGGGAAGCCCCATTGTAATAATGGCTCATTCCAAACCTAGATACCCAGCCAAAAATGTATAATTCAGGTTTTGTTTGAGCTGCATTTCTAACCCTAGTTTTGTAACCCCAAACTTCTGGGCAATGGGGCTGCGCACTCATGCAGGGCAGTGTGTCTGGCTCCGGTCAGGTGGCGCGGCTCCCAGACATGTTGCTCTGAGTGGCATGATAAGGGGGCCGGGGGGTTGGATATGGGGCAGAAGGTCCTGGGGGGCAGTCAGGGGACAGGGAGCAGTTGGATGGGGTGGAGGTTTGGGGGGAGGGGGACAGGGAGCGGTTGGAGAGGGGGCGGGGTCCCGGAGGGGGCGGTTAGGGGCAGGGGTCCTGGGAGGAGGCTGTCAGGAGCGGGGTGGGGGGGGGGTGTTCTCCTGCTAATAGCTCATCTTAATTAATTAGCCTCTTAGAGTTGGTATGACAACTTCCACCTTTTCATGTTCTCTGTACTGTATGTGTGTGTATATATATATATATCTTCTTACTATATGTTCCATTCTATGCATCTGATGAAATGGGCTGTAGCCCACAAAAGCTTATGCTCAAATAAATTTGTTAGTCTCTAAGGTGCCACAAGTACTCCTGTTCTTTTTGCGGATACAGACTAACAGGGCTGCTACTCTGAAACCTGTCATTTAATAATAGAACTACTGCCATGTAAAAGTAATGCAGTGTGGATCACCTCATATACCACCCACTCTGTTTAAAAAGTAGTTATAGAGATGTGTATTAGATATTCCAATATGAAGCCATTGATGAGTGTCTTATTTCCAGTAAGATGCAACATACATACATAACAAAATTAGAACAAATATTAAAAGGTGGATAAGCAGTTGTAGTAGGCATCTAATGGGGAAAGAGCTTTGAGATTTTACATTAATGCACACAGTGACAGTGTATTCTATTATTTTAAAGAAAAACAGCACAAGATCTGAAGTGTTCATGCCTAAGCCTGAGCCCTGTGAAGAAGCGGATGGGGTGTTTTGCCTTCCCAGTGAGCTTGGACAGAATAGGCTTTGAATAGGCAGCATCAGAACTTTCTGAAGAGGCACCCAGTGAAACCTATATACGTGGGAGCACTCTAAAGAACTCCCAAAGTAAAAGGTGCCCTAAGTTCAATATGTAATCTAATACCCAGAAAGAGCTTTGCTTAGTTTTGAGCATTGGTCCTACTGTCAAGTCTCTGGCAAGCTAAAAATGCTCCCCTCTAATCTAAATCCCCTATCACATTTCCTTTGCAGTTCCTGAGCCAGCTCCCTTTATCAGTTGCTTTTAATTAGAGTTAACTCAGCTTTAAACCAGATCATCTATATGTAAGGAAACAGCTCACAACATTTTGCAAAGAGTAAAAAGAGAAGTAAATAAGTCAGGCCCTAACCAATATTCATGAAATGTAGACCCTAAATGGATGGACTGCGAGTACTATTCAAAGTAACATTAATAACAACTGTGGTTTAATATTAAAGATAGGGGGAGTCTCGGAGACACTCCAGATCTTTTCAATGCTCTATCCTCCTCACTGGTGGTAAGGGCCAGAGGAGATGCAGGATTGGAGGCACTAGTACTGGGTTTACAAAAGTGCCAGTGTCATCAGGTCCACACTGGGAAGGGGCCTATTATGGACCCCTCTAACCCATCCACAAGGCCGGGTCTGGACCCTCACACGGGGCAGTCCAGCACCAGGTCTTACTGTGTGAGCGACTCCCAGCCAGCAGGTCTCGCTTGCCTATAGAGGGCTTGCCACCTAGCAGCCAGGCTTCACCATGTCAGGCTGAGCAGGGCTGCTTGCTACAGGGCCAGTGGGCTCTCGGGAGTTGTGTCCCAGGGACCTGCCCCATTCCCCAATGTGACTCCAGCTCCCAGTGGTCTCTGCTACCCAAAACCTGCAGGGCCCTGTGCAGAGGATGGTCTGGTCTTGGCCGGGGGGGCGGGGCGCGGCTCAGGCAGGTCCGGCCAAGCAAGCGGGTCCAGGGCCGGCTCTAGGTTTTTTGCTGCCCCAAGTTCTGACAGCGCAACTGCCCAAGCCAAAAAAGTGTGGCCGGAATGCTGCCCCTGGAATTGTGCCGCCCCGAGCACAGGCTTGCTTTGCTGGTGCCTGCAGCCAGTTCTGAGTGGGTCCTGCTCCAGTCTGGCTGATCGCAGTGCGAAACCCGCCCCACCCTGAGTCCAGCCCTGAGCCGCCCCACCCTGAGTCCAGCCCTGACGCACTTCTGGCTCAGCCCAGCAGACACAGTCACCTCCTAGTTAGGTGGGGGGAGGGAGGAAGGGGACTGGGTGTGGAAGAGTGGGTCTCTAGGGAGTCTGTAGAGGGGTGCTAGGCAGTGAGGGGGTAGGGAATGCTGGGTGGTGGAGAAGGTTTGTATGTTTTGGGTGCTGGGCAGTGGAAGGCCGGTGGGGGGTGGAGGAAGTCTGTGTGTGTTGAGGTGCTGGGCAGTGGGGGATCTGTCTGGGCCCTGTGCAGTTGGGGGGGTGGCTACAGGGGGAGGGCACAGGGCAGTGGGGGCTGTGGGAGATCTCCAGGCAGGAGGGTGCTGGGCAGAGGGGTCGGGGGTGGGGGTCCTCTGGGCAGGGGGTGGGAGGGCACTAGGAGGTGTGGGGGGCATTGTGACAGCGCCGGCTCCTCCTGAGGGGAAGGGGCACGCTGGCAATGCAGCAGGCCAGCCCAGTGTGCGTCTGGCGGCTGCTGGTTTGTAAACAGTGACCTTCCACTGGGCTGGACATTTGTGCCATGTCCCATTGCCCCCATCCCGGCACCTCGCTCCAGGGACCCCTCCCCTCCCCTCCATGCCCCACTGCCCCCATGGGGGCCCCCAAATATGTTTGGCGCTGCGCCCACAGAAGGTTAATCAATCTGGCCCTGGGGGGCACTTGCCACAGACCATTAGGGTCAGTCTGTTTTACAGTCAGGAAAGGGGATTGGCGTGTAGGTAGAAAGACATCCCATATTAGGGGCTTTGTCTTACACAGGCAACTCTTCCCCCCTCCCCCCCCAAAAAAGTGTCCTGATTTTTCACACTTGCTAGCTCGTCACCCTGTCGGTGCGGGAGAGGCTGAGCCTGGGCCGGAGGCACTGGCAAGGTGGGGCAGGAGGAGGAGGCTGGCTCGAGCCACCTGGGTCTGCCGCTGGCCCCGCTCTCTGGCTACGTCTGGCTGGCCCGTGCCGGCGGCTGGCTACCTGCGCTGGACACGCTGGGCCCGGGATCCCCGCCGAGCGGCCCGCCCTTACCTTTCGGAAACAGCCGCGCTCTGCTTGCTGCGCCGCCCGGCAGCCCCGGGGCACCAGGGTGTCCGTCATGGCTCGCCTGACAGTGTGCGCGCAGCGCCGCCCAGCCTGAGTGAACCCCTTCCCGCAGCCCAGCCCCACGCCCCGCACGGGGCGGGGCGCCTGATCCGCCCCCGAGCCCGCCGCCGCGCCGCCCTGCCCAGGGTGCTGGGGAGAGGGGAAGGTGGCGCCATGCGCCGGGGGGACGCCGCGACCAGCCACTTTTCCCCCCCGCCCCGCCCCGCCCGATCTCCCCAGGCGCGGGCTTCGCCCTGCCCCGGGCTGTCCGAGTGGCGCCCTGAGGGCGGGAGAGGGGGTGGCATGGAGGCCGTGAGGGGCTGTGGGCCGCTTGCTCATTTCGTTGCCCCCTGATTTCCTTCGCTGTGACTTCCTCCGTGTGCCCTTGTGCCGCCACACCTACCCTGGGTGCGTGGCGTGCACGCAGGCTACAAGGAACGAGCGACACAAGTGCCCTTCCCCAGAGCCTCCCTCCCGCTTGATTCACGGGGCAGCGCCCAGCCCGCTGCCTCGCTGTACTGGGCCGGCTCCGATGGGTCGGCGGGTGCCGTTTGCCTCGCTCCCCTCCTCCCCTAGGAAGAAGCGGGCTCCTGTGATTCTGTTTAGTAAAATCCCGGACCCTTTCTGCTCTGGATGCCCCACTCTCAGCCTTCCTCATGGCACGCAGCCTGAGGCTGGCTGGGTATCTCTGCTGTGAAACGAATAATCTGTGGTGGTGGCATATTATGTGGCCTCAGAAGACTTTATTCATGTTTGATGAATTTTCCCTAGTGCATTTTCCTTCCCATGCAATTGTATTAAATACCAGCCTCGAAAGCTGCAGGTGCGTCTATTTCATCAGCTCACGTAGTTGGAGACAATGCCTTCCATTTGCCTGGAAATTGTCCCTGCAGGGAGCATTGTCCCCCTGGCGCCGGGAGCTGCTGGCTTTGTTTTCGAACACACATTGTCATACCAGTTTTCCTGGGGCCGTTTACTTCCCCTGATTTCTCTGTATTTGAAGCTTTCATCTCAAGAGATAATATGGTCACCCTGGCTCATTACTCTTCTCCATGAGTGATTCATTTTTCAGCGCTTGGGGGAGTATTTACAAAATGCTGGTCAAGATAATTAATAGCAAGAAAGAATTACTGCATATGCTGTGTACTTACGTGCTCTGATGTTTTCATTTTAAAGCCCATTGTACAGCAAACTAATACAAATGACAACTCGGCAGCGAGGGTGGCAGGAGCTGTTTTTATTTGTTCTTGTACAATGGTACAATCAGGCTCCATTGTTTATTATTATTATTATGTATTTAGACTAACGCAGTAGTTTACACTGCGTTACACATTACACTTTTTAAAAAAATTCTTCCCCAGTCGATACAATAAATTGTAACCTACATCTCAAACCTTTATCACCCAGAAGCAGCAGAAATCTGGGAAGAATTTTGACAAAATCTGTTACTCAGAGAGCCTAGTTCTGCAGGCTTTATACAGACTAAAATCCTTTTAAGTCAATGGACAAAAAAACTAAATAAACAATGCAAGATTGGACCCAAAATATTTGAGAAAGTGTTCCTCAGAATTGCAGAAATCTTCAACACTTAAAATTAAACCTCTCATCCTTCAAAAAAAAGTTCCATTGTATAACCGGTTTTGTAGGTACTTTTGTTAGAGAGTCATATAAAGAAGTTTAAATATTAGATACCAAAATAATGTGCTCATTACTGCACAGCCCTGACCTAAAGAGATCAGTGGACATGTACTGATTAAAGATGCAATATATCAAAATACTTTATAATTAACTTTCCATGAGTAGAAGTGAGTATTGGTGTTTCTTGTTTTTTTCCAACAAATGCTCTGTAAGTTTAAAGTGTGATGTAACCACAGTCTTCAGAAAGAGGAGAGAAAATCTGCGGAGGCAACTCCCCATTATTTAGGGAAAATATCTTTGACATTCTCTCTTCTTTTACTGCAGCTGCATTTTTTTAAGATACCAATGTTTGAAGAATTATTTATGGGTTGTAGTCTGATAGGCTGCACATCTATTCAATGTTCCCATGGAACTGATATATCTTAGAAACAGCAGTTCAGAAATTTGGATCTAAGGGCCCAATCCTGCCCCTGTTTAAGTCCATCAGAATTTTGCCATGATTTCAATATATTAATTCAACTACCTTTCACTAATCCATGTCAGTTGTAGGTCCCATCCAAGTCAAAAGCAAAGCCAGACCCAGCTGTTTCATCTTTTTAACTGGTTTCAGAGTAGCAGCTGTGTTAGTCTGTATCTGCAAAAAGAAAAGGAGTACTTGTGGCACCTTAGAGACTAACAAATTTATTTGAGCATAAGCTTTCGTGAGCTACAGCTCACTTCCTCGGATGCAACAGACTCTCCTTGATCTCTAAGGTGCCACAAGTACTCCTTATCTTTTTAACTATCTTTGCTGCTTTTAAAATGTGCTTGACTCCAGAAGCACTTTCCATTCAATTGATCCATCATTCTCCAGATAGACATTCCAATCAATTGACTACTACTGGAATGTGACAAACGCATATGATGAATATAACTAATATAGTAATTTTCAATCTCTGACCTCTGTCTTTTGAGTCTGCATTTCTTGTGAGATCACAAATTTGAAAAGTGCACCTTTGGAGAATCGCCCATCACACTGTCTCAACAAAAGGTAAGAGGGAGAAGAGAAAGCAGAGCTTGTGTCAAAGATAGTCATAAAATAATGGTGGTGAGATGTGTGAGAATTGTTTTCAGAAGCTTGTCATAGTTTTACATCAATACATGATGATACTGTGTCATGACAATGAAGCATCAATAGGCAAAGATTGCAACATAATCAGGTTTCGGAGTAGCAGCTGTGTTAGTCTGTATTCGCAAAAAGAAAAGGAGTACTTGTGGCACCTTAGAGACTAACAAATTTATTTGAGCAGAAGCTTTCATGAGCTACAGCTCACTTCCTCGGATGCAACAGACTTTCGTTGATCTCTAAGGTGCCACAAGTACTCCTTATCTTTTTAACTGTCTTTGCTGCTTTTAAAATGTGCTTGACTCCAGAAGCACTTTCCATTCAATTGATCCATCATTCTCCAGATAAACATTCCAATCAATTGACTACTACTGGAATGTGACAAACGCATATGATGAATATAACTAATATAGTAATTTTCAATCTCTGACCTCTGTCTTTTGAGTCTGCATTTCTTGTGAGGTCACAAATTTGAAAAGTGCACCTTTGGAGAATCGCCCATCACACTGTCTCAACAAAAGGTAAGAGGGAGAAGAGAAAGCAGAGCTTGTGTCAAAGGTAGTCATAAAATAATGGTGGTGAGATGTGTGGGAATTATTTTCAGAAGCTTGTCATAGTATTACATCAATACATGATGATACTGTGTCATGACAATGAAGCATCAACAGGCAAAGATTGCAACATAATCAGGTTTCAGAGTAGCAGCCGTGTTAGTCTGTATTCGCAAAAAGAAAAGGAGTATTTGTGGCACCTTAGAGACTAACCAATTTATTTGAGCAGAAGCTTTCGTGAGCTACAGCTCAATTCATCGGATGCAACATAATCATAATAATCATAATCAGGATAATCCTTCCTGTGGCTTTTGTGAGACTCCATTAATTGACAAAATGACTTTCTAGTTCTACAAGGCTGGGGATCACTGTTTTAATATGTTGTCCAGTGGGACATGTTGTCAGGTGGTCTAGGGACATCTACATAGAACACATCACCCCACATCAGCAATACCAGGAGGGATGAGCTGGAGTGCCGATGAGAAATGCAGTCATGAAAGTAACTGAAATACTTTCCTCAGAGATTGTATTTTCTAAATGGACAACCTATCCTAAATTCTTAGTTATTGAGGGAAATCTTCACTTATTGATATATTTTGCTTTCCACCACCAACTCTCTGTATAACTTGTTTCATGAGTAATGTACCCGAATGCATGGATGCTAAATATCTAAACTGTATTCTTAAATTCATTCACCTAAATTTGGGTTATTGCTGATTATGCACTATATGTATCTTATGACTTTAAAAGCAAACTTTCTATTTGTGGATAATCTAAGCACTATACCCAGATGTACAGACGCTCTTTTCTCAACCTATGTGTTATATAATTTTTTAACATTAGCTTTAATAAATTTGTTATAGCTGCTCTCTTCAGCCCAAAGACCTTCTAAGAGTGAGATGGAAACTTCCCTAGGATGCATTCTTTTGGGTGGAGAAGTTCTAGAGTGCAGAAGTCAGGCTGGAGGCAGCTTAAGCTATGAGGGCCAAATTCCGCTCCATTACACTGGTGAAAGTCTGGAGTAACTGAGATCACAATTTGCCTTCTGAGTTGTGCTGGATGATGCCTGCAGCCTTGAAGTTTACTTTTTACCTTTGAGTCAAAAGTGTGAGGTTTGGTGAACTGTGTTTCATTATTCTTGTAGAATACCAGTGAGATGAAAGCACTTAAAAGAAGACAACGTGGTCTAAAAGTGTATGATCCCTCTCCCATTGCAGTCAAGAGCAAATGTCTCATTTGTCACAGTTCAGGGACACTGTACCTGTATTCCAGTTCAATGGTCCATCAAGGGCACACACTTTAGGCTCCCAAGTCCTCAGCCATCACCTCTCTTAGGTGGAGATGTGTGCCTCTCTTCCTCCTGACCAGGTTTTTCTAGGCTGCACAGTTCTCTGCCTATACTGTGTTATTCCCAGGTCCCAGCAATCCAGACTGACTCAACAGGCCAGCACCTGTGTTTTGAATTCTCTTCAGAGGCTATAAATAGCATAATTGCCCCCCGTTGTAAGTTACCACATGGCTCTTTCTAAGCAAGTACATTTATTTTTAAGGCGAAAGCATTATAGCAAAAACTATATGCATGCTAATAAACTTATCCTGATCACCACCCCTATCTCCAGCAAGAGCTCTGACAGGTGTCACTCCTTCCAGCCCTTCCACAAGATTGACCACCCATACCTCTTGGACAGAAGGTTCTGTTCATTTACTGGATCAGGAAGAAGGCCCTGAGTCAGTTTAAACTCAAGCTATTTATCCAGAAGTCCTTTCTTTGTCTGTTGATCTCTGGCAAATCCAGTATGAATCACTAAGCGAGCCTCCCCAGGAGGGGGTACCTAATCACTCCCAACCCTGGGGGGCTGTGGTCACCCTCTCCCATGAAATTGGATGCAGCTCCTGGCCCACAATGATACATACTGTATTAAGTTTAAGATCTGCCAAAGATACTGAACATCTGTTACATCACTGAGTTCAGTTAAAGTTCTTTATCCATATTCTCAATGCATGCTAACCACGGGATAAACAATCATGGGTTAATCAGCATGTGATAGCCTAACCCACTACAGCACGACCACATTGTTGATATAAGCTATGGTAGTGTGCTATACATGCCAAAGGTATGGCTCCTTATTTCCTAATAACAGCTGCTACTTTTCATTAAAGCAGCAGCTTACAAGCAGAAGCACAATAGCATGGGACCACATGGAGATGGAGGCATGGACTAGGCAATGCTGTTTTCCATGGCACATTGATAGGATGACCATATGTCCAATTTTGGCTGGGACAGTCCCCTTTTTAAGTCCTGTCCCGCACATCCCAACTTTTTTGGCAGAACTGGGTATTTGTCCCATTGGCAAGAGCAAATGGGACAAATGCCCAGTTTTACCAAAAAAATGGGGTGTGCCTCCCTAACAAGGTGCAGAGGAATGTTTGGGGGACGGGCAATAATGCCAGCCCCTCTTTGCAAGGCTTGGGCAAGCAGCTCGGACCAGCCTCACATGGGAGTAGGGGGGTTCGGGTGAACAGCTGGGGTCAGCCCCACACAGTGTCCCATTTTCACTTTGGGAAATATGGTCACCTTACACACTGGGCTATTGATGTGAAATTAAATGGAGTTTTTAATGCATGTATTAAATGGAAAAAAGATTCCTTTTTCTTTACCTTTATTGAAGTTTATTGACACTAAAAATGTGAGCAGGCCAGCTGCCCTAACATGGTTCAAATGTGTGCAAACATAAGACAAAATATAAACCCTTGTCACAAATAAGGAAAATTTATATCATCACTGTATCCATGGACAGTGGGTGAGCCACTGGCTCAGGGTGGCTAGCCCCCTCAAGTCCTGCTCCTTCCATGCCCCCCCCGGAGCCCAGTCCCTCCCCCCCACTGTGGCCATTGGCCCCTGCCCCAAGCTAGTGCCCACGGACCCTCCCCCTGCCTGTGGCCGCTGGTCTCTGCCCCAGGCTATCACCCCCAGCTCCCCCCTGGCCCCAGAGCACCAGGAGGCCCAGCAGCACAGCCCCAGCCCCGGGAGGCTGCGCAGCGTGGCCTCGGTGCCAGCCCCTGCTGGGGCCATGATGACTTAGGGGAAGAGCTGCCGCAGAGTGCCGGAAGCAGAAGGAGGTCTGAGGGTGCAGTGTGGGCGGGGCCCCTAGCTGTTTGGGGAGACTCATCCTCCCCCAGCCTATGATACCCACAGCCCACGACTGTATTGGTTCTCTTCCCTTGTACTAGAGCAGGTGTAGAGTGCATCAGACACTACTATGGGGGTTCCATGGCTCACTGACTAACTTATCCAGACATTTATGTCCATAGGTTGTAGGACATCGTAAATCGAGGCAAAACCACACAGCTCATCTGCCCCATGGATCACTCCCCAGTTCATCAGCCTGAATAATAATACCTAACTCGTATATTGCACTCTTCACCTGTAGATCTCAAAGCATTTTACAAAGGAGGCCAGTATCATTATCTGTATGTTACAGATGGAGAAATTGAGTCACAGAGGATGACTTGCCCAATGTCACCAGCAGGCCAGTGACACAGCTGGGAATAGAAGCCACATCTTCTGAATCTCAATCCAGTGCTCTGTCTACTAGGCCATAGTGTTCTGAAGAGAATCCAAAATACAGTCTTTCAAACACATAGCTGTTGAACTCCATGTTTCACTCCCTTATCTCATGATCTTGGCAGAGATACTGTCAGCAGCTTCTCCTTGGATCCTTGTCCTCCTTCCTTTGCTTCTCTTTACTCTCCTTATCTTCCTTTCTTCACTTTTTGGGAGTTCCCAGTACTCCCTACAATGTCCTATTCAGCTTACACAGCTGCATCAAAAAGTAGCAACTTTTATCTTAAAAGAACAACAATTCTCTTTGCTGATTCACTTGGCCAGCAAACTTCTGCCTTTTGTGATAGTTTTAGTTTTACTGCAAGGCAAACTAGGTGAGGTCAACCACAGGTGGGGGAAGGGGGAGGATTATAGCGCTAGAGCTATTGCATGTTAGTTATCTTGATGCAAAAAACCAACTCCCTTTGTGAGACAAGATGGGTGAGGTAATATCTTTTATTGGACCAACTTCTGTTGGTGAGAGAGACAAGCTTCCGAGCCCCGCAGAGCTCTTCTTCAGGTCTGGGAAAGGTACTCCCAGTGTCACAGAAAAACGCAAGGTGGAACAGATTGTTTAGCATAAGTAGTTAGCACATATTGTAAGGGACCATTCAAAGTAGACTGACCCATTAACACCTCTGCAGTCATAAGATAAAAAGAGGTTTCAGAGTAACAGCCGTGTTAGTCTGTATTTGCAAAAAGAAAAGGAGTACTTGTGGCACCTTAGAGACTAACCAATTTATTTGAGCATGAGCTTTCGTGAGCTACAGCTCATGCTCAAATAAATTGGTTAGTCTCTAAGGTGCCACAAGATAAAAAGAGTAGGTTAGTGGGTTACAGGTTGTTGTAATAAGCCATAAATCCAGTGTCTGTGTTATGCTAAACAATCTGTTCCACCCCGCATTTTGCTGTTGTGTTGGTAGTACCTTTCCCAGACCTGAAGAAGAGTTCTGTGTATCTCAAAAGCTTCCTTCTCTCACCAACAGAAGTTGGTCCAATAAAAGATATGGCCTCACCCACCTTTTCTATCTAATATTGTGGGACCAACACGGCTATAACTACACTGCATACAGCTCCCTTTGTTTCAGTAAGGACAAAGATACAGGGTCTATCCTATGCAACGGGGGGATGGCTGCTTTGCTGTGTGGTACAGTGTGGATGTGTGAATGTGGAGCGCAGTAAGAGAAAACCTTCAGTGGAACCTGAGTTAAGCGCCAGCAGTTAAGTCAAGGCCTTTATTTCTTCTGTAATTTTGGTAAAATAAGAGAGTTTAGTTGATTTAATATTGTTTCCGGTTCTTCTTGTTGATATGTTTTTATCCCTTTGTTACCATGTTTAAAATACTCCCACTAATTAATCACCTAATTTTATATATTTACTTAAGAAGTTTATAATGTGTTTTTTTCCATGGCATGTCAGTGGCTCACATTTAGTTTAAAACCAAACATTACACTACCTATTTGAAAGGTTACTGCTACACAAAAGATAGAATAATTAGCCTAATTTGGTCCACTCTCTTAACAAGTTTAATTAAAAACAAAGGCACTGACAAGTACTGGCAAACTTCACTCTGCCCTTAAAAATTGTAACAAAAATTAAATCCATCTGTGGATTTGGGGCCTTCTTCCTGGTTTTGATGTATCCTCCTGTATTTGAGTTTCGTATAAAAATGGTGATATTTCTGCTAGCCTATCTGTGGCAAAAATCTTTCACAATATATATGCCTACATTATTAACAATTAACTACTTAATTGGTGGGTAATATATTAGATCAGTGATCCTCAGTGTTGTAGAATCAAGAAAGCCACATTGTCACTGAATGTGTCACTGTTGTAGAAAGTATCAGGGTAGCCATGTTAGTCTGTATCCACAAAAACAACAAGGAGTCCGGTGGCACCTTAAAGACTAACAGATTTACATGGGGATAAGCTTTTGTGGGTAAAAAAGCCATCTGAAGAAGTGGATTTTTACCCATGAAAGCTTATGCCCAAATAAATCTGTTAGTCTTTAAGGTGCCACCAGACCCCTTGCTGTTGTAGAAAGGCACTGGAGTCATCACAGACCTCACAACTTTCCAGTCCAGTTGCAAGGCACATTTCTTTGACCTTGCCCTGCAAATTGAGTGGAAAGTTGTGAGTTTTGTGATGATTCCTATGCCTTTCCTTCTCTAATGTAAATACATAGTAACCAGGGCTGGCCCTAGGCCAAATGGTGTCCCGAGCAAGGAGCATCTTAGGCTCCTCCTCTATTTGTTAAACTTTTGAATACCTCATTTTTTATTGCATTTGTAGCCCATTTCATGACTTTCATGCACGATTTGCATGCATGGTTTATCCCTGTCACATAAGATGATAAATTTGCATGCTAGGATCTGTAAATCTGTATTTATTTATGCCATATATAAGCAAATAAAAATTTTTATTTCCTCTAAGCTTATAGAAACTTTAATTTTAAGAATAACTGAAATGTACTAACATCAAGTAATTGAACTGTGCTCCAACACTGAGTGGACCAGTATTAAATAGTGTAACAGTAGGTAACAGCCTTAGAATGTTAACTCTCGTCTTTTAGTTCAAAAAGTCACTTTTCTTGCCTTTACCCTTGTGAATTGAACCACAGCGTCCGAGAGATCCAAAGACTAGCCAATGACATTTTCAAGCAATAAAATAGCAAGCGATTTCAGTCTTTTATATTGTTGCATAGATAGGGTTCGATAGATATCTCTGGCATCTCACTAAATATGTCCTTTATTAGTCACTACTTACACTCTTCAAGTCTTAAAACATAAGCACGCTTTCAAATTACGCAATAAAACAAGGTTCACAATATTGAAACTGTGAACTCACTTCACTTCAGTTCATTCTTATGTCTCACTGACTGACTGGTGAGTCCCCGCCCCTTGTATACCTGCAAGGGCATGGCTGACAACATTCTAGGAGGTTCGAGGAAAATGTAGTTCTCAGAAAGTCTGGCAGGTTCCACAAGATTCTACAAAGATCTAAAACATTCTAGGAGGTTAGTGAAAAATGAATCCACATATGGAATACCTGAAACATGTTACTTCAAACATTCTATTTTCCCTTTTGTCGCAATAACAAAAACAGCACCCCAAGCCCGGCACCCCTGGTGGTCGCTTGGGCTACCTACTCTAAAACTGGCCCTGTTAGCAA
The DNA here is from genome assembly GCF_965152275.1 of Natator depressus. Taxonomy (NCBI): domain Eukaryota; kingdom Metazoa; phylum Chordata; order Testudines; family Cheloniidae; genus Natator; species Natator depressus. The sequence goes on from NC_134245.1 coordinate 23,774,832, forward strand.
CATGTATATTTATTTATTAATAATAAAAAAGCCCTACAAAAACAAGACATTCCACTACAAATGCTGCTCCACCTGGGGAGAGGATGAGAGAACAAACAACATGTGACAGATGCGTATTCATGTTACTTAATGAACTACTGGAAAGTGCTCAGATACTATGTGATGAGTGTGGTATAAAAAACTGTATAGAATATAACAAAATCATCACATATTCTCCCACCAACTTGTATAACGACTTCAAATTGTTTATTGACTTGAGGAGATAACAACTTACTATGAACAAAGTAAGCAATTCTATAATGCAAGATGTAATTCTCATCTGGTAAAGGAAAGTCAGTATGATTGAAGAAGGAGCTGGAGACTTTATTACCCCATCTGTCTGTATGTACCAAACAAGACATGGAAAAGATTTGTTATTAATGTTCGTTTTGTGCAAAATCCAGCTTGTGTGTATGTGTCTTTATGGTTATAAAGTCTTTAGGATCAATTGTTTACTAATCAAAGGAAAACTCCTACCATACTAATGACTAACAGCTCATTTTACCATTAGGTATTCTGGCCAACTGCTCAGTAATTAGCAATGATGAGAAAAAAGATAATGTATGTAAATATCCATTGTTCCCTTCTCTACAGTTTTAAAGCTGGATTAAAGCCACAGATTATGTAGATAGGGAGGATTCTATTTAAAGCTGTGTAAATATTTCCCATGAAAGCCTGAAACCATATGAAACTCAACTAGTTTCAGTTTGAACACAGAAATTAAAGCACCTGAGCTTTGTGCAAAAAATTGTTGGTCCTAAGAACACCTGATTTAAACTCAAAGCAAAACATGTTACGAACTAGGATTAGACTGGAATTTCTCAAGGTTGAGTGTTGTGATTTCCTTTTAGTGTTTTACAGAAACTTGTGACAGCTGCTCATATGATAAATCTTCTGGATCAATAGAAACCTCAAGAACCCACCTGCAGCATAGAATTTAACATTAGATGTTTTTTATAAAGTTTTGCCTTCAGCACTGTGACCTTGAATTAACCTGAATCTTAAGAAAATTGCAAGGTTGGGAAACCACTTGAATCAAAATTTATGTAAAAGTTTCTCTCTGATAATAATGGGTAAAGCCACAAAATTAAAATCCGGAGACAGATTAAACATTGCAGGATTTCAGATCTAGAGGTTTGTTTATATTCATTATATAAAGGACAAAAAGAAAAGGAGGACTTGTGGCACCTTAGAGACTAACAAATATGTTTGAGCATAAGCTTCCGTGAGCTACAGCTCACTTCATCAGATGCATTCAGTGGACAGTTTGCAAAAACTGGATCCAGAAACAGCCCAACATCTGGATGTATTTGGGTCCAAGGTTTTGGGGCAGGCCCAGCATTAGTTTCAACCCATACAAACCAAAAATGGCAGGTTTGCACAGTTCTAGTTGAGCTCTCAAACAACATACAGCAGTGCTTTTGCTGACCACTTACATTCCAATAATTGATCACACAACTGTTACTAGGTGTGATTAAGGTAAAGGTAAATACTGTACATAATCAAACCCTGCTTGTTGTCCTTGACTACAGCAAAGGAACAGGTTGGGTGGATGTCACTATTTTAGATTCCTACATGGTACGTAATGAGTCACACCCAGTGCTGGTCCAAAGGGCAAGTAAGACCTATCAACACACCTTATGTATAGACTGTACATGAAAGGTAAACAAAAAGGTGACTGAGTTGACATGAGCTTTTTCTTTTAATAAAATATATTTTCTCCCTTGTACAATTATTAATGCAGAAATAAACTTACGGAGAGAAAAAGAGAGAAAGCCTGTATATATATGTAAATGTGCTCAAAATTGCCTAGGGTATATATTATAAAAGTGGAGCTTATTTGCAGCAGCTAACAGACATGACTTTCCAGTTCACAACTGTTTCTAACACCATCTTAATAACTGCCTTGGCCCTGGTCTACACTAGGACTTTAGGTCGAATTTAGCAGCGTTAAATCGATGTAAACCTGCACCCGTCCACACGATGAAGCTCTTTTTTTCGACTTAAAGGGCTCTTAAAATCGATTTCCTTACTCCACCCCTGACAAGTGGATTAGCGCTTAAATCGGCCTTCCTGGGTCAAATTTGGGGTACTGTGGACACAATTCAACGGTATTGGCCTCCAGGAGCTATCCCAGAGTGTTCCATTGTGACCGCTCTGGACAGCACTCTCAACTCAGATGCACTGGCCAGGTAGACAGGAAAAGAACCGCGAACTTTTGAATCTCATTTCCTGTTTGGCCAGCGTGGCAAGCTGCAGGTGACCATGCAGAGCTCATCAGCAGAGGTGACCATGCAGAGCTCATCAGCAGAGGTGAGCATGATGGAGTCCCAGAATCGCAAAAGAGCTCCAGCATGGACTGAACGGGAAGTACGGGATCTGATCGCTGTATGGGAAGAGGAATCCGTGCTATCAGAACTCCGTTCCAGTTATGCCAAAACCTTTGTCAAAATCTCCCAGGGCATGAAGGACAGAGGCCATAACAGGGACCCGAAGCAGTGCCACGTGAAACGTAAGGAGCTGAGGCAAGCCTACCAGAAAACCAGAGAGGCGAACAGCCGCTCCGGGTCAGAGCCTCAAACATGCCGCTTCTATGATGAGCTGCATGCCATTTTAGGGGGTTCAGCCACCACTACCCCAGCCATGTTGTTTGACTCCTTCAATGGAGATGGAGGCAACACAGAAGCAGGTTTTGGAGACGAAGAAGAAGATGATGATGATGAGGTTGTAGATAGCTCACAGCAAGCAAGTGGAGAAACCGGTTTTCCCGACAGTCAGGAACTGTTTCTCACTCTGGACCTGGAGCCAGTACCCCTCGAACCCACCCAAGGCTGCCTCCTGGACCCGGCAGGCAGAGAAGGGACCTCCGGTGAGTGTACCTTTTAAAATACTATACATGGTTTAAAAGCAAGCATGTGAAAGGATTAATTTGCCCTGGCATTCGCGGCTCTCCTGGATGTACTCCCAAAGCCTTTGCAAAAGGTTTCTGGGGAGGGCAGCCTTATTGCGTCCTCCATGGTAGGACACTTTACCACTCCAGGCCAGTAGCATGTACTCGGGAATCATTGTACAACAAAGCATTGCAGTGTATGTTTGCTGGCGTTCAAACAACATCCGTTCTTTATCTCTCTGTGTTATCCTCAGGAGAGTGAGATATCATTCATGGTCACCAGGTTGAAATAGGGTGCTTTTCTTCAGGGGACACTCAGAGGTGCCCGTTCCTGCTGGGCTGTTTGCCTGTGACTGAACAGAAATGTTCCCCGCTGTTAGCCACAGGGAGGGGGGAGGGTTGAGGGGGTAGCCACCTGGTGGGGAGAGGCAAAATGCGACCTTGTAACGAAAGCACATGTATTATGTATGTAATGTTAACAGCAAGGTTTACCCTGAAAGAGTGTAGCCATTGTTTTATAAAATGTGTCTTTTTAAATATCGCTATCCCTTTTTTTTTCTCCACCAGCTGCATGTGTTTCAATGATCACAGGATCTTCTCTTTCCCAGAGGCTAGTGAAGATTAGAAAGAAAAAAAAAAGCACTTGTGATGAAATGTTCTCTGAGCTCATGCTGTCCTCCCACACTGACAGAGCACAGACGAATGCGTGGAGGCAAATAATATCAGAGTGCAGGAAAGCACAAAATGACCGGGAGGAGAGGTGGCGGGCTGAAGAGAGTAAGTGGCGGGCTGAAGAGAGTAAGTGGCAGGCTGAAGACAGGGCTGAAGCTCAAATGTGGCGGCAGCGTGATGAGAGGAGGCAGGATTCAATGCTGAGGCTGCTGGAGGATCAAACCAATATGCTCCAGTGTATGGTTGAGGTGCAGCAAAGGCAGCTGGAGCACAGACTGCCACTACAGCCCCTGTGTAACCAACCGCCCTCCTCCCCAAGTTCCATAGCCTCCTCACCCAGACGCCCAAGAACGCGGTGGGGGGGGCCTCCGGCCAACCAGCCACTCCACCACAGAGGATTGCCCAAAAAACAGAAGGCTAGCATTCAATAAATTTTAAAGTTGTAAAATTTTCCTTCCCTCCTCCACCACCCCTCTTGGGCTACCTTGGTAGTCATCCCCCTATTTGTGTGATGAATGAATAAAGAATGCATGAATGTGAAGCAACAATGACTTTATTGCCTCTGCAAGTGGTGATCGAAGGGAGGGGGGGAGGGTGGTTAGCTTACAGGGAAGTAGAGTGAACCAAGGGGCAGGGAGTTTCATCAAGGAGAAACAAACAGAACTTTCACACCGTAGCCTGGCCAGTCATGAAACTGGTTTTCAAAGCTTCTCTGATGCGTACCGCGCCCTCCTGTGCTCTTCTAACCGCCCTGGTGTCTGGCTGCGCGTAACCAGCAGCCAGGCAATTTGCCTCAACCTCCCACCCCACCATAAACGTCTCCCCCTTACTCTCACAGATATTGTGGAGCACACAGCAAGCAGTAATAACAGTGGGAATATTGGTTTCGCTGAGGTCTGAGCGAGTCAGTAAACTGTGCCAGCGCGCCTTTAAATGTCCAAATGCACATTCTACCACCATTCTGCACTTGCTCAGCCTGTAGTTGAACAGCTCCTGACTACTGTCCAGGCTGCCTGTGAATGGCTTCATGAGCCATGGCATTAAGGGGTAGGCTGGGTCCCCAAGGATACATATAGACATTTCAATGTCCCCAACAGTTATTTTCTGGTCTGAGAATAAAGTCCCTTCCTGCAGCTTTTGAAACAGACCAGAGTTCCTGAAGATGCGAGCGTCATGTACCTTTCCCGGCCATCCCACGTTGATGTTGGTGAATTGTCCCTTGTGATCCACCAGAGCTTGCAGCACTATTGAAAAGTACCCCTTGCGGTTTATGTACTCGCTGGCTTGGTGCTCCAATGCCAAGATAGGGATAATGGTTCCGTCTATGGCCCCACCACAGTTAGGGAATCCCATTGCAGCAAAGTCATCCACTATGACCTGCACATTTCCCAGGGTCACTACCCTTGATATCAGCAAATCTTTGATTGCGTTGGCTACTTGCATCCTAGCAGCCCCCGCAGTAGATTTGCCCACTCCAAACTGATTCCCAACTGACCGGTAGCTGTCTGGCGTTGCAAGCTTCCACAGGTCTATCACCACTCGCTTCTCAACTGTGAGGGCTGCTCTCATCTTGGTATTCATGCACTTCAGGGCAGGGGAAAGCAAGTCACAAAGTTCCATGAAAGTGCCCTTATGCATGCGAAAGTTTCGCAGCCACTGGGAACCGTCCCAGACCCGCAACACTATGCGGTCCCACCAGCCTGTGCTTGTTTCCCAAGCCCAGAATCGGCATTCCACTGCATGAACCTGCCCCATTAGTACCATGATGCATGCATTGGCAGGGCCCATGCTTTCAGAGAAATCTGTGTCCATGTCCTGATCACTCACGTGACCGCGCTGACGTCGCCTCCTCGCCCGGTATCGCTCTGCCAGGTTCTGGTGCTGCATATACTGCTGGATAATTTGTGTGGTGTTTAATGTGCTCCTAATTGCCAAAGTGAGCTGAGCGGCCTCCATGCTTGCCTTGGTTTGGTGTCTGCACAGAAAAAAGGCGCGGAACGATTGTCTGCTGCTGCTTTCACGGAGGGAGGGAGGGAACGGGGGCCTGACGATATGTACCCAGAACCACCTGCGACAGTGTTTTAGCCCCATCAGGCACTGGGCTCTCAACCCAGAATTCCAAAGGGCAGCGGAGACTGCGGGAACTGTGGGATAGCTACCCACAGTGCAACACTCCGGAAGTCGATGCTTGCCTCGGTACTGTGGAAGCACTCCGCCGAGTTAATGCACTTAGAGCATTTTCTGTGGGGACACACACACTCGAATATATAAAAATGATTTCTAAAAAACCGACTTCTATAAATTCGACCTAATTTCGTAGTGTAGACATACCGTTACAGAGTAAACCTTCTTCACATGTGAACTAGTCTCTAAGGTGCCACAAGTCCTCCTTTTCTTTTTGCGAATACAGACTAACACGGCTGCTACTCTGAAACCTGAAAAAAGCTGACACCACAACTAATTATTTCCCCCTTCATCTTTTAGTAAAAAAAAGTTTTGGACATTCCTTTTAACCATGTACACTAATTCCTTTAAAACTGTCTGTACAAGTGATTGGATACCTCAGGAGACCAGTAATAGCATCTAGAGCCTTTAACTTATAGCTTGCTGGTTTCAGTTAAACCCAAGCCAAATGAGCCTTTGGAAGGCAATTTGGTGTCTTGTGAAATTAAATTTGGTGGTCTCAGTCCAGTTCTCAGTGGACAGACATCCACATCACAAATTCATACTGATTTCCTTTTGGGGAGTCTCCCCCCAAGTCAAGAACTAAATGGACACTGAAGCTGAACTGGCCCCTTACTCCTAGAAGTTGTCCCTCCAGGTCACGGTTGAGGAATACTGGCAAGCCACAATAGAGACGTTTGTACTGACACTTTCTGTACTGGAGAAGCTCTGTGGATAGAAAGAGGACTTCAGTCTCTAGGGTTGTGAAACTGACACCTTTCACAAACCCTAAATGTATATCTATACAAAATACATTAAAGAGAACTAGCTCTATGATTCAGTACTCTTCAGAAAAACATGAAAGTTTCTGAAAGTGGCTTCTTCTTTGAGCCGATGCGTAGAGGCACCTTTCTTTCACCATGTGAACTCCTTCATTAAAGAACACTGGAATAGACCTAGTCTACAAAAAATACTTTTGGGGCTGACAAAAATTGGTTGCTTAGCTGAAAAGGTCTTCTAATAAAGATGGGGCAGAATTGTTGTCAGTACATTTTAGTGATATCCTGGAGCAGTTTCTTAAGAAAAAGGTTATCTAATAATGGTGGTTTCTTGTACAGGTTACATTTAATATTATAGATGGTTGTGAAGTGAAACTTCTGCCCCAAACTTTGCTGCTCAGGACCATCTGTAGTGTATGCTGGTAAGCCTTCATGGAATAAGGGGTGGGACCAAGTCAATTCACCCATTGCTGTCTTCTATCCTTTGGATAAAAGAGGCAAATGTGAGTGATCACTAATGGTAAAATATCTAGGAATGTTAAGAAAACGTGTGTGCCACTGCTTAAATGTAACTTGTAACAAACCAGAGAGAATCCAGAGGAAACCAACAAAAATGATAAAAGGTTTAGAAAACGTGACCTATGAAGAAAAGATTGAAAGAATTGGGCATGTTTAGTCTAGAGAGGAGAGAGCTGAGGGTACACATAACAGTCTTCAAATATGTAAAAGGTTGTTAGTGGATGGTGATCAGTTGTTCTGCATCTCCATCGATTGCAGTTTGCAGCCAGCAGATTTAGGTTGGATATTAAGAAAATCTCTCTAAGTCAGAGGTGGGCAAACTATGGCCCGCGGGCCACATCTGGCCCGCAGGACCATCCTGCCCAGCCCCTGAGCTCCCGGCCGGGAAGGCTCGCCCCCGGCCCTTCCCCCACTGTCCCTCTTTTCCCGCAGCCATGTGGGCAGCGCAGCTTGTGCCTGCCCACCTCCCAGGCTTTCCTATAAGCCTGTTCTGCTGCTCTGAGCCGCATGGTAAGGGGGTGGGAGGAGGGGGGTTGGATAAGAAGCAGGAGGTCCTCGGGGGCAGTCAGGGGACAGGGGGTGGTTGGATGGGGCGGAGGATCAGGGTGGTGGTGGTCAGGAGACAGGGAGCAGGGTGGTTGGATGTGGGGGGTCAGAGGGTCCAGGGAGCAGGGGGGGTTGAATAGGGGTGGGGTCCTGGGAGGGGGCGGTCAGGGGTCAAGGAGTGGGGGGGGTTGGATGAGTCAGGTGTCCCAGGGAGCCTGTCAGGGGGTGGGGGTTTGGATAGGGGTCACAGCAGTTAGGGGACAGGGAGTGGGGGGTTGAATAGGGGGTGCAGTCCCAGGGGGCCGGTTAGGGGCAGGGGGTCCTGGGAGGGGGTGGTCAAGGGACAAGGAGCTGGGGGGGTTGGATGGGTCGGGAGTTCTGAGGGGGGCAGTCAGGGGGTGAGAAGTGGGAGGGGGCAGATAGGGGGCCGGGGCCAGGCTGTTTGTGGAAGCACAGCCTTCCCTACCTGGCCCTCCATACCGTTTCGCAACCCTGATGTGGCCCTCAGGCCAAAAAGTTTTCCCACCCCTGCTCTAAGTGTAGCTAAGCACTGAAAAAGGTCCTAGGGAGGCTGTGGAATTCCTATCCTTGGAGGTTTTTAAGAACAGTCTAGACCTATCATGAGTGGCTAGACTTTGACTCTTCAGGGTTAAGAGGAAAAAAAAAAGTAGTAAAAGCTTATTTTTGACACTAGTCAGCAGATATGACTCAAGGAAAATAGAGAACAGCTCTGTTAAGTACCATAATGCAGTTTCTGCACAAACATTTTTTGAGTTGAGCAGCACTTTAAATAAACTGGCCCAAATTTGGCTCTGTGAGTTTTATCAGCTGTAAGTCAGTAACATTCATGTTTTCCCCTTTCCACATTGAATACATATCGAGTATGTTTTACACTTTGATTCTGGAAGTGGATTGATTTCATGAAATTGCAGGTGCTATTATCTTTTACTCTTCAATCCTGACAGCAGTAGTCATAGGCGCCGACTCTGGATGCTCCAGGGCTGGAGCACCCATGGGGAAAAATTGGTGGGTGCAGAGCACCCACTGGCAGCTCCCCAACCCGCCCCCCGTGCTCCAGCTCACCTCCGCCTCCTCCCCTGAGTGGGCCGACACGACCTTCTTCTCCCCCCATCCCAGCGCTTGTGCTGCGAAACAGCTGTTTTATGTGGCAAGCCGGGGAGGGAAGGGGGAGGAGGGGGAATGCCACGTGCTTGGGGAAGAGGCGGGGCCAGGGCAGGGATTTGGGGAGGGATCCAATAGGGGCAGGCAGGGGGTGGAGTCGGGGCAGGGGGCGAGGCCGAGGCCGGGGGGGGGCAGCACGAGCACGAGCACCCACCAGCACCTGTGGCTGTAGTGATATGGTACTGTGAACTAGATTCTTTCTATGTCTGTTGTGGGATCATATCTGGGATTTGTTGGCCTTCTTAAATGATTACCATCTTTCTTGTAAGAATCATGCTTAAACATGGTTAACTACAGTGTTTCAGACCAATAATTTGGAACAATGCACTGTGGTGTTTTTTATATGGGTTTCAGAGTGGTAGTCATGTTAGTCTGTATCAGCAAAAACAACGAGGAATCCTTGTGGCACCTTGGAGACTAACAAAGTTATTTGGGCGTAAGCTTTCATGGGCTAGAACCCACTTCATCGGATGTGGGTATGTCTCACACTCCCCTGGTTAAAAGGTCTGTAAAGGCAAAGGTGCTAGCTCCTGGGATCAATAATTTTGCACTTGAGTGACCTCTTTTGGCCAGTAAATGTGGCTGTGAAGAAAGTTGTATCCTGCTTATTCATCCTTATAGAGGAAGTGTTAGTGTTGCTGTGTGATGAAGCTACAGGAAATTAAAGATGAAATCCCAGAGGAACCTGGCTCCACTCCCACACCATTCCAGGACAGGCACAGGATTAGGAAAGGGATCTCAAACACCTGTCCTGTTATTTCCAAGTTCATTGTTATTTTGCTGTCACAGTCCAGCATCCTGCAAACATTCATGAGGTCATAGATGTTAGAAACAGAAAAGGCCTGTTAGGTAATGCAGTCCTACTCCCTCCACAAATACAGGGTTTCTTTCTGCAGTATGTTTTCTACTGAATTGCCACATCTAAATTTAATCTTGTCAGGGACAAGTGTGTACTGGTGGTGGTGGCTTCTGCTTGCTTCTTAACTTGGAAATATCAAGATGTAAAATATGAGCCAATGAATGATACATTTAAAATTATTAGGGTTAGAATTATTATTAGGGTGCCCATCCCTCCCTTATTTCAAGGGACTGTCCCTTATTTAATTGATTTGTCCCATAGGGTGCCCATCCATCCCTTATTTTAAGATGTACTGAAATGTATTGAAACTGATCACAAGTTACATTTTAAACATCACATTGAAAGTTGATGACAATTGCATTGTATGCCTGAGAGTAGCAGAACTATAAACTCGGGAGAATATACGTGGTACTTCACACCGTCCCTCAGCACCCCACAGGCTTGATGGGGGCAGGGGGTCTGAGCTACAGCAGCCCCCTGGGGTTGCGGGCTCTGGGCACCTGAGCGCAGCCCGGGCAGGCGAGAACAGGCCAAGTCCGAGCAGGCCGCAGGTTGTTCTGCTCCGTCCCCACACAGCGATGGCGGCGCCAGCCCAGCGCCCCGCCTCTCTCACGTGACAGCGGCGTGGCCCGGGCGTCGTGGTCAGAAGATGGCGGCGCCGGAGGCCAGCGACAGCGAGGAGGAGGAGCTGGCGGGCTATGGCACCGCGCTGGAGCCCCTGCCGGAGGGTAAGGGAGCTCGGGGGGCACAGCCGCTCCGCTCCCCCGGTTTGTTCGGGGGCATCCCCCTATCTAGCCCGGCTAACGCTGTGGCCGGGCGGCGAGCGAGGGGCCGTGTCTCCCCGGAGCGCTCTGCCCACATGAGGCGGGGGGGAGCCGCCTGGAAGCCAGACCCAGCGGGGCTGCCCCCGTCTCGGCCGCCGCACATCCTGGCTGCTTCGGGCAGCGAGACGAGCCCACTCCTCTCCATGGCCGCCGCCTGGTCTGCGACTTCCCTCTCGTGCTGCGTGCCGCAAGTGCCTGTCCCTGCGAGAGGCGCGCCCCGGTCAGGGCCCAGTAGACACGGGGCCGCCTCCGCCTCGCCCGCGAGGTTCCCTCTCGCCGGGGGGCAGAAGGGGCTGGGTGGGCGAACGCCAATGAACCGACGCCGTTGTGCTGCGGGGCGTTCGTGGGGAGGGCAGGGCTGACGACACCTCTGGGCTCGGCCTGGTGGTTGCGGAGGCTCGATGTCGTAGTGCACGCTGCACAGCCAACACAGTCGTAGCAGAGCAGGTCTACACTACAGCCTGGAGCCAGGCTCCGAGATCGATCCACCGGAGGTCGATTTAGCGGGTCTAGTGAAGACCCACCAAATTGACAGTAGATCGCTCTCCAGTCGCCCCTGTCCTCTACCCCAGACGAAAAGAGTAAGGAAAGTGGACGGGAGGGTTTTTCCCTTTGACTCTGCAGTAACTCAACCTAAGGTACGTCAACTCCAGCTGTGTTATTCACTGTTGCATACCGTAGGTTGACTTACCGTGGTAGTGTAGATGTAGCCTGAGAGGGGAGTAGGTGGTACAGATGATAGTCTAAAAGCTGGTAAATGTACAAAACAAATAAACTGGAGGGGGTATAGGGGAGTCCCCTCGAATCTTTGAGGGCTTGTCTACACTACCAACCGGATTGGCGTGCAGCAATTGATCCAGCAGGGTCGATTTATTGCATCAAGTATAGACTTGTTTAATCGACCACTGAGCGCTCTCCTGTCGACTCCGGTACTCCACCAGAATGAGAAGTGGAATCGACGGGAGAGCGTCAGCTGTCGACTCACCGCAATGAAGACACTGCAAGTAGATCTAAGTACGTTGACTTCACCTGCTGCTATGCTGTTCACGTAGCTGAAGTTGCGTATCTTAGATCGACCCTGTGTGGTAGTGTAGACAAGCCTTCAGTTACTGAAATCTCAGGTGTTACTTGTAGCAGTAGGAGGTCCTCAGTTTTCAGACACAAGTGTGATTAAGGCCTGGGTCTGCACAAGGATTTTGTACAAATTTGATTACGGTTGTGATTTTATTTACCAAAATAGTTGTACTAGTGCAACTCAAAGTGTGAACACAGTTATGCTGGTATAAAGATACTTTATGTGAGTATAGTTTATTTCCCTTTCTGTACAAGAATAAGCTAGACCACTTGTACTGCTTTAATAATACCAGGGTTGTTAAAGCTGTACAAAATTTGTGTGTAAATAAGGTCTCTTTTAACAAGGTCACTGCTAGGCCAGGTTCTCAAATGAGTGTGCTTAAATGGAACATCAAAAATCCTGGCACCATTGAAGCACTGAGGCTTCAGTTCTCAGTACGTTCAGACTGTTTCAACAACCTGGAAGTTCCATGCATTTCTGTAAGGCCTTGTTGTTGGTGTTCAGATTTTTAAAAATAAAGCTATATTATGTTTATTAAAGTTGACCTTTTTTTCATTTCTATACTCAGATAACCAAAACTACTGTGCATGGCTGATGGAAGACTTTTTCTATAACAGAATTATATTTCTCATAAATGTTGGAATAGAACTGATGGAAGTAAACAACGAAAGCCCTCATTGTTATTTATTTAGAAAGATAAAAGTGGAAAGCAATTAATTGTTGTAGAAGTTAGACTCTATACAATAAAATCCCTCTGTGGTTTGTAGTGCTTCTTACCCAAGGATTAGATACAGTGTTGCTCATTTTAATACTGTTTCCTATTGCCTTATAAGGGTTCAGGGTCAATACTTTTCCTGTTATATCCAGTTTCATAAATAGGCATCCTACCATCAAAAGCACAGAGTGCATGTAACCAGCTGTGGGTGGGTGTGCATGGATGTACGTGCAAAGGTGCACTGGCCACATGAATGTTTAACCTTTATTCTATGTATTATATATGTACAGTATTATATTTCAATGGTAAATATTTGCATAATGTAGGAATCCTGCCCTTTAAAGGCCATGACAAGAGTTTTTGGGGCCTTAGAGGCCTGATCCTGCAAACACTTAATCCTGGGGCTTAGTTCTTACTGCCATGAGTAGTGTTGAAGTCAGTGGGCAGTAAGCACTGGATACAACAATGTTTCAATTGTCTGTCCCTGAGACTATAAATCTCTTGGAGAAATGACAATATTTTACATGTTTTGCCAAGCCAAGCACACTTTTGGTTTTCAGTAAATAATAATGAGTTTACACACAACAATGAGTTTACACAAAAAGGAGATTATATATACACTTTAAAAGTGCTTATTATGCAAATCTCTCTGTTCCCTTGAAGTTGTCTTGTTAAAATGTGATTTCAGCACAGTCAGTTTACCAAATATTTCAAGGTCCATGATCCTGCAATAGATTGCATGTCGGCAAACGTCTGCACCTGCACAGAGCCTCATTGACTTCTCTTAGGGGGATGGTGCTATTGCAAGTGTTATTTTTTTGGCAGTGTCATGCAATTGAGGTTCTGACCACTTAAAGATAGTTTTAAAGGTCCTGTTGCAATGATAATGTTGTTAGTTAACCTCTGTCTCGATTAATTTCAAAGTTGGATAGTTATATTCTGCCTTCCAAATTCCTAAAGCTTCAGTTGGGTATGATATTAATAACACTTAGTACTTTCCATTTTCATTATGCTTTACAAACAGTGCTTAGAACACTCTCTAAAATAGGTAAATAAATATTATTCTGCCAGTTTTACAGATTGGGACATTAAGGAGACAGATGGTTTGTGGTTTGCCCACAGCCATGGAAAAAGTCAGTGTCAGAATTGGGATTAGGATTTAGGAATTCTTCATCACTATTTTTATTTTCTTATTCTCTCAGTTTCTGTTTTAAATAGCAGCATGTAGTGCTGACATGCCTCTTCAGAGGTGGCTGCTGTTCCTGTGGGGAACAAATAGTGACTGAGAAGAGTGGGGATTTGATTCTCTGTTCAGGTTAACTCACTTTCCTGTTTTTTGTATTTTGATAATTGTAGGTGAACGAATTAAGAAGCCAGTTCCTCTTCAAGAGCAGACTGTTAAAGATGAAAAGGGACGATACAAACGTTTTCATGGAGCATTTAGTGGTGGTTTCTCTGCTGGCTACTTCAACACTGTTGGTTCAAAGGAAGGTCAGAGATTGTGTCTGAAACTAGTTCCTCTCATGGAGAAGAACTGAAGTAATACTTTATCAAAATATAACACTACTCAAATTATTTTTGGGAAAACAAATGTAAATTGGCATTATGTATTTTTTTCTACTGATGTTCACTGTAAATAGTTATACTTTTCTATTAAAATGAATATAATTGAAGATGCTACCTTTGGAATGCTCTGCTTATGGATGCATCCGTTGTGTTAGCATGTCCTTAATGTGTTTCTGATTAATAGAATGACAAAATGGCTACGTATAACCTTTCCTTACTGCGTTCATACATTATATTAGAGTTTCTTTTTATACATTTCTTAAAGATTTGCTTTCTTTTAAGGATGGGCCCCTTCAACTTTTGTATCATCACGTCAGAAGAGAGCAGACAAAACAGCCCTTGGACCAGAAGACTTTATGGATGAAGAGGTAAGTTTACAAAAATGATACAAAAAGTAGTGGCATGACAATACTTCACATATTTGGGTATTTTATCACTGTGTATTTTGTTGCATGAATTTATGTAGATACGGATAATAGAATCACTTTTATTATAGATAGTACTAATAAAAAATTTGTAAGAATGATCCATTATTTTAAATTTTCATCAAAGAACTGATTTAATCTTGTCAGGGACAAGTGTGTATTTGGTGGTGGTGGGTTCTGCTTACTTCTTAACTTGGAAATATCAGGATGTAAAATATGAGCATCCCTTCTTTTGCTGGCAGACTAGTTTTGAGGGCTGCTGGGTGGTGTTGGGAGCTGTTTCAGGCCTTAAATGTTTGTAGGCAATTTAGTTAAACAAAATAGGGTTTTAAAGTGTCTAAATAAAAATCATTTCATGTTCTTCTTACTGTGTGTGTGTGTGTGTGTGTGTGCACACACACACACACTCATTCTAACCAGTTTTCTTATGGACCTTAGAGTCTTCTAGGTCGGACCTGTTTAAAACAAACAAAAAGAAAAGCCTTACAGAACAGAAAGCAAACAAAACTTTCTAGGTCTCCATTATAAAGAAGCATATGTAAATAAAGACTGTGATTTTTGAAGGTGCTTAAGGGGAGGTAGGTGCCCAATTCCATTGAAATTTAATTAGAGTTGGACACCTAACTCCCTTAGGTGCCTTTGAAAACCCAGCTAAAATAAAGAGCATAAACTCCAGGTTTCCTTCAACTGTCATCTTTAATATTAGTCTATATTTGAAGAAAAGTTATTTCTAATTAGAATTTTTCCATTGTGTGTGTGTGTGTGTGTGTGTGTGTGTGTGTGTGTTTTTCAGGATCTTAGTGAATATGGGATAGCGCCTAAAGAAATTACGACGACAGATGACTTTGCTTCCAAACCCAAAGATAGAATAAAAGAAAAAGCTAGGCATATTGCAGGGATAACTTCATCCATTCCAGGAACCACTGCACTGGATGATTTAATAGCACCAGCGAAGTAAGTAGATATAGCACCTCACTCCCAAAACCAAAACACCTATGCTGTATTGGCAAGTAAAAGAATATCTGACTACTGCATTCAGT
This sequence comes from Natator depressus, assembly GCF_965152275.1. NCBI lineage: Eukaryota > Metazoa > Chordata > Testudines > Cheloniidae > Natator > Natator depressus. The sequence continues at coordinate 23,790,126 of NC_134245.1, forward strand.
GCAAATTACTGCAAAATATATAAAATTGCATTTTCAAAGGGACCTCCATCTGCCTTCTTGTTTTGCACATGCAAATTTGCGTGCAGTCATTTGCAGTTCTGCATACAAGGTACATATACAAATGATAATACATGAAGAATTGTGCTTACAGAAAACTGCTATGAAAATTTGGCCCGTACTATTACGAATTTATTTATAGCTTTCAGGAGATTCACAATAAATACTTTTAAATTAGGCTGTCAGCATAAATGCTTTGCTCTTAATTTTCTCCTAGAATAACTATTGGTGTTGAATTGTTGCGAAAAATGGGCTGGAAAGAAGGACAAGGAGTTGGACCTCGAGTAAAGAGAAAGCCGCGCAAACAAAAACCTGGTATGTTCAATTAAGTTTTGAGTAATGGAAAATAAAAAGTTTCTAGTCTTCTCTGTGCTATTGAGAAGATCTTTTAAAAACCTTTTATTTACTCTGGTTTTTTTTAAAATGTAACTAAGGCCTGGTCTACACTGGGGGGGAAGGGGGGAAAGCTACGTAGCTGAAGTTGATGTACTTAGATCTACTTACTGCGGTGTCTTCACTATGGTAAGTCGACGGCTGACACTCCCCCGTCGACTCCGCCTGCGCCTCTTGCTCCAGTGGAGTGCTGGAGTCGATGGGAGAGATTTCAGCGATCGATTTATCACGTATAGTCTAGATGCGATAAATCGACTCTCCTCTGGATCGATCGCTGCCTGTCAATCCAGCGAGTAATGTAGACAAGCCGTAAGAGAAACTTACTGAAGAATTGTAACTTTATAGTATGGTGCTGTTATGTCTTTGCAGATCCTGAAGTAAAAGTATATGGCTGTGCGCTACCACCTGAAGGATCTGAGGTATTATGCAGGCAAAAGTTACTGTTATTTATATAAAAATTACTTGTAAATTATATTTAAAGTATAACTTTCTATATATAGATAGATTTTTATATATATATATATATATAATATATCTCTATTATATGACTAAATATTAATATTTGTAGTGTTGGTCCCAGGACATTAGAGAGACAAAGTGGATGATGTAATATCTTTTATTGGACCAAGTTCTGTTGGTGAAAATGACAAGCTTTCAAGCTACGCAGAGCTCTTCTTCCGAATATTAATGGTTGGGTTAAGGTAAACCTAGAAGAGCTCCTTTCCTAATCAGGCATGTGCAGTGATATCCATATGTATTTAGAGAACTCTGAAGCTTTTTCAGAATTGGACTTCATCTTAACTAAATGTTGCTGTGGAACTTACATTTTTATACTGCTGTACAGAGTTTAATGTTTGTTTATTGTAATGTATTTTAACTTTGTAAAAGGATGAAGAGGATGAATATCAGCCAGAGAATGTGACGTTTGCACCTAAAGATGTGATGCCTGTAGACTTGACTCCTAAAGAGAATGTCCGTGGACTTGGTTATCAGGGTCTAGACCCCACCAAAGCATTGTTTGGGGTTTCAGGAGGAGAACACCCCAGTCTTTTTACTGATGGTTCTGAAAAGACAAGTAATCTACTTGGTGATCTGAGACATAGTAAAGGAAGAAAATTGGGTATCTCAGGCCAGGTAAAACATTACTGTTTATACTGTGTTGCAGTGCCAGTTATAGGAAATAGATATGTTTGTCTTAAAATCTCTCTAAAATGGAATTAAAACAAAGTTTTAAAGCAAATTGAAAATACCATTTCTGTTGTTAAAAATAATACTTTGTACTGCTCTGTTCCGTTCTGTCTGAGAATCTGAGAGAGAACATGAATTAAATCTTGTGATGTAGGATTGTAGTAGTATACCAAATTTGAGATGGGAAAACTAAGGCACAGATAGGTAAAATGACCAAACACCAATAAACAGGGTCAGCCTGAATCTTGAATTTAATATATTTTTATTGGTTGAAAGAGGTAAGAATTATTGGTTCCTATTACATTATGCGTGACATTCCAGTATTAATATTGTGATTTAAATAAACTGTGGGAGAGTGGAATAAAACAGACGTATACTCTTCTTTTTTTTTTTTTTTTTTTTTCCCACATTGAAAGTACTCTTAAAATTGTACAGTAGAATCTGTAAGGGCCAAATGCTATGCTTCCTAGTCAGTAATCAGGCAACACTTCTGGTTAAGTCAATGGCAATTTTTGCTGTAAATATAGATATTTCTGTTATTACAGTGTTTCATATTCTCAGAGAGCCAGGAACAGTAGAAAAAAACACTACCTTATCAATGGGAAGCAATGCTTCATTAAATGATCCCTTTCACAAGGTAGTCTCATTTTTTTTTCCTACTGTTCTGGCTTTCTGAGAAATAAAATGTAGATAATTGATTTTTATTTCTCCATGAGGCCTGATAAAGATGGAAAATACTCAGAAATTGTAGAATGATCGCAAGAAACTTTAAGTGTGGTTTGAGAACAGGACTGGGAGGCAGGCTACCTTACTTCTGTTGCTAACACGGACTTGCTATGAAGCCATGGGTGAATCCATGAAGCTTCTATATGGCTTAGTAGTAAGTTAATGGGTGTAATGGAACAATATCATGATGAGTGTGGTGTAAGTAAAAATGAAAGTGAACATTACATTTCTCCAGTTGGCCAAAAATTAAACATCTTTGTTTCACAAAAAGCTCATTTTACTCCATTTCCTTCCAACGCTAGGTTCTGTCAGCCGCATTTAATTTCCCTTTAGCACTATGCCCTGTGATTCATGTTTTCACACAGGAGAAACATTGTCAAAAAAAATATGTGATTTTTGGGAAAAATGAAATATGGTCAAATATGGTTGTATTTATTCCCATTACATTGTTCTTCTCCTCTTCAAAGGCCTCCTGCCAGCGTAACTATTTTCTTCCTTTAGTGCTCAACTAGTGCTGTTCTTATTTAGATGGCAGGATATATTGTTCAGTGTTATATAGCTAATCCTGCTGCTTATAAACCAAACATGCTTCTGATATAGTGGTCCCAGTCCCTCTCTGCTTGAGGAGCTGGAGGACACGTTTGCTGTTTTGATCATTGGTCTCCCATTTGGCAGGGTATAGTACTTGCTACATGAAAGTTATCAAACTAGTCCCAAACATGTAATTTTAATTTCAGAGACAAAATATACATATTCTGACGTGTTACTTTTTCAAGACAGAACTGTTATATTTTGACACTGTAGAAGTCTAACCATTTTTAATTTAAAAAATTTGTCTAGGCTTTTGGTGTAGGAGCTTTGGAAGAAGAAGACGATGATATATATGCTACTGAAACATTGTCAAAATATGATACAGTTCTGAAAGATGAGGAACCTGGAGATATGCTGTATGGTTGGACTGCACCTAAGCAGTATAAAAACAAGAAAGGTAAGAATTATAGATAGATCTGAAGTTTCAGTGTAATTGTACTTAAAATGTATGTAAGAATGCTAACCTCTATTTCCCAAATATGTTCATTAATAAAGGATTGATATTTTCTAGCCCTGAGATCTCAACATTTCACCTAGGCTCCTCCATTACACGCTTCTAGTAGTTCAAAAGCAGATTAAATGAAAACTTCTGTTTTCTTCAGTTTAGTCATGTATTTATCTGAAAACATTTTTTTTCTGCTGCAGGAAAAAATAGTAAGTGAAAAGCAGTACCACTATAAAAATACAGATGATATTAAGAGAGCTTATTCCAAAGTTGTCCATGGCCAAGGTATAAAATATTATATGGAAAATATGTTAAATATCATGGTTACAAAGAAAAGCACTCAAAAGTTAGGAAATGCCAGGATGAAAGTTGCCTATGCAATAGATCTGAAACTACATTAGCATTATACAGCTCAAAATTACTACGAAAGAGGGCAGTTGAAAGAGGAAAATAATTACCAATAATAGTGGTAATAGTTCACCACTAACATTAGTGGTTATGGTAGAAAATCTCAGAAATACTGTGTGCACTAGGTTAGAACTAATACTAGGCTGTGATAACTTACGCAGTAATTTTAATGTCAGAAAAGATGCATGAATATTTAAGAATTCTTCAGTAATTTACTTGCAAATTTAGGGCCTGATTTTGTAGCCCTTAATAATATTGGTAGTCCTTGGAGATTTGAGTGGAGCTGCTCACATGAGTAAGTGCTGTAGGATCATGTGTATAGCCATTTGCTATGTATCGTGCAAAGAAGCACTTGGTAAAGTACTGTCTTTGGATTTAATTTAATGTACATGCATAAACTTCTGAATTTATTTCAAAATGAGTGATTGAATTTGGTTCCATCAACATACATAGTGTATAGCTAGTCACAGCCGTGGAGGCTTCGACGGATTCTGAATGGGATAGGCATGCCTCAGGGATTGTTGTTTAGCAAAAATTATGCAGGATATGAAAGTCAGTGGTAACTTTTGCATATTCTATTTGTATTCTACAATGCATAGTAGTATTAGTTATTGCTGATCATTCACAAGTTGAGGAAAACAGTAAAGGTTTTTAATAAGGAATTAAAAAATATCAGGACATACTAATTAAAGGATGCTGTATCAGAAAATAGAATCTTTTGAAATTATTTCGTTAAAAAATTAAAGTTGAATAGCTTTGTCTATGAAGTTAATTCTATAGTTGTTGGCTTTGAAAGTCCTAATACTGTAATCATTTTATAGGAATGGAGAAAGAAGTTAGATATATTGGCAAAATTCTGGACGGCTTTTCCTTGGCTTCTAAATCATCCGCTCCAAAGAAGGTAAATAAAACATAATGTTTTCTCTTAGCAAAAACAACTATTATAATTTTGCCATCTTTACGTGTTTAAATATAGACAATAAGTAATCACTCATATGTCAATAATAATCAAAAGAGTGATACGCAATTTGACTGAGCTCCTTGGTTATTAGTGTATTCTATTGCATTCATATTGTGTCTTGTAATAGGAATAAAAGTGTTGGTAAGCAACAAAGGTATCCTAAATAGTCAAAACTATAAGTTTTCAGGTTGATAATACAAACCTGAAGTTTGTCCATCCACTAGACATACTAAATGCATTCAGAGCTGCTCACTGCTGTTTGGCAGCAGTTTGGAGAATTGGTTTTAGCAAGAATAACGTATATATTCTACTTGTCGTTCAAACATAACATCGTATTTTCTTAGTGACCAAGACCTCTCAAATTCACTCGTAGTGACAAATTTGTTTTAACCCTATTTTTAGGACTTAATTTTAAGTACAAGATGTATTGGTATAAGTGTAGAGTGGGGTAAAATCCAGGCATATATAAAATTTTGTGACAGTATGCTTTTCCTAAAGAGGAAATAGAAAGAAAAATCCACTTAGTATACTTTACCATAAGGAGGCATTGGGATATCTGTTGTTCGTTGAGAATTATTCCTTTAAGAGATATGAAAACAGAATTTTGGTGGAGGATATTAAGGTATTTTCGAAGCTTAGGGAAACTATTCAACTTTTAAAATTTAACGTTTAAAAGTGCATGTAATTCCCATTGTAAGGAAGGTGAATTCTTAAGCAATATCCAAAGCATTTTCTGAATTTTTTTTTTTTTTTAAAAGTAGTTCTTGATTTGCTATTTGATCTATAGTATAATTTTTATAAACTGACAATTTGGTAATTTATTTTTTTCAAGTTTCAAATGTTCCTGTTTATTACAATGCCATTTATGTATTGACTCAGACTAATTGAGCCTGTCCAGTTTGTTATATAGCTTACTTTTCTATTGTTAATGTTCACAAATTAAATTGACAATAGTTAAAGGAGTATATAGGTTGGGGATGTCCTTTTCTGTAAGTCTGAGCAGTATATACTAGTAGTCTATAGTAAGACTAACTTTTGTGTGCTGCCCAATGATTTTAGTGAAGGACATCTCATCTGTAAATAACAAATATGAAACTACATCTCTCACTGTGTTTTCTGTTTTGTTTTGGAAGACTTATCTACCACCTGACCTGCCAAGGGATTACAGACCTGTCCATTACTTTCGACCAGTGATAACAGCTAGAAATGAAAATCCCCTTTTACTTCAGGCATTAGTTGAGTCAACTGGGAAACTTGAGACTGATGCTCTGCAGCAAAACAGACACACACTGAATGCGTCTCAAAGGAGGGAATTGCTAGGAGAGACTGCTCTAAAAGGTATGTGACATAGTGTGTGACCATACTTCTCCTCCTTATTTCATTATAATTTAGATTCACTTAACACTGACTAAACTACTAGGTTATCCCCATAATATTTTTAGAACAGGGAATGCTTGTTTACAAACTTGAATATTTACAATCTTGAATATATATATATATAATTTTATAATTTAATAAAAATAAAACTAAACTCACCCCTTATGTTAGCCAAAATATTGGCCAATATGATCTCTAAATGTCAGTTACTGGGAATACCTACAGGTGTTTTCAGTTCCTCACACTAATTAAAGGAGAAAAGTGTGTAAAGGTATTTCATTTTTTTGCTTCCATGAAGCCTGAATTTATTTTTTTTTTAATTTTTGCTTGTGGGTTTTTGGTTTGTTTTTTTTAACCTTAGAAATTCAGGTCTTGTGTAGCCTGGAAGATTTTATAGCTCTCTAGTCACTTATGACATTATGAGTCTAGAGAAAATAGCAAATAAGAGGGAAAGGGGATGTTAGACTTCTTAAAACTTTTTTTTTTTGGTTAACACCTGTTTAATGTCAACCAGTAAAGGATACTGGAGAAAGGAACAAATTAATTGCCTTTCCATTCAATTAATTTGTGAGGCTACAATATCATGCTGCGAGACAAGGTGGATTGATTTAAATCACAGATTTTAATCTGCAAGCAGGTAACCTTTAGTAAAATAATCTATTTTAATCTTGCTTTGCATTTGTATATTTGAGTTGTTATTGCTAAAGAAAGGTTGATTCTCATTGGTTGGTAACCATTAAAATATGTTGATTTGCAACTAAATATAGCCGTTGTACTAATTTTGGTCCTTCTTTTTGCTAACCAAGATACTCTATATTTGTACACATTTATTTAAGCAAGGATATCATTTAACTTACATTTATTCAGATTTTTAATTTTTACATTTACATTGTTTAGAAAATAGTGAATGATGCATTTTTTTACTTAATTTGTGTCAAGCTCTGTTTGAATAGAAATGTAATTAAAAATGCACAAAACAGGCATTTTTAGTTTTATTAGACAAAACTATCGAATGTATGAGATACATAAAAAACAAGTCTTAGTTTATCAAAATGTTTTTCATTTAAAACTGACTTATTAAATGAAGTATTATATGTAGTTACTGAACTCATTGTTTCTCATCACCATGTCTTTCAAGATTTTAGAACTAATAGGCCTCATTTGCTCACATAGTTTTATTTGTAGATTAAAATTAACAATTTTTCTTTTCTTTTTTTTTTTTAACTCCCATTGGGTTTTTTAACTTTGAGTGAACTAGTCATTGAACTGAATTAGTTGAATAAACTGAGATGAAGAAAACATTATTTCTTTGAATGTAGAAGCTGATTTTGCACTTGAACAATCTCAGGTTCCAGATGCTTAGCCAGTGACTTCCCATCAGTGCAGTGGTTTGACTTTCTTTAAAACTTGGCAGCAAACGTATTGCTTAATATTTGTTATTTAATTTAAATTATTTTAATAGACTATAATAAGTTTAGGTCTTAACATAGGTTGTCATCATTTCAAATTTAACTTGCAATAGGTATATTTCTTAAAAAACAAACAAACACCCTGCATTTTATTTAAATAAAAAAATCTGATTTTAATAAAAGCCATCTGATTGTTTTGATTTTTTTCTTTAAATAATAGATTTTTATCCACCCTGCTCTGAGACCCCCCCAGAAGAAGGGGCCCCCGCAAAACCTGGAAAGGTCAGACTTCACATTTCTCAGTAAAAACTAAGGAGGACGGTTCCTTTTTGTCTTTAGCCTTTCAAGCCTTTTCCATACATCATAAATAAGCAAAATATGGCACAAACGTAACTTAAAAAAATATCCATTGCAGGTCACCCTTAAATATCTGAGACAGAAATTAAGATTGTATAATAGCTATAATAATGCTATTTTGTCAGCTTTTAAAGCATTCCACCTGGCAAAGCTCCATGGCATGGCCTTTAACTTTCTGGCTCGTGAGAACTGGAGATACTCTCCGAATTAACAGTACTACTCTTTAATCACCAGGAATAGTTTTTGTTGGGTAATATGAATAATTCCCTCACCCTTGCCCCCAACGGCTGAGCATGACACTTCTGAAGCATCCCCAGCCCTTCTTCACTTAGGAAGCAAGTGACTGGGACCAGGAGTTGAACTGCACATGGCAGAGTTTGACACTGAGACCACTGAGCTAACCATTATATTTATAACTGAAAACAGCATAATAGACTAATAGCTAAATTATATGTAATAATATATATGCACATGTTTATATAATAATAATAATAATAAAAGCGTTGTCCAAAACTTTCAAACCACTAATGTAACTACAGTACAAGCTGTGTTATCCAGCACTTGACCAACTGGAAAGCTCTCTAAACCGGCATTTCTGTTCTTCATTGAAAGTCCAGTTTATAGTCCGGTTGGTGCGGGGCCAGCAGGCTCCCCACCTGGCTCCACATGGCTCTCTGGAAGCGGCGACATGTCCCTGTTGCACCTAGGTGGAGGAACAGCCAAGAGGGGTTTGGAGTGCGGGAGGGAGTGTGTGCGGGATGTTGCTTGGGGTAGGGGGTCGGGGTGCAGGGGGGGTTTCGGTGTGCTGGATCCAGGTGGTGCTCACCTCGGGCAGCTCCCCGCAAGTGGTGATATGTCCCTGCTGCTCCTAGGCAGAGATGTGGCTAGGCAGCTCTGCGCGCTGATTCCACCCTGCCCCAAGTGCTGGCCCCACAGCTCCCATTGGCCGGGAACCATGGCCAATGGGAGTTGCAGGGGCGGTGCCTGCCGGCAGGGGCCCCTCTACTTAGGATCCAGCACCCCCTCCTGTGTCCCAACTCCCTGCTCTGAGCCCCCTCCCACACCCAAACTCCCTCACAGAATTCGCGCCCTGCACCCATTCCCATGGCCCAGCCCTGAGCTCCCTCTTAGTTAACCAGAATTTTTGACTTTTTTTGACCTCCCATTTCCCCAACATGCCGGATAACAAAGCTTTTACTGTATTAAATTGTGAGGTTTAAAAATAAAAAAATAAAAAAAAAAATGGAGCATATACATATGCTGCACAAAATTTTACATTCCAGATTTCTGTGAAAGTCTAGATCTTCACACTATCAAATGTAGACATTCCCTGGTTTATACTACGCCAGCTGATTTGTTTTTCATCATATGTATCTATACATATCTATCAGTACAAAGATCTGGTGGGGCACAATATATATGAATGAGTGTGAGGCACTATCCTGCTCCTTTCATAAAAGATGCATCCACTCAAACAGCAGAGGGCCACTTCTGGTAAAAGAAATCTCATCTCTGTAAATGACCATTTAAAAATATTTCCTCAGGATTTCTAGCAAAATTGTGACATTTAAAATTAACCATTACTAGAGTGTTGATTTTTTTGATGATTGCTTGGCTATCTGAATGTATGTACATCCTATATTTAGACACATTTTTGTTTAGATAGGGAAATAATATACATGTAATATGTTTTATTCATGACAGTAGAGATAGTTACAAAGATGTTTTCTTTTCCATTTATCTCCTTATTGCTTTTTTCCATCCTCAGGTCCATCTCCTTCTGTACTGGAGTATCTGTCAGGGAAAGACAAAGAGAGAATCAAAGAAGTAAAACAGGCAGCTGAACAACAAATGAAAACACAAACTTTACCTCAGCAATCCTTGAATATCTCATCCTTCTCATATGGGGTTCATCAGAAGTGGCAAATGGCGTTGGGGGGGCGGTTAGCCACCCCTGGTTCTAGTGACTTCAAACCATTTGCAAAAAATCCAGAAAAACAAAAAAGATATGAAGATTATGTAGAGAGTCTTAAACAAGGACAGAAAGGTAACTAGCCAATGGTCATGGAAACTCTTCTGCATTTTTTTATTTGGAAAAAGTTTTATTTCTGCAGTTTTGATTAAGTGTTTCATTTTAAGCTTCTCATAGGCTTGATTCCAGAATTCCATACATAGCGCTTTTCTTTCTGTTTCCTGAGGGCCTAATCTTGCAAAATTTAGGCATATAAGTAATCCCATTGACTTCAGTAATTTAATTAATTAATTAATTACTTAATTAATTACTGAATTTAATTAATTACTTAATTAATTAATTACATTAATTTAAGTGTTTGTGAGATTCGGAGCTTTGATCATACTCATCTTAGTTTCTCTGATCCCTCATAATGTAGCTCACAACCTCACAGACGAGGGGTTCTCAACCTTTCTTTCTGAGGCCCCCCCCCCAACATGTTATAAGAACTCCACGGCCCACCTGTGCCACAACAACTGGTTTTCTGCATGTAAAAGCTGGGGCTGGTGCTAGGGGGTAGGAAGCAGGGCAACTGCCCACCAAGCTACATTGCTCAGGCTTCAGCTTCCGCCTCAGGTGGCGGGGCTCAGAGCTCCGGCCTTCAGCCCCATGTGGTGTGAGGCTTCAGCTCTCTGCCCTGGGTCACAGCAAGTTTAACACTGGCCTTGCTGGGCGGACCCCCTGAAACCTGCTTGTGGCCCCCTAGTGGGCCCTGGATTTCTGGTTGAGAACTGCTGTCATGGACCATACTGTGATCTTGCAGTCTTTGTTTTTTTGTTTGTTTTTTGTTTCCTTCTTGTTTATCTTCCAGCTCCATACCTTCAACCTGCTTTTAATACTCATCTCTCTTTTTTTTGTAATGAAGACCGTATGTACTCTGGGTACAGTGGGACCATAGTAATGTTAATTTAGTCTGTCACCAGGAAGTATCCTTCATTCCCTACCCCCACACAACAGTTTAATGTTCCAGAATACCCACTGATGTAAAATACGATGATTTTCAATAGTTGTTATTTTCAGGGATGGGTATTTTTGCTATGCTCTCCAGGCTGCCTCGCTCCACTCTTCAGGTCCAGCTTTTAAAACCTTCCTCCCTGCTCCCCAACTATGCCAGGGAAATGGGGAGCTCATAGTTGGCTTTAGCAGTTAATATCCAGGGCTCCCTGTTCTTCAGTGGCTGTGCTGTTCTCCAGGAAAATCAGCTAACCAGCCTGTGCTTCTGGGTTCTCCCCACTTTCCGTCTGCAGACTGGGCTTCAGTTCTGCTGGGCTTCATGGATCAGTGCGGGGAGCAGGTACTCTAATCCAATTGACTTGCATTTGGTAGGAAAATCTGGATGATGAGAGACAGATCTCAGCAAGACAGGGAAACAGAAAACAAATGTCAGATGCCCTGTTGCACCAAAAGGGCAAATTCTATGGCAAAAATGCTGATTTTTGAGGTATTTTCAAAAAAAGCCATATCCCGTATCTACGGAGTCCACTGGGTCTCTTACTAAGATGAAGGAAAGCTCAGAATCAGATGTTGGTCCAATAAAAGATGTTACTTAACCCACCTTGTGTCTCTGAGACAGAGGCATGTTATTACTTCATTTTTTGTTGTTGTTATTGCAGCTGCATTTGGCTGTTCTTTGATGTTGAGCTCTGTCTTTGGGCTTGTAGTTTATCTGCTCAGGACATAGATTGTTGCTTTGTATAAAATGGAACAACTTAAATGTATTTAGTAGTAGATCAGGATGAAAACGCAGGAAATCTTGAAATAATGTGGGAGGTCAAAAAACTCTTATCAGAAGCTCGGCTTGGTGTTGATTTTGTTCCTGTCTCCTCTAGAAGCAAATATGAACCAAAATTTGTTCCTTGTAAACAGGAAAGGATGAGTGTTTTTTTAAAAAAGCTACTTGGCACATCTGAATTTGCACTTATGAGCATGCACATTTTATGCATCCAAAAAGCCAATTTGAATACTCAAATGAAAATCTAAACTTTACTAGCAGGTTCGCATATTGAGCTTTTTACCTTTACATTTCAAGCATTTTGTTGGAGTTGTGTGTGATGTTTTGTTTTCTATGGAGCATTTAATATTTTGTATATTCCAGTGTGCATTACAGAGCGTTGAGTTAGGTGTCAATAGTACAGTAATGGGTTAGGTAAATGAAGTAGCCATTATTCATTTGGCAAAGGTTGTCATTCTGACACTATTTGGGCAATCATCCCTGGCTTCTGAAGAATAGTATATCCAGCAAGACTCATGGGGTTACCCCTATTCTTTATTTCTGAAGTCTTCCGCACCTTTATATTCAACTACATATTCATCAGACCCTTGTGGAGATGAGCTTGGCTTCTGGAATTGTTTAAAAGAATCACAAAATGAGTTAAACCCACATACAAGTTAGTGTATTTTATACTTAAAAGTAACTTTTAATGGCTTCTAAGCATTTCTGTCCTTTAACTTACAATAGATACATCAGAGAGTCATTCAGATCCGGGTATGACAGAATGGGAGCGAGGAAGGGAACGAGAGGAGTTCTTCCATGCAGCAATGCTCTACAAATCCTCCAACTCAGTCCTGTCATCAAGGTTTACTCGGGCCAAGCATGAAGATGACACCGACAAAGTGGAAGTTCCTCGAGACCAAGAGGTTCATGCTGTTAATAATCCTGTATTGTGATTACCTGTGTTAACACTAAGTAGCACAATCCAATGTATTTAAAACATCATGGTAGAAGATAAATGTAATAAAGTTTGTTGCCTTAAGAAACCAAAAGGAAATATACAATACTGCTCGCACAGCAGTAAAGTATTTATCCTTTAAGTTCACTGAATGTTGACACTATTACAATAATAGCAGGCATTTTAAGAAGGTGATTATATTCTGTAGAGTATATAATCAACATCTGAATTTTACAGATGGATATTGATGACAAAGAATCTGCAGTGAAGATGAAGATGTTTGGCAAGCTCACAAGAGATAAGTTTGAGTGGCACCCTGAGAAGCTATTGTGTAAAAGATTTAATGTTCCTGATCCCTACTCTGAGTAAGATGATTAATCAGATATCTTAACATTTTCAAAATAATGTTTTTAATTGTTCTGAAATGTGTGTTTGTGTAATGTTTGGGGAACATGCTAGCTTGATATCTCTGGAGGCTGAAACCCTCTCTTTGTCTTCAGAATAGATGCAACCCAGATAGACCAGCAGGCAAGCTTCCTTCTGATAACTTGCCAATTTGCTTTTTACTTAAACTGGGAGGATCACCTCTACGCATTGTCTCATTAGAGATACTTTGAATGGAAATAGGTGATCCTCCCGCTTCCCCCCCCCCCCCCTCCCCGAACATGCTCCTTTGTTAGGGTTTGTATGTGTTAATAGCTGCTTCATGGACTCTGCTTGCTTTGTGGATAATCTGAGACTTCATTTTCCAGTGTTGTCCATCCATCCCATCATTAAAAACAATGATTGACAAATAATTTCATTTTCCTCTAGTTCATCGATTGTTGGGTTACCCAAAGTGAAACGTGACAAATATTCTGTATTCAACTTCTTAACGCTACCGGAGTCTACCACAGCAACTATAACTCAAACAATAAATGAAAAAATGCAACAGAATATCAGTCCTAACAGTAAGTGAGTCAGCATTTTATTAATGTAATCCCAGTAGTTAATGATTTAAAAAACGTTGATGTACTTGTCATGGAATGTGAAAATACCAAGATGCAATTTCCTTAAAAATAAAAGGAAACTGTGTGAAAACTCAGAGCTACACAGATAAGCTCAGAGCAATTGAAATCAGTGGAGTTATACTGATTTATAGCACTGAGAATCTGGCCAATAGAGATCTTCTAGTTTAGAGAGTTTTTTTTTAAAATATAGGCAGTAATGATAAAGCAAGTATTAGTAAATAATTGACCTGACCATGAAATGCTGTAGTATTTAATATAAAGCTAATTAACCATGATGCTTGGGATCTTGTACCAATTTTTAGAGCCAAAGAAACCATCAAGATGGGATGTATCTGACAAAGAGAAGAAGAAAAAGGATTCTATTAGTGAGTTCATAAGTCTTGCTAGGTCAAAAGTTAATATTCAGCAGCAACAACCAGAATCAGTAATAGAAGAAGACAGAAGCAGAACAAATGAACCCCTTCCCAATAAGGTATAAGATCTCCAGAGGTTTGACGTTTTCAGTAACATTCATGATATTGCACATTGCTCTTCTCCTTGTTGATGGTTTTTTGAAATGCCTTTTCTTGTGCATGGAGAGAGGCAGTAATAGCAACTCATGCTAAGTTAGAAAAGACATGTCTGCACTTGAGGCCAAATTATGCCCTCCACCTGTGGGAAAGAGAGCTGCTTCTTCACAATATGTCTCCTATGGAAGCTCTTCTTCTGGGGCTCTGCAAGCACTGGGTTCCTCAAATGGAGAGGCTGCAGGCCTAGGGCAGATCTAGCTGCTCTGCAGCATCATACATTCACAAATGTACACTAGGGGGAACTTCCTGACTTTGGCTCTAACTTACTTAGATTCCCATTCTGTGAGCTTAAGCTCTCACCCCCATGAAAGATGGGCAGTGGCAGGAGGGGTTCTGGTCACCACAGTTCCTCCGGCAGCATGTTGTCAAGAAGATGTGGAAGCCAGGAGGCAGTGTGAAGGCACCAGTTGACTAAGTGGCACTGCATGGATCTTGGAGTTCCATGGGTTCTTTGGCCTGAATCTCCCTATTGTGTGTGATGGGAGGACAAACACCAATTTTGCCCCCTGCTCAAACAGAAAATGGGGAAAAAACTCTGCAACAGTAAACTATTAAATTTCTAGTCTTCTACATGGGGAAACATATTTATACATTGATGGGGAATTTGGGATATTGCCATGACAGTATTTAGCATTGAAATGCTTTGTACTTTTATTCACATCATTTTGCCCTAGAATTTCCTACCTAAAGCACATAATTTTAATATCCATGGTTCTCAGCCTGTGGTCGTGTGCTGTTGGTGGTACATGAAGAGCTGGCTGATCTCAAGGTGTTGGCAGTCTTTGTTGTTTCAATGAGACAGCTAAAAACAGATCTCATAAGCAAGTTGGTGTAGTTGCCACAGCAATATGTGATAATGAGTGTGAGGAAAGATGGTGTCCATTTCTAGAAGTTGGAGGGGCGGGGGTCCAAATAATGTTGGGGGAGGGAACCCCGAATCCTTGCTTTCTACGGAGAAATGTATAGTTCAGATGAAGGAAAACACTTGTACTTCTAGTTCTTGCTGTTTTACTCAAGAAGCAAAACAGTAATCTGACATACATGAAACTCTGTAGGCATGTAGATCTTTATATTTTGTTTGAGTACTATCTGCTATAGAGAGCAATGTGATTCTACTGCATGTGGGGACGAATTGTGGAGGCCTTCTGTAGCTCCAACCATGAGAAATTACAGGGTTAACAAAAGAGAGCACAAACTGGGTAGTTATCATAAATAACAATTGCCCCTTTTGCATATGCAGTTTTAGCAGATGTGCTGGTGGAGGCCATTTGAAAATTTGACCCTAACAGTGAAATTTGTTAAGGGCTATCGGTTATTTTAGGTTAGCAGGATAGTTCTTTTGTTTGCATTAACTAACATAGGTTGACTCACACATTTGACATTGATTTTATTGTGTATGGACTTGGGGGTTTGAACGAGAAACATTTAATAAAGGGGTGGGGGGAATTTACTCTTTGGAAAGGGTATGCAAGCCTCTCTCTGGTCCATGTAAGGACTGTGGGGGGAGCTAGGTTGCAGACAGAATGACCCTACGGTCTTTGTAATCCCTAATTGTTCTGCATTGTCTAGAAGTTGGTGCAACTCAGGGTGAGCAAAGGGAAACATGGGCTTACAGGAATTGTATGGTTATAGCTCATACATAGGGGACACAAGGATAGCAAGTATAGTCTGGGATTGTGGCTGTAGAGGGGGTGTGATGACTTCCAGCAGATGGGAGGTTTAATTCCATCTACTACACCCACTGATTTTCCTGCACAAAGTCCACTTTTCTCTGCTTTGTACAGGGACGGATGCATATTATTCTGAGGAAGATGATAGATTTGTTTGTTGTGAACTTAAGCTAAAGAAAAAGTATCTAGAATCTATTGACTTAAAAATAAAAAGTGTTAATATTTTATATTCTTTCAAGTGTGCTGTTCTGACCTGCATGAAAAAGGGGCACGATGCAGCGTTCTGTATTGGAAAGTGACTTAATTTAGCAGTGTCTGAGCTCTTCTACTGTGCATCAACAGTTGTCAAGTTTATAGACTTCAGATTTACTGTAAAATTTGCTAATTTTAAAATCCTCAATGAAAATACCATTAAAGGTGTCACAATATTTTATCTTAATGGAGAGACACTTCTTTCCTCCGTTAGTGCTTACATTTTTTTCCTTATGGGCACTGTTATGCAGGCAGTTAGTGAAAGCACTGATCAGAAAGAAGAAGAAGAAAGCAGACCATCTATGGATTTATTTAAAGCCATCTTTGCCAGTTCCTCAGATGAAAAATCATCCTCATCTGAAGAAGATAGTGATGAAGAGGCGCATCAGCCACCTTCTGCTGTGCCAAACTCGGAAAGTACAAATCATGCTAATCTGCCAGATACCTCCTCAGCTGATGTACAAGGTAATAGTTAACAGTTTGTTCAGTTTCATGAAGTTCTATTAATTTTATAAGAAAACATTATTAGCCTAGTAGAAAAATGCTTTATACCAGTCTCACACTGGTGTAACTACACTGTTCTCAGGGGAATAACACCAGTGTAAAACTGGAGTAATGGAATGCTGAATTAAGTGTTCTCTATTTAAATATTATCTACATAGCCATAGGCCATGACAGTTTTTACAGATACACTGTCAAATGCATTTGTTTGCTAAACAGAGTGAGGGATGAGGACAAATCCCATATTACTCTGTAAAGAAAGCCCCAAGATTGGGTGATTTTATACACCTATAATAAGGTGTATGATATATGATAAAGTATATCTATTAATGAAATTTTGACCAGACTGGAAATAAGTAGAATTTGCACTTATTTGAAAAAGGAATTTCCTTTCTATATTTTGATATTCTCATTTAAAATAATATTGAAATGGATTTTTAAATAGTACAGCAATGTAGTTGTATCTCACCAGTTCTCACTATCGGTCTACAAAGCAAATAAATTCACGGGACTGGGGGGAAAAGCAGTCTTGTTCTATTTACCAAGATTTAAAGCAGAGTATTATAGGGAGTTCTCATGCTAGAAAATAAAGTAACACTGTACTAGAATACATTTAATAGTTTACTAGGAAATATTAGTAAGCAAAATAACATTTATTTTGACAGTTAGGGATGATGTATCTTTAATTTTTAAATTGGCTTTTGTTGGCTTACTTACCAACTAGAAAAAAAGGCAATATGCAGTGGATCTCCCAGTAAGTAGTGCCAGTTAATCTAATTCGTGCAGATGGAGTAATAAATTACTAAATAAAAATAAACTAATACCCCCCCATTCAAACTTAAAGTAGCCTTATTTCATAGTACAAATACCGATTTATATATACTTTTTAATGTGGAAACTTTTCAAACTGCTTGGTCTTAAATCACCTTTTAGGCTATTCCCATATCTTCAACACTGGAATTTTGCCTAATTCTTGAAAAATTTGCAGGGGTGAATCTGTTTTTTGCCCTTAAGTTATAGATTGTTTTGTTAATATTTATACTTGTGTTGCCTGCAATTTTTAATTTAAAAATCAGTAGCACTGTGATCAAATATTTGGTGATCCCAGCCAGTACAACCAATCTTTGAAATGCACAGGAAGGTGCAAAGGGAAAAGGCATCAACTTCTCTTTGTTGATAACCTTCTAAACTTTTAAAAATCTTTATGTACAAAAAAAGAAAAGCTTAAGAAATCATACATTTATGTAACTGAGGTCCTTTTTAAAGAAATTGTGTAATTATTGGAAACTTCCGAGGAGCCTTTTAATAAGAAATAAGGGTTAGAATCACCTTCTGCTTCTTTGAAAAACTAGTAAGTGCAAAATCTAAACGAGTGCAAAATTCATTAACTTGTCTTTATTTGATATTTCATTTTTAATGGAATATTTTCTGAGCTGTCTTGGGTATGGGACGTCCTTTTTCCTTTTAAGTTAACCTATATGTTTGTTTTTCTAGAATGTATGGCTGTTCCAAGTGAACCTGACCTTGTGCCACCTCTTTTGAAGGAGGAGCTGGATAAGGTAGAAGAATTTGGACCGAGGTTGCCTCCAGTTTTATTTTCTAGTAAGTATTGAAGACTTTAAATTTTGTACACTGAAAATGTATATATAATGCAGTTATTTTATTTATGCTCCCCATAAACATCTTCAGTAACCTCATTATCTACCTTCAAATCCCCTTCTCAAAACTCTCCTTTGTCATGATGCCTACGAAAATCTGGGGTGTTGGGACCACTGCCTATCGTGCTAACCAATATTGTCTTATTATTTCCTGGTAGTTCCTGGTCTCTCTGCCTTCATCTGTTGTCTCTTGTCTTTTATATTTAGAGCCCTGCAAATCCGTGGATATCTGCTTTATATCTGTGGATATCGGATGCAGATATCTACGGACCATTTTTGCGGATCGCGGATCAGATGCAGACATAGGTGCTGGTACTAGGGGTGCTGTTGCACCCCCTGGCTTGAAGTGGTTTCCATTATATACAGGGTTTACAGTTCGGTTCAATGGCTCTCAGTACCCGCCCCATTAAAAATTGTTCCAGCATGCCTTGATGCGGATACAAATTTTGTATCCATGCAGGGTTCTAAATATAGGATCTTAAAGGTGGGGAAGCAGCTGTCTGCAGCTCATACCCTATGAAGCTGCTTCTCCACCTTCCAGATCCTATATCCCGCCCCACACCCAGTTATTTGCTTTGCAGAAGCAGCTGCCTTCCTCTCCAACTGACTTGACGCAGCAATATGAAGTTGGGAGAGGTTTCCTAAATATCTTGGTTGCTTAAACCATAGCAATAGGAGCATGGGGAATTTTGCTGCCTGTTTTGATCTAACACGTCCCCTTTCTCTGTATACAGGGGAGAAAGGAATATAGGCTGCTTCCCCACCTTCCAGATCCTATATTCCCTCTCCTTAGTATACAGAGAAAGGGGAGGTGATAGATCAGAAGCAGCTGTCTGCAGCTCACTGCCAATGAGGATCTGGAAGGCGGGGAAGCAGCCTCAGAGGCTATGAGCTGCAGACAGATGCTTCCCCACCTTTGAGAGCCTATATACCAGGGGTTGGCAACCTTCGGCACATGGCCCATCAGGGTAATCCGCTGGCAGGCTGCGAGACATTTAGTTTACGTTGACAGTCCGCAGGCACAGCAACCTGCGGCCCGTCGCTTCCCGCAGCTCCCATTGGCTGGGAAGAGCGAACCCCAGCCACTGGGAGCTGCGGAGGGCCGTGCCTGCAGACAGTCAATGTAAACAAAATGTCTCGCAGCCAGCGATTACCCTGATGGGCCACATGCCGAATGTTGCCAACCCCTGCTATATACTGTACACATGCACTCACACAGACGCTCCTCCTGAGAGGCACTGTGAGATAACTTGCTGCTGTAGGTGCGATGCGGGTCGGATACAAGTTGATTCTTGTGGATGCGGATCCAAAATTTTTGTATCCGGGCAGGGCTCTACTTATATTTAGATTGTAAGCCTCTCAGGGCAGGGACCATTTTTCTGTTCCGTGTTTGTACAGTGGCTAGAACAATGAGGTCCTGGTCTTATGACTAGGGTTCCTAGGTGCTACAGTAATGTAGATGAGGATAATTTCATTTTTTTTAAACTGTTTGTATTTCAGAGGGCAATTTATTGACTGGTATTTGATCTACAATTAGGTACTATACAGAGATAGATATACAAGTGAATGTTACACCGGCTTAAAGCCTAGAGTTGTTAAGCAGCTGTCCCCAAGCAAGTAGACGGTATTTTTGGTACAGAGATATTATGCGTCAATAAGTGTGTGTGTGTGTTAATGTAGATATACACATACATAGATTTAATCTGGCTGTAAGTTTGTGTTCAAGTCACTAAAATTCAGAACTCATGTGTAGTTATTGTCTTTTCTCTACCCAGAATCAGACCTTACAGATCTTTGAGTAGGAGAACGTATGCTGCTGCTATTACCTGTTGAATGTTGAACAGACAGGGTTTTTGTTGTTTTAATCCTGTTTAATTAACCACATTCAACAGATTTAGAGTGAATAACAAGTCATTGTTACTTCATCTGTGGAAACTTTGCGCACAGGTTAAAGATATTCTATGTTGTCTTATGTCATATAATTTCAATTCACATCCAGGTCCCTTTCTTGGAAACTATAAGAGCACTGGGCTCCTTCGTTCTTCCCTCCAGCCCTACCTACACCTGTGTACGTTAAAGTGATATTGTCAAGAGCTTTGATCCTACATTGGGATCCACTAGCACAGACTTTTGTGCCTGTGAAGATTCCCACTGATTTAACTGGGGCTCTGCACAGACTCAAGAGTCAATGCTAATAGATCCTGATGCAAAATCGGGGCCAAGGTTGGCATGTTTGGTTTTTTTATATCTGATTGCAAAGGTATGTCTATAGAGTAGAGAAATTAAAATGAATTGGAATTGGGAGTCCGAAATCCCTTATGCAGCTTTGGAAATCTCAGCCCAAATATTAGGGAATTTACATTTTTGTGTAGTTTAATATTGTGTTTGTCTTTTACTTGGTAATGCGTTTATTTCTCTATATTTGATTTTTGCTTTAGAGACTACTCAGGAGCATGAGCCAGTATCACTAGCAAGTTCTGTTGAAGCCAATCAGAAAGAGAAACCTAAAAAGAACAAAGAAAAACACAAAGTTAAGAGAGAGCACAAACACAAAAAGGAAAAGGTGACCAAGTTAAATAAATTGGTTCTTTCTATCTTTCTCTCTATTGATTTCCTCAGTCAAATGAACACTACCATGATATATATGCTGGATTATGGAAAAGAGAAATAGAGTTGGGCTGCATGGACACCTTCCCTTAGACTCTGTTAGCACTTCTAGCTTAGAACAGAAGATGCATTGGCTGAACAGGGTGCTGCTTGTTCTTTATGTGCTTAGGGACCATACACATAGTTTGCTTAGATACTGCATAATGCTGTAGAAAACCTGATAGATTATAATAATAAAATTTCTAAATATATGTTTAGTTTAATTTATTTGGTCCTTGCCTCCTAGAGACCTTGGCTTGTATTATTTAAAGTTTACACAACTGAAGATGTGCGAGTACTGTTGTTACTGCTCTGCTCCAGTAAACTTTGGAATTTATACTGAAATATGTTTCCTGTGATCCCAGTTGCTCTTTTTTAGTGAACTTCTGTTTTAATTTGACCAACTTTTTAAAATAAAAAAAAAAAACAAACATGAATAGCAAACTCACCTATTTCTTTTTTTAACAGAAAAAGAAACATAAGAAACACAGGCACAAAGGCAAACACAAGAATAAAAAATCAGAGAAAAACAGTAACTCAGACACTGTTGATAGCAGTGACAGCCTTAGTGACATAGAGGAGATCACAGATTTGTCATCCCAGGAACTTCTAAGAAGGTAAACAGATAATTTACCGAAATCCTTGTAAATCTGGCAGCAGTAATGGGCCAGATCCTCGCCAGTGTAACTTGATGTAGTTCCGCTGAAGTCAGTGGAACTATGTCAATTTAAACCAGCTATGGATCTGGCACAATATGTTTGTGCCTAGAATATAGCTCATTTTGATAACTTATCCTAGGCTTTTGGATCTAGATGTGCCAGATAAGAACTAGTTTTAAGATAAAGTGCTCCAGGGAAAAGAGCGTTGAGCAGCTAACTCTGCAAGCATTAGATAAATGAAAATTAATTTGGGGGAGATCTTTGTGTCATCGTAAATTACTATAAATGGGAATAAATACTGAATAGGTAAGAGAAATGCAAATGGTGAGAAATGTTGCTACTACATTTTTTTTCAGAAGACGTAGTTAAGGTTAAAAAAAATTTATCCCTCTCCTGGTAACTATGGAGTATTGTCTGATAGATTTTTAGTATCCAAAATAAATGCTGTAATCTGGCTAAAATCCTTCATAGTTGAATGACCCGGCTCCAGCAGACCCAGGGTGTTGGACTTATTTTGGTTCGTAGTCAGGGCTTGTCAATATCACACCCGTCTCTGCTTGCTGGTTCTGTTCTTGTGAGCTGGCAAGTTACTGAAGTTTAAGAGCGTTCTCTGCTTGAATACAAGGTTACTCTAAGTTAGTACCCTACTGGCTCACAAATATGGAGCAGGCAGGCAGAACTGAGTAGAAAATGAGAAACTGCTTGAATCAAGTGTGCATTTGTTCAGGAAGCTGAAGTGAAGTTGGTAGGTCTAATTTTAGATAACGTGCTCTTAAATATTTTATAAACCATCGACTTGAATGAACCAGTATTAAGACCATGGACAGTAGAGAGAACACCGTGACTTCATTCTGCTTTCAAAGTATGTTCCATGCACTTCTAAAAAAACCAACCAAATTAAACATAAGTAACTTCAGCTCCATAATGCTCTGGGTGGAGAAATCACTGCATCACACTCCAGTTAACCCCTTTGGCTGACTGAAGGAGTGGCCTTGCGACATGTTCTGCAGAGTAACCACATTGTCTTCCTTGGTGTAGGAAACTCATTGTGGTATAGGACCTTAGTGGGACAAGGGAATGCAAATAGGAAAACTTGGCATTCCAAAGGACTATTCCCATCCCTCCTTTGTTCATTAAAAAACAAGCAAACAAAAACCCGATGAGTGCAATTTAAAAACCACTTCTAAAAATTAAGCTCTGTTTCTGTAAAAAAACAAAAAAAACAAAAACTTTTTTTTTTTTTAAAGGGTATTTTTTAAAGGGCTTCCAAACAGGTAGCTCAAAATTTGTAGTCAGACCTGTCTTGTTTGTGCAAACTGACATGTTGGAGGCTCTTAAAAGATTTGCCAATCTTTTTTTATTAAAAGGGCAAAACCACATTATGGTTAAATTCAGATTGAGGGTTTGAGAAACCTTTTAATTCTTGTTAAAGTGATTAAATGTTCCTGGTGTTGTTGTGTATAACTATTAAATATGGCCTTTTTTCCCAGACTGAAACATCTTCCTGCAATGAAGCAGTAACTTGCTTTCTTCAATACTATATGACTTTTGATCTGAAACTTTGATCTCCTCCATGATGGAAGATCAGTAATGTATAGATTGCACTGTAAATGTTGTATTTATGCTGAATATACGTTTGAAATCATAAATGTATACATTTGTTTTGTGATATTTTACCATTTTAAACCGTATGAATTGTGGAATGTTGGAAAGTTTTTTTTTTTTTACTGCTGGCATGCATTATCAAAAGTAATAGTTCAGGCTCTACATTTAATTAATGTGAGGGCTATCGGTAGCAAGTGCATGTGTGTATGAGAGTAGGACTTCTCCTTTACACCCCAATGTTTTACTTAAAACATAGGCTCAAAATGGTGAATTCTTGGCTGTTTTGAGGAACCCATTATAGTTTGGTTTGGGCTACCTTTAATTTTAACAAGACTAGATATTTTAATAAACTGTATATTACAAATGGTATTTCTGGTGTGTTAAATCATTGTGTGAAAGTTCTTAAAATATTATAAACAAGAACATAAGTCAATGCTGAAGGAAGTGAAGTTAGGAAGTTAAAAAGGCATAATTTACATGCAAACAAGTCATTCTGTGTCTCTCTTATGTAGATATTCAGAATGCAGAATTTCTCTGTATTTCTAAAGTGTTAATCTGCTTTTCAGACTTTTTCTGTCTTAGAATTTTGTATATTACCCATCACCATAGTATGGCTTTTCAATAAATTAACAAATGGTATGATGCATGTTAAAATAGCATTACAGTACCGGATTATCTTGAACACTACCTACATAAAAAATTTCATCATCAGTATCGGCATTATTCTACATTCATGTTTATATTTAACACAAACTTTATGTTGAAAAACCCCAAAGATTCTTCAAAATTTTCTTGCTTGCTCTGAGTACAAACCTGTGCTGTATTGTATGCTTAAAAGGAGGTTGAAATTTCATTAAAAAGTCGAAATAAGTCTGTAAAGTCCTATTACAATTACAGGGTTGTTTATGATGTGAACTATAAAATAATACTGAACCACATGACTGTCTGACCTCCTTGAATGGAACAAATTGTTAAAACCAGCTCATCATGATTTATTATGAGACTAAGAGAATGTTTTCCATTTGCAATTGCTAACAAAAAAATCAAACAAGCTCAAGGTTGTAGATGATATTGTTGTATTGGGCTAGTTAAAAATAAAGTAAATTTTCAGCATTCACAGTCTTTTTAATAGGCCATTGGATTTAGAGCAAGGTAGCATGGTGTTGATTTTAGGTTTTGTAATTTAAATTTAGCAATTAAGAGGGAACTCTATAGAGAGAGGGGAAAAGTTAGTAACAAATGTGGATTTGGAATGCTGTCTGGATTACAAGAATGGGTAAATGAAACAGCAGAATAAAAAAAAGATTAAAAAGCAACAGGAAACTCTTAATTATAGTAAACAGATATTTTTGGTAGACTACTAGTAGTACAATATTGTTATAAAAATCAGTGTCTCCAAATCTGCTTCTCTCAGGGGGAAATATGGCTCCTATAAAATCAGACACCAATTCTCAATCCTTTTCATTTAGAGTAAAGATTTACCTCTCACTTATTATTTAAAAAAATTAAACATGTATGAAGATAAAAAGTCATTGCTTCTGTCTTTTTAATCCACTAGTGTGAAACACAACTTCTTGGATTAGTATAATTTGACAGGATTAGAGAAAAATATTTTTTAAATTTGTTTACCTATGCACTTGACAGCACTTTGTATAGTCATTTTCTCTGTATAGTCTGTTCCTAGTTTTGTTCATGTGGGTCTCTTCATATAGCAATAAAGGATAAAAATATTTTAAAAGATAGGAATATCTGATTGCCATCCTAGAAAATTGGCAGGAAGATTTAGGAGCAGTTGTGGTATTTGAAACTTTTTAAATGTCTTTAAAAGTAATGAGTTTTCAAATTAACAGTGCCGCTTTAATTTCTTAAATCATTATATAGCCAACCCATTTCTGTAGAAGTACCTTTGTAAATTAAATAAGCTATTTTCAACAGTGCATTAATTGAAAATCCCTGCTCTATCTTTGTTCCCTTGACCCCCAAACCAGCTTGTTTCTTGTCCTGACTCCAATCCTGTAACCTTTTGTGGGCACACATTTCTAATTAGTATATTGTAAAAATTTAACAGGAAATAAATGGTTCTAAATAAGGAGTAATGAGTATGCCCAATGATGAAAGGAGTTGCAAGATATGAAGTGAAGGGAGTCTTGATGCATTTCCTTGTACCTCTTTCCTTATGTTTGCAGAAACTCCCATTTAAAGAAGGCAAAGTAGCTGGTAGGGAGCTGTGAGCAGTGGGTCCAGGCAGACAGCTCCACTCTAAACAGCACTTTTCCAAAGTTGAGAGCACAGTGCAGGTGAGAATGTAAAAGGTGCAGTGGAGGCAGGGCAGAACAGCAATAAGAAGGGATGGAGTGAGCTTCCCTAGTCCTAGAGGAACCCAATTACCAACTAGGCTGAACCCCTTTTAAGTGGGGGGAGAGAGATCCTGGGCAACATCCAGGTGCAGCTTGCATTGAGGTTGTGACCCGTTATTGAGAAATTTGACTAGATGATGGTGTGATGAAATGACGTTATAGGACTGAATGCGGGATGTTACATGCCATACCCAAGAGGTGAAGACAAGTGAACTATGCAGCTGTCCTAGACTTATGCCAACAGAGCCTCTAGGCCCCACTCTCCATGTAATCACGTTTTTGTGTCTCTTCATCTAAATACTCCCCTCTTTAAAATAGATATATTTATTTAGAAATTATTTACAAGGATAGCACCTTTTAGTGCTTGCAGCTGTAAAGCCTGATGCTCTTGACTATGTGAGCGGCTCAAGCCCAGGGCTCCAGGCAGCAAGCACCCGGGAGCCTATGTGGGTCTAAGGGCCCTAAAAGCTAGAGCCGGGCTGGTGAGCTCCTGGCCGTGGGGAGGGCCCCTTTCGAGCTTGGGTTGCCCCGTTCTCCTCCGCTGCCTCTCCTGGGCCCCCAGCCCGTGTCCCGCTGCCCTGACGCCGTCAGGCGCAGGTCACAGCTGGACGGGGGACGCCCGGGCAGCCTGCGGCGCTGCTGTTGGCTGCGTGGGAGAGTCGAAGCCGGTGCCCTGCGGGCTGTGGCCCGCGGCCGCCGGGCGGGGCGGGGAGCGGCCGCTGTGTCCTGGCAGCGGGTGAATTGCTCCCGTGTTGGGGCGGGGGGAAGCGCCGGGATCCCCGCGAGGCGTGGGCGCGCGGTACCCGCTGCCGGCTCTCGGCGGGGCAGCGCGACCGCTAGGGGCTCCTGTGAGCGGCGGTTACCTCAGAGCCGGGGAGATGGCTAGGGCGAGCGGCCGGGGGGACCCGCTGGCGTTGGAGGAGCCTCCGCTGACCAGGCCTTCCCAGCCGGAGAGCCGCTTGGGCGACCAGGACAGGCTCGCGCAGGTGGGGGCGGGGAGCGGACGGCTTCCTGCCCGGGGAAGGCGGTGTCCTGGCTGAGAGACCGGGAGGGACGGGGGCCGGCCGCCTGCCCGGGGTGGGAGGGGGTGAGAGCCGGGGGGAGGGTGTCAGTGTCTGGGGGCGGGGTGGGTGGCAGCTGGGTGTATGTGTGTCAGTGTCTGGGGGCGGGGGGGTTAAAGCTGCGTGTGTGTCAGTGCTCAGGGATGGGGTGGGTGACAGCCAGGGTGTGTGTGTCAGTGCCTGGGGGTAGGGTGGGTGAGAGCCTAGGGTGTGTGTCAGTGCCCCAGGGTGGATGACAGCCAGGGTGTACGTGTCAGTGTCTGGGGGCGGGGTGGGTGACATCCAGGGGTGGGGTGTCTCAGTGTCTGAGGGCAGGGTAGGTGGGTGGGGAAGTCTCAGTACCTGGGAGTGGGGTAAGAGCTGGGTGTGTGTGTCTCAGTGCCTGGGCGCAGGGTGGGTGAGAGCTGGGATGTGTGTCTCAGTGCCTAGAGGGTGGGGTGGGTGAGAGTGTGGGAGGGGGGTCTCAGTGCCTGAGGCAGGGATATGTGAGAGCCAGGAGGAGAGGCGGGTCTCAGTGGGGGTATGTGGGAATTCTTCTGTGTGTGGGTGGAGAGGGTGTCTCAGTGCGGAGTTGGGGGCAATCAATAGGAGCACTACTGGGATGAGCTGCAGACTGCCCTGTTCCTGTAGGGCCAATACATGCCAGAGGCTGCTAGTTGGGGACAGCTGGGACTAGATGTTTTCTTCCACCACCTTCCCCCCATCTGTGGAAAGTGTCGCCAACCTAACTCTTCTATGCAACCAGCAGGCTGACCTCTCCCCAGTGCCCATGTGCTCCTTTAATTCGCACCACAGTGATGTATTTGTGTATTGCAAAACTTGGTTCATCCTCCTACCCATAACACCAGTGCCCTTTGCAAAAAAAATCTCTGCCCTTTGCTAGATTGTGGTAATAGTTCAACTGCATATTTCATTATGGTTTCATTATAATTAATATGCTATGCTGAAAGTGGTGTTAGTAACATGCATACAATTGTCTGTGAAGCCTGGAGGGGAACTTGTCAACCTATCCAGGAAAAGAAAGAAAAGCAAGAACAAGGCAGGTGTAATGTACTAAATTCTTAAAATACACAATTTATATTTTTAAATGGTTAATGTATTCATTGCCCCTAAAAGCAGAGGACTGGAAGCATCCTTTGTTACTTTATATGTATAATGAACCACAATATAATAATCATGACAAATCAGACAAATTTATTTAGCCTTTCTGATTGTCAGTTCTAAAGAGCATACTGACATGTTGATACTGAACAGCAGTCAATGCACTACCGTACATCTGTGGAAGAAGCCGCACAAAAAATGAACACCTGCTCAAGGAGGTTTGCAGTGGCACAGGATGAAGGCATAGTCTAGGACATTAAAGAGTTTGTGGATAATAAGCTAAGGAGTAAACAGATACAGTGGAGTATTTCAAGCAACATGTCACCATTCCTCCATGGATCAAGCTGAGGATGCTAGGTTCAGGAAAAACTGTTGAGAAATAGAGTAGACTCACCCCAAATTGATTATTCTTCCATAAAATATACCAACCGAGTAACAAAAGTTAACTTCTATCTCACCACACTGGTTAACAAGGAGTCCAAACAGTAGTCTCCTTAGGGATCCCAGACCTTGTTTCACCACCCTAGACCTAGACCAGAGGTGGGCAAACTACAGTTCGCAGGCCACATCCAGCCTGCCAGCTGATTTAATCTGACCCTCAAGCTTCCTCTGAGGAGCAGGGTCTGGGGCTTGTCCTGCTCCTGCACTCCAGCTGGGGAGCGGGGTTGGGGGCCACTCCCCAAGTGTGTGCCGTGGCTCCCGGAAGCAGCAGCATGTTCTCTGTCCAGCTTCTACGCATAGGGGCAGCAAGTGGGCTCTGCCCACTGCCCCCACCCCAAGCACCGCCCATGCACCTCCCATTGGCCAGGAACTGTGGCCTGGCCGCGCTTCCCTGTAGGAGCTGAAGGGAAGACCTGCCGCTGCTTCCGGGAGCTGC
Source organism: Natator depressus (assembly GCF_965152275.1). Classification (NCBI taxonomy): domain Eukaryota; kingdom Metazoa; phylum Chordata; order Testudines; family Cheloniidae; genus Natator; species Natator depressus. The sequence goes on from NC_134245.1 coordinate 23,818,684, forward strand.
TTGAGGTAAGCGGCGCCCGGAGCCTGTACCCCTGAGCCCCTCTAATGCCCCAACCCCCTGCCCAAGCTCTGATTCCCCTCCTGCCTTCCAAACCCCTTGATCCCAGCCCAGAGCACCTTCCTGCACCCCAAACCCCTCATCCCCAGCCCCACCCCAGAGCCTGCACTGCCAGCTAGAGCCCTCACTCCCTTCCCGTGCCCCAACTCCTTGCCCTAGCCCTGATCCCCCTCCCACCCTCCGAATCCCTAGGTCCCAGCCTGGAGCACCCTCCTACACCCCAAACCCCTCATCCTCAGCCCCACACCAGCGCCCTCACCTCAACCCCAATTTTGTGAGCATTCATGGCCCACCATACAATTTCCATACCGAGATGTGGCCCTCGGGCCAAAAAGTTTGCGCACCCCTGCACTAGACTATATGATGAGTGGTTATTTAAGACCAATTTAATCAAACAAAGGGTTCTTTTAATCCCAAGAGATCAGCCCACACAACCAGGTCAATATATAATTCAGATTTTACCCATTAATCACACTATTGCCAATCCTATAGTATCTAATATCTAAAGGTTTATTTATAAGAGAGAAGAAAGAGGGGAGAGTTAAAATGGTTAAGGAAAACAAATATATACACTCATTTCAAAGTTTTTATATCAGGTTTGAAGCAGTGATGTTACAGACTGCTGGCTTGTAAAGACTCTGGTAACTTCCAAAAGATTGGAAGGTCCTTAGTCCATTGGTTGGAATGCTCCTTCTAGTGTAAGTCCATAGTCCAAAGATCAGAGCAGGAAAGAGACAAAATTGAGATGCTTCCAGGGGTTTTTATACTTTCTCCCATGTGGAGGAACTTCTCTGTCTTAGTTTATGGAAAATTACAGGCACAAGATGGAGTTCAGAGTCACATGCAGAGGCAGATTAAGGTTTCCTGGGGCCCTGGGCCAGAGCAAATGGGAGACCCCTCCCCACCTCTTCCACTCGTGGGCCTGTCCCTGTTCCACCCCCTCCACATGTGACTCCACCCATGGCTCCACTCCACTTCCACTCCCATTCTGCTCTTCCACCACTGTGGCCCCCAAACCAGAGAAGCTCTCTGAGAGCTCCAATTCCGGGGCTGCAGCAGGAGTCCTGGTGCTGGGACTTTCCCCACCCCCTGTCCCAGCTGCTGATGGGGTCAGGGGGCACTGGGGGGTTCCTTCACTGCCACCCCGGTGCTACTGCCTGGGAGCGGGATCAGGGCAATGGGGCTTTTCCCACCTGCTCGGGGCTCTGGGGCCCTTGAGCATGAGCTCTGTAGGCCCAGTGGCTAATCCGCCACTGGTCACATGCTCTTTCATGCTTTGATGACTCATAGGAGTGGCTGTTACCCATGTTCTGGCTAAAGTGTCCACAGGAAGGCTCACAGGATGTGGACAAGCTTCTTCTGTGGGTCATTCAGAGTTAACTGTTCCTTAATATGCCATCAACTTGAATAGTTCATTCACAATGTGTTGGCCAGACTGGATATAAATTACCTTGTGGGTGTTACCACAGGAGCAAACACATTTGAAATACAGTCAATATTCATACTTTTAGATGCAAAGATGATACATGCATACAAACAGGATAATCATATTTGATAGATTGTAAGTTTTCCATTGATACCTTATATGACATACATGACATGACATACTTTGTATAAGATTTGTTGCAATTAATTAAATAATTAATACATTATATAAATGGTCATATTACAATCATACAGCGCACACAACAGTCTTCAAGAATCAAAATAGATTTTTTGAAACTTAAAGAAGAACAAGATCATTGTCATGTACAAACAGGTGCTTAAAAAAAAAAGTCTTGCTGTGATCTGCCAAATCAACTGCAATCTAATAACAGAGAAAGATGAGTGTGAATGCTTTCAAACAGCAGGAACTAAAATATTCTAAGCAGGTTATTACTTTCAGACTATCTCTTGAGTACTAACTTGTCAACAAGAAAGATTTATTATACAAGATAAAATGTACTCAATCTTTGTTCTGTTCATTTACAGATCCACTTAAAAATTTTGAGAGGGCACTGTGATACTGTGAGCTCCTGTCATTTCTGCTTTGAAGATACAAAAATTCTTTCGTGCTCTTATGACAGAACAGTGAAACTCTGGGTATGTAATGAATCTAAACAATTCAACAGTCACACCATAATAATGTCTAAATGAAGCAAGCAATGGCATATAAGTATGGAGGTTGAGTGAGTCATAAATTAACCTTCTAAACAGCTTTTTATTCTGTTTGTAAAATAACTAAACTGTTTCACAGGTACAATTACAGTGGTAACACTCCTATTCCATACTTTTAACATATTCTTTGACATTTAGCAGTGTTCCATGTAAGCACCTGGAGATGAATGTTCTTACACACTAGTGAGGGAGAGCTCTACTACAATATTACATAATATGTCAACTCTTTCTGGAAAAAATCCCATTCCATTTTGACTTTTTTCAGTGGGAATGTCATCTTGTGCTGCTTTTATAGTGTTAATGAAGTTTTTTTTTCTCTAATTCTCATGTTTTTTCCTCATTAATTACCTGAACCAAGTCTCTGACTCAGCAAAGAACTTAAGTATGTATGTAGACCCTATTGACTTCAGTAGGACTTAGACATGCATTTAAAATGCTTTGCTGAATAGCTGTGGACTTAAGCACATGCTTAAGAGTTTTGATGGATCAGCGCTCTAGCTCTTTGAATTAAATACTTCACAACAATAACTTGGTACACAATTTTTGGTTTCTTTTGATCCGGAGGTTCATTTTGCTCACCATCACAGTGTTTGATGTATACAGTCTTTCTTTGAGAATAGTGTAAGTCAAGGGTTATGCACTATAGGCACCAGATTTAGCTGTCAGCAAGAGCATAATGTTTTTTACACTTTTCATGTGCTGCCTTTTGTTTGCAATGAAGTCAAATCTGTCTGTTCTTTACTTTCTATCTGCTCCGATGCCCTTGGCCAGTTTTATGAAGTTACCTAGGGTTCCCACAAAATTACAACCAGGTTGGTTACAGCAACCAGGGTTACCCGCACTGAGACACACAAGAACCCTGGCTGATGTGATGTGAAGGTTATTTATTTCAGTCTGTTCTAAAAGATGGCCCAGATCCGTATTCTTAAATAAGTACTATACCTGACGTTCATAGGAGCAGTTGACAATTCAGTGGTACTGAATAGGTTGAAGGTACTTATGCCTGGCATATATGAATTGGTTTGTAACTTGATTCAAATATTCCCTGCTGAGGCTGGTATTAAGGAATGGTAATGCCTTAATATTGTGAATACAGGTGTAGAGGCTATGGTGCCATAAAGAGATCTTTAGTGCTGCACTTTTATCCAGATACCATGCTTAGCTTCCATTATGACTTGTTAAGAAATTTTCTAGTGAAAGTTTGGGAATAGATGAAGAACAAAGGTTTACTTGGGGTCAGCTCAAGCATCCACAGCGTTCAACACTTCCAGGGTATCCAAGAGACAGGACTCATTCCATCGTTAGCTCCTCCCGTGAAACAGCTGAAGAGCCGCTCCCTTTTTGATAGGTTTCAAGGCAGATAATCATTATTACAATGGTGATGTTTAAGGAAATATTTGTAGGAGGCAAGACAGTAGATAAATGCGTCCAGCCAAGTGGATCATTAAGATGTCCACAATTTAATGTTGATAATTCCATCACATTGTCAGAACTACATACTCACTCCTCATCCCATCACAGAATTGGAATTTGTAAAGTATAGATTCTTCTATTTTTAGTGAAAACCTATGGCATCGTGGAATCTTCCTTAAGTAAACTAGATGGAGGGGACACATGAAAGCCACTTCATTGAAAAGAGAATATAATGTATTGAATATTTTTTTCTTCAAGTGTGGAAGATTAGTACTGTCTGATGTGACTTGCTTATCTTGGGCATAGTTGTGTAAGAAAAATTTTATCCCGCACTTCCTGAGAAATTATTTTTTGTCAGGAGCTATCTAAGAGAATCTACCTGAATGTTGAGGGCTTCCTTATAAGCAACACATAAGAGAAACAATGGTTCATTTATCCTGATAACTTCCGCTTCGTCAGGACAACTCTGATTTCCTCTTCTGTAGGAGTAGCTGGGCCAGTTAGGATTCATAAAAGACCAGGATAACAAAGAGCTAGGGAAACTGTCAATTCCACTTTGAAGTTTCTTTGTTTCTTTTGAAAGAGTAGGTATCAAATGTATATCTAAGAAAGTATTTGGAATTCCTCTTGTGAATAGAAAGTATTTCACTGGCAATGCACACATCTTTTGGAAAACACAAATTAATAAGGCACAGTACACATGGTCTAGATCAGTGGTTCTCAACCAGAGGCACATGTACCCCTGAAGGTATGCAGAGGACTTCCAGTGGGTACATCAATTCATCTAGATATTTGCCTAGTGTTACAACAGGCTACATAAAAAGCACTAGTGAAGTCACTTGAAGTGAGCTGTAGCTCACGAAAGCTTATGCTCAAATAAATTGGTTAGTCTCTAAGGTGCCACAAGTACTCCTTTTCTTTTTGCGAATACAGACTAACACGGCTGTTACTCTGAAACCTGTCACTACAAACTAACATTTCATACAGACAATGACTTGTTTATATGGCTCTAAATACTATACACTGAAATGTAAGTACAATATTTATATTCCAATTCATTTATTTTATTAATAGATAGTAAAAATGAGAAAGTAAGCAATTTCTCAGTAACAGTGTGCTGTGACACTTTTGTATTTTTATGTCTGATTTTGTAAGCAAGTAATTTTAAAGTGAGATGAAACTCGAGGTATGCAAGCCAAATCAGACCCTTGAAAGGGGTACAGTGGTCTGGAAAGGTTGAGAGTCATTGGTCTAAATAAGACTAGGACGGTTTTGACTGCAAGGCTTTTCTTGACTCACAGAAAAATAAAACAAGATTGTAAGTTTGAGTTTGTTTGTTTCAGCCTCAGAAAAAGACATGATGGCTCTAATGTCTGCTATTGGAGCACTGAAAAATAAGAAAGAAAAATCAGACTTAAAATAAATTTACTTTCATACAAATTCTCTGTATCATTCACAGCTGTTAATTGAACAGAATAACTTCCAGTTGAAGTATCCTGTCAGGGGCAGCTGCTGCCAAGATCCAGACTGTGCACATTTCAAAAAGTGGGAATGAGGGAGAGGTTCAAATGTAGCAAAGCTTAACTGAACAGCACAGCAGCCTTTGAAGGGGCATGTGCAAGTAAGGCAACTTACAGTGCCACACGCAGATCCTGATCCTGAAAACTCTTATTCAGATTCAAAAAATCCCCTTGAAATTAGTGGCACTACTTATATAAAATAAAAGCTTGATCATATGAATAAAGGAATAAAAATATGTTGACCTAGAGTTACCACTGAATGTCAAACTTTCTTTATTGTATTTGAAATGTGTTTAGGTAGCACTTCCCATTGTGTAAAGCTCAATTATTATTATTTTTATTACCCTAGCACCTAGGAGCTCTGATTGTGGACTAGGACCCCATTGTGCTGACTGTACAAACACAGAACCAAAAGATAGACCCTGCCCCAAAAAGCTTACAATCTGAATATAACACAAGACACAAGGGGCAGGGGCAAGGAGGGGAGTAAAAGGAAAGGAGACAGTTTTGGTCAGCATGATAGGCTGTGGTCGCAGTACACTAGTAGCCTAACCTTTGTCGTGTTTGAGGGTTTTAACAGAGGGGGTGATGAGGTAAGCTTTACAGATATTTACAGGGAATGCCTTCAGGCATGAAAGGCAGAAATGTGAGAAAGCACAAAGGTATTTGAAAATGTATCAAGTGGGCAATGGAGGTTGATGTCATGGGGTGACTGAAGGCAGGAGTTTACATCTCGCTTGTGAGAGATATGTAAGGTGGGGATAGGACATGAAGGGCCTTGAAAGTGAAACAAGTAGCTATGTTTGATGCAACACAGCTAGAAAGATGATTGCAGCAGAATTCTGAATGGATATGAGTAGGGCCAGATTGCATTTGTCAAGGACAGAGAAATAAATGTTGCAATAAGAGAGAATGAGATGGTCTGAGAGCCTGGATAAATGTTTTAGCTGTGTGGATGGATAGGAAAAGCTGTATTTCAGAGAAGTTATGCAAAAAGAATATGTAGCTTGGATGTGAGGGCTAGAGAGGACCTGGTGAAATTGGAGGAGAGGAGCTCCAGACTGTGACTGTAACAGTGTGTTTAATGAGGTTAGAGATTAAATGGAGATAGCGTGGTAATTGGAGAGGCAAGTGGGATCAAAGATGGTTTTTTAAGATAGGAGAGAGTAAAGCATGCTTGCATAGTAAGGAGAAAGAGTCAGAGGAGAGTGAGAGGTTATGGAGAAGAGAAGGGAGGGGTTAGTGTGTGCACAAGGGAGAGCAGGGGATGGGATGGCATCACAGGGGCAATGGAGGGATTAGAGGAGGAGAGCAGATGAGAAATGTCTGTGAGGGAGAGAAGGAGGAGAAAATTGTATGAGGGGATAAGAAGGTGAGCCAAGCGGAGAAGGAAAGTCAAGTTGTGTTTTGTCAATTTCCTCTGGGAAGAAATTTGTGATTCATGGCTCTCATTGTGCTAGGCCCTGAACAAAAGTGTTCCCTGACTCAGAGAGCTTACAGTCAAAATATAAGACAAGAGACAACAGGTGGATACAAACAGACAGTGGAGTAAAAGGACATACTGAGACAATATTGGTCAGCATGACAGGCGGTGGTCTCAGGACACTAGTATTGATGACTGATTTGTGGAACAGGTGAAAGGTCATTTTTTTCATGGATAAAGGTAATAATCATTCTATTTCTCAGATCAGATATTACAACTGAGACCAAGTTCACTGATTTCAGATCTTTTATATGTTGCATTTTATCTTTTCAAAATCATTAATCAAGCTCCTTTGGATTTATTTAAGGATGTTGAAAAAGGTGTTCCTGTTCAAGTCTTTGAAGAAGAACACACGGCTCCCATTTCTGAATGCAGCTTGACTCCTGATAACAAAAGGTGACCTTTCATTTGTAGTTCATATGTAAGTATAAATAGAGAGGAGAAAGTGGTCTATTTGACTGCTAGATGTTACATTTTTACAGCAAATGAAAAAAACCAGAATGAAACTCAGAACAAATAAACTGAGTATTGTTCTGATGCTTCCATATATATAGATTTGTTAGAGAGGAAATTGAATTAATCTTTTCTAAATACACAGAGATAGCTGTGTTGAAGGTGATTAAAAATGTGCAGATAGAAAAACTGTTATGCCAGTTAGCTTATCTTTGACCATTTAATATTACTTTTATAATGCAGTAAAATGAATGATTGTTTTGGTGTAAACAGATGTGTTTGAAATTAGACACTAAATTATTGGAACAGTATTCTGTTGTTATATTTAGAGCAGAGGTTCCCAAACTTGGTTCATGGCTTGTTCAGGGTAAGCCCCTTGCAGGCCACGAGATGCTTTGTTTACCTGAGCATCCACAAGTACGGCCGCTCACAGCTCCCAGTGGCCACTGTTCACCGTTCCCAGCCAATGGCAGTTGCGGGAAGCGGACACCACTTTTTACTCTCCCAGAATAAGAATAATGAGCTGATGGTGTCTTCAGAGAATGGAACATTACTTACTTTGTGATTCTGCTTTTCTGAAGAAGGATTCTTCACCCATCCACACGAGGCAGAGAAGGTTATTGTATTTACTATGTAGTGCAAGATTTTGTGGAGCACTTGCTTCCCACTCTTGAAAGTAACTATCTGAAATGTTTTGGGGCCTGTGAAGTGGGAGCAGGCTCAATTGGGGGGAATCCTAGAGCCAGCCTACAGTCATAAATGTTAAGAGCTTGGAGAATTTCCTGAATGACTTGTGCTGGTTGCACAAGACCCGAGAGCGAGGACCCTGCAAGGTGTTATCTTCAGAGAAGCATAATAATAAAGGTAAGTAATTTTTGTTTGCAGTAATATTAACCAAGTGCAGCTTTCCTCACTATTCCCACTGCTAAACCCTTTGTCTTTGTAATTTATTATCTTAAATGCCTTAAACAACTCTTCTCAGGACTTTGTTGCCTCTCCCTATTCAAGTCTACACAAAGTGGATGAACTCATTTTGCTCTCCTACTGTTCCAGTTGTATCATCCCCTCCTTGAGTCTCTTCATTGACTTCCTATCTTTTAGTATAGTGAATTCAAACGTCTTTTCCTTACCTTAAAGGTCCAACATAAACTAGGCCCTGCTATTATGTCTTCTCATTCTCTCTTGTTCTTTATCTTCTTTATCCTCTGCATCTTTCTTTTCCTTCCTCTTCTTTGCACCTTCATTCATGCTAGTCCTACACTTGGAACAGTCTCATCTCTGCAAAGCTCCTTCTCTACTTTCAGATCCTTAAAACTCACTTCTTCCAGGAATTCTTCTGATCTTATTCTCACCAGCAGCTTGTCCAACACTCCTTAAAACTTTCTATTTTAGAACCCAATGCAATGCACATTAAGGAATGGGAATCTTTCATTTGGCTTCAGTGAGTGTTAGAACAAGCTCTTCAGGACACAGAACTTGTCTAGATTAGATTGAAAGCTCTATGTACTTAGAGATATGTAAATGTATACCACTGTATAAATGAATAATAATTTGTGAACTAGCCTAGGATCATGGGTTTCTTCTGATATTGGAATTAATATATTCAAAAAAGTTCTGTCTTGTCTGTATTGTTTATCAGCATTCTACATCTCTGCAGTCAACTGTCATAATTTTGTCAGGCGATGCATCTTATCTAATGTCCTGCCATGGACATTAATCACTACAGCAGCTGTGGCATATACAAACAGTTGAATGTGTAGGTCAAGCAATGTCTCGAAGGGTATTATTCCTGGTATTGCTATCAGTGGAGCATAGTCTAGATCAGGGGTAGGCAACCTATGGCACGTGTGCCGAAGGCAGCACACAAGCTGATTTTCAGTGGCACTCACATTGCCCGGGTCCTGGCCACCAGTCCCGGGGGCTCTGCTTCTGGCCTGGGGTACCGGCCACTGGCCCACTGCCAGCTGGGGTTCTGTCTGCTGGCCCCGCTCAGCCCACTGCCGGCCACAGGTCCTGGCCACCGATCCGGGGGGCTCTGCTGCCCGCCTGGGGTCCTGGCCGTCGGCCCGAGGCTCTGCAGCCGCCCCCAGCTCTGGCCCACTGGCCCCAGCCTGGGGCAGTGAGGGGTGCAGACAGGGGCAAGAGGAGGCACAGCTCAGCACCCCCACCTTAAAAATTGTTCCAGTGCCACTGTACTGGGATATTTTTAAGTCCTGATTTGCTGCTTACATCACTATGACGCCACATGGAACAGCGCACTGTGTTTGATGTTGAGATTAGAAGGTACATGCAAGAACTGGAATCAGAATTTTCTCACAGATTTCAAGATTTCCAGCGATTTGGCCCAATGCTTTCTTTTCTAATTAAACCTGAAAAGTTCAACGAAAGCGACTTGGATTTGTCTGTATTTCAGTGGATGGGTGTTGAAGATTTCAAAATGCAGCTCATTCAGTTAAAAAGCTCAGAATTGTGGGTGTCAAAGTTTGGAGATCTGCGGAGTGCACTTGAAGCTACCGAGAGAGATCATAGGGCTTCTATTCTGACCTGCTGGGTGTCCCTGCCAGTGAAATTTAAATGTTTGAAGAAAATTGCATTTGCAATGCTTTCAGCATTTGGATCCACATACGTGTGTGAACAGGTGTTTTCACACATGAAATCTGTCCTCTGTCCCTCTCGGAGCCGGTTAACACCTGATCACTGAGAAGCCTGTGTGCAGCTTAAAGTATCCAAATACGTGCCAGACATTGGAAAACTCATCAAGGAAAAGCAAGGGCAAGGACCACACTAAACTGATAAGATCTGTATTTTAATTTAATTTTAAATGAAGCTTCTTAAACATTTTAAAAACCTTATTTACTTTACATACATCAATAGTTTAGTTATATATTATAGACTGATAGAAAGATACCTTTTAAAAATATTAAAATGTATTATTGGCACATGAAACCTTAAATTAAAGTGAATAAATGAAGACTCGGCACACCACTTCTGAAAGGTTGCCGACCCCTGGTCTAGATCAATTCCAATCAAGTTGGAGGATTGGCAAAAAAAACTTTAAGTAGTGACAAAACTTTGGTCACCACACTTTAAATATGCTAACAGTGCCTTTTGCTGTTGCCTGAGTTTTTGAAGATTGCTAAACAAACAAGCAGAGTTTCATAGTTTGTTGACCTTTATATCTGTTTCCAGTCAAAAATAGCATTGATATATAAACTAGATATGGACTTTATGTGTTAGATTATGTCTATTGAAGAGCAGAAAATAAATTGTAGATTGTCAGAAGACTAATGTATGAAATTCCTTGCCATCTAGGTTCCTTTTATTCTTTTATTATATTTAAAATCCACGTTCATGTTGAACTTATATAAAATGATATTCAGTGACATTGTAATAAATTGGTCAAAAACTGAACAAGTGAAAAGCCATTATGGTAATAAAGAATAACTATCATGTTTTTTAACATTCAGAATAAATGTATTTAAAATATGTGGGAATGTTTTAAGAAAAGCATAGAAGAAAAAAATTAATGTGAGCTCCCATTTACCAGAAACCTGTCAGTTTCTAGTAAACTTTATTAAATGGCTTTGTTGTGTAATGTGGCTTTGTATTTGTGCATAGCAAGGTCAGTGGTGTTACGCAGCAATATCAACTCCTGAAAATGCAAATAACTACGAAGACATTTCACATTCATAACAGCAAGCCCACCATAATTGCTTTATATTCATTCTAAAGTTAGTGATAATTAAATAACTTGTAATGGGACGAAATGAAAATGAGTAGGGTGTCTGTACTCCAAATTACATAGAAGGCATTCTTTTGTTAATTTCTAGTGCGAAAAATTCCAACTTTCATTTCAAAATTTCCAACTAACTCCTTTTTTTGGCAATAGTTTTTGCAAAAATATAAAAACAAAATATATTTGTCTTAAATTATTGGGAAGTAGAGAGAACAAATAATTTAACAGAATACTAAACGTGTTGTTTGTTTTTCTCCCCACAAAGACAACTTTTTATTGTTTTTACACTAACAGCATTTCAAGTCAGTTCTTTTAATGGAAACGTTGATTGTTGTTTTTGTTAATGTGCTTAATTTTTAGAGTGATAACATCATCATATGATAAAACAGTAAAGGCTTGGGATATGGAAACAGGAAAAATGCTTGTATGTATTGATTTTTTAAATGAGTTTAGCTTTTAGCAGAAATTGGTAATATTATCACATTCATAAAGATTTTTAAGTTGGAGGTACAGTAAAAAATGCAATCCTCACATTACTGACTAGTGTGGTCTAGTTGGAGTCTGTAGGCTCAGCTGTGAGAGCGATTAACTGTGTGACCTAGGGCAAGTGAATTTCTTGATGTGCCTCAGTTACCTCATCTGTAAAATAATATAAAAATGATTACCTCCCCAGAAGGCTACCTTGAGGTTTAATTCATTTAATATTTGTAGCCAATTTTATGACCGCAGCTGGCCGGTGCTATCAAATTTTAAATTTCCTGCTAATGCAAAATATTATGTGGGTTTAAAAATTGAAATACTGTAAACACACATGTATCAGAGTTCATTAAAATATCAAACAGTAGCAAAAACTATTCCTTCTGAGCCTATTTACTGATTACAGAAGAACTGATAAGAAACTGTGTCATAACTAATCCCCAAAAGCATGACTTTCCGTTTATTTTCTTCTTCAGTGGACTGTCGACCAAGAAGGTCTTGTAACTTCATGTAATATTTCGTGTGATGGTAAATATGTGGTATCTGGCTTAGACATGGAAAATGCTATATGTGTTACTGATGCACTAAATGCCACAACGGTGGCATACGTTCAAGGTAAGACTTTAAAACTTCACATTGTTTTGTTCCATTCTTGAATCTTGCATCTGATGAGATAATTTTTGATTGTATAAAGAAAGTCATAAAAACTAGATTAATATTAAATTCAAGATCTGTTGGATTCAAACAATCTTTTGTGAGGTTGGGAAACAAACCAATGGGTAAGGAAGGGGAAACAGAATTTAAGAAGACATATCACAAACATGCTCTCCACATGGCAGTGAATATGGAACATCAGGATTTTATTTCTATAGGATGTTTTTGTCCAGTTACACTTTGTTCAGCTTTGTCAATGTGTATTAAAATGAGCGTGTGCAAGAATCTTAGCCATATGTGTTGGTTAGCATTCTGCAACTCACCCTTCCTTTTCTCCCATCTCTTTCCTCTCCTTCTGAAGTGTTTGTTTTCTGTAATAGACTCCTCACAGGATTTTTAATTCTAGATTTTTCAGGATCAGTAGATTGGTGTTGTCTGGTGTGAGTTCTGCATTTGAGATGCACTGATGATGGAATGTATCCCAGTTCACTAGGTCTGGTTAAGCTTCCTGAATTACTTAAGGCCCACGTAATCCCATGGGTCTGCACAAGCCCTATGCACTCTTTAAGTGGTGTAGAAGGGCTTGGTGGGCTCTGTGCATTCTGGTAAGTTGTATCCCAGGTCCGGTGACATGAGTTAATATTTCCTTCTGTTTTCTTCCCAAAACCTCTGTGATAGTTACTATGCTATCATAAAAGCACCAGGAACTGGAGGAAGATGGGATAAGAGATAGATCAATGATAACATGGTGCATGAGTCCACTTGTGGATTCATAGATAAACATATAAGACTGAATTCTAGTGGTTGCTTTGCAGTAACCAAGAAGGCTTGTGTGTTTTCTCTCCGTATGTACATAAACGTATTGTCTTGTCAAGTTAAACTAACTACAGTTATTTTGTTACAAATATCACTTTAGATTGTTAAAAACTGTATCAATCTAATTTACTTTTCACAATTTATTCAATTTTTCTTTTTTAAACTTTCGTCTCTTTGGCCTGTAAAAAATCGACTATTTAATATCACTTTGGTTTATAGTCATTTTCTGGTTTTCATAAATTGGCACAACAACACATATTTAGGATGCAAACATTGCAAGGGCATGTTTCTTTGATTTAAAAGAATATTTCCGTGACTTTGTTTTTGTTTCTAAAAAGTTTATAGAAAAACTTCTATTTCTATTAGACTTCATAAGAACTTATTTTTATAAAAATGATGTGGTGGAGCAAAATTAGCCTGACAGTGGTTTTGATTTTTAAGCACAATTCCCCTTTGAAAGCAATTTCAGCGCTGAGACTGCGGTCCAGCAAAGCACATCAGCACATGTTTAAGGACTTGATTCTGGGTTATGCTGAGTACCTTCAACTCCCATTGAAGCCTGTGGGAGTTGAAGATGTTACAGAATCAAGCCCTAAACACATGAGCAATCTCATAAATTAAAGGATAAACAAACATGTATTTAAGTGCTTTGCTGAAATTTCTAGTTCTTAAAAGTCAGAAGTACACTACAGCTGAATGTAGTTTCAAGATGGACAACAGCCCCATTATTCTTTAAAGGGACACTTTTTGTGAATACAGACTAACACGGCTGCTACTCTGAAACCTGTCAGAACAGAGTTGGTTTACAATGACTTTCATGGAACTACTTACATCAGGGTGGGCAAACTTTTTGGCCCGAGGGCCACATTGGGGTGCGAAACTGTATGGAGAGCCGGGTAGGGAAGGCTGTGCCTCCCCAAACAGCCTGGCCCCCCGCCCCCTATCCGCCCCCTCCCACTTCCCGCCCCCGACTGCCCCCCTCAAAACCCCTGACCCATCCAACCCCCCCACTCCTTGTCCCCTGACCGCCCTCCCTGGGACCCCACCCCCTATCCAACCCCCACTGCTCCCTGTCTCCTGACTGCCCCCCAGACCCCTATCCACACCGCCACCCCCTATCCAACCCCCCCGCTCCCTGTTCCTGACCCCTATCCACACCCCCACCCCCTGACAGGCCCCCCGGGACTCCCACGCCCTATCCACCCCCCCGTTCCCCATCCCCTGACTGCCCCCCCCGAACCTCCCCCCCATCCAACCGCCCCCTGCTCCCTGACTGCCCCCCACAGCCCCCTGCCCCTTATCCAACTCCCCCCCCCCCTTACTATGCCTCTGAGAGCAGCAGGAGCTCGCAGCCCCACCCCCCGGCTGGAGCCAGGTGCAGTGTCCACGCGGTTGCAGAGGAGGGGGGACAGCAGGGGAGGGGCCGGGGACTAGCCTCCCAGGCCAGGAGCTCAAGAGCTGGGCAGGATAGTCTCGTGGACTGGATGTGGCCCGCGGGCCATAGTTTGCCCACCTCTGACTTACATGCTTAAAGTTTAACCATGTACTTTGCTGAATTAGGGCCTGAAAGCTTAAAAAAATCAATGGAATAGTGAGCTAGTGACTTATTTTTAGATTCATTAGCAAAAAAAGAAAAATCTACAAAACTACTACTCCTTTGAATTTTAAATTTTAATTTAAAGCACAGTATAAGGATATGTTTTAATAAAGTTATTCATCAAAAGACAACATAGCTGAGATTTAGCCATAACTGAGGAAAACTTAACATATCCCATAACTTTTCCAATGCACTGTATTGCTTTTGCTGGTGTTTATTGTATCTTTTTAACTGAACTGTGTGTTGGGGACTTTCATGCTGTTTTAAAAAAAGACCCTTCTATGAGCTTGTTTTGTATACAAACTGGATGATACCATGGCTAAAAAAAAATCCCACATATGATATACTGGATTTTGAGTTGTACCATGTACTTCAAATGTCCTTTAACTTTTTCCAGTTTATTACTTCACATGCAAATTCTAATCCCATTGTTGAGACTACTGCAAATTAATGTTTAGATCAATAGGACTTTAACATCTATTCAATCATATTCAATCTATATATTAATTTGTTGATAGGAAATATTTCCTAAGATAATTGTTTTACTGTGTGCCTTGAAGTTTTATTGTGTGCCATGTTTACATGTTCTCATGGCAGAGTAGCTGACAACTAATATAACAAAGCCAATGAGGAGTCAGTATTTTCATAATAGAATTTCACTTTGGTAATATGTTGATAGTAAATATAATATTTATATTTGCTCATCTACAGTTTCATAGGACTGCTTAATTAATCGATCTATTGTATGATATTTCAATCTAGTGTAATTATCCCTCCAGATCTGTGAGGAATGCAGGTTGTCAAATTTAATCAGATAATGTCTGCAAGATTATTGCTTACCTTTTTACTTCAAAATTTCCTTTTGTCTTAAATATAGGCTCTTAATGTAGTGTAGTGTAGCTTGTAGTGACAGCACCACTACACCCTTTTCCCTGCCTGGAGAATAGGATAAGTGATCTATCCTGTAGCAGCTGCCTACACTATTCCTCAGACTGGCCAAAAATCAGTGTTTAAGGAGCAAAGTGCTGTGCCCTCCTCTAAAGAGCTAGCATATTAACGTCTTGACCTGCCAGGTCAAGATTACTACTTTCACAGGCAGTTAGCGAGAATGGCTTAGCAGAGAGAATTATCTCAAGTCATAAGTGTCTACTTTGACATGCCATTCTTTCTAGGATATTTAAAAGAATTGTTATAAATTACAATTAAAATCAGTTTGGAGTACATTTCATGAAATAATGTATTTTTAAAATATGATGTTTGTGCAGGATTCTCACTCTTGGACTCTAGCTCCCTAGTATAAAATAGGAGGAACTATCTCCCCAAGCTTTTTAAGACTAAAGGTTAGTGGTAACAGGTAGGGAATCCAAGCCACCACCACCACTTTTGTTTTATGCCCAAGGTTTAATTGCTTGTTCACATTACTGTTATTGGACTTGTTCTTGTTGCCTGCTGAAGTTGTTCTTCTGGGGTATTCCTAGAGCTGCTTAATCTCCACGAATTAGAATTTTGGCTAGAAGATATCATTAGAGAAGGGGGAATACTGACCTGCTTCTCTGAAGATATCATTTTATGTGATATTCTTATTCACTCAACCTACTTACCTCCTCTCAGATTTCAGAAGGGAATTTCTGGGGTGAATTTTTTTCAGATGCTTTGATATGTTATTGGCCTACCTTTTGCCAGATTACATTTTCAATTATTTTTTTTTGTTATTGGCTAATTTTTGTTTGTTTTTTCCTTCATTTCCTACTTAATCGGGACTGGATGGTTTGAAGGGCAGTAAGTTAGTTCAGGTGTTTTGTATGACAACAGTTGGGGAGGAAAGGGGGATTGTGCTCCTACTCACTGCCGTTGGTGGGAAAAAAAACCATCAAGAGTTCAGGGAGTTCTGCCTTTTTTGAACTACAGAGCTGAGACCCAGATGTGAGAATCCAGAAAATAGCATCTTCAAGGAAGCAGAATTACAAGATAGGTAATATTTTTGTTTTGGTTTTTATTATAGATCATCACAGAAGCACAATCACAAGATGTTGTTTTGACCCTGACAACGAGAGAGTCTCTTCAGTATCATCTGATAAGACCATAAAGCTTTGGGACATTATAGCACAATCCACCACTATCACAGTTAATGAGTAAGAAAAATAGTATATCTATATTAGGCAAGGTTTATATGTACTTTTAAAAAGTATCAGTGAAATTTGTGTTACAACTTATACTGGGAAAATGAACAGTAATTATGTAACTGAATAGCATAATACATGGAAAGGCTGAACAACATACCATCTAAATACATGTGTAAGCAGGGAATGGTCCCGCTATTATGGGGAACTGTCCTGGCTTATACACTTATACACAGTGAAATGCGTGAGCGAAAGGATCTGAGTCCTCACTCTCACTTCCTTTACCCAGAGGCTTGCCTGACCTCAAGGGCTCCCCTTCCACTCTCCTGTGTGGCAGAGTCCTCATAACCCCAACAAGGCTGGGCCCAGGATTCCTGGGGGGCTCAACCCCCAACCTTGTTGTGGTCACTTAGGGCAGGTGCTAGGGAGTTCCCACTCTGGGGTGCTCTCTCTGCACTGGATGCTTCCCTGATCCACTGATCATTACATGCAGTTCAAAGCAAATACAATTTCTTAAACAGCAATCAATTAAAAAAAATAAGGAAAAAATGGGAAAGGCTAAAGGAAAACACAAACAAAGGGACACCACAACCAGCAGTGTCTGGAATGTAAGGGAAGTTCAGTCTGTTCCTCGCAAGTCCCAGGCCCCTTCTCAAGCCCTGGTTGTGCTGCAGGGATGCTGCGGGTTGGACACTTGCTCTGGCAATGGCCACACACTCTCAGGCTCTAGGTGGCAGGACCCTTCTTCCCAGCGTTGTCTCCGCCCTGTCAGGGTTAGGATCCCCTTCCAAGTCTGACCTGAAAGGCCTCTTAGCTGGGGGTGTCTCCCTACACTGGGCCTCCTGCCCAGGGTCCCTCTCGCTCTCGCCAGCCGCTCACTGCACCTGACTCCGGACTGCTCCAGCACCAGCTCCACTCTGCCTCAGCGCTGCTGCTCTGCCTCCAGCTCCCTGGGCTACTTCTCTGGCCCCTTTGCCTCTGGTTGCTGCAGCTCTCCTCCCAGATCAGGTCTGCTCTGTGAGCTGCTTCTGTGACTCTGCTCCCAGCACTGACCTGCTTCCTGGACTGGTTTTCTGGCCCCTGTGGATCTGGCACAGCTCTGCTCCCCAGCTCAGCTTGGGCTCCTGCTTTCTCCTGAGCTCAGCCCCACTCTGTCTGACCCAGGCAATACCAGCTCACTGGGAAGGCGGGACCCCCCTGGCATCCTGACTTCTTGATTAGCCTGCCTGCCCTGTCAATCAGGTGGACTTGGAGCATTGGCCTCTCCCCATTGTTCCTGGGGACTATCAGTCTCAAGGACCTGATTTCCCATCGACCTTTCCCCTTTCTTTTGGTACTGGGAGCTAGCCAACCAGAACACCCCCAGTGAATTTTAGTAAGGGGACAACAGTCCCTTTACACATGGAAAGGTTAAATAATATGCTATATACAAGCTTATTGATGTGAATGATAGATGAGGTGCATCTGTCCATCTGTAAGCATTAACTAAAGCTAATCATAGTTTCTAGGTACTGAGACGTAGAATTTGATAGTGGAGAAAGCAAACAATAGCATGGGGAATGTGCTGTTGAACTGGAAGCTAGTCGCTGATGTTTCTCAGGACTAGCAACACTGGATAATAACATTAACAAATGTGAAGAAGATGAAACACTATTTAGCATGATACAGGTCTCTTAAAGGACTGCAAAATGGAACATATACATATGCACAGGATATATTTTTGGAGAAGGATAGGTCTTGATCTGAGTGTGGAATCAGACTGAAATTATCTGGAGAGAAAACTCACAGCTGTTAATTCACTATCTAGAGTTGATGGCTTCTGAATCTGAAACTGATGTGTGAAATTTGAACACTCCCTGGAACCAAAAGGTCAAATCTTGAGAGGTTCAAACTGTCCCTTCATCATTCTGAGGTAAATAGATTGACTTCTGTGCATTAACTGGAGGCATTTCAGATGAGAACATAACACCTGAAATCCATTCTGATCATAGGTTTCAGAGTAGCAGCCATGTTAGTCTGTATTCGCAAAAAGAAAAGGATTACTTGTGGCACCTTAGAGACTAACCAATTGGTTAGTCTCTAAGGTGCCACAAGTAATCCTTTTCATTCTGATCATAGTGACTGTAAAGTTCCTATAGCACTATTCTTAATATTAGGGATTTTCCCGATATCCAGGCCACCTTGCTGTTATTGAGTGTGTTGCTGCATTTGATTGGTGTATGTGCATATAGCCTGATCCTGAGAGAAGCCCCCACAACTCCCACTGAAGTCAATACTACATGAAAATACTTATATAAAGATAGAATGCTATAGTCTGTGTAAGAAGGGAGTATGCAACAAATGAAGATATCAGATGAGCTATTGAAAAACATTAACAATGGCAAACAAATTCAGTGGTTCTGGTTTTAAATCATAAAAGCATTAATCATAAATTGTCTGGATAAAAAGGTACTATTAAAGTTGCCCTTAAAAGGATTAGGAATTTACTTAGAATGGGAGACTCAGATCTGGAGCATTTTACTAATCCTTCTTTTAAATTGCAATGGATATAGCACTGTTTCCTGCAGAGATGCTTGTAATCCCTTCCCCATTGTGGACTGCATGAATTACTAAAGTCCTGTCAGGTTCTGGAACTTTGAGATTCTTTCTTGAGGTGCACCCCCTGTTCTCAAAATTGGAGTTCATTGTAGAATTGATTAAACTTTTCCATTGATTATGTTTAGTTAGTTTCAAATCACCATATAGTTTCATTACATGTAGAGAGAGACATACAGTGCTGTTTATTTGAAGGCATCCATAGCTCACCCTTCAATGTTGCCTTTTAATTAAACTGGTGTATAGTGTTACCCTGTGGGTGACAAGAAACAGGTGATAAGCTCTACTTAAAACTCAGTTAGTACTGGATCCTGTGAGATGTTAAACACTATGACTGCATCCAGAAAAGCACTTAATCACATGCTTAATCTTTTGCAAATGAGCAGTTCCAGTGACTTTTACAGAACTACTCAGATGATAAAAGCTAAGAATATGCTTCACTAGATGGGTCAGAGTACTGAGACCTTGCAAGATCAAGCCCTTACAGCATTCTAATGGCTTTAAAAATCACAGTATCCTGTTGCAGTCATTTTCATGTGTATTTCAGGGCACATACCAATGTCATCTCAGACTGCTGCTTTACCATAGATGGTCATTACTTGTGCACGGCATCTTGGGACAAAACCTTAAAAATATGGGATATAAAAACAGGGGAGTTTCGTTATCATGGACCTATTTGCTTGAACCAAGGTCATGAAGGTTCTGTTAGTTCCTGTGTTTTTAGCAAAGATGGTGAGTTATGTTAAATACCATTATACACATCTTCAAGTATATACATGTACTACATTTCAGATAAGTCACAGGGGTCACATGCCAATCACATGACTAATTTATTTCTCAATTTCAAAATTAAATGTTTTTCATTTGGATTAAATGGCTACCCACATAATGTAAGTAAATTGAAATTGATGGTCTGTATTCTGCTTTACTCAGACATCTCAAATGCTGCTTAATTGATATAATCGTCAAAGATTTTCTGTAAAAAGATCATGATTGAGAGAGTAGATTGAGTAGAAACAAACTACTGAGCCACCTCATGGATTGAATGCTTGCTATTATCCACCTGGTATTAGTTAATGGTTGTAAGGCACTCTGAAAATGTAAAACACTATATACAGTATATTGGTATATATTATTATTGTTAAGCATATTGAATGAGAGAGAGAGGTTGTCACTGTGTATCTTTAGTCAGTACCTCCAGGAGTAAAGTTTCTACATGGTTCAATCCACATTTTCCAATAATGTGATATTTCAGAAAAAAATCTTTATGGTATTTTGTGAGATATAGTAGTAGAGCACTATGACTCCTCTCTATAAAATGGCTGATATTTTAATACTTTTGTATCCCAGGTAATAACTGTGTCCTGGACTAAATAATCTCTGAAGCTGAAGCTTAGGTGTTAATTTGCCTGTGATATTGCTATTGCAGAGTTAAAGAAAACACCATCAACTTGTTATATTGAAATGTTGTCTCTCCTCTTTGCTGTGCTTGGCTACTACAAATCTTTATGCCTTGATTGGCTGTTTCTCTCAGAACTTCCCGTCTTTATACCCATAACAAACATGGCCTTTTAAAGTACTGACCCCTCTTCACCTTGTGATCCCATCTAAACCCAGTCTTCTCAGTTCGGTGATTTCAATCCTAAACTACACACTTGGGGGGAAAAAATGCTGGGAATGAAATTATCGAAGGTGGTAGCACCAACTAGTTTGGCAGTAGCATTCATAGGGATAGTAGCTGACTTGCAGATAGGCCTCTGAACAGTGGTATTTGGAAGTATCACCTCTGCTTCAAAAATCTTTATTGTGGTTCATTCTGTTCAAAGCTAATCTGATAGAGAGATCATTACAAGAAAGTTTTCTTGACACTTTCTTGACATTTTCCCACTATTTCTGTCTCATGTTAGAAGAATATGCTCTATTTGGAGTCAAGGAAATAAATTTACCTCAGGAAAGGTTTTGGAGAAGCTTCTAGGGAATGAAGTGTATTTTAGCCACTGGTTCTTAACTGCTGCAAGTACTAAATTTACCAGTAAAAGAAAATCTATAGTAATTAGTAAATGGGATTGTTTCGCTAGCCAAAACTTAGTAATTTTACAAATAACTTTTTGCTATTTTAACTTTTTTTAAATAAAATGTCTCATCAAATTTCATGTCATCAGCATTTTCTTTTACTTTGTATGCTTGGTTGTATTTTTGATAACTTTGAACTTTATGCCTATATATATACTCATTAAAAAAATTCTTGGACTTCCATTACCTTGTTAGAGCATACCTAATACTAGTGCATTATTTAAATTCTGTTAACAGTCTGACCCAAGTCTGGATGGAGCTTGTTCTGTTAGTCTGTATAAAAAAAAACCCAGAGAAATAATATGGCATCTAATTTGTGTTTTAGCATCTCTTGTAGTGTCTGGAGCATATGACAAAACTATAGCTCTGTGGGATGCAGGAGCAGGATATAAAAAGCTAGCGTTAAAGGTACTAAATTCCTATTTGCTCACTAGTTTAGTGAGAAGCTATACAAATCTACAGCTAGTATGAGTATTGTATATCTCTTTACATTAACTGATGTGTATGTCTTTTTCTCTCTCTTTCCCCCACCCTAACCCTCATAAACATAGACAAGAATCTGTTATGTACTGTATGTGACTTTAATTTCTTGGGGACAACATATTCTTTTATAATTACCGGCAAGGCTATGTTCTTTGTCAGATATGTTATTAACATGCTACTAGATTTCTATCTTACTGCATCAGCTGTGATAGTAAATGCATTGTGTAGAACAGCATATTTACCATGGAAGATCATGACTTCCCCCAGTAAGAGACTGGTCAATGTGTGTATGAATTTAAAAATGCTACACACCTTTGTAAGTATGTATGTATCCATATAATATAATGGTCTACATTAAAAAAAAGGTTAAGGTCACAAAGGAGATGCACTCAAAAGTTAGGAAAGGCCATAGTTAAGGTTGTCCATTCAACTTTTACTCTGCTCCCACGTTCATATGTATTATAATACATCTTTCGTTACAGGTTCATGATCAACCACTCTCTTATTCAGTGTTTGGGGTAGATGATGCTTAGTAAATGAGGCAGCTCCCAGCTGTGTGATATTTACTTTATCCTTATCGCTCAGTGCTTATAGCCCTTGTTCCTCATTCACTACATACAGTATGACTGCCTCATACCTGAGGCAACAAGGTGGTACATCTGTGGAGGAAGCACATTATGGTACATAGGAGCTAGTAAGTTTAGGACTTTATGGTACAAATTTTCAAAGGCCCTCCAAAATGTACCATTAAAATTTTATTATTGACTTGAAATGATCAGATATTAACTGTGGACAAGATGGATTTTACCTTTTAAGGGTACAGCTCTTAATTTCATGCTCTGACATGGTGTCCTTAATTCAGTTTTGGTGACCTTAAGATTGGTCTGCTGCCATGTGCTGTACATTGACTACCAAAGAAACACACTCATTGCCTGTAGCAAGTACAGAATACAGTAGCTGCACAGTTACTGTGAGAGGGCAGAGAGATTCAGGGTATCTGTTGCTCTGGTCCCTGCAGTTTGCTGGCTGGCTGGTGCAAGAACTGAGTTTAAGGTTTTATTTTGAATGGTTAGCTGTATCATTTTCAAAAGGACTCAGAGATAGTGACTGAAACTTACAGGTGCCCTCCTTGTACTTGGGTTCCCACTTTGGAACTGTAAATGAGAAAAGATCAATATTATAAATCTGAATAAAATTCTGAAGCCAAAAACATCAGTGAAATACCTTCATTGCTGAAAAAGACATTTAGCTAAAATATTTACCTTCAGAATTTTGTTTCTTCAGTCCCACTCTTTGTTACTCTCACTTAGAACTGACTCTTTGGTTTTAAAGAACTCACTTTGAACCCAGAATCTAAAATAAGAATTATGCTTGTTGCAAGTGACTGGGTGTGGAAGAGATCTTGAGAGCACCGATTATCATCGCCACAAGGACAGACTGCTTTTGATATGGAAGATACTGTTATGCTCTAGAAGAGTATGATTCAATAAGTCAGTCACTTCCAATGTGATTTAGGTATCTGATATTAGTGTCCAATGCATGTAGGTTTTAAAACTTTTCAGTAGATCCTAGCAGTGAATTTAGAATATTAGTGGTGTTGACAATAAGGCTATTTTTTTGTACCTCTGGCATACTTTTAATCCCATCTTTTCAAATTTGTGTGTGTAACGTGCTTGTATTATTTACACATGCAGTTACTTTGACTGTATGCACAATAATAGTAATTTTACATATAATTTTGTAAAGTTCGGCCACAATATGCATAAAGTTGGGCCATAATATTGGTTTGATGGATGTTGGGTAAAAATTCATTGAAGCTGGTGAGTGCGATAGCTGCCATTCATTCAGGATAAATGTAAGGAGCAGTTAAGCTCCTTTTTGGAGTAAGATAGTTGAAACGATAGGAGAACCACCCCAAAACACAGGTCACATGCAAGGCTAGTCAGGAACCGAACTACGTGGGAGGAGGGTATATGGGAGAAGTGTGGGTCTCTGGGTATTGTTTGATGGAGATGTGCACATCTGTGGGCAGAAGCAAGCAGAGAGAAGCAGCCAAAAAGCCAAGCGAACAGCAAGAGAAGCCCTGGAAATGTGGCTGGGAAAGAAAGCAAGAAGAAGAAGTTTATTGGGCAGAGTGCAAGCTGAAAAGAAGCTTTGAACTCTGAGCAAAGAAACTGCCTCCTGTTGTCTGATACCACTGTGTTCAGGGAAACTAGGACTTTGTGGACATGCTTTGTAAATGAAAAGGATTGCATCAAAGAAATACATGACTCTAAAATGGCAAATTTGCCAGATATCCTATTAAATACGTCTTTGCCTTTCTCCCTGTATTTTAGAAAATATTAATGCGTTTCTTTTTGATAAACGTTAATGCATACTTTTCATATGTGAAGTTTGTCTATCAAAATGAAAAACATCATTTTTTGAACTCTAGGAGTTTTCTCATTAATTCTATTAATTTTTTAATAAATTCACTGTGTGGGTTACTTCTTCATTTTTGGTTTTAGCTTGATTCTCTTCTTGTGGTAGGAGACCTAATGGTGCTCTCACAAATCTCCATGCATGCTCAGTGATCAGTTGTGCAGCAGCAAGAAGGCCCAGCCCACCCAATGCAACGACCTGCCTTCTGAATCATCTCCCTTCCCTTGAAGTGGGGAAGGGCTGGTGGCTGCCCTCAAAGCTCTCCCCCTGCTTGTCACCTGACCCACATCTTCAAACTGCTCTACACTGTGTGCACTAGAAAACAACTCTTTCCCTGTCTTCTTCCCTCCCTCTTTCTCTATATATATTTCGCTAAATTATTTAAAAATTTAGACAGGAAAACACACAAACAATCACACACACACAAGGAGGACTGGAACTAAAAATATCTACCACACTGGCTGCCAGCACTGCACCCTCCAGAACTACAATTCTAACTGAGATGCTGCTGTTACACAAACCACAGATAGCAGATCAGGCAGTGTCAAGTATATGCAGAAAAAGATTAACCTGACAGCAGCTGTTCTTCTGACCAGGGATGAGTGAGCATGCACAGAGATTTTGCTTAATGTAAGAAGGGCTGCCCGAATGGATTTGTGGTGAAGACAGCTATTTATTTTATTATAAAAGTAATAAAGTTACAATTTGCTTTGCTCCAGGGCCATGGAGACTGGGTGATGGATGTTGCAATTAGCAACAACAAGAAATGGATCCTTTCTTCCTCAAAGGTAACAACTAATTTACAGATGTGGTATAGGAAGCTAATTTGGAAACAGATTTCACTGTGTGTTTCAATATTTGTTTTAGAAAAATTATAATTTAATGTAACAGTTGACCCAGACAGTCTTTCATTTGTAGTTTTGCGATCAGTTGAAAAGCAATTACAGAAAATATTAAAAGGAACTTTATATGTAGGTGTACATGTTTGGTGTGACCCATAAACTCAGTTTCTAAGATTACTAAATATTTGTGGTGAGTAAAACAATTATTTGTTTTCAAAGTAATGACAGTTTTAAAAATAATGCCCATCTCTTATCCAAGAAATTTTCCTGGTTTATAAGTAGAGTTATTTGTGCTTTGTGCAACTGATGAGGCCTTTATCCATTGGACAAATACTGTAGCTTGCTATGGTGCTTGACCAGTGATAACATATAAATACATGTCCTAATTGTTGTTTCTGACTTTTAGGATGCTACTTTGAGATTATGGAACATTGAAAAGGCTGATCATGTTCCTGCGGCAATAGAAAGCAGAAATACAAGAGGCTCAAAAATAGTTCAAGTAAGCATTATGTGGAGTTACAGCTGATGGGTCTGCCCTTATAGTCTCCAAGTTACACCTCACTCCGTTCAAAACCAAAATATGAATGGCTGAAAGGACATTGTCAACAAGATTGCTGGGTTCAAACATTGATTTACCTTATTTTTGTCTTCTGCTCACAAAATTCATGTAATTATTTATATGTGAGTGCAGGAGGGAGAAGAGTAAGGAATTTTAAAACAGATGCATCAATGCTTTTCTTTGTTTTTTTTAAAAAAGTATTTGGTAAGGATGCAGAAGTCCATGTACAGATGCCATTGTATTTTTAGAAACAATAGTAAACCAAATTAATTTTTTTTTAAATAAAAAAATCCTTTGGCTTCCAAACCTGATGCTTAGTAGTGTGATTGGCTGCATATTTAGCAATACTGCTGGCCTCAGGCAGTGGTATTCATGTACTCATGGACATTTATGACTCCCCAATAAACAAAACAAACACTAAGTTTACAAAAGAAGGAAGAGAAAAGATATGAAATCACTACCAGAGGTTAAGAGGAGGGGGAAAAAGAGAAATTTTGATGACAATTCAGTTTTAATTCCAATTGAACAATTTGTTCTAAGCCGTGTGAGATTGGGAAAGGAACCCCATCTTTATTTGTTTTGTAAAACCCATCACACCTCCAGTGCTGTATAAACTAATAATAATAAATTTGCTAAGGCAATATCACAAACTACAAAAAGATACTAGTAAGTTTAGGAAAGCTTCCTGCACAATGACTGAATGGGCCTGATTTTTCAAGAGTATTGAGCACACACTGCATCATTTGAAGCTAATAAGAGCTACAAGTGCTCAGCACCTCTGAAAATCAGGGCTGCATATTTATAGTTGAGTATCAGTTGTAAGATAATTCATGTCTGGCACATATGATTAACTAACATCCTTTTTGTTGTTTTTTAATGTTACATTTATATCAGTGTGAAGAATGTGAAAAACCTTTCTCACTCCTACAGTGTGATGACTCTGAAGCGGTAACCAAGTGTGTATTCTGTCGACTGGCTTCTCCTTCGAGAAATATTTTGCCATTACCACCCATTGTAGCGCCTGATCTCTAAATTCTTCCCAACAGACTATTTGTGCAAATACATTTGAGTTTTTAAGCATATCCCTATACCTAATTGTGATTATCAGTATATTATATTGCATGTACATACAGAGCCAAGGACTTCCTCCATACTTCTGTGCCATACAGTAACATCTATGTTAAAAAAAAATTTGCTTATTCATTGTACACATGTGCAATATACATACTGAGTTTCACCGTGTAACAGATGACCGGATCAAGTCCTAAGATTTTAAATCTATTCATATTGTACAAGAAAATAAAATTACATCCATCCCCTTTAAGTGAGCACACTTAATAAAGGTGGTTGTAACAAAGAGAATATGTGACTAAGTAATTT
The DNA here is from genome assembly GCF_965152275.1 of Natator depressus. NCBI lineage: Eukaryota > Metazoa > Chordata > Testudines > Cheloniidae > Natator > Natator depressus. The sequence goes on from NC_134245.1 coordinate 23,845,520, forward strand.
GCTGACAGTTGTCCTTAAATTGTGTAGAATAAAACCATCTTTTTTTACTATGCAGTGGAGTATACTGGAAATATGAAAAACATTTGCATCAACTGAAAATGCTAAAGGGTTTTGAAATTTGAATGTGGAGAGGGCATTTGGACCATGAGGTTTGTATTATCTTGCTTCCAACATCCCTTATAAAATGTTTCTAGGAACTTTCAATCACAAGAATATGTTATTATTTGTGTTTGACATGACATATGCCAAACTAGTCCCATATATTCAGGACCCAATCCTGCCAGCACCCTCAACTCCAGCACTGCTCAGGATTTGTCCCTAAAAGTCTATACCTCTTCACCAGCTATGTGAGGATGTCAATTAATATGAGATTAGTGTTTCAAGGTGTGGGGGCCTCATTCATCAAAAACATGTTTCAGCAGATTATATTATTTTAAAAGGGATTTATAAGGAGAAAAAATATATTGTACCTGGATATGTAGTAGTCTGGAATGTAGTTAAGCTATGAAATAAATGGAACTCTATTATGGGTCTTTCTTTCTTTTTTAAGCCATGTGAATTGTGTAGCCTCGGTAGCTACAGTTGCACTTGACTCCAAGGTGAAAAGAAAATGATTTTTTAAGAAATAATATGTTTTATCCAGATTTACTGCTTTGAATAAAACATGAGGTGACAAGTTGTAACATATCCCAAGACACTGTCCTCTTTTTCCTCTTAATTAAATATCATTGGTTTGCAGTAAAAAGTTGAAAAAATGCAGTTTGTATGGTGCTGGAATTATTTTTGCAGAATACATAAAATGTGCCTTTCTTATTGTTGGAATAATTACCCTTAAATATGAATAATAATACTGAACTAATTTCTGCATGTTTGAAAATAATCTCAGTTTAATTAAATAATATTCTTATAATATTTGAATTAGGAATGTCCTTTATTTGCTCTTCCTGTCCCATTTAGCTGAAAAAATCAAAGCGCTAAGATTTTCCATTGAGGGAGCAAAACTAATTACTCTATAGAGGGTTATTTTGTGTATAAATAGTGTGACATTCAGAGATGAATAGGTTGGAAATTTTCTTTTGAAAGGGTCTTTTATTTCCCAAATTAATAAAGACAAGTCAAACTGATACTTTGCTGTCGGAAACATAAGTCTTATTAAATCAGTTTGTATTTTACTGCTTATTTGACAGAATCAATTTGATAGACCAAGACAAAGAAAAGAGAGAACAGGAAATTCTACAACTATATCATAGACCAGTGGTTCTCAACCAGGGTTCCGGGGTCCCCTGGGGGGCCGTGAGCAGGTTTCAGGGGAGTCTGCCAAGCAGGGCCAGCATTAGACTTGTGGGGGCCCAGGGCAGAAAGCCGAAGCCTGAGCAATGTAGCTTCGCAGGGGCCCCAGTGCATGGGACCCCGGGGAATTACTCTGCTTGCTACCCCCTAATGCTGGCCCTGGCTTTTATATGTAGAAAAACAGTTGTTGTAACACAGGTGGGCAGTGAACATAAGACCATAAGAACGGCCACACTGGATCAGACCAAAGGTCCATCTAGCCCAGTATCCTGTCTTCTGATAGTGGCCAATGCCAGGTGCCTCAGTGGAGTTTTTATAGCATGGTCGGTGGGGGGGGGGGGACTTCAGAAAGAAAAAGGTTGAGAACCCCTGTCATAGACCATTTAAACCAGTTAAGTGCTTGGGAATATATAGCTTATTTTGGGCCTGATTTATAAGGTAGGGCATTCAAGAGTTACATAACAAACTTGTTTGATGAATAAAGGCTCAAGAACTCCCCAAAACTATGTGCTGTGTCCCTTTTAAGCTAGTAGCACCATCTGCGCTGCTGCCGGACTTCCTATGTTTTTGCACTTCTCTGCAGGTAATTATGGCTGCTCTTGTGGGTCTGCTATAGAAGAAGGAAAGGCATACTGACATAGCCATGAGTTGGTTCTAAGTATGACCCTTGAATTCCTGGGAAATTGGCAAAGTGATCCCTGGCTTTACTGGTGAGGAAACTGTAATTATACCCAATTCTGTAATCAGATCCATAACAGGAGGATCCCTGTAACCCCTACAGATCTGATTGCAGGACTGGAGCCACAGATTCAATAGCTGTTGTCATAAATATAAAGGGAAGGGTAAACACCTTTAAATCCCTCCTGACCAGAGGAAAAACCCTTTCACCTGTAAAGGGTTAAGAAGCTAAGATAACCTTGCTGGCACCTGACCAAAATGACCAATGAGGAGACAAGATACTTTCAAAGCCGGGGGGAGGAGGGGGGAAACAAAGGGTCCTCTCAGTCTGCGTGTGATGCTTTTGCCGGGACCAAAGCAGGAATGCAGGTCAGAACTCCTGTAAAGAGTTAGTAAGCAATCTAGTTAGATATGCATTAGATTCTGTTTTGTTTCAATGGCTGATAAAATAAGCTGAGCTGAATGGAATGTATATTCCTGTTTTTGTGTCTTTTTACAACTTAAGGTTTTGCCTAGAGGGATTCTCTATGTTTTGAATCTGATTACCCTCCTGATTTTACAGAGGTGATTCTTTTACTTTTTCTTTAATTAAAATTCTTCTTTTAAGAACCTGATTGCTTTTTTCATTGTTCTTAAGATCCAAGCGTTTGGGTCTGTGTTCACCTATGCAAAGTAATGACGATTTTTATCAAGCCTTCCCCAGGAAAGGGGGTGTAGTGCTTGGGGGGATATTTTGGGGGGGAGATGTTTCCAAGTGGGCACTTCCCCTGTTCTTTGTGTAACACTTTGGTGGTGGCAGCTTTTAACCTAAGCTGGTAAGAATAAGCTTAGGGGGTCTTTCATGCAGGTCCCCACATCTGTACCCTAGAGTTCAGAGTGGGGAAGGAACCTTGACAGCTGTTATTTCTATTTTTAAAGTCATCAGTTTGCTTGGCATAGCATGAAACAGAGCATTTGCCCCAAGAAGCTAACAGTGTAAAGGCTCCCTGAGAGAGGAATTCCCACTGATGTCTGTGGACATTCTGCATGTGGAGGGCTTACCAGACCTGGATCTAAATTAGAAAAAAATAATAAAATTGTATGCGTCTTGTCTATCTCAGGGCTTGTCTACACAACCTGGGCAGCTATCGATCCAGCAGGGGTCGATTTATCGTAACTAGTATAGACGCGATAAATCGACCACTGAGCACTCTCCCGTCGACTCTGGTACTCCACCAGAACGAGAAGCGCAAGCAGAGTCGACAGGAGAGCGTCAGCTGTCGATTTACCACAGTGAAGACACCGCGGTAAGTAGATCTAAGTACGTCGACTTCAGCTACGCTATTCATGTAGCTGAAATTGCGTATCTTAGATTGACCCTGCGCGGTAGTGTAGACAAGCCCTCTGTGAGGTGCATGTATGGACAGGTCTACACTACAGCGGGGATTGACGCTCTAAGATTGATCCACGGTGGTCGATTGAGTGGGTCTAGTCGACCCCTGTACTCTACCCCAGATGAGAAAAGTAAAGTAAATCTCCCGTCGACCTCCCGTGTTGTAGACCCTGCGGTAACTCAACCTAAGGTACGTTGACTCCAGCTACGTTATTCACGTAGTTGGAGTTGCATAGTGTAGGTTGATTTATCACGGTAGTGTAGACATAGCCTATGTCTGCAACCTGCCAACCTGCTATTGTGAGACTGGCTCCATAGCTATGCTGTTATATCCGTGTAGCATAGATAGGGTTGCCAACTTTCTAATTGCTGAAAACTGAACACCTTTGCCCCACCCCTTCTCCGAGGCCCTACCTCTGCCCTGCCCCTTTCCGAGGCCCTGTCCCTGCTCACTCCATCCCCCCTCCCTCCGTCACTTGCTCTCCTCCACCCTCACTCACTCACTTTCACTGGTCTGGGGCCAAGGGGTTTGGTGTGCGGGAGGGTTGGGGTTGGGGTGCGGGTTCTGGGAGGGAGTTTGGGTGTGTGAGGGGGCTCGGGGCTGGAGCAGGGAGTTGGGGTGCAGGAGGGGGTGAGGGGTGCGAGCTCTGGGTGGCGCTTACCTCAGGTGGCTGCTAGGAAGTGGCTGGCATGTCCCTCCAGCTCCTAGGCATAGGGTGGGGGCCATGGGGGCTCTGCACACTGCCCCCGTCTCGAGTGCCACCCCTACATGTAGGAGCCAGAGGGACGTGCCAGTACTACACCGGCTGCTTCCTGGGAGTCGTGCAGAACCGGGTAGGGACCCTGCAAGCCCTGCATCAACCGGACTTTTATCGGTGCTGACCGGAGCTGTCAGGGTCCCCTAGCCGACCGGATGTTCCAGTCAAAAACCGGACACCTGGCAACCCTAAGTGTAGATGCAGTCTCCAGTGACAGAAGGGCTTTTCTGTCACTGTTGGAACACCAGTTCTCCAAGCGACAGTCTCGGTCAAGGGAAGCATTCTTCCAGCAACCGTGCTGCATCGATGCCGGGGTTTGGGCTGGCATAGCTATGGGCTCGGCATACCTCCCACCCTCTCCAGTGGCTAAAGTGGTACGCCATGCCCCGCAGGTTTGGCCAGTCTGCCCCGAGAGAGAGAGATGGGGTGCTGCTGGCCAGCCCAGATTTGACTGGCAGGGAGACTTAGCACATGGGGTCGCAACACCGCTCAAATTTGGTCCGGCTGCTGCTCTGGAGATGGGGGGCAGCCAGACCAAGCCGGACTGGCACCGTGACACTGTGCGCCAGGTCCCAGCACCAGTCGGTTTTGTGTGGCGTTGCCACCTGGCACGTGGGGAGGCCCAGGACAACTGCCCCTTTTGTCTCCTCTCCTCAACCGCCTGGCCCCGAAGGTGGGAAATGTTCTGGTTCAGCCAGGCCACGGGCTGGAGGGTGCAGGTCAAAGCCGGACAGCCCCACGGAACCCAGGCCGGCCCGAGGTCTGCGACGCTGCTGGGCGGTGGATTTTTCACCCCCGAATGCCCTAGCTAGGGTGACCTACATGTTAGGTGTACGGCAGCGCTGGGCGGCAAGGGCAAGGTGCACCCCCCCCCCCCGGCTCTTTGAGGGTTGGGGTGGGTGCCTCTGCCAGGCTAGGAGAGGGGTGAGAGCAGCGGGAGGCCCCCACCCCCCGCGCTGTTCGGGGTGCCGCTGAGGCGCGGGGGATGGGAGCGAGCGCAGTATTGTGCAGCGGGTTCGCCGCACCGCTGGGAGTATTGGGGGTGTCGCTTGCACCCCGGCCCCACGCGGTCCCAGCACCCACCTTCCTTTGTGTGCGGAGAGTGGCTGCCGCGCCATGGATAGGGCCGCCTCGGCGCCCAGAAGAATAGCCGGCGCCGTGGCTTAGTTGGTTAAAGCGCCTGTCTAGTAAACAGGAGATCCTGGGTTCGAATCCCAGCGGTGCCTGCGCGGGCCAGGCTCCCGTTTTGCCCCGGGTTATTTTTATCTCCGCTCCCTGCTTGTCCCCCAGGGCAGGAACTCGTAGCGGAGCCGCCGCTGCCAGCAGTTCAGCTTCAGCAGGAGCCGCCGCCGCCAATGGAGCCGGATCTCCCCCTTCCCCTTCCGGAGCCAGCAGCCGCCCTGCCCGCAGCCATGATCCTCTGCACCCCGGCCCCGCCCCGAGAGCCCTCCGCGGCCCCTGCGCCGCTTCCCAGAGCCCTACAGTGCTTGGCCCCTGCCTGCTGCGCTGCGCCCCGCGTAGTGCCCTGCCCCTGCCCCGCCCCCCTGCTGCGCTGCGCCCCCCGTAGTGCCCTGCCCCCCCTGCTGCGCTGCGCCCCCCGTAGTGCCCTGCCCCCCCCCGCTGCGCTGCGCCGCGCCGCGCCCCCCGTAGTGCCCTGCTCCTGCCCCAGCCACCCGCCTGCTGCGCTGCGCCCCGCGTAGTGCCCTGCCCCCCCCCCCCCGCTGCGCTGCGCCCCCCGTAATTCCCTGCTCCTGCCCCGGCCACCCGCCTGCTGCGCTGCGCCCCCCGTAGTGCCCTGCCCCCCCCCCCCCCCGCTGCGCTGCGCCGCGCCCCCCGTAGTTCCCTGCTCCTGCCCCGGCCACCCGCCTGCTGCGCTGCGGCACCCGGTGTCTAGTTCCCTACTTTGTGCCTGCTGCACCCAGACGGCCGGACACACTGCCCTGCCTCCACGCCCAGTGACCTCCGTGTTTCATACCTTCAACTGTACCTGGTGTCGTGTCCTGCAACCCCCCATCCTTCCCTGCGCTCTTTGCCCTGTGCTCTCTTCACTGCTCTGCACCCACAGTGCTGGGCACCCTGACCGATCTGTTGCTTGCCTTACACCCGTAAAGCTTGGCACCCTGTCCTGCAAGCTGCATGGTCAGTTCTTACAGTGCCCTGCCCTGACCGCTGCCTGCCCTGCCCTCCCTTCACACCAGGCAGAAGCAGGTAGCCCAATACACGAGATGAAGTCTTTCCCCACGCTGCTGGGGTTACTGCTTTTCCAGCTTCTCTCCTTGGCGTGGGCTCTACAGAGTCCTCACAAGACTGATTACACTAGAGAGGAGATCCAGCTACTGCTGAACATACACAACTGTAGTCAGAAGATGGATGCTCCAGCTGCCAACGTGCTCAGGCTGGTAGGTAGCTGCTTTCTGGGAAGCTCTTGTCCCACCAATAGCTCCATCCTTTACAGGAGAACGAGCTAATGCATTCACTAGCAGAAAGTCAGTAGTGGAGGTTCTTCAGTATTTACTGGTTTGTACCAGTGGGCTTATTTTAACCATCCTAAGTATCTATAACCAAACTGTACCTTAAGAAGTTGACAAGTTTAGAGAGTATGATATGATCCCTTTTTTTGTCAAATAAAAAAGACATTTTAGCATATTAAATTTAGCTGATGTGTTTTATATGTCCTGAACTCAATACTTCTCTAATTGTTTGAACAAGAGATACTAAGCTTCTCTTTTGATCGGAAGAGCAAGGTTCAGAAAAAAAGGACAGAAAGAAAAGTTACCTCTCTACACTGCTTTCCAGATTGCCTTTAATGAGGCCAGAGGTTGTCTAAATGAGTTAACAGGGTTTTCTTTGTTTATTGCCATTTCAGTAATTTCAAAGCAGCATGTATTATTAAATGCATCAATTTTACATCAAACGGGTAATGGATAGAAAGTGGTTACTTATTATTTATGGTGCATGTTATACATTACTCTGGGTCATTGCCAACCTGAGGATGATTAATAGTCGGGATTTAATAATATTTCAATATGGTGTTTTCTACTAGGCAGTTTAACAACAGACTTACAATGCCTATCACCAATATTCTTGTCCTATAGAATATTGAGTTGACCCATGTTGCTGTAATTGAAGTTATACCAAGTAATTGGTTATTTTTATATTTTGAAAAGTATCTTCTCATAGTAGGTTTAATCAATATTTTAGAATGTTTAAACAAGTGCTTTAGAGATAGCTAAAGTACGTGTTAGTTTGAATCAAATTGAAGGACAATCATACGTATTTACTGTAAAGGCTTAGAGTGTCTAGTCCATGTTTAATGTCAAATAAGTTGTGGTGTTGTATGTTTGCGTTGTTGTTGGCAATTTCAGTTTTCTATAAGAGAATTTTGAGGTGCCTATTCCTTGATGAGCTGAAGACAGGCTGAGGCCCTTGATACTTTCAACAGGTTTTTTAGATTTTCATTCACAAAAAGACAGGGAGATTCCCACCTCAGAACTCTCTGTTCCCTGGCTCTAAATCTTCAATATCTTCTTAGGGAATGAACTTACTCTTTTCTCCTCTCTTTTTTCTATACTTGGCATTTATATTTGCGAAATGTATTACAGAAAGGTATTGACATCACTGAACAGCTTTGGGACTTTTTATTTGGCTTCCCCTACTGAAGGATTTCACAAATAGATCAGTCTATTCCCTGTGTAAAGTGGTAACAAATTCTCTGTGCCGTAGTAATGCTGGGTGCATAGGGGGAAAAACGTAACATTTCAAATCTGAACCTATATATAACATTTACGAGCCATATTCTGCCTTCCATTATGCCATTGCATTGACTTCAGTACTGTTATTCCAGACTTACACCAGGGTAAATGAGAGAAAAAATTGTCCCTAAATCTAATGGCAAAAGGCTGGATCCTGCAAACATTACCAGGTGTAGTGAGTAACCCCAATGAAGTGAAGTTAGAATGACCAGATGTCCCGATTTTATAGGGACAGTCCCAATAGTCAGGGCTTTGTTTTATATAGGTGCCTATTACGCTCTGCCCCCGTCTCGATTTTTCACACTTGCTATCTGGTCACCCTAAGTAAAGTATTAGAGCCTGAAGGGCCGAATCCTGCAGATGCGTACACATGTGAGTAACCTTAGTCATGCGTGAAATGCTATAACCTTTAAGGCTCTTCATGTGAATAAAGTTACAAGAGACTGAAATTGGTTCCTTTCTCCCAGTTCCTTATTCATACTGTCAGCTTCTGATTTGCGGTTGTTTAAGTTATTCATTTGCATGTGTGCAGAACCAGAGCCTATGGCTATCAGATCTGCATGGGCAGAATCCTGTTGTTGGATCATATTAAAGAAGTTCTGTATTAAAATCACAAATGAGTTTGATTCCCCATAGTTTAAATTCCAGGGTATTACTAATTAAGAGGTCTCTTGGTTTTTGGTACTGTTTCTCTCCCTCTATGTGTGAAACTTGCAAGCTGCTAATTGTGTTAGTACATTCTAAGACAGAGTCTGCTCTCAGAGCAATTCTTTGTAACAACAACTACTCACACAGAGAGAGACTCAAAGCAATACTCTGTAACAATAGAAACAGCACCCAGAGACTCCCCACCCTTTTGTTGTATTCATCTCGCTTTGTTAACAATTGTGATTAAAATAGAGATAGAGGATGTATGTGGAAGGATGCTTGGTGTGGATAATAACTGAATGATCAGGGAGGTGCCAGCCTAAGAATCCAGTGTCCATCGGCTGAAGAAGGCATCAAGTGGAAATAACCAGAGGACCCTGGAGCGCAGACTGGAATCCACCCAACAGCCTCAAGAATGGGAGAACCAAAGAACAAGATAACATCTGGCAGCACGGAGCCGTCAGGAATGTGCCATCTGCTGATTGATTCAACAACAGCATGATGAAGCAATTCCCATAGACTGGCATAGGAAGAAATTCCTATAAAAATGGACTCTAGAAAGTGAGAACTTTGGGGCCTGATTCTGCAAACCAACTTCCAGGAACATCAGATGTGCATCTGACAAGGCCCTGCTCCCTCCTCATGTCCAAGCCACCTGGCCAGTGGCTTGGCATGAGCAACTCTAAGGCTGGTAACTATGATAACAACCTTGCAGAACCTGTGTGTGTGTGTGTATGAATGAATGTGTGAATAAATATGAGATTGAATGGAATGTTATAGCTATAACTAGCTGCTTACTATGATTCTTTCTGTATTCACAATAAATGTGGTATTTTGCCTTTTCCCCTTTAATAAGATCCTGCTGGTTTTTATTTTATTGGTATAACACTGTCTACACAGATAGATCCCTTTGGGGCTATGAATGGGCACAGGCAGAATGCATGCGTCTAATTTACAGGATCAGAGCTTCAGATTGTAAAATGCTCAAACAGGGATCTTTCAGTTGTATTTATTTATAAGGTACTATATAAATAATATTTAATAATAGGCAATATAAATAGTAAGCATAATCCAAAAAGAAACTTCAGACATTAAACAAATTTTACATTGAAAACTGAAAAAATGTATTTTGGAGTATCTGGATATCTTGGGAATAAACTCCCTTGTACAGACTTTATATATAAACGTTGTATGGAGGAAAACAAAAGAACTATAATGTGAAAAAATTAAAATGAAAGAATAAATTAAGGCCATATTTATCATATCACACTATGATACTTTTCAGTAGTTCACTGATTAGTATTGTAAAGAAAACTCCAAGAAAAAGAAACCACTAAGGAGCCTGCCCATAATGCTTCCAGCTGACATTAACTACTGGAGTATAGATCCATAGCTGCATAGAAAACGATGATTTACAAAAAGTAAAATCTTGTATAAAGCATTTTTCTACTTCTTTGATCTTATTGTATGATAAGAACAAAATTACACAACTTCTTAGAATCAGTTCTGAGCTAAAACCCTGGTCACAAATCCACATCAGAGGAAATTTTATTACAGATAAGGATATGATTTAGTCACAGAGGTCATGGAAGTCACGGATTCCCTGACTTTACTCCATGACTTTTTCAGCTTCAGCTCTCAGCAGTTGTGGCCAGGGACGGAGCTGGGGCTGTGCGCCCCTCACCCTCTGTGGCTGTGGCCAAAGCTAGGGCTGTGTGGCTGCATCTGGAGCCGGGACTGCATGCCCCTGCCCTGTGGCTTTGGACATGGCTGGAGCTGGGGCTGTGTGGGTGCGGCCAGAACCAGAGCTGTGTGCACCTCTTACCTATGGCTGCGGCCAGGGCTGTGTCCCCCCCGCAGAGGAGGTCGGGCTGTCAGTGCCTCCCCCCTAAGACTCCAGCTGTCATCCCCCCCCGTCCCGTTCCCTCCTGGCTACTTTTTGTAAAAATCACAGACAGGTCATGGGCTCCAGTGAATTTTTGTTTATTGCCCACAACCTGTGCACGATTTTTACTAAAAACAATTGTGACAAAATCTTAACCTTAATTATGGATTATATTAGTGGTGTTACTCCAGATTTTCCAGTAGTCCTTTCATGCACTAGCAAAATGAGCATGAACATCCTGTATCTTGGCAATTCTCTCATACTGTACGAAACTAAACCAACTTGCTCCTAGCTCTTACACACTAGTGGAGGCTAGGGTTGCCAACCCTCCAGGGTTGGTCAGGAGTCTCCCAGAATTGGCACTGATCTCCCGGTGACTGTTGAAAGTAATCCAGGAGATTTTAGTAGGATATTTTAAGAAAATGACATTATGTCATGTTGGGGAAAACAGCCTTCCGCAATAGCTTCAGTGAGAGTTGGCAACCCTAGTGGAGGTTGGTTTTGTGTTGATCTGTTTTGGATAAAGTATTATGTCAGTCTCTGCACTGTTGCTCTTATGGGGACATGTTTATTCAGTATCTTTTTTGCTAAATGTGGTGCAGACAATACACATGTCCTGCAGCTTGAAGAAATGCTGCACACAGGAAGAAATGCTTATGTGAAGTCAGACATTTATGAACACTTTCTACATGAGAGTGAATCTGTTAGATGAGGTACGAGTAATGTACACTTACAACATGTTGTATTTGAACTGTTATATCAAAACCAATAACGAATATTCTTTAATAGTTTATCAACAGGAATGGCATGGTGAGTTAGCCAGCATAGCTCAGGAGTGGGCTGATAAACTCACTTTTGAACATGGGCAGTCTGAAAGACACTTTTACACATTTGAGGAAATGGGGCAAAATCTGAATAGATTCAGCAGCATAGATCCAATTTGTCTTGACTCCATAAGAATGAGTCTGTTGGTTTTTTTTTAATTTGGTTACCCGGAGTAATGAAGCCCAGCCTGCTGTAACAGATATATAGCTATGTATAGATATATAGATATCTGTTTACTTATGTGAGAAATAAATAATATTTTAAAATTATATTTATAAAATGCTGATGCTCCTGGAATGAATCATGGTACTGATTTCTTTCCATAAATAAATTAACATAAAATAAATACATCACATACGTTTCTTTCCGTGTTTTAAATCTAGCCAATCAGGCAAACTGCTCTCTCTGTACATAAACTCCCAGTGACTTCAGGTGGGAGAGGAGTCAAGAGTCTTGTATGGATGAGCCTATTTGTTAAATGTTATAAAGAAATTCCTGAAATAATATGAAAGCTGATCGGATGTATTCAGTCTCCATTCTGCTGTGGTATCAGTCTTTCCATATTCAGTATATTTTCCAAGGTTTGCAACCACTCTGTTTTGAAAGGAAGAGTTAAGCATTTCCAATTTGCAATATTTTAAGAAGACAACCAAGTCAGTCACCATTTCTTATTCACTTGTTTCAAAGTTTTGTGCAACTTTTTGAGAGACAAAGGTGACCTGAAATCCAAAATATCATTCAGGACTCACCCTCTGTCTCTGAGGGATCAAATACGTGGGCACACCCATGTGATGGTATATCCAGACCCTGACTCTGCAGATAGTTCCACATGAATTGTGAGCAGGCCCACTGAAATCCAAGTTAAGCATGTACATAAGTGTTTGCAGGATCAGGGCCAAGGAACAGTGACTCATTGACTTGCATGAGTAGTTCCATTGACTTCAGTGGGGTCACTCACATGCTCAGAATTACTCACATGCATAAGTGTTTGCCGGATTGGTATCCCAGTTCTCTCCTCGTGTTTGTCTCCTATATCTAGGTAATATTTAGCCAGTATCTTGGGACTTAAAGCAAACACTCAAGAAATGAATTAATCACCATGACTCTGAAGAGTTTTAATGCAAACATAAAATTGATATTATCTTTTAAAAAATTTGGAAAATTATACGTGCTAAAATGATTCTTTAAAAATATTATGCCATGTAAAATACCGTGGAAGAATGTTTTGTAAAGCAATTAGAAAATGTGAAACAAATGCTAACATTTAATCGTAATGATTTTTGTGTGCACATGTGTATGAGCATGTTCTCTTTATATTTTTATAGGGTTATTTGACTCCCAAGTCTCTGGGGCTTTTGTTTGTTTTTGGACCCTTCATCCCTAAACCCCTTTCTCTTTGGTTCTTCCTCCCTGCTGCACAGTCTAGAGAGTCTGGAGCAGCAAAAGGGACAGGGAACAAAGAACAGAAAAGGATGAGAAAAGAAAGGTTAATTTAAAAAAGATCTGAATTCTGTGGCAGTGCTAATTAACAGTCTGGGACTGCTGTAGCCTGTTGAAAGCCACTTATATTTAACATAAGAGTGTAGTTACCAGTTTTTAAACAGCCTTAAAGTTTATACATCATCTGCCAAGTAGCAGGTTGGAGCAGCTGTCTCCCTATAAATATTTCCATTTTTGTTTTACAGGGACTTCAGCAAGTGTGTTTTACTTTACTTTGTTTTACAGGGACTTTCCCACCCTCAGCACTTGCAACATCATGTCACTTAAAAAAAATGGTACAATTTATAAAATTATATTGCTCTAGGTTACAGCTAGTAGTGCTCATAGGTAGGGCCCAACCAGATTCATGGCCATGGAAAACGCGTCACAGACTGTGAAATCTGGTCTCCCTCTGTGAAATCTGGTCTTTAGTGTGCTTTTACCCTATACCATACAGATTTCACGGGGGGAGACCAGTGTTTCTGAAATTGAGGGTTCTGACCCAAAAGGGAGTTGCAGGGGGGTCAGAAGGTTATTTTAATAACTATACCATAGCATGCCACCCTTACTTCTGTGCTGCTGCCTTCAGAGCTGGGTGCTGGAGAGTGGCGGCTGCTGACTGAGGGCCCAGCTTTGCAGGCAGCAGTGCAGAAGTAAGGGTGGCAATACTGTACCATGCCATCCTTACTTCTGCACTGCTGCTGGAAGTGGCTCTGCCTTCAGAGCTGGGCTCCCGGCCAGCAGCCGCCACTCTCCAGCTGCCCAGCTCTGAAGACAGCGCAGCCACCAGCAGCAGCGCAGAAGTAAGGGTAGCTGTACTGCAACCCCCCCCAATAACCTTGTGACCCTCCTCCCCACACACAATTCCTTTTTGGGTCAGGACCCTTACAATTACAACACTGCGAAATTTCAGATTTAAATAGCTGAAATAATGAAAATCACAATTTAAAAAATCCTATGACTGTGAAATGGACCAAAATGGACTGTGAATTTGGTAAGGCCCTACCCAGGCATTTAACTTACACTGCCAAGCAGTGTATTTAAAAATGATATAGGCAAGCAAGACCTACTTAATTTTTCAACATACTGCTAGAAAGGTGGTCTTGTATAGTCAGCCCTGGAAGTCAGGAGAGCTGGGTTCTAGTCCCAGGTTTGGTATTCACATGCTGTTTGATCCTGGGCATGTCACTGAACTCTCTGTAGTCCATTTCGTTGCCTGTAAAATGGCGATAATACTACTTACCTACTTCACAGTGATGCTGTGAGAGTTAGTTAATATTCTATGAAGCACTCTGAGCTTCTGGATAAAAGCTCTTTTTTAGTGCAAAGTATTATTCTTATTGATAAACCCAGTACTTGTGTAACAAAGGCCACATTTACAGCAGGTCTCGTCAATGGCATCAGCAAAATCCACCAGTTTATTTGGGCTCTGCATGGGTTCAGGGGTCTGCCCACCTTGATCTGATTGAGGATTGGAGCCTCTGTTTGCCTTGAAAATTTTGCCCTAAAGATTTTTATTCTGTGTAGTTTTCCATACATCACTAGGAGCTGTTCTTTAAGCATTGGGCTCGACTTATATATCACAATGTACATACCACATATTTTACACTTAAATATTTTGCAGGCTGAAATTTTTTCATTTTTGTGTCTCAAAATATTTCAAAGGTTTACATGAAAGTGCTAGTGAAATATATTGGACATTGACAGGGGAGAGAAAAATATAATGGATGTAGCATGTGATGGCATAGTTAGAAGCTGCTTTTAAAATGTCTCAAGTCTTTTGAAAGCCAGCACACTGAAAGATGGCTGTGGACACAGTGGAGGAAAGACAAATGCCCAATTTCTTATGACAGTTTCCTAGATTGGTTGCAATCTTATTTAAATGGAACAAATTAATGCTTGGTTGAGGACAGGTAATTCTTGAAAGTTAACTTAGGGATGGTGAACTGACTAACCTTTCTCCATGATCATCTGTGAGGGCATCATATTGACTACTTGATCCATCTGTTCATGCATACCAAAGTGTAATTGGCCCCTATAATGAGAGCTTTGACCCTCTTACAGCCTATATAGGACACTGTAGAAGCAGAATGGTAAGGACCAGTAAATTCTACAGTGATACTTTTAACTGCACACAATGGTGAATAAAGGCCTATTGAGTAATAGTGAGAAATATTGTTTCTGGCCAAGATGGCTACCTCAGAAAATACAGCATTCACATAAACATTTCTAGAAGGATGCTGAAGCATTAAAGTTATGTACAGATAGAATATCCAAGAAATGTACAGAAATGAAGAAATACACTCTTTTATTGTGTAAACTGGAGGCTTGGATCTATTTATCTTCGAAGGCTTGGTGGGATGAAGCAAGCTGGTATAATTTTGAAAGCAGTGACTGCTGAGGTCCTCTCTGTGGACATTGCACAGAGGTAATGTGACTATGTCCTTCTCTAACATTTGATAAAGTACATAGTATTCTCCTGGTCCTCATCTGTGGATTTTTACTTTAAAAAAAAAATTGTATCTTTCTTGTCTGGGCAAGGATGAAGTATATGGGATGTGGATATGTGAATGGTATGCAAAGCCCTGGATTGTTCAGCTCTGTTGTTTGTAACTATAGCCCTCTGTAAGTAGTACACAGTACATTGTAATAATTAGCCAAGACGCTTTCAGATTAGAAACTTGGATTTTACATAGCTACATGTATTAATTACTATATAATGATTATTATCCTGCCACCTGCATATAATTAGTTTTTGCTCGTTTAGTAGTGAAAGCCTTGCTTAAAGTTACAGCAACTTGGTCAAGCGTCCCTCTGGCAGGCACCTATTTAATCTTTATTCATGAACTCATGGAACCAGAGTTTAAAAGAAAATGTTACAATGTACAACGTAGAGATAAAATGCTTGCCATCTGGAACAGATAGGGGCATACGTTATTGGTTTTATAGCAGTTTTCAAAATGTATGTGGGATGAATAAGTAAAATAGCCTTTTAAAATAATCATGAATAAAATTTGTGTCTGGGCCATTAAATATTCCTGACAGTTTTACAAGACTGCGCAGAGGAATTATTTTTTGCCCCAGCAGTGTCTAGCTCCTGTAGGTGAGACAAGGAGAAGTAAACTGTTTTCATATATAACTTATAATATAGACACTAGGTCAAATTCACCTTTGGTGTAATGGCATTGATTTCAGTAGCATTATGCCAGGGATGATTCTGTCCTAATGATTATATAAAATCACGTATGAGAACTGAGGATCTGGCCCTGCCATAGGTCAGCTGCACCCAGAGTGCTCTCCTGCAGCAGGCCTGCCTCAGTTTCTCTCTGATACCCACAGAGTGTTCCCAAGTATAAATATAACCCTTGTGGGGTTACTGAAGTCCCATGCAGATGAATCATAAGAATCCCACAACCATAATTTAAAATTCCTTAGTACAGTCCCAAAAGTACATGCAACATGCAGCCCTGATGTCTTCACCACACCCCAGCTCTCCAGTGCAGCCCTCTCCTGTCCTTTATCAGCACAGACACCCCAGCCCTTCCAACTCCACTCTTTACAGTAGGAGCCCCCACAGCCTCTCTGCTTGGAGCATCCTTCATTCTCCCTGGTCATCTCACAGTTTCCCCAGGGTCCAAGTCCATCCACAGTACCTTCAGCCCTCTCCAGCCCTAGCGCTCTGGCTTGGGGAGAGCAGCCAGAAAACCCCTCTTGCTGGTCTCATGCTCTCAGCATTCTCCCAGGTCCCAAATATAGTCTCATAGCCAATTCCTCCCTCTTCCCAAATATGGCCTGCCGAGAGCGTTCTGCTCTCAGCAGCTTTCTCCAAAGATGTTGACAACGATGACTGTTACTGCTGCTACGGCTGCACTTGATATGGCACGGGGGGAGCTGGACCTGCATCATTTACAGGGACCAGCCCTCCCTGTGACAGACCTTGTAGCTTTATAAAGTGTAAGGGCCAAATTTTTGGAAGCCTCAACCTGCATTCTAATTTTGCTCCAACGATTAATTGCTGGCACAATCAGTTGTCTACATTTGATCATTTATGCCCATATTTAGCAGGCTGATTTGTGCCTGCAAAAGATATAGTGATCACCATTAAAAAAGCATCATTTACAGTGGCATGGTATTTGACTTTACTACAGCATTTACTACAATTACAAGAAGAAATGATGTAGTACATATAACTTAGCTATTTAAAAATATATTTATAGTGTATCTCTTTACTGAGTGAAATTCAATCATTTTCATCCACCATTGATTTCTGTCAAAATTGTGGGTACAAAATTTATACTTTTTGAGAATTTGGATCCAGGGGTTTCATAAAAGATGCTTTTGAAAGACCAGCAGTGAGGTGAGATCCCATGTTGGATAGCCTTTGCAAAAAAAAAAAAAAAAAAAAAAAAAAATGTGGCCAGAGCTTTTGAAAATGCTCAACCACAGGGATTTGCTCCAAAAGATCTTCAGATCCTAGATTATAATATCTAATACATTTTCTCAGAATATTTTTCAGTACTGAAGCCCATCTTGTACTGCCAAACTTTATCCAAAGCTTATCCCAGTTTCATGGCGACTTCATGCTCCTTGCTCAGTGAAGATGCCTGCAAGTGCATCATCACTTGAACTCCCAAACATGGACCAGATCAAACTTGATTTTTCAGTTCTCTGCTTCTAGGAGTAGCAAAAAAGAGACACAGTTCCTGCCAACAGATCTGTACATTGGGGCCATCTTTGTCATACAGATGGCTGCCTAAAGAAGAAAAGTCTTAGGGGCAGTCTAATGTTTAGTGGCTGTTTATTGTAGGAGTGATTGTAGGCTGTCAGAGTGGATATTTTGTTGCCTAAGAGAGCAAACGTTGCTGCACACTTACTGTTCACAGAGGTTTGGGAAAGAACATTTGATGCAAACGTTGAGTGAAGTCTCTTCCCCTATTAACCCCAGTTTGTAAGACTTCTCTTTCATATTCCCTGGCATGCCATTTTGTGAAGTGTCAGACTGTGACAGGCATGTCCAGTTACACATTGTCATTTTATATAATTTGATGTGATGTACATGTCATGAAAAGATTTGCTGGAATGTAATATGTCAGCTCTGAACTTCGGGTGGGGGCGTGTTTTTTTGTAGCCCACAGTCTGCAGTTGAGAAAACAAGGTCTTTTTGCATTGACTGCTTTGGTGTCAACATACAAAATAAGGTTCTACTGTTTGTGAAAAGATTTTAAATGGTTGTTTGCTACTTGAATGTTGTTAATGGGAATTTTAAAAATTACTTGTGGATGTGTTACAAGGTTTTCAGAGTATTGCCTTACAAAGTAAAACAATAGTATTAAAGTGTGGTTGTGGACAGGAAAGTGACTGTAAAACATGGTTCCTTATCAGTACCGAGTTAACAATGGCACAAATGGTGCCGTGGCACTGGGCCTACACTCAGAAGGGGCCCTGGTACCCAGACAGTGGCCCCACAACCCTGCTCTGTCTGTGCTCCGCCCCAAGGCCCCACCCTTGCTTGGTCTCTTCCCGCAGGCCCTGGCTGCCACTCACTCCACTCCTCTCCTGCCCTTGCCCCCGATTGCTCTTCTCCCTCCTTTGCCCCCTGTGTGAGTGGTAGGCGGGGCCTCAGGGGATGAGGCCAAGTGGAGGTGGAACCTTGGGGTGGAGTGTGGATGGTGCCTCGTGGGGGGAAGAGGCCAAGTGGGGCGGAGTGGGGTGTGGGGCCACTGTTGGGGTGCTGGGTCCCACAAAAACTTAATCCAGCCCTGTTCCTTATTATTCAGAAGATCTGCTTCCTCTGTGCATTCAGTCATTATTGTTATTAATGTTTCATAGACAAAGAGGGTGAGGTAATATCTTTTATTGGACCAACTTCTGTTGATAAAAGAGGCAAGCGTTCAAGTTACACTCAGCTCTTCTTCAAGTCTGGGAAAGGTACTTAGGGCAGGTCTGCACTTAAAATGCTGCATCGGCACAGCTGTACCACTGTAGCCCTTAAGTGAAGATGCTCCTATGCCGATGGGAGCCCTTCTTCTGTCAATGTAGTTAATCCACCTCCCCAAGAGGCGGTAGCTGTGCTGACAGGAGAAGCTCTCCTGTTGACATAGCCCTGTCTACATGGGGGAGGGGGGACTAGGTTGGTATAACTGTGTTGCTCAGGGATGTGGATTTTTCACAGCCCTGAATGACGTGGTTATACTCATATAGGTCTGTAGTGTAGACCTGGCCTTTGAGTGTCAGAGCTAAATACAAGGTGGAACAGCGGAACAGATTGTTTAGCATAAATTCCAGGTGAACAGCTCTGGAGTCATAGGACAAAAAAACGGGGCTAGGGCATTACAGATTGTTGTAATAAGCCATAAATCCAGTGTCTTTATTAAGACCAAGATTTGTAGTGTTTAGCAAAGTTATGAATTTAAGGTCCCAGGAATATCAGGACTCATAGAAACCATCCTCAAACCACTCACCACACAAAGGGCCAGCTTCGTCCAGGACACAACGGACTTTCTCCAGAAACTCCAGAATATTAACAACTTCCCTCAGAACACCATTCTTGCTGCCATGGATGTCATCTCCCTATACATCAACATTTCTCACAAGGATGGCATCACTGCCTGCCTCAGATATCTACATGACAATGGACAACATTCTGATCTCCATCCCAAACACATCACCAAACTCATCCATTTCATCCTCACTCATAACAATTCTACATTCAACAACAAACACTTGGTCCAAACCATGGGAACCACCATGGGTGCTAGGATGATTCCCCAATATGCCAACTTTTTCATGGGCTACCTTGATGAAGAATTTCTGGACAAATGCACCATGAAACCAATGATCAACTTCAACAATGGAACCCTACAGACAACCATATACAAGTTGCCCCCGGATCACCACATTTTCCTTCACAGATCCAGTAACTACCTCAAATGCACTAAGATATCTGTTATCTACAGCCAGGCACTCAGCTATCATAGAATATGCTCCGAGGAGAAAGTCAGGGATACTCACCTTAACGTACTTAAAACCACCTTCTCCAAACAAGGACACTCCACCAGAGAAGTATATCACATCATGGAACAGGTCACCCAAATACCCTGTAGTGAGGCCGAGTGGCCTCCCTCCGGACTTGAGAGTGAGGGACCACTACACTTTCCCTGATGGGTGGAGCCAAACCCACCCCACACCTCTCATCAGAAGTACTGGGGTAGGGCAGGAAGTATAAAGGGAGAGCCCTGCAGCTCAATTGAGCAGGAGCCAGGGAAAAAGACAGATGTCGCCAGCCCGCTGCAGAACTCCGGAGCTGAACCTGTGCTGTGCAGTGCCCTACCCTGGGGGAGACCGACTCCGGAGAGGAGTTGCCAGGACTGCTGTCCACAGTGTACCCTGAGGAGACAGAGGACCCTTGGACTAGGGACTCCCCCCAGATTGTGGTAGAAAGTAGCCCAGGAAAACCAGACTTTAGTCTGGTTTTGTTGCTGGAGCACGAGTCAGCATGTTTCAGCAGGATCCCTGTTGACCCAGTGGTGGAACCATTTGCCACTGTTAGGGCCCTGGGCTGGGACCCAGGGGAGTAGGGTAGGCCTGGGTCCCTCTACCCCCTGCCGCCATCTCCATCCCTGCGTGGTGGGCTATTCACCCCAGGCCAGAGGGCCTGTGTGTTGCTTGTGGCTTGCCCCAGCCAGGAGACTGCAGGCTCCAGACTGTTTGTTTGTGGGCTGCCTTAGCCAGGAGACTTAGACTAACACCTGCTCCCTGCTCTGCCCTGCCCAGAGGGCCAGAGCTTCCCTACTGTGTTTGCTGTCTGCCTTCACCCAGAGGCTTAGGCTAAAGACTGTGCCCTGCTCTGCCCCTCCCCAAGGGCCAGAGCTTCCCTTATGGATTATTAATTACTGTCTGCCCCATTAATTACTGCTTGTGCTCTGCCTCGCCTAGAGGGCCAGAGCCCTAGACTCTTGATTGGTGGTAGCCCTAGCTGGGAGAGTCTGGGCTAAAGACTGCTTACTACTCTGCCCTGCCCAAGGGGGCTAGAGCTCCAGACTGTTAACCATTGTTTGTCCTGCTAGGAAGCTATGAACTATAAACTGCTTACTGCTTGGCCCCGCCAGCAGGACCTGAGTCTGAGTGCTGCTGACTGACGCAGCAAGGCAAAGTGGCCTCCCTCCCCACTTGAAAGCAAGGGACCACTATATACCCCAAGAGAACCTGCTTCAATACAGGAAATAAAAACCCTCAGACCGCACAGCCCTACTGGTCACCTACCACCCCACACTGAAACCCATCAAACAGTATCATTAAACAGTTACAACGGATACTTGTTGGGGACCACAACCACATCCTGACCACCTTTCCTGAATCCCTTCCTCTGGCCTTCAAACAATCCCCCAACCTTGCCACGCTTATCATCAAAAGCAAACTACCCGCAGACCAGGACCCACCAACTCAAAGTGGCACCAGACCCTGCCATAACAACAGACATAAAACCTGCAGACATATCTACACTGCTATGATGATCAATGCTCCATCCCCACTATGCACCTCTCAAGATCTCTGAGTCCTATGCATGCCTCTCCCAGCTTGTGGTGTACCTCATCCAGTGCACCACAAATGCACCAGTAACTGTGTCGTGAAACCAGACAATCACTACACTCTTGAATAAATTTGCACAGAAAAATGATAAAAGACAAAACTGCCATAGCACCCAGGGGAGAACAATTTTCACAAAACAATCACTCCATATCTGACCTCTCAGTCCTTGTCCTCAAAGGAAACCTGCACAATACATTCAAAAGATGAGGCTGGGAACCCTACAAGGGGCAATGTGCAGACTACAATTTATTCGGCAACAACAGAAAAACAAACAGTCCATCTCTGCCTTTACAGAATTCAGAAGATAATGGTTAAAGAATTAGGAAAAAGGAATCCTCTTCCATTTCTTTTTGCAATGGGTACTTCCACTCCTTCAAACTGTACAATGGTAGTTACGTCGTGGTCAAGGTATACATGTATGGGGATGTCTGCAACATTAATTGGGAAGATAAAACAGAATTGACTCCCATTGACGACAATGGCAAAACTCCCATTGACTGTACTGGGGCCAGGATTTTACACAACAAAAATAAGATAATAAAGGATTTGTATAATAATGGAGGGAGTGAAAGCTGAGTCAACAGAAGCTGTGTGCATATATCACAGGGTAGACTTTTGTCCATGTGAGCTGTGTAGTGGTCTCAGGATAGCAACAATTATCCTATCTACTGTAGTGTTCATAATTACCTTTTAGTTATATGGTACCAAGAACAATTAGCTACTGCACAGTGCATAAGAAAATGTTAAGGGACAAATTTTCCCTATTTTCAGATAAAGCTGTTGAGTGCTGAGCTTTTTTGAAAATCTGGCCCTAACATTTTTAATAGAACTAATAGTTCAAACTTTTCTCTTAAATAAATTATAGCTCTTTCTGACACTTCTTGCTTTTTCTTAAACAGAATGTACTTTTTCATATTTAATTTTTCCTCTCTTTTTTTCCCTCATGAAAGTAACGTGTAATAATCAAACCTCTGGTAAGAGCAAATCATTTATGAGCATTTAAATTTTTTAAATTCATTGTAATATTTCCCTCTGAATTTATGTACAGGAAATTCCTAGCACAGAGAATATATTATAAATGAGTGCTGTTAACTAAATATTATTGATTTGGCTGAATATCAGAAAAATACTCATTATATAAATTATTCAATTAACTTTGCTTTTTTATTTGTTGACTAAATCATTTGACAAAGGGTATTCAATTGATATAGAGCTGTTCAAATCCCACAAAAAATTATTTTCAAAAAATTATTTGACTGATAATAATAGCAAAGGTTGTCAAATAATGTATTAAACAAATAATATTCTGCTCATTCTAGTTATTGAGGAGGGTCTTTTGCTATTTCCAGTACTACGTTGTTTTTCATGACTGTTTTAACGTGTATGTCAATCTCAGTCAAAAACTAATTACTCAGTCCAAATGCAAATATTTTCTTTTGCTGGCATGGGTTGTGCTGTTGTACTGAATCCTTCATGGCTGTTTGAATTGCTAAATTTCATGTAATAAAAGATGTACATTAATGGATTACTGTAACTAGGCAAATATTCCCTATCCAATGTACTGGAGTTCCATTATTTCCATAACTTTAAAGCAATAAAATTTCAGTTTAAACAGCAACTTTCATTGCACTAGCTGAGTTCTAACATTTTGTTTTTCTCCCTTCTTTTTAATAGCATGTTCTTTAAAATGTAAGAATTGTGGGATCCTTTTTCCTGATAATTGCACATGTGCCTGTGATGAAGGATATCCCAGACTGTTCAGATACAGCTTTATGGTTTAAGTAAAATAAAGATATAGTCACAACAAATCTTGATTACATAAGATTCTCATTCTACTACCCGGGAAATAAAGGTTATTTAAGCTGTTTCTTACAAACTCTTGCATTAAAGCAGGGGTTCTCAAACTGGAGGTCGTGACCCCTCAGGGGATCGAGAGGTTACTACACGGGGGGTCGCAAGCTGTCAGCCTCCATCCCAAACCCTGCTTCACCTCCAGCATTTATAATAGTGTTAAATATAAAAAGAAGTGTTTTTAATGTACAAGGGGGGTCGCACTCAGAGGCTTGCTTTGCGAAAGGGGTCACCTGTACAAAAGTTTGAGAACCGCTGCATTAAAGCCATAATAAGGTTTGTACCTCTTAGAAGGAAAGTGATGTTCCTTTTCAAAAAGTGAGAATCAGGCTATACTAGCTGATGCAGAATCTCAAGATGTGAAGGTCTCTAGTCATCCAAAATGATCTGTGGCCTTTTGGGGCCATGAAGTGCTATGTATATTGACTACACAAAAGAATAATCTGTCCAGGGGAATAGTTAGCTCAGTGCAGTAGGTCAAAATGAATATTTTTTCCTGGCCGCCATGGGAGAAATCTCCCTCCTGTTTTTGTACATTGAGGACACAGTGAACTCAGCGTGCTCCTCAGTATTATTTCCAGGAGGTCAACTGCCATATATGCTGGCACTCAGGTGGGTCAGAGTTTGTGAAAGCAGCATAGTCTTGGAGGAGGGTAGAGCCTCCGTAGGCCAGAGTTGAAGATATGAATTTGGACTGAATAGTGCCCTAAGCTGTTATATCTTAGCTTGTCTCTTAGTAAGATGCTAGTAAAACTTCTTATGCTTTAGTTAGATGTTGTGGGCCAAATTCTTATTTACACCAGTGGAAATGAGAGCAAATTAGCCATCTCTTTTAGTACCATCTTGTAGACCTTCTGATCTAATAATTTCAGGGTGATTTTTTCATCAGAGACTCAAGCTGATGACATAGTTGCTGTCAGTTTCCATATCTCAGCAACCGTGAACAAGTAGGTCCTGAGAGCATCAAATCTATTTTTCTGCTCTGTCTTGGCACTATTGACCCCATGCCTGATACTGATAATGCCTAATTTGGCTGGAGAGCTATTGGTAGGTACTGTGAGGCTGAAGTTGATATAAATCTGTCCACTCTGTATGTATCTTCTCCACGGCTAGACACGTCAGTGAAAATATTGGTGAGTGACTAATATGGTAAAAATTGTCTGAAAAGGGCAGAGCTTAAGAAAATTATTCTTTGGCTTTGTTAAGAAAACACTAATAAATAGTTAATGTAAAGTTATGTTGTATATTGAAAGCACTGTGAGCTTTTGTGTACCAAGATTTATGTATCACAAATGTTTTATTGCATACCTATTTCGTTTCCAGTGTACTATGGACAAGTTACAGAGGCTTATGGAAACTCTAAGGAGACCTCCTGTATATGCATCAAGTAAACTGTCCACAAATAAAGCCAGAAGGGTGCAGAGCTAAATGTAGGCATGGCAGTAAGTAACTGTGATTGTTTCCAACTGGAATTACCATACTTTACGTAAATCTATATACGTGAAATAAAATATTTAAAATTGTTTGGCAGTTAAATATTTGCCAGAGTCTCATCTTTAAGGAGTAGGAAATCTCTGTGATTTATGTCCCTGATCCTGCACCATTAAAATCAGCAGGAGCTTGGTCACTGACTTCAATGAGTGCAGGCTCAAGCCCTAAATGAACTACTCATGGAATTCAAAAGTTGATGCTGATAAAGGAAATGAGAAGAATTAGCTGTAATAGAGCTACAGAAATGGATCAATATCATGTTGCTTATTGAAACAACAGGACAGTACTAAATGAAATCTCTTTAGACCTGTTTTTTCAAGTTAATATAATGTCCCTGTTATGGAGCTGAAAATTCATTCTGGATTTCTGCCTTTTGAAAAGAGGGTGGAAGACAGTTATTTGATTTAGCTAATAAAGACACCTGTAATTGTCATAATAGTCTCTCTACTTTCTAAAATTAACAAGTATGTCTTAATAGAATAATCTATTAGAATGTGCATACTGTCCTAAATCCATGTATATTACACACAGGCTGCGGCTTCCCCTTTGCATTTCACAATATAAACAGGCATATATGCATACATTTTGGTTCTTACTTTTTTTTGGCTACTGTTTTAAGGGGTCTTTGAGTAATGACAGAAGTTATGAAAGCTAATTATAAAAATTTCCCAAAGCAGATTCTTGGTTGATTTAGCAACTGAAACAGCAAAGTATAGTGAGTATCTAAATATTTTTGACAAAGTAAATACAAACATAAATATTTAATTTTTACTTGACCTATAAATGCTTTAATTTTTACTTGACCTATAAATTTAAATATACTTAATCTTCACAGCACCTGTTAAAAATGTGACAAGTGCAAGAACGTGTTGTTAAGGAAAATATGCTACAACAAAGGATATTTGAGTACTGATCACTGTGAATGCATTAGCCAAGATGGGTACGTGGGGATATCTGTGGTATGTATGTAGTATAAGAAAGAACTACATTACACTAAAACTGTGCCACTCTCAAACCTCCATAAAGAGCAGAGTTCCTTTCAGTTAGTTACTTTTACATGGAATTTTGTCTCTGACGGCTGTTTCCTTCTACAGTCTTATGATGACTTTATAAGAGAATTCTAAAAATATATACTTTTCACTGTACTCACTGTTGTTGGTGTTTGATTTTGTTATTGTTGCTGATTGTTGCAGCTTTTCTCTTGTTTTTCTTTTGGAACATCTGTTGAGTTTTTTAGTTTCCAGGAAGTGAGAATCCTTCATGGATGATGTCTTTTGAGAAGGGAAAATTACCTACCTCTAATTCTGCTTCTCTGCAGGTTTTTGTCTTACAGGACTCTCTCTCTCATATGCCAACCTCCCCACACATTTTCTGAGATATTCCCCACCCCCCCATTATTTTCTCCTTTCCTTCAAGGGGTATTTTTTGATCATTTTAGATTGTCTTTTCTTTCTTGGAGCTTTGCTTCCCACTCAATCTGGGAAATCACTGGAATGTTCTTATACATGGGGAAAGGGTGGCATATAATGACCAATAGTGCATTGTACGACACTACAATTGTACTGAAAGATAAATAAATACATGTAAACCTCAAGGAGTACTGCTAGTCCTGTGCTAAGGAGCTAGTGTACCGGAATGAGGATCCTGCAAGATGTTACCTTCAGAAAAGCGGATGTGCAAGGTCAGTAATCTTCCCATATTGCTTATCATCAATGGCATGCATGGGCGAAGACCCGCCATCCAGTGGCAAAGGCATCTTCCATTTTTGGCAAAATGTTTATTTTATCACCTGTGCTTAGGCTTCCATTCCTCCCATCTGATATCATGTTTACTTGATGATAAGCTTGCTTTGCAGCATTGTAGTATATTTTACAGGCCTCAGAAAGTGATCATAGACACCCCCTAGCTCTCTGCAAACACTTAGGATTGCTCTATTAATATGATGTTGATCCTATAAATCTCTGGACACATGACAACCTTATATCCTCTGTTTGCAGAGAGGGAATATAGTCATTCACCTGACATGAGCTATGTGTGTATTGTACCTGCTAGATACATATTTTGCTCATTCAGAAGCTCTCTCAGATGTTTGTTTCTATGATTTTTTTTCCCACGTTTGTCATATCATTCAATTCACACCATTCTTTATTACTTGGATGTTTTTCTCTGTGTGTATGGCTGGCATCCATTGCTCTGTTCATAGTTAGAAGAGTATATTGGATTGATATGGTTCTCTTTAAGCAGAAAAAAAGCCATCTTTTCATGTTTTTAAGCTTCACTGAAAGATTTCAACCAGTTTGATTGTTTTGTAAATCTCTTTATTAGTTTTGTTCCATGGTTTGTGCTTATCCAATGTTCCCATTTTCTCCAGTTCTTTCAGTGATTTATTTTCATTTATTATACTGGTTTGTTATAACTAGCCTACCGTATATTAATCATTAAACTACTCATTCATCTTTCTCTTTATTATAGTCAGTCTCTCTCTTTCTTCCCCCTCATTTTGATATTAAGACAGTGTCATCTACAAACCTCAAATGGTCCACTCTTACGCTGTTAAGGTCTTTCTCCCTTGCACAACATGCAAAAATAGAGCTCCGCAATGAAGAACTGAAGCAAAATGATAAAGCCTTTCAGGGCAGCTCTCCCTTCTCTATATTTACACAGCACTTAGCATGATGTGGTCCCAATACTCGACTGGGGCCTTTTACTGCTTATTTAATATAAATATTTACTATATTATGTCACAAAAATATTTACATAATAAATGGTACAATTGCTGAAAATGTCTGTTAGTGTGCATCTTTTGTGATGCTTTTATCTATTCAAATAGGAAACATCAGAGGTGGTAGGGTTTTTATATCGCTGCACTCCACCTCATCATGGACATTTTAATGGTGGTTGCTCATAGTGTGCCCTATGTCCCAGTCATTCTTAGTATTGGTATGATGCCTGCAGTGTGATGTGACATTTGGCTTTGACCTATGAAGATACAGAAGATATGTTCTAATACTCTCATGAGAGCCCCTAACTCTTTACCATCATATGCCTTTTTATGGATTACTTTTGATCAATATATAAATTAACAGATTGATTTTCAGGCTGATGGGACACCACGCTAAGTCCTGCTTATGTGCTGGGTGTTATACTGTCTATGCCATGACCCTTTGTGTATTATACGTGTGTGAAAAAAATATCCCAGTAATTTGTGAAGAATTTGTAGGTGCTTGGTAAAAGGCAGGTGGGTCTGTGTATTCCTTGAAGTCCTTTTTTTCTCCCCCGGTGGAGCAGTGACACTGAAGCATTGTTCCAGATTTTTGGGCACTTCTCTATGCATATTAATAGTTTTGCATGAGTTTAGGAAATGAGTTACAATTTTCTCTGTTAAGAATCCAAGAATTAATTTGCTATGAATATGGATTGAAAATGATACAAAAACATGGAGAAACTGCAAAAGGCATGTTAATAGCATATACTTAATGGACTCCTTTCTAGCCACAGAGGGTACTCCTAAGAGTAAAGCACAAGATTCTTTATACAAGAAGAAAAATGGCACAAAGGAGCCTCCCAGCCCAGAACTCATCAATGGAACTTCTAAAAATATAGTATTTTAGTGGAATGTGAAAAAACAAAGGAAACTAAATCATAAAATCTGTGTTATACTATAGCCATTCCAGTGAGTCTAGGCTAAGCTGTATCCTGTCATTAGGACCAAATGCAGCCACAGTGTAAGTAAGTCTCTGGGCCAAATTCAATGAAGAAGTAAATGGCTGTGTAAGTGGTAATGTTAGTTTTACTGATCTGGCATTGAAGGAGTATGCAAAATAACTTTATGTACTTACCAGTGATAGCCTGAGGTAGGTGTGGGTGGGAAGGAAGAACAGATTTAAAATTTTTATTAAGATGATGTTTAAAAAAAGTGAACGATACAGAGTTTAAATGTAGAAGTTTCTGGTTATCAGGGAATAACGTACAGATTATCAAGGGTTGCAAAGTTTGGTTTAAGATCGGTAGGGGTAAGGAATACATAATCTGCAATATCCCCGATTGGGGGTAAAAGGTTAACAGGTCAAAGTACAGACATTGATATATGAGGGTATGTTGTTCATATGATGGCTATGTTCAGGTGTGGAGTATAGTGAGTGGATACGATGATGAAGATGGATTAACCCTCATTTGGTGAGATTTAACATTCAGTGAGTTTATGATTCCAGTTCATATAGTCCAATGGAAAAAGTCTCTTGGTCCCTTTCTCGTAGTTGATACATGATGTCGCTCCGGCTCACGCCTCCTGGTGTTGTCGGTGGCCGGTGATGTGTTCGGTGTAGATGTCCCTGGACCATCGCATGGTGTCTGAGACCGTGAGGTGCCGCATGAGCCATGCGTAGCATCGACCTATCGCGCAGGTCCGCAGCACACGCTCGTTGCAGGGGTCCCAGGCGCCCAGGGCTCCGACGATCAGGGCGTCCACCTGCACCTCATAGCCCTTCGCTCTCAGGGTGTCGGCCACGGGAGCGAACTTTTCCAGCTTACAAGGTCGGGCTTTGCAAAAGGCTGGGGTCCTGTTCTCAAAGGAGACCGGGACGTCGACGAGCATGATCTTTTTCTGGGCCTTGTCGGTGACAACGATATTATTCATCCAGTGTCCTCATTTTCTTTCTGAACTAATGATAGGATGCAAGATAAAGCAACCTCTTCTTCAACTTACATTTGGGAACATAGGACTATAGACTTATTTCAAAATGTAAGTGAGAGACTAAACAGCTCAGGATTTGGAAACAGGACCAAGCTTTTCATCTTCAGGTCACAGGATGAACCCAGCGAATGCACATTAAAATGGTTCCCCTTGGGTCACGGAGTCCAGTTCCCTGCTATTGTAGTCAACTTCATATAATCTAATTAGTAAATTTACCAAGCTCCATCTTAAAACTAGTTAGGTTGTTTGCCCCCACTACTCCTAGGGCAAGGCTGTTCCAGAACCTCACTCCTTTGATGGTTAGAAACCTTCCAATTTCCAGCCTAAACTTATTCTTGGCAGGTTTACTTGAACCATCCTCAGCACTCACAGAGTCAAATTCAGTAGAAGTTGTGCCTACTTGTGCCAGATTAAATTTGGCCCCCACATAGCACCAAATCATTTTTAATTATTGAATTCCAGGTTGGTAAGAGTTACACTGTTGTGCCTCATTTACTGACCAATATGCATCACAGATTTCAACCTTTGCACAGGACTACCAGTGATACATAATGACACAGGGTGGGTGAGGTAATATCTTGTATTGAACCAACTTCTGTTGGTGAGAGAGACAAGTTTTGGAGCTTACTGAGAGCTCTGTGTAAGCTCAAAAACATCTCTCTCTCACCAACAGAAATTGGTTCAACTAAAGATATTGCCTCACCCACCCCATCGCTCTAATATCATTGACCAGCACAGCTACAACAACACTGCATACAGTGATGATAATGGTAGAATATGACTTTAAATATTATTAAAGTCCTTAATGAATGGGTAAAGTTACATATATACTTCAATCCCTTGACTCAATAGGGTTGTTTAAAGATGGCTGTAAGTCTTAATTATATATTTCTTTGCTTTTTTGGGTATATTCAGTTTTATTTATTTCTGTTTGCAAGTAACCTTTTTATTTCTCACTTTTTTTCTTATAAAATTGGAAACTAGAAAGAAACGGCTGAGCAACCTGATGCTGATACTTTCATGTGCTCTGATAGTGATTTACATATTGAGCAAATAAAATATATCCCTCTTTCTTAAGGGACCATTTTAATGTGCATTCACTAGGTTCTTCCTGTGACCTGTGATGAAAAGTTTGGTCTTGTTTCCAAACCCTGAGCTGTTTAGTCTCTGATTTACATTTTAAAATAAGTCTATACAGTAGCAATTCACACAATTAGCGAGTGTTTGGCTATGCTTGTTGATGTGGGTGGTAGTGTCTATGACATCCTCTTCTTAACTTCTTTTCTGAATTAAAAGCAGGAAAACAATAATGTATTCAGTGAGACCTAGGATCTATGAAATAAGTTATCCTTATCTGCTTGAATTTGTATTATGTGTAGGATAATTCTCTTATACACATGCCTCAGACCCATGTTTAAACCATGTTCTTAGGTTGTTTTTTTTCTGATTTACAAGCAGATGAGAATTGCTACTGTGTCATTTCTAACTCTCATTTATTACAGTTTTTATATGTCAAGGACCATAGAAAATCCTTCAATGATTCTAGCTAGTAGAAAGAGTAAACATTTACATAGCTGAAGAATAAAAGGATTTATCATAAACTAAATTAAATTGTCCAAAGTCTGTTCACCATTAGATGTGGGGGAAGAGAGAATTAAAAATCAATATAGCATCTTGATAGATCAGGGTCACTTAATACTGTCATATTATGCTTTTCCAATATGTTGATAATAAAAATTAACACTTAACCATGGTATAAATCAATCCAAATATACAGTTATTAAATGTTAAAGGTTGACAAGGGATCTAGGAGGTTCAGTGGGTAGAACTAGCTTTTCACCACTAGGTCACAAGTAAAATTAATGATGAAGAGCTCATCCTATTTGTACTGCATAATGCAGGACTACTGCATAATTTGGCATGATTGGCACACTGATGAAATGATACCAAGAACTGGAATTGCAGAGTTTATTGCAGGACAGGATTTATATATGTTGGCAGCGCAGTATTTATGGAAGCTTGCAAAGCAATATGCATTATTCCTGGCATAAACCAGTGCTATTAGTCCCTACCTTTTAAATGAATTTAGTGCTTGTAAAATTTAAAGATGGGTAAAGAGAGGAGAGACGAAAGACGTGGCTCCACTTTGCCTGCTATCAGGTGGATTTAAAAAAATTTTACCCAAAATAGCTCCAATATAGCATCTGTTCTTCAGTTGATTTTTTCCCTGTGTAATCTTTTGTAAATCCCTTGATCTGTTTTTGTCAGGATTAGAATCTGAGACCGTCTTGGTTCCTCACCAAACCACGCTGTTGTACACGTTTCAAAACGAGACAATGAGGAAATGGAAAAGATTCTGATCTTCATTCACTGGTATCAATCTGAAGTAACTCCACTGACTTCAGTTGAGTTACTCTGTACTAAAATCAGAATCTAGCATGGTGTACATAAATAGTCGAGCAAGCTAGACAGGCCTTCACATGTATAAAGATTAGGTAAATCATAAGCACTAAAAATTATATTGATTTATGCTCCCTGGGTAACAATTAATAAAGACAATTGAAACCTTTCAAGGGAGAAATTAAACTTTTTCAAGCAGTTGCCCTAAAGTAATTGCTAATTTAAATGTGGCCTGCTTAATGTAAATTCTAGCCTAGATTGAATATCCAGGATATCACACTAGCCTTTTAGTCTAGTTTCTTCACAAAAATACAGATAAATTGCTGACCTTTGTGATAATATTTCTCCATCAATTATGTGTCATCTTGACCGAGTTGTTTGGCATACCTACTTGATCACGTTTACTCTCCACCTGTTTCATACAGTGAGCATGAATTATTAGAGTTTCAATTCATTCTATCATACATGGATAATTCAGTTCTTAAGCTAGGACAAGAGAATAATCTATAGTTTGGTAATGACCTATGCGTGATAGGTGGTGATAGGAATAGTGTGAAACTATTGGTTGCAGAGAGTCATAGACAATTTGCTTTCTTTTTAGGGATGGGTTGGCTGTTACTAAACGTAAATGTTATAAATTACAATAAGATACTGTGGTAAGTGGGGGGCATATAAATGTCTGTAGTAATAAAACAGACAATAACATACTGTGTGAGGTTGAGACAAATAGTGTTTGTTATTTTATAAACTGTATTCTAACCAACTTGTCTTTAATACTTACCAAGTATTTAAAAGAGAGCAATCATGACTAAAACACATTTGGGTTTTCAGACTGTGTCTTATGTTCAGAACATGTGTTATTCCCTTGGATTGATTTAGCAAGAGAGAGAGAGCAGTGTGTTGAAGAAATTTGGGGCAGCCAAAACTATGTACTTAGATTAGAAAAACCTCACGTGAATGAATCCCAAGAAAAAGAATTAAATAACAGAAGTTTAAGCTGCAGTGAACAATAAAAACTAAATATAGAAGGATCTGAAGTGGAAAATCTAATAAAAATATAAAGTAGTCAGACTAAGTGTGATTATTCACATGAACAGGATCAGGCCTGAATTTATTGCTATAACTTTCATAATATATTACTGGTAACCCATAATCTGTTGCTTCAGTTGTGCATTATTTTCTCTGGCACCCTCACTTAAACTAATTTGGTAAGCAAATAACTTGCGCTGTCAACTGTTCACACTCAATAAAGAAGATGTAGTAACTAAAAATATTTTTGCCTTATTATAAATACATGAGTTATTTTTGTGATCATGGTCAGTGAGGGAGTCATAAGCATGAAAGCAAGTGCATGTATGTATCCATAACTCCAGCATTTTCAGTAGATTTATCTTTTCTCAGTAATGGTCGCCAAGACCCTTGTCCATACTACACATTTTAACTGTATTAAAGAGAGTATGATGGTTTAAAAGTAGTTAACATTTTGCAGCCACAATTCAACCTTAGACTACTGTTTTACTGTCATGTTAAAGAATGGTGTTCAAATCATGCTGAAGAGATGACTGAACATGGTTCTGCTGAGCACAGTCCATGCAGTGCAGAGGCAATCTACGTCTGTTTCCAGAGCGTTTGGATGGGTGCTATAACAAGATCACAAAAATGGTTTAAATTCCAATTTTGTCCCTCCACCCCCAAGGTGTTGTTCTTTGAGTAGATGCAAGTAGGTGTGTGCACCCCCTGCACCCCCCCACATTTGGTGCAAACGAATGGAGGGGGGTCAGGGCAGTGCCACCTCATATAGCCAGTGGAGGGGCTACAGGCATTAGGTGCACACACCGCCCATCTAAGGGTACTGCAAAGCAAAATTCTGCAGCTCCAGAGTGCAGGGTGCATGCACACCTATTTGGAATACATGTCAGCATCACATTTTGAAGAACCACAGTTGCAGTAAGTAACTGTTTCTTAATCAGAGCCCTTCTTAAATCTCCCTTCTCTTTTGCTTTACACTTCTCCCTTCTCAAGGTCTTGCATTACAATAACTATCTGGCAACTGTGACTTCAGTAGCTGTTTTTGGCGCATACAGAGCACCTAGATTCTCACTGTAAGCCAGAGACATATGCACTCTAACATCTATCTGCAAAACACGCATCCGTCATTGACTCATTCATGCAAGCCTGCATATATGCATGCAGAAAGGAGATTGCAATATTGTCATGGATACAGAACGTACAAGTACCAATTTGCTTATGTAATTATCTGATTTGTACACAAAAAATTATTTTGTATGCACAAAAAATATGGCTGCAATTTAGGAGACAGGCTTTCAAAACTTAGTCTATTTAAACTCCAAAGTTTGAAAGCAGTTTACAGGATGAGTGTGGTTTTTGTCTCAATAATTTAGTGACATGGATGAATTCTGCTAAAATTAATAAGCAAATGAATATTTTTATTTCTGTTGTGTATGTTTTACTATAACTTCAGAAAAAAGCAAGGAAATTTTTTCTTAAAATGTGAGATGCACTTTACTCACAATTATCATAAAAAGAATTAATGCAGAATGTAGAGGTGACTAGATACATCTTTTTATTAAAATAATAGACTCACTGAGGAACAACTTTTTTATGACACATTCCATTATTGCAGCTACAGACCCATAATTTAAAAATTACTGCCCAAAAACCCTGGCAGAAATGATTTTGCAATCATTGTCCTTTTAAAGTTTAAGAATTGTCTGGTTAGGTTAGGAAGAATGTAGTTGTATAAAATGTGTTGTGATTTGTAGGATAAGTATAGAATTAAAGAATTTAAGTTTGGTTAAGAAAATAACATTTTCACCTTATAGTTTGTGGCCAGTAGGGAAAAGGCTCCAATCAGCAAGTAAATGAAGGCTCTGAGAATAGTAAGTAGTGTTACTTGTAGTATGGGAAGGATGTATGGTTCCAAAAATAACTAATAAAGTAAAAGCTGCAGTAACAAGACAAAGAAAAACAGTCTTAAAGGAAACAAGCCCAAACCTTCCTATTGTCCTGCTGGCAAACAAGGAGGTGGTGGTGGTGGGGAGAGGATAAAGAAAGGAAAGAAGTTGGGAAGAAAGGAGGCTGTGATTCTTATCTGGATTAAGATTGCAAATAAGAGAAAATTGTCTCAAATTGGTTTTTAGGTGAAGTCAGTAACTGGCAATGACATTACTTGTTTGTTAAAGGGTATAAAAAGTAAACTGTTAAAGGGATTCATTGCTAATACCTGCCTGACTACACTGGAGCCGACCAGTATGGGTATAAGCACCCCGGGATTTAGCCTATTTGTAAGTACTGTATACTGATCACATGCTTATAAATATTGTTACTGTATTGGATGTAGTAACTGCTTATTGTTAGGCTGTTAGACATGTTTAGAGCAACTGCATAAAATACTATTTGGCCTTTGGATTTAATAAAGGAATTTATGGATAAATTAGCATTTGGTGGTTTTTCATATCAATATTAATCCAACACGATTTATCATTATTACTATTTTTAAATGCACAGAAATATGTACTTTAAATTTATTATAAATGATTATGAATTGGCAGAGCATCCCAATGCCCTCTGTGCTATGTGTGTGAGGCCTTCTCACTTGTTCATAGGCTTTGTTTTGCATTTTGTTTGGGCCAGGAGTATTATATATTGCAAGTGTGAAGTGCACCCAGGATATGGAGTCACCCAAAACCCAAAGATATCATTATAGCCTCATTTTACAGTGTTGATTAAAAAAAAAAAAGCAGGAATCTTGCTCTAACATGTTTTTCATCTCTCTTACTATTCTCTCATTCAATGCTTCTATTCCCTGTTGTTACCAGATCCCTTCCTCTCCATTAATTCATTTTACCTTTCCCTGCTGTTCCCGGGACTCATCTCTTCTGAAAACTTTGTGCCAAGTGTCCTCATTTTAAACAAAGCTACAGTAGTAGGTTTTATTTCAGTTTATTTCACCAAAATAGTTTTAAGTCAAAAATGCCCATGGAATGATTTTAGTGTAGGCATATGTGAACGTTGTTTGTTTTTTTTCTATAGATGGAATAATGTGTTTAAATTACACTCATGAATTATGGGTAGCTGAAGATCATACTTTTGAGTAATTAATGTTTTTGTACAGCATTTATGTTTTATACATAAAGAAGCATGTCAGCACAGAAAAATTAAATATTCTCCTCTCACAAATTACACTGACTCCTTTTTGACAGTATGGGCCAAACTTCCAGAATTGAGTGTGCATTTTTGCATAACATGTATGATTACCATGTATGTGAAAATCAGGTATCAACATGTGGCCAGCTATCCATCAAACAGGTCATCTGTGAGTAAATGGATAATTTGTGTATGCAGTCATGGTAACTATGCATGCAATTCTGAAAAATTGGCTGGTTCTCCACTTGTCCAATCAGATCCCTCCTTTTCAACATTCCTAAATCTTCCAATTATAGAAGTTTTAGCCTCATCTCTGAACAATTATTTACTTTTGAACCTGCCCTTGAACAGTGCTTCTCCTCAGCTTGGCCTGCAAGGAGATGGCAATTAAAAGTTTGCAGCAGCAGAAAAGTTTCAAAACATCACAAGACAAGAAGGTTGTTGTTTATATTTTCTTTTGCCATTCATAATAATCATACTGCAGTCCTATTGTCTGCATATGCTGCCAATAGATAGTGTTTACAGTTAGCAAACACCTCAGTTTGACTTCAATATCTCATTCCCTGCTTAAACAGTGTATTATCTTGTATATTCCTCCTCATGAACATTATCCTTTATATATATTTACTCTGCCAAATCTAATAGGTCAGTGAGAAGCGCTTACCCTGGTTCCAAGGATAACGATAGAATAATAGAGGCTGAAGCTTTTATATAACAGCTAATGCAACTTAGATTGTAAACTCTTTGGGGGCAGGGATAGAGATCACATGTGTTTGTACAGCACTAGCATGGTTTGTCCTTGATGCTTATTGAGTAACAAATCTTAAATAGCAATAACTGTTCACCCAGAAATTATATCTTCAGTCGGAAACCTAGTACAATTGCGGTCACTTTTCAGTATTACTGGTTGTTCCATGATGTTGATAGTGTAAGTAAACAAGCAGAAAAACAATATGTTATATGGATCAGACTCTAACATAGTGTGGGCCCAGTTTCAGCAGTGTTTTAAATAGGGGTACTACATGCTTTACCAATCTGATAACACTAATGTGAAATAAACAGAGAATGTAAAATGCACCCATTTTTTTTAGCAATTTAAGAAATTTACAAGTTGGGGCTTTCAATGCATAGCTATGATTTATGAGGGATGTCTTCAAGGGAATATGTAGGATCAAATTCTGCCTTGACTTGCATCCTAACAACTTCAGTGTACATCAGAAGTTGCAACAGCATTTTGAGTATTCTGCTGGTGAATAATAGCGCACCTCCCCAAACCTACTGGCTCCAAATCCTAAATTTGTTCAGTTTCCAAATCATAATTAACTTAATCCTAATGGCCATCTTAAATCTTAACTGCTAAGCAGCTCTCAAGAGCAGGCCCAAAATGCCTGCAACCAAGAAACCCTTGAAATAAAGTGGCAAATTGGGTCAGGTGGCCTGGAAGTTTCTTTTAGGTTCTCCTCCATGAAATCAACTAGATGCTAGGAGATGCCATTGCTCGCAGCCTTAGCTGTCCTATACAGTTCTCCTCCAAGCGTGAATCTGCCCTTGGTCACATCTGTCTCTATGGTGCATGTATGTGCAAAAGCCACCCACATGCTGTGGCTAAAGTAGGTGGGGAGCAGCAGGGGAAAAAATCACAGGGGAATGTGACAGACATGGCAATTTCCTGCCATAACCTTACGAGACCTTATTCATTTAAGTTTAAGTATCTTTGGGGTCCATTGTATTAAACGGATAAAACATAAACTATTTTGAGCTGAGATTGTATGTAACCTCTCAAGGGGGAAGATGTGACAGATGTGAGACTGAGGGATTCAAAAGACTATATTGAACGTGTGCCAGACAAGTATGGACTTTTTGGGACAATTGAGTGTGAAGTGGATTTCCTGGGAATTCCCTAGGGAGAGATTAATGCAAATTACTCAATTCCAGTTATTCAAAAACACAGCCTTTTGAAGCTATACTCTGAGGTAAAGTCTTTTTCTGCTGATGACCTGTTACTCAAAGCCAAGATCAGAGGCATGAGCTGTATAAAGAAATGACTGCTCTGCTCTGCGAAGCCTGGGTTCTGGTTCTGAATCTGACACTTATGAACATGAAACCATGGGAAAACCCGTATGTGGGTTTTGAAGGACACCTACCAGAGTCCGAGGTTGGAACAGCGGTGCCTCTGTTAAGCTTTTTAGCATGGGTGTAGTCTCTTCTATTGTCTTTATTGTTTTCTCTATAATGTTTTCACTTTAAGAGTAAATCTGATTGCTTAGAAAGCACTATGTGGTACAGTAATTTAAAACAGTGGGCATAGCCTCTGGAGACAAATCAAAGTGCAGATGCTGGCCTTTTAGCAAGTCTGGCTTACTGGACAATGTAGGTGCAGCCTTTAAAGATCCCCTAGTCAGGAGTGGGAGAAATGTGGGGCTCTGCCCAAGAA
Source organism: Natator depressus (assembly GCF_965152275.1). Taxonomy (NCBI): domain Eukaryota; kingdom Metazoa; phylum Chordata; order Testudines; family Cheloniidae; genus Natator; species Natator depressus. The sequence goes on from NC_134245.1 coordinate 23,883,832, forward strand.
AGATGGCAGCCTAGAGTGGAGGCTCTCAAGGGATCACGAAAGGGGAATACAGGTGCAGTTGCTCTTTATTGTGACAGGTAGTTTCCACTCCTCTCTCTAGCCTGGAAGAGAAGCCTTCTGCCTGTAGCTGCTTCTCTTCCTTGGCTGGGTTGGTAAGAGTAGTTTCCATCTACTTTAACTGAAACCTAGAGGGGTCTCTCAAGGGTGTGGGCTCTGGAGTAGAGACCATCTCTTACTCTGCATTTGTACAGGGCCAAACACACTGGGGGCTTGTCTGAGTAAAGTCCCTGGTTGCTACTGCAATACACACACTAAGGCCATATGGATAGGCAGGTTTCCTGGGGGCATCCTGCCTGCAAGTTGACCCCCGTGGTCACTGAAGGGTGGATGGAATAACAAGTACCCTCCTGCCTGGGCAGTAAATCAGTGCAGGAGCCCAGACCCTGTGGGCTCAGCCCCCCATGTCTATGGGGGAAGAGGGATTGGCCCCAGATCCTCTGGGCTCAGCCCCCTATGCCTCTAGGGGTTCCCCAATCTCTGCAGCCTCAGTCCCCTATGCCTCTGGGGGATCCCCCAATCTCTGCAGGCTCAACCCCATGTCTATGGAGGTCCCACAGTCCCTGCACACTCAGTCCCATGTGTCTGGGAGGGGGGCCCAGTCACTGCAGGCTCAGCCCCCTGTGCCTCGGGTGGGGGGGGTGCCCCAGTCCCTGCAGGTTCAGCCCCCAGTCCCTGCAGGCTCAGCCCCCTGTGCCTCAGGGGGGTTCCCCAGTCCCTGCAGGCTCAGCCCCCTGTGCCTCGGGGCGGGGGGCTAGTCCCTGTAGGCTCAGAGTCAGCCCCCCATGTCTGTGGGGGTCCCGCAGCCCCCCCGTGTCTATGGAGGGGTCCCCCAGTCCCTGGAGGCTCAGGCTCGGGGGGAGGTGGGTGTGCCCGCAGCCACCGGGTTTCCTCGCTTGTCGCCCCAGCCGGTCCCTGCTCCGGCTACAGCCCCGGGTGCCCTGAGGTGACTGCGCGGCCGCCGCCACAGAGAGCGAAGGGCGGCCGCGCGCCTCCAGCCCGGCCGCCGCAGCGGCACAGCGAGCGCGTCACGTGGGCGGCGGCGGCGCTGCGCCGTGTCCCTTCCACCTGCCCGGAGCGGCGGCGCGCCGGCCGGCCATGGGGCTGCGCCAGGGGCAGGCAGGGCGGGATGCTCCAGCGCCTCCACCGGCCCCGCGGGCTGCAGGGGCGCCCTGGGGCTGCCGCGCTGCCGGCGCCGCGGGCTCGGCGTAGAGGGGAGGCGGGCGCGGAGAGCCCCGCCGGAGCCGCAGCGAATTTCCCGCCGGCGAAGGGCAGGCGGCGGCGGGGACCCGCCATGGAGAAGGCTGCAGCGGCGGCCGCGGAGCTCCGGCAGGGCGCCCTGGTGCCGCTCACCGCCATCTGCCTGGGTAAGTGCAGCACCCTCCGAGCCGCCGCCGCCGCCGCCGGGAGCCGGACGCTCGTGCGGGCCCGGAGCGGCTGCGGGACAGACAAACGCCGGGTGGATGCGCAGCGGGAGCGTGACGGGCACCCTGGCCACAGACGGGACCGTGGGCACATAGGCACCCTGGCCACAGACGGGCACCTTGGGCAAATGGGCACCCTGACCTCAGATAGGCACCTTGGGCACATGGGCACCCTGGCCATGGAAGGGCACTTTGGTCACTGGCAGGTAGCCCTGTGGAAACCCTGGGCACAGATGGGCACCATGGGCACTGGCAGGGAGCCCTATGGGTGTTCTGGGCATTGATGGTCACGGAGGCACCTGGGGCACTGGCAGAAAGCTATGCCCACAGCTTGGGCATGGGAGCACACTGGCCACCTCTGGGCTCACAGAGCACAGAGGGACATGCAGACGCAGGTGGACACATGGCCATGCATGCTCCCTGGGCATGGGCAGACATGGATGAATACCTTGGGCAGGGACAGACAGACAAGCTGGTCACGAAATATACAGCTGCTGGACACACTGAGCACAGTGCAAGCATATGTACTTTACTTGTGCAAGGAGACTGCAGGCTGAAATGGGATCAGTTCTGTCTGGTGTGGGGAATGACAAAGTCTCCTAAAGCTTGGGCCAGGTATGCCTAGGAGAGTGACTTGTGTGGCTGCATTTGTTCTCAGTTGTGTTCTCTGTTTCTGCATAGATTTCTGTGAACTGTTTTCAGTCTTGCAGTAGCTAGAGGTTGTTTATTGGAAGTTAGCAGCATAGTAACTATATAAGCACGGTGGGCGTTTGGGGCTTGCTTATGGTTTACAAATAAGTCAGCATGGTTTCCCTTAATAGCGTTTCTTATTGTGTGTGTTCTATGCTTCACAAAAATGCCACCCCCAAGAAAAATAGAATATTCTTACAAATGTTACCAGTGCTGCTGCCACCACATAAATATACAACACTTTTTATAACCAGTGTTATGTGTTATTTATTTCAACATACGTGTACGTGTGCAAACTTCTTAACAAAATGCATATTATTTGATGGCTTAAAGGAAAAAGCTCATAAATTATAGTTTAGGATACACAGTGCAAATATCTGTGGATCTATTACAGTTTCTGTTTTAACTCGTTCTTCCCAGTGGTTTGTAACATCTCTGTAAAATAGCTTACTGTGCACTCAAACTTGGTGTATAAGGGCACAGATGTTGGAGCTTGTCAAGATAGATAAATATAAACTGTATATAAAATTTGAGTAGGGTTTTAACTGCGATTCTCCTTGACTTTGAAACCATGACTGTAACCTTACATAATGCTTAGAAAGTTTACCCATATTTGGATAATAGCCCCCTTTTTCATAGTCCATACCCTGGTCTAACTCTTGAGACACATTGAGGGTAGCACTTATTGTGCAGCAGTTATTTGTAGGCCTGTCAGAGGTTCCTGCCCAACCACCACTTGGCCAGAGTTCTCATCTGGTTGATAGTTTAATAGTGGTAGGATGAAAAATCCAGTTTCACTATTCCCCAATCATCTTCTGTTCCCCCTCCCTTCCTCCTGCCTGGAGCAACTGCTCTAATCTCTACTTCACAGTGAGTTTTAATGTATGGGAATTCAAATGCAAAATACATATTGTTACTTGTTTCAGATGCTTTTTTGCATAGTTGGCTGCCAGTTCCCAAGGTGCCTCTGTGTCCATCAATGCCCAGAACGCCAATAGGGCTGCCTGCCCATGCCCCGGCTGCCTGCCTGTGCCCAGGGTGCCCACAGGGCTGCCTTCCCATGCCCAGGTAACTGACCCCACATTCTGAACTGTTATGATACCTAGATATCTTGGCAGATATTTGAACTATGATGGCCTATCAAAATAAAAAGCACTTTGAAAAGGACCTTCTTTGCTTATATAATAAACTAATATTGACTTCCAAGAATCCTTAATAATAAACAATACTAATTGTAAAAATGCATTGTACGATCCCGCCGAACCCCATGCTATGTACTCAGGCAGCTAACTTTTGAGGTATGCTGCCCTGGCTACACTGCTATTTTTAGTGCAGTAGCTGGAGCACAGCTGCCAAATGAATGTCCACCCCAGCTGGGAATCGCACCTCCCAGCTGCTATGGAGACATATAACCATCATGGTTACCACTTATGGATTAACTTTAAGTTAAATGATGATCGACTTCTGTCGAGAATATTTTTGGTTTAATAGAGGTGGAAGAGAGGTGGAAGAGAGGCACAAGAGGTGCAAAGTTTATTGGTGTCAAAGCAGAAGTCGATGAGAGCTGTTTTCCAACCCAAAGGCCTCATCGTGAAAGGCAGAGCTCAGTGGAAGTTGCAGATGTTCAAAACCTCCCAAGACTAAGCTCTAAAGCACCAAAATGGACTATACAATAAACTTATTGCATACAGTACAAGCCACTTACTGTGGACTAGGAAAACTGTGACTCCTTGTTTTTCCCAGCTCTTCTGTTTCATCTCATGATTCCACTGAGCTTTCAATGTGCTATTTTCATTGCAGTTTATCTTCTATACCCATACCTTTAAGGATTCCAGGGTTGTGGGGAGACCAAAGGACCAGTACAGATGTCTGTTTTCTTCTGGGCCTCTAACATTTGTGAGAGCATGGAAGCTTGCACAGCTAGGACCTAACAGAAGGCAGTTTGACTTGCTATAGTCCTGTCAATGAGAAGGGAAAGGACATGGGAAGCCATGGACTGATTCTCCATCTGGGGAAGGTAAAATAAAACTCTGACTACAGTTCAGTCCAAGGCCTTATTTACAATGCTGACTTAATTTGAAATGAAAGGAAAGCAACTCCGAACTCTTGGTCTCAGCCACCAAAGTCCTTTCTAGCATTCAGCAAGCTGGGAAAGTTGAGGGCACACCTTTGCTAGAGACTTGGGCCTTCTGCGAGGTCCTATCCAAGGGACTTCCTTCAAAAATTTATCTTAATCCCCATCTTTGAAGACCAACTAGGTTCATTTTTTTATAGTGTCTCCAGCAGGCAGTCACATGATGCTGAACCATCTCCATCGTGTGCACTGTCTGCAGGTTACAACTCCCAGAAACACCTAGTCTTAAAAGGGTATGGTCTCAAAGGGCATAGGCCCAGACCTCAAACGTACTTAGGTTCCTACCTTCCATTGATTTCAGTGGAAATTAGAAGCCTTAATACCTTTGAGAATCTAAGTCTGCAGCCCAGTAACAGACATGCTTATGTGCCAGTGCTCTGTTATCAGCATCTGGAACATTAGGGAGGGTCAGGATTTCTGTACGGTGACTTACTGTTCTGTCACTAAGTAATTGGAACTAAGTCTCTAAGTCTGTCAGCTTTTTCCTGAAATTGGCAGTCAGTCACTGCCCACTCAGTTGCAGTGTATCTTCAACTTGCCACTAAGTCTGCACCTTTCCCAACCCAGCCTATTAGTTTCTCTGTGCTTTGTAGACTAGGTCCCTTATGAAAACATGTCTAGGAGAGAGACCTGTGAAGACCAGGAAAATCTGAACAAGGTTGTGTGATGTGGGGAGAAGAACTGATCAGTGGATGGCGCTGGCAGATCTGAGTGGATAGGAGTATGACTGAGTGAGAGCTAGCTGGGAAGAGCCAGACCGAGTGGCATATTGGAGCTGAGCATCAGTGAGCTTTAATACAGTATTAGAGTATTGCCCTAAGATATACTTACCAACATATCAAGAGTAAGCTAACACTGTGAAACTAATGAAATAATTACACAGCATTACATACGTTACTGTGTGTCAATTACATAATAAAATTAATGCTATTAAAGTAGTTTGAAGATAGTGTTAATAATGGTTATTAATACAAATCTGCAGCTCTGTTTCTAACACAGAATACACAAACATCATTACTCAATTGCCCTCCTGCTCACATTTTTTACTACAATATGCAATCCTTTTTAGCCATTTAGAAATTACAGAAGATTATTTTACTACTTCAGTTCTTCACTCCCTCTGCCACCAACCTTTTCCTGGTTGTGTTCATCATAATATCACCAATTCAATAATTGCAGTTTTGTGTGATTAGTAGTCTGTCAGGGCCACTTGCTATCTTCAGTTGTTAGGGATCTCTCCATTGAGGTGGTGAGTGGTCAGCTGAGGTCAGTGAGGGTCTATTTAGTTTTTGGACTTTAGATTGCAAGGAAGAAAAGTTTTCCAATTAGTGCCAACTGCAGTGGTCTTTTTGTGTGGATTCCGTTCACAAAAATCTCCACTATTTGACACAGGACACTGAACTGCTATCATACTGGGATAAGTTTCAGTCAGTGGTGACCAGAACTGGATTTGAACTGGCAACTAAGGGTATGTCTAGAGTGCAATTAGACACTTGCAGCTGGCCCAAACCAATTGACTTGGGCTTATGGGGGTTGGGCTGCGGGGCTGTTTTATTGGAGTGTAGACTTCTGGGCTTGGGCTGCAGCCCGAGCCTGGAAGTCTACACTCCAGTGAAACAGTCCCACAGCCCAACCTCTGGTAGCCCGAGTCAGCTGGCACTGGCCAACCGCGGGTTTTTATATGTAGTGTAGACTTACCCTTAGCAGCATATCCCATTCTCTGGACTTTCCACTCCCCTATGATAGGTACTTAATATTTCTGTTATGCTAGTTTTAATTCTGTTGTAAGCTCTTCTGAGCAAGGACCATCTTTTTATTCTGTATTTGTATAGCACCTAGCACCGTGTGGCCCTGCTCCAGGGCTAGGGTCCCTAGGTACTGCTGCAGTACAAATAATAATAATTAGATACAGCATCCCAAGTGACTGTCAGAGGAGAAGGGAGTCAGTCCTGCTCTTCCTGGTGTTGTTTTTACACTTTAGTTTCTGATCATATCTAAGTTATTTTTCAGTGTTTCTAATGCACTTGTCACCATAGTATCTAGGCATTTTACATGGATTATAGAAGACTGTCCAAATGGTTCGTCAGGACTAGTGAAACTCCCCTTATTCATGAGGCAGGTGTCTCATTTACTTCCATGTCAGTCTGTTGCTGTATCCCTTACTACATTGTGGGAGACCTTCTGGTAATGACTGTTCCAGTGAATCACTTTTTCTGATGCTGTATTCTGAAACATTTCCTCATGAAGTGAGACTTTAGACTATGAAGATTGCTTGGGGAGTAATTTGCAATGAGATGGTGGCAGGTATCTCCATATCCCTCCTGATTAGCACTCTTTAAAGAAAAAAACACAAAACCCTCCTTTTAATGGCATTGAATAAGTCGAACTGGGTGCTTTGGCTTTTGAAGCTTCTTCTGCAGAGTGATATTTGTTGATAAGGAATAAACTTTGCTTTACATAGTGGGGCCAAACTTAAAAATAATAATCATAATAATTAATTTCCAACATTGAAACCAGTGAAGTGACCAACTGTTATCGTACATGTTTTAGTGTAATTGCACTTCCTCCTCCCCCAATAAATAACCAGTAGAAGATAACTTAAAGTAGATTGGCAACTGATTCTCTTCATAGCATAGTTGACAGACATTCAACTAACATTCTGTTTTCTGGATAGCAGAAGAATAGCAGATTATGTGAACTCTCACCATAGATAAGCAAAGTTCTTGTTTGTAGAATGCAGAACATATGAATGCAGTATCACTGCAAATGCTTTGAAAGAGTAAATTATTAACTGCCAGCTCAGCCAATGGACTCTGTAATGAATACTATTTTTTGTATCTTACACAGTGAATCTCTTCTTAACTGGGAAAATAGAAAGTGCTGTTACCTCATTAGGTAAGACACATTTATCTTATTTCCTCCAAGCATTTGAGTTTCTTATTATTTTGCTGATGATGCCATTTTCCCCCATGCAGATAAAGCTGTTGCTGAAACTGGATGACTTTATCAGAGACGTTTAACAATGGATTTTTAGAAAGTTCCTCTGTTTTTAAATCTCTACATGAGTGTAATATTTCACCAAAATCAATATCGCTGTCCTAGACAAAACATTTAGCCTGAGGTTATGTTTGCAAATACACATCAATATTTTCGGGGAAAAAAATTCTTAAACAGTGTGTGAGAAAGACAAAAGAGTGAGATACTATATTTTATTGGACCAACTTCTGTTGGTGGAAGGGACAAGCTTTTGAGTTTCACAGCGCTCTTCTTCAGGTATGGGGAAGTTAACCAGAGTGTTCAAGCTAAATATAAGGTTGAACGCTCCAGTATCCCATCTTATATGTAGCCTGAACACTGATCCACCAAGAGAAGTTGGTCCAGTGAAAGACATTACCTCACCCACCTTGTCTCTCTCCTATCCTGGGACAAAAACAGCTACAACAACGCTCCATTGAACAGTGTCATGTTTTTGTAAAAAATGGGAAGCCATGAAATTCAGGTGTGTGTGTATTAGGGCTGTCGATTAATCGCAGTTAACTCATGCGATTAACTAAAAAATATTAATCGTGATTGAAAAAATTAATTGCAATTAATTGCAGTTTTAATTGTACTGTTAAACAATAGAATACAAATTGAAATTTATTAAATATTTTGGATGTTTTTCTACATTTTCCAGTATGTTGATTTCAATTACAACACAGAATACAAAGTGTACAGTGCTCAATTTATATTATATTATTTTATTACAAATATTTGCATTGTAAAAATGATAAAAGAAATAGTATTTTTCAGTTCACCTCATACAAGTATCGTAGTGCACTCTCTTTATCGTGAAAGCGCAACTTACACATGTAGATTTTTTTTTTTTAACATAACTCCACTTAAAAACAAAACAATGTAAAGCTTTAGAGCCTACAAGTCTAGTCAGGCCTACTTCTTGTGCAGCCAATCACTAAAAGAAATAAGTTTGCTTACATTTACAGGAGATAATTGGACTTGTAAAATTTTACATTGTTTTATTTTTGAATGCAGTTATTTTTTGTATATAACTCTACATTTGTAAGTTCAACTTTCATGATAAAGAGATTGCACTACAGCACTTAAGTGAACTGAAAAATACTATGTTTTGTTTTTACAGTGCAAATATTTATAATAAAAATAAATATAAAATGAGCACTGTGTACTTTGTATTCTGTGTTGTAATTGAAATCAATATATTTGAAAATGTGGAAAACATCCAAAAATATTTATATAAATGGTATTCTATTATTGTTTAACAGCACGATTAATCATGTGATTAAGCGTGATTAATTTTTTTTTTAATCGCTTGACAGCCCTAATGTATATATACACTCTCTGTCCTTACTCCAGTACAGGAAGATATAGAAATGCTAAATGGGGGACCCCTAAGCAATCTTAATTCTGCCCCTTTATTCCTGTCATTTTGTGCAAGATGGATATGGGTCTGACCAGCATCACAGCTAGTTGATAAGTTAAGTCCTGTATACCTTGCCTGTTTGCTCAGGGATCTGGGCAGCTGTATACTTGAGTGTTTCACTTGTGCCTTCAGACTTCTTGAAGTAGATCCACGTCTCTTAATTTCCATGGAAGACTCCAGATTTATGACACTTTCTCCTGTCTTCCTGAGCAGCTACCTGAATCTCTTGGGGAACAGGGAGGCTTAATGGAAAGTGAATATGACTGGAACAATCTAACTGAGACCAAAGAGAATAGGAGTTTATGTAGGTGAAACATTTTGCCCGCATTCTGATCATGAGGTGCTTTGAGGGTAGAGAGCCTTCTGGTCACTGTGTGGAACCAAAATGGAAACTGCAACTGTGAAGATGCAACTCCTGTGATCCCATCTGTTAAGCAGATGGGCAGGTCATAACCGCACCCCATAGAAAGCAGGGGCGGCTCTACCAATTTTGCCTCCTCAAGCAGTCGCCACCGAATTGCCGCCGCTGCAACAGCCGTGGAGCTGCCGCCGAATTGCCGCCGCGCCCGGAAGAGTGGCGGAGCTGCCGCCCAAAAGCTGCGACGGCGGGAAGAGCAGTGGAGCTGCCGCCGAATTGCCGCCGCAGGACACGGGCTGTCGCCCCATTCTGAATGCCGCCCCTGGCACCTGCTTGGAAAGCTGGTGCCTGGAGCCAACCCTGATAGAAAGACAGTTTCACCCTGAAGGAGCCAGCAGCCTCAGAGCTCCAGCTGCCCAGGCTTCTATGTGAACCCGGGGCCCGTTCTCCTGAAGGATAGGGACTAGCTAGTCACAGTTACAAACTCCCTCTCCCCCATGACTTTCAGACTTATACAGCTCATTGGAGATTTAACAGGTGATGTAAGTGCTACGTATTTAGTTATTATTGGGGCTGAGAAAAATTATGAGGCCACTTGTGTTCAGAAGCTTAGTCATGAACCACAGGCTCCATTTAGGTATTTTCAGCTTTGTTGTTTTATGCTTGAGATGCAAATAATAATTTCTCATTATTAGTATAATTTTCTAGTCAATAGCAATATTATTATATGTATTATTATGAGCAACACTGAGTCCTCATAAGGGTCAGGGTCCCATTGTTGGAGTCACTTTTAAAATACATAGATACGCATAATCCCAGCTCAAAGACTGTATAATCAAAATTTAAATAAGACATAATAAGTGAGTGTGACAAACAATAGGATGAAAAGAGCAGGAGGGAGGCTGAAGTAACCATAAGATAACATGGTCAGCTAGTTATTGCACAACTTGTTGCTTTCAAAACAGAACTAGGGCTTGGGAGTACAGTTGCAATGGGAGAAGGTAGTTGGTCTTGTGGATTAGTTTACACACCAGTGGAAATGTGGGTGGTTTGTAAAACTATTTTTAAATATTTTTGGAACAAAACTGAGCTCTAGTCAGTATTCTGTCTGAATGATTCTTTAGCTTTTGCCCTGTATCCATTACTCTGTATTGAATGTGAGGTCAGATTACTCCATTCAGAATTGTACTGCTTCTTGTTGATTTAGTTTAATTGAAGAGGTCTTTGCATTACCATTTTAAAAATGGTGTTTCTGGTTAGAAGTTGGCAGAGGTAGATGCGTTTTGTTTCACGAAGAATGTTGAGATACTGTAACTCTTAAAGTTTCTGGGCTTGGTTCTGCCATGGGTTACTCTGTCTTCTGGCAGTGCAACAGGAATGGTGGAAAGTGAATCTAGGGGGGCATTGTAGTGGAGTAAGTCACATGCAACTTCTTCTGTGCCTGGGTTTTGTGGGGAGGGGAGAGTAGGCCAGCGCAGCTGTAAAATTTATGTTCATGGTGAGGGAGGGTCATAACAAGAGAGGGGCATGGGGCATGGCCAGGTTCCCAGAGCATTTGAGGATTCGTTCTCTGCCAGTTTTATGTTAAAACTGCCCTTCCAGGGCTGAACCCCCAATGTAAGTCAGTTTTGCAAACACTCCTGCCTTCCCATTTTGTTGAATCTCTCTTCTGGTTCAGTTGCTTTTGCTGTTCTAGGGGTTGCAGTTTGTGTCTTACCTCTGAGAATATGGGTGGATTGATTCCTCTATCTATAATGGCTATCACAAACACAAGGGAGAAATTGATAGGAACGTGGTACTATGCATTGGAATCTTCCTCATGAACATTTGGTAGCAAGGAAAGCACTCTGTGACGCAGTTTATCTGGCCAGCAGACCTTGTGTCTGTTTACATTCCATTTGATCAGTAATAAGAATCCACTAGGGATTTGATTCAATATTCCATACAGAGGGCATTATTAAGATGCGTTTCTGTTTGAGAGAAGCTCTCCGAGCCCAGATCGCTCATGGCCGGGCTTGTGTAAAGAATTTGTATACAGTTTTTAAAAAAGATATAAAAATATAGAAGATTAAATATTGTTGTCCTAACTATTGATTTTGTTTTTAAATACAGCATTTCTGAAAATAATGTACTGTTATCTAGGGCTTACCATTCTCTGTGATGTACTGTTCTGATCTTAATCAGAACTGGCTAATCTTAAAGGCAGGAAATGTAGGCTGCACTTAGCTTTTTATAAACTCTGTTCTCACTCTTGTTCAGAATTTGCTTAAAACATTGAGGAGAAACAGCTATTGAACAGTCGTTTGAAACAGCTACCAGTAATGTTACTGATAATACCTGCAGAATTGTCCAGGATTTCTTTCTCCTTAGAGCTTTCCCTTTTCACTTAGATGTTTTCATAATTTGAAGATGCTTTAACTTATTTTCTCTTAAGAAATAGTAACACTGTCACGCTAAAGTAAACTTTAAAAACCATAATACTGTATCCAGACTTCAGATGTTATGTTTTGACTTCAGTTATCTTTGTAACAAGCCCTCTAAATATACTCCAGTAATCACCGTGTCTCCATCAATCTGTTCCTGAATTAGAGTCCATTCGTGTAGTACTTAAACATCTGTTATCATCAGTGGATGTTTTGTCTTTGTATGGACTGCATGATTGGGTCTTAATTTATTGACGTCAGAATCCCTTCCAAATCATGGTGTTATAATTATGTAACTGAAGAAGTGGCATATGAGGTGGCTTATTCTACTACTATTCTGTGGCACTCCTTTTCTCTTTACATTGTTATCACTCTCCCTCTCACTCTGTCTGCTTCCACTCTCTGCCCTTGACTCCCCAGTGGCGCCCTTTTAGGTTATCACTCTAACAGAGAAAGCACCGTGACCTTGTTTCGAACTGAACGCAAACTTAAAAACATTTGATGTGACTGTTTTGTTACCAACATTTAAGGCTTTCAGTAAAAAGGTATTGAGATTTTAAAAATATATATGTATTCATTTATTTTAGTTAAAAGATTCTTTATAAAAGGTAAAAGAACAGCAGATTGGAAAGCAGACCTTGAACAGCTCACCATGTATAAATAGTTCCCTACTATTTCACAGCAGAGCCAGTGCATAGTGGATAAGGAAGAAAGAGGAGGCGGCAACTGACTCGGAAGGAGGCAGGGTAATGAGCACTGATGGGAAATGAGATACATCAAAAACACATGCCAGTTAAATGAGATTTGGGTAAACATAATAGTACTTTTTCAGTTTGCCTTAATGTGTCAGTGGTTCTCTGTCTTTGACACACACATATTTTTTATTTTAATAGGAAACAACAAAAGGATAACTTTGATATTTAAGGTTTCAGAGTAGCAGCTATGTTAGTCTGTATCCGCAAAAAGAAAAGGAGGACTTGTGGCACCTTGGAGACTAACAAATTTATTTGAGCATAAGCTTTCGTGAGCTACAGCTCACTTCATCGGATGCTCATGAAAGCTTATGCTCAAATAAATTTGTTAGTCTCTAAGGTGCCACAAGTACTCCTTTTCTTTTTGATATTTAACTGTTGTCCATTCAGATTAGGAATTTCAATAAGAGCAGCAAAGCCCAGACAGAGCGTTTTTGCTCTGTTCGAGGAAGGAAGCCATTATAAGGTAACTAGCACCAGTGGATGTTATCAGATAAATTGCCTAAATTGGCAAAGCTTTGTTTCTCTTACATCCATTTCTGCCCACATACATTTTCAAATGAGTTATTTAGTTAGCTTTGTATATAGTTCTTTTAGGGTGTTGCTGATAGCAGTGATGCAGAATTAACTAGGAGAACACACCTGAAAAACTAAAATCTCATGCCGCATCAAATCTACTGCATGTACTTTCTAATATCGAAAAAGTTTAACTGTTTGAAGCATCTGTTACTCAGGGTCACTCTAGTATGATCACTCTAGATACTGCTCCATCTTAAAATTATGAAAACGGAATATGCTTGAAAATGCAGTTTTTTTTCTTGATCTTAAAAATACTGATTAATGGGTGAGCATTGTGACATCAGCCACTCAGTCACCAGTGTGTCTGTGTGACTTTTTCAAAATCAGGATTGAAATAAGTTTGCATGGCCAACATCTCTGTATCCTATTGTTCCGTAGTCGTAATGTATCCAGTATCAACAACAGGTGCTAATACAAAACCCAATAATTAGTGTAAGGATGATAGTACTGCTGTTGGTGGAAGCCTTAGGACAAGAACGTATAACCAGTGGTTTTGGTTCCCTGCTCAGTGTGCTGAAGAGCCTTTTTCAAAAGGACCTAATGTTATAAAGTTTTAGTTGCAGCAGTTAGGAGAAATGATCTTTGCAGGCTCACCTCATATGGTTTTAGTTCTGCCCATGATGCATTTATACAGTGATGATTGTGGAGGAGGAACACATTTAAAATTCTAAGTACAGTCTGTAGCAATACGTGTAATGAGAGAACTTGAGAGCTTTGGTGGGAAGATCATGTGGATCTTATTTTCAGTACAGTTGCATCCACTTCTCAATTTCTGTCTATCAGCAGCCTCACTGGGAGGGCACTTTGGGATCGCTTTATTTTTAGAAATGTGAGCAGCCAAAGTTTTTTTGTTATAAAATTCATTGTGGAATTTTTATGTTGCAAAAATGTGTAATTGAAAACTATTAATGTAAGCTAGATGTCTTGGTGTGTTTGCTGTTTACAAGTTGACAGTAAAGTTTTTATATCTTATGCGTTAGGTAAGCTATCTGCCTAATGGTTTTTATATTCATGGGGCCTACACTTAAAGTACAATACGTAGCGCTTACTGCATATTAAACTGTAGTGTATGAATTTAAAAGTAACTTTTCTGTGGTGGTAGATTTCAGCAATAACTTGTTAGCCCATGATTTACAGCATGTTGATGGTTTGGTTTGTTTTGAATGTACATATGCACAAGGAAATCCAAGATTTGGGGCATCCTTTTTCTCCTTGTAAACTTCTAGGCTATGAGAAATTAGGCTCCCATCAAAAGGTAAAATATTCTGCTGTTAAGAGCAAATCATAAAATGCTTATTCTTGATTTTAAAATAGCTCTGAAAATATTTCTAAATCTAACGGAGAATGTTCAGACTAAGTATTACATTTCACATAGTTTCCCTCTCATACTATACTGAGTATATTTTCCCATCAGAAAAACTTTGGCTATTTGTTCTTGGACCATTTCACTTTCCTCTGCTATTGAATTGGATATTTGCAAATTAGATGTATTTGTGGTCCCTAATTTAATAATTGGCACTCCCATAATGTCCTCTATATGAGTATCTGAAAGTGCTTTGAAAACATTGGGCTGTATTTAGCATTCCTACTCCTGCACCTCTCTCCAGATACCTCTCCTTGAATCAGTAGTCCTTGCTCAGGATTCCCCAGGAGTTTTGTGGGTGTAAAGATTGCTGAATAGAGCCCTGTAGCCATTTAAATCTCCTAGCACCCTGTTGGAGTAGGTAAGTGTTATCACAGATTTTTACAGAAGAGAAAATTGAAGATGAGTGATTCAGAACCTGATTTTCTAAAAGTTAAGGATACAAAATCTTGTTGTAACTGCATGTCTGATTTGCATGCACACTAACTGTGACTGCATGCAAATAGGTATTTGTATGTGAAAATGGCCATTTAAATGTATGGTTGACCATATTGCAAATGCATTTGTGTTTTCAACTTAGCACACCTTTTCTGTGCCTCATTAGAAAATCCGGTATGAAAGGGTGTTCTTTGAGCTGTCAATCACTCTTACTTCCTCTTGAAGTCGTGAGAACTAAGGGTGCTACACACCTGATAGGATTGAGTCTGGAGTGATTTGCCCAAGGTCATACAGGAACTCTGAGGCAGACTCAGGACTCTTGATTCCTGCTGTAGTGGGTTAACCACCAAATAGCCTTCCCCTCCCCCACTTTACAAAACAACCAAACCTAACCCCAAGTTAGATATCCTCACCCATTTTCTCATTTATGTATGTCTTTCCTTCTGTTTCTTTTTAAATATAGGGATAAAATATTCAAGTAATTTACAAAAACATCTATGCCTTGTTAAATTAACAATCCATGTCAGAGTTCTGAACCCAAACATTGTGCTATTGAATGAAAATTAGAATATGCAATAGGCCAGTGTAGCTCAGTTGTGCAAATGGAGTGAAACAGAACCATATACTTGAAGCATGACTAAAACATTTTCATAAGACCTTGGCTTCCATTTGGGCACCTAACTAAAACTGCCACATTTTCAAAGGTGTTCAGCCCCTGGCAGTTTCCGTTACTCAGGATAAATTAGGAGAATCGTCAGTGGAATCACACTTCTATAAAATTAGAATACTGTAAGTGACTTTAAAATCAGGCCTGGACTGTATAAAAGCGTAGGTTTGTATTACAGACCTGCACTATCGGTATCTGTACTGACTAAGTGGAAAGAAAGAAAGAAAGGCAGGCAGCCAGCTGGAGTATGTTATCCTGCATAACCATTCAAGGAACAGAAAAAATTCCACTGATATTATTCCCAGAAAATGAATAGTCTGAGCAGATGGTTTAACGCAGAGATGTGCTTGAACCAATGCATCGGTTCTGAACACCCCAAACTTTGGGAGTATTTGAAATCAGGATCTAATTTTGTCTCTTTCACTTCTTTTCTGTATCTGAGAACTCTCTTTTAAAAAATTAAAACTCTCGAGGCTTGTGATTTGGTTAGGAGAATAAACAGTTTTCCAGGAACTTACTATTGAAAAGTAAGGCTCTAGATTTTTCATGTTGAATATGGATCACCTCCAGTTGCTGAGTGGCATACCCAGTCTCTGGGAAGCTGGTGAGTAAGTAAGACAGTTTTCTTCATCATTATATTCTCTTGGCAGATCCATGCAGGATTATTGATCGTATCTTTTTGGCAGATTCATGCGGGGTTGTTGATCCTATTTTGTGAGGTGTCTGCTCGCCTACATTTAAAGCCAGGTGATAAAGATCAGGGTAGGAGAGAGAAAAGCAATAAAAGGATATAATTGTTGACTCTTAAGTTATCTGTAATCATTAGAAATTGAGGAAGGTTATTGTAGCTAATGTGTATTTTTGATTAGCTTAAACCTTTAACAAAAGAGCTTTTTTTCTTGGTTGACAGCTGCTTGCAGTGGAAAACTGGAACAGCACACAGAGAGACGTGGAGTCATCTATAGTCCTTCCTGGCCACTAAACTATCCTCCAGCCATAAACTGCAGCTGGTACATCCAAGGAGATCACGGAGATATGATAACAATTAGGTATGATTTGTAGTGTTCTGTTGAGATGACAGATTGCTTTGCTGAAATGAATTATAAGAGCTTGTGTAATATGCTAAAATGAAGTTGTCTAAAAGAACTGTAAAAATTATAGAGCTTTTGTGCTAAGAAATTTGTGATTGATGCTTGGTGAAATATAATTGCAAGTCAGGAGGATCCTCTCATTTAAAAGATATCACGTAGTCTATTTAGGTATCTTAGGTAGTGAGAGAGCCCCATTACTGTAGTATTGAGTCCCTCACAATTTTTTTTAATGCACTTATCCTTACGGTACTGCTGTGAGGTAGGGAAGTACTATGATTCCCATTTGGTAGGTGGGGAGCTAAGGCACAGGGAAACTAGTTTGGTCACATCAGCTGAACAATCATTTTGCCCCTTTCTCTACATTTTAATGGGAATGGGGACATGAGACTTGGATTAGGATAGAGTTTGAGTTTAAGGTTGAATGAATGTTAGGACTCATGTCTGAAGACGACAAAATCTCGAGTTTTT
Organism: Natator depressus; assembly: GCF_965152275.1. Lineage (NCBI taxonomy): Eukaryota > Metazoa > Chordata > Testudines > Cheloniidae > Natator > Natator depressus. The sequence goes on from NC_134245.1 coordinate 23,900,714, forward strand.
CCTCTGAGATATCTGCTTTAGTTGGTAGAAATCTTATGATGTCAGCGAGATATGATCCATTTTAGGGAAACTGGACAGCTCCCAATTTTGGATTACTGTAGAGGGGTGGTTTAGATTTGGGGACTAGGCTACAAAACTACTTCCCATCTTACATTCATAGTTGGGAGAGTTTGAATTTCAGGTTGTTATTCAGACTCATGTCTGATCTAAGGCCATTCTCAGTAGTCACATAAGGAGAAAAATCCACAGATGGCGGAACTGAACATGGTATACATGATTTTCCTGTTTACTCAGAGGTCTGGTTAATAACCCCTTGCAGATGTCCAGGCTAGCATCCACATTGTTAGCAATAATGTAAATTATATTGGTATATGGCAGTGGGAAACTGACTCCTTTACCAAGCAGTAACTAAAGCATAAACAGTGCTTAACATGGTCTGAAACAAGTTTGAGGGGTCTATTATAATCTGGGAGCAGCAGCTTTGGTAAGTTGGTGCTTAAAGTGAGTTGCTTGGCTCAATTTTATTTTTATTTATATATTTATTTGGTCTGCAACCCCTTGCAAGCGCTCCATTCCCCCCCCCCCCCACGTTATAAATACAGACACACACTTTAAGCACTGGGTATAAATATAGAAGGCCAGTTTTTCAAACAAGTCTTTTTAAATAGTCCGAAAGAATTTGCCAGTAACCTATTTGCATGCTTTCCCACCTACCATTTGCATAGGGAAATACACATTAGTGCAAAAACTATTATGCAATAAGTGATGATAATGCAGGCACGATCACCAATTTTATAGGTTCATTTTCTAAAGCCCATTTGAAAATTAGGCTCACAGAGATGTTTAAGATTCTCACAACAAAACAAAGAAAGGGGGCCTTTTCTGTAATTATGTCACAAAGTCATTTTGTATGTAACTGATGGTTCAACATGTCATCACTGCTCCATTAAATTAACATTCAGCAAAGCAAGTATTTCCTGTTATTTAGCACTTCCGAAAATAAGCAATTACCATTAAAGAGTTAGCATTGATGACATAATTTCAGCCCTTTCTGGGAAAGCACTCTTAATAAAAGAAGCACACACACACACACACACACACACACACACACACGAAAAGGATACTTTGAACTCTAATGTTCACATACTGTGAAAATACTTTAGTTTTCTGTGTTAATCACAGTATCCACTTCAGACGAAGAACTGTTGGTTTTTTTTTTTTAAAGCCATTTTTTTGTTTTTAATACTCCTGTGTTTGACACCATCTGCTGAGTTGTAAGCTCAGCTGCCTAAAAGGACTGCAAACCTCTTCAACTGCAGATGCTCTACAATTAAAAAGAAATCTGCTGTAGACGGAATAATAGGAGGGTTCCTTCTTCCATTGTTTGAAATAGGAACTAATTATAATAAACAAGCAAATGCATACCTGCCAGCATTTGAGATCCACAAGTAGGTATATACTTTCAAACTCCATTAAAATATACTGGACTAGGAGAGTGAGCTTGTAAACAGAGACTGTTGGAAAGTAGGAGGAAATGCACTAATGAAATTAGAACTTTGCTTTAGGTGTACAGATGGCAGAAGAATCTAAGGTAGGTTTACATGGAAGTGTTCATTAAAAAAATACTTGGCCAAATTCAACCCTGATGTAACTATTCACAACTTTGTTGCAGTCCACCTAGGCATTATTTAATGAAAATACTGTTGTTTGTATTTTGATAGCCCTCCCCTAGCAGCTTCCAGGCAGATTTGGGGCCCCCAAATAGTCAGTAACAAAGAATTTGAAGTAACGGGGGAAGGATGACTATGGAAATGGTAGTAATATGTTTCCATAAGTCAGACATGTGCAGAGCTACATGGTTTTGAGTTGTTGTTTTTATGTAAAGAGCTAGCAGTGTTTGGTTTTTGTCACTAGAGTAATCAGATGGGATTTAAACACACAGGGCCAATGTCTGCCCTAAGATTCACATGTACAAGTTTCATTGAGGACAATGGGAGCCTTGTGTGTATGTCCAAGGGAACAGTTTGGTTCACTGGTGACAGATGGGTTAAGATGTTTTGTTTAAATAGCTGCTCTTCTGACTTAAAGTGACTCATATGAATATTACTTTGCATCTTATGCACAACATTTCATTTTAAGATCTCTAAGCACTTTACAACTATTACAGTAAGCTAGAAGGCTTGCAGTATTATCCCCATTGTACATATGAGGAGATTGAGAAATAGGCAGGGTAAGTGACTTGCTCAGAGTCACATAGCATGGCCATAGCAAAGTGGAGAATAGAATCCAGGTGTTCAGATTTCGTTGCTTTAACCACCAGACATGCTCCTTCCCTAACATTCTCATAAAAAGGTGTGGAAGGGGCAAACTGACGTTGTCACTTTTCTTGATTCAATAAGTTTTTTTGGATTTTAGAAAAAAAAATCCTGTGTGCTGTATTAAACTAGCTGTATTTCCTTTTATCTTCAGTTCTGACTGCCAGCAAGAGCAGCATTACAACATAGGATAGTTGGGGTACACCAAGAATCACTAAGGGATGAAATTACAATTGCAAGTAGTTATGGTAAACAAAATCATTGCAATCTGGGCCAGTTTATTCTAAACCTGTTATTCAGCAGCTTCCAATAAAACAGTGCCCTGTTCTACCTATGGATGAAGGAGATTGTCTCCCAAGGGCATTCCCCTTGAACACTTTGTTTTAATATTTTCCTCTCATATGTTTGTATTGATTTTCCTCAGCTGCTTACCTTTTCATGATTTCCCTTTTCCCTTCCATAGTTTATTTTTCAGACTCAGCAGAGACAGGTTCAACAGTCAGAAAATATGTTTGCTTTTTAAGCTGCAGGCAAGAGCAGCTGGCCTTCAAGAATCTCTACAATCTGCATTTAGGATAACAAATTACTACTTGTAACCAGTTTCTTTAGTATTTTAAGCTTAGATTGCATTTTTATTTTATTTGCTGGGTAATCTGCTTTGATCTGTTTGCTATCCCTTAAAATTCATCTTTTGTAGTTCATAAATTTGTTTTTGTCTAAAACCCAGTGTGTGGAATTCATAACTGGGGAGCATAAAGCTATTGCATATCTCTCGCCACATTGAGGGAGGGGATGAATGTCATGAGTTTATGCTGTATAGTTCTCTGTGCAGCGCAAGATGGTATAATTTTGGGTTTATCCTCTAGAGGGGGTGTGCGCTTGAGTACTGGGCAATTCCTTAGCTGAGCCTTCTCATGCAGAGCTGATTTCAGTGTCTCTGTGTTTCTGCAGCCAGGTGTGTCCCTACCTGTGTGCTGGTGAGAGTGTGAGACCGGGAGTGTGTCTGCAGCTTGTCACAGCATTACAGGGTGAAAGGGAGCCCAGGCTGGTGGGTCAGGCAGGCTCAGTGGTACTCCAGTTGCCGGTGGCACCCCGGAAGGAGCGGGGGGGAACCTGTCACACCCTCCTTAACCATTTTGGAGTGCATATCTTTTATCTGGTTTTGCTTTAGTAGTACAAGTCATCTGCCTTGTGAAAATTCAGCAAAGGTTCTCTTGAAATTCCTATTCAGGCCATCACAGTACAGGAAGCAGCTTTTAAAACTAGGGCCTGTTCCTGCAAACCCTTACTAATCTGAGGTTTCAGAGTAGCAGCCGTGTTAGTCTGTATCCACAAAAAGAAAAGGAGGACTTGTGGCACCTTAGAGAATAACAAATTTATTTGAGCATAAGCTTTCGTGAGCTACAGCTCACTTCATCAGATGCATTCAGTGGGAAAATACAGTGGGGAGATTTATATACATAAAGAACATGAAACAATGGGTGTTACCATACACACTGTAACGAGAGTGAACAGGTAAGGTGAGCTATTACCAGCAGGAGAGCGGGGGGGAAAAAACCTTTTATAGTGATAATCAAGGTGGGCCATTTCCAGCAGTTGACAAGAACATCTGAGGAACATTTGGGGGTGGGGGGGAATAAATATGGGGAAATAGTTTTACTTTGTGTAATGACCCATCCACTCCCAATCTTTATTTGAACTCTAGGGTACAGATGTGGGGACCTGCATGAAAAACCCTCTCAGCTTATTTTTACCAGCTTAGGTTAAAACTTCCCCAAGGTACAAACTATTTTACCTTTTGTCCCTGGACTTTATTGCTGCCACCACCAAGCATCTAATAAATATAACAGGGAAAGAGCCCACTTGGAAACGTCATTCCCCCAAAAATCCCCCCAAGCCCTACACCCCCTTTCCTGGGGAAGGCTTGATAAAAATCCTCACCAATTTGCATAGGTGAACACCTTGGATCTTAAGAACAATGAAAAAGCAATCAGGTTCTTAAAAGAAGAATTTTAATTAAAGAAAAAGTAAAAGAATCACCTCTGTAAAATCAGGATGGTAAATACCTTACAGGGTAATCGGATTCAAAACATAGAGAATCCCTCTAGGCAAAACCTTAAGTTACAAAAAGACACAAAAACAGGAATATACATTACGTTACAGTGTATATGGTAACACCCATTGTTTCATGCTCTCTATGTATATAAATCTTCCCACTGTATTTTCCACTGAATGCATCCGATGAAGTGAGCTGTAGCTCACGAAAGCTTATGCTCAAATAAATTTGTTAGTCCATAAGGTGCCACGAGTACTCCTTTTCTTTTTACTAATCTGAGTAATCCATGAAAAGCAATGGGAGTGCTTCCTGTCATCCACGTGAGGCAGGTAAATGTTATCCTCATTTTGTAAGAGGGGAGCAAATTCTAGGAGAGGTTTAAGGCATGATTTTCCAAAGGTGCTGAACACCCACCATTCCCATTGCCTTCAGTTGGAATTGCAGATGTTATCCTCAGCCTTGACAGGCAGGCTGTTTGTGTCTTACTTGAGGTTACACAGCAAGTCGATTGTTGAACTGGGAAGAGACAAGACTTCCTGAGTCCCAGGTCCTTGCTCTAAACAGTTAAACAGAATTTTTTTTAATGAGCCAATTAAGCCATCAGCTGTGTTCACAATCTGCCCTTGCTGAGAGAGTTTGGCAAATAGGAGTGACTTCTCTTGCTTAATTGGCTGTTCTGTTTTATATTGAGCCAGTGCTTTGCTGATCTATCCATAATATTTATTCTGGATTTTTAATGGATTTTCAGGGCCAAGTTAGGTACTTAACTTTTTCTCTCTTCTTTTATCACAATGGTTGGACCTTTTGTGGGTTACCGTCCCATGTTCATTTTTGTGCTGGACCCAGTCTTTGTTTTTCTTTCCAAGTTTTAAGAGTTTGGGTTTTTAATATTTTTATTGTGTAGTTGTTCACACCTAAATCACTTCCAAAGGGGTGTAGAGGATTCTTTATACATAATATTGTATAACTAAATTTTGGCTGTACACTGCTGCTTTAAGTCCAAGCAGTAGAAGAGCTCAGCAGAGCCTTGGCTTCTTAGACAGCATGTCTTTTTTAACTTACAGCAGTTGCAATTAATGTTGATGTTAAGCTGGTTTAATGCAGTTATTCGCAGTGACGTGTGGATATTAGAAAGTCATTGGGAAAATGTCATTATTTGCCATTTCTTCTTTTTTCGAGCAATTTTGCAGACAGTATACATTATACAGTCAATTCTGTAATTTACAGTAAGCTCACTGGATCCTTGCTGTGTATCAGAAGTAGTATTTAGTGATGTGATACATTGGTGAAAAGAAACATGTGCTTTACCTATTTCTTGCAGAATTCTAGGAAAGCAGAGTTACAGCTGTCTTTCCATCAAGTCACATTAGAATTTTTTTGGTCCTCAAAAATTGAATGTCCCCAGTATCTAGTGGGATATTTTTAATAGGTAGAACCTTGTAGTTTATTTAGAATTGATTATAAAAGTTCAGCAATAAAAACAGACATTTCAGAAGGAAAGGCCAAATTTCACACTGTCATGCCCATCCCTCCATGCCTCTCTTGATTTCATTGGGGATGTATCACTGTTAATGAGGAGAGTTGGAGGCCTAAGTCATTTAAAAAAGATAACTTGCTTTGAAATAGAGAGTAACTTTTAACCTTTTTATTAATTAACCAGAAAAAATAAGAAGTGATTTATTGGCTCAGTTGAAGGCTGCAAACCCTCTCAGGGGCTGTAAATTCATCAGCTTCCTTCATGTCCATTTCCTAGGAATGTATGAAATGAATCTGTGTTATGTGTACGCATTGGCGGTGTGAGCCTCTCCTCCCCTCTTCTATTTGTTATCATTAGCCATTCAACTGCCAGGCTGACCCTGCTGATAAAAGGATTGCACTGTAGGTTGAGAGAGTTCAGTTGAATCAAGTCTCTAGAATAGTAAATCTTATGGTTCATAGGTGGCAGGATTTTAAAAAAAAATGGACTGTGGTAGCAGCACAAGATCACATTACCGGTGGTGAAAGATTGGAAATCGTGGAGGTCTGGCAAATTAATGTGGCAGAAACTTCCCATGCAAAGATTCTTGCCTTTGTGATCGGCTTTCTAAGTAGTAAACCGATTATGATCTGTACACAAAATCTAATATTTAGTTGCAAAGTACAACTCAGTACCTACTTCACACACATCAGCTTTGTTGGTCTCAACCCAATCCACAATTAAATTAGGTAGCGCAAAACTTATTTCTATCCCAGCATGCAGACAGTTTAACTTGTCAGGAAGCTTAAGGGGAAACTATTTTTGGAGTGCAAACCCCCCATTCTCAGCAATATTCCTTTAAGGAATGACACATTTTACAGTTTGCAGGAGACTGTTCAAGGCTGAAAATTACTTTCCTTTTACCTCTTTTTATTGCCAGCACAGGTACGAGTTAGACCCTTGTTACTATATCTCTTGTTTATATGATTTAGTAATAAACTAAACCCAAAATTTACATGTCCTGTGGCAGTTTTTTAAACTGTTTATTCCACAATATTTTTTCCAAACTGTAATTTGCTAGATGCTGATATTTGGGATATGAAGGTTTAGAAAGAAATTGCTGAAGGGAAGACTTAATACGTTCTGCATCTGACCTTTCCATATGCTGGAATGGCTGTTTCCAAGAGACATGCTTCTTCATGGCCCCTTTGAAAGGATAGTTGCTCACAAATACAATTCTGCCTCTGCACCAGTATGCTTATCCTATGATTTAAGGGGAGGGATGGTCTTGTGGCTAAGTATGGGGCACGGAGTTGAAAGCCTAGGTTCTATCCTGCGGCTGCCTCTGACTGACTGTGTGGCATTGAGGAAGATCACTTAACCTCTCTGCATCTCATGTTCTGTGTTGAAAAATGGGGATAAAGATACTTCCCTAGCTCACAGAATTGTGATAATTAACTGAAAGACTTGTTGTTAGTAATGCATCTTGAGATCCTCACATGGAAACCATCTTACAAGTATAAGGTGCTGTTAATTACAGGCCCTTGGTATATTGCAGAACTCTATCATCTGCAGAACATAGACTTATGGCAAGAGTAGGATAAGTTGACAGTGTAGGGTAACTCTAGTTCTGACTCTTCTGGGGGTTTTTTTCTTTGTGCATACCTTAAACATAGTGTTGTTGAAATTTCTTCATTTTAAATTACTAGAATTAAATGTAAGGCAGGACTCAAGAACGACAAATTTTGGGGATCATCAAGATTAATCAATCACATTACTGGAGAATTATAATTAATCATAGAAATTAGAAATAGAAAGGACCTAATAAGTGATCTGGTCCATCTCTCTCAGGTTATGCAGGATTGTTCCCTTCAATATATTTTTCTAGTGAGTTTTTATCCATTTATGACTGAGCATCTGCTATTTCACTTGATGGATTGCTTCACAGGCTAACAGATATTCTTGTTGTTCATTCATAATTTTCTCTTTGCTAGTTTCATCCCAGTACTTCTACTTATAGGCAATTTGTATCATTCTAAACAATTTCTTTCTTGCTTTTTCTTGTTTGCATATCCATCTTTCATCATCACTAAGAAAGCTCTGGAAGAACATACAGGACAGAAATCATTTTAATTTACCTTTGGTGAATATTCAGCCTTCCCATCCTGGCATTGAAAATCTCTGGCACTATCTGCTTTACTAAATCCATTGGTTACAAGGATTTAATAGTATCACTGGTATTGGAGAATGATGAGTTTTTGGGATGTATCTTGCAAACTAGAGGGTGACAGAAAACATCCCAGAAGGAAAGGATTTGAAAAAGGTGAATTAAGGCATTTCAGTGCTGATTTGTCCTCTGTCGCCTAAGATAGTTCTGGGACACTGCACATATATTACTAGTTTTCTCTCTGTTTTCACTTCAGTTTCGTGCTTTTAACTCCCCCCTCTCTTTCCATTCTCTTGATGCCATGTCCTCTTTCTTGCTAATCATACATCTTTGTCATAGACCTTTTTTGGATATTGTGTATGCATAAAAAAAGGATGATGATTGCAGTTTGAGATTCCTGGCTGAAGTGAATTCTTTAGTCTTCATGGCAGCTGCAGTTCTCCTTGCCCCAAAGAAAATGATTTGGCTTACTTATAGTTTTCTGATATTGGGGAGTTAGGTTTCTGATATTAATTCCAGAAGGTCATAGTCTACCATTTATCTTTTCATGGAGCTTCCTCTGATATCCATGAAAGTTTCTGTGTAGAATGTGACCCATCTTTTTGGTAAGACTTTCTCCATTTCTAAGAATTCTCAGTCCACAATGTTATGTGGTTGGGGTATTATGCTAACTTTTAACATGCTAGCCTTGGGTAATCCCATTTCAGTATGCAACAGGGAAACAAACCATGGTTTTGGTATCTTGGGTGTGTTTTTTGTGACAGCGACACACACATTTTCTCTCAAGGGGATAGCCCCAGGGTCCTGGCCAACACTTCCTCTCTCAAGGAGGCAAAGTTGTATTGTCTAGGGCTGTTATGATTTTTGTGGAGTACTTACGTGATTCTGGAAAGAATGGATTAGAGGAACTGTTCTGCATTCCCTTTGCCTTTGCACAGGCCAAAGAGTTGGTTGTTTCCCCCTTCCCAATACCTTTGGGGTTCTTTGCACAGCTCCCTATTGTTCTTTGTCCAAGAAGGGTTTTATTTATTCAGAGTTTTTAAGGCCAGAAGGAATCATTATGATCACCTAATCTGTCCTGAATAGCACAGGCTGTAACTTGTGGTTGAATAGAGTATTTCTTTTAGAAAGGCATCCAGTCTTGATTTAAAAACTTCAAGCGACTAAAAATCCATCATTTTACCCTGTCAGGGGGGTTCTTTTAGCCTGGTGTTCATGTAAATTGATTTGACAATAAGCTTTGTATATTATTGTGGGGTTTTTTGTATATGGGCCTTGAGCCTCTGGTGTGGGTGCATTTTCTAAATGGAAAAATGACGACAACCATGGTTGCCTGCACAGTCACTTCACTATGAGTGTGTAACTTATTCCTATGAGATATTTGGGATGTGAAAGGCTGTGTCCTTAAATCCAGATTTTATCCTCTTTCATTTGTGTTTTCTTTGCTCCTGGCAGTTTTAAGAACTTTGACTTGGAGGACTCTCAGAAATGTGCAATAGACTGGCTGATGATTGGCCCCTCTTCCAAGAGGGAAGAGTACAGAGTGTGTGGATCCTCCATACCACCCTCCTTTATCTCTGCACGGGATCATGTCTGGATATTTTTCCACTCAGACACATTGAGTTCGGGACAGGCTCAGGGATTTCGCCTTTCCTACATCAGAGGTAAAATCTCTGTATGGTTTTAATGAATTTTGTTGGACTATTCAGAAATACTTTACCACCCTGACCCCAAATCCTGTGACAAAAGTGGCTTCTGTTGACCAAAGTCTTTTGTAAATGCTGATGAGTCATTGGAAGCTTGTATATTTTCACCATTTGGCTTTATTAGAGAATTCTTCTGGTGAAGAGCTGGACCAAGAGTCAATGGCTGCGCACTGGGATAAAATATTAGAACTAACACATGGCATCAGATGTTTCTAAAAGTTTTAATATTTTTTTTCTCCCCACAGGAAAAATAGGCCAGACTATTTGCCAGTCTGATGAATTCCATTGTGTAAACGGCAAGTGCATTCCCAACACTTGGAAGTGTAATTCCATGGATGAGTGTGGGGATAACTCGGATGAGAGAAACTGCACCATCCCTCCAACAGAGCCTCAGTCTAGCATTTGTCCCTCAGGAACATTCCAATGTAGCATAGCCCATTCCACCAAGTGCTTGATAAATGAGTTGAGATGTAATTCAGTTAAAGACTGTAGTGATGGTTCAGATGAAGCTAACTGCCCTGATCTTTCATGTGGCAAAAGACTGGGTAATTTTTATGGGTCTTTTGCTTCCCCAGACTTATTCCGTGCAGATCACAGCCGGACAGACCTGCGCTGCACTTGGTATGTGGACACACAAGATAATCGGCATGTCCTCTTGCAGCTTGATTTACAGTTAGGGTACAATGACTATGTAAAGGTGTATGATGGCATTGGAGAGAGAGGTGATAAATTAATGCAAACTCTTTCATATCACAACAACAGGCACTTGGTGAGCGTGGAGTCCTCAAAGGGTCAGCTCACCATTTCATATCATGCCAGATCAAAGAGTACTGGCCATGGATTCAATGCAACTTATCAGGTGAAAGGTTACTGCCTTCCGTGGGAACACCCTTGTGGAAGTGATGAGGAGTGTTTCACCGATAAGCAGCATTGTGATGGTTGGTGGCACTGCCCAAATGGCAAAGATGAAGAGAATTGTCCAGCTTGCCAGAAAAATGAATACCCATGCGAAGGAAACAGTGGACTGTGTTATTCAATACTTGACCGATGTAATAACCAAAAGAACTGTCCAGATGGCTCAGATGAAAAGAACTGCTTTACATGCCAGCCGGGAAACTTTCACTGTGGCACAAATCTGTGTATCTTTGAGACTTGGCGCTGTGACGGCCAAGAAGACTGCCAGGATGGAAGCGATGAACATAATTGTCTGGTTATAGTGCCCAGAAAAGTCATCACAGCTGCTCTGATTGGGAGTCTTGTGTGTGGCTTGCTGTTGGTGATAGCACTGGGTTGTGCATTTAAACTCTACTCACTAAGGACCAGGGAATACAGGTGAAAATCTTGTATGTTCATAATGTCCTAACTTTACTAGGTGAGCCTTTCTTTCAGTCACTTTAGGGGAAAGAATAAAATATCCATTCAAGTGAATTTTGAAACACATAGTAAAACTAAGCCAGGGTCCAATGAAACTGATGGGTTTTAAAAAATGGTCACTGTGCTGTTTTTTCGCAGTGAGAGCTAATGGCCTACATTTTGGCAAGTAGCTATTTGACTGTCTCTTCCTCTATATTTACTGAGTAATATGCCGGTATCCTATACAGTTGGTTCTTTTGCATCTCTCAGCATCCTAGTGAAGAGAAGGGTTACAGTGGAGTTACCCTTACTTCTGTTGTTATGAAAACATCTATTTTAATGTAGTACTGCCCTGCTGGCTGATGACACTAGCCCTGGGGGAACTGGGAGAGAAGACTCTGTTTTTAGAAAGGTCTGTCTGTGTAATTTTTGTGGGTTCCTTCCCCATTTTACTCTGGTTCTGTTGGTTTCAGAGCATTTGAAACCCAGATGACTCGTCTTGAGGCAGAGTTTGTACGACGTGAGGCTCCACCTTCCTATGGGCAGCTCATTGCACAAGGACTTATCCCGCCAGTTGAAGATTTCCCTGTTTACAATGCATCGCAAGTAAATGGTTTCATTCTACATTCAAACTATCAAAAATTGGATAGACTGAATGAATCTGAAGCAACAGTAACAATGAAATCACTTTAATTTATGGAAATGCTCTTGTAACAACATGTATTTGACTTCCTCTGTACTGAAGAATTGCAGTTATACATTTTTGTGATCGAGCTAAGTTTTCTAGTTAGATGGGGACTCATCAGTATGTTGAAAGCTAAATGGATAAAAAAAGTTTTACATCAAAATAGCAATAAATAGACAAATATCAAACTAAAACAGAAAGGAGACCAGCATTTCAATCTGAAAGTACAAAGGACTTTCTTTTGTATAGAAAATACAATGAGTGTGGGCATTTGTCTTCTGAAAAATTCTGGAGTTATTTTTAGTAACAAATGCAAAGTTTATTAACAAAAAGTTCTGTTGTATTTTTGTACTCTCCCATATCTGCCTTTCTCTCTCTCTCTCTCTCTCTCTCTCTCTCTCTCTCTGTCAAATGCATTTCACTCCCTATTGTGATAACTTCATGACCTGACACAGCACTTGTAATTATGTAAGCAGAGGGGAGGTTTGAGGCATCAACTGTTATCAAGTTCTCCTGTCATTGCCTGAGAGACAGGATTCAGTGGACCAATAGTGTGGTCCAGTATGGCAAATCCTGCATCTAACCATGCTGAGTTGATTGCTGGTGTCAGAGAGGGGGTTGTTAAATGCAAATGGTGAGAAAAATTTCTGGAGGAAAGAAGTTTGATGCAGACTGAGCAGTCTTTGGCTTGATTTTTAAGCAGGAGTTTAAGCTTAAACTGTAACCTTTCAATCTGAATAGCATTCTTAGGAGTCAGATGGAGAATTTAGTGGGCAGGACAGTCTTAGATATTTGATAGTGTTCTCCAGTGGAAACCTCAAGAAATTACAGTTTCTTGGTTCTGTTTTATAGGCATCTGTGCTGCAGAACATCCGAACAGCAATGAGGAGACAGATGAGACGTCACTCATCGAGACGGAATTCATCTCGGAGGCGCTTGGGCAGACTCTGGAACAGACTGTTCCACAGGCCACGAGTGAGAGGGCAGATCCCACTCTTAACACCTGCGCACACTTCCCAAACAACGTTGGGTGATGGAATTATCAATCACACAGAAGGGAATATCCAGAATCCCTCACCTTCCCCTGAGGGACCTAATTCAGAGGCAGAGACTTATGGCCAGGCTAGAGGGCTCCAAGAAGCTGGAAGTAGCATTTTGCAGCCAGAGACTGAAGCCACAGAGCCATCACCCTCTAGTGTTTTATCTAATACTTGCATGGCTGCACAGGCAGAGCCCGAGACTGGACACAGTGACAAATCTTCAGGGGCTGAGGAGACCTCCAGCACTGAGCTTAAACAAACCAAGAGGGTGGATTCAGGAAAAGCTTTCAGAGACCCTTTGTCTGAAAGTGTTACAGAAACACTCCGTGGAGGATCGGTGTCCAGAAGGACTGTCGCAGAGAACAGTAATTTAAACAGGAGTCATCCGCTGAGTGAAGAGCCATGTAGATTACCCTTAAAAAAGTGGGAGTCCAATTACTCAGACAGCCCTATGAATGTTTGTATTCAGGTGGATGGACAGCAGCGATGTTGCCCTCATTCCTGTCGGGAAGAACCTTTGGGTATTCATGCGGCTTGTTGCCATTCTGTGGAAGTGCCAATGCTAGAGTCCTCTACTCCCCTCTCAGAAATCAATAACAGTGATGATGAATCATTACTAGTTTGCTAATGACATTTTGTTTTGGCCCTGTAGATTTTGTAACTTTAAAATGTACATTGCAGTGCGCACTGATTATAACCGACACATCCGTGCTCTCAGCGTAGTCTGTTAGAACCAATGTGCATTTATCCCAGAGGCAGTAGAATACCTATGACAAGACTGTGGGACAAATTTTGTCTTTGTTGATATGCCTGAAACTCAAGTGGGGTAAAAATGGGCCAATGTATGTATTCAGGGGCCAAGAGTGAGTGAGAATCTATTGTCACAATTTGTGAGTATTTCCATCCTCCTTTGTTTCTTCTGTGCATTTATTCACTTTCACTTTGCAGTCAGGGAATTTGAGTTTGTTTAGTTTAAAGTCACTTACTATTGAATTAATGTGCTAGAGAGAAATCAGTTGGCAGTCTGTGTAGGCGTCAGTCACAGGGAATTACAACTGTCGGTGTTCAGCTAGAAAAATCAAATTGTTGTCTTTTTAGATTATTGGTTTTAATTAAAAAATGTTTACAGAGCCCCAAAATACATTTAGCAGAAAGTCAAATCCCTATGGCTCCTCTTTTTCTTTTGTAAAAATTACCACCTTTTTCTCCATTCCCTTCAGAAGTGTATTGTTGGCCACAGATATCCAAAAGCATCCATTGCAACCAAAGTTTTTGTATTCTGCATACAGAGAAGAATCAGGTTTTTAATCTGCCATAACTTTGTAATAACAAATTAGCCATGTAAACAATAAACTGGAGTGCATTGAGCCCCATTTGCAGCAACACATTTATATTATCATATATTTTATCATATTCACAATGGCTTTTTTAAGTTTGAATTTTTTTTTCTTCTCTTTTTTTTAAGCTCTTAGTATCATGCCATTTTAGGGCATGGTCTAGCGCAGTGGTGGGCAGCCTGCGGGCTGCATGCAACTCTTCAGGGTAATCCACTGGCAGGCCGTGAGACAGTTTGTTTACATTGACTGTCCGCAGGCACTGCCAGCCATAGCTCCCAGTGGCTGCGGTTCGCTGTTCCTGGACAATGAGAGCTGCAGGAAGCAGCACGGGCTGCAGGGACATGCTGGCCGCTGCTTCCCGCAGCTCCCATTGGCCAGGAACGGCGAACTGCGGTCACTGGGAGCTGCAGCCGGCCGTGCCTGCAGATGGTCAATGTAAACAAACTGTCTCGCGGCCTGCCAGTGGATTACCCTGACGGGCCGCAGGTTGCCCACCACTGGTCTAGAGAATTAATCAGTGCTTCCACTCTCTCATTAGCTACAGTGGGAGTTGCAGTTAGTGGATTTTTTTAATGGTATGCTCATTCTTTTGTTGTTCTTTTAGATATATGCTAGTTGAAAAGATCTGTACCATTTTCGAAACTGAAAATGTGCAGACATCTAAGTAGTTTGGGTAGACCCCTGTGCCTTTTGCTTTTTAAAATTTAATTAAAAACAGCAAAGCTATTTAACTAGGAGACGTGGTGATGTTGCCTAGATAGGAGTGACTCACTACAGAACAACAAAAATTATCTGGTGAAATCTTGGCTCTGTTGAAGTGAATGGGAGCTCTGCTATTGACTCCAAAAGAGCCAGGATTTCACCCATGTTTTAATGTACCATTTCTACTTTAGTTTTCCTCTTCTGAAGAAGCACATAATTTTAAAAAATACAGTCAGCAATTTTTTTTAGACTGGAGAAAGTAAGTTCGTTGCCACTCCTTTATAGGGAAGCAGGTGCAGGATGGTGTGTCTCAGTACTCTGAGACCTGTCTACTACTGTAGGACAGCTTCCTGTTAGGAAGTGAATAGGAGCCTTAACTCCAGATTGTGCTGACACAGTTATTAATTGATCTTCTATTAAAACTACGCAAGATTTAACCTGAGCTGCACAATCCAAATTGTCTTTAACTCCTGCAGGTCACTTGAATGTGATGGGAGTTGAGACTGTGCAGTGAAGGGTGAATGAACACCTGAGTGTCAAGATGTTTGTCCTTTTAATGGGCTATATTCTGCCCTGGATCTTTTTACAGAACTCCCAGTGGGAGTTCCAGCCAAGAAATGAGGTCAGGGCTAGGCCCACTGTGCTTTTGGTTGGCTTTGCCAAATCATAATGTGAAAGAACAGCATTGATGTGCTTTATTTTTTCTCTGACACAAATTACTTTTATATTGTGTTTTCCAGAACCAGGAAAGAAACTGAAGATTCAAAATTGTAAGAAGATTAGGAGTAGGCAAGGGTTTTGGTCAAAGTGCATTCCAGTAAAGAATCATAGTTACATGAAGTAAAAAATAAAAATACTGTTTTGGTCAGATATTTCCTTCCACATACTTCTGTGGTCAGAGGTCATTTAGCCAAACAAAAAGGTAGTTTTGAGACTATTTTACTTTCCTAGCCTTTGTAAGCATTTAAGGTTCCACCCCTAAAAGGTCATATACTGTAGTCATGAACCTGCCAGGGAGGTTTGTGTCCAAGGCTCCAGTTTTTAGTGTCTCTTTTTGTCTAAAAGTAATTTTAAGTACATAGAATTGTATTTATAAAATAGTAAACTTAGTTATAATTGGGTGGAAGATTACATTTCAGGGTAAATACTTTACAAACAAAAAGAACCTTATAAATAAATGTATTTAATTCTGTTACAGAAACATATTTCTTTCTATAATAAAATCATTTTGATCCTACTAAGCCTTAAATTATATTATCACTATTGTAATGTTCTTCTGACAATTTAAGTTGAAATATGTACTTCAGAACATAATGATCTTTTGGTACAGCAGTGCACAGCTAGTAACGCCATCCTTTAGCTTAAAATAGATGTAACTTCAAATCATTTTTAGTATCACTTTCATACATATTTTGCTTACGGTTGAAGATGCATTTTGATAACTAAATGGTAATTTAAATGAATCCATTTTTATTTCTAGTATATTTAAGCATCACAACTCCATTTACAAAGATCTAGGAAACTGAAAAATTGAAGCAGTAATGAGGTTTACAGATACCATCATCCAGGACATATTCAGCTTCCTCTTTGTGGAAACATATAGCCCTGCATAACTAAAATATACAGCCCTGTTGCTTTTTGAAAAGCACATAACTTTTTTGTAGTCTGCAATAAACTGTGATTTTTTTTAATCTAGTATATTGCTTAAAGTGAAGAATCCCTAACTTAAACATTTTGCAGGAGAAATGTGTTGTGTTCTGTAAGTACAAACGAGTTGTGCATTACAGTGTCACGGACTGGAGGGACTGGATAGAAGATATGAGATTTGCCTTACTATAGACCTAGTATTTTCCCAGCTTTTAAAGATTTATTTAATTTTATTTAATTTTCCATGAAGAAACCTTTATTTTATTTGTTTTAATATAAATTGCATGTTCATAAAGGCTTAAAAATAGTTGGAAAAACTGTAACTGAGACAAAAATGTAAAGGAAAAATAAATAACCTTTTCTTTGTTCCTTTTGAGATGAGGGAAAATATCACGCTTCAGTGGCTACTTAAGCTCAAGTTACTAAGCCAATAAAATTGTTCAAATTCTTATTTTTATGTTAATCTCCTAGTGCACTTCTTGGGATCTTTGAAGTTTTTGAATGAAAGAGGGAAATATTTTAACATTTTAAAAAAAATCATGTCTGATGTATTTAACTCTCTTTAACCACCTTAACCACCGTTCTTTAGCAAGAATGGTGCAAGCATTAAAGAGAAAACTGAATTCCAAATGCTGTTCGTCTCTCTTGTTTCTGTTAAAACAGTGAGAGTCACAGAGTGTCTGAACTTTCTGACATCTGTCAGTTTATACTACCGTCCTCTAAATGTAATTTTGTTGTGTAACTACCTTCTTGGGTGATTTTTGTTGACATCTCACCCTGCTGCAACATTTCACTTATGTTTGTATTTATTCTATGAAAATTCTAAAACTTTACCATACTTTATCATGCATATGCCTTAATTTGAACATCTAGTGCCAAATTGTCAAAGGTTCTTAAAAATGCACACCCACAATTCCATGTGCTACACACCATTTGCAAATCAAATATGCCTACATTTGCAGTTACCGTCTTTGCTCATCTATGCGCTTATTTTAGTGTACAAATACTACATGCGTTTGCATGTGTGTAGGTATGTAGAAGCCCTCAAATTTTTTATATCCACTCCTTTAGAGGCATATCTGAAAATTTGTCCTTAATTCTTTACCGCAGTGGTGTCAGTCACTCCTTTCAACTGGGTGAAAATGCATCGGTAGTACTATGTACGAACGGTTTTAAAAGGCATACGTTTACCAAAAATAACCAACATTACCTCTGGCATAACTTGTTCTCGATCTTGTTCCATCTGAAAACAGCTTCTTTGGGCTCCTGAGCCTCTTCATTCTTCACAGCTACAGGGGACACTCACAATTGTTTTGGTTCCCTCACTCCAGCTTTTGTTCAGTTTTTCACAGTGGAGTCCTTGGCTCTTCCCTGCCTGATTTTCAGTGGGACTCTCTCAAGCATTCTCGATGCTGGTCGGGACCAACTGCCCAGATTCAAATGCTGTCACTGTTGTGAGGGCAATTGGATGGATTCTGTTGGCATCAAGACTTTTCTACAGTCAGAAAGAGCGGGGTGAGCCGTGAGCATGACTTGTCCCCGAGTAAATCTTACGACTGTACAAATCGTTAAAGTACACGACATGGTTTACGATAAAGTGCTGACACAGCTATAACTATAGTGGCACCGGCAGTGAGATTGCAACTCTAATACTGATGTGAGGCTGAAATTGAATATAGCCCTTACAATGGAAATAGAGTAATAAAAAAACTCCTAAACACCACACACTCATAGTAAAACTCATGGACAGCCTCTGCAGCAGAATGGATGTGTAAAATGGCAAATTAAGGAACCATTGTTGATCCAAGAGTTTTGGTCTCCATGTGAATCAGGATTTTAATCTCTCAAGCAGCAGTTGGTATTTTTAACCTGTGCAAATGCCTGAAATAAAATATTGACTTTGTCCTCATGACCTCAGTTTCACAGGCAGCAAAAGTAATCATATTTGTTTTGTTAGTCTATTGTTAACCTACCAAATTCTATTAAACTGTCCTTCTCCCTCTCCCAGCCCTGGCTTTGGTGGTGTTGGCTGCAAGGATTAATGTCCAAAAGAAATTTGAAGGATGACGTGAATGAGTGGGACAGGCTTATTTTTAACTGCTATGTATTGTTATGCCTTTCATACCTTATTAGCCCTTCTCCTCTAAGTTTCCTTTCCTATTAGAGCTGTTTCCTTTCTTATGAGATTAGAATAAATGGAACTGTGGTAATTTAGCCTTTATTCCCTGTTCCTTCCATTGGCCCTTGAAAGGAGACACCTTCACCTTCCCTTGTCCATGTTACTGGCCAAAGTGCAGAAGGAACAATGCATGAACATTTGCTCTGTTAGCACCAGGAGCTGGTGGAGCTGTGAGATTGGTCACACTGCTGTAGTTGTTGCCTCCTGGTGAGCGTTGGCCTTTTATAAGCCATTCTGAAGAGTTGCGTGGTAGCTGCTCACTCTGTTGCTAGTGAGGAGTCAGCTGGAGCTGGTGGCTTGTTGCTGCTCCAGTGCTGTACCTCCGTGCCCGTGCATGTACTGGGAGCATGGAGTGGAGGATTAACGGGCCTGTCCTTTCCTCTGCTCCATCTCTGCCTCCTTGGGTCACTGGTGCATGTATTCCAGCCTTTGACTTCAAGGGGAGCTAAGCATGCACACTGAAATACCTACATCTACTGCAGTAGCTGCAAAGTATTCGGAGGCTTGTCCTGCCTTATGTACACAACATATTGATAATTGTCATGGCAAGTGACACTATAGGGAGAAACTTCAATCAGGAATTTTTCCTGCAGCTGGAATACAGGGTGGTATGTGGGATTATTAAAGAATGAGGAGAGAACGCAAGGGGCAAACTTGGCCTAATTAGGCCACTGGTTGCCGAGTCCATCAGATCAGTATAATATATATTTCTAACATAACAGCAGTTGAACATCTTTGAACTCACCAGCCAAAACCCTACATTTCTATAAAAGGGCAAAGTCAAAACGGGCAAGCCCAAAATTTGACATGCTGGTTTCTTGTATATCTGTTGAGAAAAGATTCCTAATTACTGTGTTTTTTCTTTTTAAATACTTCAATATTTCATGTTTTAAAAAGAAAAAGTCCTAACAGCTCAACCGTTACAAACAGCCCTACAATAACACACAGGTCTGTGTAGCTAGCAGATGGCACAAAGGAGCTTGAATGCAAACACATTTCATTTTCAAGGTCACAAAGAGCTATAAACAACACTGAGTGAAAAAATATATGAAAAATACCTTGACTGCGTCCTCTGAAAAAATATTTCTGAGTGCAGTCCTTGTTTTTGCTGAGGATAATTTATGGATCATGCTGCTTTGTGAGTTTCAAGGCAGACTTAAAAGAAGCTCCCTCTCCTCCCCCCATTCCAAAAAGGTTTGAGCGGATGGTAGTGCTGTGTAGCTGGTAAACTCTCCCAACATTATCCTCCAGGCAATGGAAAATCTGCTTCCTTTTTAAAATATAATTTTTTGGAAATACCAGAGTGGTAAATATTATTTATAAAGAAAATATCAGTTTCTGTATTCAGCAACATCTAAGAGCTGACATCTTTCCTACAAACTAGTAGCATTTTAGAGTGAGAAGTATTCTGGAGAGCAGCTGGATGGCATGTTATATAGCGTGAATCGTTTGTGCTAAATAATTTTCTCTGGTTAGAAC
Source organism: Natator depressus (assembly GCF_965152275.1). NCBI lineage: Eukaryota > Metazoa > Chordata > Testudines > Cheloniidae > Natator > Natator depressus. Next base: position 23,920,836 of record NC_134245.1, read on the forward strand.
CTCTGCACAGAATGTACGATGGGCCAGTGTTGATCATTCGGGGGCAACTTGTGACACAGCTTTTAAAAAGGGATGGCAAGAGCACCTCAGGGAATGAATTCTCTCCCTTCTCTTCCCACATTCCCCTATTCCAGGGAGGTAGTAATTTTCTGCTGGCCTCTATTTAAACCTTGTCCCCCCTCACCCACTGCCACACATACCTGCTCACAATAGCTGGGTGGGGGAGGAGGGAGGCAAGGCTCAGTCTATTCATTGCCCATTCCCCCCACCCCAACCCATTTCCTGCCCATAACCTGGTAGAGTGGGGAGAAGCACAAAGCATCCCCTAACACTGCAGCTGAACTCAAGGTCCACCTAGCCTGGGCGGTTGCATGGGAGGTGAGGGGGAGTCTCATTGCCCTTTAAGCTGCTTAGCCCTGAATCTATCCCTAAACTATTTGCCAGCTGAAATGTCTATCTGTCCTTGGTGTTGATGAGAATTTTTACTGGCACATCAGGTGTGAAAGAAAAACACAGGGGAAAAGTGCTGGAGAGGCATAGCAGTATGTGGCACACGTTGCCAAGTGATGCTTAGCAACCTAACATGGATAATAGCGCTTTGCAATGCTGAGCATGCAGAGTGAATGACGTTTGCATGTATTACCAGAAAGAGATTAGATAACAAGACTAAAGAGCTGGAGAAAGAGAAGGTAGTTCCAGAGCCAAATGCAGCCCTGAAGTCACTGGGCACAATTCCATTGCCTTCAACAGAGCTATGCTCACAACAGGGCTGGATTTGACCTTGAGTCTTAGCATTGTAAACTACGTCAATCTTCAATGTGGAGGACGAAGTGGGGCACGGGAAGTTTCGTCACCCGCAGTATTGGGATCAGACGTTGGGGTAACAGGCATGGTTTAGTGATATCACCATACTTTGGGACCCTTGTTTCTATTGGAAACAAAAGCCACGTTTACAAAGTGTCCTCAAGTGAGGTGGTAATTTTGTCAGATTTTTACCCTCATAGCAAAATGAGGGCACAGGCACAATCTGTTGCAAACAAAAATGCTAGACTGTATGTATATGCCCTTGATTTATGGGGGCAAATGCTGATTTTCACCTGCAAATTCTGCATTGCGATGTCTATTCAGGAGGAGAGATTGCAGCTTGTGTAGGCACATCCAAATTAACGTTATTTGAGCAAGCTCTTTAAAAATAGCAGTGTGGCTGCAGTGGCACAGGGCTAACCGCCCGAGCACAATCCTCCCCAGGCCCTGGCTATGTGCTGGGATGGCTACTCCAGTTGGGATCACACCTACTGGGATGGTGCCGGGGTAGATACAAATGGATTTTAAAAAATCAATTTTTTCAAAATTTAAATTGGATTGTTTTATTTAAATAAACCTACTTAAAATTAAATTTGAAATTGATAATTATGTTGCGAGCCACATTTATTAAAATCTATAAAAAATTATTTACACTAAATACAAAAAATAGTATTAAGCAGTACATGTTGGCTGCCAAGTTTCAAAGAAAATCAGACCACGGCAGTGGTGGAAGTTACTGGCTATACATCTGGAACAAGAGTTTGCTGAAGTGCTAAACCAGCTTTTGATAGCAGTAGCCTCTACTGCAGGTTCAGAGAAAATATTTTCTTTGTTTCAGTTTAGTAATTTAATTAATTTAGAAACCAATTTGGACCAGAAAAAGCAGGAACGTTTGCTTTCTTCTTCCAGGCTCTGAATAATAAAAATCAAGTATGACAGAATGAGATCTATTGGTTCTAAAATTTGGAAGGGTATGATGACTGGAAACAATCAATTCATTAACTACAGATAATTTCTTTGTTTAATAAATCAGTTTTAAATTTAAAACATATTTTGATACATGTTTTTTCTCATGCATTCAGCACTTTTAAGGTAGTTTTATTTAATGAAAATAAATGCTGTTTTTGCATATTTTAATTGAATTTCCATCCCCATAGTGCTCAACACAAATCACAAATAAAAAAATCAATAAAACATTTAAAAATTAAGGGTCTGGATAAATGTAAGTTAAACTTTGTAATTGCTTAAAGATATGTGTATAGATATAGTGTATCCTCCTAGTGAGCAATAAGAAGTACAAAATTTAGCATAAAGACTATGTATCTAATTACAAAGCAACATGTTTTAAAGGTTACCAACTAATGAGACTCAACCTTTCCTTAGGAAAGTAACTAAAAAGTATAAATGCAAAACATGATTAAAATCAATTTATTTAAATCTAGGTTTCCTGTGTGTTGATTTAAATCATGATTAAAATTGGTGATTTAAATTGCTTTGAGTTAAATCAGTGAATGCTTGGGTGGTACACTGACTTCCAGCCTTGACCTGTTTAGTGCAACTTGACCTGACGTGGTTCAACAGAGACTCTCTCTGGGTTTACCAGGTAAAACTGCTGTCTAGATACCACAAAGGTCTTGCTTTGAGTCTCAGTTTCAGTAAAATGTGGGACGTACACATGGCAAGCCCAATGCACTTGATGAGGGGCCTATGAAGTGATGAATGTCTGCTTACAGACCACCAACTGAGAGACAAAACTTCACAGATTTTATAGCTAGACCCTAAACCCAATACAAGAGAACAAATTAGAGGTACGTCATCTTTGCTGTGTATTGACAGCAGCTCACAAACCTGCAGGATTTTGATTAATCAAAACTCTTCATTAGCTCTGCTTAGCTTTAGTTTCTTGGTACAGGAAGTCAGATTTATTTTTATACCATGAAATTCCTTTGTCACATCCATCTTTTCACTGGCTTCCAAGCTGCTGTAAAGCTAACTTCAAGGTTTCTCTTCTGGTTTATAAAACTTTAAATACTCTTGTAACGTCGTACTTAATTGCCCTTCTCCTCCAGTTGGATTTTTGGGATGCTGGATTGTTGGAAGTGCTAAAAACAGCAACAGAGCATTTTTCAATAGTCATCATGGCCCTATAACGACCAGTCTTAAAGCACAAGAGACTGTAAATCCATTTAAAAACTTCATTTGAAGCCCAATTCTTGACCCAACTTTTTCTACCAGTAATATGCTCAGTTGTTTTTACTGGAGTTTAAGGCATCTGGGTTTTGTTTTGTATGCAGGTGACTGTAATACCACCTGGGCTTTTTTATTAAGTAAATAGAAATGGGTCTATTTCTGAGCTCTAAACAACACCATAACTTTGAGGTAGTTTATCCATCCTTAAAAAATGTTTCTATTGAGGTATAAAGGGTGCATAATTCTCTCTGTGGTCATGGCTTTTCTTTTTGAGAAATGAAAAATTAATATCCAGCTTATATGGATTTATATGTCAAGTAAGGGAAAATTAACACATTGTCAATAAAGAGAATAATAATATGGTAGAGGAGGAGGAATCTAGTAATGTTTCAATTAGGATAGCAAATATCTTGGGATTGCAGTGGTCCTGAACACCACCGGTTTCATATTTCAACCTCTGTTTTGGATGCTATTCATTCACTCTGTTCTATCAAATATCAAGAGATTCCTGACATGACTTTTTGTATCAAATTGGCTCCATTTCCCCACCTTTCCCCTTCTATTTAAAATACTATGGTGGTAAAAACTGGCTGACTGGGCTGGTAGTTTGCTTTAAAATGATAACAAGAACATTACATTTGGACTAATAGGCCATTTTCTACCATCCTTAGGGATACTAGGACAATGATGAACATTCTAAAAATACCTAAGACAGAAAGAGACAGAAGTCTGAGTAATAGAAGTTTTGATGTCATTTCCTTCACTTATTTAAAAAGACATGCAGTCCATCTTAAATCATTAGATCTTTTTCTTTGGTGGAGCATGAAATTATCTTGCTGGTTGGGCCTGTTGATTCTGACAGATATTTTATAAATTAGAAACTAACTTTAATGTAAATTTTTTTAAAATATAATTTTGTTGAGATTATAAATGAAACTGTTTGTGATCACTAAATAGAACATGCTGAAATAGGTTTCAGGTGAGGTGATTTATGGATTAAAGATGGGCCCAAACTAAAACCCTGAATCCAAAACATCTCTAAATTAAGCCTCCTGATTTTAAGCCCAGAGGGTTCTTATTTTTAAAGTATGAAAATGTAGCGGAATCAGGAAAGATTTCAGACAAAAACAATTAACAACTGTGAGGCAATTGGTCCTTTAATTCTGATTTTCATTTCCTTAAACAAATAAACAATCTAAGTGAAACCATGTCAGCAGTTGCAGTATATTCTTATCATTTGTGCCTTTCTCATAACAGCACAGGCTTGTTGCTGAAGAATTCTGCAAAGCCTATACTCCAGCCAACTTTAATATCTTCATTGTTGGGGGAAATAAACTATTGTTGATGCTAAACACTATATAATTTGCTATCTTGTGATATTGGCAGGGGAAGGAATCTTTTCTGAAACTGTCACTGAGCAGGAATTTTAATCTGAAGAACATCAGAATCTTGGTCATGAAAGCCTTGACAGACAAAGGTAAATCATGATAAACCAATATAAATTTGTTTTCTTCAACACAATGATGGGTGTTCATCCTCTGTCAAAAATGTAGCTTTATGTATGTAACTTTCATTTGCAACGCTACATATTCATAAGGTTATTTAAATGTGGAGTCTCTCTAGCATTTATATATGTATATACACAACACACACTTTCTCTCTAACTACATATACACTTTAATAATCTCTTGATTAACCACTTCATACAAAGAGAGGAGGGTATATTTTGCTTCCTTTTAAAATACCTACTGTCTGAAAGATCTGGATATATACCATCTGGAGGTATATATTTAAAATAAAAACATATTCTAAATGCTAAATTCTGTTGGAAGATGCTTTCCTTGAACTTGCCTCATAGTCTGAGTCTCAGGTTCAATGTATTTGTAGAGAGTAGTCCTATGGTACTTGACAAACTAAGAGACCAATTGAATCCTTAATTGTTGTACCAAGGCCTTTAAAATACAGTAAATCATGATACTTGCAAATTAAAATTGATATGGCTATTTTAAAAGTAGTAAATATGATCATCTATATTTCTAAAAGTTACAACAAAGTAGTAGCTATTGGACTATTGCTTAGAGCTATTCTGTGATTTTGCATTTTTCAAAAGATTCTTTGGTATGAAAATGGTCACATTTTTACATTTGCAACCACCATAAATTTACCAAATAAGCCATTACTAGAACTCTAAACATATCAATTTGTTACAGCTACAAACATGCCAAGGCACCTTCTAATGAGCAGCTGGTGGTAAAAAAATTAAGGACAGTTTCTTCATTGAACGTGGATGAAATGTGGAGTTTGTCTTCAAAGGCAAGGTGAATTTTTGTGTGAGCACATTAGAAAAAATAGAAATATACCAGAATTTGTTCCTTTTTTCCCATTGCAATGTATACTAGAAATACAGTAGAGTTCTTTTTCTTCCCATTTGACAGTAGAACTGTACTAAGTTTAGCATAACTGTCCGGTTATTGTAATGTTGTTTGCCATGTTGTTGTAGCCGTGTTGGTCGCAGGATATTAGAGACAAGGTAGATGAGGTAATATCTTTTATTGGACCAACTTCTGTTGGTGAAAGAGAGAAGCTTTTGAACCACACTGAACTCTTAACACCTTGAATAGTCTCTTAGAATATATGTGAACTACTTATGCTAAACACTCTGTTCCACCTTGTATTTAGTTGTGACATTCAGGCTATGTCTACAATGCACTTAAGTCATTCAAACTTTTTCGGTCAGGGGTGTGAAAAAAAATCCCCCTGAACAACAAATGTTTTAATGACGAAAAGCGCCGGTGTGGACAACGCTTTGTTGGCAGGAGATGCTTTTCTGGCGTCGAAGCTATTGTCCCTCGTTGGGAGTGGTTTTATGTGGTCATCTGGAGAGCTCTCTCCTGGCGACAAAGAGGTGCTACACTGCTTAGCTTACAACAGGGCAGCTGCAGTGGCACATGCATGTCATTGTAAGGTGCACAGTAGTGTAGACATCGTCTGAGTACCTTTTCCAGTGCCTTTCTGTGCTGTCTATCCTTCTACTAAGGTCTTGCTTACATGACAGTTTTACCAGTTATATCACTCTGAACTCCCCTGTGTGGCTACTATATGAGTGACTTTGGTTTAGCTTAAATCCTTTTCCAAGTAACAAGCGAAACCAACCCCTCACCCCCAGCTTTCAATACTATAAGTAGGGCCCTACCAAATTCACGGCCATGAAAAACACATCATGGACTGTGAAATCTGGTCTTGTGTGCTTTTACCCTATACTATACAGATTTAATGTGGGAGGCCAGTGTTTCTCAAATTGGGGGTCCTGATCCAAAAGGGAGTTGCAGAGGGGTGGCAAGGTTATTTTAGGGGGAGTCACGGTATTGCCACCCTTACTTCTGCGCTGCCTTCAGAGCTGGGCGGCCACAGACCGGCAGCTGTGGGCCAGGCACCCAGCTGTGAAGGCAGCGTCTTGCCAGCAGCAGCACAGAAGTAAGGGTGGCAATACCGTACCATGCCACCCTCACTTCCGCTCTGCTGCTGGCGGTGGCTCTGCCTTCAGAGCCGGGTTCCCGGCCAGCAGCCGCCGCTCTCCAGCTGCCCAGCTCTGAAGGCAGCACCGCCACCAGCAGCAGCACAGAAGTAAAGGTAGAGGTACCACAATGCCCCCTACAATAACCTTGCGAACCCCCCACAACTCCTTTTTGGGTTAGGATGCCTACAATTACAACACCATGAAATTTCAGATCTAAATAGCTGAAATCTTGAAATTTATGATTTTTGAAATCGTATGACAGTGAATTTGACCAGAATGGACCCTGAATTTGGTAGGGCCCTAACTATAAGTGTCCATAGGGTGCGGAGGAGGTTCTTGTATAACAGTCACTTTTAAATTCACCCCTTAGGTTATACTGAAACTTTCCCATGTAGAGGAGGCCTTAGATAAATAGCCTGTCCTAGAAGCACCAATGATTAGCCAATACTTGCTCTATTGACATTTGTTTCTTAAAGTAGCACATCAGATGTATAGACGTAAATATTGTGGTATTTGAGGCTGGTGTTTTTGGTTTACACAAATATTGCTTGCAATTCCTGTTTGAAGAAAAAGTATATGCTGTAAGAAGTGACTAACCAAGTTTAAAATCAGTGTAAATACATTTTTTTAAATTTGAAAGCTTGTCTCTTCCACAAAAAGAAGTTGGTCAGATAAAAGATATTACCTCACCCACCTTTTTTTCTGGTTATTGTAATAACAGAGCTGTTCAGATTTCATAATACAAACCGCAGCTCCTGGTTTGCAAAACTGCTTGAACACTGAAGTTACTTTAGATCATATCACAATTTCCATGGTTTCTTTACATAATTGAATTATGACAAAAATGATCAAACACAATGTAGAAGTTATACATTCAGCTCTAATGTATTGTATGTAAATACCCTGGATAAGCTCTTTGGGTCTGTCTACAGAGCAAAGAAATACCCGCCAGCTGACTTGGTCCTGCAGGGCTCAGGCTGCGGTATTTCATTGCTGTTTAGACGTCTGGGCTTGGGCTGGAGCCTGAGCTCTGGGACCTTCCCACATGTACGGTGTCAGAGTCCAGACTGCAGCCTGAGCCCGGATGTCTACACAGCAATGAAACAGCCCTACAAGCCAGTGCCTGAGCCGAGCCCCACGAACTGCAGCAGTGGGTTTTTCTTTGCTGTGTAGACATAACCTTACTGTTCACTCTAACAATGGTCACAGTTTTAATACCCAAACTTGCAAATACAGAGGCTTGGGTGTAACTTTGCTCTCAGGGGTAAAGTTATGCACGTGCAGAAGTGTTCACACAATTGATTTTTTTAGATTGTAATTTGAAAACTACCTGGGTTATGTGGGGTCTGATCCTGTGCCAGTTAAATCAATTAGAGTTGTGTCACTGGCTCCAGTGGGAGCATGAGTAGGACCACTGGCTTTCCCTATTCCATTGACTTTCCCCATTTTATTTTCATTATTGGAAGAGGTCCCAATCTTGAAATTTCCAGATTAATCTGCTTTACAGTACAACCCCAAGGCTGCTGGCATTGGTGATGAAGAACTTAGATTACTGTATCCTTGCTGACTGAAATACACTGTCAGAAATAAATAACCAGCTCCTTATTTTATTTTTTTAGGAAAAGCTAAGAGCTAAGGTCTGTTGTAAAGGTGTAGCTCATTTCATGGGCTTCTGTATCTGACTTCTAAAAACTTTTTTTTTTTCCCAAGAAAAACTTTTTGCAAAAATCAACATGTAAACAAAAAGCTACTTCTGTCTCATCGATTGCTTCATTATTTCTCAAGGACTTTTCGCTGTTTCTTCAAGGACTTTTCACTTCGTGGTAGCTGAGAATGAGTGAAAGGCAGATCATCCTCTTCTGGAGCTCCCTCTTGAGGGTGGACGACGAAACACAACTTCTGTCCCCAGTATGTCATGGATTCTATGAAAAACACAAGCTCGCTTTGTTAATGTGATGATTATTTGAATCCTCTCAAAAAATCTTCTACATGAGCACGTATACATCCAAAGCTCTGCTGTTTATGCATGTCCACGTATGGTGAGGTTTACCCCATCATACCATATTATTGCTTTTTTCCAGTGAAAATGATGAATTCATTTTTTTCCTAAAGCATTGAGTCCTGAGAGTCAAAGGACCCTAAGGGAGTTAGGCACACAATTCCCACTGACTTTCATAGGGTGGAAAGTTTCTAGACTCCTTTGGACATCCTAGCCTTAAAGCAAATAGTTTTTTTAAAAAAAACCTTAAAGACCTTGTTCTAGCTAAGATGTACGACTGGTGTGTAATTTATTTTCATGAGAGTGGTAGATCCTGGCTTTCCTATCTTATGCATGTGGGAATTTTGGACATACATTGGGATGGATATCAGTACTGTGCTGGGGGAATGAACATATTCAAAATCGTCAAAAAAGTAGGGTGGGGGTGGGATAGCGCTAAAGTCTGATTTGCCAAAGCACTTAAGTGTTGGTTTATTATTTATTTAACACTTGAGCTCAATGAGACTTACTTGCATGCTTAAAGGTACACGCCTGAACAAGTGCTTCGCTGAACAGGCCAAATAAGCAAGCTGGATGAATGGAGGAATGTGCCATGTCAAAGAGGGGCAGAAAACATGCAAAGGGAGAACTACAGTAACCTAAATGAACAAGTTGCAGCATCATAAAAATAAAACTTGAAATTTCCTGCCTCTTCCCACAGCTGAATACTCATAGTCCAGCTGAATGGAGTATGTCAGACTGGCTCAGCTTACATCTCTGGGACCTGGCAGTAAACCCAGGCTATCCCTATCTGGATACCATTATGAAATAATCATTTCAATAAGGTTACTTTTTGAATATTTCCCCATTGTACAAGCCACTGAAACCTTTGCTAAATTCTAGAAAGTGGTGTATTAATGAGAGCACTTCTGTACATGGGATGTCAGCTTCTTTGCAGAAAAGAACGGGTAAGCTAGTAGTGCTCTTCTGAATTTTACTGTCAGTCACATGCTAGCTACACCTCTTCACCATTCTCTCTCTCGCTCTCTTTTTTTTGTTCTCTCTCTAGTCTGTTTCTGTTTCTCCATTTGCATTTCACAGCCTGACCTTAGCATCCTTATGTCTTATTGAAAAATTAAGCACTGAAATGTCTGCACTTTGAGAGAAACCTAGTTCCTTCTGTGTACAGGTTTAGGGTCTAAAAATTGGCAGGGGTATCTTTATCAATAGGCAGTTTTCCCATGCTCTGTTATAAATCTGATGATTTCTTGTGCCATATGCATCATGTTTTCCTGCTTCTAGCTTTATATTGTATATTGGCATTAAGGCAGTTCTCTTTCATGTGGTCAAGAAGTAAATAATTGGGGTAAAATCTAAACACTTTGATCAGCAAAATCCTGTCCAAAGAGCTCTGCAGAGCTGCATAATTTAATGGTAGTTTTGGTGAATGCCACACAGTCACTGGGACCCTTTGTGGATTGGTGGAAATGTAGACCTGAGAGGTTGAAACAAATTCCTACATGTTCATGAACAAACAGTGAGGCTGCATTAATGAACTATAATGTGTTCTTACCAGCTAGACTATTTACACACTTTGGTTTATTTCTCCAGTACACTCCAAGAAAAAACACGGGCACTCCAGTTAATATGATGATTAGTCCAATTCCACAGACGACTGGCTCAGAATAGAAACTGAAGATCAGTAGAAATGCCCAAAATAGCAGGTAAGTGACTGGAACAAGGAGATTCACCTAAGAGGGGAGGGAAGAGAAGAGACATGTACAGAAATGTAACAGCATTCTGTAAGGTATACAGGGGAGAGGCAGTGAGGGCTAGTGGATCAAGCAATGGACTGGGAGTCACAAGACCTGGCTTCTATTTCTATCTCTGGCAAAACGCAGCTGTGTGAGCTTAGGCTTCACCTCGCTGTGTCTCTGTTTCCTCTCCCATCCTTTGTCTGCCTTGTCTCTTTAGACCAAGGGTGGCCAACCTGGGCCTGAGAAGGAGCCAGAACTTATCAATGTACATTGCCAAAGAGCCACAGTAATACGTCAGCAGCCCCCCACATCAACTTCCCACCCCCGGCTCCCAGTGCCTCCCACCCACCGGCACCACCTCCTCCCTCCCAGTCAGCTGTTTTGTGGCATGCAGGAGACTCTGGAGGGAACAGGGGGGAGGAGTGACGGCATGGCAGGCTCAGGGGAGTGGGCGGGCAGGGGTGGAGTGGGGACAGGGCCTGTGGCAGAGCCAGGGGTTGAGCAGTGAGCACCCCCCGGCCCATTGGAAAGTTGGCGCCTGTCGCTCCAGCCCCGGAGTTGATGCCTATACAAGAAGCCGCATATTAACTTCTGAAGAGCTGCATGCGGCTCCAGAGTCACAGGTTTGCCACCCCTGCTTTAGACTATAACTACTACTAGGCAGAGACATGTCTCTTGCTATGTGTTTGTATGGTACATCCCACCAGAGGGCCTCTAGGCACTACCATAATAAACAACAGAAATAATAATAAACAGTACTTCAAGTTCTGATGAGGGATTTGCTGTGGTTGACACATTCTTTAGATTGTTAATAGGAAGACCATAGAACTAAGAAATTTGGCTTAAATATTTTCACCTTGATAGGTCTGAAGATTTTGGGTTTCTTCCAACGCAACACAATCAGGCCTATGATTGTCACTCCATAGCAGAGGTAGTTAATAAACGACACATAATTAATTAATGTGTACGTGTCTCCAACAAGCATGATGATAACTGTGGTCAAACACTAAACAAGAGAGAAGCACATTCTTGTTTGAGTCATCATCAGAAAGGCTTACTTAAAAACAACAACGAGCAATTACGTTCCTTTTCTTTACATCCCACGCTGGGTGTTGCTACTGATTCCTGTGAGTCTGTTTACTAGATAAAACGTGTGCCACAAAACCCCAGACTTGAATGGAGATTCTGCATTTATTTTGTTTATGTTGAAGTCAGGTGCCTATAGATCTATTTATAAAAATGCATGGAGAATGTTCCCTGAAATGATGCTGCTAATTGTGGTCCTTCAATAACACCTGTGCATACTTGCAGAGCTCTCCTCACTAATGAGATGAATGACTCTGACAAGCACTTGAAGCCCAATTTCAAAGGGGCCTCAAACCAGCCTTTGCATGTGCAGAACTGCGAGTGCCAATTAAGAGGCTGTCTTTGAAAATGATACTGTTGATATTGGCATTGGGTAAATTTGATGACCCTGGTCAAACAATGACTAGAGGACACACCAGAAGTGGAAGGAAGTGGCCTGGATACCCAAAGAGGTAATGTGGAGTAAGAGATAGCCAGGGTGTGTGTAATTCACCCCATTTTCCCTACAAAATGACTATGCACATTTTTAAGACCAAATGCTGGGCTTAATCCCACCATCTTGGTGTGCAGGGTCCTGAATTGAAACTCCAGTGATAGTCTGCTGCATAGGGGTGGGGGACATGGGGCAAGATGAGTCTGCAACCTGTGCATTGTGAACCTCATCCACGGGGACTTCCAGACTAGCACACAAGAAGTTTCAGTGTAGCGATACAGGGAGTATCAGAGGGGTAGCTGTGTTAGTCGGCATCTTTTGCCGCTTTTACAGATCCAATTTGTAAAAGTTGCATGTGATAAAGTGGGTATTCACCCATGAAAGCTTATTCTCCAATACATCCGTTAGTCTATAAGGTGCCACAGGACTCTTTGCTGCTGATACAGGGAGTGTAGCTCATCAACCATGAAGGCACCTGTAGCATACCTGGTGCTGCTATGTGGTTGAGGGGTTTTCCATTCCTTTTCCTCTCTTGATCACAGTGTTGGCTGAACTCCCAGCACAACCCAGATATTAAGGCTGTTCACAACAACCTTGGCTTAAGGCAGAATTTGTGATACTCTGTTCAGAAAGCAGTAGAACATCTGCAATGCACCATAGCTGAAGAATATTCAGCACGAATATTAACTATGTACTATGTCAAAAATGAACACACTTTGAGAAAAGGCCTGATCACCTGACACCCCCCACCCCCCCACCCGCAGTCAGCATATTTCCAGTGTTTGCGCTTCATAATGTATATGATCAGGTTGCACACAAGGGGATGAGGGTGCTAATGAACAGTAAGACCAATGAAGGCGACTGACTTTTAACTGGAGAATGCTATAGGATCTAAACTGCTGTAAGCTTTATTCCCAGGAAGAAGCTTTCTGTAACTCAGTAACTTTAATCACCAAAAATTTCCCCCTAAATTGAAGCTTTTTCTTGCTTCCTAATGAAATCAATGGAATTTTTAATCATGGACATCAAAGGGCACAGGATTGATCCTAAGTGCTGCAGGTGTAACTATATTGGAGAACAGAGTACTTACTGTACTTGCTTTTAATGGCTTCACTCCACCAATTTCTGTTATGTGTGTTTTTAAAAGCTGCTGAACTCTAGGACAGGACTTCTGGCAAAATTAAAGTTGTCTCTTATGGGAAAGGATAGATTTCTTGTAGACAAACATTCTGTGGTTAGTACATTACTTTGTTCTAGGTGACCTGAATATATTATAAAGAATAAAAGCTTTAGCTTTCTTTTTTCCCAGCTAGTGGGACATGCTGAAAATGACCTATATCATTAATCTTTTTTGCATTACTACTGTTTAGATACTGGCAGATGGCTGGTAGAAATTTCCATGCATCCGCTTGCTTATTTGTACTTGCTTTGTTAGTGAATAACACTGTGTAATATTAACAGAGCTGACTTACTGTTTATGGGCCAGATCCTGAGAGGTCTTGAGTGCCTCACTCCCCACTGACATTAGCCAGGAGTTAAGGATGCTCAGAAGATTGCAGAATGGGACCCAATTGAGATAATTATGCCTCACTAAACTTAGGTTTTTCAAACATCTTTTGATCACATTTTTACCTGCATTAATCAAAACCCATATGTATTCTGCAACAGTGCTGTGTTCTAAAACTATAATAGTCATTCATCCATATGCAGTGTTACTGTCATACAAATGACCCAGAACTATAAAGTATCATCCATTAAATTCCAGAATCTGAGCGCCTGTAGATCCCAAGGTGGGATCCCAGAACCAATCAGGATTTGTCTTTCCATTATTGTGAGACTTCTCCCCGCTCAGATTCCTGTTACCTATCCTATGACTATCTGGTTTGTGGCAATACCCCTGAAGGTGGGTGGCTCTCATGTGTCACTGGCACCAGCAAATAATGCTAGAGGTCCAGTGCATCCGATGAAGTGAGCTGTAGCTCACGAAAGCTTATGCTCAAATAAATTTGTTAGTCTCTAAGGTGCCACAAGTACTCCTTTTCTTCTAGAGATCCACGTGTCTCACCACTCCGCAGCTGCTAATGTGAATCCCTAAGGGGATCTCGAGACCTTGAAGACTTTCATCATGAAGCTGGTGACTTGAAAAGGTTTAAAATAGGAGAGCATAATATTTTATATCAATGTCATATAATACCTCCATCTGATTTGCTCTAAGTGCTCTCTTTGCCATGATTAGCTGGTTTTGTGGCAAAGCCCCTTAGGCAGATGAGATCTCAGGTGTAAGTGACACTAAGGTGATCAGCTCTGGTGTTCACTCATATCGGGATATCTATCCAGCATATTCCTGATCAAATGACCCTGTTGCCAAATTGGTTGGCTCCCATTTCCCCTTCAAATACTTTCTTGAGTTTTTAGAGTGGAAAGTGTTGCTTGCGTGCCACACTGTTTCCTCTGATGATTATCCTGGTGGACAACAGTGCCACGGATAATGCTTGGGAAAAGTTTCAAAACATGTGACATAGGATGTCTGTACATCCTGTTTTGGCTGGGACAGTCCCTTTTTTAAGCCCTGTCCCGGCCGTCCCGACTTTGGGCATTTGTCCCATTTGCTCTTGCCAACTTGATCAGCTGGCAAGAGCAAACAGGACAAATGCCCACTTTTGTCAAGACAGTGGGGCACAAAGGAAAATGGGTGGGCGATAGTGGTGGTGAGCAGCAATGCTAGTCCCACACAGCGGGGGAGGCAGGGCTCCGGTGTGGGGCACGCAGGGCTTGAGTGAGCAGCAATGCCCGCTCCAGCCTTTGGGAAATATGGTCACCCTAAAGTGATAGCATCTAGAATCACAGAACTATAGGGTTAGCAGTGACCCCAAGGATCATCTAGTCTAATCTCCTGCCAAGGTGCAGGATTTGTTGTATCTGAACCATCCAGGACAGATGGCTATCCAGCCTCCTTTTGAAAACCTCAGGTGAAGGAGCTTCCACGATCTGAATCTATTGAGCTGTGCACCCCAATAAAACAGACTTTTAAATGATTTGAACCCCATTCACTTTGCATTAATGACCACCTTGTTTAAACACCCAATTTTGGAAAGGAACAGCAAAAACATGGTAATCTTCTGAGACCTTAAGTAGGTCTACCTTAATGCACAGGCTACGATTAATTTAAAAAATCCTGATGCATTAATTAGGTTTGCCTAAAGTCTGATGTAATTTGCTATTGTAACTGCAGACTATAATATTTTTATATTACTATTTATATAGAAATTAATATTTCAGAGCAACACTTAGTACATCCCAAGATGTAAAATAAACCCCTACCGCTGAATGATTCATTAATATCCAGTGTTGGTTCTGTAATTTGCACAGTAATTTAAAGGGAATGTTCTCTACAAACTGGGTAGCTGGCATTTGTTTGATTTGCCAGTTCTGCTCTGTACAGGGAGCTTGCTCACGCTCTGGCTATTTCACAAAGTGATAGTCACTGACACTCAGCACATTTATTTGAGCTGATGTATTTTTATGGACAAAGGGACTTTGCTTCATCTGCATCACCACAGCTCGGCTGCCCAATGAGTCCATATAGGAGCTGGATCTTGGTTTTTTTTATACACCGCACAGATTGCGTAGTGCAGCTCAACCAGAAAAGATTCCAGACACTGAGTTATGTGGGTGTGTATGGGCATTAAAGCCTGTGCAGGAAAGATGCCAGGGCACTGCCACCTTTTGGCTAAATCATGATTTTATATTAACATAGATTATGCAGAACGGTTACTGAGAAAAAGATAGTGCTGGGCTGTGATAGCACGACTGCTATAGCTAGCCACACACTGGGAGAATAACACACTGGGAGAATAATAATATGGGTGTAAATCCTGGATGCACTGAAGTCAGTTGACTACCACTGCAATGCAAAAGCCTCTCATTAACTGCAGTGGGGCCAAGATTTCAGCCAATGTGCCTGTGAGGGAATTTTCATGCTAACAGTTATTGAAGCATGAGGAATGTAAAATAAAATATAACTGAACATTTTAGGCTTACTACAACCCTTTAGAACCCTACTAAACTCTGGAAGGAAGTGGCCTTCATCCCCATGATGTGTTGTGGAGTAAGAGAGAGTTGGGAGTGTGTAATAATTCTCCCTCTTTTTCCTACAAGATGACTATGCACATTTTTAAGACCAAATGCTGGGCTCAACCCCACCATCTTGCTAACAACTCAATCTGAGTAATAACTTGTGGAACTCACTGCTATAAGGTAAGTTTACATTGTGTAAAAAAACAAACCAAGAAACAAATCAAAATCTTTCCTTTCTACATTTTAAAATGTGTCGCCTTTTAATGTAATTGGGTGTCCCCCTTGTTTTACCCAATGTGTTCAGCTGGTATATGCTTCTTTTGAATCTGTTACGCTGATCTTCTCTACTCACTTTCTTTATAGGGCCAAAGTAAAGGGGACACATCCTGATTCTCCAGAAGCTCAAGTTATCACTGCAGAGCATCAATCTATCACTGCACAAAGCATCTAGTTTTTACAGAACAACGAGTAGCATTTAGCCCTGTACCTGGGGCCCACTATGGCTATTAGCTTGGCAGCAAGCTCTGAACTAGCCCTGTGGAGTGGAATTAGCATTGACTGCAGGGAGATTTTTTCCACATTAAATGTTTGCAGTGAGCTGACAGAATCAGTAAAAGAGCTCACAATTTCTTAAATGAAGCATTTCAGTTTTCAAACAAAGATTTTTCTAAATTGCACTTCCGTTTAAGCAGATGAGACGTGACAGAAAAAAGAAAACTTACACACACTAGAAGGGCAGGGATTGGGGTGCAGTGTTTAACGTGAATCATAGCAAGCAAGCTGGGCAAGTGACCTTCACGAGCTCCAGAAAAACATAACCTGGGAAGCAGAATAGGAACATTCAGTATACAAGTTACTCCAACATTTAGCTGCACTGTTTCATCAGCCTCAATCGGCCTGATTCAAAGCCTGGGGGAGTCTTGGAGTGGAAGGAAGTTCTAGTGGTTAGGGGGCTAGTCTGATACTTTGGAGACGGGGGTTCAATTTCCTGTTCCACCACAGACTTCCTGTGTGCCTTGGGCAAGTCACTTAGGCTCAGATCCTCAAAGGTATTTGGAAGTTAGGAGCTCACGTACCTTTGGGCCTTAGTCTCAATCTGGCTCAGCACCCCAGCTGTAAATATAGGGCTTATAGAACTGCCCTCCTTCACAGGGATATTTTGAGGATAAATACATTAAAACTGTGGGCTCCCAGATACTACGGTGATGGGAACCATATAAATATCTACGATAGAGCCTAAATCAACAGTCTGCCCAGTGACTAATGGGCTTTGGATCAGGCCTAGTATCTCTCAAGGTTTTATTTTTTTAAATACATGAATTGTTATGTTTTTAAATGTCCTCAGGTTTGTCAGGTCTCACCACATTTTGAGAGCACTAAGGTATGTGACTTGGCTAAAGCACTAAGGAGCTGTATTGTTACCTCTTTCCTGACAGATGTTTGTACTTTATTTTCTTACGGAACTCATATTTCTATTAAATTTAAAATTTAAATAGACTATGGGCAAGATTCTGGTTCCAGTTCCACTAGTGCAAACTTCCCATCAAATGAATGGGTTTACTTTGGATTTATGTCCATGTCACTGAGAATCGAATTTGGCCCTACAACTCTCATTTCGTCAATCTACTTTTTGAGCTAAGCATAGCTTAGCTTGTAGCTACTGAAATTGTATTGTAAAATTACATTGTCTAAGTATGTAGCCAATGTTTTATTCTTAGTACAAATCATTCCATCAGACATTTCCAGTAGATCATAAGGGCTCTTTTGCAGGAGATCCTGCTATTCAGTATGATATCTGCTGACTGAAATGGCACAATTCATAATTTAATGTGTCCAACGTGCCCAACACTGAGATCAAGGTCTATAACACACAAAATGTCTAGCAAGCTTTGTAGAAAATTAGATAATGTTCATAAAATTGCACTCCAACTAACCTTGATGAGGTAAAAAGGTATCCATTTATTCCTCCAAATGTAGATAAGGCCACTGAGACTGGCATAACCCAGGAAAAATAGCCCAGTAACTTTTCACCAAATGTCTAAGGCAACAGAAGGCAGAGAAACTGAAATATACTGCACAGCACAGAACTGAAATTAAAGTGTATTTTAGACATCCATGGAATGGTTTACTTACTACTGCCACAGCATTGGAGGACAAGAGCTCTTGAGGTGACATGGCAGTGAAATATGCAATATTGGTGAATGTATACACAAATGTCACCAATGGGATGGATATGAATATGGCACGAGGTAGGTTCCTAATTGAAGAATTAGGAGGTTTGATAAGAAATTACATTCACATATAACTGGACCATACCACCCCACCCGTTGTCCCTCCCCCTCATGGCAACTTTGGAGAAGTTTTTATCCAGTTTTGTGCTTTACTGCCCTATTGCTACATAGAACAAAATACAGAACAAAAAACCCCCTCCTTCCTCCTGCCACCCTATATCTGTACTTCTCTCAGTAGCTTGACATATTGCAGTTCTGAGAATACTAAAACCATTACAGGGCTTCAGGATATCACCACGAGCTGAAGACCATCAAACAGAATTTACAACATGGCTGCAATGGAGATACCAGAAAGCTATTTCTTCATAAAGAATTCCTATACGTTTTCTATGTTGTGTAAGCTATTACGGTAATAACTAACAAGACTAATAATGATAGGTTTCAGAGTAACAGCCGTGTTAGTCTGTATTTGCAAAAACAAAAGGAGTACTTGTGGCACCTTAGAGACTAACCAATTTATTTGAGCATAAGCTACAGCTCACGAAAGCTTATGCTCAAATAAATTGGTTAGTCTCTAAGGTGTCACAAATACTCCTTTTCTTTTTAAGACTAATAATGTTCCTGTAAGTTTAATTTAGTTTACATGAGGCTCTGTTTGATAAAAATGATGCCATGGAAAATAACGGACTTGCCTTTTTCTCTCATTTATTCATTGAGAAACTTAGCCAAGTGACAAAAGCATTCTACAGACTGTGAGAGCTGTTTAGTGTGTACACTCCACTCAGGCTAATGTGTTCACTATAGCTCTGATTTTTGACTTTGTCAGATGAGCAAAAAAGATTAATAAACAGTTTTCACCAGTGTAGTTTTGCAAGGTTTTGGTATAGACATGAAGTTGGGTTTTATTTCTTTTCCCTAATGAAAATAGCTTTTTATTTTGTATTTCTCCCTCAAAAACTGTAGAATTGATAAAATTCCGTTGTAAAACTTTCAGAGAGCTGGAATTGGCATCTCTGACACTCAGTTTAACCTGACGGGTTATCAATAATGTGCCAAACTGTTTTTTTTCCTGTAGCTACAGATGCTAGAAAACACAAACTGAATTATTTTTCTTCTTAAACTTGTGCATATGACAGTAGTATCCAATTCCTGCTGGCAAACACTACATTAATTCTTTCCCTTGTTTCTTTTTTGCTCAGTTGAAACCACACTAGGAAATTCTGGATGTTTGTGAAAATGTTTACAGTTGCTTGAGAGAGCACCATACCTGCCTCCTTTCCCCTTAAATTCTTTAAAGATTTATAAATATGCATAACTTTATGTACATGAACATCTCACTACTTACATAGGTAAAGTTAAAGTATGCAGATAAGTTTTTGCAGGATTGAGGCTGTAATTTGTTTCCATCCAGAATGTGTAATACCTGAAATTATACTTTGCTTAACTGGGGATGTTGGGGTACGTGTGCTGAACATTCAGAAGCAACTGAAGACCCAAAAACTGACGTGTGAATTTATTATTCTATTTTTTCATCTCAGAAATTCTGAAACCTTTGCGCTTTTGCTGCTTCTTGGTGGAAATCACTCTCCCCCTGGCTTTTCAAACATGATGGAGGATAACTCATTTCAAAGCCTGCACTATCAGCACCAAACCTGATGCCAATCACCCTGAGAGAACTTTCTTTCTACAGCCAGCAGCCAGTATCCACACTGCACATATCACTGAAGAAGGCAGGTTTCAGAAGTGTTTCATAAATGGAGTGGGGTAGGGGAGGGGGGAGGGAGAATTCTGCCTCTTCTGTAAAAAGACATTTTAATCTCTTCTTTATGTGTTCCCTTTGGGGGAAATGTTGTCTGAAGAACCAAGACCACAGACAATATGTTTTGGTATTATATAGATATAAAATACACACACACATAAAATATAATGCAATTTTGTGAGGCATCCCATCAATGATATAGATTAATATATAAATAATAGCTAGTTATGTTTAGTGCCATTAACATATAAGCAATAGGTAGTTATATTTATGTTTAGTCCCATTAATATAGATTAATATGTAAGCAATAGACAGTTCAATAATGCCATAATGTCAGTGTTACACCTATATGATATCTTCATTCAGTGAAAGCTATGTCTAACTTGATGGGCCAAATACATTCTTAATTTCAGCACCTTCATTTAACTTGCCTCATTTGGGATCTAAAAAGGAAGGTAATAACCTTAATTACCTTTACTTTGGATACGTATAGACATTTAGTGATGTCAGTCCTCCTGCAGAACACACTGTGCATAGTACCAACAGACTGACCCCACTGTCTTTACCTCAAAAGTATCTGGGTCATATGGAAATAAATACTTGCCTGCGGGGATCAACTAATTCTTCTGTGACATAATTCAAGAAGTTCCACCCACTGAATGCAAACGACCCTTGAAGAAAAGCTAATGCTAACTGTCCCACAGATGGAGACATCCAAAAATCAAATGCATTGCTTGGTGTCAGTTCTTCATAGTTTCCTATAGACAGAACAAAAGCAAGAAGTTAAGTCAGAAGTGTAAACTATTTTGATGGTGACTGGTGGAAGTGCCACCTACCCGGGGAACCAAGACATAAGAAAAGTATTATTTTCAGAGAATTGTAAACTTCCTAGAATTGTGTTCATTCAATTTTATATTACGTTTACTAATCTTAGACTGTGCTTCACTGGTTTGCACCCTGAGAACTGGGAAACATTAACATTAAACTACCAGTGCTTCTTTTAGATTCTCAGACAAAACTGTCCTGGGGCACAGCCTTGATGGTGTAAATTGTCATAGCTGTATAGACAGAGCTGCCACAAAACCTGTGTGATCCCCACTGACTTCAATGGAACTATGACAATTTATACCAGCTCAGCATTGGTATCTGATGCCCTAAACTCTCATCTCATCTGAATGGAGTGAGTGTCTCCTCTACAGGAATCCAGGGTTCTTCGATTACATTCACTCTACTTCGAAAAAAAACCCTGCAGGGCAGGTGGAATTTTTCAGGCTGTGGGGCTTTTTTATTTTTAACCTGGAAAGTGGTGCCCTTGCCTCTTCCTGTTGTAAATACTGTATTTCTGTCCTCTCTACATGACCCACTTCACACATGCTGAAAACATCATCATCCCTTGGGTCCTGTGCTTTTCATTAAGGGGCTGAATCAGTAAGATACACAAGCACTTGTCTAATTTTAAGTACGTGAGTAGTCCCATTGCTTCCAGGGGAACTGGAACTACTCACATACTTAAAGTTAGGCAACTGCTTACATTGCTTGTTGATTTAGGGCCTATATTTCTTAGGATTATTTTATACAGAGTTCATCAAAAGCAATTAAAATTTGAGGAACATGTCATTGATAAAATTACATTATAAATCTACCCAGTGAGATATTTCTCAATATTTCAGTTCCACGCTTTACTTTATTGAAAACAACAGTTTTCTTTGAGAGAGAAACTTGTGCAAGGATGCTACATCTTATTTCTGTAGTATGTTGCCTGTTTGATAATTACTTATCATGCTATGTTCTGAAGAATACTTCCTTTGTGATTGCACCCGTACTTGGAAGGAATCCTGTAGCTTTAGTTAACAGCAATTAATATTAATTATTTTCAGTTTAGTCACATATTTATGTGCACCTTACACAGTGGTGTCTTTGCTAGGCCCTGCTTAAAAATTGCCCTCCCACAGATCAAGTAACTTCACCGGCTACCTCCTTCTCCAGTTTCTTTCAAATCCAAATGCTTGCTAATTGTAGCAGAGAACTCTGTCAGCAGGGGAAATAAAATAAGCCCTCAGAATTCTTCCCCTGCCTGCTAAGAACTAGAAAACAAGGGGATGGGTACAACAGGCTTTCTAAAGAGAATTTAATTTTACCAATAGTACAGTACTGATGTTTAGGCTTTCTCAGTGAGTACCTTTAAAGATCTGTATGAAGCCCATAGTAATGATAAGGGCCAAGGCTAACAGTTTTCCTGCTGTAAATATATCCTGGATGCGAGTTGCCCATCGAACGCTGGAGCTGTTCACCCAAGTCAGGAGTACTAGAGAGCAGAAAACCGAATTCAGTGGAACAAAATTTTGTATATTTCAGAATATTCATTAACAAATGCTGAGAAACATAGACTGCTAGTTTCCTATCGGCAGACCAGATGGAAATCTAGCTTGGGTTTGGATTGGTCTGATGAGCAGGATTAACTCCACCCTAGAAAACTGCCTGTTTCAGAAGGACATTTGCCAGAGCTCTATCCCTGATGCCCCCATCAATACTTAGGAAGTCCTAATTGTGGGGAGGGACTTCTGTGAACTGAGGGCATGTGTACACTACAAAATTAAGTCAACCTAACTTACGTCGGCAGACAGCTGCTGCAGTAATTACATTACTTGTGTGTGTCTACACTTTGCTTCCTGTGTTAGCAGTGTGCATCCTCATCAGGAGCACTGATTAAACTGTCAGTGTGGGGCATTGTGGGATGGCTTCTGAAAGCCAGCAACAGTCGATGTTAGTAATGTAATATCTACACTGACACTGCGTTGACCTAACTGCATTGACATTGACTCTATGCTTCTTGTGGAGGTGGATTTATTAAGTCAGTGTAGTGGGCAAGTTATGGCAGCAGGAGTGAACTTTTAGCGTAGACACATACATAGTTAGGTCGATGTAAGCTGCTTTGCATTGACCTAATTCTGTAACGTAGACCAGGCCTGAGCGGAAGTGGTGAGTCTCTCCATCCCTTTTCATTCTGATTTTCTCCCCTCTGGGACCTTAGTAATTAATTAAGAACTGGTGGCATTTGTTTTTTTACACACACATATAAAGGACTTGTGAATTGCTAATCCATTTGTTGAGTTAGCAACAGTGGTTTAAATACAGTGAAAGGTTCTTAGCTACACATACTGAGCCCCAACCCTTACTCATCTTTCAACCTGAACCTCAGACCTCAGTTTATACCTAATCCAGATGTGCACACCTCCTCTTTGGTCCATTTCTTTGTGGAATATATCACCCTATAGTACACAATGAAACTGAAAATAAGACTCAGCTGAGCCAGCATGATATATAGCACCTCCCCTCCTCACATCCAGCCTCCGACCACCATAGTGGAATTGCCTTGGTTGCTGCAAAGGGGACTTCAGTGACCATTAGGGTGGGGTGGGGGATGGATTTGCCCCTTAGAGAATATTAAACCTCTTCGACGTAAAGATGACCTAAACTTCGTAGGAGCATAAAGAACATTAGGAAATACTCACATAAACACACTGTGGAGAGGACCCTGGAGGCATTATAGGGTGGGATGCAATTAGGGAACACCGGTTGTAGAACGTAGTTTGAAAATGTCAATGCGATAACAGCCAGGCTGGTAGGGTACATGATAAGCACTGCACTCCATAGCAGCAAAAACCTGTATTCACAAGAAAACCATTGGTGCTGCTGTTATGCCAGTAAGAATCATTTGACTGTACAACAGTTTCATAATCTGATGACTATCTTTATAGGAGGCTCAGAATTAGGTAGCTATTTTTCTAAACCCCACCAAAACAATCACTTCTCTGATTTCCCCCAACCTTTCTTTACTCCTATTTTCCCAGCTCAATATGTTTTTCATTTAAATTTGATGTGATACAGCGCACAGTTTAAACATGCACACAACAAGGAATAGAGACATACTGTCAGCATATTGAGTTAGCTTTGCATGTCACAGTGAGAGTATCACCAATGGATTAAATGATGCCCCTGGAAAGGAAAAAGATGTGTTCTACCACAACGTGTTGTTAGACCACAACACACTCTTTGTTCTTTAATCTTAAAGTTGTCTTGAGCATTGTCTAATGGCTAGAGCAGAAGTTCTGAGCTATATTCCTGACTGGGCCACGGACGCTGTGACTTGTGTCAAGTTTCTGCCTGCCCTTTATTTATAGGTGCTTCTGTTTTTGTTAGCCCAACCTGAGACACATAGGACCTGAATAAGAGCAACTGAGCACCCGCAACTTCTACTGACTTCAATGGAATCTGAAACGGGTTGCCCAAAATGAGTGAATCTTTTGAAAATGTAGGCCTTTACATTCCTCAGTTGCTCACTCTGTGGAAGGGGATAAAAATACCTGCCTCACAAAGATGTAGGAAACCTAGCTGATGTTTATAAAATGAGATCACTGGATGAAAGGGGTATATAAAGAAAAAGTATTATTTATGGGTTGCTTGTCTCTGACTAAGATACTTTGGTGCCCAGTGAGCTTCCTTCTTGCAGGAACAGAACCCTCAGGCCTCACTTCTGAACACTTCAGAGGCATCTCCTTTGGTCAGACTGAGCCTCACAAACTTTCAACATGTTCAGCGGTTTTTACTTTAAGAGGGAAGCATTCATCTTAACTTAAAATAAAAAAATTCTCTTACGCACTGGATGGGAACTATGTGGTAAGATGTAATCAATACAAGAAGATGATTATTGATTTTATATATATAGTAGTGGCATGCATAACACAGACACAGTTGTTTCCCGGGCACCTAGTCCGGGGTTGTTCTCTTATAAGCTCTTCTTTCCCAGCATGCCTTTCTGTAGCTGGCCCTTTAAATTTGGCAGAGCAAAGCAGCTCCAGCCCTAAAGGAGTCATTTTAAAACTCATTGTTCTTTGCTGCACCCTCCTTTCTTGTCGCTGGTAAGTGCTCTTTGTTCCTGTTATGTTAGTTTTCCCCTTTTTGTTCCAGAGGATTATGGCATGTTCTTGCACTTTCTTTTTCTTATAAACCACTGTATCATTAACTTTGCCAATCAGCTGGCACATGGAAAGAACTGGTTACATTTCAAAATGACAAAATGTACTTTAAAACCCCCACACCATTTCTCTCTTTCTTTACCTTTTTTGAGTAGTTTTCCTACAGTTTTCATCGCTTTAAAGAGGCTAGCTCAGCCAAGTTCTTTCACACTGTTTATTATTATTTGTATTACTGTAGCGCCTAGGAGCGCCAGTCATGGAGCAGGATACCATTGTGTGAGGTACTGTACAGACACTGAATTTTACATAATAATTGCTATCCTGTGGCTGTGTGAAAAAGCATAACACCAGGTGTTTATCTGTGCTGTTAGTAGTTGTTTTTGGGATGTGAATGTTACTTAGTTATAACACATTTTAAAGTTTTTTTGGATTCTCTCTAAAGGAATTTATTTGGATTATAATGTTAGAGCCTGAGGGTTAAATAATCAAAGATTAATAAAACTTAAAGATTGAAATAATCAGTTGTTGACAATGCTGATCTCTGACAATGCTGACTCACCTGATTGCTTTCCTGGTTAAATGAAAGTGCTCCTTTCCCCTCAAACCAGCCTCTGCCTGTGTGTATGCAATTTTGATGGGTGTGGACTGGTGTGAGTGCACTGTAGCACTGACACCTGTGTGTGCAAGGACTGGAGTGTTTGTGGGTAAAACTCATGAGTTTTTCCCATTAATGTTCTACCATCTTCATGTACAGTGATGAATGCAGCAAAGTCCACATAGTGGTGTATACAGGTGAAAATGCATATGCCCACTGGAAGCAAGAATTTGAAAATCAGGTCCTAAAAGCAATATCTCATTCAACATCGGCAGTCACTTGTACAGTGCAATATTAAGCACATTAAAATTGGTATTTGGTACTATGAAATTTACTGGGAATGTGAATAATTCAGTAGAGAGATCTGATAGTCAATTTGTTTCACGTGGAACGAAGTATATGTAGGTTTGATAAAACCAATTAAGTTAAATGCAGATTGTTGCCAGAGGTTTATGAAGCCAAACTGTCAAACAGGGAAATCAAAATAGCGATCAAATGATGATGAAAGGATGATACAATTAACATTTAGGCATATTTTAATCTTAATTTTGCTATTATTCTCAGGTGTTTTAATTAAATCCTGGTCTTGAGTAAAAGATATTAACACTTGAGCCCAAACTGGTATTTGTTAAAAGGGGTTCAATTTGTTCCTATTAAGCTTGGGGGAATTAATGCACAGATGGTTATCCAACATGATGAGTTGCCAAGGTAACGTTTGTGTCTAAACTATGACATGGGTGGGAGAGTATGATTTACAGAACAGAAAAAGAACTGTTTTGAGTAAACTAAGGCCTGGCCTATATTTAAAAGTTAGGTCTACATAGCTACCGTGCTCGGGGCGTGAAACATTCACCCTCCTGAAGTCTTTATTAAGCCGATCTAACCTCCCCACTATAGACATGGCTAGGTTGATGGAAAAATTCTTCTGTAGACAGCTACCTCCACTTGGGGAGGTGGATCACCTACAGCAATGGGAAAACCCCTTCAGCCGCTGTAGGAAGCAGCTACGCGATGGCACTACAGTGGCATAGCTGCAGTTGTAGCTGTGCCACTGCAGCACCCATAGTGGAGACATGGCCTGTGGTTAACTTGGGTTGAAGTGAGACAGGACTTTTTTTAGACACAATTGTGTTTAAATTTCTGTATTGTCAGTGGAATATATAACTGCCAAACTAAACAGCAAGGCAAATGGTTAAAGCTGCGGTGATTTATTTTCTTAGCAGTTCCAGTCATGAAGATCGCATACTAGGGGACTTTAACCAAAGTTGATAATACAAAAAGTTCAGTTTTGAAAAAAGAAAGGGCAGTTATGCCATGTACTCAGTTAACTGCCCCAGGTGTTTGGATGGAAAGTCACTCTCCTGAGACTTGATTTGTGTGTCTGAGAACGTCAGGGCAGCAGAAGCTGAAGACTTATGTGATAAACTTTTGGGATTATCGCTGTAATTCACTACTCCGGTGGAATCTGAGATGTTAAAACCATTCTTGTCTTACCAAAGCTGAGAAGGAGTCAGACATTTTAGAAAAAGAGATTTAGACAGTTTAAAATAAGAACTAGGGGACTTAGGCGCTGACTTTTGTTTTTCTCAGGGGGTGCGCCACCCCGGCTCTGCCCCAAGGCCTCACCCCTATTTCATCCCTTCCCTCAAGGCCTCGCCCTCGCTCCACCTCTTCCTGCCCCCGCTCTGCTCCCTCCCCCGAGCCTCCGCACCTGTCATTCAGTTCTCTCAGCCCCTCCCCCAAAGCCCCCCCACCTTCCTGTTGCTGCTCCTCTCCACCCTCCCCTGGACCCCTCCTACCAGCTGCCTAAGAGCTGATTGGCAGCCAGCCCCGGAGCCCCACGGAAGAGCTGATCGGCGGCTAGCCCTGGGGCCCACCCAACAGCTGTGGCTGGTGTGTGCTGAGCACCCCCTGTTTTTTTCCATGGGTTCCAGGGTCAGCGTCTATGCTAGGGCCCAAATCTTCAAAGATATTTAGGTGCCTAACTCCCACTGAAATCAATAGGTGTAATGTGCCTAAGTACCTTTGAGGATCTGGGCCTAGAGAAAATGTAGTTGTTCTTGTCAGTGATTTAGAGGGATCAGATTAAACGGAGCCGTAGCCCTGTGACACACTGCCTTTTGTTTACTGTGAGAAGATCGGAATGTACGAACTTTCAGTTGGAAATGTCAGTGGTGTGAGTGGCTAGCAGGAGCTGAGGAGCCCGACTAGCTCCTGGATGTTTCTAGGAGCAGCCTACTGTAAAAGTGCCAGTCAGAATGCTTCCTTTATGTAGGCATCATGGGCTGGTGAACAGAGCATGGGTCTGGGTATCAGCAATTCTCAAATCCTAATCCCATCTCTGTTCCTGAGTGTGAGGCCTAGAACAAATTGCAGCCTTGGCGAGCCTCATTTCCCCTGTCTGTGGGATAATACAGGCCTCCCCTTGGTACTCTGAGAAACAACTTGTTAATGTTTGTGAAATGCTTTGGAAGTGGAAAGTGCTGAGTATTATATTTATTGCTCTTAATTCCTCAGCATCCACGATAGTTCTTGCTTGGTTACTCTCTAGAGAGTCCTGGAGGAAGGAGACAAAACTGCAGAGGAACGTCTCATTTCCTCGTGGACTCTTCCTGCATGCCATGCCTCTCCTTCCTTGAGTGAGATGAATGATCTTGTGTTTGAGGAGTGTTCAGACACTCTTACTGCATGTGGTGATGGACAAGACAAGGGTTTTTTTCACCTTACCAAGGACCTAACCCTGCAGGGTGCTGAGTATCTCCTTGAAGGGCTGTGAGCTCTCAACTGGTGTGGCAATCAGTGGGGCTTAAGGGCACTTGGCACTACTCAGGATTGGCCCCTAACTGGCTTGTAGGACCCAGTGTCCTTGAAAAAACAAAACACTGGAGCCATTGTTTGAAACAGGAAGGAGGTCAGACATGGAGAGGAGTTCGGTAACAGCAGAGCTGGAGTCAAGAAGTTCATTTGCATGGTTTATCCACATCCCAAGCAATTTTTCAGTTTGCTAACATGACCCTGAAGGCTCTTTTGAGGCTTCCTCAACATGATCTTAATAGGTAGCTGTCTGTCGCCACTAGGAGCTTTACACAGGCCAGAAGGCCAGGACCACTTTCTTCAGGATAGAGCCCTTAGCTACAAAGCCTGTTGGAGTTGGTGGTAAGACTCCAACTGACTTTAATGGGCACTGGATCAGGCCCTTTCCTGTTTGAGAGACACTCTGGTGTAAATGTAAATCTACTAAGGCTTTTACTGATTTATTATTTTTGGACGGATCTGTAACCTAAGTAAACATATTGTTCATTCTAGGCCAACGCTGTGTATTATGCAAGCATCCCTGGAGAGTAATTCTCCTCATCTACATTTTGGAAACAAATTAAAAAAGTATTGAGATCAAACATTCTCTCTCTTTGCATTTGGGTAATGAGAGCCTCCTGGATTGAATAAAATAGTTATTGAATATATAGATGTACTCCAGGTCAAAAAAGCATCCCAAGCTGAATTAACAGGTCAAATCGATAAAAATGAAAACAGTTCATACAAATATCTATTTTACCTACTGATATTTAAAAATATGCATTAGACATAAATAGAATGATGGAATCAAAGTACATTTCTCTTTAAGATTTGAAACCCATGGAAACTAGTAAATAAATCTCTCTCTCTCTCTCTCTCTCTCCACATCTATAGATATGAATGATATGATACTATGAAACTGGTGCATCTTTAAAACGTGAGGAAAACATCCTTGCTCTGGAAACTATAACAAAGATAGTCCCATAAGGTCAAAAAATCTCTGCAAAATTATCAACCATTCTAATTATTCCTAGCATTGTCTCAAATGCAGGTTGAATTTTTGCTTTCAGAATCTTGAGGCTTTGTAATAAATGAAAACATTTAACTTCTTATAAGTTCATTTAAGGCAAGTTTTGTTTAAAGTTGGAGGTAACATTTATTAAAGCCTTGGCTTAGGTCTCTATGCTGGATGTAATATTTATTGATTTATATTAAGTACTTGATATGGTCAATAATGATCTGATAAAAAAAGCTTACCTTTAGTTACATTGTTCTTACTGAGCATAGAGAAGAAAGATTATATTTATCAGAAATGCATTAGTAAGTTTTATGAACCTGAACTTGTTGGTTAAATGCCACAAGCATACATATGAAGCCTATTATTTACTATTTTGGGTAATGTTCTTTTTATGACCTGTATACACATGAAAATCCGTATGTATGCAAATGCACTGCACCCAGTTATACTGCTTTGGCAATACAGGATGTGACAAAAATACTGCAGTTAGTGTGATCGTATTCAAATGCTATTTAAAAATTATATCATAAAAATAATAGGAAAAAAAGGAAAAATTAGGCTCATTGGCATAAGATTCAAGCTAGTGCTATACCATCCAACTCTTTTTCTTTTTACTTAAAAAATGAGAGAGAGAGAGAGTGAGTGAGCGTAACTCCTCCTTGGAAATGTACATCATGCAAAAATATGACAAAGGGAAAAGCTAATCCAAACTGCATGTGCAAAGGGACACTGCTACACTGTAGGTTTTGTGTGATTACTGAGGAAAAGGACAGCAGGGTTATAGGCAAGATTTTTAAAGATGCCTAAGGGATTTGGAAGCCCAGTTCTCATTAAAATTAATGGGAATTGAGTGCTCCACTCCCTTAGGACATAATTCCCAAAAACATATTTGTAAAGTTCCCCAAAGAGCTGGATCTCAATCAGCTTGGCTTTAGAAATTCATCATTTTGGTTAGTTTGTCCTTGATAATTTGCTGTAGCTAAGAATCACACCTTGGATGCACAGTCCTGCACACCTTTCTCATCTTCCTACCGTACTCCCAGGTTGTGCAGGCACAGGGTCATACCATAAAGGGTAGCACATAGGAGGCTGCTCCCATTTTCTTGTCTATATCCTTTCCTGCAGCTGCTTCTTCCCTTGTCCCATGCAGATGCTCATTCCCTTCACAAAACCAATCTCTCTCTCTTTCTGCCCCCCAGTATCACCCACCATATTCCCAGTACTATCCTACCACTGTTTCTCCATCCCTATCCACCTTCAATGTTCCTTACTCCTATTTGGCCCTTCCCATGCCAGCTTCCTTCTGCTTTTCTATTCCTCCCTGGCTTTTAAGTAGCTCCCACTGCCCTCCACCACTGGCCTGACCAGGATTCCCTGTTGGCACCCCACTTTTCTACTGACTAGGTTGCCCTCTCAGATTAACCACCATCTCAGTGAGCAGATTTCTGTAGTGATAATTGAGGCCTAGTGAGCCTAACATTGGGAAAGTGGATACAAGTTTATAAAGTGTTAAATAACTTATCACAACAAATGTTGATGGGAAAGGTGTAAAAGGGAGACAAAGACCAAATTAGTCTAAACAAAAAGTCCTAGTAAAATAACTCAATGATTGTTAAAATCATGCCTAGTAAAAGAAAGAAAAGTGGGACTAGAAATCAATGGACTAAAATTGGTGTGTAGGAAATTAGGCCTAACTGGTGGACAAAATAATCAGGGGATGGACTATTCCACCCACCACTCCCTCCTGGGGTCCTCAAAAAGAGACTTTTGTGGGAAATTAGCAACCACAATGCTGGATGCCTGAAAGATGGGAGACCACAAAGGGCTTCACCATTATGGCTGCCACCCCGGCAGCTCCTGGGATCCACAGTGACACTACTGGGTCTGATCCTGAGAGATATCCTGACCAGAGTTGGCCAAAGAAAAGGACCCACATGACATCATCACCTCCACCGGCTTCCACTAAATCCCAAACACCATCTGGGGTGTGAGATTTAGTTAGTCCCCTCGTGTGTTCTTTTCCTTCCCCACTTCCTCAACTATCACTTAGCCAGAAAAGGTGCCTGAAGACTCCTCAACCCTATGTCATACTCTTATGACATCCTTTGGTTTTCTCAGGAGCACAAATAAAGTCATTTTGGAGATAGAGAATTGGAGCATTATTTTTCATCAGTAGATAAGATTATACTTCTCTTGATATTGCCAGGCTAGTGCAGACCTAAAGAAGAAAGCTGCTGCCACTTTGATTAGGAACTAAAACAGGTTTTATTCTCCAGTTTTTGATTAGGGTTTTTCTCTTACTCTCTTTTTTCGCTTACTAAAATTCATTGATATTGTGGTGGTGAATACTGACTTTCTGGGTTCCCTTATATGAAACATTCATATCATAGCAAGTGGCATTGTCTGTAATGTTTTACGCTTTCCCCCTCATTTCAAGGAGCAGCCATGATTACAAAAACTGCTGGCAACTTGTCCCTGGCAGCAATATGTCCCCGGCAGCAACATTGCTATCCATGGGAAGCAGGTGGCAATGTGGAAGCAAGTGGTCCTTGTGTGGACATTGCGTTCCTGTAACAGAATCCCTGAGCTCAGCCGGTTTGGCTCTGTGTTCGCTAGAAAAAAGATATGATAGTAACTTGAGCTGGCTAACTCGAGGTGAAATTCTAGTTGAAGACAAAACAGTTTGTAGTTTTCTTTCAGGTAAACCAGAGTCTTTAAATTGCTTGACCTAGTATTTCATGTGAAAACAACAAACTGCTTTGCCTTCACTAGGATTTTGCCATGAGGTAGCGAACGCAAGTGAAGAATACCTTTCCCCCGCTATGGAAAAACAATGCCGCATACATGGAGCCATCTTACTTTCTATTCTCGAATGGAAGAATTCAAAGTAAACTCTGCTGGTTAAAATTTACATTCTCCGTTCCTTATTTTGAATTATTCCCACAAGGGTACAATGAGCCACTTAGTTCTTAAGAGATTAGGTAGCCTGGTTGTTTAATATCTTCAGTTCTGAATTCTTTGGTGCTATATGCAAAGTGTGTCACATAAGTGGCTAATACGTACTGAGGGATGTTAATAAAGTGATGGTTCATCTCAGGAACCTAGGTTCTCACAGAAATTTATTTAGTGGCCTGAACCCTGTGGTCAGTATCTGAAAGTTACCTTTACATTTGCAGTAGCTGTCTGTACAGAGAAAGTATCAGGGGGTAGCAGTGTTAGTCTGTATCCACAAAAACAATGAGGAGTCCGGTGGCACCTTAAAGACTACCAGATTTATTTGGGCAAGAAGTGGGTTTTTTACCCACGAAATCTTATGCCCAAATAAATCTGTCTTTACAGTGCCACCGGACTCCTCGTTGTTTTTGTACACAGAAACAAATTGGTGGAAGTGTGGCAAAACAAGACTGTAATCTGACAAGCATGAGCAAAGCTATAGTCCACAGGGAATGTTTTGCAGTGCCTGCTTGTATTATGGGCATAGGCCTCACTGTCCTGAGCACAACAGTGAGCTAAAATGAGAGAATATTTTTGTTTAATACTAAAAAAAGTCAATACCCACCCCCATTCATTTTGTCATTTAAGTTTGCACAGAGTGTGTTTACTCTTCATATATAAAACAGTAACACATAAAACACCCATTTTGATTATAAAATCGCCAAGGAATCCAGAAGATGTAGAAGCATCTAAAATATAGATGTGAATACAGACCAAGAACAGCTTTTTTTAAACTTACATTTAATATGCAGTATAAACTTATTGTTTCTTCCTCCTCCTCCCTCCCTTTATCACTATATTCCTCTCGCAGTTGTTTAGGGACACACATGGTATGAATTCTCATATCTTCCCTTCTACAAATTTTTCACAATATCATGGTGAAGTGATCTGTACACTTCTATAATATGAACCACAGTGGTGCAAGCTAAGGACCAAAATCCTGAAGTGCTTCTCTAGAAAAATTTTAATTTGGCCTGTAAGTGATTTACCATATCCTATTGTGGGAAGGTGAAATCACATCACAGAAGTAGGAGTATGTTGTCTCTTACTCTGCTAATTAGGGATGGGCTTGAACTATGAAGTCTAGCTCCAGTTCAAATTTCCCCATGTCTGAGGCTGCTCAGATTCAGGGTATTCATTCAGACTTATCTTCAGTGGTTATATCTATATGTATATCTATGAGAGAGAGAGAGAGAGAGAGTGAGTAAATACCAGATGGTATAGTTTGCAACACTGTACTTTCACAACATCAGTTTTATTCAGTTGGCTGAGGTTAGTCAGAGAGTTTCGTTCACCAAGCTGAACTAAAATAACCAAAAGGTAGACATAGGTACAGGATAGTATTCTTTGAAAATGGTCAGAATCACTTAATAAAGTTTCTTATAGACAAACAGACACTTCAATTGCAACTTCAGCACAAGGAAAAATTGACTTTTTCCACTAAATATTTAATATAGATGTTTTCAAAGCACCTCATAAACATAATAAAAGATGAAGGATTAAATGGATGCAATACTTACCCAGCTAACCCACCAAAAATCTCGGTGACATAGGAATAATCCCCTCCTGATTTCGGGATAGCAACTCCTAGCTCAGCATAACATAGAGATCCAAGGACAGCAATCCCTCCTCCAATCACCCAAACAACAAGAGCTAGTCCCACTGACCCAGAGTGTTCCAGAACTCCTTTTGGTGAAATAAAGATTCCAGAACCAATAATGTTACCTGGAATAAACAAAAGATCGGTGGGGTGTTAGAGGAAGGAGATAGATGCAAGGTCTCTCATTGCTCCTCCAAGGTTTGATTGCATTTATGTTTGCGTAAACCTTAAGGAAAATGTTGCAACTTAGCAAAAATCAAGTAAAATGGAGAGCATTAGGTCTGCTGAAGTAGTTTGTGGGAAGCTGGTGAACGTGTTTTTACTAAAGCACTGCAATTATACACATTTAAACAGTTTGTAAAATTGTTCCCCCTCACCTGCACTGTCCCCAACTATTATAATTAAAGGGTTCAGGATTTTATTCACAAAGAAGAGTATTTCATCTCCTTCTAAGAGGAGTCTAAGTAATATAAGGTCCACCTACAATATGGATCAGAGTCTAAATCAGGGGTGGGCAAACTACGGTCTGCGGGCGGGATCCTGCCCGTGAGCCATTTTAAGCTGGCCCTTGAGCTCCACCCAGCTCAGCCCCACTCCGGCTGGGGCATTGGGTCGGGGGGGGCGCACCACCTGGCTTGGCCCCGCTCTGGCTGGGGCGCTGGGTCAGGGACCACACCACCTGGCTCGGCCCAGCTCCGGCTGGGGCGCTGGGTTGGGGGCTGCACCTCTGGCTCGGACCTGCTCTGGTGCTGGGTCGAGGGCTGCATCAGCGGCTTGGCCCTGCTCTGGCTGGGGCACTGGGTCGAGGGCTGCAGCATGTGGCTCGGCCCCACTCCAGTGTCCCGGCTGGGGCGTTGGGTCAGGCCGCACCATACGGCTCACACAGAAGCTAGGCATGGCCCCACTTTGGCTCCCAGGTGCTCCAATGGCCCCCTCCGGCACTCGAATGGGAGCTGCAGGGGTTGTGCCTGTGGACGGGGTAGTGTGCAGAGCTGCCTGGCCACGCCTCTGCGTAGGAGCTGGAGAAGGGACATGCCACTGCTTCCGGGAGCCGCTTGAGGTAAGCGCCACTCAGAGCCTGCACCCTGAGCCTGTGCCCACATCCCGAGCCTCTGCCCCAGCCCTGATCCCCCTCCTGCCCTCCAAACCCCTTGATCCCAGCCCAGAGCACCCTCCTACACCCCAAACTCTTCATCTCCAGCCCCACCCCAGAGCCCGCACCCACAACAAGAGCCCGCACCCCAACCCCAATTTTGTGAGTATTCATGGCCCGCCATACAATTTCTATTCCCCGATGTGGCAAGTTTGCCCACCCCTGGTCTAAATAATACATGGTTTAGCTACAGTGTGGTGACCAATCAGAGGCTGTCATTTGGGGCTCTGGCCAAAGGAACAAATGAAGTTAAACCCATGTTATAGCTTGTACTTGAACAAAAGCCTTAAAAAGGCTGAAGTCCTTGAAGTCCATTAAAGTCTTGATATTTCTAACATGTGCTCAGTGTCCATGGATTCTTAAGGGATAAATAATATTGTGTGAACAATATATAGGACAACGTGAACTTTGTAGTACTAATGATTGATACATGAGCTGAAGTAACGCTAAAATTACAAAGTGAACACTCGATTGTTGCAGCATTTTTCTTTCCCATGGAGCCTGTCTACTCTCACTGAACTCAATGGAAATTCTGCCATTGTCTTCCTCGGGTGCAGGAGCAAGCCCACAGAGATCAGTCTCAGGGGTGAGCCCTAACAGGAGACCCCTATCAGGACACCCCTGTTAGACTTGGGGTTTTCAGTGCAATATCCTTATCCTGGCAGGCTCAAGTACATATTTTTTTCCAATATCAAAACTTCTATGAAGAGAATAGGGAAACTCCTGCAATAATATTCTATAAAGAGACTTTTCTCCTCTGTGTACATGCATACACACACAAAGTTGGCTAACTTTGAGCTACAGTTGTTGAAGTGCATTTCCTATCAATGCAATCACTAAAAATCCTGGATATCAGCAGTTAATCAGCATTGACATCTAGACCAACCACACTTCATATGCCTGTCCACCCACATGTCATCGCATCAGATTCATTCTTTCTCACCTTCTGCACAACAAACATCCTTTCACTTCTAACATATAACCACACCCAATGCATACTTCCCATTCTTCAAATCATGCTAGCATGCATTGCCTTAACTCTTATCTCAAATTTTTTTAGGTAGAATTAACACAGACTTTCTTTGCATCGATCTTCACTGCAGAGGATGTGGGGGAGATATCCACATCAGAGCTAGTCTTTTTGGGTGACAAATTTGAAGTATTATCCTACACTGATGTGTCAATAGAGGAGGTTTTAGAACAAATTGCTTACATTAATACAGTACATTATTGCTTACATTAACAGTAATAAGTCACGAGGACCAGAGGGTATTCAGCCAAGAGTTCTGAAGGAACTCAAATATGAAATTGCAGAACTACTAACTGTAGTATGTACCCTATCGCTGAAACATGCCTCTGTACCAGATGACTGAAAGGTAGCTAATGCAATGCTGATTTTGAAAAAGGGTTCCAGAGTTGATACTGGCAATTACAGGACGGTGAGTCGAACTTCAGTACTGGGCAAATTGGTAGAAACTGTAGTAAGGAACAGAATGATCAGACACATAGATACATATGCTCTGTTGGGTAAGAGTCAACATGACTTTCGTAAAGGGAAGTTATGCCTTACCAATCTATAAAATTCTTTCAGTGCGTCACTGTGGATAGTTCTCTGAAAACTTCAGGTCAATGCGCATCAGCAGTAAAAAAGGCTAACAGAATGTTAGGAACTATTAGGAATAGGATAGAAAGTAAAAGAGAAAATATCATAACACTGCTATATTAATCCACGGTATGCCCATGCCTTGAATACTGTGTCTAGTTCTCAGCACCCCATTTCAAAAAGGATACAGTGGAACTGGACATGGTTCAGAGAAGGGCAACAAAGAAGATTAAGGGTATGGAAAGATGTCCACATGAGGAGAGACTACAAAACTGTTCAGCTTAGGAAAAAAACAGCTAAACAGGGATATAATAGAGGTCTATAAAATCATAAATGGCAAGGAAAAAGTGAAGAGAAAAGTGTTATTTGCTCTTTCCCACAATACAAAAACCAGGGGTCACCCAATGAAATTAATACACAGCAGGCTTAATACAAACAAGAGGAAATACTTTTTCACACAATGCAGAATTAACCTGTGGAACTCATTGCCATGGGATGTTGTGATAACCAAAAGTATAACTGGATCCAAAAAAGAACTGTGTAAGTTCATGGAGGATAGGTCCACCAATGGCTATTAGCCAAGATGTCAGGGATGCAATCCCATGGTAAGGGTGACCCTAGACCTCTGACTGCCAGAAGCCATGGGTGGATCACTCCAACTGCCCTGTTCTGAACATTCCCCCTGAAGCTCTGGTACTGGCAACTGTTAGAAACAGGTTTCAGAGTAGCAGCCGTGTTAGTCTGTATTTGCAAAAAGAAAAGGAGTACTTGTGGCACCTTAGAGACTAACCGATTTATTTGAGCATAAGCTTTCATGAGCTACAGCTCACTTCATCGGATGCATAAAAGTAGAAAAATGCAGTGAGGATGTTTTTATACACATAGATCACGAAAAAATGGGTGTTTATCACTTCAAAAGGTTTTCTCTCCCCCCACCCCACTCTCCTGCTGGTAATAGCTTATCTAAAGTGATCACTCTCCTTACAATGTGTATGATAATCAAGGTGGGCCATTTCCAGCACAAATCCAGGGTTTAACAAGAACGTCTGAGGAGCGGGGGGGTGGGGGGGTGGGGGAAACAAGGGGAAATAGGTTACCTTGCATAATGACTTAGCCACTCCCAGTCTCTATTCAAGCCTAAGTTAATTGTATCCAATTTGCAAATGAATTCCAATTCAGCAGTCTCTCGCTGGAGTCTGGTTTTGAAGTTTTTCTGTTGTAATATCGCAACTTTCATGTCTGTAATCGCGTGATCAGAGAGATTGAAGTGTTCTCTGACTGGTTTATGTTTCTTTGTTTTTTCCTCCCTTCCACCCCTCCCCCCACCCAGTTCCACAGATGTTCTTTTTAAACCCTGGATTTGTGCTGGAAATGGCCCACCTTGATTATCATACACATTGTAAGGAGAGTGATCACTTTAGATAAGCTATTACCAGCAGGAGAGTGGGGTGGGGGGAGATAAAATCTTTTGAAGTGATAAACACCCATTTTTTCATGGTCTCTGTGTATAAAAACATCCTCACTGCATTTTTCCACTTTTATGCATCCGATGAAGTGAGCTGTAGCTTACGAAAGCTTATGCTCAAATAAATTGGTTAGTCTCTAAGGTGCCACAAGTACTCCTTTTCTTTTTGTTAGAAACAGGATACTGGTCTCACCCAGTATAGCAGTTCTTATGCATGGAAGGAAGCAGCTCTCTAATAGGAGGTATGAGAAGGCTGCAAGGTACAGAATGGTCCACTTGGTGGGGAGTGGGGGGGACTGATGACTAGCTTGGTATTTCACAGCAAGACAAAGAGTCACTATTTCTCCAGTGGATGGTCCTGGTGTTCAGAGGCGATGCGTGGGGGCAGCGCTCGGGGTCACATGTCCCCTCCAGAGGTGCTGCTTGGCTTGTATTGAGCACGTTCAGTAACATCTGCTGAAGCCACTGCCCTCACTCTGCGCCCTCCCCTCCCCACTATCGGCCGGTACAGGTCATCTCTGCTAGTATTTGTTGCTGGAGGGGTGTCCCACAGTTGTGGACACAGTTGTGCTGAAGTAGGGCTTTCTGCTGCAGAGTCTAGAAGGTTCCTCGCTCCTCATACATCAAACAGCCTACTCCCCCCCCAGATGTCAGACCACAGATAGAGCTGTTAGCACACAGAGTTGCTATAGTGCGTTGTCATGGTAAATCCGTGAAACAAAACAAAAAACAGTTCCACATCAACATAACAGACAACTCATCAAGATGCATCCTCAGAACAACATACTTTACATAAGGACAATGGAATGAAGGTGGTTTTTATTATTGTTCGGAGCTGAGTGGCTTGGGCATCATAACAATGAATTTAGAAAGTGGGAGTATTTTACCAGCCCTGCTAATGTGTTCACTCACATAGGACAGAGCTTCTGTATTGTTACTTTGTTTAAAGAAGTAAAGCATTTCCAAGCCTGTAGCTCAACCAAGTCAAAAGGCTAAGCCTCAAAACCTTCATTTTGGTGTCATGTTGGTTCAGCTGAGATGACATTTTATATATCCCTGCAATTCACACTGGTGTGTAAAATGCGGGTTGATGTAATATGGACTTTATTATTAGCTGTGTGATACTGGATGGGGAAGGGTCTCTCTCTCTCTCACACCCACACACAAATAAAATAAAAAATGGGCCAACAGGCAGTTCAGAAACTTACTTTTTTCTTTAAAAGAAAGCTGAGATTCCCGAGTAATAACTTTATCTCCAGGAACCATGGCTTTTAGAAAAACGCTAAATATCATGAGATTTTTGATAAAATCATGGGAGTTGGCAACCCAGTTAAAGTAGGGTTAAATCTGCTGTGGAACCAGAATCACACACAAAAGAGCAGATTTTGCTAGTGTATTGGTATAGGAACTCAGTGAGTAACTTCTGCAGTTGCCTGACTTTTATCTTGTAACAACATTGAATCTCTTCTTAAATATTTTCCCATGGGTGACACCATTTTCTGTAGTAAAAACTACTAGGTTGCTTTACATTGGTGATTAATTGCACCTACACATAAGTGACACTATCCCCTGAGGATGCATTAGAATGTACAATATCAGGATGAGGTAATCTCATGGTATCTCATTAAAAAGTGGCAAAATCCAAGGCAGGAGCAGACTCAATTTGATCCTATTTGTATTCAGGAAGGAACTCTGTGTGTATGTGCGTGTGTGCAAAGAAACAGATTAAAGATTGATTACAGAGTGCTGTTTAAGATTTCCCTTTGGATTTACAGCCTAGTACTAATTTCAGTGGATTATAAAACTGAATTACATCTTTTAAAATCAAATGATCCCTCCCCCACCCCCAAAAAGCAAACAAAGTGCTGCTGTATCTTAAAATGATTAATTTAAACTGTTTATAGAGTTAAATAAATATTGATCACACAAAAATATAGAAACATTCAAAATAGAATTTTCATCACCATTTTGAAATGACTGAGTGCTGGATAGAATCACACACAAAAGGAATTCCTATTGGACATAGGCTAGAATGATTGAAAAATATGGTAGAAATCTGGTTAATATTAAGTTTGTGGCAGAGCAGCTTTCTGGCTGACACTTGAGATCAGGACAGTGAAAATCTAATTAACATTCAAAATAACCTTCTCAAGGGAAGACAGTCACCCTGGGTGGAATGCTAAACTAGTCTGAGGGAACCTGATGACTGGACAAGAACTTGTTCAAACTGGAACAAGAACAGCTATGCAAATAAACTGCCTTCTAAACAAGTGATGTGCTGACAGGTCCAGTGCATTCCTTTTGAGTGCTGCAGATTACATAAGAAAAAATTGGAACAATAAGACTGAAAGCATAGAAATGGCTAATTTCAGGAAAATGCCAAAAATACAATGGGTATTGTGCCAGAGAGAAGTGTATGATCAGGTGCAGAAATGGAGTAAACTCCATTATCGCCTGTTTTGACAGGGGAAAAAAGGGTTGTGTGGCTGGTATGGCAAGGCAGGCTATTCACACCTATGTATCAAAGTAACCTGAGAGTATAACAGACATCCAAAGAAAGGAGGGGAAGCTTCACTGACACAGGGGTAGGTGACTGAGGCCAGGTCTACGCTACAAACTTTGGTCAACACAAGTTATGTTGGCATAAAGCCGTCACAGTTAGTGTATTGCTTATGCATGTGCATATCTGGCTCCTTGCACCAGCACTGTGTGTGCTTACTGGGAGTGCTTGTGTTAATGCACGGTGCGGTGCACCATGGGTAGGTATCCCAGTGTACAACTTGTACTGTTCAGTGCACTGTCTTTTGGGAAGTCTTGGCAATGTACCACTGGGCAGAAATGTGTTGTGCAGGGGTGACTGGGAACAAGCGGTCAACTTTCAAGTGTGCAACTCTCTCCATTCCATAATGTCATCTATATCCCATAATTTTTGTACCTTTTTTCAAAATCCCATGAACCTGGGCGACCCTCCTTGCTGTCTGCCATTTCTGACAGAAGCATGTAGCCTGCACAGATCTGCACTATTGCCATAAGTGTTGCATGCACAAGATGCATGATCCTCCAGTATTTGCAGTGGCGTAAGAAAAACCGAATCAGTGGGGAACATGACAATTTCTTGGAGGACAGATAGCTGTGGGACATAATGAGAACCAATTCATGTGGTTTTTAGTCTTTTTCGACTTTATGATCCCTTCTATTCCTCTGCCAATGTGGATGAGAATTTCAGTCTTTGAAAAGTCACAGAAATGCATGCCTCTCCTGGCTGCTCAGATGAAGATGTCACTTTACCCCCTCCTCATTCCTAGATAGGGGAACTCCCTCCATTTCCTATTTCTGTCTTGACCCAGCAGCAAGAATTCTCTACCTCTCACTGCCCTGATGCTTCTCCTCTGACTGGGTCCGAGCAGCACCACTTCTCTGGTTTCCCCCTCTCCTATCTCCTGCTGCCCCAGGACTGTCTCCCTGATATAGGGCCATACATAAAAGCAGGGCAGGTCTATGTTCTTAGTCCCGAGGCTCTTCCATGAAGCTTCACTCACATACTGAGCCATGAAAACTGGGGAATTGGTAATGCTTCTCTCATCGTGACAGCTCATCCTGCAGGCACCAAAATCACATGACTTGCAATTAATTTGTGTAAGTTTGGCAACACTGTCTTCCGCAGGTTGCCTGGAGGGGACTACCCCTACCCACCACTACCCGCAGGCTATGGTGCTGCCATCCA
This sequence comes from Natator depressus, assembly GCF_965152275.1. Lineage (NCBI taxonomy): Eukaryota > Metazoa > Chordata > Testudines > Cheloniidae > Natator > Natator depressus. The sequence continues at coordinate 23,962,589 of NC_134245.1, forward strand.
ATCTCCTCCATCTCCCGTTCAATCACTATCCTGTGTACCCCCCTCAGCCTCCTTCCTGCCCCGACATTCCCTGCAACCCTAAATCTGCCTCCTGCTCCCCCTCACTCTTCCCCTTCACCTTTCACAGTGTCTCCGCACAGTCCCTGTGTCCGGTCTACCCCACTGAACTAGGACAGCAGCCATTCTGCCTGGGGGCTTGGCTTCAATGTAATTGAAAAGAGTGGGAGACAGCAGCTGACTTTATTAAAGGCAGCCTCACTTCCACATTCAGATAGACTAATGGCAGCCATCTTGCCGACTTTAGCCCCAGTGACAGTAATAGCAGATGGTGGCCACTTTGAATAAAGGAGAATTCATGAGTTGGTACCTTTCATCATGTTTTAATGAGACAGGTTAAAAAAACACACAAATTGCTAAAGTCATGATACAGTCATGAGAGTTGACAATACTGAGATTTGGTAATTGAGCAGAGCCTTTATCTACACATCACTGTTCAAAACCAGCCTTAAGTCAGCAGGGAGTGTAAATAGCTTAAAATCTGCCTGTTCTGTGAACTCCTCTACAGATGTGGCCCTTCCATAGCAAGAGGTACATTGGCAGGGCAGTATGGGGAGATCTGTATTGCCATTCTCATTAATGTACCTATATTATGGATACTTTGCTTCAGTTCTACCAGCTCATGTGCACTAAATTCACTTTTTGCTTTCATGTTCTCTATGGTATTCTCTCCTGTGAACATATGAGTTCCATCTTTCTTCTTGCAATGTCTTGCTGCAGATCAGAGGCCTGCTGCGAGAGCTTTCTGTTCTTTCATTGCCATGGCTGGAGTTCTGTTCTAAGGAGCTGCCACTCTGATCCTGGCAGAAGACATCACTTGACTCTGAAGTGTGTTGAGGCATTGATCATAGTTTATAAAGAAACTGCAGAAGCAAGGGTGCAGAATGATGTGTGGTACTGTAGTGGGGCGGTGCTGCTCCCTGCTGTCCCAGAGAGGGTCGAGCACCAGCTAGCCGCATTACACGTGGTGGAGAAAGTGGGCACAATCCCTCAGCCCCTGTGAGAAGGGGTCTGACGGGGAGAGCCACCCCGAGAGAGCCATGGAGATGGATCAACTAATTAAGCTCCTGACGGAGACCCAGGAGTGACAGCAGGCCGCCACACAGCTCCAGCAGCAGCAGCATACGGCTCAGCTCCAGCAGCAGCAGGACATTCAGCAGCTAGGAGCCCAGCTGCAGCAGTTAGTGACAGCATTACCGCGCCCCACGGAGCTGCAGCCGGGAGACGCGGCCGGGTCATCGCGCACCACTGCGCCGGTCCAGCTAACCAAGATGGGACCTGACGATGACCCCGAGGCTTTCTTGGTGACTTTTGAACTGGTGACAGCTGGTTGCTGGGTGGGCCCCTGACCAATGGGCCACTCTTTTGGCCCCATACTTGACTGGGACGGCCCACATGGCATACCAGGGGCTGGCTACGGATGAGGCAAGAGATTATAACCAGGTAAAAGCAGCGATCCTGGATGCCTTGGATGTCAGCCCAGACACCTTTTGGCAGCGGTTCCGAAGTCAGACATACCCCACAGGCACCCGACCCCGGCTGGTGGCCCAGGCCCTGAAGGAAACGTGTAAACGGTGGCTACAGCTAGAGAGCAGGACGGCAGAGGAGGTCACGGAACAAGTCATTCTAGAACAGTTCGTGCACATCCTCCCAGCCTGAGGACGGGCCTGGGTGCTCCGCCATCGGCCAGCGTCGCTAGCAGCCGCCGTCACACTGATGGAAGACTTCCTCACGGCCGAAGTGCCGGTGGGGCCTGCCATCTGAGCCCACCCCCCTGGGCCAGAGTGTCCTAATGCTGAAAGGAAAGGGGGCACCCCGACCGAGTGGCAGAACCACCGCCGGGGGCAAGAGGCTCGCTCAGGGCCTCAGGCCAGACGCCCCGAACTCCCCACTCGACAAGGGTCTGCAACCACCATGCTGAATGTTCCGGGGGCCAGTCGGAGTGCACCCAGGAGCCCACCGGGAGCCCCCATCAGGGGCGGTCGCCCTGAACTCGGGCCCTGCTTTCTATGTGGGAAATATGGACATTTGCAGTGGGCCTGCACAGAAATGGACTGCAGCTTCGGTCATGTCTGTGCGGGGGAAACCAGGGCCCGGCTACCACAGGCTTCCAAGATCACGGTTCCGGTAGTTGTCGGGGACCATCCCACCCAGGCCCTGATAGACTCTGGCTGCAGGCAGACACTGATTCTCCAGGCTTTGGGACCCCGGGCTGACCCCAACTTGGGAACAATTCGGCTGCAATGCATCCATGGTGATGTGCAGTCCTACTCCAGTGCCTGGATCCCGTTGACAGTGGCTGGGGTCACCCAACAAATTGTTGTCGGCCTGGCCCCTCGACTTGCATACCTGGTGATCCTGGGGCGGGATTGGCCCGCATTTGAGGAGATCCTCCACTCTGCCCTGGCGGTGGAAGGAGAGTGTCCCGAGGCCCTACCGGAGGAGGAGGATGGAACCCCAGAACCCGAGGGAGGGACCAAGGAAACAGACGGCCTCCTGCTGGGGCCCTTTGTTGAACCCCAACTTCATACTGATTTTTGCCGGCACCAAAAAGCCGACCCCTCCCTGAGCCGGGCCTTTGAACAGCTAGCGGTGGTCGATGGGACCATGGTTGACCCCCAGCATGCAATCCAGTGGCCCCACTTCGAGCTATGCTGGGACCATCTTTACTGGATTGACAGCAACCCCCGCATGAAGGAACCATGAACGCAGCTGCTAGTACCGCGGTGTCACCGATGGGCCGTGATGAAGCTCACGTATGACATCCCCGCTGCCGAGCACTCAGGCCATGAAAAGACGCTCGCCCGGATTTTGACATGGTTCTTCTGGCCCGGTGTTCACCAGGAGGTGAGGAACTATTGTAGCTCCTGCCCGGAATGCCAGTTAGCCGCTCCCCCACGAGTACCCAGGGCCCCTCTAGTTCCCATGCCCATAGTGGAGATGCCATTCAAGCGAGTGGCCATGGACCTGGTGGGCCCGCTCCGAAAAGTGCTTCAGGGTTCCAGTATGTCTTAGTCATCGTTGACTATGCCACCTGGTTCCCGGAGGCTGTGCCGTTGCGGAGCACCACCACCCGTCCCATCGCCGGTGAACCATCCACGGGGTCCCCACGACGTTCCAGCAACTGATGGATCGCCTGTTGCGACCACATCAAGCCTATGTGGCGGCCTATTTGGATGATGTCGTGATATACAGCTGCCACTGGGAGGACCACCTGGAATGCGTAGCAGCGGTCCTGAGATCCCTGCGACAGGCGGGACTGACAGCCAACCCAAAAAAGTGTTGCATCAGGTACCAGGAGGCCACGTACCTCAGCTACACCATAGGGGGAGGATGAATGAAACCTCTCATGGGGAAAGTTCAAGCCCTGGCAGCCTGCCCACCACCCACTACAAAATGCCAAGTATGACAGTTCCTGGGGCTCGCCGGCTACTATCAGCGGTTCATTCCAGGGTTTGCTTCCATTGCAGCCCCCTTAACAGGACTTTTGAGAAGGACAGTCCCCAGCGGGTGCAATGGTCCCAAGACTGTGAAAACGCCTTCTGGACACTCCAGACGTGTCTCTGCCAGGAGCCAGTCCTATACAGTCTGGACTTTGACCGGGGGTTTATCCTCCACACGGATGCCACGGAGGTGGGGCTCGGGGCCGTCCTGTCCCAGGACATTGATGGAAACGACCACCCGGTCCTTTACCTTAGCCGAAAATTATTCCCCTGCAAGAACTACACCGTACTCGAGAAGGAAGCACTCGCCGTGAAGTGGGCCTGTGATGCCTTACGGTTCTACCTCCTGGGGGCGCTGTTTACGCTAGTCACGGATCATGCTCCCCTCCAGTGGTTAACGAGGATGAAAAATAACAACGATAGATTAGTGCGGTGGTATCTGGCCTTACAGCCCTATGCTTTCACTATCCGGCATCGAGCTGGCAAAGACCATGCAAATGCAGACTTCCTGTCGCCTAGGAGGGATGGAAGTGCCTGGCCCCAACGAGCAGGAGCCAGACTTGGGGGGTGTGTGTGTGTGTGTAGTGAGGCGGTGTGGCTCCCCGCCACCCCGGAGAGGGATGAGCCCATCCGGGTGCCGGAATGGGCGGAGACAGGGAGCTCTGAGCCCACTCCTCAGAGGGTCAGGCGGCGACCCGGAAGTATAAAAGCTCGCCCTCAGAGCTCACTGAGGGCCCAGCCGCTGCGGAGACCAGACGCCTCCAGCCTGGCCCGCGACTGGGAAACCCCCACGGTGCATGCCAGGAGTTGCCGGACCTGCCCTGCGTCTGCTACCTGGAGGAACCCATGGTGCTGGATGCCCCGGAGGACATTGCCTGGACCCAGGTACCCCAAGAGGGGGGATTAGGAAGTAGCCCGGGGACAGCCGACCCTAGTCTGGCTGTAACGCTGCCAGAGCCCATGTCAGTGTGTTGCGGCCAGGATCCCCACTGACCCCGCAGCGGGTCTTCTGCCGCTGCTAGGGCCCTGGGCTGGGACGCAGTGGAGTGGGAGGGCCTGCGTCCCCCCTGCCACCCGACTCATGGGTGGCAATCTCCCCCTCTCCCAGGTCCTTTAGAGGCCTGGGCTTGCTAACATAGAACTATTTGCTTAGCCCCTGCCTGAGGGCCTGAGCTATTGACTTGGTTGCCCCGCCCTGATCCAGGGCCTGGGCCTGCTACTATTGAACTGTTTGCTCAGCCCCTGCCTGAGGGCCGGAGCTACTGACTTACTTGCCCTGCCCTGACCCAGGGCCTGGGCCTATTTCTATATACTGTTTGCTCCTGCTCAGCCCCTGCCGGAGGGCCTGAGCACCTGATTTATTGTTGCCCCGCCCTGACCTAGGGCCCGGGCTTATGGTGCTTGTTTCAGTTGCCGCAAGGGCTGCTGAGGGAGACTCCCGCAGCCGGACTAATTTCCCCAAGCATTATCTGTGTGTAGTGAGCCGGTGTGGCTCTCCGCCGCCCCGGAGAGGGTCGAGCCCTGGCTAGCCGCATTACAGGTACATACACAAATGCTTGAAAACCTTTTCATGACTATCCAGGCTCAATTTGCTGGGAAAGATGGTGAGAATGGTTTCTGAGTAGGCTAGTGAAGGAGGCTGTATGATCAATTCCAACAAATCAGTGATTGGTGGCCACAGAAAACTGGACCTGAAGTAAAAGGATCCAATCTTACACTTCCTGTGCAGCCAAAATTCCCATGGATAGAGCCCAGTACATAGTGATGTATTTCCACAAGATGGGTATTTGGGCAGGATTGGTGTTACGCATTTTCATTGTAATAAGGTATATCCTACACAAACTTGTGATTTCAGATACTCTGTGAACACAATCATCCATCTACAAAGAGCCGAGGACAGATAAAGGCCAATCTAAATTGTTCCAGTAGCAGCAATGGAAAAAACCGGGCAGGTGAAGTGTGTCAAGAAGAGAGTGTGAGCCAGTCAAATAAATTAGATTTAGTCTCCACCTACTGGCACAAGAGTGTAACCCAACAGTCCAGATCTAGTACAGTAGAATCTCAGACTCATGAGCTGACCGGTTAACCTAGTGTGACCAGATACCCCGATTTTATAGGGACAGTCCCGATATCTGGGGCTTTGTCTTATATAGAATCATAGAAGATTAGGATTGGAAGAGACCTCAGGAGGTCATCTAGTCCAACTGCCTGCTCAAAGCAGGACCAACCCCAACTAAATCATCCCAACCAGGGCTTTGTCAAGCTGGGCCTTAAAAACCTCTAAGGATGGAGATTCCACCACCTCCTTAGGTAACCCATTTGCGTGCTTCATCACCCTCCCAGTGAAATAGTCTTTCCTAATATCCAGCCTAGACCTCCCCCACTACAACTTAAGACCCACTGCTTTTTGTTCTGTTTCAGAGTAGCAGCCGTGTTAGTCTGTATCCGCAAAAAGAAAAGGAGTACTTGTGGCACCTTAGAGACTAACAAATTTATTTAAGCATAAGCTTTCGTGAGCTACAGCTCACTTCATCGTGTCACCTGCCACCACTGAGAACAGCCTACTCCATCCTCTTTGGAACCCCCTTTCAGGTAGTTGAAGGCCGCCATCAAATCCCCCCTCACTCTTCTCTTCTGCAGACTAAATAAGCCCATTTTCCTCAGCCTCTCTTCGTAAGTCATGTATCCCAGCCCCTTAATCATTTTTGTTGCCCTCCGCTGGACTGTCTCCAATTTGTCCACATCCTTTCTGTAGTGGGAGGCCCAAAACTGGACACAATACTCCAGATATGGCCTCACCAGTGCCGAACAGAGGGGAATAATCACTTCCCTCAATCTGCTGGCAATGTTCCTACTAATGCAGCCCGATATGCTGTTAGCCTTCTTGGCAACAAGGACACACTGTTGACTCATACCCAGCTTCTCTTCTACTGTTATCCCCAGGTCCTTTTCTGCAGAACTGCCGCTTAGCTAGTCGGTCCCCAGCCAGTAGCAGTGCATGGGATACTTCCATCCTAAGTGCAGGACTCTGTACTTGTCCTTGTTGAACCTCATCAGATTTCTTTTGGCCCAATCCTCTAATTTGTCTAGGTCTATATTTGTCTTTTTCCAATCATCCGGGACCTCTCCCGATCGCAACAAGTTTTCAAAGAGAATAGGCGCCTATTACCCCCCACCCTATGTCCCGATTTTTCACACTTGCTGCCTGGTCACCCTAGGTCAACCACACATCTCCTTTGGAACCATAAGTATGCAGTCAGGCAGCAGCAGAGACAAAAAAAAGTAAATACAGTACAGTACTGTGTTAAATGCAAATTACTAAAAAATAAAGGGAAAGTTTAAAAAAAAAGATTTGACAAGGTATGGAAACTGTTTCTGAGCTTATTTCATTTAAAGAAAGATGTTTAAAAGCAGCATTTTTCTTCTGCACAGTAAAGTTTCAAAGCTGTATTAAGTCAATGTTTAGTTGTAAACAAGCATAATGTCTTGTTCAGAGTTATGAACATTTCAGAGTTATGAACAACCTCCATTCCTGAGGTGTTTGTAACTCTGAGATTCTACTGTACAGCAAAGAAAAATAAATATTTTTATAATAATGTTTATCTGGCCTAAGGCCAAATTCTGCTGTTACATTGCAGCAAATCTGGAGCAACATATGTAAGATATTGGAATGACCTTGGATATACACCAGTGTTCCTGAGAGCAAAATGTTACCCATTGTTTTGTTTGCATATGTGAAATACATGAATGAAAATGTGTACATTCAAAGAAGTGAAATTTGTAAGTGAAGCATGCAATGGCAAAGGGACTTTTTGTGTTATCTGGCTGATATTATGGGAAGACATATGTACACTCTGTAAGGAACAGACTAGCATCCCAGAGAGAAAATTATGATAGTAGAACTACAATACATTATTTTTGTATAATTATTCTGTATAGGCTAATACACACACTCTAGTACTGTAGCATCCATGGCAAAGAAAGTATGTCTAACCACTTGTAATATTTAGTATTATGCATAATGTGAGAACACAAATGACAATTTCAATGAGTGCAGTGTGCGAGTCTGATCCTGCTACCATTGACATTTGCCAGAGACTGCAGTGGAAGCAGGATTAGGCCCTGTGCTTTTAATTTAGTTTTTCTAAAATGAATATTGCTTTTATAGTTTGCGTGAAAATTTATATGCTCTTTAATAAATGTATAAAAACAAGATGTTCTCCTAATTAACTTAGAAGTATCTGACATATATCTGTCTTGGCCCCAATTATAGCAGAATCTAAGCATCTCATGCATTTATCCTCACAATACCCCTTGTGAGGTAAGGAAGTGCTATTATTCCCATCTTGCACATGTTAGGGCCTTGTCTTCACTATAAAAAAGTGTACTCTTGAGTTACCTAACTTGAGTTAAGAACACACCTTTTTTGTAGTGATGACTGACTTGCACAAAGTCACACACAATGTCTGTGATGGAAGATGGAATTGAACCCAGGTCTCCTGAGTCCCTAGTACCCTAATCACTAGATTCCTTTTATCTTAGACAAAATATTTAGGACCCAATTCTGCATTCCTTATACTTTCATTAGCTTCAGTAAGAAGTCTTTCTGAACCTCCTCCAAATGATTAAAGCCCTTCTGCATAATGTAAAGAGAGGGAAATATAGGTATTTGTTTCTAGAGGCTTCGGATCCTGCAGTTTGGCTCCCCACTGAAATCATAATCATCACTTTGTGACATGATCAGCATTTCAGCTGCAATCAATGATGAGGTCAAAAACAGGATTATAACTTCACGTGGGAAATAAGCAACAGGAGCAGATGGACTTTTTAAGAAAGAATGATGCTCTTTTTTTGCAACTAGTAAAAATATTATGGAAGAGGAACACAAAGTAAAATGTAGCAATTCTGCAAGTTAAATGTTTATCCAAGTTTTCTACAAGACAGAAGCATCTCTCGAAAAACCACTTATGTGGCACACATGAAACTTGAAAAGGGATCCTGTAACAGTACAGATCTGTTTCTGGTCTACTAATTTGGGAAATTAAGTTCAGAGCTGTCCAAAGTCTCTTTTACAAAGTCTATACTTTTTTTTGCCTTATCCACAATAACTATATTATTTGAAAAGGGGTGGGAGAAAGAAACCTAGTAGCCATATGTGCTTGATGTTAATGAAAAGGCTTGTTGTTCCGAGTAACTTAGAGAAATTGACCCATAAATTGTTCAAGAGCCGTTCAGTCGTGCGAAAATATGACCCCTGTAGCACTGCCAAAGTCCGTGAGACCTTGGGTGATCTACTCAGAATTTCTAGTCACCCAAATTAATTAAACCTCTGGTGTCTTCAAGCTCCTGCACACAATGATTCCAAGATGTGTAACTGTACTGGAAAGGAGAAAAGATGTAACTGTTTTTTTTAGCTATTTCCTCCTTTTTTCACTGTTCTTGGATATGGGAACCACTCCCTTTCATATTCATTACTGCTAAGTTCAATCACTCAAAAATCATGAGTCAGCCCTCCCCCTCCCCCCCATGAGATTTTTAAAATAATACATTTCAGGTTCTTTTTACTTGTCTTTTGGTTTTTGAGCCTTTAGGGTTCATATTTTCAAGATTTTCTCTGAAACCATGAAACATACTTTTATTTTTTAAAATAAAAGCTGAGATTCTTATCTGTAATATTGACTCCAGGAACAGAGACTTTAAGAAAAATATCATATTGCAAGACTCAAGATAAAATTGTGAGAGTTGGCGGCATTGCTACTGTTGCCAGTGATTGACAGAGATGAGCATCAAATGATATGAGAGCGAGAAAATAGCCCATAATGCAGGAAATTGTGTCAGATTTTATTAAGTTTTTTAATAAATGCTTTAACAAATACAGACCTGGAGTAAATGGTGGAGCCTAAGTGAGATGACACTAGGGCTGTTATTATTTAAAATAGTCATTATGAAAGTAGAGAGAGAGAATGGACAGGAAGCATTGAGAGGAACACAACACTTTCAGAACGGGCAGTACTTTGGAATACTTCTGTTATGAATATAGACACTCCAAATACATTAAGAAAACCATTTAAGAACCTGTTGCTCAGAATAAGGGAGGATCTACAGAAGTGTTCTGGAAAGAAAACACAGGAGGACAGCATGTATGCTGCTATTTATGTTGCAGAAGCCTTTAGGATTGGGATCAGCACTGGTCCTGCCACAAAGAGAACACAAAATTGAAATCAGTTGGTACAGAATATAGGACAAAAGTAAGTTTGCTTTTTGCCTGCTGTTTTTCCTGGAGGCCAGGTTGAAGTCAATGGAGCTGTGCTTCCTCACAGCAACGCTGAATTGGGACCAACATCCTGAAAGGTAGTGCATACAGCAATCTTTCCTTACTCTTAAAGAAATAGTCTATGACTGATTTTCCCTTAAACTGCAAAGTATATATACAGATATGTAGGGAGACATAGTGCTGGACTAAGAATAGGTTCTATGATAGAAAATGGATAGTACAGGTAAGAGGAGCTGTAATCAATGGTCAGAGAGTTTTCTATAGAGATCGGAGTTCAGACCTGTCATTAGTAAACCATATAAACAACTTTAAATGGACAGACCAACTGTAAACCACGTAAATTTGCTGATGACACAGAACTCTGAGTGGGCTGATGAAAACAAAGCAACTATTACATACACTGTGGATCTGCCTTGCAACAGGCAGTGAACTGTGTGTTCCACAGTTCAGTGCTCGAGGGACTAATTGAGACGGGACAATTACCTGTTCCTTACAAAAGATCAAATATATTCTTGCTTGATGGATATCATTGATGGACCAAGTAGGGAATGCCCCGAAACTAAGGATAAATTCGTGTTCACATTATGAATGTTCTACTGTAAGTTATGCAGTATTTGTCTAAATAGGTTGAATTTGTTAATTTACACATTTGTTACTGACTAGTTCATTTGTGGACTGTGAAACCTTATTTTTATTATTATTTATTTGTATTACAGTAGCATATAGAGACCCCAACCAAGATCAGGGCCCCAACATGCTAGGCACACACCTGAAGCCCTAGCACACACGTAGGTCTTCCCCTGAAGAGTTTGCCTACCTTTTCTATTGAGAATGTAATGTGGGAGGGGAAACAGGAAAAGAGAGGTGGACTAACTTGCCCAAAAGCACACAGCAAGTTGGTGGCAGCCAGAAACAGAATGCAGATCTCCTGAATCCCAGTGAAGTGCCCAATCCACTGGACTACCAGCCTCTCTAGTTTGATCTTAGATTTCATTAGTAGAAGGAAAATTCTCTTTTTTAACAGGAGTTCTGTTACTACAGAACAAAATAGGGAATAACCTCAAGCAGCTGATCAAAACCATTTTGCATCTGCTGTCTACTTTATATTTCAAATTATGTAAAATACATTTTATTTTAAGTCAGTTGCTGAGCTGAGAAGTTTCAGCCCAATTAAACTGTTTACAGACATGTTGTTTGGATTTCTATAAAAATAAAATAAAAAATGCCTAGGATGAAATAGACTGGGTCAGTGGCAGTATTGACACAACTCAACACAGATGTATAAAAGAAAAGGTCTGCCATTCTCAGCATCCCCCAGTTTGGTTAATTATATCAATTGCTTATTGGTCTTTGGGAGCTCATAAGTGGGAAAATTTGTGACCACATTGCCATCATCTGTTTGTGAATCCAAGACATGATGCACCCACAAAACCAGCCAAGAAGCAACCAAGCCTAGCTTATAATGTTGGTTCTATTCACAATTTCATCCGAGGATAGGATAGTTGAATATGTTGGTAGCACCAAAACCTGTTGTCTTGTTTAAACTTTTATGTGATTTAATCAGTGTTAAGTTTTAAATGTACTAAGATTGTCTCCATGCCTTCTTTTTGAGGAGAACACACAGATGCAGCATCAGAATGTATACTTACAAATATATATGTACTTGACTCAGAGTGAGTGCTGAGCTGTGTTCATTTAAGATCTGATCCTGCATTTAGTTCTCACAGAGTTCACTGGGAATTGAGGGTGCTCATAAACATGAACACTTGCAGGTCAGGGGCTTTACTTGTTGGCTGGTTCATGTATGGGTCATGTCCTGGACTCAGTGCTTCAAGAACATAGACTGGTCTCTTCTTTAACTGTGAACAGCAAAGCTAAAAGGCCATGATTTAGCAAAAAAACGTAATTAGAGGACTTAAGTTCTTCGCTAATAGGGATAGCCTTAACAAACATTTAAAGATAAGGATGAGCTTGAGTGCTTTGTTCAGTGGGGGCCACAGTGAACTATCCTAGATATCTCATGTAATAGTTTAGAACAGAGATATTCAGACTGAGACTCGTGAGCCGCAAGTGGCTCTTTAATGTGTCTCCTGCTGCTCTTTGCAGCACATAGTATTAAAACACTGTGTGATTTAATTATTAACCCGTCTAAGTTAATAACCAATCAGGATGCTTGAGAATATATATATAAATAGTAAATGAAACAATGAATCACAGTGCTGTGGCTCTTTTCGGTAATGTTAATTGCTAATTTTTCTCCTGAACCACTGAGGTCTGAGTATCACTGGTTTAGAATTTCCCTTCAGATTTAAGAAAAGGAGTACTTGTGGCACCTTAGAGACTAACACATTTATTTGAGCATAAGCTTTTGTGAGCTACAGCTCACTTCATCGGATGCATGCAGTGGAAAATACAGTAGGGGAATTTTATATACACAGAGAACATGAAACAATGGTTGTTACCATACACACTGTAATGAGAGAGATCAGGTAAGGTGAGCTATTACCAGCAGGAGAGACACTTTGCGGATACAGACTAACACGGCTGCTACTCTGAAACCTTCAAATTTAAGTTCCTTTGCCTTCAAATAGGGTACCTAAAACACAGCATGAAGAATTGACTGACAGAAATAAATCTATACAAAATAAAGGTAGAAAAAATTAAATAATCAACCAGTTATTTTCATGTGACTCAAAAGTATAAGTATTGCATGGGTGGAAAATGAAGTATGGCTCTCCTATTAATGAGATTATAAAAAAATTATGATACAAAATGATTTACAAGTAATAGAATGATACTTTAATGTCCACTGGAGATTGGCATTTAAAGAATGAAATGATCTTAGAATCTGACTTCAGTTCAAATATTTATGTTAAAATTCTTAACAAGTAACAACATGACCAGTCATTATGAATTGTAATTCCAGCATTCCAACTGGATTTTACTAGGTTAAGCATTTATAATCTGATTAGGCTATGCCCAACTTTAAAGATTTTTAAAATTAGGCTACTTGAAATACTGACATGTTCATTCTTTAAGGCTTTACAGGTTTATGAAGAAGATATTTGGCTTTTGAGTACAAAAATAAAGGATTTCAGAAACCTGATTTTTTGCTAATGGTGGATGGTGATCAAAACAAATAATTAAATCAAAAGTTTGGAAAAGCAGATAAAGATTTCAGCCATACTTATAATAATATTGCATGATGCAGCAATACAAGACAATTTTAAATTATTTGTTTAGATATTTTAATCAGATTATTACCTTGTTTATGCCAAGTATTGTATTTTAGTTTTTAGAAATCTTTCATAATTGTGGACCTTTGAAGAAGCTCAGGATTTATAGTACAGTATTTATCACACCATCCCTTTGTCAATGCAACAAACAGATTATTTTTAAAAGAATATAAATTAAGCCTCAGTTTTCCTGGTAAATAATTTTGCTTAGTAAAAAGAACTTTTTGAAAATGTAAAAATAACTAATAGCACAAAGTTAAAATGATCAAAGTTAAAGACAAATCCTGTTTGAGAGTTTTTCAGCAAGAAGAGATGCTTAGGTTCAAAGTTGCACAAATTTAAAATAGCTGGCGCAATGCTGCTGTCATTGAAATTAATGGCAAAACTCCCATTGACCTCAGTGGGGAGGATAAAAGACTATGCCCATTTCCTTCAACAATGTCCATTATTCTTTCTAACATACTGGTAGGTCACGCCCGAAGACTATTTCCTCTGAAACATGTACAGGTTAATTTAGAAAATAATAAATTTCAGAAACAGGAAAATGCCATCCAAGCCCAAGTCCTTTCCTTCTGAAAGTATCTTAAAATTTGGGAAGGTGGAATGAGATGATTTTTTGACCTATAACAATAAAAAGGTGATAAAATAAGATTGGTGGGTGTTAAATATAAAACAATTTAATACAAACCTTGTGTACGAGCCAAATTATGTCTGCCTTCACTTCAGTCCTAAAAACGACCACCAGATACTGCCGCTATCCTCTCCCCACACCCACAACCTCCTCACCCACCACTTCCCTTCCCTCTGTGCTGTCTTCCTCCTACTCTAACCAGCTGAAAACCTGGATGAGTCTGCAAAAATTACATTCCTCTTCCCAGCTTCTCTTCCTGGCCCCATTCCTCCACTTCTCCTATTCTCTGCCCCAGTCTAGCTATGGGACAGTCATGCAGCATACTGCTGCCAGCACAGGCAGTAAGGGAGGAAGAAGCTCTCATCTGCAGGGGGGAGCTATGAAGACAGGCCAAAGGTCTTGCTTTCAGCAGGGTCCTCTCATCCCCGCCACACTGCAGCCACGCTGGGAGCAGGAGAAAGAGAGTGTGAGTGAAAAGACGAATGAGGGACAGAGTTATTGAGTGAAGGTGAAGGCCAGTGAGTGGAAAGGGGGAAAACGCAACAAGTGTGAAGGAAGGCAGAGCTGGGGGGGAGGGGCAGGGGAAACAGTGACTGTGAGGGAAAGTGGGTCTGGGGAAATGTGCCATACTTAGTGTGAAGGAAGGTGGGGCCAGGAAAATGCAGTGAGTGTGAGGGAAGTTGGGGCTGGGGGTGGATCTAAATTACTTAGATTGTAAACTCTGGGACAGGTATTGTCTCTCTCTTATATGTTTGTATGGTGCCTGGCACTATTGCAATATTACTTTTACATCTAATAGCCAATGAGTGTGAGACAAGGAGGAAGGGAACGAGTAAAGTGGTGGAACCAGTCAATGTGAGTTGTGAAAAAATGTAGAGAGAAAGAGAGAGAGAGAGAGAGGTTTTAGAGGGAAAAGTAATGGAAAAGTTTGCAACAATTTGAAATGTATACAGAATTTAATGTGAGGGAAAACACGGACAATAAAAAGGCTGAAGAACAGACACACCAAACCTTGGAAGAAAAAATGGAGGATGGGAGGAGGAAAGGATTAGGGTTAGGGAAGAAAACAGCACAGAAAGTTGATAAAATATTGTTTACTTTCTATAAGGTCTGCTTCATTCTCTAGGATTTAATGTCTTACACTGTTTACAGTAAAACTGTTATGGGCTGGGTAAACCTTATTGTTACTGGTCAAGCATAAGTGCTGACTTGCATTCAGGATAAATATAAAGAATTCATTGAAACAAGTGGCTGAAATAGCAACCAAAACACAGACATGAAAAATCTTGGTTTCTCTTCAGATCATATAAATCTTTGAGTAGAAGCTAAACCATGTGACCTAAGGGGTTTCAAATACAGGGGAGCTGTGTTTCCTTCAGTTTGGACTGGTGGAACTGTTTTTGTGTCTGAGGAATACAGCACAAGGAGAGAGAGACAGAAGCAGCCAGAAAGCCAAGCAGACAGTAATAAAAATGATGGTAATGTGGCCCTGAGAGAAAGCTAAGAGAGAGCTTTTTGGGCACAGAGTGCTGGCTGGAAAGGCAGCTGGGAACAGTGAGCAAAGGAATTGTCTTCTGCTGTTTGATTCCTATTGTGTTCAGGAAACAGGACGTCACATATCTTTGTTAAAGAAACAAGATTGAATAAAAGAAACAGAATCATAGACAACGTCAGAAGGAACTATCATGATCATCTAGTCTGACATCCTACACATTGCAGGCCACAGAACCTTGCCCACCCACTCCTGTAATAGATCCCCAACCTCTAGCTGAGTTACTGAAGTCCTCAAATCATTATTTAAAGACTTCAAGTTACAAAGCATCTGCCATTTACACTAGCTTAAGTCTAAATAACTGACTCTCATCAGTTTCTACTCCGAAGTGGAACAACCCACAATACCCCAAACTTTTATCTAGTAACTTGGGTCAAAAGGGGTAACGCAACCGACGACCCTTGTTGAAATATAACTTTGGGTTATGCACTAGAAGGATTTGACCGTTCAGACCTGAACCTTTGGAAGTGATCTACCACTCTCATTTTCATTCTGAAATGTTGACTGGTTTGGCGATCTGGCTAGTAGTTACATGGTATATAGGGGGACTACTCTCCTCTAGCACCCTTCAGAGGTGCCTGCCACCCAAAGGGGGCAGGGAGGAGGTGAGGCCATGGCTAGCAGACCCGGTTGGGCACAGAGAAAAGGGAATGTTCTGAAACACACTCTGTGCACCTTGGAACACTGAGA
Source organism: Natator depressus (assembly GCF_965152275.1). Taxonomy (NCBI): domain Eukaryota; kingdom Metazoa; phylum Chordata; order Testudines; family Cheloniidae; genus Natator; species Natator depressus. The sequence goes on from NC_134245.1 coordinate 23,978,472, forward strand.
GAGATTATCCAGTTCTGCACCATCCCAAATGTAAGTTTGTAAGTGTCAGGCATACTTGAGACCGCTATATTTTTTTTCTTTGCTCCTGCAAATAATTGTCTAGAAAGCTGGTACAAAATCAGAGGTTGGGTTGAAAACCCTTTGAAGACCCCTCAAGTCTTTTGACATCCTCTTCTTGCTAAATGTCTCACAACCACCTCTATTAAAGTTAAATGAGAAGACTAACAATCTTCCATCACCCAGCACGTCATCTTTTCCTCATTCAAAGCTGCCCTCTTCAGGCTCTAGAATGAATAACCTTAATTTTTACACAAATGTATAGATGGGAATCTGCTAAGTTAGTTACTTGGCATCAAATATAAGAAACTATAAACTAATAACATTTTCACGTTTTTACAAATCTATGGAAAATACATTAAAATAATGTTAATTATGACACCAATAGACAGAAGTTGTGGCATTAAAAGTTAAGGCAACAGCCTACCTTAAGGGGTCACAGAAGTGTGAGCAGAAGGTCAGCGTTAACTTTGCATTTTTATGGGTCTTACTCGGTTGGTGTCCATTGTCAAATTTTTGTTTCTAATATTCTTAAGTGTGTTAAAATTAACCTTTCATGGAAGATACCTTTATGTATCCTTTCCCAGAGAAACTAGTAGCTTTCTGTTTCCTCTTTATCTTTATTTGATATTTTAAATGCATACAAGAAAATACAGTAAACAGATTAACTGTGAGGCAACAATTTGATAGAAATAATAACAAACTAATGCTTCTCACAGGTGAAGACCCTTATTTATGGCAATTTTGGTATTGGTGTGTCTCAGACAATTCTCAGTTGATTAAACACAGGGAATGGTGACCAGTTGAAATTGTGAAAATTCATGGCCAGAATTTCTGGAACAGCTTGGCTCCTATTTAAGCAACAAAGAGTCCAACTGCAAAAGAATTCAGCACATTGGGTCCTGAGCTCCTTTGAAAATGTGGTCCAAAAGTGTTACAATGAAACTGCTGGGGGCTGAGCATGCCTGAAAGTCTGGCTCTTAATTTAGGTGCCTAAACTGGAGCTGAGCTCTTTGCCTAAATTTGACCCCAAATGTGGTTGCTGAGCACTTGAATACTTGACTCTGAGCTATTTTGAAAATCTAGTTCTATGTCGTTGTTTAATACGACTGGGCCATTTGGAGAATTGTGCTTGTTTAAATTTGAGTTCAGAAATGGATAAATGTATGTTTAGACACAATTTCTTGACTAAAGCTGGCGTTTGGTAGGTGTGTTTTCACATACTATGGGCTTCATGTTTATACAATACAGAGTAGTAGTTTGGAATTATATTCTACTAACAGTGGAAATATGCTTCTTAAAGAAGTATAGCATCTGCAAAAATGGAGGGCTATTCGTTGCCACATTGCAAGCCCAAGCAGTGGCCAGATTCAGTCTGGCCCAAAATGCTCCTTCCCCTGATAAAATGCTTGGTAACAGAAATAATATGATTGGTGAAAATGTCTGGTCCTCTGAAAGTAGTTGTCCTAGAGCCTTTCCTTTGACTAAGTAATTAGTGATAATTGCTGATAACCTTTCTTTTACAGAAGAAGGCTAGATTTAAGCTTCCCTGGTAAAGTCTGTCTTATGTTGTTACTTGCAGATTTATTTCATGTGGATCATGCTACCATGGATCAGTTTATATAATTATAGAAGGGAGGAGCATATATGTAGAGTGAAACTGACCTTGTTAAAGAAGCACACAAGTCTAGCATCAACACTGTAACAACTCCATCTGCAAAGCTGAGACCTTTGAGTGTAATTAGTATAGTATTTGGAGCCAAATGATAAAGGCCCTATTTTTGAAAAACATAATTTAAAGTTGTTTCTAACTACCTGCTTTGCACCTGCAAGTGTCATTTCAGGGCGCACCCATCGGAATATTTGGGTGAGCAAAACATGGATGTGAAAAATGAATGTACAAAAATGTGCATGTTCAACATTGCAGGCACAATTTTAGAATCTGGAATCAGGCACTTTCAAGAATTGTCTTTAATGAATTGGTGCACATCAGCACCCTTGAACATTTACTGCACAGGAGACCAAACATTTAGATGACTAGTGTAGAGGACAGTCCTGCACTAGTGAGATGAATGACTTGGATGACCCAGGAAGTCCTATCTTCTATGATTCTGTGCAATAGTAAGGGAGAAAAGCACATTGCTAGGGCATAGTTCTGTTCAGTTCAGTTTTACTAAGTTAATAGCACTACAAAGGGTTTGTTAAGGCTTTATGTTGTGTTTTATTTTAAATTCAGAGCTCCTTTTATTTAGCAAATCTCTTTGTCAGCTGCACTCACAATCTGCTCCTTTCAAGTTTTACAGTCCACTGCTGTATTTCCTGCACCTGTGTTCTGACTCATGTACTTGGTCTAACTTCTCTGTTTCCTGTACTTCTGACTTCGTCTTCTTCTCCCCTTGCCAATGTTTGGTTACGCAGGTTGCATTTCATTATAACAGCGTTTATGGACATTTTCTGTATGCTACAGTGAGTGGTGCCATATGAATACCTAAGATAGACATATCGGGATGATCTTTTTGTTATGTTTCATAGTATGCTTTCCTTTATATTTTTTCAAAGGGATACAGCTAAATAACCCTATATCTACAGCATGCCATTAAACTGAGCGTTGTGTGTGCAGTGCTAAAGCTGTGTACCCATGTGGTGCCCTCTGCCATCTTTCTTTACTGGGGGAAATCATGCCACCTTCTCTTCCCCATCCTCTGGGTTGTGCAGGGAGGACTAGGATTTGGAGGTAGGAATCCTGATAGGATACTGCTGCACAGGTGAAGAGTAGAATTGTGAGAACCTGTTTGAAGGGCCCACAACTCATGGATAGTATGGAGCTGTGCTCTGTGGTATCATCTCCTACGCTGCCACAGATGGAGGTTTTGGGGGCTCACTGGGTGGATCAGGGTTTCTGTGATTTCTCTGACTGTTCCCTCATATACTTTGGAAGTATCGCACATAGAGGGGATACTGCAATACTGAAGCCACAGTAGCTCTGTGGTTGAGGGGAAGGATTCCTTCCCTCTCCCCAACCTTCATGGAGAAGCAGAATGCCAAGCCCATCAGGCTTTGGATGGGGAACAAGAAGTTCCCTCTTGTGTTTATACAATATTTTAATTATATTGAGAAGATATATTATATCTTTTATCTGAGCTCCTCCATGCAAGGCAATCTCAGAGTGGAAATTTAATGTGCCCTCTTCTCCTGTATATAGTAGAGATTTGGAAATGCTCTTCATACAGGACACCTAGGCTGGCTGAATCTAAGAAGTCTAGGAGGAAAGCATGCCTGTGCCTGTGTGCTGCTTCGTGAGGTACTACAGTAAAATGGACTTAATCCTCTATTAACCCCAGCTCTCTGTCCTACATCAGCTTTCTAAATCATTCTGTACCTCAGTACCTTGATTTGAAATTTTCCCTGTGAATAGCATAATCACATTGTTTAAAATCACTGGGAGATAAAAGTTTAGAATGCCAAAAGCTGTCAGTGGAAGAGGTGCTGCAGTTGGTTGGTGTCTTGTATAGAACATTGCTTCACTGATGATTAGGCTAAGAAAAGTAAATAAAAAGCAGAGATGTATCCCCTCAGGAGGGGGCAGAAGCCAGCCCATACAGTAGATGTGGTCTGCCCCCTTAGCTGAGATAACACATAACAGTGATAGCTTGCCCTCCAGGGATGGCAACAGCAGAACCTGCTACACCTGCTTTTAATTTGTTGAGCTACAGGATTTTCAATATTTGTAGAAAAGAAAAGAAAAAATAAAATGCTGCTCTAAAATGCACCACATTCAAGTTTTTAATGTAGTAAAAAATTAATTTAGTGGCAATGGGCAATGGACAAAACAAAGACAACACCTGAGACAAATTATGTGCCCCCATGTTTCAGTCCTACAAACCCAACTAGTAGGGCCTACTGCAACATTACTGACATATAATTTTATGTCTTGCCATGTAAAATACTGATTTTGTATCCATAGTCTTCTGTCACTCAATGAAAATTAGCATGTTAAACAGACTAACTGGATATTAGTAATGACTGATTGTTCTGTATGAAAGCCTGTTCCTGCACATTGTTTATGTGCTCATCCCCCATGGAAGTACCATGATTTGTCCTAGTTAAAAAAAATACAGTCAATGAAATGAAATTATATAGCTTCATGAGTTAAAAGCCATACACTGATAAGAATACATTGAATGAACTGTTCGCAGGCACCCATGTGAATCCATGATCCATCAAAGGAACCTGGGCTGGAAGCCTCCCAGGCCTTGTTCCTGCCCCCATCTTTCCTAAAAGTGCAATTACTGCTGCCTTAGTATACTATGAACAGCAGGCCCCACAACAGCTGAACCTATAAGAATGATTCATCCAGAAGAGCCAGTCCATTGAATGAACTGAATTTGAATGTATTTACTCCGATTTCATTTTCTCAGAAATATCAGTATGTATTATTCTCCGCCCTAGCTACACACAGATTTTTCCTGCTAATGGATATTGTGCATTCCAGATTTGGGAGTCAGTAAGTGAATTCTGAAATTTGGTACACATGTTATAACACTGAAAACTCTGGTACGACATACTAACCTGGGTCCTATTCAGAAAAGCACTTAAACACGTGCTTAAAGTCCCACTGAAATCAATGGAATTTAAGCATAAGCATGGGTTTGAGTGCTGTCTAGAATAGTGATGGATTTAAGCAGGTGCTTAAGAGCTTTCCTGAATCAGGGTTCTGAACACTAAATATTTAAGACAGCAATCTGAAAAGAAAACAACAACAAAGACACGTAAGCTGATTTTGTTGCTGCATGTGAGTGGGGAATTATTGCAACAGGTCTGAAATTAGACTGTCAGGGATTTGGGGGCAGAAATTATCCTGTAAAGCTCCTAGCACTCTTTCAGGTGCAGTAAAAATAGTAGTAATAATCTTAACTTTTGAGTACTTGATTTCACATTTTAACATTGGGAACAAACTAGTTTTATTCCATTTAATATCTCTAAGTTATTTTAAAAGGAAAAATAAAGGAAAAATCTGAAACTATTTGGCTCGCACATCTTACAGGCTCTGCAGAGATTGCATATTCCTTAACTGTAGCTTACTTGGGTTGTGCATTTTACAAGCACTACATACCTGTGTATGTTATGAATACCTCGCTCTGTAGGTACATGCTATGCACCTGCCTCAACAAGTGGGAGAACTTGATGAGGCCAGCAGTGAAAGGGGGACAGCCCGAGCAGGGAGGGAAGGAGACAATGACTGAGGGACATCAGATAGGTCCTCCCCCTCGGAATCTCTGGCACCTATTGGCCAGCTGAGGGGGAGGAGTGTGGATTGGCTAGCATTACCTAGCTTCTAGGCTTTAACCAGAGCAGGGGCCATTTGCAGCCTCTTTCAGCTCTGTTCCAGCAGTCCCACCCTACCCACCTGAACTAGTAAGAGGAACTGGCCTGACAGATGCTGAGAGTCTAGCTGATCACCCATTTAGGGGTCAGGAAGGAGTTTTGTCTCCTATGGGCCAACTGGCAGAGGACCGGGGAGTTTTTTGCTTTGCTTGCAGCAAGTACCTTCAAGCCACAGTAAACTGCATAGGAACGTTATTAATACCTAAACAAGGTACTTGGTTGAATTATTAATCTGTTGCAATTTGTGGCCAGTTTCTAGTGAGGTTAAAAAGATAAAATGAATGGTTCCCAGGGATAAAAGACCTGGGATTTTGCTGAGGAGCCTTGGGCTCTTGAGATCGGTTGAGACCATGTGGCCTTCGTGGGCCAAGCCCAGCCTTGTCGCTGAGGTCACCAGCCTTCTGGAGCCTATCCTGAGTTAGGGGTTATGTGGTAGGGGCCTTGTAACCCCCCGCACTGGAACCAGTTAAATGCCTGGAAGAGAAGAGTATGGGTGATGGGGGTAGTGCTCCTCCTTTGAATTCAAATTTAACAAAAATTGCAGCCTGCTGTTTAAAATCCATCCATGTGTCTGTCCTCATTTTGCTGCTGTGTCCCCATCAGTGGCCTTGTGGAGCTGCAAAGGGGATGTAAATTCAGAGCTAAGTGTTTTGCTGCACTTGCAAGATCCACCACTTCTTGATATGAAACTATTAAGACCCTCAGGTCTGTAATTTCATCCTGCTTTAGTGGCTAAGTGTAAATTTCTGTTAATAAACAGTGCTCCAGTTAACTATCTGTACCAGCATGTGTGCCACTATACTTTTAAAGGTGCTGGCCCTGATTGAGCAAAGAATTTAAATATGCTTAAGTGCCATTGTCTTAAAGGAGCCTTAATCTCATTCTTAAAGTAAACTATGTGCTTAAGTGCTTTTGTAAACGAAATATGCTTTCAGGAATCAGGGTCTTGATCCTAACTTTGTGCCTGATTCAGCAAGTTACTTAAGCATATACTTGACTTTAAGCGTGTGTTTTAGTAACTTGCTGAACTGGGACTTTAAATGGGATATGTGAGTGCTCATGACTTCACAGGATCAACCCCCTGAATGCCTTATTTAGAACTGCGGTATTGCTACACCCAAATGTTCAAAAATTGAATCAGGCTTCCAAAAGTCATGAGTTTGGCTTAAAAAGTGCAATACATTAACATTAAATAGTGGGTTAATTTGCCTTTTTGTTCTTGAGCTATTAGGGTTCATATTTGTAAGCTTTCTCAACAAGTACGAGGACTAGAATTTTTTTTTTAAAAGCTGAGATTCTTATGTAATCACATGACTCAAGAAGTTGGGGCTTTGAGAAAAATTTCAAATATTGTAAGACTTGCTATAAAATCATGAGTTGGCTTTCTCTGGGCAACTACTAAATGTAAATAGACGACTACGTAATTTTTCATTTTGCCTGCTCAGTTCTGTATTTTCAAATATTCTCTTAAAATCAGTGTTTGCAAACTTAGCACAGTACATGCTGCTCACTGAGGTCCACTTGCACAGCAGGTTTGCAGTTCCCCAGTTCAGCTTTTCTTAAGTCATTTTTTGCCACAAACTGGCAATGCTTGATTTAATTTATTTTACTCTCTACTAGTCCTCTGTTACAATAAAACTATCACTTGAAAATGATTCTTCAGAAATATGACACTTTAAAATTAGGGGTTATTTTTCTTAGATGCTTTTGAGCAGTGAAATCTTTTAACAGTGAAGTGCTCTTTTTTTAAGTGAAAACTTGTTACAAGTACGCTGACCCATAAAGAGAAACATCCACATACTAGTATAGCATGTCTTTTCAGAGTCCTAGATCTCTCAAGGTGGGTACTCAAAGTTGGTGACTGTTTTTGGAAATGCTTGATTTTTGCCCTTGTACTTCATTTTCCTCGTCTATAAAATAGAGAGAATTATCTTTACGGACCTTAAAAGAAACCTATGCAGATTAAAAAGTTAATGTTTGCTAAATACCCTGAAAATGGAAGTGCTAGATCAAAGCTAAGTATTATTATGTTTGTTTAAATGTCCACATGTGACAAGGGGAGACTGGACCCCTATAATTGTTACAATCTGTTCTAGTTATTATTTATCCCTCTGGTTCTCAACTATACTGTGCAACCTAAATACAGTACAGCTCATTCACAAGTAACTTCAGTGAAATGTGACGGCTAAACTGATTTCCGTTATGTGGGTAATAAAGGATTAACTCTCTTCATACGCAGTTGTTTTAATTTAATTTAGGGCCTGATCCTGTGAGGCGCTGACAACCCCAATTCTCATTGACTTCAATGGGATTTGAGAGAGCTCAGAACCTTTTAAGACCTGGCCCCTAATCTTTTGTTGGGAACGTAAGAACTATAGCAGGCGACATTCCATCTGTATGTTCTTACAGTATGTACAGGATTTTGATACCTTTGTATTATTCAGTTTAAATCTTAATGTGTTGCTAAGTAACTAGCCATGTCCACAATGAAAAAACATCTAGACATTTTGTCCTCCTGGTCTTTGGCAGAGTTGTACCTATCAGTAACAAATTGTTTTATTATAACAGCATTTGCCAGCACTTTTGTTATAAGAGATTGGTCAGATTTTTCTCCGCTATTTTAATTATACCATCAAAATAAAAAATTAATTCCAAGCTGAAATCTTGGCATTTGAGGACACAGCTCAGAACCAGATATTTCTTTAATCTATTTTCAAAAATATCAGTCTGGTTATTTTAATTTACTTTAATCCAAACAAAATATTTATAAATTATGCAAATTTGACTGCTTTCTGCTCTTTTGTAGAGGATAACTTCTGTTTTAGAAAGGTTTTTTTGGGTAAATAATTAGTTTTCTTTTTGAGCTAACTGCTTTTTAATTTTCAACAGAAATATTAAGGTGACTGAGATTTTGAAGTTTAAAAACACATACTAGAGTTCAGGTTCAGCGACTATGTTCTAAAAGGATCTTACTACACTCAGTATTGTGCGTCTGTTATTGGTGGTGATAGTATTTTTTATTTTCATTCTTTCATTTTGCTGTTTACTGTTTATACCTAATAGGTATTTATGGCACTTAATACATGTGCATTGTCATTTCTCTCTCAAAGTTCATATCAAGTCAAGGCAGCAGTTAAGAAATAGACATTCTTTGCATTATTCTTTACGTACTTTCAGAGCACAAATCCTGAAATGTCTTTGATTTCTTTTTCATAGACATCTGAGATGCCTATACAATTTAAAAAGAGCAGTAAAACAAGACTGGGCCCCAGATGCCCAGGAAATAAGCCACTCTGTCAAAACAAACAATATGGGCTGGAAAAACAAAACAACCTGAGAGGAAGAGCTGCTGAATTGGGAGGAAAAACTAGTCCAAGATAAGATGGCCTATACTGAAAGGTTTTCCAACCAAGCTCTCAAGAGAGCTATAAAGGAATTCTAGAGTCATATTCAGAAAGTTAGTTCCACTCCCGCAATTTCATTCTTCCTGTTCCATTCCTTGCTTATCCCTAACAAAATGTGATTATTTGAGCTTTGTGCGGAAAGGGAAGAATTTTACAGTATAAATGTATATAATTAAAAACAGTAAAGCCTTTGTTCACTCCTTGCAAACTCTGCAAGACTTATCCAGACAAAAGATACTTTGGGTAAAATCCTAGCTCCATTTAAGTCAATGGTAAAAATCTCATTGATTTCAGTAGGGCCAAGATTTCACCCATGATCTTTTGGGCCACACAAGCTCTGTGGAACGCAGGATGCCCACAGAGCCACTGCACAATAGCACCAACTAGACAGCCGTTAAATGCTTACAGTAGAAAGATGGGATACCTGTAAGATTTCGGATTAAAAGAAAAAGGGTTGTTACACAGATCAGAAGGTGATATCCTACTGAATCACACAGATACAGGAACAATTCCTTTCTGGACCTCACAGGGGAAAAAACTGACATAACCTTAGAACAAACAGCCCAATATGGAACTTGATAATATATCACTGTTTTAAAAACCCACTGCACGTGGCAGATTACAAATAATTAGAAATAAAATAACTGTTGTTCTCAAAATTGTTGGACAAAATAACAGCAAAAAGAGGTAAGGCATTTTAGGAGCAGAAAAAGGCCCTTCAGCCCAGTGTAAAACAAATTGCCTGTTGAGACAACAAAAGTTCTGCCCATGTATCCAAGGGAGAAAAGTAAATTTACAAAAATTCCTAACCTACAAACACAAGAAATTGAGTTTTCTGTCCTCCTATCAGGTCAGTATGTCTAAATATTGACTGAAGATGTCTAGAAAGAGGGCCAACTCTTTCTTAACTTACTCACACAAGGATGAGTGGTTTTGGGCCCAGAGAAAATGTGGCATTATTAACATATCTTTGTTAGACTTAACTTTTTCAGTAACCCAGAACAATTAGTGGTCTCATTTAATGTGCATTTTCATGATATTTTGTATTTCAACACTATGAACCAATGTGGTGCATTAAAGAGGGAGTTCCAGCCTTAACTCAGTTTCCTGGAATTTGTGCGTTTCAATAAGATCCTTACGTTATTTAAACATAGTTTTTTGTAGTTTATTATATTAAGATGTTTGGCCTGATCTAGATTATGTTACTTCACATAAGTGATGAAAGGGCCATTGTACTTTGCAGCAGAACGACTGTTACTCATCCAGATCATTGACCTATTTCTTTGAATCATAAGTGCACTTTCTGAAGTTCTGTTGCCTTCAATAATACTTTACAATGCTGTGTTTTACACCACTATTTTTAAACAGCTTTGTTTGACATATAATTTTTAAAAGATTATACGGACCGATTGAAAAATAAGTGAAAGTTTTTTTTAAAAAAGTGTCTATGAACTCAGTTTTCAGATGTCTAGGAGCTTCTTTTTCAGTAATACTTTCCTTAGGATTGTACACAAGCTTAAATTAATAAGGACTAATTCAGCCCTAGTGTAACTCCATTCTGACACAAAAGTAGCAGGGGACTGCCAACACTTGGGAGGCTGGAACTAAAATTCAAAGAGAGCTTGATAAATTGGAGAACTGGACTACAGATGACAAAATGAAATTCAACAAAGGCAAACATAAGGTGATGGAAAGAAAAACCAAATGCACAAATTCAGAATGGGGGATAACTGGCATACCAGCAGCATTGCTGAGAAGGATCTGGGAGTTGTGGTGGATTGCAGCCTTAACATGAGTCAACAATGCAATGCTGTTGCCAAAAAAAAAAAAAAAAAAAAAAGCAGCAAATGCAATTTTGGGTTCCATTAACAAGTCATGGGAGATGACAGTACCATTCTACTCTGCACTCTACTCTGGCCTTAGCTGGAGTACTGTGTCCAATTTTGGTCATCGCTGTATAGAAAGGATGTAGAGAAACTGGAAAGGATCCAGAGGTGAGTGACAAAAATTATCAAAGGGCTGGAATGCAAGCCATAGGAGCAAAGGCTGAAGGAACTGGGTATGTTTAGTTTGGAAAAGAGGAGATTTTGGGGCCTATGTACAGATCCTGCAACTCTCAGTACTACTAGGCTATACTTGCTGCAGAACTGTGCAGAACTGTGCAGAACTAGGCTGTGATGGCATTGATATTTATGATGGACTCATGGGGCTCCTTTGACATGGCTGTGTAGCAGCTCAACGGATATTCTGGAGATTCTATTCTGCTAAAGAGGAAAACATTTTTTGAAGGTCACCAGCGGCCCAATGAAACCATATGTGAATCTGCATGTCATTTGCAAGGCCAGGACTGTGAATTTGGGAACGTTAACATGATCATGCTCAGGGATATTATTGTGATTGGTGTAGCCAATGACCACCTGGGCGAACAGTTACTGGATGAAGATGCTAGAACTCTAATTTTGATGCCATTGTTGGTGAGTGAGTGAGGCATTTGAGAGGGCTCAGGCTGGAAGGGGTTCTATGTCTCAGACTGCTGTTACTTATGTGTCTACATTTAAACTGTCAGCTGCTCTTCCTGCTTCCATCGCCCAGAGTTTTATCATGCAACTGACTCCCACTCTACAGCTTTGGCTGCAAAAGTTGCCAGCTCCTCATTGTTTCCGCTGTGGTGTATAGGTTACTTGGCCGATTTGCCTGCCTAGCTGGCTAGAACTGCTACGTGCTGGGGTTGCTGGAAGGAAGGACATTTTAAGTCAGTGTGCTGCTGGTTCACAGTGATGGGAGGCCTGAAATGCACACTGTAAATGTGAAGCTGCATGAGTCCACCTTTACAGGGGATGCTGATGTTTCCTTTAGCAGGCATGTGGCAAGGTACTGAAGCTGGTATCCCATATCACAGAAATTAATGGTACACCACTGAAGTGCATGGTAGATATGGGTGCTGAAGTTAACATTCTTCCCTCTGGGTTAGTTCATAATCTGGACATTTGCCCAACTATAGTGGTTATAAAGTTATATAGTGGGATTTGTTTGCTTTGCAGACAGTGCGTGGAGATGTATACTCTGCTCTACAAAGGCATAGCCTTGACTGCAAAGTTTTACATTAAGGGCATGTCCTATGAGCTGTGCTTACAGCTTGGTATTATGCATGAACTCACACAGTACTCCTCTGGTGTAGTTATGCTGGCTAGAATAGAAGGGGATACCCAACATATTGTTTAGTGACATCGTGATTTATTTAACGGTGATGGTGTTCTGTCCACAGGATATGTTTACTCTCTGCAGTTGGATTCAGACATCGAGCCTTTGCATCACCTGCACGTTGCGTACCTCTTTGCCCTTGTGGACAAGATTCGTTTAGAACTGCATCACATGAAAGATAATGGTATCATTTGGGAGGTGGAAGGATCTATGGATTGGCGCTCACCCAGGGTGACTGTAAACAAGAAGAATGGTGGTATTCAACTGTACACAGATTTTAAGGCACTTAATGAACATGTGAAACATGAGCAGTTTCAATACCCAACCTTCAAAGAGGTGATATGCTGGGGAAGTGGATCCTGGATTTTTTCTTTGGTGGCTTACCAATCTGGTTATTAGAAAATACCTGTGGCTGAAAGATTGCAGTTGTTATTGACTTTCAGCAGATGATTTGGGAGGGACTGCTATCAATGACTCCCTTTTTGTTTAGTTTCTGTTCCTGAGGGATTTCCAAGTGGTCTCCCAGCTCCTTGATAATATCCAGGGTGCATGTTACCATTGGGATGACAGTATCATCTTTGCTGAGACCCTTGTTGAGTGTAATGCTATTCTGGACAGGTGCTAACTTGACTCTAACAAGCTGGCAAAAAGTACAGGTTTTGCAAAAGAGGCAGTAGTTCTTCTAAAGCATTCTTTGTCAGTCAGTGGTGTGAAACTGATACCTGAATGGCTACATGCTGTTCCTTTGCTACTGTTACCCACTGGTCGTAGCAGTTTATGTTCATTCCTTGGCCTACCCCAGTTCATAGGTGGCCATGCTCTGCTCCATTTTAGTACTCTTGCCAAAGCACTGTGGGATTTAACCCAGGGCCAGGGGCCATGCCCATGCTTATTTTGATCCAAGGAACCCTGTAGTGATTTAGGCTGATGCATGCAATTGGGGTCTAGGTGCAGTTCTGCTCCAGGAGGGATGGGCCAGTTATATTTGCATCCCATACTCTCACCTCAGTGGAAGGAAAGTATTCCCAGATTGAGCCAGAATTCTTGCTGTTGTATACTTCAAAGTCTATTTAGTGGGAAGACATTTTACATTAGAAACTAATAATTTGCCTATTTCTGGGCCTCCATCAGAAAGCCACTGACCTGCTAAGTGTGAGGCTGTAGCAGTGGATTATTCAGTTGCAGCACTTTAACTTTAATTTGGTACATATCAAAGGAAGACATAATTTACTTGCCGATGCTCTTTTGAGAAATTCTGCTGGGTTGGCACGCTTGTATGCAGAAACGGCAGAGTACTTTGTCTACATCTACAAAATCCATACCAAGCTCATGGTGAATACATGTGCTACATGACATTTTTTATGCATTGGAGCCCAGGTGGTCATCCCAGCAGTGTTGCAACAGTCCTGGATGTGTTTCATGAAGGACATTTGGGAGTTAAGAAGATAAAGGAACTTCTGTATGATTATGCTTGCTGGCCAGGGCTGTACTCAGACATTGAGCAATGTATGAAGGCATGTTCAGCCTGCACAATGCATAGAATTACTGCTCCTCTGGCCCCTTTGAAATTGGTAGTCATAGACGGACCATGGCAGAGCATTGCAGAGAATATTACTGGCCCCTCAACTGCACTGCATGATGGCTACACACTGGTTTTTGACTGTTGTAGACTATTATTGACGTTACCCATTTTCATTCATAATTTCACAAGGCACCTCAAAGGAGCTCATTTCTTGCCTAAACACTTTATTCGCAATGTTTGGGGCCTACCAGACAGCCTTGTTTCAGATGATGGGACACCTTTTGTATCAAGAGGGTTTGAAGGCTTTCTGATGAGCATTGGTATAGTACATTATAAATCTGCTGTGTACCATCTCTAAGGAAATGGGACAGTGGAGAGATTGCATGGGACTCTGAAGAAGCGTTTAGCCTGCATACGTCGAGGTACGCCCTTCCCTATTGCATTGAGTCATGATTTATATATTTGGTGTACTTCATGAAAGTACTGGAGAAACCCCTTTCTGCTGACTCTTCAGCCAACCTGTGAGGACCAAGTTGTCTATGCTGATGGAAGAAGGTTCATTCCACCCCTTCCCCTGTAAAAGTTGGATCTCCTACTTTGAAGGGTTCGAAATGCTGGTAACTTGATGTAAATACGAAAACTGCTCAGGCAATGCTTGTAGCTTGCTAAAATTAAACTTTAATCACTAGAAAGCGTGTTTTGTTTTGTTTGTAACCATATCTGTCTCTTTTTCTCTTATTTAATATCACTTACATTTCTGTTCTTTATTCATAAACTTACTCTTGTTTTATTACAAAACCAACTCAGTGCTATGTATTAAAGTGAAGTGAGTTTTCTGCTAACTTAGACTCGTGCACACACTGTCTCTTTGGAGGCAGCAAACTTAATAATTTCTGTGAGTGTCACAGTAACAAGCACTGGACACTGTAGAGAGATGTCTCAGGGGGAACTCAGGAATTGGGTGTATGCTACCTGCAAGGCAAGGTTTAGCCTGGAGAGTCTTGAGGACTTTGTTGGTGGAGCAGACAGGCTAGTGTGCCAGGGAGCTGACCCACAGTCTAATTGCCAGCAAAGCTCACTCTAGCTGAGGCAGTGAGGTAACACAGTGACTTACGGCTCTGGATGTCCTGAGCAGAACATCACAATAACACACATAAGGGAACAATGGAGGGAACTATTAATTGGGGAATTATGGGAAAATGTTCCTGCCTGACTCCAACCAGGCTGGCAAGGTTTCTCTTCCCAGGGCTGTGATGCTAAGAGGATGCCAAAACCTTAAAGATGTTGACACAGAAAAGGCGGGGGTTGAGTGGGTTGTCAGCAGCTGCCCGGGGGCAACCTCTGATAAAGAGACCCACAGAGCGCATGATGTAGCATGCCCATCTGCTTCTTTCAGCCAGAGGTAACTGGGCTGAATGGAACTTACCAAAGATTGCAATGACAGGCAAAGTATTATTGGTTTTACCCTTTGCTCTACATGCTATGTATCTTTGGGTGAATTAATAAAGCTTTGTTTTGAAGAAGCTGTTTTTTTAAGTCCCTTTAAAGAGCCACAGTCACAGGCTCCTGGAGGAAAGGGCCTACATGTGCCAAATACAGTTGGGCCTGTCATATTTACAGTTGGGAAATGGAGGCTACCCCCCAGAGATCCATTTCCAGAGTGATTGAATAAAACAGTTCCACTCTTGAGAGAGTGAAGGAAGCCAGGAATGTCATCTGAGAGGTGCACCTGAGATGAGCAAAAAGGGGTCTAAGATGAGTCTTGCTCTGTAACTACAACACAGTGAAACACCCATCTCCAGCAGCCGATATCTACACAAAATAGATATGAAAGACTAATGGATCTGTTTATTAAACTGAGTGATTAGCATGTGGATTCAATAATAGTGAATGATCTCTAGTGACAGAAAAAGTTCCATAATGAATGTAAGTTTCCAGATCTTCTTGGAATACGAAAGCGAGCTGATTACTTTGATAGTCTAGATTTGTTTGGCTCCTGTCCCTTATTAGCAGGACTTTGCCCTCCCTAACCTTGCACTGATATTCTGATGAACTGTATGGTCAAATCAGTGTTGTTTGTATAACTTTGGCGTATATTTGATTTTCTTCTTTTCATTTTCCTATTTCCTTCATATTGTGAATCTCAATATTTATTTTATTTAGGAACTTATTCATCTCTTTCTTTAACTCCTGTGATGATGATGATGATGATTTCATCAATTGAGTCCACTGCTTTATTATCATATGTTCAAATTAATTTAAACTAAATTTTTGGTTTTGGGTCTCAATTTAGCAATTGTTTTGATCGTATCTTCCTAAGTTAATGTTTTCATCAACTTTGCTATTGCGTGACTTTAACCACTACCTGCTAGCCTAAAACCAATCCAGAATAAAAGGGAATAAAGTTTTTACCATCCAATGTTTATTTTTGTGTCTGTACATTGTCTAGGCCCTTAATCACATGCTTAAATATATGCCTATTCAGGACAGCACTTAAGTATGTGCTTAAAGTTAACTGTGTGTTTACATGCTGTCCTGAAGGGAAATGCTTTCCTGAGTCACAGCCTGGACACGTGTCCATATCACATAGCAGTTATCACAGTTGGTATTAAGTGGAAATCTCAGCAGAGTGGGAGCAAGAACTGAATGAGTAAGAGCTTCTTACCCCTAGAAGTATCTCCTTCAGTTTAGAGGTGAAGCATATGGGCAGGTCAGTGTTGGAAAGTTTTAGTTTCTTTTGTCTTTACAGTACCTTTCTGTGGGTGGCCAAAGGCCATGAGTCTCTTGGACCTTTCATAAGCACTAAATTCATTTTAAAAATGAACAAAGCCACCTCAAAACTAAAACAGAACTTTGCCCTTGCACAAATTCATCTGATCGCTCCTTTTTTAGAACTGTAAATGATTCAATCTGGTCTCTGCAATCTCACCTCTCTTTGCCACTGCAAATAATTCTACTTCCTTTATTTTCACAGTGGTTTAAATAGTTGAGGTGTTTTGTCATCTGGTTGATTCAGTCCATATCCTCTCTCAGTGTTCAAAAATGAAACTTGCCAAGGTACTCCTTGGAAACTTTACAAGGTACTCCTGATCAGTGACCTACAGAGCAGTGATGATGACCCCATGAATTTCTACATTCATCTAAATATAGAACTCTCCACTCCATTTACCTTTTTTACTTTTATACTTTATTTTCAATCTTGTTCATCATATATCTGTAGTAATCTTGAATAACTTGCTTTTGATGTTCATCAACAATAATAAAGGGAAAATTTTCAAAGCCACAAAGGGCAGTAAGGTACCCAGTTGTCATTGAAAGTCAGTGGGAATGGGGGGCTTTACTCCTATTTATGTCTTTGACAATCTTCCCAAAATGTTTTGCTCTAATCTTTGAAACACTGTGAGAATTTTTTACTGGTGGAATTTTTTTAAATGAATGAATCTAGGAATCAGAACACTGGATATTAGCCCTAAAGTGGAACTTTGTGACCTATAGATTTTTTTTAAAGTGTGGGTCAAATTCAGGTCCTATTCCCTGAGGCATACACTTATTAATTCTAAGTAATGTTAAAGTGGTCCCAAATTCTGGTCTAAGTTTAGCCTCACTGCAGTCCACCATGCAAATTATTCTTTCCTTGTGCAGAAATAATCAACAGAAGATGGGGAATGGCCAAGTCAGTCACCACATGCAATAAAATGGGGGTATCCATGCCCTGTGCTTCTTTGGATATGGAGAACCTAAACTGGAACACAAGTATATGCAGTGATATTCCTGACTATTTTTATGTATACAGCATTAATACTGTATAATACATCAAACCACGCAGAAAATCTGTGTCTGGGTGAACCTGGAGGCATTTTGACTTCTAGTCCAGTGGATGCTGAGTAAATTATCATGCTGATGTGTTTGGCCTTTGATGGAAGGAAGAGAGGGTCCTCACTCTGTGACTGTAAATGTCCTGCCAGCCAGAGTAACAAGTTGCACTGGGAACAATTTTGTAGATAATCACTTGCCTAATTTAAGTACAAGGTTCAGTCCTGTAATACTTTCAGGCAAAACTCCAATGGAGGTCAATGCCAGGGGCACTTGTGGACTGAGTCAATAATGAATACAGAGAGAGACTGGTAAGCCAAAAACATATTTACTAGTTTCCTTCAGATTTGCAGGAGAGCAAGATTTGTGTATTTTCAATATTCTGACATATACAATAATGAAAGAGGCAGGCAGGCATGGAAGAGGGATGTTGAGATGTGCACTTTACTCTGTGTTCTTGGTGGTGGGGAATGCAGTAGAGAAGCTGCAACTCTTTCTTTGGAGGACTGATGGAATTTTTTCGGAAACAGACAGAAAAATAATATTGTTAGGATAGGTTAAATTTTGGGCATTTCAGCTTTGACAAATACTCTGTAATTTTACGATGCCTGCCACCAGGGTAGGAAAGAAAGCATAGCAGCTAGGAGAAAAAAGCAAAACAAAACAAAAATAATGGAGGCTTCAAATGAAATGTTTGGGGAGGGAAATTAAAATAAAAGGCCGCCTCTACCAAACCAGCTCCGCAGGTCGTGAGAATGTGTAGTGGGGCGGTCACCCCGCTCCAGCCCTGAGGAGGGCTGTGGCTGGGGGAGCCAATCAGCTAGGCTGATTGGAGAATCAGCCACAGGTGGGCCACAGCTGGCCCTATAAAAGGCCAGTGAAGCCAGGAGCTGAGAGAACTCTCCTGCTAGCTCTTGAGGGAGGAGGACCTAGCTGCCTAGGAGCTGAAGGTGCAGGCAACCAAGAAGGGCTGGAGAAAGGTGAGAGGAGCTGGGGTGCTCCCTTCTGGCAACTTCTCAGGCTGCAGGCCTTGGTAAAGGCCTACAAACCAGGTACTGGGGTTGCAGAGGCTGCAGCCCAGGGTAGGCAAAGGCAGCAGGTCCAAACCCCCTTTGCTGATGATGAATGGCTTATATACTGCAGTCTGCCCCAGTGAGTGAGGGCTAAATGGTGATTGGCAGTAGCCATATACTAAGGTGAGGTGGGGATAGTGGGTTGGGGGTTCCCTTGGGAGGGGAGACCCAGAGACTGTGGGGGTACTGCCAGGGGGCAGAACCCAAGGGAAAGGGGCACTGGGATCCAGGAGGGACACAGGGGCCAGCGACAGGTGAGACACCAGCCAGCAGGGGGTGCTCTGGAGGCTGGTGAGCTAATTCCCTGGATGACCAGCAGGAGGTGCCGCGGAGGTGATTCTCACATCGCTACAGGCTGCCAAAGCAAAAAAAATTATGTTAGAAGGAAATGAATAGAAAGATGCATGAAAAGGCGACTTATGGAATTGCTGAAAGGTGGCACTGTACTGCCAGACCAGTAGTAACACATTACCAAAGGATGCTACCTTTGTTTTCTTGTCTAGCCATGAAGAGGCAAAAGCCATTGTTCTAAAGTATCCAAGTTTCTGATAATACATGCAAGACACCTTATGTATGGAGATTTCCAGTAGATTTTGGGACACCCATAATAGAAAACCCATCATTTTAGCTCTCTCATCCTCATGGTTGCATTCTGCACAGCCAGAAGTTGTCACTTGTAGGGAAGGATAGGAAAAAAGTCATTCTGTACATAACTTCTGCCAACAAATAAACTGGAAACAGAGTTGAGGTAGAAATGCTGAAGGCTTTCCCTTAAGCATCAAGAATAGTACAAACAACTCTTTGAATCTCTAAAAAGTTCATAATTAAGATTGCAAGATTGAATTCCATTGTATCCTGTTCCTCTCCCACAAAAGCATATGAAAATGACCTGGTCATGTCAACATTGTTATTTTTATTGTTTTTTGTTCTTGCTCTTTGTACGGTACAGGGGTCACTTTGCATGCCACATTCTCCTGGATGGAAATCAACTGTGGCAGGAAGGCAGAAGGATAGACAAACAAAATTGTTTCTGTGTACTGCAAGATGCAATTAGGAAAACTGAATGTTAAATTGTTTTGTCTTTTCCCTTCTTGCTGCCAGGAATCTCTAATTAGAACTTTTTTCGTCTTCTCTCTCTATGTAACGCACTTTAGATTGCAGAGGTGAGCTTTAAGCTCAGAGAACTTGTAGGATTTCCATGGCACATTATTGCACTTATGTTGAACTGTGCTATGTTTTAACTTGCTGGTGGAGTTGAAATGTATTTTCCATTCCCCAGATATCTGCCTTGAATGATCCTAATAGATAACTGCATGCTGGTATGGCCATAAATATCTCTACAGCAAGATTTCACCACCACAGTTTATTCAGCAGAGTGGTGGTACACAAATTCAAATAATTCAGAATCGCTCCAAACTTTGGGTGGGCACCTCTAAGTTTCTTTTTCTCCCTCAGAGTAACCTCCAATTTTCCCCATCGACAACATCAAACTCTTCCTTTTATTCTTGGTTATAAGACAGAAACTCACCATGTTGGATATTGTATAATTCCAAATCATGTCTGCTTCCAAGCTATTCTTCTAGTAAGTCTGGATAATTAGTGTTCAGTAATTATGAATCTTGAGTCTGGGCTAGGACTCAGGATTTCACTGAAATATATATAATTTTTTTTTTGCAAAAACCTGATAAATCAGTAGCAGTCTGTAGATATTTTCTAGCAAGAAAGAAGTATCATGAATCAGAAATTTCACTGCTGCCCTTAAAAGTGATACTTCTGGGAGTGAAGTGACAGCATTCAGACAGTGGGTTGCCATTTGGGAGGGCAAAGTTAGGTAAACAATACTTTATTTTATTTAAAAAAAGTTTTCAGATGAATGTATGTGTAGATTAATAGGCTCTTTTGAACCTATCTAGAGGTATCCAATGTCTCTTGAACTGGGTAAACTGATAAACCATGATTATCAGTAAAACAGGAAATGTGTTGACTTTTAGCTAGATATGACTTCATGGTCCAATTTCTTGCTTTTCTAAAGAGTGTAACATAAAGAGACTGATTTACAAAATTAGCTACATGCAACTGCCAGTGCAAAAATGTGCATGCAGCTCTGCACCAAATTTGTTTATGTAAGTAACACAATTAGGTTAACTACATGAGAGTATGGAACATTAGATGCTTGCTACCTTTTGTACATAATTACTCAATTTACATTGCAAATATAATGGATAATGGTGAATTTTAGGCTGAAAGGTTGTGTCTATGCTGCAATCACGAGATGTAATTACAATTTGTGTAGACATACTCATTCTAACTTTTATCTAGCTAGCTCAGGTACCAGAACCACAGCAGTCTGGGCTTCAGTGTGAGCTAATCACCCAAGCAATTATCCAGGATTCCTGGCATGCTTGTGCTGCTGTGGTGTGACTGCTCCCTTACCTGAGCTAGTATATTAAAGCTAGCTCAGGTATGTCTATGCAAGTGGAATCACACACTGAGATTCCTATGTAGACATATCCTGTGTCATATTAATTATGTTGTTTCTAATTGTTCTCAATTCCTGTGATTTTTCTAACAATGGCATATGGTAGAAATTACATAGGGTCAAGTCCTGAAGCTCCTTACTTTGTGTGCTTTTACTCAATCTGTGCTCAAGCAAAAGTCCCATTGAAGTCAAATATGGGGAAACGTGGTCTAGATGAAATTACTGTAATGTGGGAGCACCACTGGTTGAAAAAACATACTCAGAGTTGTTACCGATGGTTTGCTGTCAAACTTGGCGGATATATGTAGTGAGGTCCCACAGTGATCTGTCCTGGATCTGGTACTGTTTTTAGAATTTTTATTGATGACCTGGATGATAAAATGGAGAGTACACTTATAAAATTTGCAGATGACTCTAAGCTGGGAGGGGTTGCAAGTACTTTGGAGGACAGGATTAGACTTAAAAAGACCTTGATAAATTGGAGAATTGGTCTGAAATCAACAAGATGACATTTAATAAAGACAAGGGCAAAGTATGACACTTAGGAGGGAAAATCAAACACCCAAGTACAAAATGGGAAATAACTGGCTAGAGAGTAGAACTACAGAAAAGGATATGTGGGTTATACTGGATCACAAATCGAATATAAGGAAACAATGTATTATGAAAAAGGCACATATGCTGGAGTGCATTAACAGGAGTTTTGGGACATGAGAGGTAAGTCACAGGAGGTAACCGTTTCACTCTACTTGGCACTGGCCTCAGCTGGAGTACTGAGTCCAGTTTTGGTCACCACACTTTAAGAAATATGTGGAGAAAAGGTCCAGATGAGAGCAAAAAAAAAAAAATTTAGAAAACCTATGAGGAAAAAATTAAAAAACTAAGCATGTTTAGGCTTCAGAAAAGAAGACAAAGGAAGACCTGATAAGTTTTCAAATATTTTAAGTGCTTTTATATATAAAGAGGAAGGTGGATCAATTGCTCTCCATGTCCACTGAAAGTAGGACAAGAAGTAATGGGCTTAATTTGCAGCAAGGGATATTTAGGTTAGATATTAGGAAAAACTTTCTAATTATATGGATAGTTAAGTACTGAAATAGGTTACTGAGGGAGGCTGTGGAAATCCCATCATTGGAGGTTTTTAAAAATAGGTTAAACACCTGCCAGGGATGGTCTAGGTATACTTGGTCCTGTGAACATGGAGGGATGACTTCTTGAGGTCCTTTCCAGCCTTACATTTCTATGGTTCTGTGTAAAGCATGCATAAAATATCACTGAATTAACACTTTTGGATGTTGATGTCTGTTTGCAAACTTGGTGTTTGAACAATTATGCAATAGTTATAAAAATTATTTAATAAATGATAGGTTTCAGAGTAACAGCCGTGTTAGTCTGTATTCGCAAAAAGAAAAGGAGTACTTGTGGCACCTTAGACTAACCAATTTATCTGAGCATGAGCTTTCATGAGCTACAGCATCCGATGAAGTGAGCTGTAGCTCACGAAAGCTCATGCTCAAATAAATTGGTTAGTCTCTAAGGTGCCACAAGTACTCCTTTTCTTTTTAATAAATGATAGCACATGACAATTACTTTTAAAATTGCATTAATTTAATCTAGGTGAGTTGCTGAACCTTCATTTACAGTATTGCTGAATATGTTAACAGGCAATTAATAGCTGAAACCCAGAATAGGTCGTCTTTTCTTGTATGTGACTGTATTTAAAACAGAGACCAGGTAGGGTGCTCCTACAGAAGCTCTCAGGCACATTCCAAAATTCTGCAGTAGAGAAGAATCGCCAGAGAGGTTTGTTACCACTACCAAACACAGTGGTCACTCTGTAGACATTAAGAAATGGTCTCTTTTTGGACTGGAACAGAAAGTTTTTTGTATTTAGTTTTGTATTTACAACAGGATATCCCAAAAATGTGTTCTTTACCACAACCTTTTGGGCTGTCTTCTTCAAGTATTAATTCATCTGAATACAACTGTTTTTAAAAAATTACAAATGTTACAAAGACTATTTCTGCTTCACATCAGAAAGTTATGCTGATGAGGGAAAACAAGTCTGTCCACTGGGATGGAGCAGTGGGGGTGTAGGCCTTTATATTCTTGCCTGAACACTGTACATTATTATTCATATGAGCAACTGTTTGGGGTTTCTTCATATTTATTTATGCTACACTGAAATAGCATTTCTTTCTTCTCACCCCCTCCTACTCCTCAGAACAGAGGTTCTCAACTGGGAGGCAGGCACCCTTGGGGAGGCATTGGACTTCAAGGGGGGGATTCATTGAGCCTTCTGATGTCTCTGTGGTTACGGTAGAAATGTATGTGGGCAAACGCCACTCAGTCAGGTTTGGCCTAGCTGTCCCTCTGTCATGACAGAGGGCTGGCCATGCCAAATTTGAATGAGCGGTGTTGCGACCTGCCACACCGGATTGCAGTGCCACTCAGGTTTGGTCCTGCTGCCCTAGGCAGAATCTGTTGCCCTAGGAAGCTGCCAAGTTTGCCTATAGCTAGAGTGGGCCCTGTGAAGAGGCAAAAACTTCTGACTAGAGTATATACATATCACTGCCTTCTATGGGATGGAATTGGAATTGATCAACTGTAGGGCATAGACCTTCTATTAATAGCAGCAAATAGAGATTCTCCTTTAGCTCAAGTGGCAGAACCCTGTACTTTTGGAGCAGGAGGAAATGTGTTCTCGCTCTGCTGCAGCTGTGAAGTTTCAAGTGGCCATGCTGTTACATAATGACAAATGCAAAATTTTGAGGCCATGGATTTGCTACAATATCCTCCAGTACACCAGATAATGACACTTAGACATGAAAGAAAGATCATCCAACAGGACAAAGTACTGTCACCAAATTGGCACTCCACATTACCATCAATTCACTATGCTAAGGAACACTTGGAAAGCAAAAGGAAGACTAAAACTATTTTTATTTCCAATTACAAATATAGTAGTCATGCTTTATTTGAAACAGAAGTAGCAACCGCAGAATTGTCCATCACACATGTATATTGTCTTGTTCATGATACTTTTAAAATAACACCCATTCATCTTCACCCCCTTATTGTAAATTTTCAGTCTGAATTATTGGAAAGACATGCTCTTTTAGGGTAGTGATCTGTAATTAAGTGTTTGTAAAATTTCCCACAGAAAGCCAGACTTTATAAGGACTTCTAATTTATCAGTTTTAAATTTTATTGGCTTATATTTTGGTGTAATGTGTACAAGTTAACAGTATACATTAAATTACTTTAATAAATTTAGGGCAAAATTCTTTTCTGCTGCATTTAAAACATACTTTTATTAGTTAAATATTGTATATTTACTCTAATACAATATAGAGGCAACAACCAAGAATGTTGTATGCAAAATAAGAAGTATACTTACCCCTTGACTCAGACACAGACTGAGTAGAGATATGCTCCTGCTGTGAAATCCTGCCCTATTGAAATCAATAAGATTTTGACTTCAAAGGGGGTGGGATTTCACTGTTGACATTTAAACACTTGAAAAATGTTACAGAGGCTCACTTTTTCAGATGGTGCAAATCCAAGATAATGGCCAGAATGGGGTGTGCCATCACTTCAAAACTTTGCTGCTATGGTTGCAGTTAGTTGTTCCCAGCATTCACTGATTTGGAAAAGGTTGTCCCCATCATTAATGTGAGTTAGGTTCTGTTTCACAGCAAATTTGCAGGAGAGGTTGATAATCACAGAAGCATAGAATATCAGAGTTGGAAGGGACCTCAATGCCACTTCAGGGCTATGGACAAATTGGCTGTTCTGTTCAAAGAGTCTTAAATAGATATTCTACTGAGGTGCTTAAGTCACTCAGTAACACTTTTGGAGATGTGTTTTGGAGATGACTTTGGAAAGTTTTATGATTTCAAGTGCCATTAGATTGTGGAACTGAAAGGACTGATTGTAATGTTATATGCATAGGCATACATTGCCACATACAATGTACAAAGCTACTACTGTTGTTACTCAGAGTTGTGCATTAGTAGAGATTTCACGATATGTGGCAATGCATACCCATATGTATGATATTAAAATCAAGTCTAGCACACGTGATTCTAGGATTTTGAGTGTTTTTACCAAAGCATGGAATAAAATTCAGAGAATTCTCAGGATCTTTCTGGTGGTAAAGGCCATCTAACCCAGGATGGATACAAATTTATGATTAAAAAAATTGAATTAAAAAAATTAAATTGGATTTGTATTTAATTTAAATTTATTTAAAATTAAATTTGAAATTGATAACATATGTTAAGGCCTAAACTTATTATAGTCAATTCAAATCATAGTATTAAGCAGTACATGTTTACTGCCAAGCTTCAAAGAAAGTCAGACCGCTGAACTGGTGAAAGTCACTGGCTAAGCACCTGGAACCAGAGTTTGTTAAAGTGCTTAAACCTGTTTTTGACAGTAGTAGCCTCTTCTGCAGGTGCAGAGAGAATATTTTCTTCATTGCAGTTAATGTAAAGCTGGATTGCTACCTGCCAAGGTTTGTGTGAAGATGTCACTTTTTTTCCATGTGGAAGTAGGGGTGTCACCTTCCTGGCTCTGTCTCCCTCCCATCATCCTACAATCATCCCATAATGCTGAGACCTCCCTGAGAGATCCAGAGGGAGTAGAAGGAGGCTGGTGGGCTAAGACCACCTTACCACACTGTGGCAATCAGTAGGCAATCTACTGTAAAAACCAGGAAAGCGTTAGGGTGTGGAGCTGCCCAATGCAGTGGAAACCTCTTTAAGGGGGGCAGGGGTGAGGGATGGTGGGGAGCCAGGGCATAGGGGATCAGGAGAGACCACAGAAATGCTAGCAAATCTCTTGAAACCCAGGAAGATTTCAGGGGATCTGTGGGTATTGGGAGCTGTTCATTTCCCCTGCCCATTACTGAATTAAGTTACATCAATGTTAGTCCTACTCTGCACCAGTGCAGCATGTCAGCATTAGGGGTTGCACTGGTGTAATTACACTGATGTAGTTATATTAGTGCAATTTTTTTAATGTACAAAAGCCCATACTCTCCCCAGTAATTATGCCATTGCATGCAGAACTCTTTGCAACATGACAACTCTCCTGTCTTTTAAACAATTTTCTTAATTGTATTGACAGCAGTTCCATCAATCAGTTATATAACCGTTATTATCTCAAGTGATTTAAACAAACTAGAGTCCCAGTCTTGCCAAAGAGCAGAACCTGCCTGTGCTCTGTGACCCACCCAGGTTGTGCAGCCATGGTGACTACTTTGTATCCTCATGGGGGGGGACTCCTTCCCTCCCAGAGGCTGTGTTTGACTGACTTCAACTGCCAGTCTGACAGTTGGGTGCTTGTGGATGAGGTTGGAGAAGGTACAGAGCATGTACAGCACCTCCATGGCCCCTTAGCATGGGGCAGATCCCTCCCCTGTTGCAGATGGGGTGGCACAGCTCTGAAACACAAGTCAAACAAGGTGACGTGAAGGGATTGGGAACCCATTAGAATCGCCGCACCCCCACGGTAATTAACTGGGGAGAGGACACGAAGAGGAGGGAGCCAACACACCCAGTTACAGAATTGCTCACTCTGTCAACCTTATTGTGAGTTTCCCAGTATTTGGTAGTTTTCTTAAAGCCACAACTACCAGATCCATGTGATTATTTGAGAATCCCAGCTTTCAGTTATCAAAGGAATGTTTCTAGCCCTCATGGTTACAGAGAAAAGCCTGGAAATGTTAGCCAAGTGAATGCTGAAGTGAAAACCCTCCACATGTATTATTTTGTCTTAGAAATCATTTGATTTTTTTTTTTAAAATCTCGTGATTTTTTGAACACTTAAGTTTGGCAATTTGGAAATTGCATCACCCTACAGAAAGTAGTTAAACACTACCTTAGTCCCCCTCTCACCTCTCTGCTGGATTTGCTGCAGCCCAAAGACTCTAGTTACTGTACATATCTCCAGCCCAGAGGCATGGGGGTGGGAGACCTCACTTACAACAGTTCTCTGTCCTTGTGCAACTCCACAGCTCATGCTTGTGGCCTAGTTTATCTTCCTCCTCACTTATACACCGGACCAATTGCCCCCAGCACAGTTTGAGCTGGTGAGCAGGTAATTCATGTAGCTTTCAGGGAGCTACATTCCCTGTACAGCTGGCGCAATAATAACTTGCACGTATATATCACCTTTCATCTGAAAGGGGCCCCAAAGACTTTACCAAGGTTAACAGAGGGATGTACAAAAGGACAAAATTGTAACCTTACAATCTGCCCTGAGTAAGGATGGTGTGTGGCTGCATCACTCCAGGAGCAGACTGGAGAATGAGCTGTGACTCTGTCACAATTCATCCCATACTTCACCTTGGTTCTGGGGGGAGTCTATGCACCTGGATGTCTACTCTCTTTGACAAATTGGGGATGGATCCAGGGCTCCTCTCACTCGTCCCTCCAACCCCCTTCCATCCATTTGCTCCTAGTGAAAAATATGGGTAATTAGCCTGTGCACTGCCAAATGCCCCCCTCTGACATGACCAAGTCAAAATTTGAGCAAGACCAAACAAGGGATCAAGGTTGAGGGTAGAGCTTACGCCTGTGTGGGTAATTAGACTAGATAGTTACAGCCCTTATTGAGACTCCTTGTTGAGTATGGCCCATAGTGATCACGTCACTCAGCGCTGACATACAACCACCTATGAAGTGAACATAGCAGTGGTTTAACACTGCATAGAAACACTACACAACAGTTTAAGGCATGAAGTGAATAAGAATAGCATATCCAAATGAAAATGAATCGAGACTTTAACTAAGCAGACTATAATTACCCAAACTGGCATTTGGCCAGCACACTAGGTCAAATGGCCCAGCTCTTGCACAAAGATCTCTAATACCCTTTAAGATCTTGCCACAAGGCCTTTAATGACTATAAGAAAAGGAGTACTTGTGGCACCTTAGAGACTAACCAATTTATTTGAGCATAAGCTCTGTAGCTATTATGAGCATAAGATCTGTAGCTCACGAAAGCTTATGCTCAAATAAATTGGTTAGTCTCTAAGGTGCCACAAGTACTCCTTTTCTTTTTGCGAATACAGACTAACACGGCTGTTACTCTGAAACCTTTAATGACTATAGATAGTTAATACATAAATTTTACATCTGATCCAATGTAACATCTGTTATAAATTCATTTCCATTTGTTGGCATTGGTACTTTGATGCTGCGTCTGAAGAGACTTTGAACTGGATTGTTAAAAGTTTTGGGATACTTTGGGCACTATAGTTAAAACAGGTAAAATAACAGGTGGTCTTAGTGTGTTCCTTAAGTCACTCCTGAGTAAAGCTGGTTAGTTTAATGTAACACTGCACAGATTATGTTCTGAAAGGGCAAAATTTTAAAGCCATAACATAAGCAGTCTAAGGGTATGTCTTCACTACCTGCTGGATCGGCGGGCAGCGATCGATTCAGCGGGGCTTGATTTATCGCATCTAGTCTATACATGATAAATCGACCCCCGAGCACTCTCCCATCGACTCCTGTATTCCAGCTCTGTGAGAGGCGCAGGCGGAGTCGACGGGGGAGCAGCAGCAGTCGACTCACCATGGTGAAGACACCACAGTAAGTCGATCTAATACATCGACTTCAGCTACATTATTCATGTAGCTGAAGTTGCATAACTTAGATCGATTTCTCCCCCCCCCCCCCCCGTGTAGACCAGGCCTCAGTGACTTACTGATGTAAGTAAGGGTTATAGGACCAGGTGCTAGGATTCTATGGAATTTTGCATTGATATGAGCAAGCAATATCAACTGGGATTACACACACTTAGAAAGGTGTAAGAATGGATGATTGTGTGTTGTACAGATACTCAAGAAATCACTATAGTCAGCTCAAATTTCTAAAATGTGTAATCAAGATAATACAAAATTCATATAACGATAATGAGCTACTGAAAAAGTAGCAGATGATATATTCTTAATCTTAGTACAACTATAATACCCCTTGTGTTCAGCAAGATGATGAGATCATTGGGATACGAAAGGCAATGCAAATAGTTCAGGTTCAGACCGGACTGGTTTTGAGAGTTTATAATTCAAAAGGAAATGTTAATACAGTACTTATTTAACTTTTAGCTACATTGTTAATAATTCTAATAGTTGGTTTTGCCTGTAGAAATTAAAAATATGCACAAGGGTACAGGACAGTGAGCCTGCTCCAAATGTCAAAAGTCTACAATCCATTCCAGTCCACCTTTCTTTATAATTAAGACTATGCTTGAAATGAAATCCATTCATTTTTTATCTCCTAATTGTAAAATGTAAGATGCCAGAGCTCTGGAAACAGGTACCGTTAGCACTTTTCATAAATACATTGTAAGAAATCATCTCTGTAATGAAATAGAATGTTTCTTTGTGGACAGTTAACTGGTATTGGAAAAAATCCGATTTTTGTCTCATCACTTAATATAGTTTATATTAAATGGAAGACAACTAGAGTACAATAGATGACTGTTAATATGTTGAGGTTCTTATCTATTGACTTAGTCTTGTGAAGTCTTAGTTTTATTTGTAAACCAATTGTATTTTGGCATTTCAGATTTAGACAATTTGTAATAGGCTTTAAATCAAAAGTGGTTAAAATCTGTTTTGGATTACAATGCTGGATGTTTTGGCTGACAACTTTAGGTCTTTATGTGGACTTCTACTGTTGCCTTTCTTTAAGATAACAGAGAACTTGTTTGATATATACTGTAAAATGCAGTGTGGAAGGTTATGAATCTCCTGTAGTTAAGCAACTTATATCTGCGACTCCCCTTGATTATGGTGACACTTTCTATACTGGCTTTTCAATCAGAATTTTCAGGAATCGTAGACTTTGGCATCAGACTCTGGCATATTAATCAATGCTATAGGTTATTGCACCACTCCCAAGAGCACCTTGTAAATGAAATGACATAATTCTAGGAGTTTTATCTATTGGTTTGAAATACAGGCAGCACATAATAAAGTTGTTGTACTTAGGGATTTTCATTGCATGGGAAGGAAAAGTAAGTGTTTCATATTAACAAATGAATGCCTATGAAATGCATTTTACTTGCTAATCTTTCTTCTGTCTCTATATACTAAATAGTGCTCACTAAATATTGATTCCCTCATCCAAATATGCCAGAGAGCCAAATTCGTTAATCTGCCTCTCTAGGGTACAACGGGGAAGAAATGAAATACAAAAACTTGGTGGTTGTTGCATGCACTCTGCAGGGAGCTTATCAAAGGCACTCACAGCCCAGATATCTGCTCACCACCAGCCTGCGTGTTACCCTTGACCACCCCACGGAATAACGCTTGCACAAGCAACAGAGATGGACCGAGTGTAATGATTTACCCCCCCCCCCTTCTCCCAAGGCGCGCACGCTGGCTCGGGGTCACAGCCGGGGCCGCACCAGCCAGTGCTGCTGCACCTCGCTTTGGCCGAGACTGGCTGGCGCGGTGGCCGGACCCCGGCCGGGGCAGAGCGCTCTTACCGATAATGATGGCACAGGCGCTGACCAGCCCGATCTCCTTCTTCAGAGTCACTCGCTCGGAGCTGCTGCCGCTCCTGGGGGCGCGGGGCGGCGCTGCGGGCGGCTGGGCTGCGATGCTCTTCCGGAGGGTCTGGTGCTGAGTCTCCCCAGCCATCGCTCCCCGGCTCCTGGAACCGTCCCCCAGCGACTCCCGCGCCCTCTGCCCCGCTCAGCCGGAGAGCCGCCGGAGAGCTCGCCCGCGGCCGGCGCATGCGCCGCCGCCCGCTGCGGCCGGCGCTGAAGTCCTGAGGAGCTGGGCAGCGGCTGCTGGGGGCGCCGCTCCGGCTCGCGGGGCCACTGCGGGGGCTGCCCCCCACGCCGCAGCGCGGCCGGGGCAGCCCAGTGGGACAGCCCGCCCCTTTCGCTTCTGCCCATGCTCCACAAACCTCAGGCCGCCCCGGGGGCACGCGGAGAGGGGTTTGCACGTGCCCGCTAGGAGAGCGAAGCTGCTGCCTCCGCTCGCCCGTTGCGCCGAGCTGGGTCGATTTCTGCCTCGGAGCGGTCGGGGAGCCGCACCCCGGGGGGGGGGGGGGGGAGATCGGGAAGCCGAGCAGGGGTGCGACAGCCAGTGGCAGGGCTGCACAGATGACAGGTGGCTTTACAGTTCTGATCCGGATTTAAACTAGTGCACCAGAAAACACCCGGACTGTCAAAACCACCCCGAACTGTCCGTGCGCGCTGGCGGAGCTTCCCCAGTACTGTGATGAACTGTCATGGAGCTAGGCAACCTGGGTGGTGCTGGATCTGCAAGGAACCTCCCTCCCTGTGGGATTTGTCATGGTCCTGATGCTGGTGATATCCTGGTGCGTTCCCAGGAAGGCTTCATAGCGCAGGGCCTTTTTATTCTATCAACAGATTGCCCAAGACATGTAATACCTCTCTCACTTCTGAGTGTCTTTCAAATCAGGTTTTGATTCAAAATTTTCTTTAAACCATTTTTGTTTGTTGGCTGGTTGTTTTAGGCTTATTTTTTCTCTCTGACAGAACTTACTAATGTCAACAATTTTCTTATTAATGTTTCAGAGTGGTAGCTGTATTAGTCTGTATCAGCAAAAACAACGAGGAGTCCTTGCGGCACCTTAGAGACTAACAAATTTATTTGGGCATAACTTTCGTGGGCTAAAACCCACTTCATCAGATGCATAGAGTGGAAAATACAGTAGAGAGGTATAAATACACAGCATATGAAAAGATGAGAGTTGCCTTACCAAGTGTGTGTGTGGGGGGGTGAGTCTGTGAGTATCAGCAGGGGGAAAATTATTCCCTGGGTCACTACAAAAACTAATTTCCCCCTGTTGATACTCACACCTTCTTTTCAACTGTTTGAAATAGGCCTCCTTGATTACATTGAACGCATTAACACCACAAAAGTGATTTTTCTTCCCTTCTTGTCAACTGTTGAAAATAGCCCACTTCCATCTTAATTGAATTGGCTCCTGTTAGCACTGACCCCCCCCCCCACACTTGGTAAGGCAACTCTCATCTTTTCATATGCTGTGTATTTATACCTCTCTACTGTATTTTCCACTCTATGCATCTGATGAAGTGGGTTTTAGCCCACGAAAGTTATGCCCAAATAAATTTGTTAGTCTCTAAGGTGCCACAAGGACTCCTCTTATTAATGTTAATAGCTATAGAAATGCTTTGCCAGTTCCTTCAAAGTTTTTGCAAAAAACAATAAACATATTGCACATTAGAAGAATAAACTAACATGATTTTAGGTTTATTTCTGAATAATTGTCTTTGGCCACAATCTTACCTTAATAAATGATGTAAGTATAAATGAGTAGTCTGGAGCAATTTTCCATCAGCATTTTCTGGGGCTGTCTTTAAAGGGAGCTTTGAAGAAGTGGTGCTTTTCTGTTAACTTCAGCTACTTGTTTGATGCAAGAGATTAGTAAACTATGGTAGATGATGTTAAATCCCAGGAGACATCTAGTAGTATGATGATGGGTGACCTTCCTCCCCCATTCTTGGCCAGGAGGAGGTTATCCATCACACGGACCAATGCCATGTCCTGACATGAAGCCTGACTGGGAGGGGGTCTGGTATGTTAGCAGGGTATAGTTTGAAACGCTGCTTTCTTTGTGTTTAGATTATCTTGTTTAAGAATGGGAAGTTAGTTGGCAAGGTTCATAGGGCTTGTTAGCCAGAGACCATTAAGATTAGGTTTTACTTCACAGAAGATGGGCTATCTGCAGTATCCTACCCCCCCTCCACACCTATAAATGGTGTTTTAGTGTGGCTAAGACACAGGCAGGTTAAGGTTGCAAACAACAAAATGGTGTTTATTGAGATGGACTCTCTCTGCGACTAAGATAACACAAAGAATAACTGCTCAGTTGTTAACACAGATGATGGAAATGGGGATGAACCCCGGAGCCCAAACCCTTACACAGTGGGGTTTTACAGAAATAACAGAGAAGGACTATACCATGTCTTGCAGACATTGGACAGGAGAACAGGAACACAGATGGGAACCAGGACCTCAGGGACAGGTGTCAGGAATGGGAACACAACAGGAATTGGACCTCAGGATCTTTGGTGCCAGGTAAGTAGATCTTCAGTATGGTGCCTTCTGTCTTCTATTCTTGATTTCATCATCCTGTGTGCTGAATGCGGACAATATATCCGTGATGATGGAACAGGTGAGTGGAGGTAAGTCAAGGGAATCTTGGTAGGTGTTGCTGGTTCACCTCAAGTTCTATTCCCTCAGGGCCCTAGCTAATAGCAAGGCTGGTACTCTGTGGGAGGGCTTCTATGCCTCACTGGGATGACCTGCTTTCACAGCATCCAGACACACCAAGCGCCCCTCAGAGGGTGAACACTCCTTTATATGCGTTGTCCATTGCTAGGCAGATTTTACTGCCATGAGACACTACCATTCCTGCCTTTTCCTTGCTTTGGTACCAAACTCGAAAAGAGGGCCAAAAAGCTGAAGGAGAAGGGGTGCCAAGATGGAGGACAGGTTGTCCTTTTACCAATCCAAAATGGCAACTATGTACACTTAATAAATTGAACCTTTCCTACCCAACAGGCCCAGAGATTGCTTCTTTAGTATTGGTTGGCCTATTGTGTGCTTTAAGGTGATGGTACATATCCTTCCTCAAATGTGGTCTTGACAATCTCAGGCAATAAGGGCCCAAATTTTAATATTGAGCACTTTTCACTAAACTGAAAGAGTGATGTATGAAGAAAGATGGCTTTGACACAAGAGGCCTGGATTCAGTTTTTACTTCTGCCACAGACATCCTATGTGACCTTGGTCAAGTTACTTAATTCTCTTTGCCTCAATTTCCCAACTGTAAAATGGTCATCATAGTATTTTTACCTCCCAAAGGATGTTAAATACATTAATGCTCAGTACTGGGGTCTGGTGCTACTCAGTTAGATATGGTGACTCAAATTTCCTATAATACTTCAAGTATCTCTTGCTGTGTGAATGGACTGAATTCACTGAACATTAGTGGGCTCGCTGGTGAGTGTGTATTACAGGTCTCCCTCTGTGCCTGATCCACAGAGGATATGAGTCTGTAACAACCCAGCTATGGAAGCTTGGCTCTCTAGCTCAAGCTGGTTTTAGTTCTGAGGTTCCTCAATTCAGTCCTAGGTTTGCTGGCCAAGATAGTGGCCATCATATTAACAGTTCTGAGCTTGGTGCATGGATGCTGTTGGCCTGAGATGAGTGATCTACTCTGTGAAGTAGGTGGACAGTTCTTTACAATAAGCCATGCTGGCTTCTTGGATT
Source organism: Natator depressus (assembly GCF_965152275.1). Lineage (NCBI taxonomy): Eukaryota > Metazoa > Chordata > Testudines > Cheloniidae > Natator > Natator depressus. The sequence continues at coordinate 24,012,700 of NC_134245.1, forward strand.
TAGGTATGAAAGGGACTTGGACTATGCCATTTTGATTGATGCCAAAAATTCCAGATGGGCATCAGTGGCAGAAGAAACAAAGATCTCAGAATGTATCAGCTGTGGAGTGTGACAGGAACTTTTTGTGTTCAACTTGATCTGATTTTTCTTGAAATTTGCACTGTAAGGTTGGTCTGACAAATGAGAAATCATTTCGGGCAGTCAGTGGACTATTCCCACTGAAGGCAATAGAGTAACTGTAAACGATTTTACTTTTTAAAGAAGTTTTATTCTGCTGCTGTCATACATGGAAGACATCATATTGGTTTTCAAAGGTCATGTTTTATTCTCAAATTGATCTATCACTCTGTAGAGGTGTAGTTTCTGAATGAATTGCTAAAGAAAAGACTGTTAAAATGTACCTTGAGTATCTCTGTTTACTGAATTATTAGGGTGTATTATAATAACTAAGATTTTTACAAACACAATTTCCCAGTGAAGTATGTAGGTAAGTAGTACTATCCTTATTTTACAGATGAGACAACTGAAGAATAGCGATGAAGATCTGAAATATTCAAAAATAGCCTCTTATTTTGGTTGCCTAACCTATGATATAGTATTCAGAGATTCTGAATACCTGCACCTCCCACTGATTGCAGTTGAAGAGGTGAGTGCTCAGCACTCTGAATATCAGGCCTTAAGTATCTACAGTTGGGCACCCAACATTAAAGGGCACTTTTTGACTATTTTGGCTTAAGTGACTTGCTCAAGGCCCAAGGAAGTCAGCAGCCAAGGTGGAACTAGAATTAAGAAGTTCCTGGCTCTCAGTCCTATGCACAGATGACTAGACTAAGCCTTAGTGACAAATTTTATCCTCTTTTCCACCACAGTCTGTCCCTTCCCAAGTGAGGAGAGTGTTTAAAAAAGACTGAACTTCATAGAGCTAAGAAGGAAAAAAAAATGTCTAAACTCACTGGAACCAAGTTGAACAGAGTAAAGGGATGGCACTGAGTTATGGAAGGTATTTCACAGAACAGCAAGGACAAACAGTCCTCTGAAGTCGAGGGACACTCATTGTTTGAAGAGAATAAAAAAAACAAATTTAAGGCTAGTGAATTACTGAACCTTCTTTGTTTTAAAAGTATTTTCAATATAATTGTATTTTAAAGCATATTTCAGTGCCTATTTCAAGTCAATCACATTAGACCAATATTGATTGTTAAATAGACCACTGTTAAATGACTTTCAAAGGGACGTGGGCTCCTAACTCACTTTGCGTGTGTGTGTGCATTGCAAAAAAGGGCCCCTGGCAGCAAGTCTCAGAGCCTGGGTGAACTGACTTGGGCTTGTGCTCCGTGGCTAAAATTACTCATGTAGACATTTTGGGTTTGGATGTAGCCTGGGCTCTGAGACCCATCTGTCTCACTGGCGTTCAGAGCCTGGGCTCTAGCCTGAGCCCAAATGTCTACACTGCTATTTTTAGCCCTTTAGCATGAGCCCCACAAGCCCATGTCAGTTGACCCGGGCTCTGAGACTTGCTGCCATGGTTCTTTTTCTGCAGTGTCGACATACCCTTAGGCTCTTTTGAAAAATTTACTCTTTACCCTAACATTTCCAGGGTATTTGGAATAGTTCGTGTTACAGTGCATCACACAAAGCAATAAGAGATTTACATGATTTTCTACCATCTGTATATTGACTGAAATAAATGAAGCTGTCCTGGCACCATGGAAATTGATAGATATGACAGTTTGTTAATTACAAAACTAATTTTGAGTAATTGGATATATTTCCAGCAAAGAATAAAAATAATGTAGGGTGATATTTTCAAAAGTTTCTAAACGACTTTTTGAAATGTTGCCCATAATTCTTTTTGTGTTCAATGATCTGCTCATCTGACCAATAGCTCTCTCTAATAAAACATTTTTCATGGAGTTAAGGTATTCCAAGAACCTAATGAAATGTAAGATCAATTAACCTTGAACAACCAAAAAGTCCACTAAATGCATAGTTGTTTAGAAAGATATTTTGCTCAGTCTATAGGATGATAAATTTTTTTTTTAAGATACTGTTTTAATGATACTGTACATCAGTCAGCTTGATAGATTGCTTGGGGATACATATTGGAGAAATTGTGGTGAAAGAGGAGATTTTTTTTATATATGTGGTGGACATCTCAAGTCATTATAGAATATTGTAATGCAATTTGTAGCCGAATATAATAAATTGTTGGGTATTTATTATCAAATTATCCTTTGGTCATCCTTCTGGGGCTTTCCTTTTGTGTGACCAAAAGGAAATTAAGAATTAATCTATCATCTGCTAGTACTATAGCTGCTAGGGTACCGATAGCCTGTCACTGAAAAAGCAAAAATAGTCCAACTATGGGAGGTTGTTATGGAAAAATTTAACACCCGTTATTTAACACACCCGTTTAGCCAGCAAAAGAGGAGGACAAATAGATACTTAGATATGTGGTTCAGTATTTTATTCAATACTCAGACAAAGAGCATTCACCTGCAAAAAAACAAAACAAAATAACTGAAAACCCCAAACCGGCACAACAGTCTGTTTTTTAAATATTAACATTTGATAGACATAACTGGTCTGTTAAATATGTGTAATCAGAGATTTCACTCAATTTAATAAAATCAATAGAAATAACATGCCATGAGATGTTGTAATGATTCTCACTCTGTAATATAACACCGTGCTAAAAAGAGAGATCTAACGAGTATTTTATTGTATAAGGTTTCCTTACATAAAGGTTCACTGTTGTAATGATTATTGTTTTGTTTCTCATATTTATATAGTCCGTATTTGTAAACCTGTTCAAACTTCCTAAACAAAGAAGTGTGTGTGTGTGTGTATGCACACAAACACACACACATAAATAAATTAACAAAACAACAAAAAAAGGAAAAAATACATTGCGTTGAGTTTCTGCTTTTGCTGTGGTAGAATTTTGGGTTTACTTTGTGGTTTTGTATAGTGGATAAAAATCTTGTTCAGCACTCTTGTGCTGATTACTGTAGAATACAGTGCACTGCTAGGTTAAAAAGTGAATATTTTAAACTCTATGGAATCAGCTAAACTTCTCCAGAGCTGGTTTGCGAAAGCAGCATGAATGTGTTCTGTATTCTGGCCAGTTCAGGCCAGTCTTTATCAGATGTATATTGATAAGTGTGTGGACCTCACTCTCTGATCTATAGGACCTGCCCCAGAATCCTCTTGATGGCCTTCATGATGCTGCATGGATTTTTTTATTTTTTGTGCTCAGGTATTTTATTAGTAATAAGAAACCAAAGTAATGAAAAAATAACACTGCACCAGGAGGACTTGTTAGGCGATCAATAAGCAACTAACAACTGGAACAGGAGGAGGACCCGAACAGCAGTCTAAACTTCCTTACTAGCTCCCCTAGCATTTCAGTATGTACCATAAGTGAATCCAGAAGGATGACAGAATGGAACCGTGCATGAGAGAGCCCTTAGGTCAGAGTATCCATTGAAGCACTGGGATGGGCTGCCCATTACTAAAGGCTGCCACTGTGATGGAATGCCCATTGCACTCCAGACTTGAAGGGGTTAAGGTAGCCAGGTGGGCCAATTAACTCTCCATTCTACACCTGGGGGAGGAGCCAGGGAGCAGGGACTGATTAAATGAGACTCAGCTGGTCAGGAACAGGAGGGGCCTATGTAAAGCCCAGGAGCTGAGAGCATCTGAGGTCTGTAGGGAAGTAGTCTGCAGTTACTCCCAGGGTGCAGGAAGGCATGTTTGGGCCTACAGTTACTCCCTGGGAGGAGGGAGTTTGGGCTTGCAAACCCAGAGAAGGAGGAGAGCTAGAAAGGTAGCCTTTCGCTCAAGGTAAAGGTAGCAAGGGATGGAGGTAGGACAGACCTGCTGATGGGAGGGCCCCTGAACTGGAACTGGAGTAGAAGGTGAGCCTGGGTTCCCCTACCAGCCACTGGGGAATTGGTGCAGACCCCAAAGCAGAGAGCAGACTACCTGGGACAGTTGGCCTTGGAAGACCTTGATACGCTGGAAGGGGGAGAATAGCGACCTGGCTGGAGGACTAAGCCACGAATAGAAAGCTGCAGCTCCTCGAGCGAGAGGGGCCACAGAGTGAGAGAAGATGACGGATGGGGAGATCACTGGAGGAGGGTGCAACACCTGGAGGAAGCTAATCCCCAAAGCCACCAGGAAGAGGCACCCGAGCAGTGAGTGAACCCCGTGACCCTCCCTCAGTTTAAGGGGAAGAGCCACCAGATCCAGGCATTAACTAATTTGGGGGGACAACAAATAAAAAAACAGGGATGGGAGTGAAGGTCACATGGATAGAATCAGGGATCCACAGGGGAACACTGAACAAAGAACCCCGGACAGCTCTCACTGCTCCTCAAAGGCATCCAGGGAGGCAGTTGTCACAGCCCAGAGGACCTCTGCCCAGAGAGGTGACTTCAAGAGGGATCAGAAGTAGGCCCCATAGTCGGAGTTCTCCCCCATGCCCTGTCCAGTTTCCTCCTACTTGTATGTGAATGGCCACCTTGGAGGAGGAGGTTGATGAAGAGGTTTCACAACTTTGCGGGGCCACAGGGGTGTGTGTGTGGATCAGGAGGTGTGGTTAAAGGTACAGCCAGAGCCTCAGGAGCAGGTTCTGGAGGAGCCACAAGAGGGGCTGTAATCTGGCATACCCAGAATATGGGCCATTGTCTCCATCTTGCTACAGAAGGGACAGGTGTCAGGGGAGTTCATGGACCGCATCATGTGCATGCCTGTGCTCACAGCTCCATGAAGGAACCACCAACTCATATCCCTGGTGGGCTGTGAGACCAGAGTGGAATGCAGATTGGCCCATCAGAGTACTTTGCCCTCCGTGGGTGGTAATACCACTAAGCACAAGGGTATAAACACATGGTTTATACACCAGGTATATCAACAAAGCCTCATAATCAGTGGTATTAAAGGCTGCTAAAATCTACAAGAATCAGCGTGGACACCTGGTCTCTCACCATGAGAAGATCTCGTACCAATGACATCTGCAGAGTTTCCATATTATACCCAATCTGAAAACCAGACTGACAGGGATCAGAGATCCCAGATGGACCTGCTTTGCTCAGACCACCTCAATCCCTTTTCCCTAAAAGGGAAAGCTAGATACAGGACAGTAATTGTGAAGACTGGCTGCACCGAGAGAGAGGTTTTTGAGGAAGGGCCCAACAACTGCTCCTTTGAGAGAAGCTGGCACCCTGCTTTGGGGAATCACAATAGGGATATTCTGCTCTCCTGCTGCTGGGCACAAAGCTTTCTGGTGGGCACTTATGTGCAGTACAGGACAGAACTTAGTCCATGATTGTAGGCAATAAACTTCTAAGTTTAGCTTAATTACTAAGTAGTGTCAGTATTATAATAGGGCAGTCAACTCTATCGGAGCTAAAGTGGACTATCACACGCTTGTTTTAGAAGGCTGAGCTAAGAGTTACTATTACCTCTATGAAAAGGCTAGTTTTAGAACTTAAACTTGTATTTTGAAACTATTTTATTCTGCCAACTACAATAGGAAACAATGTTTTTTGTCTAAATCCATTTTAGGACATTCATTAAGTGTGTCTTTTGACCTGTGTATTCATAAACAGTGATTTCCCTTTCTAAATTTTAGGAACATTTTCATCAGCTCTGAAGGAGCAGGCAGGTGGGAGATCATGCCATGAGCTTTTGATATGTACAGATCCATAGTGAAACATAAGAGTTGAAACAGTAGTGAGCCAGAAAACCTGTTGTAAAAGGCAGCAGTGACAAAGGACTACCCACACTAGCTGCCAAAAAAATGTTCTTTTTTTTAGGCTGAGTGCCTGTCTGTTTCACTGCGTTTTCTGCATTAGGATGAAGTGCCTTTTGGTTGCTTTTTTTATTTAGGTTGAATGTTAACATAATTATGAAAAATGTGTAATTCAGAGACACGTATATTTCTAATTAATAGTTCTCTAAGACAATTCTCAAGAGCAAAGACTTCTTTTAAACTGCCTTGGTTCTGAACATACTGTATCTACTTGAATGACGAAACGTTAGTAAGCAAAAAAGCCAAAGTTCTTTGTATGAAGGCAATTGCTGCATAGCAACTGCACAGAGAGGATGCAATCAAGCTTGCATGTGTTCTCTTTTCTTGCTATTTTTGTCCTGATTTTATCAATGCTTTGAAATGTACAGAAAATATTAAAGATGTTGGTAACAGTTATTTCATTATTACATTCATTGGTACTTCTCATATTAAAAGCAAACAAATCAGTTTATTGTACTTTAAGAAGAATATTTGGATAGAATTAAGCATGTCACGTGATGGAATTGTGCTATAAAGTTTTAACATAGATATGAACACAAAATGTAAAAAATATATTTGAGATGTCTGTAAGGGCAGAGTTAAGATATGTAGAGGGATATTTGTCAAGGTCAATAGGCCCCAAATTTGATGTGTTCCCCCTCCCCCAATATTTATTTTCAAACTCCCTGTAGTTCTTTCTCTTTTTTTTTTTTCCCTCTCAAAACAAATGCTTCACTGCTGTTTTCTTAATATTTTGTTTTGATCCCAGTATCCATGAGCAATCCTACAAAAACAGATGAGAATATACATATTGGAGGAAAAATATTTGGTAAGGAAACATAATTCAGTTTCAGACTTCAAGGGACATTATACGCAAAAGTGAGGAAATAACTTTTTAAGCTTTTAAGTACTTTTAAGCAAAACAAGCAGGCATGTTCACTTAGCAGTAGATCATTTGAGAGCCAGTGTGATTCATGTCATGAAGTCATTCTTAACTGATAATGTTGTTGTTTTATCTTGACTACTTATTGAGAGTGAAATTTACCCTGGCAAGGAGGATGTGTGTAAGGATTGTCACACAGGTAAGCCACATGGATGGGCACGGCTAGAACTGGCTGTGCAGGCATGCCCTCTGCAAACCCTTCACAACATGTAAGTTGGATTGTCTGGCACCAGAGTGTGTCTACTGCAGTTAGACACCCTTGTCTGGCCCGTTCCAGCAGGCTGGGGCTTGGGCTAAGGGGCTGTTTAATTGCTATGTAGACGGTTGGGCTCTGCCTGCAGCCCGAGCTCTGGGACCCTCCCATCTTGCAGGGTCCTAAAACCCATGCTCCAGCACAAGCCTGAACGTGTTCAACACAATTAAACAGCCCCATAGCCTGAGCCCTGCAAACTGGAGTCAGCTCAGTTGCAGATGTCTAATGGCCATATAGGCATACCCAGAGAGGCCAACACATAGAGGACGTTTGGAGGTGAGCCACAGGAGGGGCTGTGGGATTCCCTGACTGTACAAATCCCAGTGGCCTTATCTTGTGTAATCAGTGCATAGTAGAAGCAGCTACAGCTGAGAAGGCTTGTCTAAAGCTCTTAGACTGAGAGGTGAATTTCAGCATCCAGTAGAGGGACAACATGAAGCCTTTTCCCTTAAAATAAAATTCACGTAGACTTAGAGTAAATAGCATTAGCAACTTTCACAATTTACTTACAAGTATCACAATACTTTTCTGTCGATCCTCAGCTCCTGGAGTCATGAGAATCTCAGCAATCATTTAAAAAAAAATAAGCTTTTGTGGTTGCGGAGAAAAGATTGAACACATGAACCCAATGGCTCAAAATAGCAGAAAGCAAATAAAAAGGACTCAACATTTTATTTTAAAGTGTCATGATTTTTAAGCCAAAACTCATTTTTGAATGCTTGATGTTGATAATACTGAGTAAAAGTAGATTGAAAAAAATTGATTTGCAATCACAGCTTCCTTAGAGTAGATGAATTTCTTCTAATGTTTGGAAAAACAACATATTTACACTTGGACCATGCAGTGATGCCACTAAAATGTCAGCATTTACCAACAGTTATCACACATGGTATTGGAGCACGCTCTAGTTTTCCTCTATGTTTAGGAAATAATTGTGTGGTGTCGGCTGGCAAATGTTCAGATGCTGATGTTCATAATTAACCCTCCCGTCCCCCGTCTCAATACCTACCATAATATTTCTAAAACTGTAAGGGGAAAATCCTGCTCCACCACTGGCCAGTCAGTGTAGTGAAATTGTGTGAAAAGTTGGTATGTCTCCTTAAGGATCTTCACTGCTCATGGCAGTCCACTGCAGTTTGCTGGTTACATACTATTTATAGTTAAATGACTTGCCCTGGTTCATATGGGGTTAAATTCAATCCACTACAGAAGGCCAGCACAGTGCCTAAAATTAAGGGCTTTTGTGGCTTTGATATTTAATGCCCCATGGCTAGTGCTCAGGATTCTTTTTATAATTTCAAGTTTAGCTCCTCAGTTATCAAATACTTGCTATAAACATCCAATTTTTAGCCAAATGTGCAAGGGAGTTTCAAATTACTAAACCATCTTTTCTCTCTGTCTTTAACCCTTTTCTTAAATGATGGAAATATTCATTGGGTTTCAACAAAATACTTCCACACAAAACTGATAGTTTGTCTAGTCACTTTCCCCACCAAACACAGACAAAGCACCCCAAAAAAGGGAAAAGAATAGGTGCGTCTATATTTCAGTCAAGTTTTGGTGAGTGATGGTGGTTTTCAGCTTTAGGCTGAAACAATAGCTGTTTTCTTGGTCTGGCAGGGTCCCTGGTCCATCTGCAGTGAGTTTGGAAGGATGAGTTGGAGGCAAAATGCAGTTATAGGATAAAGTTTCCTTTTCCTTCCTGGTGGCAGCAACCAATGGAGACAGCATCAAATATACAAAGATCAAAATTCAGGACCAGCTCGGGGGCATTAAAGATAGTGGGTAGCATTTCTAAACAATAGATCTTAAAGAGGAAATGTGAAGTTTACAATTTAAGCTCTTATATTGTTAACAGAAGTGAATGCAAAAGGCTGCACTAATGCAAATACAGGCCAAGCAGCTGTCATTAAAGCACACATGAACATGTACACATGTCCTGCTTAAATATGCAAATAGCTGAATGCACATGTGCAAACTGAGGTTACATATTTCATGTATGATTCTCGCCTATCTGCCCCTCTTCTCACTCTGCTTTTGTATTCCTAATGTGCCTATAATTATATTTTCTAGGCACTGCAGTTATATGCACATGCAAACACCTACTTGTGTGAATCCTCTTGCAAACAAGTTACAATAATGCACCTGTGGATATGTTATTTGTATATGCAAGTTTAGAGATGGCTAAGGAAATTTGTATTTTGGATTTAAAAAAGTTGTAGCTCTGAAACCCATACCAGATGACTTCAAGGGCTAGATCCACACATTAAAATAGATTTTGGTACCCAGAAAGCTGATTTTATAACTGAATGCAACTGAAAGATGTTTTGGAATAGAGTCTGGAAATGAACCTCTAAGATATCTCCTAGTACTAATCTTGATACTCAATATCAAACACTTCATTGCTCTTAATTACTACTCCAAAAAACTATATAAAATGGGAAATATTAAAACTAATGAATGCTGGAGGAGGAGGAGCTCTATAGCTGACATTTTAAAAAATGTAGGGTGGAACTTTGTTGGGAGCTATTAATGAAACTAACTGGGCTGAGTTTGGGTATCCCTGTGTGAATTCATAGAAATGTAGGGCTCGACAAAGGGACTTTGAGAGGTCATCAAGTCCAGCCCCCTGCACTGAGGCAGGACCAAGTAAACCGAGACCATCCCTGACAAGTATTTGTCCAACCTGTTGTTAAAATCCTCCAGTGATGGGGATTCCACAACCTTCCTTGGTAACCTATTCCAGTACTTAACTATCCTTTAAAATTAGAAAGTTTTTCCTAATATCTAACCTAAATCTCCCTTGCAGCAGATTAAGCGTATTACTTCTTGTCCTATCTTCAGTGGACATGGAAAACAATTGATCACCATCCTCTTTATAACAACCCTTAACATATTTGAAAATTATCAGGTTGTTGTTCTTCTCTGAAGACTAAATGTGCCCAGGTTTTTTAATCTTTCCTCATAAGTTATGTTTTCTCCTTTGTTTTTATTGCTGTCCTGTGGATTCTGTCCAATTTGTTCACATCTTTCCTAAAATGTGGTGCCCAGAATTGGACACAGTATTCCTGCTGAGGCCTCACCAGTGCTGAGCAGAGTGAGACAGTTACCTCCCTTATCTTACACACAACACTCCTGTTAATAATCCAGAATTTTATTAGCCTTTTTTTTTTTTTTTTTTTTTTTTTTTTGCAACTGCATCAAATTGTTGACTCATTCAACTTGTGATCCACTGTAACCCCCTAAGTGCATGGTGTCGTCTGCAAGTTTTATTAACATACTGTCTACTCTGTCATCCAGGTCATTAATGAAAATATTGACTAGATTAGCATCTGTTGCTTTCATTGTGCTAGACAGCAAAATGGACTCTTTGGAACGGTGGTGGATTAATGATTTTGCCACCACTAGGTCCAGAAATAATTGCCACCCCCTGCACAGCTCACCTCCGCCTCCTCCCCTGAGTGCGCTGCCGGGTCCTGCTTCTCTCCGCTCCCTGCCAGTGCATGTGCGCAAAACAGCTGCGCAAAGGAGGGGGGAAAGGGGGGAACGCGGCACGCTCAGGAGAGGAGGCGGGGTTAGGGCGGGGATTTGGGGAAGGGGACCAATGGGGCGGGGAAGGGGTGGCGTTGGGGCAGGGCCGGGGCAGAGGGCGCGAACTGGCACTGGGGGAAGCAGCCTCTGGCTGCTATTATAAATTTGCTGTCCCTGCAAATTTGCTGCCCTAGGCCTAGGCCTTGGCCTTGGCCTTATCGGCCTAGGCATTAATATGCCGCTGCTTTGGAATGTTTTAGGCCTGATCCTACAAGTTGCTGTAGGATTTGTGGTCTCTCTGAGTATTCCAGGAGCCACCAGCCCTTCGCAAGTTCAGAGTCAGGCCACCTTAGTCAGACTCCTTATCAGAGACTAGTGGTGGAACTTCACTACCCATCATTTGAGTACCTGGTGTGGCAAAGTGTGGGATACTTTTGTTATGTAAAAACTGACTGATTTGAATCCTAGAATCTGTTCTGCTATTTGGCTCCCTTTTAAAAAATGTGCTATTTAAATATACAGTAGTTAAACTGCCCTGTTTGTTTTTCTGTGTAACACCAAGTAGCTTCAAACCTGTTTGTTGTGTATTCTTGCTTTAGTTGTAATGAATGTTTTATTATATGTCACTTATAACCAATGGCTCGTGCATTCTTTGACTGGAATTGCATGGGGTGTAGTTGCAATTTTATTATGACTGCATAATGCGGACCAGAATTTAGGCAAAATATGTTTGGTAACACTACCAGCTGAGTACCTCAGTCTGCAAATTACAGAGTCAGGGAGCTAGAGCGTCTGTGTGTGTGTATCTAGCATCAAGAATCCCCTTTCTGTTTACCACATCTGAGTCCTGTTCTTCTAATTGTGAAGGTTCTGTGAGATTTACTCTATACCATCTTCTGCTTTGTTTTGTATCTTTATTGTGATTAAAAAAAAATATTTATCTTTCCTCCCAACTTTCCAAGCCCTCCCCCTACCTTCTTTATCAATGAGGACAACACCACAATCCTGCCTGTCATTCACACATGTCACCTGGGCATCCTCTTCAACTTGGACCCCTTTTGGTCCTCACATCCAGGCTATGTGTAAATTTTGCAGATTGCCTCCTGTCCATCCATACAGCTAAAATTCTCATCCAGGCTCTTATAATCTCCCATCTCAATTACTGCAACCTCTTTTTCTCTGGCCTTGACAAATCTAATATTGCCTCACTCATGTCCATTCAGAATGCTGCTGGAAAGATCATTTTCCTAGCCTGTTGCTTTGACCATGTCACACCTCTCTTTACATCCCTCCACCGGCTCCTCCTTTACTGTATCAAATATAAGATACTTATTTCCATTTTCAAGGCCCTTCATGACGCTGATTCCTGTCTCCATTTGAAAACTGTTAAATTTTCAAACACGGCACCTTCATATTTTCTCCCATACTATCCCTCATGCTTGGGAGGAGTTTCCAGTAAATATCTGCCAAACTACCTCATTATCCTCCTTAAAACTTTATTTTGCTGCAATGCCTACAGAAAACTTGATGATGGTTAGGCCACTGATGTGCTGAGACCACAGCCTGCCATGCTGACTGGTATTGTCTTTTTTCTTTCCTTATGCTCCCCCACTCTGTCTGTCTGGGACCATCCTTTTGTTCTGTGTTTGTAGAGTGCCTAGTGCTATGCCTATGGATCATAGTCACTATAGTAATATAAATAATACAGAAAGGAGAGGAAAAATGTTTCTACAGGCTTTAAATAAGTTGTTGGGAACAATCTCCCACTAGCGTGGAGTTGGGCTACATGACCTAATAGGAAACAGAGATTGGAAAAAAGCTGTGATTTATATGAAGATTAAAGTTGACAAACTAAAATGGAAAGTCAAGAAACATTAAAGTTCTCCCTCAAAGCATAACTCACTGTTATTTATCATTAATGTGATCTTAGTGTACTAAAGAAATCTCATTTTTGGGGGATTCATTTAGATAATGTGAAACTGAATAACTTTCATATTAATCTGTGTTCAAGTGCATTTAGGTAAATGGGAAGCCTTAATGATTCACAAGGACTGTGATTCGTAGAAGCCTTATTGGCACTGTATTTTGTGTTCTCATTTCACTGTAATTGCAACTCTTTGTTTTTTCTTCCGAGAATACAAACATTTAAGAAAGGCGATCAATTGTGTGTGTGAAATATCTAGTTTTTTTTTTTTTTTTTAAATCAAGGCAAAAATGTTGCATGTCAAGTTGTATCTTAACATCGTCTATTTGCAGTTTAAACAGCCTCATACAGTTTTTCCCTCCCCTAATCCAGGCTAGCAATGGCTTTTGAAGCCACCATTAAAATTAGACTGCAATCCAGTTTTATTTGGGTGTAATCCTACCCTTCTAATCAACCAAGATTCCTATTGGCTTAAGAGGGAGTTTTACCTGAGTTGGATTGGACCAATGATACAGATATAGACATTTTAATTTCATTAAATATAATCTGTGGGACCAAATATAAGCCTCGATCTCTGAAGAACGAGGAGATGAAAAGTCTGGATACATGTCACCTCAGACAGGATGCAGAGATAAAGTTTCTTGACACCTTAAATGACTGCTTCTTGGAGCAGCTAGTCCTGAAACCCACAAAAGGAGAGGCAGTTCTTGGGTTAGTCCTAAGTAGAACACAGGATCTGGTCCAAGAGGTGAATATAGCTGGACCGCTTGGTGATACTGACCATAATGTAATTAAATTTAACATCCCTGTGGCGGGGAAAACACCACAGCAGTCCAACACTGTAGCATTTAATTTCAGAAAGGGGAACTACACAAAATGAGGAAGTTAGTGAAACAGAAATTAAAAGGTAAAGTGCCAAAAGTGAAATCCCTGAATGGAATGGAAACTTTTTAAAAACATCACAATAGAGGCTCAACTTAAATGTATACCCCAAATTAAAAAACAGTAAGAGAACAAAAAAAAGTGCCACTGTGGCTAAACAGCAAAGTAAAATAAGCAGTCAGAGACAAAAAGGCATCCTTTAAAAAGTGGAAGTTAAATCCTAGTGAGGAAAATACAAAGGAGCACAAATTCTGGCAAATGAAGTGTAAAAATATAATTAGGAAGGCCAAAAAAAGAATTTGATGAACAACTAGCTAAAGACTCAAAAAGTAATAGCAATTTTTTTTTAAAGTACATCAGAAGCAGGAAGCCTGCTAAACAACCAGTGGGGCCACTGGACAATCGAGATGCTAAAGGAGCACTCAAGGATGATAAGGCCATTGTGGAGAAACTAAATGAATTCTTTGCATCAGTCTTAACAGCTGAGGATGTGAGGGAAATTTCCAAACCCAAGTCATTCTTGTTACATGACAAAGCTGAGGAACTGTCCCAGATTGAGGTGTCATTAGAAGAGGAGGTTTTGGAACAACTTGATAAACTAAACAGTAATAGGTCACCAGGACTAGATGGTATTCACCCAAGAGTTCTGAAGGAACTCAAAGGTGAAATTGCAGAACTAACTGTAGTTTGTAACCTATTATTTAAATCAGCTGCTGTACCAAATGAGTGGAGGATAGCTTATGTGATGCCAATTTTTAAACAGGGCTCCAGAGGTGAGCCTGGCAATTACAGGCTGGTAAGTCCGACTTCAGTACCAGGCAAACTGGTTGAAACTATAGTAAAGAACAAAATTGTCAGACACATAGATGAACATAATTTGTTGGGGAAAAGTCAACATGGTTTTTGTAAAGGGAAACCATGCCTCACTCATCTACTAGAATTCTTTGAGGGGATCAATAAGCATGTGGACAAGGGGGATCCAGTGGATATAGTGTTCTTAGATTTTCAGAAAACCTTTGACAAGGTCTTCACCAAAGGCTCTTAAGCAAAGTAAGCTGTCATGGGATAAGAGGGAAGGTCCTCTCATGGATTAACAACTGGTTAAAAGATAGGAAACAAAGGGTAGGAATAAATGGTCAGTTTTCAGAATGGAGAGAGGTAAATAATAGTGTCCCCCAGGGATCTGTACTGGGACCAGTCCTATTCAACATATTCATAAATGATCTGGAAAAATGGGGTAAACAGTGAGGTGGGACAATTTGCAGATGATATGGAAGGGAAAATCACTCATTTGTTCTCTTCTCATTCTAACTTTCATTTTCTACTATTCATCCTTCTCCATCTCCTCTTGGGCCTGATTATTTTCACTATGAGGATAGTGTGAAATAAGCATATAAATGTGAGAGAGTGTCACCAAATATCAGTAAGAAATATGGATCCTAAGATGTTCATGTGTTATACTAAGTGACTCAGTGCTGTGAGGCCCTACACTCAACCTGATAGAATTCCTCTGTTTGTAATACAATAACTTTTGACTGCCACATCTGATCAATTCCAAAATTTCAGGGACTGTTGTAGGAGTCAAGGGGCAGATCCTACTGATTTTCATGAAAATAGAAAAATGGAAGGGGCAAATGAGGGACACACGTAGCCCCTTGCATCTGCTTAGCAGAGCCATCCACTTCAACCACCTCTGCAACTGTATATAGGTCAAAGAACCAGTTGATGGCAACCATTCATACCTTCCAGCATAACAACACCCAATCTCAGCCCATCCTCCCATTGCAGTTTAAACTTGTGACACCCTGACTGACTTATCTCCCAGACAAAACAAAGAGATATCAGAATGGTGGGGGAATGGGGATGCATGCACACAAAGGCTCTGGCTATGTAGGAGCATGGGGGGTCCTAGTGTGGAAGGAGGGTGGAATGAGGGGCATCCAGAGCCCCAAGCATAGGGGGAGAACGGGGATGGCAGGGAATGGCGGGGGGTAGGGGTGGGGTGGTGCACAGTGAACCCCCGGTGGAGGTGGTGGGAAGAATGTGGCTTGAGGGAATGGGGGATACAAAGTGCTTCTGTCGTGATGGCAACAGGGGACCATACAGATCCCCTGCCGTTGAAGTGGGAGAATGGGGGACAATGATACTGGGGAGGGGGACATGGTTATAGTGAAGGGGGGAATGGGAGCCACACAAAGACCCTGTCATGGGGAAAATGGGGAAATAGAGGGGCACAGAGAGCCACTGGCATGGGGTGAGGGGGAATGCATAGAGCTTCTGACATGGAGGAGGTGGGGGGGCTGCAGGGAGTTCTTGAAATGGAGCTGGCTAGGGAGGATGGCACACAGGAAGTAAGGGGAATGGAGGCATGCAAGAAGCCACTGGTGTGTTCAGTGAGCTTAGCCTACAGAAGCAACCCTTTACTAGTAAGGAAAATCAAATTCTGTTTTCACTGTTAGAAGCGAATGGAATGTGACTGAATCTATTTGCTAACCACCACTGGCACAACACCTGTGACCTAGCTAAGGAACCTTGGGAGGAACTTTTCCTCCCGCTATGGTCCCTGTATGCTGCTGTGGCAGAATAAGGGGGCTAGAAAAGTCCCAAATCCCGTGGGGGAGAATTCCCTTGGTGCAAGAACTGAGTAATACAGCCACAGGATATCATGTGAGGCCCCATCTAATGCCTGACTGCAGGGCACCCAGGCTGGAAGGGACCTCCTGAGTCACTGAGTTCACTCCTCTGCTGTCACAGGCAATCCTGTCATATAATCCCATTCATAAATTAATCAAGCTCTAGCTTAAAACTATTATTTTTATTGGCCCCCACTACACCTACCGAAAGGCTGTTCCAGAACCTCGCTCCTCTGATAGTTAGAAACTTTATAATTTCCTGCCCCAATGCATTTGTTGCCAGTTTTATACACATTTGTGCTTGTGCCAATGTTATCCTTTGTCTTAAATAGCTCTTTTCCTTTTCTGGTGTTTACCACACCCCTTCCCCCCCGGCCCTTCCCCCAAGTTTTTATAGAGAGCAACCATATTCCCTCTCAGCCTTTCTTTTGTTAAGCTAAATAAGTAAAGCTCCTTTAGTTTTTCTTTAGTAAGACATAATCATCTGAGTAGCCCTCTCTGTAGCAGTATGAGATCATTTTTCTTGAGCATGGGTAACCAGAATTATACACAGTATTCCAGATTAGGTTTTACTAGTGCCTTGTACAAAGGTATTAATACTTCCCTATCTCTACTGGAAATACCTTGCCTGACACATGCTACGACCACATTTACCTTTTTCACAACAGCTTCACAATGGTGGCTCAGACATCCTATGATCAACTAATACACGAAGGACTTTCTCTTCCTCTGTCGTAGCCAACTGTTCATTTCCCATATTATAGCAGAAATTCTTATTAGTCCCTGTGTGTATGACTTTGCACTTTGTACTATTAAATTTCCTCCCATCCTCGACACCATCCAAGGATATATGCTAGCACAGGGAGGGGACAGGGCTGTAGTGAATGGCAATTCTGGGTGGCACTGGTGACAGAAACAGCTCATCTTGAGCAATCATAATTGTGGATCCCCAGGGCTGCCTAGATGAATCAGTGTTAGTTTTTGGAACCCAGAACTGGGTGGGCACAAAAGAGGGATAAACCCATGTTAACTGTTATTTGACCCCCCTGGCTGCATCTATAAAGAAGGCTAATATGCACCAGGAAATTGACCACAACGAATATTACTGAATGAGCTATTCTGCAGTAGATATTCCACTATAGCTCCCTGTAGCTATTCCTGTGGACTCTATTTGGAATAAAAGTCACTTTATTCCAGAACAATTAGTGCACTATGTGAATTTTAAAATGTTCAGTTTACATTTTTAAAATTATTAACAGAGCTAATAAATTGTTATGGACATATTTTTGCGGTGCTAACTTTACAATTCTACCATGAGTAGGTTTGGTGTATGTGCAAGTTTTGATATGAAGGCTGGTCTTCTGGAATCTGCAAAACTAGGGTGGTGCCTGCCTAGGAACAACTTCTCCCGTCCTCGGTTTTAAAAAAAAAAGTCCCCCATTTCTCAGGTTTTCTATACCAGTTAATTCCAGGAAATTCCAACAGCTTCCCTCCCCCTCCCCCCCTTCTTCCCTACAGAATTCTGACTTGATGGGTCAGCTTTTCTAATTCAAGCATTTCCAAAAGTTTTGGGACTCAGTCAATTGATTTAGGTGAGTCACATCACTTCCAACAGCTGGTGACTGTGATTCTTGCTGCAGATAACAACTGGATAATCAGTTCTTTTTAACCCTTCTACAGCACAGATTTTGGGATAAAATTCAACAGAAACACTAACCCAAGAACACTGGTTTCTATGACAACTGGCAACCCGCTATCTCCTGAACAGAGTCCCCAAAATCTTTCCAAAATGTCTTAGTTTTTGGATGAGTCCAGCTTCTGTGAAGACATTCCTCCATTTCATTACTCTCTCCAGCATTTCCCTGTCCCTGCACCATAGATACATTTAACTAAAATTTTCATTTTTAATTAAAATTATGTCAAAAGATTTTTTTCAAATTAGGTGCTCACTCTAGCTCATAAAATAAATATTTCTTTGTTTAGCAAACTCCAAACAAATGTTGGCCATTGCAACCTATATCTCTATTTATGTATAAATGGTATAGATCTGTTTAAAAATAAAAAAATGTGAAAACCAAATCAATGTGAACCAAATCACCATCTCTATAGGTACTTATTCTTTGGGAAGACCAGTAGATGGCACTCTCATTCTATAACTGAGCTGCATTTTTGAGTTGAAATGGTCACAGTTGTACTCTGATCATTTTAAATAATAATTTCTTGGAGTTCAGATTCTTAGATGGAAACAAAATTTATTATAGCAGTAAAAAGTTTTCATTGTGAAGACAGTGGAGCCTTTTTGAATTCAATGTAACATTTAGGTAAAGAAAACTGAATTGCAGGACTTATATTCTTCTTATGGCTTTTAAAAAATCTAAAAATCCTTCTATGTGTTTCTGTGAAGACGGTATACATGTACTCTGTGATGTGGGAAAGAGGATCTTATTTTGTGATAATGACTGGAATCAGTGCTACAGATATAGCTACATAATGTTGGCTATGCTATATCCCTGCTTTACAATACTTGAAGAAACAAGTTGAGAATAAGCAGGATGACACTGTTGCTATTTGGGGAGAGCCTGTCCTGTGTTTTACCAATTCAAATATTGGTTGAAATATATTTTATGCGTAGGTTGTTCTCAGATCTTGTGAGACAGTATCAGGCTCATGTGTAAAAATTCTTTAGGTTGTTTATAAAGCATTCTCATAATATTAATCTAGCTAATTATATTAGCTGTGGAATGCTGTTTTCTGCACTGTTTCCATTTGTGGTTAGGCTGCTGATGGTACTAAGTCCATATGATTTCATTTTGATGGTGCAAAAAAACTTTGGATCATGGCTGCACTTAAAATCTGTTGGCCGTGCTCTCAATGACTGCTCCAGGGGATACACTTCAGCGACTGGTGGTAAGAGGCTCACCTCTCTGGAAACTGATTTTTCCATTAGAGCCTGCATTGGGTTCGAACATCAGGGCATAATGAAACAAATTTTTGTGGCCAACTTCTTGAATAACCTTTGCAATACAAAAGACTTTTTTTTTTCCTTACTAAGAAGACAGGGTTTCTGTTATATTTTGGATCTGTAATTAATTAGTGCACATCAGCTTTTTCCTTTGTAGCTTTTCAAAGTGCATTAAAAAGGTGGGATATACATTATTATTCCCACATTTTCAGGTGGGAAAACTGAGGCATACAGTGATTAAATGACTAGTCGTACATGTCGCAGAGTTTCAGTGGCAGAGTCAGAAGTAAAACTTAGATCACCTGACTCCCAGCCTGGTAACCCCAAATATAATTTTCTAAATAAACAAACATGATCTTCTTTTGTACATCATTCACAGATTTCACTTACAGCTCTTTATGTGGTATGCCTATTAAAAGAACCCTATCAAATTTGACAAAAACTAAACTGAAAAGCCCATTTAAAATGGTTTTTGTAAACAACATATTCCTGATAAACAGAAAAACTCTCAGACTTCTACAGCAAGGGATGAAACATGGCTAAAATTCTGGTGTGGCATCCCACCAATGACAATCCCAGGGCACGGAGTTTGTTGGAATTGCAAGCTCTTGCAAGCACCTCAGGTCATTCCTCCACTTCCTCTTTCTCACTGCTCCAGGGTACACTAGTCCTGATCCCTGGAACACCCGGCAGCATTTTGTTACTTTCAGTACTCAGCCTACTCACAAGACAGAGATGGAGTATAGTAATACATGCACAGCCACACGTGTGTGTATATGCCCAGCTTCACAGAGCACTTCCTCATCCTCAGTTGGCTAAGGACCTGGTCACCTGGAATTTTAAAAGTCCTGAAGCCCCTTTTATAGAGCTGCTAGTTTTCTTTCAGAATCAGATGGACATTTAAAATGTGCTAACCTTGATTGATCCTTTAACAATCCAGTTTTTGTTTAGGAAGAAGTTGCATGGGAACATGGTCACTATAGAGGGGCAACGTGGTCCAGTGGATAGTGCACTGGCCTGGGAGTCAGTGGCAGATGCTCACGCTTTGACCTTTGTGACCTCAGGCAACTCATATTACGTCTTTGTGCCTCAGGATAATGATACTTGCTTTCCTTTTTAAAGTGCCTTGAGATCTGTGGGTGAAAGCTCTATATAAGCGCTAGATATTATTGTTAGTATTATTACTGGTGGGCTTTTCTAGTTGCATCTCTTTGCAAACATAAGTGAGAACCTGCCTATTTATATCATGCGGTCACCTACTGGCAGACAGCAGACACCTTGGCAGGGAGTTTGTTGTTTGCTGCATCATCCCAAGCTTCTGCTTTCATATTGCCTTTTTAGTAGAAAGGGTTGGGTTCTTAAGGTGTTTTCTGACTAAATTCAGGATGTAGATGGGCATGCTTAGGTTTTCTGGGTGCATCTATCTATGGGGTTAACAAGAGTGCAAGAGCGTAGAAGGCCAAAATGCAGCAAGAGAGCAACTTACACAAATACAAGTGCAAGGAGGAGATTCTGTAAACCAGCTTGATTCCTGTGGAGTTTCTGGAACAACTTACAAATATACAATGTGAATGTGTTGGAAAGTATAAACACAGCAAGATGAATGAGCTCCCTTCCATTTGGGCTAATCTTCATCTGTTTGGAAGCATCACTCAAAAAGTCTCAAAAAGATGCAGTTGGAAGCCAGGTACTAGCATTTGTTTGCTACCTGTGCTTCGTGATTAAGGAAATGCAAAAAGAATTGTAAGCTAAATGAATCTCCACTGCTATAAGTGACACAAGGACTAATTTTTAGAGCTAACCTTCACTAAACTTCATTGACATCCTCAGCCTCTTCTCTCTATCTCACCTGCCTTCCTGTAGTACTCTGGGATCCTCCCATCTTGCAGGGTTCTAGAGCCTGGGCTCCAGCCCAAGCCCGAACGTCTCCATCACAATTAAACCAGCCCCCTGAGCCCAAACCAGCAGGCACAGGCCAGTTGCGGGTTTTTAATTGCCATGTAGATATACCCCAAGTCTCCACACAAGACACAGCCTGTTTCAAGATGTCTTAGCCTCCTACGTGTCCCTGAAAATGCCTCTTCCTAGATACCCTCTCCCTAGTGCTTGTTTCTGATTTCTGCCTCTGATGTGAGCAGTGTCTGCTGCCACTCCACTGTAGATGAATTGTCTTTGTCTTTGTACATACGCTTCAACCCAACTCAACTAGTGTTTGGTAGCTCCTGTTCTGACACTAAAGTTGGAAGGTGGGTTATTGAGGAAAGAAACTCATATTTAGGGGATCAGGGTGTATTTCCAGCAGGACAGGAGAGCGGCTGGAAGAGGAGCAGACTGGCTTTCACTCCAGACAAGAGCCTCAGCCTGTCATTTTGCCCCAACTGCTGGAAATCTTTCCTTACCCTGGGTTAATGCTCCCGTGTTCCATACCTGCCAGACAGCAGGTCTGCCAGACCTGCCAGTGTTATACAGCCAGTTACACAATGTTCTAAGGGGTAAACTGCCCATAAATGTCAGAACTAAAGCAATATTTGACAAGGAAGACTATATGTTGGGGAAACAAGCTAATGATAAGAACTGCAGTTTCGTTTAACCCTGTGAAAATACAGAAGATTGCAAAGGGTGTTTTCCTAAACAAAGCAAGTGCATGTAGTGCTTCCTCCTCTCTTGTCCTGCACTCTGAAAGAGTTTCCTCTTGGACTCGGAGTGCAAAAGAGAAGAACAAAATGAGCTAAGACACATACACTGGGAGCAAAGCAGAGCAGCACAGTGTGTACATGGAGTCGAACAGAGTGACAACTTGGGGCTTGTATCATCTCCATACGCTGGAGCAGCCTTATCCTCACTACTTATGTGCCTTAAGTTAAGCATGTTCTTTAGTGTTTTGCTGGCTTGGGCCCACAGTCAGTCTGTTTTCTTGTAAGAATGTTTTCATGTTGAAAAGTCTCTAGGTACCAAATAAGATCCTGTATTGTATCAGGAACAGCAAAGTGTTGGCAGCTCAGACAAACTGTTATTTTTTCTGCCTGAGTTGTGCACCATTCAAACCAGATGCAAAGTAAATCTTCAGGGCTAATCAAAGAACCCTGCTTAGTTTGGCCACTGCTGAGGGCCTCACTTCCTTGGGAGAATCAGAATGACTCCACTGATTTACAGACAGCATCTGCTCCTCTAACGTATACGTTGATGGATGAGTCTAAATGGGAAAGGTAGCAAAGATAATTGAGTTAAAAATTGGGTACTCTCTCACTAGAACAACTGTGTGTATGTACAGGGAAAGAGGGACTTTAAAAAGTGTGCTGGCCAAGCACAGAATCAAAGAGTTGCATGCTGGATACGTATCTTTGCCACTGCTGAGTCCACCTTCAATACCTGCCTATCCCACTTAGATCCTGTCACTCGTTGCTGATAGGACCCTATGATACATGAACCAATCACAGCCTATCCTCTTCAGGAAATCCAGCCTCCTAGCACCCAACCCCCACTCTGTGGGCTGAGAAATATTTATTGTGGCTGCTTATGGCTACTAAGTAGTAGGCGTTTCTCTCCAGCTTGCCTGTAGTTACAGTACTTTGTTTCCTTCTACATATAAATGTGCATTGCCTATTCCTTGCCAGTGGACCAAATCCTGAAGTCCTTACTCACTTTCTGCTTTGTCCTTACTTGCACAAAATTCTCATTGACATCAATGGCAGTTTTGCTTGATTAAGGGGTTAGTAAAATCTGAGAAAAGACATTAGGATCTGGCCCATTCCAGTGACTCAAACTTATTTACTGTAAAAGTCTCATTATTCTTATGACTCAGACCTTTGAATCCACACCCTGAGTTACATTAAAATGAAACTGTGGGATATAATAAAACTCAATTATATGGATGTGATATTTTATTAGGAGTGTTCTTAAAGACTTGATTTATTACAGCTTGCAGACCAAGTCATCAACACTTGTTCGTTAATTTAAAAAAAAAAAAACTTTTTTTTTTTTTTTTTTGGTTTTGTCCCAACTGCCTTTAATGTAAAGTGAAAGGAATCCTCCCCGGTTAGCTCACATTACACATCTTCATGGAGGCTAGACAGAACTATCTATGGAACTTATATCACTCCCATTAAGTAGTACCAGAGAGTATCACACTCTTTAATGTATTTGTCCTTGCAACAGCCCTGTGAGATAGGGCAGTATCATTACCCCATTGTACAGATGGGGGAACTGAGGCACAGATCCTCAAAAGTATTTAGGCACCTAAATACCTGAGGTTCTGGGCCAGAGAGGCAAAGCAGCTCCCCAAGTTCATATAGGAAGCTTGGCAGAGTAGGGAATTGAACCAGTGTCCTAAGATACTGCCCTGACCACTGGGCCATCCTTCCTCTCCAGTAATCCAGGAGTAAGAACACCAGAGAGCTTTCTTTATACAAACTTGTAAATAATGTGTATATTGTATATCTTCCATATATATGCCTCCTCTAAAGGAAGAATAGTCATGTAATTCCGAGTTACTACAGAGATTTCTTTCCCAGGTGTCTGGCTGATGGGTCTTGCCCACATGCTCAGGGTCTAACTGATCGCCATATTTGGGGTCAGGAAGGAATTTCCACCAGACAGATGGCAGAGACCCTGGGGTGTTTTTTTTGCCTTCCTCTGCAGCTGGGGGAAGGGGGGGGTCACTTGCAGGTTTAAACTGGTGTAAATGGTGGATTCTCTGTAACTTGAAGTCTTTAAACTATGATTTTGAGGACTTCAGTAACTCAGCCAGAGGCTAGGGGTCTATTACAGGAGTGGGTGGGTGAGGTTCTGTGGCCTGCAATGTGCAGGAGGTCAGACTACATGATCAGGGTGGCCCTTCTGGCCTTAAAATCTATGAGTCTATGTTAAAAGTAAAAAGTGTGTGAAAATGAGAGAGAGCTAGAAAACAAGAGCTGATTTTTTTAAAGACACAGATTGATGCACTCTAAAAGATGAATTTGCCTATCGGCCACGATGACAAAATGATCTGCAAGCCCATAGGCTAACATTGCTTTTCACTGGAAGTCCGTGAAGTAAAGGTTTTGCACGTAGGCTCATGTTTGGTAAATGCCCTTTTTTCTTTAAAGTGCTTGTGAAAAGTGAAAAGGCAGCTCCAGTGCCTGAACTTGTCTACTGAACAAGCTAGCAGCTGTGCAAACTTTGCCACACAGCTCCACCATACACCACAAACCTTAACGAGAGGTGTAAATTTGTTGGCCAGCTCGCCACCAAGGAAGGACTGATGCCATAGCAGAGTTTGTTTCAGATCCTGGACTCAGATCTACTCTCTCTGTCCAGCTCACACTGAACTCATGCTGGCCTTTATAATGACCAGCTGCTTGTCAGGCTGTCACCTGAGCCCTAGCCCCACAGCCTCAGCTGGGAGGAAGTTGATGGCAGAGGAGTCTGCACTTGGCTGCCTGTGCTGCTTTGGTTGTACCTCCTGCTCTGCAGGTAAGGACTGTGTGTTGGCATGGCCCAGGTGCTTCCCACAGAAAGCTGAGAAAATCCAGTGAGAACTGGGGCTGGAGGAAGCCCAAGAGAATTGGAGGAGGAGGATGGAGGGGCTTGCTGCTTTTGGGATCTTACTGTGGTTTGGAGCAGGAGGGTATAGTTGGGGCCCTGGAGTGTCTGGTGATTTGGGGGGACTGCTGAACCCCTATAGGGGATGCAGCTGGTGGGGAATGGTCTGACGAGTGGAAAAGAGGAGGCTGCTAGAGCAGGGGTGACTGGAGTTGAGCACAGCAGAGGGCAGGGGATTTAGAATGCCCCCAGGGTAGAACTCGAGGAGGGTGCTGAACTGCCAAAGAGAGCTCCAGTAGTGACTGCGAGTGGGAGAGAAATGGGAGCAGCTGGGTGAAGCGGGTCAGCGGCAGCCACAGGGGCTGCAGCTCTGCAGGGAGCCATGTAGGACTAGTGTCTGCAAGTAATCCAGACGTTAGGTTGCCACGCGGAAGACAAGTGGGGAAGTAGCGCACAAGGCTAGAGTGTGCACGGGTGGCTGTGGCATGTGCAGCTGGGAAGGTGATTCTCCTCCTGGTGCTGGATGTGGCTGTGGGGTGGGAGGTGGGCAGCTATATCTACTAGTTGGACATATCCCCAGGAGGAGGAGAGATGAGTGCCACAACTGGTCCAGCAGACACACCAGTAGTATGTACTGCTCACAGCAACAGAGAGACAGTTAAACAGAGAGAGGTGATACAGCATCAGCCCCTTGGGGTAGCAGAGCCCCTGTCCCAAGCACGAGGTGGGGAGGTGTTAATAAGGGGAGGGTGCCTCTGCTTCTGATGTGGGCCAGGCGAAACAAGCTCTCTTGGAGGGGAATAGTAGGGTAGTCTCTCCTTTGGGACTCCCACTCCATGTTCCTGAAGCTAGAGGGATGTGTGGCAGTGCAGCAATAAGAAGGGAGAGGCTGGTGTGGTCTCACCCTGGTGCTTTGGTGGGCCAAAGGAGCAAGGGAGGGCTCTAGCGGCCTCTCCTTTACAAGCTCTGGTGCTGGAGAGACCAAAAGAGAGATTGGTGTGTGTGAGTGAGGGCGTCTATGGGTTGAGGGTAGGAACTGCACCTCAGGGTGGTATTGCTTTGTCTTCTTTCTCTCTCTTTGCCCCTAAGGGGAGATAGTTATGGTAGAGACTGCGGCAGGTGACTTGAGGGGCCCACAGGGAGAATCAGATGACAATTGTTTCATGTTCTCTGTGTATATAAATCTCCCCACTGTATTTTCCACTGAATGCATCCGATGAAGTGAGCTGTAGCTCACAAAAGCTTAAGCTCAAATAAATTCGTTAGTCTCTAAGGTGCCACAAATACTCCTTTTCTTTTTAAAGAAGAGGAAAGTGGACTTTGAGGGAGTGGGGATCACAGTCTCCATTCCATGCCAGTCCTTCGTCTCCCTGCTGAAACTGCAAGTAAAGGTGCCAATTATGATGATGATTGTGACAAGGACCTCCTTCTAGAACTCTGCAACCACCACATTCATTTGCTTACACCATCCATAAACATTTTGATCATAGTGACTTTCAGTCATTAGGCACCTGGAGTAGATTTGAAGTGGTGACCTAGAGATGACAGGCTCCACCTTAGGCCACTGGCAACCTCCAGAGACACCACCCTTTTTGCCATAAATCCTTTTGATAAGGAAGAGATCCTGTATCTGTTTCTGCAGCATGTGTTCAATAATTCTTCTGCATCAGAAATAAGCTAAATGTTCCCTGCCTGTTCCTTCACAAATCATTTAAATTGCATTCTCATGGTTTATGGAATGTCCTGTATGACATGTATTATTCTCTGTTTAATAAAGCATATAGGTTCAAAAATATGGCCAGTCCATTTGATCTCTGACGATGGCTCATATTTTTAAATGATTTTTACCTGTAGAGTCATTAAATCATCATCCATTTTCTGCATCACTGCTAGGAAATAAATAGGAGCTCCTGTCAGTGTAATGAAAAGACCCACAGACCAAAAAACTGGCTCTTGAAAGATACAATAGATCAACAGGATAGCCCGGTGTGGAGCAAATGACTGGAAATTCAAGACTTTTCTGAAAAACAATATATGCAATGGCAGATACCTCTGAGCCCAGCTGTGCCATTTCCTGCAGGCATTTTACTCACTATTTCCTGGAATGCACACTACCTTCCAAGCCTAATGCCCACAGAATTCCCATGGAAATGAAAAGCAGTCGTAAGTGCAGATGGGGAGGAGGTGGGAGGAAGAACATGCCTGTACATGTTATAAAGCTTTAAACAGTTTCCCACTCCACCATATTTAGCATATATTCTGAGGGTTCTTGAACAATGGATTTGCAGTGTACCAGCACAAAGTTATTTTGTTTCAGGTACACTGAACTAACTATGAGGCACTGAAAGAAAGGGACCCCTTTCAGTAGCCCATTATTCTCACTTCCACCTTCCTGGTAATAAAGTATTAATGTACTGAGATGTGAAATTAAGACCAAGACGCTGCCTGCAAGCTTGAGACAGGCTCTTATGCTCTTTGTTTCTGTGGTTTGCTGCTTCTGCATTTCTGAAAAGAAACATATTTTGAAGGGAACTTTGAATCATTGTTTGCCCACAGTGTGGCTGCTGCGTGGTTCTTGGTTTTGCAGGTACTTAGTCTTGGTCCTGAGCACCCAGCTGCTAACCTTTTGCACGCTCTGGGTGAGTGAATTACTTGTGGAGGGTTCGGTAGAACAAGTAGGAATTTCTGTTTCTTTAAATCTATAAAAATAGCTGAGAGGTGTAATGCACAATAAAGCTGCCACATTAACACGCACTGTGCTGTCTTCTCATTGTTTTGATATGCAGCAGTGGTTTCATAGCTGTCTCGGAAGGTGTTATGAGCTTTGTTTCAACAGGCATAATAGTCCAAATCCAAATTTTGCTTAATTTTTATATGGTTTCAGAAAACTAAAATTAAGAAGGGCATTTGCATTTACCCTACTCTTCACAATTACGAGGAAGGTGCAGGAATGAGAGTTGGTTCCATTTAAAATGAAAGATTCAGAAATGCTTATCCTCTATTATTCCCCCTGTGAGTGAACTGAGAACCAGAGCTCGAGTTTAAGGTGCTTGAGCACAGACTCCTTCCCTCCTATTCCTTTCCCCTCTTACTCTATTCCCTCCTCCTCCAATCCACTCTGTATTTCTTTCCTCTCCATTCACTAACTCTCCTCATTCATTTTGTACCCTACTTTCACTATGATCTCCTCTTTACCACTCACCTTCTCTTCTCTCTTTCCTACTCCATCCCATATTCCCTTTCCCTGGCTGTTGCTGTGTCTGCACAAAAGTGGGAGGAGGAGAGAGAGGGACAGGAGGAAGGATGAGTCTTTGGAGCCCCTTCCCCGCCCCTGTCCTGAGGACCAGAAGCACCTTCCCCTGGCCAGACTGGTAACACTGGAAGTGGCCAAAAGAAGCGGAGCCCTGGCTGCCTTTCTCTCCTTCTTCCCCTGAAACTGGTGGCGGCAGCAACAGTGACTGTGGGAAAGGGGAGCATCAGAGCCCAGTAGAAAAAAGCCCTCCTGTGTAGCAGGCTCTGATCGGGGCATGATGCTTGTCTGCAGGGTCCACTCTGCCTTGGGTACTAGGAAAAATATTGCTGAGCATTGCTAGGAGGAGACAGCAAATTGAATGGCAGATAGAAACGTAGTGGCCTTATACAATTTTGCAGTGTTTGCAGTCTGAATGACAAATGCTTTTGTACAGTACTAAATTCTTTGGGTAAATGCTGGAGCCCCCTTTTAGAGAGAGTTTCATGTTTGGCATTTCAAAGGAACCTCGGTTCCTCCTGTGTGTTCATTAATGGCTTATACAAAATTGTATTGTATTATTCTGTTCTGCTAAACAGTAACAGTGGAGTTGCATAGTATTCACTGACTACTTGGGACTTCTGCATGATTCACTAGCTCCAAGTGAGACTGCTCAGCATGGATTTGTAACTTGCAAACCTGTTCAGCTGGCTCATGGCAGCTTGTTGTAACTTTACTGTGGGATCTCCAGAGATCCTCTGCTAGGTGGTGGAATTTCTATGATAATGCCTCAGGCTTTAGCATCCCAGTGGAGAGTTTTAGAATGGGGTCTCTCCTCCCCTTCACATTAGTTTGCTCAGTTCAAAATATCAAAGAAGCTTTTTATTTATTTATTTTATTTTATTTTATTTTAAGTTTCTCTAGTTCAGTGTGGTAGATCCCTTTTTCAATAGGCGTAGAGGAGGATAGTTATTGGCATGTTCCTGGCTAGAATTCCTACTAACGACTCCCACGCTACTTGTTGCAAATGCACCTTCCTTTGCCAGTCTGGACTCTCATGTTGGTCATTGTAGGACTCTTATTGTAGGGCTCAATCTGATCAACCTTAGAATCGAGTGCCTATAACATAGAGGTGAAGCAAACATAAGTTCCAACGGGCAGTCGGCATAACACTGTAAGTATGTAAACTCTGGTTTCCTTGGGAGAAGGATTGTATCTTCCTCTGTTTTGTATATGTTATATATCACCAAACACACTGCTGGCACTTCACAAATAAGAAATAATATTAAGTTCTGTCCCTTAGGCAGTAAGTCCCTTCTGGGA
Source organism: Natator depressus (assembly GCF_965152275.1). Taxonomy (NCBI): domain Eukaryota; kingdom Metazoa; phylum Chordata; order Testudines; family Cheloniidae; genus Natator; species Natator depressus. Next base: position 24,041,697 of record NC_134245.1, read on the forward strand.
TATGCACTTTGTATGATTGACCTGACTGTTTGAAGGAGAGTAAATACTTTCCAGTTTATTAATGATATAATAAATATAAAGGGGACTTGGTACTGCACTGATGGGAGTTTTACCAGGAACTCTGTTACTATGATGATGGGCTGTATAAGAACCTGAACGGATAGACAGATTGGGCTAAAAGGGCCAGATTATGACCCTGGCTATGCTCCTGGGCAGAGGAATAAGGATGTATGAGGGTGAATCCTTCCTTCCCTGTGCTGGCTACCTGTATCATGGTCATGAGTAGCAGCAGCGGGGAAGAACAGATGTTTGGTGCAGGTAAGGGGACACTTCATTCTCCCTTATTACACTGCATAGGAGTGTAGCCAGGGTCACAATCTGGTCCTGTGAATTCAGTTGCTCTATCTCTCTAGCTCTCGTTAAAGGATTCTTTAAAACAAACCAACAAAAAATTCTATCTCAGAAAACGGGGCCCATTCCAATATTCTTTGCTCATTGACTTCACTGGGATATGTGGGCATAGTGGGTATGTAGAATTGGGCCCAATAGTTCATTTTTTTTCCTTCAAACTTCCTGTCTCAAATCTGTAATTTGACCCTTTCTGGTTCAGACCATAATTCTGCAAACGTGTTTTAAAAAGTTGTGACGTTGCACTCTGTATGATTTTGTAAAAATAAGCTAATAAGTGTGAATATAACGTAACTGGAATATGCTTCATGCAAAAGGTCTCTTGTAAGGCATCATTACAAAGCTTATAATCTACTGAGTGTGGTCATCCTATTTGTATAAATGTATCACTCTTGTATCTGAAACTAGAAATATGAAATATAACTCTGAGGACCTATTGTAGTTATGCAAAGTGTGGGCCATTAATGGTGGTTTGGAATCTTAATGGCTCCCATTAACCAGGAAAATTACCTGTAGATGGCTCTGTTTTACTTGTAAGTCTTCCTGTATACCTGTGGGCTGGCAAGTGGGTAAATAAGTCTTACAGTGACATGTGATCATGTCACCTGAACTGGAATCCATCTTTAACCTGGCGCTTTTCCATTGAGAAGAGGGGTGGGAACCCAGAGGGACAAAGGATTCCCACCTTATGCAAAAGACATATAAGTGGGTGGAACAGAACAAAGGGGCGGCCATCATGAGAAATCCCCTTGCTACCATCTGAGCTGGAACAAGGGCTGTACCAGGAGAAAGGATTGTGCCCAGACTAGGAAGGTGCCCAGTCTGTGAAAGAAACTTATTGAAACATCTCTGATGGTGAGATTTTATCTGTATTCAGTTTCTTACTGTATTAGACATAGACTTGAGTGTTCTATTTTATTTTACTTGGTAATTCACTTTTTCTGTCTGCTATTACTTGGAACCACTTAAATCCTACTTTCTGTATTTAATAAAATCACTTTTTACTTATTAATTAACCCAGAGTATGTATTAATACCGGGGGTGGGAAACAGCTGTATATATCTCTCTATCAGTGTTATAGAGGGCAAACAACTTATGAGTTTACCCTGTATAAGCTTTATACAGGTAAAACGGATTTATTTGGGGTTTCGACCCCATTGGGAGTTGGGTATCTGAGTGTCAAAGACAGGAACACTTAAGTTGCTTTCAGTTAGTCTGCAGCTTTGGGGCACGTGGTTCAGACCCTGGGTCTGTGCTGGAGCAGACTGGCATGTTGGCTCAGCAAGACAGGGTGCTGGAGTCCCAAGCTGGCAGGGAAAATGGGGACAGAAGTAGTCTTGGCACATCAGTTGGCAGTCCCAAGGGGGTTTCTGTGATCCAACCCGTCACAAAAGTAATTTCTATTTGTTTATCTCTGTCAAGCACGACATTATTTGGCAAGTGTACATTAGCACACTGTAGTGGGAAAGCCTGTCTTTTATATGCACCCAGTTGCCTCACATAAGCAGATAAAGCTGCTTATAGGAAAGCTATTTTTGCACTTTCAGTGCTGCTGTGACTTGAGGGTTTCTGAAGAAATGTAACACTGCGGAGTTTCCGCAACCTATGTTCAAAAATATTTCAAAGTTATTCATGCTGTAAAATGTTCTAAAGATTGTAAACTCATCAAGTTTGTTTGAATTCACTATTTTAATGTCTGGGCTGTTTCACCCCTTGTGGACCACATCTATTCATAATAGGGAATGATTCTTTTTTGCATGGCAGCAACACTTCAAATGGAGTATTATGTGTATAAAGTTTTTAAATGCTCAAAAACATTCCATTAGAACACAATAATTGTCTGGGATTTTAGAATTTGATTTGGCTAAAAGTATTTTGAAATTTTTTTAACTTTACACAATGATTAACTTGAAACTGCTTGAAGAAAAATAAATGCTGTTTAAGAGCCTGGTTCTCCAAACATAGTGCTTACTGTTATGGAAAGTCAGAGGGATGAAGCACTAACCTTGGTAGTAAGCATTTGCAAAATCAGGCCCCAAGTAGCATTCTTTGGTTTCAGCATGAGCTGTGTGTGAATAGGTGTATGCTGTGTGACAGCAAAGTTGCTGTAGTAATTATTCATTAGTTCTAAATAATAGGATAATTATGAAGGTAAAATTACACACACCCTTATACACCCTCTTTTTCTTAGTTTTTCCATTTTTAAGGATGTCTATAGCACCTGTTGTAAAACAGGGCACTACCCCAGTATGTGCTCAATTGTGTCGTTGCTGCTTGCCCGCTCCTTGCAAGAGCGACTGTGTAGACAGAGGTGAAAAGGTTACATAAATCTTGGAGGCATGCACTTACAAAACATTCAAACTCCACTTTCTTTCACCTGCTGGGATAATGAAAGTAACCATGGTTCTTTTAAATGTATGCATGGTAGAATGGTGATTGTGCTCTCCTTGAATGTTCTTGAATTCTCCTATACTCCAATCCTACCTGTGGCTCTCCTGTATAGAAGGCACCCAAAACAGCAGAACTGAATTGGATTGGGGGCATGTTTCAGGAAGCCAGAAGCTCAGTCAAGGGATCCATTCCCCCTAGATATACTACTTAGTGAGGTCTCTTGGCTCAGCTGCACAAAGTAGCTTTTTGGGAACAAGACCTGGACAATAGGCTTGCTTTAGAGATTAGGTAAAGAGTATTTCTGGCAGATAACTGAAGGTGCAGTAAGGCCCAGATCATGCAGTCAAAGTCCCATGGGCAGAGTGGGATCTAAATATTGGAATTTTATTGGCAACCACTGTATATTACTTAATTCCTATACCCCCTACTGTTGGAGCATATTAAATAAGTTCTGTATTAAAATCACAAATGAGTTTGATTCCCCATAGTTTAAGTTCCAGGGTATTACTAATTAAGAGGTCTCTTGGTTTTTGGTACTGTTTCTCTCCCTCTGTGTGTGAAACTTGCAAGCTGCTACAGAGTCTGCTCTCAAAGCAATTCTTTGTAACAACAACTACTCACACAGAGAGAAACTCAAAGCAATATTCTGTAACAACAGAAACAGCACCCAGAGACTCCCCGCCCTTTTGTTGTATTCATCTCGCTTTGTTAACAATTGTGATTAAAATAGAGATAGAGGATGTATGTGGATGGATGCTTGGTGTGGATAATAACTGAATGATCAGGGAGGTGCCAGCCTAAGAATCCAGCGTCAATCAGTTGAAGAAGGCGTCAAGTGGAAATAACCAGAGGACCCCCTCGGGGGCAGCCTGGAATCCACCCAACAGCCTCACAATGGGAGAACCGAAGAACAAGATAACATCTGGCAGCACGGAGCCGTCAAGAATGTGCCATCTGCTGATTGATTCAGCAACAGCATGATGAAGCAATTCCCATAGACTGGCATAGGAAGAAATTCCTATAAAAATGGACTCTAGAAAGTGAGAACTTTGGGGTCTGATTCTGCAAACCAACTTCCAGGAGCATCAGATGAGCATCTGACAAGGCCCTGCTCCCTCCTCATGTCCAGGCCACCTGGCCAGTGGCTTGGCATGAGCAACTCTAAGGCTGGTAACTATGATAGCAACCTTGCAGAACCTCTGTGTGTGTGTGTGTGTGTGTGTGTGTGTGTGTATGAATTAATGTGTGAATAAATATGAAATTGAATGGAATGTTATAGCTATAACTAACTGCTTACTATAATTCTTTCTGTATTCACAATAAATGTGGCATTTTGCCTTTTCCCCTTTAATAAGATCCTGCTGGTTTTTATTTTATTGGTATAACACTCCAGCTCTATAGGTGTTGGAGGAGTTTGCAAGGATGCAAGTGCAGGATTAGGTCTAAAAAGACTTGTGTAGTCAAGTTATGCTTCTGGGGCTGACTTCTTTTGAAAGCACAAAATCTTTTGGGAGTTGCAAGACAGAGCAATTTTCACCATCAGGTAAAATAAAGTGGTTAGTAAAATTGAGGGAGATTGTGTGAAAGGCAGAAAATAATAGGAAGATTGAAATAATTTGGAGTGTTCAAAAGAAAGGTCTAAGTGGTTTGGGGAGATTACTGGCAAAAGTCTACCCGCCAAAGAGCCTGCAGTCATTTGAAAGCTATAAACTGGTTGGAAAGCTAATGCTTCCTGACCTTGTTGGTGGGATTTATTATTATTATTTATTAATATTACCATAATGCCTAAGAGCTGTAGTCATGGACCAGGACCCCATTGTGCTAGGTGCTGTACAAACAACAGAATGGATTTTGGTGATGCAGTATTAACAATTTCACTGATCACTATAATCTGTTATGCTGTAAAACTTATTGATATATGTTTACAGGCAAAGTTCAAAAATGTTTTGTATATGCTACAATCTTCAAAATAAACAGTGGATAACTGTATGGGTGACAGTGTAGTCATATAAATAAGGCATACTACATTTGTTGCAAAAAAGAGTCTTCCGCATACTCACTGGATTTTTTAAAAAGATAGAATCATGACTGTATAACGGAAAAGAAGTGCTACAGTGCAAGTATCCAAGCAGTTTGGACTGTGGAGCTCTTCACTTCCAAAGCACTCTTCAAGTGTGCTGCTGCTTACGTCTTCGCCCTCATCTCCTCCTACACACCCTCATGTTCCTTATCCTCCATCCAAGCTTTTCTCCTGGCTGCTCCCTTTGTCTCTTTTGCCCACACCCAAGTTTATGCCTTTTTTCACACTACCCCCCTAATCTTGGAGCAACTTCCCTATTAACGTTTGCCAGACACCCTTCCATCCTCCCTCTTCTCCTTCAGAAAAATCCTAAAGGTCCAAATATTCCATGAAACGTTTCAGTAATAGTGGCCTCATGTCATGCTATATTTGTTCTGTCTTGTATTGTAACCTTTCGCACATTTAGATTGTAAGTGCTGCAGAGCAGAGACTTGTTGCTTGACACAGCTTGCCTTTTGTCCAATGCCAAATGGAACTGCAGCACGTTGGCCCCGATTCAGCGATGTACATAAGCACTCGAGTAAATTTGAAGTCAAAGGGACTAATTTAGAGTTCAAAGTTATGAACGTACTTGAGTACCTTGTTGAATCAGGTAGGAATCTGGAACCTATATAAGTAAGAAATAACCACAGAAATGTTCCATTATGCTCAATGGAACAAAATGAAAAACTGTTATGGAAATAATAAACAATAGACAATGTTACGTGGTATAATCATTTGCAGATCAAGTATGGATGTTCAGCTGTGCAAAAAAGTTAGAACACTAGGAAAAGGAAGAGAGACAGAAAAAATACACACTACTTTACTGTGTGTGTTCTGCAGAATACAATAAGCTCCATTAATGTTTAGTATGTTTATAGTAAATACATTAATGCCCATTTAAATAAATATCCCTATGTCTGTGCTGTTGTATCCTTTCATAACTAGTGTCCACAAGGTTACTGTGTGAAGCTTTTGACAAATTTCATTTAATAAAACTGTTTGCTTTTCAATAGGACAATTAGTCTGAGGATTTTCTCAGGTTTTAAGCTTTTTCCTGCAGAGACTGTGTCTACTTCTGTTTACACAGTACCTATCACAGTGAGGCCCCAGTCCTGATCAGAGCCTGTGGCAGCTACCATAATACAATATTAAATAATTTAAAATGAATTAGGCCCCACAACAGCCCTGTGAGCTATGTAACAGTTTTAACCCTGATTTACAGGTGGAACAACTGAATCACAGAGGTTGAGGCCTATGTTTCCAGAAGTATCCACCAAGTTTGGGAGCCCAGCTTTAGATACCTAGGTCTGATTTTCATAAGTGTTGGGCACCCAGAACTCCAGTTGGAGTTGATGGCAGCTGTTGATGCTTAGTGCCTCTGAAAATCAGACCCTAGATGTCTCAAACTGGATACTCAAAACTAGCAAACACTTGAAAATGGAGGCCTATGTCACACTGGTCAAAAGTTTGAACCATTTCTTACAGGACATCAACATGAGAGCCAGGAATACAACCAAAGTATTCTGAATCTCAGTTCTGTGTCTTAACCACAAGGCCATACTTCCCTCATGTCAATTGATTGAAAGGGTGAAATGTCATGCCATTACTTCAGAGGTGAGTAGCTATATTGAAAGCAATACCATGGGGCGAAGCAGCAACTCTATAACAGTGGTTCTCAACCAGGAGTATGCATATCCCTGAGAGTACACAGAGGTCTGCCAGTGGGTACATCAACTCATCTAAATATTTGCCTAGTTTTATAACAGGATACGTAAAAAGCACTAGTGAAGTCAGTACAAACTAAAATTTTATACAGACAGCGACTTGTTTATACTGCTCTGAATACTATACACTGTATTGTAAGTACAATATTTATATTCAATTGATTTATTTTATAATTATATGATAAAAATGAGAAAGTAAGCATTTTTTCAGTAACTGTGTGCTGTGATACTTTTGTATTTTATGTTTGATTTTGTAAGCAAGTAATTTTTAAGGGATATGGAACTTGAGATACACAAGACAAATCAGACGCCTGAAAGGGGTAGAGTAGTCTGGAAAGGTTGAGAGCCACCCCTCTATAACGGACAGGTTTCAGAGTAGCAGCTGTGTTAGTCTGTATCTGCAAAAAGAAAAGGAGTACCTGTGGCACCTTAGAGACTAACACATTTATTTGAGCATAAGCTTTTGTGAATTACAGCTCACTTGAAGCTGTAGCTCACAAAAGCTTATGCTCATATAAATTTGTTAGTCTCTAAGGTGCCACAAGTACTCCTTTCCTCTATAACTCTTCACCTATTTCATGTCCATTCCCTCCAATTTTGAAAACTGTTGTGCATAAAGAAAACACTCTATAGTTTTTGATTTCACTGAGCTGCATTTGTCAGAGAAACTGAGATTGTTTAAATGAAGTGAAAAGGAAGATTTTCCATTTACAGAAGGGAGCTTGAAAGTTAATGTTTCCTGCGATGTTAATGTGGGTGATTAAGAAGACTGTTCTCTTCTTTTCTTTTAGTGGCATCAGTGCACAGAAATTGAAGTTATTTTGTCAGTTTTTAGAAGGAAATGAATAAAACCTAAAATTAGAGACTCTTTGAGAAATCAAAGATTATAAAAGAAGGACTCTAATAAAATGTGTCTGCTTATTGTGCAGGATTATCTCTGTCATACAAATTGTTCACGTGTTACAAGCTCAGACAGCAAGCAAGTATTCTTTCTCATCTTTAGAGAGTGGTATCTTATCCTTTTCACTTTGGTTTTCTACAGTAGCATAATATTATACTTTCAGATAAAGCTATTCATTTTCAACAGTATCCCTATATGGAAACTAGACAAAATTGCAAAACATTTTAAACAGGAAAACTGGTGCTAGAATAAAAAAGGAGGAAGGTTTTATTGCTAAATTAGGAACTGGGAGGTCATATGAAAGACAGTTTTCCTGAGGAAGAAGACTGGTAAATATGAAGCAAGAAGTTTTGCTAGAAATGCTATTGCAATATATCAGTATACAGTACATGTTATGTAAAATGCAACATTATTTCAGCGATCACATTTATCTATATAGGGAATGTACTCTATAACCAAATGATAAATGCATAGAGTTGAGATTATGGACTCTAGTCTGGGCATTGTGTGGGTTTTCCACATCAGCAGTGTATTTGGTATAGTTGCTTTTAAAGCCTACCAGCTATTTTAGGTCTGTTTGTTCTCTAGGGCACTGAGAGGAATATACATGAATCTGAATCACATTTTGTGCCTATGTTGTGTTCAGTGTAGATAATAATGATTCATTTTTAACCATATGAGATGAATGAAGCAAGGGTTATTATAAATGCCTTAATGTTTATTCATAAAGCATTTAGGGGAGCTACCTGAGGTATGAAAGGCACTTTTATCAATTCAGATTCTATGCTGCTCTAATTCGTTAACATTTCCCAAAATATAGTAGACTTTTTAAAAACACAGTGAAAACCAACACTTGTACATTTACCCCCAAATCTGACAGCCTAATGTCCTGTTAATTTTTGTTCTACTTTTTGTACATGTTGAACTGTTATTGTGTATGTTTATGTTTAGACTCTCTTCTGAATAATTCAAATGACCTACTTTTAACTAAAAAGTCCATAAACCCATATTGAAGAGCTGATAATGGCAGAGGGATAGCTCAGTGGTTTGAGCATTAGCCTGCTAAAGCTAGCGTTGTGAGTTCAATCCTTGAGGGCCATTTAGGGATCTGGGAAAAAAATTGGGGATTGGTCCTGCTTTGAGTAGGGGGTTGGACTAGCTGAGGTCCCTTCCAACCCTGATATTCTATATACAGTCCCAAAGAGATTTTTCTTTGAAACAACAAAACAAACCTTCTATTGCTTATGTAGTGTATTTGAGAGATGCATCAGTTCAGACAGTGACATTCAAAATGAAAGTTACTCAATGGAAAAGAGAAGTCAACATGGATTCCAATACCTTTGCATACTTAGGCATTGGACTAAGGACCATATTTCAAATTTACTGAGACAGTTTTGCTCATTAGTACAATATGAAAATTAGAGATGCATTATTTAATTACTAAGTCATCTCCCCAGCCAAAAATGGGTATGTTCAGCAAAAATAAATTACAATAGAAATGTATGAATTCTACTAAGGACTCAATCCTGCACTTTTTACATGTTGCAATTCCCTTCTTTAAGCACTATTGGTTATCATGCGTGGGGACCATTGACTGATCTTGCCTGTGTATGGATAATCACATTTTTATTCTGGTTACATCACGGTTTAATTCTCTCCATATAGGCAGGTCCAAACTGTGTTAAGCAACTGAGTTTAAACACTATCAGTTTCATAGTGTCAGCCGACTTAACAGGAATTTTGTATACAAAGGACTGCAGAAATTTGACTTTTCTTTGTAATTAGTAATATTCTAGCAAATATACAACTGTCCTACCCAGAGGTGAAAGTAACTTAAGGGACTTACTGATGCACAGGGCAGCCCAGGTCCTGAGCCAACTGGAAGGGGTGGGGCCTTGGGCGGAAGGGGCGAGGCTGGGGCCAGACTCCCCCAGCCAGCCCTTCAGTGCAGCCCGGCAGTGATTAAAAGGGCCAGGGGTCCAGCTGCAGTAGCATTGGCTGGGAGCCCTGGCCCTTTAAATCACTGCCGGAACCCCATGGGAGTGGTAGCAGCGGCAGCAGCTGGGAGCCCTGGGCTCTGGTGGCAATTTAAAGGGAGCCCTGGGCCCTTTTAAATTCTTGGGCCCCAGGGAAGCTGCCCCTTTTGGCTCCCCACATCAGCGGCCCTGCCAGTACGGTACTGGACTGTACCAGCTTACTTTCACCTCTTGTCCCACCCCAAAACATATACTTGCCTCTACATTGCCTATATGTAGACGAGACTGAGTTCACAGATCAAATCCAGTACCTTAATGCAAATTTAGGGACAATGACATTTTGAATAATCTTTTCCATAAATTTGAAGAGGAGCTGAAATCTGGCTTTTCTTACACTTAGAATGTCCAGCGTATATACACAATGCATTACTCTTCATGTATAGCAAATAATTGCAGTAAAATTATGTTTCTTAATTATTTTAGAAAACATAGATTTGAGTAACTTTTAATAAGTGTCACCAGCTGGGGGAAAAAAAAGACTTTTGGATATAAGAATGCTTTAACAAACTAAAAAAAAGAAGAAGAGTTTTTTCTCTCTTGCAGTTTTTTAAAGGAAAGCTTGTCTTCAGCCTCTGCAGTTACCTGGTCTGTACCTTCCCTCTTTTTCACCCTCCATTAGTGCCCTTTTTCTTCTCTGGTTCTTCTTTCAGCCCTTCGTGCTAAGTTTTAAAAACTAAACAATTTACCTTATTTGTATTAAAATCTAGTTATTTAAAATGTACATAAATTAACAATTAATGATTTCTGTTGGAAAAAATCTATTTTTTTGGTGTGACAGATATCTTTAAATCATTACTGGTTTAACATAACCTCTCTGTGCCTCAGTTTACTCCTTTGTAAAATGGATATAACAGCAGAGGTTGTTGTGAGGAAATTAAATTAAGTCTTTAAAGCACTCTGAGATTCTCAGATAAAAGGTGCTATACAAGTGCAAAGTATAATTATTATACTTGATCTGTATTCTTTTGATGCATTCTTCTTTTATTAACATGTTTTAAAAACAAATATTTATTGGTTTTGAATTGTTTGCATGAAATAAAGTCAATCCTCTGAGAATATAGTAGGTAATTATGCTAATATGGTAGTTGCTGATAGTTACTAGATTATTGCCAATGTCTGGTTATTTTTTCTACTTTATATAGTACATCTGGAATCATCCTCTTAATGATGGGATGAATTAGATGAGGGCCGGGAGGGGATGGATTCTCGTTGCTTCCCTTTAGCTTTAGAAAAGTTACCAACCAATAATAGGTTGCAATGCCATTGTTGGTAGCTCCTAATTAGGTAGACAGAGGTGACCCAGATAACATTACAAAGCAATTATTTCAACAAATTGCCCTTGGAATCAGTGCTTTATGCATTCTTAGCATGTTGCATTGTCCACTGTTTGCCAGCCTCATCAGGAGATGTTTTGTTTATACCGAGTGCTTTGGTCAGTAGGCCACAGTCAGTGTCTCCATCTCTGTCTGAAATCTTACAGTCCTGGTGAAACGTCAGTAGATAACACATAGTGCTTTGAAACATATCATTTCATTGGATCAAAAATTCTGTTGCTTCCAGATGGAATAACCAGTACATAGGAAATAAAAATAGGTGATTGTAGCAGGAAACTCTGTGTTCCAAGGACATAATCATTCAGAAAATGTTGAGTTCTAAACTGTTCTTGTACTTTAACATAGATTTTAGCATGTGATTGGGCTTTTCCTGTAGCTGAGCATTCATAAGCCTTAAACAGAAAGGCACTATTAATAAATAAGATCGGCTAACTCTAGGATAATGAACTTCTTTCAATAAGTTTACTGTTTTATAGGCAGGTGGGGGACAGTCCTTGCGCTTGTCCTCACTTGGCATATACTATAAAGTGTGTCCATGCAAATCTTTTAAGACACAAGCTTGTTGTGTTAATTTTGATGGACTAGGTAGGCCCACAGAGGCAGTCTTCTGAAATCAAGGCCACATAATGTGACAAAGCAGACTTGTCTTTCTGGCTAACTTTTTTTGGAAACTTACCTGAACAGGTATCTTCCTATTCTGAGGCACCCTAACAAGACTATGCCGCTGGTGGGTGGTGCTCGGGGGAGGTGGAGAGGAGTGAGTGGCGGATGCATTAGGGGGGCCTTAGGGAGGGGGTAGACAGGGGCAGGAAGAGGTTGAGTGAGGGTGGGCCCTTAGGGAGGGGGGTGGAGCAAGGGCAGGGCCTCAGGGGAAGAGGCGGAGTGGAAGTGGGGCCTTGGGTTGGAATGGGGGTGGAGCAGCCACGACGGGGGAGGGGGAACATGCCTGTGAGCCTATCACATAGAAACAAAATAGAGTGTGTGTGAGTAATTTTAGTAAGCTTTTCCACCTTCATGCTGTAGTTGTCTTGACTAGAATAGGCCACATATTAACCCCATACATCTATAAAAAAGCATGTATTTGTTAAAAGTTAATCCAGCTCTGATTTAGATTAATTAATAGCATGGAAACTCAGGGTGAATAGCCAAATGAAAACTTCTAGCTGGATGTTACCTAGCATGTATCTTGTCTTCGACTTATCCAGAAGTCTATGAACTTGAAGGATAAGGTGCCCAGGGAGAAGTACATGGGTGTCTATAAGGCTTGGTTGGCTCAAGAAACATTGTCAGACAGACCTGAGAGGTCACGGAAAAGGTTGACATCTATAGTGTTCTCCCAGAAGAGAAAGGGCAGGAATACATTGTGATGCATGCCACAGTTCTTTATGAAGGCATTTCCTCCTAGCTGCCTAGCTTCCAGACTGCCTAATACAGTCTGTGGTGCCTAGCATTACTGCCCGGGGACTCAGTCTAAAATAAACAGTCATAGAATGGACTGATCACTACGTGGACAAAGTCTAAATAAAGACCACTGGAGTCTAAATAACAATTCTGCCACCACACTGACCAGACAGAAATCTTCTGTCCTGTACTTCTCTCCTGCCTTGTAAGAAATCAGAAATCATTGATATAAATCTAGCTGAGCCCGTGACAAACAGAATTCCAGGTCCATGAAGAGACTGATAACTACAAGAGTCTATAGGTACTACACATTTACAAATGTTTATGATTTAAAGTCAGTCAGTGGGAGATATATGAAATGAAAAGATTAGAGAAAGACAGTATCCTTTGCTGGCTTTGCCTTTCAGATTTTAGAATCAAAAGGGGAAAAGGAGGAATATGTCACTTTACAGGTAATTAAGGAATGATCAGAAAGTACGGACCAGGTGGTCACACTAATGGCTTTGAGGATGATAAGTTAAGTGCACCTGATATAATTCTGGATAACCTTCCATATATGGCATGCGAGAGACTTACCTTGATGCTAGTTAGAGTGATAGGGAAGAGGTGCAGCTGTGCTGCTGCAGTGCTGTAAGTGTAGACAAGAGCTCTGTGTAAGCTCGAAAGCTTCTCTCTCTCACCAACAGAAGTTGGTCCAATAAAATATATTACCTCATCCACTTTGTTTCTCTAATGTCTTGGACCAACATGACTGCAGCAAAAAAAATTTTTTTTTTTTGCTTGTGATGTATTTGTAGGGTAAGGGTAGAAAAATTCCTTCTCTAAACTCCCTGTTACTTTGTTCTAAAAGTTCAGAAACTTCTCTGTGAAGAAATATATTTTCCCTTCCTCACATGTGTGAGATTTGTATTATCATTTAAATGTATTAAACAGTGCTATTGACTTCAGTCCAAGTCTTTCAAGTCTTTGCGCACACACGCAAAAGTGTATAAATGAATCAAAGGTGAATCCTGGGCTTACTGCAATCAGGTGAAGCGCTGAGTTTGTGGAGAAAAAAATCTCCACCCTTACAATTTTGGTGCAAGACCTGTGGAACTGGCCAAAAAACGTTACTGCTGCCCAGATAATTTGCTGAGTGGGTGAAGCTTTCTCCCGCTAATATACAAGTATGTCAGAGAGAGAGAGAATCAGAGTGTACATTTTTATCTGGTAAGAGCAATAAAGTAGTAGAGAACTCCAATAACAAAATTACTGATTGTTACCACTAGATGGCAATTAAAACACATCAGATAAAGCAAGCTGGTAAAACAGCCCAAACCTCTTTTAAATCATGCAGTTTTCTTCAAAGAGCTTAAAAACTGGCCTTTCTGAGTGCAGCTTTGGCTTATCTATGTTTTCCTTAGAGCAAAACAAACCATAATTTCCTATGACAGGGAAAATATTGTTATAACTAAGCTGAATTGTGGACTGCACACTTGGATTCGGGCATGTCGTAGTAATTTTGGATTTGGAAAGGGCTGCATCTTCTTTCTTGTAGAGTTGCCTCTGTGCTGTGAAAGCCTCCCCCCTCCTTGGGCAGGAGGAATAATAAGGTCAGCAGCAAGTAGGAGAGTTCTTGGCAGGGTGGCATATTGGAGCCTTGCTGCCAGGAAGTCAGAAGGGGCCCCAAGCATGTAGGGTCTGATCCAAAGCCCATTCGCGTTGATGGGAGACTTTCACTTTTGTGCATTTTTTCTTGCTTCCAGGTAAATCTACCAGAATAGATCGTCCTTTTAGGTACATTACTTTACATATCTTACACTATCTATTGCAATCAGTAGTATTCTATGTTTGTGTATGTATATGTGTGTGTTTATATTACTCACAGTGAAGATATGCTCTAGACTATACATAGTGCATACTGAAATACAGAAAGGCTGTGTGATGCAATTGAATTGAAATTTCCCCACTTTGTTTTTTAAACAATGTATTCTTCATGCATATGCTATGGAGTGTACTTAAATTTGAATACAGTAAAAGGGGGGGGCACATTTTGTGCTGACTTATACCCCATGCAGTTCCATTAGAGTCCTAATTAAGTGCAGAATGTCATTCGTTGTGCTCTCTTAATGCGTACACAAGTCCCTTAATCACAGCAAATTTTGGACTTGTGAGATTTACAGCTAGCGAAATTCAGGAAACAGCTAAAACGGAGTTAATTCTTTTTCTCTTCTTAAAATTGCTGTAGTATAAGCCAGCATCTTCTCAGAGTTTGACTAGTCTAAAACATATACCAGTCAAATATAGGATCTCTCCATTCAGGCAGAAATTCCCAGTAGTTTCAAAAAAGAATGTTGCCTTTGTGAGGACCACTGCGTTGAAATCATTGGGAGTGTGCATGTAAGAAAAACACTAGTCCCTATAAAGTCTCTCTATAAATGTTTAGCCTGATTTAAGAATAAATAAAATAAATAAATTCAAGAAAGATTAATGGAAACAGCTTCTCTGATGACACCATTACTTTATGCTTATTTGAGCAGCTTTAAAAAGATAAGGAAGTACGAGTTTCACTCTGTGCCTGGTGCCACTGACAAATTGAAACTCCCTTTTGTTACAGCGGTACCTGCTAGAACCACTGTAAATTAGCAGTTAGCATCAAAGAGCTTTTTTTTTAAAAACAGATCTGATACTTTTGTTTTAAATAACCATTTTTTAAAATTGCAAAATGGCCAGGTAAAATTAATGAACAGGTAATTTAATGCTGTAAAGTGACCATTATATATTACATACAGACTAATTTTTTCATAATGTTTTTCAGTTTGAGAATCTGAACTAACATCCTATCCTATCCTATCACTAAAAGTCTTGATTTACATTTGCAGGACAGTCAGCTGCAGCGCTGAAGGAGCAATTAAATTCCTTTTAGTGTTGGGTAGCATAACTGTCAGGGTCTGGTTTCATTTTTAATTTGGCTAGTCCCACCTCCTTCTAGCCAATGTCTTAATATGTTCTAGAGGCAGACACTTTCTTTCTAGAATTGGGTTCCCCCATTTCACTTTTCAGTTCTCTCATCCCATAACTGACACTCCTGCTGTGCCATCTTTTTTTCAGTTTACTGGGCAGTATGAAGGATTAGATTTGTCAAAGTATTTGATTTGATTTGTTTGTAATGGGTATGGAAGACCCCTGTTGATGAGTTAAGGAGGAGTTGTGGGTTTGTGTCCTTGGACCAGTTTTCAGACTGGGGTATCTAAAGTTAGGCAATTAAATTCATATTGGTGCACGTATATACACATTGTTTGGTTTTTGGAGGCGTGACTTCAGTAGTAGTTATGGTTGTTCTCCACACTTTTATTCAGATGCTGAAATACAGATTTCAGGTATCTAACTTAAGGCACCCAAGTTTGAAAAGTTTGGCCAAAGGAGACTGTTAATGGGGGCAAAATGATAGCAAAGAAAACATGCCTAATGCTAAAATGGTTTTACATCGTAGGTAAAAGGCAGGGAAATCTTTGCTTCCAGAATATTTTCAGGTTGCTCCTTATGTACATAGGCTACACAATTAAATTGCTTCAACTGTAGTAGAATGTGCACCAGGCTCAGAATAGCCTGCAATTAGCTTGGTTGTGAGAATGGTGATTTTTGCTAGGCCTTGGGTAGCATGGTAGGACAATGGTAGATCCCAGAATAGAGCTTCAGGGTTGTCCAACTTATCTAAGATGTCATATGAAAATATACATATATATGACTGGCAGTACTTCTAAAGAAGCATACATTTGATTGCCACATTATAGCATGTTCATGTTGCTCCAGCAGCGATTAAGAATAAATCATAAAGAATTTCTGGGAGAGTATGAACTGATTAAAATGCTGGGATACAGAAATGCAGTGTGCAAATAACTTAGTACATGTTGTCTTCAACCTGAATGAGGTGCTACAAATAAAATGGGAAAGATTTCATTTTGCTGGCAAAGGGAGACTTGACTACAGCGAAGGCCTTGCAGGACGGCATGAGAAAAGCTAGAGGATGCTTGGTCAGTGATAGACAGTATGCTGACTCAGGCTCTGGCTCTCTGAGTGATTTTGCTGCATTTGTTGGGAATCACTTCATTGCTATCAGTGGAACTGAGGTGGAAGAATTTAGGACGGCATTCTGGTTCTTCACTAGACTTTGAGTTCTGGCTCTATTCTGCATTAGAGGGTCCCTCTGCTGCCAGAAGGGGTTGTAAAAACCATACACCAATGTTCCCTCTCACGAGTGATCATGATGCCAGTTTGCTGGTGGGTGCCTACCCTATCTCCTCACATAAACAACCCACAGTTCCCCTTTCTTCAGCAATTCCAGTTATTGACTGATGGAAGGAACGTGGTCCAGCAAATGAGTTATGGAAATGGGAGTATGAAAAGATCTGAGCTTGACTGCCAGCTCTGCCACTGACTTGCTGCGTGTCTATTTCCTCATCTGTAAAATAAAGCTGATTATTCTTTACCATTTCTTTGAAGCCCTGAGATCTATGGCTAAAAAGGTGCTATATAACTGTTCGGCAGTTCTTCAGAATTCAGGGCACTCAGACTGTCCAATGGATCTGAAGCTCACTTGGGGTGAGAAATAGGGTTTCTGAAGAAGCAGTGTCACAACAGTATAGCAGAGCTATAACATTTCAATACTGAAATGATAATGTGAGAAGTTGGCTTAATTTTGAGAATTGCCATGGGTTATCAGACATCCAAAATATTAAAATTAATGAACACAACATTTTGTTGTGCAGCTGATACTTACTTAACTTGAACTGTATGTGTTTTTGCTCAGGGGTAGTAAGGGACAGTATCCTCAGCCAAGACTTGGTCAGAAAATTTCCTCTCTGATCACTTTTGTGTTGTACTGGAAACTGAACCCACTTATAGAGTGTACTTTATGTAAAGTGCAGTAGAAGGGAAGTGCCAGCCTGATTCAATGCATTGCAATGTTCATATTGCAATACAGTGTGACAGGGTTGGGCCAGATGGCGACAGGAGAGTGATAGAAGGCAGATATATTAGCCCCAGGTTAAGTAGGTCCCTTTTCCCTGGGTAAGATAACAGGGAAGGTTCCAGAACAATCAGGAACCTTCTGGAAACAATTAAGACAGACAGGCTGATTAGAACACCTGCAGCCAATCAAGAAGCTGCTAGAATCAATTAAGGCAGGCTAATCAGGGCACCTGGGTTTAAAAAGGAGCTCACTTCAGTTTGTGGTGCGTGTGTGAGGAGCTGGGAGCAAGAGGCACTAGGAGCTGAGAGTGAGAAGGCGTACTGTTGGAGGACTGAGGAGTACAAGCATCATCAGACACCAGGAGGAAGGTCCTGTGGTGAGGATAAAGAAGGTGTTGGGAGGAGGCCATGGGGAAGTAGCCCAGGGAGTTGTAGCTGTTGCACAGCTGTTCCAGGAGGCACTCTAGACAGCTGCATTCCACAGGGCCCTGGGCTGGAACCCGGAGTAGAGGGCGGGCCCGGGTTCCCCCCAAACTTCCCAACTCCTGGTCAGACACAGGAGGAGTCAACCTGGACTGTGGGTTCACGAAAACGGCCAAACTGAGGGCTGCCGTGAAGCGCCGAGGCGAGCAAATCCACCAATAAGCGCAAGACCCACCAAGGTAGAGGAGGAACTTGTCACAACGGGTTTTAGTGAAGTTACTCTGTTTAAAAAAACAACAACCCTCAAACAATGCCTTTACTGTAAAAGGGTTCCACTTTAATTTAAAATAGAATAGCATGAAGATGTGAACGACTAACCTCATCTTCTGCTTATTTAACCACAAATATATGAGTTGTTTTTGTTGACTGTCAGCTGTTTGTTGCGCTTCCTGACATGGGCTATCCCAAATGTCCACACATTCTAGACATGTTTTTAGTGTTTGGTTAGTTTAATTTTAAATCATTTATGTTCATGTTAATTTAAGGAAAGCCACAAGGCAGCCAGTAAATAAACACAAGCAGTGTGAGCGCTTATCATTATATAAATTTTTAAAACCCAGAGAAGAATGTGTCAAAACAAAAGGGTTCATTCATGCGTGTTTGGAGATGAGCAATTTAAAAAAATGTAGTGTAAGCACCTCTCCCATTCAGCCTTGTTGTGCTACATATACTCCTTTTTTCTTGTCCTCCCCCCATAAGGATGGTTTATTTAACGAGAAAAAGGGGAACAAAAGACATTTTTCTTTACTTGGGAGCAAAAGAAAATGGTAAGTCCATGCATTTCCATTTACTATGAACAGTCGAAAGAAACTAGACCCTGTTTAATATCTTGAGACTGTGTATTTAATGGCTACTCTAGCAATTTTCAAAAAATCTTCTACTAGGTCATTACCATTAGTTTTCCTGCACCGGTGACAGCAACAGAGGGAGATCCAGCAGAGACACAAAACCACCTGAACCCTAGATGATGATGATAAGCTGATGCCTGAGCCCAGTCTACATTAACACTATCAGAGGTGGAGCTGAACTGCTGGTAGTGAAACTGTAGGAGATTTCCTGATAATTGCTAGAGTAGACACAGCCCATTGGGCTCTTTGACAGCCTCTGTACCTTTGAAGGATCATGTTAGATCAGTCTTATAAGTCCTGATATTAGTGAAACACACTATAATACACACACACTCTTGAAAAACACTATAATATTAGCACTCATCACTACCTCCTGATCAGTACTCCCTTCCCCTTTCCATGAAGCATCTCTGTTACATCTGGCATAGCACAAGCCTCTAGGCACGAAGCACCAAGTGGTAACATTGGATAACATTCCCCTTCCAAACCAGACTAATGAATCCCAGCTGATCTCACTTACTATTATAGCTGATCCTCTTTTGCCCACAGTATGGTTTCAAGGAGAATCTACACATTCAGTCAGGCTGTATTTCTTGAAGAGTCCCACAGTTCTACTTGTCACTTATTTTGAACCCTACTTGCCTCAAATTTAGCAACCCCCTTATCCCTGCCAGCTGTGACACTGACAATGGAAGCATCAAGCTCCTTTTAACTTATCCACCAGTGGCAATGCCACTGGATACATTGTGATAGCCTCTTCATTCATTTTACTGCCTTCTTAGTCCTTTAACGTAGTTCAGTCTTTTCCACTAAGTTCACAAACAGCAACCAAAATCTTTATCGTAACTGGGTCTCCATAATGTAGCTGGAATTCAGTGTTATTTCTTCTTGGCATCCAGCACTAGTAACTTGAGAAAAGGAAGTGTGTCAGCAATTTGGTTTTTACCTTTGGAGAACTGGCTAGGTTTAAAGGTGATACTAACTGAGTGTTATTAAGGCATTTTTCATATTTTAAAATACCCATCTTCCCCTTTCATGATAAATTTCTGGAAGTTTGATTGGATTTTCCATTGAGGAAACACATTTTTTAAAAGTAGTGGATAATGAGTACATGGGGGGGGGGAAGAATGTTTCTGCATCTGGATTACTTATACGAATCTGGTGCTACCATAGCAAATCAGGTAACTGTACATACCAGGGAGTACTTGTTCATGCAAGTAGCCCTTTGATTTTGCAAATACCCTGTTTGCCTAGCTCAGTGTATTTTTTGCTTGCACCAGACAGTCTCCATGGTTTGAAGGTTTTGCCCAAAGTTTTGTACTGTAAGTTTTAAAAGGTTTTGTTTATTTGTTTTTTTGGAGATGGTAGAAGAATGAAAAGAAATGAGTTGCTCCAGGGAAAGTAATTTATATGCAAAAGACAAATTTTAAGTCATGTGGCAAAATATGAGAATTCATGGATATGTGACAGGAAAATCATGGGCATCCTCCTTCCCCATCCCTGGAATCTGCCTCCACCCAAGACAAGTAGAATACAAGCCTCCTGTGGAGGAGACAAACCCTGCCAGATGCAGAATCTGCCTGTGGCCTGTGCCCTTAGTGTACAGACCTGGCGGGAGTCCCTCAGCTGGTGTAAATTGTCATAGCTCCGTTGACTTCACTGTCTCCCAGAAGCTCAGCTCATGTGTGTCTCCTTCACCCTAGCCCCTGACTCCTTTCTTACCTGTACTATCTCCTCCAGACTCTTCCCCACTAGATATACAACCTGACTGTACTGCCCCATAGGCTGCATAACTCATTTGCAAAGTGATCTCTGATTTTGAAAAGCAGAAAGTCATCGCAAATTTACAACAATTGCAGTGTTAAGGAAAAAGGGAGAACAAATCTGGCTTTCCATGACTTCTGTGACAATGTGACTCATGTAAGGCCTTATTTACAAATTGCTAGTGATGAAATCACAAAGAGAAGGATTGTAAGAGGTCAAATGACTGATATTTTTAGAAACATTAATTAGTTAGTATCTGATCTGGCAAATTCTTACTCATATATGATCAATCCTCACTCATGCCAGTAGTATAATTGATTTCAGTGGTACATCTTATATGAGTAGGCATTAAGGATGAAATTCATTCCAGTGCAGAGGAGTGGCACTTAAGTCCGACGCAAACCCCGTTTGGAGAGCTGAAATGGGACTTCAGTGGTGCACAGGAATTGTCTGGACCTTCTGTACAGGAGGACTAAGGGTTGGAGGAACTGGGCCCAACATGTTAAGTGCTATTTATTATATTATTATTGCTTTGTGAATTTCCAGCAGAGAGAGACTGGAGCTGCGAAGTTCACATCCAAACTTCCTTTAAGTTATAGGATGTCAGATCCAGGGTTTTGATCTGGGTCTGTTTCAAATGTCCAATTATTGACAGTCATACTCAGTATTCTGTTTGCAAGCTACATTGCAAACTGTCAGAAGAATTTGTATTATGGTCCTTTCATGAGCAGGCTAAAGAGATGTAGTTTTCAATAATAAAAAGAACATAATCACTCTTTATAGGTAAGATATGTTATTTCCACTATGGAGATTCATGTCAATACATTTTAAAGTAGGTTGTTTGGCTGAATTTATTATTTAGCCACCAAGAATAGAAGTGAGAGAGAAGATCCAGTGAGAATTATTAGACTCTGTGCTTCAAACTTACATCATATACACATTTATAAGATGACTTTTATTTTCAGTTGACCCCTTAGGCAGTGTTTTCTTTGCTGCTTTTTAGCTGGCAGATGCTGTTTGAGGCCACTTTCTTGGCGTTCCTGTGAAGGCGCAGTGGGCCAAAAGACCCAGAGAATGCAACCCTTAACTGCATCATATCTGGAACACATGCACAAAGAGTGCGCATTGTAGTCTTGTCCTAGGTCTCCTTCGGAGGCTCCCAATAACAGCCAGCTACCTGATTTTAAAGATGTCCTTCTGTCCCTACTATCACTGCTTACTTGCACTGACCAGTGGTCCCACCCTACTTCTCAGCATGTAATGATGAATCAATAATAATGCACAAGTGAGCTAGACATAGGCTGATCTTTCCACTTCTACTGTGAGTCTCACAGGAAAGATGAGGCCTAGTGGAAGAAAGATGTACTTTAAAATTATGTCTTCATTTATCAAAAAGGATCTCAGTTATAAGTATAAAATCTTCCACTGAAGAATGATCATGCATATTTTCCCATCTGTTAACTTGGGACGGGAAGCAATGTCTCTGTGTAAAAACCCACCTTCCAGGCTGAAATAGGGTCATACAAATTGCTTTGCTTCCACGGTATGAGGGAGCGTTGGAGAAAGTCTTTTAAACTTAAGTTAAGAATCAAACTCTTCCTAAATCAGACAATTATTTATTGGTTGTTAATGCACACTTTAACAAGAAAAGAAACTTGAATTGGGGAGGAGGAGGAGAAGAATGTGAGCTCTTTGTACCGTTTGCAGAATGCTGATAATGCTAGTTATCTGACCTACCACACTGAGTGAGTTCCATGTGCTTTGCTCAACATATTCTGTGGTTCATACGTATGCAACTTTTTAGGCTGTAGTCATAGCTTACAATATGTGTCCCCGCCCGCCGCTCCCCCCCCAGAAACCTTTAGTTAATGCTCACTGACCCTTTTATAATCTATAACTTTTGCTCACACCCCATTAGTAAGGGAGGCTTCACTGAAAGTACCTATCAAAAAAAGAAATCTGGGAGAATTTCCAAGATAAGGCATGTATAACAGAGAATTCTGGCAGTTTTTCATCTGGCACAAATTTTTTATTTCAAGTTGGCTTGGTCTTTGGACTATAATAAACAGTGATTTGCATCTAACAAATCACTTTTAATACCCTTGACCCTGACAATGTGCATCTACTTTGGGCTTTATAGAAAAATCCCTAACCAAAAAGACAGTGGGTCACACACTGATGTAATACTGTGTGACTGTGCTTCCCTTTTAGGTTTAGTATTTCTACTAAAACATGAAAGATAAGGCCTATGTTTAAAACAGACATCTAGTACCTTCAATTGCTCCATATATTTTAAATTTTTTATAGGACATTCTTTACGTTCAGATCCACACTAATTTATGTGGGCAGAAAGGCTTCTGTTTCTCTGAACCTTTAAGAATTGAAATAATATAGTACCACAAAACTCAGATTGCATTTAAATAGAGGTTGTATGCCACTCTCAAGGACTCATTTTAATTATAAAGAAAAAGGGTCGTGTGTGTGTGTGTGTGTGTGTGTGTGTGTGTGTGTGTGTGTGTCAAATAAATAAATAATAAACTCTCCTATTCTTACCTGCTGTCTTTCTCTTTAGGAGAAAGGCAGTTTGGGGAGTGATGACAGTGATCAGGGCCTTGTAAAGTAACAATGAAACTCTGAGGTCTGCATAGAGCTTGATTAAGAAGCTCTAGAAGGTTGCCTGCTTCACAAGTCCAAATAATAGTGTTTGTTTCTCTCCCTTCCAAAGGATTGCACAGAGAACATTTCAGAATAATCAGGCTGTGATGTTGGTTTTGGTTTTGGTTTTTAATCTTGTTCTAGCTGCAGTAAGATTGCCTCATTTATATTTTAAGTACAAAGCCAGTTCAGTTAAGCATGTGAATTCTCCCGAGATCATTTAAATTCCTTTTCACAGTTTAAAACTAGTCTTTGTCAGGTTTTAAGTTTTTTATATATATGTTTGTTTCCCTTTATACTTGCCTGTAAATCAACTTATTCCAGGATTTGAGTTACCTAATCAATATTGGGCAGACACAGCTTTAAGCTCTAGTTTATTATAATCACTGGGTTTGTAAAGAAATCTAGCTATTGCTGTGATTATTTGTGTTACAAAGATGCATCTGATGAAGTGGGTTTTAGCCCACGAAAGTTTATGCTCAAATAAATTTGTTGGTCTCTAAGGTACCACAAGTACTCCTGTTCTTTTTAAAAAGAACTAGATTCATCTATTAAAAAAAGAAATGGATTCTGATTTGTGAAATGTTTTCTTTAGCAGACTTGCACTTTCACGTAAGTTAAACCCACAATTTCTCCTAATACATAGTACTTGTACTGACTTTCAGCACTCAATGAAATTAAGGTTCTTAGCTTCTGTTGTTGTCACCATGCAGAACATCTGTTGCTCAATGACAATTTGTTGAGTCTGATATTTTTGGCTTCTCCAGCTTTTTAAAAATGAGACACTGATCCCACTGAGGAATTTGCTTTTTCATTTCAGAAGTTTGGGAGACTTAGCACCATTTCTGTCTAAATTTTAAAGTACAATATGCTAAGTCCTGGTTCCATTACTCAAGCAAGCACTCCTCTTGAAACTAAAAACACTGCTCATGTCAATAAGGTGAGCAGGATTTGGCCCAAAGTTTATAAATTTTATGTGAATTTACAGTGATTTATATATATATATATATATATATATATATGATTTTTAATAATCCTAATATACACAGGCATCTGGTCATTTTGGGTACTTTCAGGTTAATCATACACAGAAAAGAAATGTATGTTTCAGCTGTTGAGGTGAAGTCAGTGAAACATTTTGCTGTGCAAAAATTAGCTTCTTTTGAACACTTAGCAAAAAATCTGCCAGATGTTCAGACTAAAACACCAGTTATCCAATTTTCTCGTGTAAAGTTAATCTCTTCTTAAATTTCAACCATGCTGTGTTATGTGAGGTTACACTGGAGCGTAACATGAAGGGATGTGGCATGCCATATTGTCAGTAATGCAATGGGACGGTTTATAATTGAATGCGGAAACACATTTTCAGTTCTGTTGCCAGGACAATATATACATTTTATGTTTCAATGGTAAAATCCACCAGATTTCAGAAGCAATGATGTTCAAGAACAAATTAACACTGGCTGGGGCCAATGCCATGTCTTTCCTAAAAATACTGCCTATGTATTAATTCGTATTTTGTGAAGTGCTCTGAGGTCCTGCAGTGAAAGGCAGCAGAGTACGAAGTTGTTATGATGAATTAGTGCTTCTGCAGCACTTTTAATGTGTAAAGTGCTATAGAAGAGTGATGCAGAATATTATTTATTACTTGCTGCTTTTGCCCCATCCTTCCTTACTCGATCCCCTCCCAATTATTTGCTGCCCTTACTAGTCACAAAAATTCAAAGATTTTAAGGCCAGAAGGGACCATTGTGCTCATCTGATTTGGTCTGCATCGCAAAGGCCATAGACTTGCACCAAATGGTCCCTGCATAACTTTTAGATTAGCTGGAACATATCGTTTAAAAAAAAAGACATCCAATATTGATTTAAAGACTTCAAGAGACAGCAAGTCTACCACATCCCTAGGTAATTTGTTCCAGTAGCTAATTACATACACTTAAAATTTTTCTCCTTATTTTTTGTCTGAATTTGTCTAACTTTGGCTTTCTGCCACTGAATCTTATTATGCCTTTGCCTGCTAAATTAAAGAGACTTTTACTATCAGAAATCTTCTCCCTATATAGGTACTTATCGCCTGTGTTCAAGTCACCTCTTAGTCTTCATTGGATAAACTAAATATATGGAGCCTCTTTAGTCTCTGATTGCAAGGCAGGTTCAAATCATTTTGGTGTAGCTCTTTTCTGAACCTCCTCCAATTTTTAAAGCATGGACACCGGAACTGGACACAATATTCCAATAATGGTCTCACTAATGCTGCCTATAGTGGTAATGTCACCTCTCTACTCCAATTTACTGTGCTGGTGTTCGGGAAGAACGGTAGTTGGCTTGGGGACAGGGCATGTGTGCGTGTTGGGACAGAGCCAGAGCCAATGTAGTGAGGAGTGCTTCTCCTCCGGAAGAACTGTTGGAGTTATAGGGGGAGGGGTGGAGAGAGGCCATGGCATTATTAATAAACTCCATGTGAAATATTAAAGATAGAAATATTTTGCTTAGATTCACTCATCACTTAATGCAGTTATCGGATTCAAATTCTGCTACTGGTCTCAATGGCCCCCCAAATGAGAACAACTGGGTAATGCAAAAGTGTCAGCTCATTCCTACCAGAAGCAGGGATAATATACATTGTGTGTGTGAGATTAGGTCCTGTTGCTGAGAATAGGGTGTGTGTGTGCTGTCCTATGGACCGTGCCCCCAAACCCTGTTCATATTCCCATTGGCCTGCAGTTTTTCTGGCATGTACATAGGCCAAACTATCAAACAGAATTTGGCTTGGAGTTTTCAAGCTGTAAAATGAATGATATTATAAAATGATTCTTCCATTGTCCTTTGAAACTGTGCTGTTATTTGTGAATGGACAGCTGCTTCTCTCTTTCTCTCTCTCGCTTGTTTCTACAGTTTGAACTATGAAAGAGGATACTTGTGCTGCTCTGCAAAACAATAATTCATGATATTATGCAGCAGTAAATGTTTCTTTGAAATGACAGTTTTTGTTTTCTAATTCTTTGTCTAAAACAAATGAACTCACGAAAGCTTATGGTCAAATAAATTTGTTAGTCTCTAAGGTGCCACAAGTACTCCTTTTCTTTTTGCAGATATAGACAAACACGGCTGCTACTCTGGGACGTATGTACATTAACTTTTCCTGTATTGTAGTGAGCATTCACTTTAAACATCTGTATTTGCGTCATGTTTTTTGTGTAAAATGGTTTGTCGCTGCTAATTTAGATCATTTGATTTCAACTGGTATTTACAGTAAAAAAGAAAAATTTTAACACGGACATTCACTTAAAATGTGAATCAGAAACTAGATTTACTATAAAAATAGACATTTTACTGCATTTGACTGTATATCTGTTGCCGGTAATTTGACAATAAATGTACAGGTTTTTTTTCATTGACTGAGATTAGTATTACCAATTTGTTGAGGGTTTACTACAAATACATGTTCTCGGTAAGTAGAGATGAATGAATAGTTCAGGGCCGGCTCCAGGTTTTTTGCCCTCCCAAGCAAAACATTTGCTGCCCCACGCTCTGAGAGCGCAACTGCCCAAGCCAGAAAAAAAAAGGGATGGCAGGAATTGTGCCTCCCCAAGCACGTGCTTGCTTTGCGGGTGCCTAAAGCCGGTCCTGGAATAGTTATTCCTAAATTCAATCACTGAAATATTGTACTACAGGTATACGTTCAAATTAATAAAAGTTCATTCAAATTTTCAAAATTGCTTTAATGCCAAATAATTAATATGGTGCATTGTGGGTGTAGCAAACTCCATCTCAGGGAAAAACAAGATTTAGGCCAGTTACAGATCTTGGGAGACAGGCCAGTCCTTGCTTACAGACAGCCCCCCAACCTGAAGCAAATACTCACCAGCAACTACACACCACACAACAGAACCACTAACCCAGGAACCTATCCTTGCAACAAAGCCCGTTGCCAACTGTGTCCACATATCTATTCAGGGGACACCATCATAGGCCCTAATCACATCAGCCACACTATCAGAGGCTCGTTCTACCAACGTGATATATGCCATCATGTGCCAGCAATGCCCTTCCGCAATGTACATTGGCCAAACCGGACAGTATCTATGTAATAGAATAAATGGACACAAATCAGATGTCAAGAATTATAACATTCAAAAACCAGTCGGAGAACACTTCAATCTCTTTGGTCACTCGATTACAGACCTAAAAGTGGCAATTCTTCAACAAAAAAACTTCAAAACCAGACTCCAGCGAGAGACTGCTGAATTGGAATTAATTTGCAAACTGGATACAAGATGTGTCATTACACAAAGTAAAACTATTTCCCCTTGTTTATTCCCCCCCCCCCCCACACACACACTGTTCCTCACACGTTCTTGTCAACTGCTGGAAATGGCCCACCTTGATTATCACTACAAAAGGTCCTCCCCCCCCGCCCCCCGGCCGCTCTCCTGCTGGTAATAGCTCACTTTACCTGTCACAGTGTGTATGGTAACACCCATTGTTTCATGTTCTCTGTGTATATAAAATCTCCCCACTGTATTTTCCACTGCATGCATCTGATGAGGTGAGCAGTAGCTCACAAAAGCTTATGCGCAAATAAATTTGTTAGTCTCTAACGTGCCACAAGTACTCCTTTTCTTTTTGGTAATAATCATAAGTAACTAAACTAGAACTGGCTGAAAAATGAAACTAGTTTAATGAAAAATTTAGAAATGTTGAAGTTTTTTTTTCTTTTGAAGTACTTCAAATTAACCTATTTTACATTTTTAAAAAATCATGAATTTTTTAGAAATTTTTATTAAAAACATCAAAAATATGATGTTTTTGATACAAATGTTTAAAAGTAATAAAAGTTACTATTTTTCACAAAAAATCTCAATAATTTGTGGTGAAAACAGTTTATTGAAAAAGGCTGTTTTTCAATGAAAAAACTTTGCTTAAAAAATTCCAATAATAAATGAAAGAAATCCTCTCTTTGCTAATGAACTGTACTAAAGACACACCTTTTACATCTAGCACACCTTTTTCTTTTGTGCTTAGGCTGGATGATAATTTCATTTTTAGTTGGCAAGACATTTGAATTATACGAATAAATCTTAACAGTCTGTTTGGGCTGTTTCTCAGTCTGCTTGAACTCTCTTCTGGTACACAAAAAACAGTGAATTCTGTTCCACTGAACAATTATTCTGTTCTAACTACGAACTCCTCTAGTACACAAAAAAGCAGGTTAAAGTAGATACATGAGGATTTTAGCAGCAGTGTTAACTTGCACACATTGTGCACCTTGTTTATGTGATGGTATATGTTTGTTAACCTAAACAATAACATATTCAGTCACACCTTTCACTATAAAACCAGTAGATAATACTTCTTATGTGTGGTGTGACCTAGATAACACAAAGTGCATTAGGGTTCTGTATCCACCGGAGGGAAGACTGTAGTATCCCTGTAAGTGATGATTACCTTGTTAGTGAGTATCTCACACTACAGCTATAGCAACCATTGTGTCAAGGGAGAAGGGAGCAGCTGCAATTCTGCCTGGCCTTTATGCTGATCATATAAGGAGCAGGGAGCCATGTAACCCCTTCCTCTCTACCGCTTCCCCCCATTAGGACCAAGCAGTTATTCAGTACCAGGACTCTTGCAGTTCTGCATGCAGAAAGACTGCAGGATTAGCCTCTCAGGGTCGACTTTTGGCTAACTTCTTTTATCACCAAATACCCCTACACTGCATGTAGAATCTGCAGTGGTTTAAATTGGGAAAGGTCATTATCCAGTAATGGTTTTGGTAGTGTCTAGCTGAAGGTTCCCAGCCCAAGCTGAGTAGCTGAACTCATCTGTTGTACCTAGTCATACTCAATAATGAATCAACTTCAAGTGAAAACTGAAAACCAAGAGCAGGAAATGTGTTTTTATCCCTAATGTTTTCTCCGATATAAAGTTCCATTATTGAAGACAAGGGAGGAATCTGGATTCTTTCATCTCATGGACAACTGGTTGATGGATGAGTGTGACTTAAATAGAACAACCTGGAGCTAGGCCACCTTTGATTTTTTTTTTTAAAAATAGTTTATAGCAGGAAAAAGGAAGCTCTCTATGTTTTTAAGACCTGTTATAAGTAATGGTCATTTAATACAAAACAAAACAAAATGACATTTTTTTCTCTGACAACAACCCTAATAGATCAGCTTAGCATATTTTAAAACTGACTCAGTACATGGAAAATAACTTGCCATAGTTGTGAGAGTCCAGTTTCAAGCAGATTATAAGTGTACGGTTTCAGCACAACACGTATGACGTTTGGGAAGCTGTCTGTTCCTCTAAAATCCAGCTACATTCAGAATCCTGTAAATCTTTATCTCTAATACTCGGGTGGCCAACCTGTGGCTCCGGAGCTGCATGCGGCTCTTCAGAAGTTAATATGCAGCTCCTTGCATAGGTGCTGACTCTGGGGCTGGAGCTTCAGGTGCCAGCTTTCCACTGCTCAACTCCAGGCCCTGCCCCCACTCCACCCGTTACCCCAAGACCCCCACCCCATTCCGCTCCCTCCCCTGAGCCTGCTGCACCCTTGTGCCTCCCCCCTCCATCCCAGAGCTTCCTGTACACTGTGAAACAGCTGATTGTGGCGGGCAGGAGGCATGGGGAGGGAGGGGGAGATGCTGATCAGCAATGCTGCTGGTGGGCAGGAGGTGGTGGGGGTGGCTGATGATGTATTACTGTGGCTCTTTGACAATGTACAGTGGTAAATTCTGGCTCCTTCTCAGGCTCAGGCTGGCCACCCCTGCTCTAATACAATAAAACTATAAATGCAATAGTAACAGAGACTACAGTGTTGCCTGCTCACAAAGTATCAAAGCCAGATTTCAAGTTTCAATTAAAAGAAACAATATGCCTAGAGGGGCTTTCCTTACTGTCATTATTGCAATGCCAACCATTAAACATGGGGGCTCTGAAGTGATAGTTACATCGGAATATGATTCCCAATTCCTAGTCCCAGCGCACTCAACTCTCCAGTGTACTGAAGCTGAGATTAATGTCATCTGGTTACCACATTATTTGTCCCCTGTTAGTCAGCCAAATAAACCTAAATTGATTTCATTGAGAAACCAGAAAGGCATCTGTAGGTGCTTATGTCCTTTGGCAATCATATCTTTTGTGTGCCAGCATACAGTTCTCTTCTTCCCTTAACACTTAAAATAATGACATTTTCAAGACTTCCGGACGTATAAAATTGTAGGGTGGCATCTGTGTGTGTATTATAGTCAAAGAGTTAAAGTAGAATATACCAGCTCCCAACATGTCTTTTAGTTAAGGCGAGAATGCAACACTATTAACATAATATACTATATGTTCTAGAAACGATAATATTTACCAGATACAAAGGTTTGACTGGTATTCACTTGGGACTACGTGTATAACTCACGCTTGGCTTCACCAGTCATGAAAATATGTGGCTTTCCCAAAGTCATCCTGATAAAATCCTTAGCACCTCATGCTATTCAATAACGACTCTATATACTGTGTAATATATATATGTACAGACAGAGAGGGAAAGAGAAAACAATGCATTGAAAAAGATTAAGAAATGACATAATTAATTTATTGTAACTGATTAGTCTGATTATGCCTTTGAACACCTTTAATTCACTGAAAGTTCTTATGTGGACATATGTAAAATTTCAACCTTTAGAAATGAAGAAAATTCTTGGATTGCCTTCACCCTTTTAATACATCTTCAAAAGATATTTTTAATCGTATATAGGCTGTTAATGTGGATATAGTGAAAATTATGAAACCTGGGCCAGACTCCAGATACATTGTATAAAAGTGTAGAATGAAAAGGAAATGAGTTAATAGTTACTAGTACGCCTCATGGACATTTATGCCAACATTGTCCACTATGGTCTGGATTAATCAAAGGGATAACAGCTTTTTTTCATTAGTAGTAAGCTAACAAATAAACAACATTCTTATTTGTTAGCTACTTTAATATTTTCAGCAGCTACACCCAGTGATAAGTTTGGATTTTCTCTGTTTATAGAAACCTGGTTCCTCCACAGATAACAGTACAATTCAATATTTATGGAGTGCTGGTTTTCTGCAAATATGAAAAACTGGCGGTTATTTCTAGAATGGTTCATTAAAATGTACACATGAATAAGGAGACATCACTTAAAATATTAAATCTGTTCTACTATCATCTTGATTTTTATATATAAAATTTATGCGTGTAGTGTGAAAAAGGGACTTCAGTGGTGCACAGACTGTGTGTTGGCCCTCTGAATAAAAGTGAATGCCTCCTGTATGTTGTACCATTGAATTCAATAGGACTATTCATATGCAAAATGTTACATGTGTAAGTGTAAAATCAGAACCTGTTTTGCATTAAGTTACTCACATAAATTAGTCTTTAGAGGCTCAGGATGTTAGTTCATAGCAGGAAAACCTTCCATGTTTGTTAAAAATGGCAAATATGGAATTATATTTTTTATGATTTGTTATATAGTGATGGAGGGCTGGAAAAGAGTTTTTGTAGGTGGCTGAGTTCCTGTTGAACTGATCATGTTAATGCTGCTGAGATTTGTGGTGTTAAAGATGTGCTAGGGCACCCTGAGCCTTGGTTAGGTGTCTTTTTAGTTATCTAAATCTAAATAAATACATTAAGTGATGACAGAGTGCTTGGACTTTTATAGTACAAAGAAAATGACACACTACCTGTTCTACAGTCTGGACAGGTGATACAGATCAGACACACAATTAACCAGTGGGCCATACATGTTTTGGCTTTTGTTTTTAAATATAACATCCTCTTTTGGTGGATTGATTTTGAAAACTTTGTGGATCAAGTGAATTCTGAGGAAGGATTTGAACGAATGGCAGATTAACACATAAGGACTGGGGAGACTGTTCCATGCTTAAAGGGGCAGCACAGAAAAGCCAAGGAGATGTATAAAAACAGTTGGGTTGACTGGGAAGTTTGTATATTATATCATAAGAATCAAGTATGAATATTTTCTGGAGCCATTTGTTGAAATGTTTGCAGGGTCATTTCAGCATTTCATTCCTCCATGTTAGACAAATGCTAGAGTTCCATTAAGTAACGGGTGGGTCAGGCTCCTGTCTGCTTTATGTGGATTTCAAAGATTCTGTGGCACTTTCCATTATTATAGGGGGTTGCCCCCGTATTGTTGACCTTAAGTTCCATTCCCAGCTACTGAGTAGTGTTCTCTGAGACAGCTGATTGCTGCTTTTGCACGCTAGAGTGAAAGCATTTCACACATTGCAGTATGTAGGTTTTAAAGTACTTTGGGATGAAAGGCACCATGTAAATACAGAAGATTAAGAATTAAGATTAAGAATGAAGGTTACTATTTATGTGTTAATTTACAGTAACTGTATGTATTACTGAGCACCACAGGTGTACTAATATTGGGCCGTCTGTCTGACGAATTTATCCTTTTTTAAAGATATAGGTTAATTATGAGTTTCACAAACATAACACAGGGCAATTATCACAATATAATGCAATGCTATTAACATGTTTAAAGCAAGTTCTTAGGCTTCTGGCTCATTTAACCCGCCATGAAAACTCAACATAAGAGTATATTTTGGTGCGTGTGTGTATGGAGATCCTGTTGTCTCTCTCCTCACAGACAGGACAGGAGACATTTCTGTGTGTCTTATACACGGGTACATAAACGTTTTTTATATCTCAAATGAAAAACTGCTAATGATTTGAGAATAAATGTTTTATTAGAGAGCACAATGCCACTAGATTTGATACATTATACAAAACTTTACTTCTCTAAAGAATCCATTGGGCTAAAAGACATAAAACAAATATATAAATAAACTGGAAAACAGATTTTGGATTTGTCTGCTTCTCTGCAAAAATATTTTGTGCTCCTTACATCTTTCAGATGCACACTCCATAAATCATTGATCTCTCTTAAACAGGATGGTCAAAGGAAAAAGTAGAGATTTAAAACACCAAAACAAAAACACATATAGAAGGATCTGCTCTAGACTCCATATGCTGTCTCTGATGATAAAGGAAATTATTTAGCAGCATGTGATTATTGCAAAGAATGAAAGGGATGGATTATCTACTTGCCTCTTCAATGTATTGTGAATGTTATGCAGAGGACTCCTCTGAAGTCAACATCTGTTACCCTAAGAAGCCTTCTGAAAGCTGCTAGGTGCTGTAAGAAAGCATTTCCACTCTAATCTACAGAATTCTATTAAAAATTAAATGGTTTTATGTCAGATTAAAAACAATCTTCACCAAGATTCATGATCAGCTAAACAGTTTTTAATTTAATGGCACCATAAAAACGTGGAAGTAGATTATATGATTTTATAGAAACTCCATAAATCAGGCTCAAATCCTCCCTTTCCACAGAAAAAAAAAGCCCATAACAAGAGAAAAATATCCTAGTGACTCTGCAGGTGTGAACTCAGACTTATCACTACATTCTCCTATCAGGGGAAAGGAGTTTGCATTGTAGACAAGGTAACAGAGCCAAAAGATCTCTGGGTTTTGGGGTATCAGTGAGGAAAGGAAACCTGCCTGCACTGATTCCTAAGCCCACCTTCCCAGCAGCATAGTTCAGGGACCGATCAACAACCATGCTGACATCAGCTCCCTCCGTCCCCCATGACTGTGTACCACCTTCCTCTCCAATGGAGCAGAAGTCATGATGAGGGAATTAAAGCTGCAAGCTGAACTATCTCAGTTCCTCTGCTTGTGTGTTCATGTAAGGAAGTAGGATTTACCCCTTAATTCTAAAATAAATCAATCAATAAATTGAATCTTAAGTAATCTGTGTAATTTTCTCATTAGTAGCTTTAATATAACAGAGAAGTGTAATTTGAATAAGCCTGATCTTGCTAGCTTCCTTGGGCCTGATCCTGAGGGGAGCTGAGTACCTCTCTCTTCCACTGACTATAATGGGAGCCTTAGGTGCTCCGTACCTCTCAGGATCAAGCCCCACATGGAGGACTCCTCATGGATATGAGACGGTGCATGGCTCAATTGCAAGATCAGGCACAATATGTACAGTACAGGAGGCAGACACTGGCTAAGCATCTGCTCATTTCTTTTCCTATTGCTTAAACTTTATCAACATCTGTGATCTCCTGCATGATAAATGAAAAGTGAAAAAAGGATTAGACATGGCGTTGTACTCTTCACAATGAGGAGAGACAGATTCTTGGAAGGATATTCTCCTAAACCAAGTGCTGCAGTAGGCCCTCTGATAATACTCCTCCAGATTTGTTCCATTTCTTAGTAAAAGAAAA
Source organism: Natator depressus (assembly GCF_965152275.1). NCBI lineage: Eukaryota > Metazoa > Chordata > Testudines > Cheloniidae > Natator > Natator depressus. The sequence goes on from NC_134245.1 coordinate 24,075,943, forward strand.
TAGGTTTTTATATAACTATTGACACCTACATAAAGCAGATTTTAATTGACTAAGGTGCTGAGCACTTGCAACCTCCACTGCAGTCAATGGCGGTGTCAAAGTTTCAGCTGCTGCTTTTGTGGCCTTTGTGCAATAGGAGTGCAGACGCATGCAGCATGGAAATATTCTAGATCTGGAGGTGTGGTCCAGGGAAAGGTGGGGGGCACTTTTTCAGCCACCTTTGCAGCACCCAGATTCTGATGTAACCCTCGGTATAAATAAATGTATGGCGACCTCCCAAAGAAGTCTGGGATGTGATGCAACCAATAGACTCTCCATAGAGGCATGTGCTATGCAGATGTCCTCATCTACCCCCTAAACTGGGCTTGCAAGGAGAGCAGCATAGGGCTGCTAATGATAGACCTACACTGCTTGTGCCAGGGGAATTCCCCCTGGCCAATTTGTGGTGTCTTTGACTGTATATACTACTGAGTTGAGAACAGAGGACAACACCTTTCTCTTTGAGCTAAGAGAGAGAAATTCCTGTCTCTATTACAGTTCAACCTTTGAAATAAAATGATTTTGTGTTTAATTTTGATTATTTTTTTACGAAGAGGAATAAATAAGAGAAATCTCTTCCTGAAGTTTAGCTATCCCAAGAGTACCACTATCTAAAAACTGCAGTCATGGTGATATCTGTGATTTTTATATTGTTTAACTCTTTTGTTGCAATGAGGCATGTCATCAAAGTTTGGCCCTGGTGTCAATTCTTCCAATAGATATCTAAATCTATTTGCTTAGGTTGCTCCATTTTTGTTTCTTATTGCTGGTGGAATCAAAGGGCTCATCTTGGTTCTATTCAGGGAGTGGTTTAGCTTGTGTGTCTGAAGAATAATCACAAGACAAATGTCTAAAAACAATAAAACTTGAAAGAGGAAGTTTAAACCACTTCCCAGTTGAGACTACACAATTCTGCTGATTCACATCTGTGCAGAATGATAGTTTTTCACCCTGTAGTTCTTGGATCTCCAAGATTATATTAACAGAGGAATGCAACAGGACCCTCCTGGACATACAGCACAGTAATCAAAGATAAATTCGTTAATTTAATTCTTTTCAAGTTTCATCTTAAATTTTAGCCATTAGCTTCCTTTCTTGCCATACTCTATAGAAATATCCTCAAGATGCTTGGGCAGAAAAACCACAGTTGCTGATGCACGACAGTTTTTGGAAGGACGTATTGGCACTCACACAGATACTGAGCATAACTTAGAAATTCACCTCGTACAGCATATGAATGTTTAACTGAAATAATCAATTAGCCAAATAGAATAAATGCCAGCATGAAGATATATAAGAACATTTAATTTAGAGTTTGGCATTTGACTGGTCCAAAAGTAATTGCTCAATTGACTGTTCAACTATTGTCAAGTGATGTAAAAGTGGTCAAATATTTTAAATCACTAATTTATTAACAGAAATAACAGTAACGAAAAAGAGTAAGTCTCCAATAGGCTTAGCCTTAGATAGATACTTGTGCCTCATTACAAAAAAACATGTTATTTAATTGAGTTATTTTAATGAAAAACAATTAAAGGAAGTTCTAAAAAAAAAGAAATAAAAAAGATAGGTCACTGCCTATAAGAGAAAAGAACGAGGAGTACTTGTGGCACCTTACAGACTAATACGGCTACCACTCTGATGCCTTTAAGAGGGCATTCTTCCTGGAATATTTGACAATATTTGACTGTGTTCAAACAGCAGGCGGTCAACTGACATTATTTCATGGGTCAATTTATCAGGTTGCCAAACCTAATTTTATTTACAAAGTCTCAAATCCAAGGCCTGCATAAAGGCAGCTGCTGGACACCTTTGCCCTTTTAACCTAAGGAAAAAGGCCACAAAGAGAACATTCAGAATGTAGTTATCTAACGAAAATAGCCCTTGGTGGGACAAGATATAACCTACATAAAAAAGGAACTTCCGACATTCTCACTGTCCAATTCCATAACACTGAAGAAAAGCAGAAAACAGCAATTACAAATTCACCATCATCTTTGAGCACATGATATTATGTATGTTTTTATAACATTTACTGGTTGACTAAAGTGTGATAATTTGGATGGAGATGCAGTCTATACAGCCTGATCTTGCTTCCATTGAAATCAATGAAAAAAAATCCAATGACTTCAGGGGGAACCGTTATTGGGCTTATGCTGAAACCTATGTGGCGAAATCCTTCCCTGGCTGGTGCAGTGCGTGGTAAGGAAACACTGTCCAATGCACCCTCTAGGTATGGGAGGAGGTCATGGTGGCAGCTTAAAGTGGAAGTTGAGTTGTGAAGAGCTATTTGGTGCCATGGGTGCTGGAATAATATTTTTATAGTGGGGGTGCTGAGAGCCATTCAACCAAACTGTAAGCTCTGTATATGATGGAAACCACTTCAAGCCAGGGAGTGCGGCAGCACTCCTAGTTCCAGCACCTATGTTTGGTGCTTCTCTGAGCAGAATGAAGTGCATCCCCAGTCAAGCCTTCTGCTGAGTGAAGCATAGGTGTTAATTACCTAGAAGACTAGAATTTTTGCATGGGAGAGGAGGCTTCCTATATCATCTTCCATCCCTTGAACACTCATGTAAGGGAAGGCAGGATTTAGGGCTCCATCCTCCATTCCTTACTCAGAGACAGATTCTTAACTCCCATATAAGCTAAGGAAACTTCGAATGAAGAACCAACAAATGTGTTACCGGCAAGGGAACAGAATTCACCCTCCTTCAATCTTAGGTCATCAACAACTGTGTTATTCCATAGTTACCAGTACAGCTCATAGGTGTAGTAATAGCCATAACTTGGCACACACGCCTTAAGCAGGGTTTGTAGTGTGTGCCCCCCCACCCCCACACCAGGACATTACCTTGACATCCCCACAATCTTCTTGTGAGTTCAAGCAGAGTGGATTGCCACAGAGCTCAGTTCCCTGACAGATGGAACTGTGATGTCTCTGTGCATGATCCTGCTTTCTGGCCTCCTTATACAGCAAGACCAGAATGGTTCTGCTGTTGTTGGGGCCTTCCAAGTACATGGAGGGGACCTGGGGATTTCACCCTATGTGAATACAACTGTGTTAGTTTTAACCCAACAAGCAAACAGCATAAAGCTTCAAGGCAGATTGCACGGCCTAACATGAGAATTTTTGCTTTAGTTTAATAATTCATTGGCTTTTGGCAGAAATTCAGGGATAATTTTACCAAGGGATGTGTAAAATAATCATCAGTTTGAATTCAGATAGTTGGGTCTTTCCTGACGTGCATGGTTATATCATTTGTCATCATCTGGGAATTATAACTGCTGTTTTTGAGAACTTTTCTGAGAACAAGGCCTTAACTGTTTTTTCATCTGCACTCTTTATGTCCAAGTTTAATTCTTCTAAATGCTGCTGTACTTCTACAGTAACATTTATGGGCCAGATTTTCAAATAGTTACTTATTCAACTGTGTGCACATTTTTTGGTGAGAACAGAGGCAGGGCTTTCAGATTCTCAGATGAATGGCACTGTTTAACTCTTACAAAATTATTAATAATTATTATTATCAATACACATGATCTATTCTGTTCTCTATAGGTTCTTACACCACACTCATCACTGTAGTATCTGAGTGTCTTCCAGTAGTGCATTAAGCAACATGACTAACATCTATCACAGGGGTTCTCAAACTGGGGGGTCGGGACTCCTCAGGGGGTCGTGAGGTTATTACATGGGGGTTGCGAGCTGTCAGCCTCCACCCCAAACCCCGCTTTGCCTCCAGCATTTATAATGGTGTTAAATATATTAAAAAGTATTTTTAATTTATAACGGTGGGGGGTCGCACTCAGAGGCTTGCTATGTGAAAGGGGTCACCAGTACAAAAGTTTGAGAACCACCACTCTATCACATATTTGCAGCTTTCTCTGTGTGTATGTATTTTGAAACAAGAGGAAAGACTCACAATATTATAAAACTTGCATTCAATTTTACTAGCTCTCCTTCAAAACTAGTATCTGTAAAGGAATCACTGAAATAGCAGAAGTAAAAGAATTAGGAGTGCAGAACCTCTCCCAGGACTCAAGCTAATTCCATCACTTCTGTGTCAGGACTAATTTAAGCTGCCAGAAATTTTGTTGACTCTCTTCACTCCTGCTAAACTTTTATACAATTAATATTCTCAAATCTCAGTTTTGAAAAAAGTTGTACCTTACAGTTGGCTCTGTGTATGCCATATTATTATATAAACTGACAGTTAGTACTGTATGCTCAAAAAAAACTAACAATATTACTGATTTTTCACTCCTGATACTAGGTACTTTTGCAAGAGTTTGCAAGATTGCATAATGTTCCAGGATTGTAATATTACACATCTGGAGATTTACAATAATTTCTTATTGATACAGAACAATAAGTTCTTTCTGAATGAAATGATGCAATTTTGTGAAGATTGTTGATCTCTACTACATAATCCTCAATAATCTGATTCATGTTTACCCGCTGTAGTATATTAGTCATGATGATGGTATTACAGAAACTTCTACAGAAAAGTAGCAGAAGCACAAATTCTCAAGTTCCTTTAGTAACTGTTGAACTGTTTCTAGTCAAATAACTTGACCAAACTTAAAATAAGGAAAAAAATGGTTGCTTTTTTTCAGTCATAAAATGTGTATTTTTATACTTGGCTTTTGGAATAGCTAGAAAAGAAAAAAAGTCATGCCCATTATATTGAGTTCTTCCCGTAAACTCCCTCAGTAGTTTCATTGCCAATATTTTTGTTGCTAGTCCCCATGGAAACTGATACAATGGTTTAAAAAAAAAATTTTTTAAGAAAGGACTGTGCAAAGTCCCATTTCTGCCATTAGAGGTTTTAAATAATTGGAGAGATATACTATTGCTGTGCAAGTAGGAGTCAGACTTGACTACAGAGCTATATTTAAACAATTTTGTTAAAGCATTTGAGCCACACAGATTAGATTAGATCTGGTCAAAAATGTTTTAATGAAAAATTGAAAAATGTTGCAAAACAAAAATATTTTAAATCTTGGGACAAAACAATGGCAATGATAGTTTGTCGCTGTTGTTTTCTTTACCCTCTCTCTCTCTCTCTCTACATTTTCCGGTGGAAAAATGGGAAGATGGGGGACAAAGCAAAAAATGAAAAAATTTCTAGGGATTTTTTAGTTGAAAAATCAGAAAATTTTGAAATAAAATTCTCCACAAAAATTTTCATTTTGAAAAAGGCCATTTTTCATCAAAAACAAGTTTTGAGTTAAACATGAAGACTGATGGCAATGTTAATAGGGAATAGAATTGGTTGGTTAGTGGAAAGGAGGAAGGATACTTGAAGGTGGAGGTAGGTTACGGCTTGGCAGCCTGATTTCAAGGCTCTAGTCAAAAGTATTATATGGCCCTACTCCTGACTCTCCTGCTGTAAGCATCAGCCAACTAATTACTAAAGCTTCTCCGCCTTTATAAAGTGCTTTTTGATCCTCAAATTAGATGTTCTATGTGCACACTGATTAAAGAATTCTGCATTTCACATGTTCATTGGCAAATACTGCTGCTCTTCAGTGCGTGATGTTTTGTCATTTTATATAGACTACTTTTCTTATAACATGTCCTGCCTAATGCTAGCATTAGTTGACTAACTTTAGCCAGTAACTTGTGCTGCATTAGAACACAATACCCCGTTTTATGAGATTCTTTATATATGGTATCCTGGAAATAATATCTGGAATGCATTGTAGATTTTATTGTTAGTGAAGTTTTATGTTGGGATCTTTATTACTAGAGAAGTAATTTTTTTATTAAATAGCAAGGTATAATTTTGTCCATAAAATACTTCAGGTAGATGCAGTGGTATAAAATAGATTTTTTTATTGTTTACATTTCTTATAAGTGTTTGAGTGCGTCTTAAGCACGCATAAAAGCTACCAGAGTGACAGCACGGGAGACTGATGTGCTCTTTTTATCTATAGAGCAGGGCAGACCGTATAGACAGCAACACCAGAACCACACATATCCCTTCAGAGCCTCATCCTTAATTCAGAGGGACCATATCTAAAAGCCAAAAAGTCATACAGTTTACATACCCAGTCAGTCCTTGGTGTGTCTGTTGAAACAGCCAGAAAGCGTGTGAAGTGATGGTGGTAGATACCTGTCCACTAGGAACTGGACTGAGACCAGCAACAAACAGGTTAACAACTTGTATTAATGAACTTAGCTGGATTTGAGCTAGTGGCCAAGAGGAACCTTGCCTTCTTAAGTGTTTATACAGCACCACTCCCCCCACCCCCAATTCTCTGCAGGCGTGTAAATGTATAAATGTGATAATAGGAATGTAAAGACCATTGCTCTGGAATTTGGAGGGACAGAGAGTGTTTCTCTCACCAATAACACATATTCCAAATTTCGAAAAGGCCTCTTAAGATGCTCCTGCAATGCTGTTACAGTAAGTGCATCCTTTTGGGGAAGGATTTTTTGCAGTTAAGCCACAGAGCTGGGAATCAGGAAAGCTATGTTCTATTCCTAGCAGTTCCTATGTGATCTCAGAGAAGTCACTTAACCTCTGTGGACCTCCTTGCACTTAACTGCTCTGTGCCCCAGTTGTAAAACAGGGATAACAGGACCCACACATGTGCTGTGAAACTCAGTTCACTGATGTTTGTAAAGATGTTTTAGATCCTCAGACAGAAGGTACCATAGAATTGTTTTTCAAAAAGACCAAAATCTGCAGTTAATAAAGGCTGCAGTTAGGCATGTGAAGTATTGTGTGCATTTTCATAGTGCGAAGGTAAAACACTAGAGATCGCATAGTACTTTTGCTGTTTAATTCAGATTGAGCAGGATCAGGCCCACAGTGATGGATAAACCACAGATGTCTGGTTCAGATGAGCACACAGACATTTCTATGTGCTTATCTCAAATGTATTTGAATATTCTGAACTTCTGTGGTCTGCAAAATTGAGCTCAAGTTCTCTGAAGAATAGTGTCTCTGGTGAGATTTCTGGTGCTTCCTGTTTCCATGTGGTCTGGAGATTCTGTGAGAACAAACTTGCAATATTACAGCTTTTATGCAAAGAAGGTTAAGTAAACATGTTGGAACCCTTAGAAAGGCTACTACTGACTACCCTGTATGCCCAGAAAAACCTGGATTCACAACTTAGACAATGAGGACTCAGTCCTGCTGTCCTTACAATTTCCTATTCAGGCCAAATTCCTATAGGCCGGGGTGGCCAAACTTTCTGACCCTCTGAGCCACATATGACAGTCTTCAGAAGTTTGAGAGTTGGGGCACACTTGCCAGGGCTTAGGGCTTCTGCCCTGCGGGAGGCGCCTGACTGGGCTCAGGGCTTCAGCTCCACTCCTGCTGAAGCCCCGAGTGCCAGCAGGCGCACCCCGCAGGGCTGAAGCCCCGAGGCCCTCTCCCCACTGTGCAGAAGCCCCTACCCACCACCGCGCTGCAAGACAGAGGTCCCAAGCTTCCCCCTCCCCCAGTCTGGTAGGTGGGGAGTGGGGGGGCTCTGTTAGCTGCACTTTAACAGTAAAAGAGCTGCATGTGGTTCACGATCCAGTTTGGCCACTCCTGCTATAGACTACACTAGGATTTTTGCTTGCATGAGGACTGACGGGCAAACCTTTGACCATTAGAGGGTCCTGTGTGCAGTGACACTGGTATGGATAGTGAGACTTTGTCCAGGAGGTCCACACTCCCTGTGCCTCATAGATTTGTGTTCAGTGGGGACTTTCTGCATCCAGGCTGTAGAGTGTTTTAGCTGCTGTTTCATTACTTTTGGAAGTGAGGATTTTTTTCATTCCTAGGCACCGAGTCGATGAACCTTCCCAGCATATACAGCCCAGTTACTCAGGCTGCGTGCAGGGACCATGATTTGCCCTTGGCTATAGTACCTTCCATCTGACACCTCCAGGATTGTGGTAGAAAAAAGAAAAGCATAAGAGGCATTGATACATTCTTACAATCTATCCAAGGTACATGTCGATAAACACATTATTTTATTTGTCTTTACTGACCAAGTCCAGAAGAGGGAGCTAACTTTCTAGCCATCATTCCATGCCACGGCTAGGGTGCTGCTCTGGAGGAGTTCTCTTCCCAGCTATAACGATACCCCAGGCCTCACCTGACTGGTCAGGCTGATTATTCATGTGTTGTCCCTGAAGGAGAGTCATCCTGGAGCACCAGACCACCCTTTCTAAACATTGGTTACCTCTGTTCAGCACAGTGACTATAATGACATGGCATACTTGTCTGAGTGAGACAGTGATATGGATTTTAGTTTTGATGGCAGCACAAAGTAAATGTTCAGATTTCCACAATCTCCTCCCCTGTGCAAGCTTCCATAGACCTTCCCACAAGGATTTCACTCTTGTCAGCTATCACCACAAAATTCCAATTGAGGCTGGACATAGAAGTCCCCTGTGTTGAAATAAATTAAGAAGGTGGGTGCAGCATATATGAAAGGAGCACAAAAAGAAAGGAACGTATTTGGGCTTTGTATGGCTGCACAATGGAGGAGAGTGCAAGGATCCTTTCCCCCACCCTCTTGTGCTGGGGACAGGTCCAGTGGGGCTGAGGGCCGGGGCCTGCCTTCTCCTGTCTGAAAAGAGGCTGGGAAGTTTGGAGATGGGACACTGCTCTCTCCTCCACAGAAGAGAGCATGCTGCAATGGCGGGGTAGCTGCTACATGGCTATGCATTGCTAGGGAAGAAGCCCCTAGAACCAATTACAGCTGAGTCAGCAGTACTGCCGATTCTTGCAATTTTGTTGCGAGCCTCATGTTTTTTGGTGAATTTCTTAAGGTCCCAGTTTCTGGGGAAAAATAGCAAGAGGATCTCAGCTACCATTTAAAAAGAAGTGAGTTTCTAGCCTTCCTTGTTGCAAAGAAAAGCTTGAAAATGAGATGCAAGTTCAACTTCAAGGCTCCGAAACCAACTAAATGAACCCAGAATGTATTACTTTAAAAAACACCATGATTTTAAACCAATCTCATGATTTTTGGTGGGCCTGACTCATAATTTTTGCATGCTTGAGGTTGGCAATACTGAGTCAGACAGAATTCTCCCTGTGACCTCTGCCTGCAGCATGTCCCCTTTACTCCATCCAGAAATCTCCAAGGGCACAATCTAGACCTAAACATTAACAGTTGGAGTCCAGGATGGAAATGCATTTTCACTGTATTATTAATACAAAGGAGCAGCAGACAATCAATACATACAAAATAAAAAATATCGAGCCTTCCAATATATCATATATTAAAAATGAGCAGAACAGGAAGCTCCAAGTGATGGGGAAAGTATCTTTTAGCCCACAAAAGTTTTTTTAAACATTAGTTTCCTAATACAGCATTCCTGAAGTTCATAAATGAGAGGAACCAAAGATGAGAGAGATTCTCCATGTCAGTTAGAGAGAAATAAGGAGACAGCAAACACTGCGGGTTTGGTGATATCTGGAGGGTCTGGGGTGCTACTTTAACTCAGTGGTATGTGTGTGTTAAAACACACAGCCTTGCATTCTTTTAATAATGGGGGAGGGGCATGAAGTTTTCGACTGCCTGAGATAGTCTGCGACGAGGGGACCGTGTCTTGGGCATGAAATACAACCCAAATTCTCAGCTAATACCTTGGATTATTTTTAACATTCCCCTTGACAATTACTCACTTGCAGAATGCCCCTTAAAGCTTAGAGGAAACTAGTTTAGCAAGCAATTTATTGGACAAATTAGGCCTCTCTCCCTGTTAATTATCCATGTGGAGACTTAGCTTTTTACTGATTTATTTATTTGACATTATTTGATGAATAGTTTGTGCAAACATATTTCAACCTCAAGAACTATTTGTCTTGAGTATTACTTTGAATATTTGCTATTTATAATTCACTATTCACATTGTCTGATCAGTCAACTAAGTCATGCTGCGTTGTTTTGTTCCCTGATTGGATGTCCCCCAAACCTACAGCTTTCAAGATGGCTAGGCAAACAAATATGGATGTGGATGCATATTTGCACAAATGTTCATTTGACTTCAGTGGAGTTACACCATCTTAAACTAGTGTGACAGAGTGAAGAAACAGGCTGATGATGAATATAACGTGCACAATTACTGGTATTATATATGCAGTGGGAGCTGTTGCATGTGCATTTTATGTATACCCATTATTTTACATGGCATAACATTTAGGCCCTGAATTTGAATGTCTTACATTACTGTTGTTTTATCATACAAGTCTGGTTTTGGGTTTTGTAACTTCTGTATTATGATCTGTTTAAATATATGTTAAGGTCTTCTAGAGCTTTGGACAGGTGCCCTTTGGTATGTCGTTCCTTTTCAAATAATAAATAAAAATATTTCCAATATACTGACTATAAACAACTCTTTAATACTAGGAAGACCTGAGTGCCAGAGTTACTGGCACTTAATACTACTCATTTGAGGAAGGGTAGCAGACTCTATCCCAGAGCCTCTCCCTCTCTCTTTGACCAGAAATTCCATCCTGAACCTAAAAAAAACTTCCTGATGTAAATTTAGTCGAAATTGATTCATTTTCGTGAAAAGTTTCGGTTCTAACAAACTGGCATTTTCAATGAAAAAATGTTGTTATTTTTTAAAATTCCTGACTAGTGCTACTCACCACACACTGAGGCACTTATTTTGCAAATGTGTCCTTAGTGCTGTAACATACTGGTGGAGAGTTAACAAGATTTTTGTTCCAAACCTTTCTGGCTCTGTCCCTGAACACAAATTACTTTCACTTCAGGTAGTTTGCCCAGTGTCATATAACACGAAGCTGAGCTGACGTTTTCTCAATGATTCAAAGATTGATACTGCTGGCCCTTTAAATTAGGCAATAAGATTCCAAACACCAGTTATGATAAAAATGCATGATTTTCATCCTTATTATCTTTGTTATTTAAGGCTTTCAGAAAACCACTAACCTTAACTCCTACACTCAAACAAGCACACACTAGCACATAGAATTAAGCCAACTTTTTAACTCCTAGTCATTAAGGATGTCAAAACATTCTGATATATGATATAAACTCATAATGACTGGATTTTGTTTTTATTAATGTATGGGTTAGGTGGTGGAGAATGGGAGATTTTTTTAAGGCTGTTAGTCCTTGGACACAGTTTGATTTGGTGGCTTAACACTAACATTTTAAAGGGCTTGTTAAACCCCAATCAGAGCACATTAAGCACTAGCATTTTAAAGTGCATAATAAGACTTAAACATTGTAATGGCATATTAAGCTGTAACTGAAAACAAATGGACTTTTGTCTTATTTGCCTATGATTTTTATAAACAAGTTCTAAAAAGTAATTGATTATTTCTAGAGCTGTGCAAAACTGTTTATTTGGGTCTTTTCGTCTTGTGAAACACTTCCATGGAAAATTTTTTGTTTTAAATTTTTCATTTTTTTCAGAACAAAGTTTTAAAGAAATTGAAAATTTTTGTTTTGAAATTTCCCATTAAAATATAATAAAATGACATTTTCCATGAAAAAATATTTTAATTGAAACATCATTTTTCCTGGGGGGGAAATCTTTTGGTTAAAAAATTTCATGCTGTGCTAATCATTTCATAGGCAGCTGCAAATTGGGTTATGATGGGATTTGTGTTATATGTAAAGATTCATGAAAAGTATGTAGGTTATTGGCCGTGGGATTTTTCTTTTTTACAACGCATTATATCTTCTAAGTACTTTACAAACACTAATGCTTGTAGCATCTTGTTTGCTAGTGATCCTATCCCCACGTTACAGGTGGAAAACCAAGACAGAGTGGTGCAGTGACTGGCATAAACCCATACTGTGAGTCACAGAGATCCTGGCTGCTACTCCTATGCTCATTTCAATAGACAATACTGCCTCTAAAGACCAGGAGCCTTCCCAGAACGTACTGTTTCCTGGAATTAATATAATATTTCTGTTTGTATAGTGCCTAGCACAATAAGGCTCTGATCTTGAGGTAAAATTCTAATGAAGACAAGGCAGGTCGGGTTCCTGTGAAAACTACTAACTGCCCACGAAAGTTTATGCTCAAATAAATTTGTTAGTCTCTAAGGTGCCACAGGTACTCCTGTTCTTTTTGAGGATAGAGACTAACGTGGCTGCTACTCTGATACCTGCTTTGTCTTCACTAGGGTTTTACCTTAAACTGGCTAAATTATCTTAGTTCAAACTAAGAGCACGTTCTCCCCTGCAGTGAAGACAAGGCCTTAATGTTCAATAAGATGCTGCATGTATGTATTTGATTAATATTATCCAAATTTATATATGTGATTATTCCCATTGACTTCAATGGGATTACTCACAGGAGTAAGGACTATTTGTGTGAGTAAGGTTTTGCATGATCAGCACTAGTCGAAGCTATTTTATTTTAAATATCTTGAGATTTTGCCTTGGGTAATTTTCTTTCTTTTCTTTCATTACAAAGTGATCAATGTGTTTTGTTCAGTGATCTTTTATCCACTTAAACTGATCCTGGGGAAAGTGTGTGTTGCTGATGCTCCCTGACAGATTGGGCCAAATTGACCACTGTTGTAAGCAGTCACAACTGTATGGAATTGCACGTAAGGGGTTGCTTCATTAGCTAATCCATCCTTGCATCATCTCTGTATAACTATCGTCATATTACAGAGGGGGAATGGAGGCCTCTGCAGTGACACAGTATTTCAAAGCCATGAATTTCTACCCCTATTTCCCTGCCCCCCCCCCAAAAAAAACCCCAAGCCAAACCAAACCAAAACAACCCCACAAACTTTCCCTGCAAATCCCCATATAATAGAATCAGGTGCTCATCCTTTATTCTCCTTTGCTTAACAGCCAGCGAGTTGACTGCAGGGAACCTCTTTAATTATAATCTGCTAAAAGTCACAGCCAATGGTGATGAACACAGGTCATCTGCAGAATGAGGGTATTATACCAGTGACAAAACCCTTAAAGGTTATGGTATACTTTGAAGAGAAAAAAAGCCGTTTTAACTTTCTTTTGACTGCTGGTATATATTTCCTCCTTCTTTACTACAAAATATAGTCTTTCCCATTGATGGGACTGCTTGCAGAGTAAGGTACTGCTCAGTGTGAGTAAGGGTGGTGGGAGAATTGGCAGGCCCTGGGAACCCAGCACTTCACAACTAGTTGCATGTATGAAGCACTGCATTTCTACAGGCATATTACCACCCCTTGCAGAGAAATCCTTTCAATCTGCTGTGGCCCACATGTGGGACGTAGTGTGTGGCAAAGGGTTTGTCTACATAGGACAGTTATACAATGTAACTAAACTAAGGTTCATTTTGTGTTGTTTTGTAAGGGGTTTAAGCTACACCTCTAAGAGGCACTCCTATTCTGGAATAAGAGTGGCCATACTGGAAGTTATATGCTGTAACTATCGGGGGTTAACTATAGTGGTGTAATTATACTGGTATAACTGATAAAACTTTGCCATGTAGACAAGCCCAAATACTGAAGTCCAGAGACACATAAATGGAAGATGCTGTGGGATGCATCCTATTTAACGTAAATAATTCTCTGTGACCATAGGTTCACAACTCTTTATTTCTAATGTAAAAACTTTTCAGCAATAAAAATAAGAGAATTCTAAATCTGTATGGATCATAGGTAACTTTGGGACTAAAATGAGTGACATCCCATGACAGGAGGGACATACGAGGGAGATGAGTAGAGAGAGGAGGAGCATAGCTGCTCAGTGGTGCTGTGCTGCTGCTGTGGTAGCCAGAACGAGGCTGTAGGTGTTGCTCCCTGGCTGGGGAGAACAAAGAAGATAATGCTGGTTCTGCTCCCCAAGGTGAGGGAGTGTAGCAAAGCTGATTGGTCTTGCTGGCAAGTGATAGCAGCTCTAACTGGCACTGAAGCTGAAGCCAACCCTCAGAATATGGGAGCTAGGACTGGCCTGTATTTTAAGGAATTGACATACCGCTGAGCAATGGGCTGGCTGATGGGATGGCGACTTTCTAGGTGCCACTTATTCTTTAAATATGTGACAAAACCTGTGCTTTATTAGACATCAGTCCCCTGTCACTCTACTTTCCAAAGCAGGTGTAAATGGGTAAGAATATTTCCTTTGCTATCTACAGGTATAGCTGATGTTCCAGTATCTCTAATGAAAAGCATATTGTGGTACCGTGTTTTCTGATACAAGGTAACAGTGAATAATAGTGAATAATTGACTTTCGCAATTATGATTCACAAAGATGAATTAGCTATGAACCGACTGCTGGAGGTGCTCTGCTCTTGACATATTCTCCGGCTTTTCTTTTCCCTCGTCAGTAGTTGGTAGCTGCAGGGGTTGGGTTGCAGCTGCAGGACTTTCCTCACAGTGTCATGGTTGATAGGAGAGGCTTTCCTGTGCCTGAAGTTCTCTGAGTGGCTTTTTTCCTCATCATGTTTTGTTTTCAAGAATCAGATATAAATTGTGGCATGTATCTGCTGTGCACTGAAATTGGGATGGCATCAGTAGACTTGCCCTTTGGATCATCTCCTTCTTGTAGTCTGTCTCTGTGTGACTTTCTACCCACTGGGGCAACTTACTCAAACTGAACCAAGGCCTAAACTGGACCAACAGTTGAAAAATTATACAGTGTTGCCTTGGGGGTACTGTCCTTAAAGTGGAAGAGAGTTTATGTTCTGACTCCTCCAGCATACCCTTTTAGCATGCATCTGCTTCCTGGCAGTGCATGCAAGCAAGGTGAAACTCAGTATACTTAGCTGTGTGATATCCATTATAATAAAGGAGGCGGTGCTGTTTGGGGTACAATTTAGTAGAACACTTTGGATCACTGTATTTAGTATGACTTAAAGACAGGATATGTATTAATCTTCTGGGGGAGGCTTACCTCTAGTTATTAAGGAGGATTTGTTAGCCCTGGGGGAGAAAAGGAACTAGGAAGAGAATAAAGAGGGTTAAACAGAACTTGACTAACCCATTCTAGATTAATAGCATTTCTAAATTACAAAACAGCCATTAAAATGAGGGAATACAAAGAACATCTATACCTAAAAGTCCACAAAAGGCATGTAGAATATCAAAGAAGGTGCTATAAATTAACTCAGTGAGGACAGTATGCTTGGAAGGATTAGAAATTTTATCAGTAAATGTTGGTAAATACCAATTTCACTGCACATATACAAACCAAAGCTTTTTTTAATTAAACTGTCTGCTGCCCTTAATTTTCCACACCTGTGAAAATTTAAATAAATAAAAATAGAAATATGCTTAAAATCCATAATTCTGTGCAACTGTGAAATTTTAAGTCAATAAAAAGTTTTAAAATGAACCAATCTTACCAAATAAAATTATTTTTAAAAATTAAAAATTAATTCTGCCAAGCCTACTCATAAGTAAAAATGGGAGTGATAGGAAGCACATACTTGGATTAGAAGCATTCTTGAAGATGAGCCAGTCTCTTATGTTCTGTCATGGCCTTGTTTATTTCAGTAGGAATGTTTTTGGGCACAGAATACTAGGTGCTAAATGTCCAATCTGTGTTTTGACAGGTACCTTTTTCTATCAAGTTACACAGTTGCCTGCTGGTGATATTTACTTTTTTTTTTTTAAGAGTACTATGAGATCTAAGGATGAAAAACACTATAAAGGGCTGGATATTATTATGATTTAGACAATAATTAGAAAGGTTTGGCATTTAAGTAATATGAATTTGTGTATTAAAACTGGAAATAAATATTAGGGCATCTTATCAGCTTATGAATGAACTGATCAGATATAAATATAAAAAGCAAATGGAAAAAGAGGAAGATGGCTGTAAAGAGACATTTGTTGTATATTTATAGCTTTTACAGCCAGAAGGGTCCATTTGTGATCATATAGTCTGACCTTCTGTAGGTCCCAGATTTTAACCCCATAATTCCTGCACTGAGCCCAATAATTGTATCTAGTTTGGCAGAGGCTTGAAGACTTTCAGTGGGGAAATAAAGTTTGATATGATTGTTTTGTTTTTAAAAATGCAGAGTCCCTATTTAACTTAATGGGTCAATTAATCCCTGGTGTAACTACTGAAGTCAGGTGATTAATCGGGCCCATTGTGCATCACTGAGTAAGATAGGGTAATAGTCAGTATTTGGCCCAAGATAAAAGTAGGGGAGAGTTTGGCATCATATTAAACATAGGCTGCTAGAATCCAACTTAAAAATACATTTGAGAATAGGTTAAAACATTGTATGTAAAACCTTTCCAGTACATTTACATATATAAAAAACTTGCCACAGTGAGAAGAGGCATAAAGGTAGAAGAGTGTTGTAGTCTTTAATTTGAGTCAGTTGGTTGTTTCTTGTATAAAATTAGAGGAATCTAGGTAAAATAAGCTCCTCTTAAGACAGTGTATATAACTGCAACAGCTTTTAAATAAAGTACAAGTTCTCTTTTTTTCTTAGAACAAAAAAGTTGATGTGAAATTGAAAACTCCTTTCAGATGCCTGCTGGGCTGGCAGAGTGTCAAAAGGTTTGGCTTGCCTGTCTCCCTCCTTCACTCTCTTTATATTGTTTACAGACAACAGACTGAACTGGAACTTGACTATTTAAATATCAGCCAATTAGGTGTGAGGGGAGTTTGAAAAGGGAATCATGCTAAAGTGCCTCTCTGCCTTATTGGTTAGTTGTAGACCTCCCTGCAGGGCAAATCGCACAATAGAATCCTAAGCAAAGTGTGTGGGTTGGAAAGAGAGCGAAGAGGTAGGAAAAGACAAAAGTGCTTTCAGAGTTGGCTTCTGATAAGAGTCGAGAAAGAGGGTGACTCCCTACTCTTGCCTGAGGTTTTATGTGCTGATGGAGAAAGTCTACTCAAGGCACCAGGTTTGCCAAACTTTGGAGGCCACCTTCTGCAAACTGAATTCAGTCAGAGTTGATGGTACTCAGGACCTTCTAAAAGGTGCTGAGCCACATACAGGGTTTAGAATCCTAACCCAGGAGGACACACCAATTTTTCTGTCACACACAGAAGCCTTTATACACTTGTATTGTATTTTAAACCTTTATTTTATTTATGAGAGTACAATAATTTTTATCTGCCTTTCCTAGTAAAATATGGTGTTATTGTGAACACAAACACAAGGAAAGTTACTTCAGGCAGTTGTCCTCAGTGCATTATCCAACACTAACCCCTGGTACACAAAGATTAATAAAATACCAAAGTGAACTGTGTTTTAATACATTATCCAACAAATCATTCAACCCTGCCGTGGATCATTTTCTGCCCCCTTAATAATTTAAAAAACTGTTATAAAATCTCTGTCTAGCTGTTCATCTGTTTCAAATAGTTATGTGATAAGAGAAGGATTCAAAAGTTGGATGCTGGTATGACTAAAGGGATTGACAAATCCCTATTCTCAAGAAAGACAGAAAGAAAAAAAATTTTCTTTGGAAGCCTCAATTACAAAATGTGCATGTCTGTTTTGAAGAATTACAATGTGGTTTGTTTGCAGCCTATTATTCAAAGCTGCATGCAATATGTTTATGATATTGGTAATTCAGGAACAATGTTTGTTTTCCACTAATTAGTAGGGCTGAATATCATTTTGCTCATTCTGGATCACTTTCAAGGCTATTACAAAATTTTTTATTTCTCCTTATTATAGCATGTATGAACAAGCCAACATACCTTGTGAACTTTGGAAAGAAACTCAAAGCCCCCACTATTTTATTGTCTGTCATATTTAGCAAGAAAACAAACTGATGGTTTGATAAAGAATTTATTGTGGAAGAAGAGCTTATATGCCTTAGTGAATAGAACTAATTGGAATCTGATTCCATCACGTCTGTTTAAATGTGGGGGAGAAGACAATGCTATCTGTTGGAAGTATGGCAAAGGAGGTATTCAGGCACAAGATCTTATTATGTCTAACAACTAAACATTTGGTCTGAGGTAGATAAAATCTGGGATTACATATCACCCCATCATTGCTACAATTATTCCTGCTAAATATTTTTTCAGTATTGCAGGATACAACTAATTTTAAAAAATAAAGGATGGCTTTCTGTTAATCTCCCATGAGTAATGAGAGTGACTCTGAGAAGATGGAGGAGTGTCAGCATTCCAGTAAGAAGAGACTGCTACTTGGAAATGGCTGAGGTGGTCTCATATGAGTATTAGATATACAGCACAATGTTTAATTTGCTAGGCGAAGAGTTTTGTAAAGAACACTGTGCCCATGTGTGGATTTCCTGTAGGGATGTGAACTATAGATGAGTGATTATGTAAAGAGCTTTTGGAGTCTTTCTTCTGCCTTGGTTTACCAATTTGTAACCCCCTCCTACCTCAGAAAGAACAGAACTCAGAAGTCCTGATGCCTGTTCCACCACTCTGAACATTAAACCATACTCCCTCTGTAAACTTTGGCCTCAATTGTGTGTCAGGCACAGGCCCATATTAGGGCTGATGCTAAATGAGACCACTGTGGGGAGGGTTTCTTCGTGAGGCATTGTGCCTAAGGAAAGCAAGTCCCATCTACAGCTCCAGTATGCACAGGGACAGAATTCCCAATGCGCACCATCTTTTAAGATGGCAGATCCTTCTGTACTTAGACACATCTTCTGCCTGGTGGAGGCATGGCCATCCCTCCCTGCCCACATGGAATGGCTGAGACACTTCAGGTATGCTAGTGGGAATGCTATTGTGTCCAGCCAATGCACAGGAGGATCAATGAGGGGTGACAGGTCCTTGGGCCATCTCCTTGCACACATACATGTGGTAAGTCCACTCTGGTCCCTTATCTTCACTTGTATATGCGTATATATTATATATGTGTATTATATTTTATAATAACCTAAAACTGATACCAGTGTCTTCCCATTTCCTATGTCAGGAAGCCAGGTTCAGTAATTCTGTGAAACAGAGGCAAAACTTATGTGTAACAGGCTGGCAGCATTTGCCGGAAACCTCCATCTGGTGAAGAAAGTTCAGTGTGTTTCTGCTGAGTCCCTTAGGCAGGTGACTTGTACCCCACCCAGTTATAAGGGAGGTGTGAGTAGCCCAGTCTCGAGCAGAGGTTCTCACAGGAAAATTTTTGGGTGGCCTCAGAGTGCAGCCACCAACTATTGCTCTGACAATTTTTCCTAAAATACTCAATTAACTTTGGGAAAAACAAATACATATGCAAATATACGTGTCCAAATCATTGCAATTTATTTATGTGGGGTTTTTTTGCAGACTCAATAATAAAAATAATGTACAGTTTTATCTGTTCTTTACTGGACCTAGACAGCATAGAAACAAATAATGTGTTTTGCATGTTCTTGTCCCTTTTTGTTGTTGTTTCTTTTGCTTTTTTTGGTTGCTTATTTTTTAAAGCCTTGCTAGCTAATAAGTCTGTTTGTGTGAAAAGTGATATTTGTATTTTGTTAATATCACTTTTCACAGCAGCAGACTTGCTGGCTAGCAGGGAGGCAGTGAAAAGTGACATTAACAAACATACAATTATCATTTTTCACAACAGACTTTCTCAGCCCTGGCTAGCTGGGGGACAAATTAAGCCCTGGCTGCGGAGGTGGGTAGGGATGCAGCTCGGGGCCAGGGGTGGGGGTGGGGGGGATGAGTTCGGGGACCGGAGCCCTGCAGCTGCACAGCCTGGTGAGTCCAGGGCCGGAGAATGCAGGGTGGGCCAGGGGCGATGTGTGTATGGGGAGGGTGGTGAGCTTGGGGCTGGCAGTCACTGCCACATGGCTGGGGGCTGGGGCTGGATCACGTGGCCCCATGGGTGGAGTCCAAAATCCTGCAGCTGGGGGTCAAAGCACATGGCCAGAGCCCGGGGTCAGAAGTGGGGGGAAGTAAGCCTGGGGCCAGGGCCAGGGTCAGGGCTCAAAGCCCGCAGCCAGGGGATGGAGTCTGCCACCACATGGCTGGAGCCTGCCACCCCAGATCTGAACCCCGAGCCCCACCGCCAGCCTGCTCCTCCAGCATTTGTGGCTTCAGAGGAGGAGAGGGCCCAACCCCTACTGGCAGCCCTGGAAAGGGTCACTGATTTGCTCCCCTGCCCCACCATCACCACCCAGGAGGCTGTGGCCACATGAAAAGCCCCTGGCGGCCGCATGTGGCCACGGTGGCTGCATTTGAGAAACACTGGTCTAGAGCATGTAGTATGGGACGAACAGTCCTGAAGAAGGAATCCTAGCTGCTGGGAGAAGGTTTGGTTAAATTCTGTTAACAAACCAAACTTGACCACACTGTGACTTTGGAAACATCTTTTTTTTTTTTTAAACATCTGGGGCCCAATCCTCAGGTGGTATAAATTGGCATAACTTCATTGACTTAAGTGAAGCTACACCAAGTTGCACCAGCTTTGGCCCCAGTTCTTTGTTCTTCAGCCAACTAAAAGTACACTGCTGGTTAGGCAGTTTGATAAGATTGTACAGATATGTAAACTATTTAAATGCAAATAAAAACTCCTTAAATGAAATCCGGTAGAAAAGCAGCACCTTTGTTCCCATGATCCAGACAACAATCTTTGCAGCTATCTTAAAAGTAAATCGTGTTTATTTGTTGGTAGTAGAGATGGTTTGACTAGATATGCATTTTATAATTTTCAAGGACAAACAACAGGCAGCAGTTTAATTGATTATTTTATTTCATCACATGCTAGTAGGAAGTCTGTCTGACCATCACAAGCCAATCTGCTGTCTGGGAGTGGTGTCCTTTTCAGATATTGAGCAATAGGCTTGTTTGTATTCAGGAACGTTTATGACATTCCAAATACTAGGAATACACCAGAGAGAGAAATAATGTCCACTTCTGAGTTTCCTAAAATATCCTTGTATTAAAAAATTATCTAGATCCTCTTTCTTAGTATTGCCAACTCTCAGGATTTTATCATAACTCCAGCAATTTCGGGGTGGCTTGTTACCTATTTACTGTGAAAACATGATGTAAGGTACCAACTCAAAACATTTTCCTTTTTCAAAATGGCCACCGCCTGCTATTACTGTTACTGGGGCTGAAGTCAGCAAGCTGGCTGCCAGTTCCCTACAGTCTATCTGCATGTGGAAGTGAGGCTGCCCTTAATAAAGTTGGCTGCTACCTCCCACTATTTTCAATAAGATTGCAGCCACACCCACAAGCAAAATGGTTGCCACTCTATGGTTCAGGGGGTTACCCAGGGACTGAGGAGCAGCAGAGACACTGTGAGAAGTGAATGTGGAAAGTGAGAGGGAGCAGGCAGTGGGGGGAACAGGAGGCAGTTTTAGGGGTTTCAGGGAAATGGAGTGCAGGTCGATGTAGGGCCAAAAAGGAGGCTGGGGAGCAGAGGACAGTGATGGGGTTGGAGATGGAGGGGATTGGATAGCAGGTCCCCAGACTGGGGTAGTGGTGGGTAGGGTGAGTCCCTGCCAAACAGCCAGAGAAACTGATCTCAAGTCACAGAAGTTTGGTGCCTGCAGGAGGAGCTGTCGTGATGATGCAAGAAGCTCATCCAGCCCTGTGGACACATGGCTAAGGGCCTCCCACTGCTCTGGAACTTCTCCTCTACTTGAAATCTGGGCAGAGAAGCCTGGGGGGCGGGAGACGGGAAATGTGTCAGGAGAGGGGGGAGTCAGTGAGGAGCTGTTGGTGGGAAGGGGAGAAGCCCAGGGGGCAGCAAGCCAGAGGAGATATGGGTGGGTGGGTGGGGGAGGGGGGAGTCAAGACAATCATAGGAAATGGATGGTAGGTCCCCTATCATAGGGATGAGGAGAGGTTAAATGGAGTCTCTATCTGAACAGCCAGGGAGAGAAATACATTTTTGTGTGCATTACAGGTTGACTTTTCAATCTGAAATAATCAAACATAGCCAAAAGTATAGAGGGGAGTTAAAAAGTAAAGAGACAAACTAAAAAACCCGGTTTAAAAATTTCATGATTTTTGGGCCATCTCATGGGTTTTGGGATCCGACTCATGATTTTTGATCTCTTGTGGTTGGCAATACTCCTTTCTACAGAAACTTCTCTCTGTTATATAAACTCATCAATAAACCAATAATATTTGTTCATTTCCATCATGCTAAAACACAGCCGGTGTCTTGAAAGATTTGTCTAAGACAAGATCTTTTGTCTTGCTTATTCCTTTGGTTCCTTTATCTTCTATTACATCTATTACTTCAAGATACTGCATCATTTTCCAGTTTGCTTGGAAAGACATTAACATTTGGGATGAGACCCATAGAAAATTATTAGTATTGTAATACTCGCTTATGGAAATAAAAGGATTTATTGGGACACTGCAAATAACAACTCCAGCACACACAGACAGGTATGAAACTTCCTACCAATCCCTTCCCAACCATGAGATACAACATAACATGAAAACAAGACAGCTTAGCATTAAGCTAAAGATACAACACCCCCTCTTGGTGGAGTGCTGTCTACAGTAATCATTACACTATTATATTGCTGTACTTTCTCTAGTCCCCTCTGACATCGAAGGAACTGCTTTTCCTCCATCTAGAAACAAATAGGAATTTTGCCATTGAATTCAGTACTACCAGGATCTGATTATAAATCCAGTAGATCCAGGGGAAGTGGAGCCTATATCCAGTGATCCTTTAGACTGACCATTAATACAATGGATGAGTGAAAACTGAAAATCTAACTAATAAAAATTACTTATGGCAAATGGGAATCCAGCATGAAACAATGCCACAGGAAATGACCATTGCTAGTTAATGGCCCAAGGTTACACAGTCATTTAATTTTATCTTGTATAATAAGTTACCAGATAACAGTTAATTATTGAAGAGAATCCCATATTTCATAGCAAAAGGCTTCTAATTTTTTTAAAGTAGAAATCACTTCTGAGAAAATTAGTATGTCTTTTTCTTTGGCTACTGACTGCATAAAATAATGAGCTTTTGATTCCATATATATTAAATATGTGGAGCAATTAAGAGACCCAGAAGGAAAGGGAAATAATGAAATGAGGGCATAGTGTGCAACAGAAAGACTGGGTTTTTTTTGGGCAAAGCAGTTTCAAGAATGACTTTACAGAATGGAGACCCAATCTTACTCCCAATGAAGTCAAATGGCAGTTTATCTGTTTTTTTTCCCAAACAAATCAATGTATTTCTATTATATTGCAAAATAGTCTAATATAGTAATGGGAGCAGTTGGATGCCTCCTCATGCACTAGCCCTTTGCACAGCAGCCTTGTCATTTCATTTCCTGATATCCAGTAAAGGGAGAAAATGAAGAGACTGGAAGTTAGGACAGAGGGATAATGGTACTTGTCTGTCACCCTGGGGCGTTATGAGGCTGAACTAATTAGCATTTTAAGTGCTTTGAGTCCTTTGAGCCAAAGTGCTAGAAAAGGTCCAAATCCACTTCCCTTGGCCCAACAAGCTGAGTGCTGTTCCAGAACCTGCCACAAAAGGGGGGAAAGGATGTGTGCATTGTTGAAGCCTCTGGCTCCAAATCTTCCTTTGCTCCACCCTCAACTCTCTTTCCTTCTTTTGCTGCTCAGTCCTCCCAGCAGAGAGCTCTGCCATATGCAAAGGATATACCACCCCGTGCATTTCTTTACAAATCCTATTCCCTTCTTTCATAATAGACCCACCCTGTAATTTCTGCTGGGAGTCCTTCCCACTGGTGGGCAGCATTTGACCCTAAGGTCAAGATTTTCAAAAATGGGTGTCTATGTCCATATTCAGGCATGTTGATAAGTGCCTGGTTTTCAAAGTTTCTGAGCACATTAATGGAAGCTAAGGGTGATACCTGGCTCATATTGATTTTCATTTCCATATTTATCCTCCATCTGCAATTTTCATAACAAATTTGCGCCAAAGTCAAAAGTTGTTTTTCTAGATGCCAGTACAGTTGGTCGAAACATTTTCAATTTAACTTTTTTCTGTCTAAAAATAACACATTGATAAAAGAAATGGTTCAGAGAAACAGGTTGATTTTGACAATATATTTCATAGGGAAGTTTCTCAGGTCTTGGAAGGGGATGGGAGAATGAACCATCCCCTAATCTGGAGCAGTGACTTGAACCTGGGTCTCCTTCATCAGATGAGTACCCTAACCACCAAGCTCTTGCCTATTCTGGGGTGGGTGGGTCTCTCTCTCTCTCTCCCTCCCTGCCCCAAAATCAAGAGGTCTCATTTTCATTCTGCACTGAAACAAAATCAAATTTCAAAACTTAGACACTTTTTGTGAAATGAAACTATTGTTTTCTGTCCAGCCCTAAGTGCCAGCACTGCAAATTCAGCCCATGGATCTGAAAAACAGGCATTTTCCATGGCTTCAGTAGTGAACATCTGAAGGCAAATTCATGACTGAGCATTTTTATATTTGAAGAATGTGTTTTATGTGTATGTGCGTGCATGCACAGGCAAAACTGTCTACTGCTTATCTACTCTGTGTAGTCATTGCATTGAACCAAACCTCAGACATTACGGGCCAATAAACATAAGACTTTGGGGGACTTTTTTTTAGCCTTAAATAATGTCTAGAAATTATTTTTGATTTTGCACTTCTTTTTTAATTAGTTGAATTCACTTGTGTAAATGGAAGCTATTTGCACTATTTTGAAACTCAGGCCTAGTCTCCATTAGGAAATCACTAGTGTGAAAAAAACCACAGCCCTGTTAAACAAAGCTAACCCACAGTATAGACAGTGCTAGGTCGACCGAAGAATTCTCTCACACAGCTACCACCTCTTGTACGGTGACCACAGTTTCCATAGAAAAAATGGGACATTTCCTCCTCTCCCCTCCCCCACGCGAGGCTGTTGCCTGTCCTTGGAACCCTGTGCCACCCCCACCGCCCCGCCGCAAGGCTGTCACCTGTAGCTGAAACCCTGCCCCCTCCCATGCTGGAATGCTGCCTTCCCACACCCCAGCTCTGCCTTCTCCCTGAGGGGGGCTGGTATCTCTGCTCGTCCCCCTCCACACGTTCCTCTGCACCGCACCCCACTTTTTTGACAAAAGTGGGCATTTGTCCTGTTTGTGTAACCCACACATCTCCTGTGTGTGGTATTCTGTCCAATCTAGTGGCACTGAGACCATTGAGAGAGAGAGAGAGATTAATGAGTTTGCTCTACAGATTTAGCGAGTTGGCTTTTAGTGGCGAGTTGGCTTTTAGCTCATGCAGTAGAGGCTCGTAAGCTCCTGAAGTCCCAGGTTCAATCCCACCCGCTGACGATTGGGGTCTGTCAGTGTTACGTTTGCTTTTGCCAACCGATCAAGTCAGTCAGAGCAAATGAGACAAATGTTTCATTGGGGGGGGGTAGCCTGGATGGCCGGGACAGGGCTTAAAAAAGGGACTGTCCCAGTCAAAATGGGACGTATGGTCACCCTACCTTTCGGGGAGGTAGGCCAGTCTACAGTACAAATTTACGTCAGTATAACTACGTTATACCAACCTAACCCTCGGTGTAGACAGTGCTATGTCAACGGGAGGGCTTCTCCCATCAACATAGCTATCGCCTCTTGTGGAGATGGATTAATTGCGCTGATGGGAGACGCTCTCCCATCGTCATAGTAGCATCTTCACTGAAGCGCTACAGCAATGTAGCTGCAACGTTTTAAATGTAGACAAGCCCATAGACATACTTTCTTGTCATTAAGTAGCTTTGTTTGAAGCTTTCAGGCTATCGAGCAAATAATGTAAGGACTTAACTGAGAATTCAGTAATGTACGGAAGCTAAAAGCCACAGCCTGAAGAAATACAGATATTGCCATCAATATGAAAAGCACGTTTTTTAATAAATCAGTGTAATAACATACAGAGTGGTTGTTCCTTAAAAATATAATTTTTCTTTTGTGTGTCTGTTCATTTTGGGGCAAAATATGACGGTTTTTAGACAAAGCCTCTTTAAAACAAATCAATGCTGAATTTTTGTCATGCCACAACACAATTTCAGCATTATCTGTTGCTAGAAAACAAATTTCTGTGAGTTTGTAATTGTGCCTGGAGATTTTAATACTTTTTTTCTAAAGCAAAAGCCCTAGTTTTGGAATTAGTTAGAGATTACACAGAGCAAATACTCCAAAATTTAAAGTATGTATTTATAGTGCTTTGCTAATATTTAACAAGACAGAGTATTTTGATATTTTTAGAAATGGTAAGAGATTCCCAGTGAAAAGAGAAGAAATTATAACATGATGAGAGGCATTAAGAAGGCACATACAATAGCTTAGGGTTTGCAAGACTGAACTGTAGAATCTCAGAATGACTACTCACATAATAGACCCACTCTCAGCTGAGGAATGGTAATCTGTGCTTGTTTGTCTTGAAGATCTAGCAGTTTTAATGAAGGCTAATGGCATTCACAACAGCCATGTACATGCCTGGAAAAAAAAACATGTGCGTAGGTGAAAAAATTTGCAATGCCTCAGGCAAATGCACTTGAAAAATTGAACAATATGGTTCTAATTTGAAACATGGGGCTAGGGGGTGGGGGTAGGGGAATTAAAGAAGCAAACCATATAAAGCATCTTGTCAATTACAGTGCTCTATTTCTCCTTAACCCTTTGTTTCTGCTTTACCAAATATAAAAAAGTAGTGCATATAAAAATTTTCACAGCAATGGGTCAAAATTAGACTCATTAGTAATGAACAAATAAAACCCTGTACAAATATCAATGTTTCTTTATCCTGAGGAGATTTAACCCACACTTGTATATATTATTATTTTATTCTTTCCATTACTGTAGCATCTAGAGGCCCAAACAAGACTGAGGCCCTATTGTGCTAGGTGTTGCACATTCACATTGCAAGTGACAGTTCTGGCTCCAAACTGATGACAATCAAAACAGACACGACAGAAAAAGGGTAGGAGAAAGGAAGTATAATTGTCCTCATTTTACAGATAGGAAAACAAAGCACAGAAAGGTTAAATAACTTCCCCCAGGATTCACAGGAATGTGTGGCAGAGCTGGGAATTTAACTCAGATTTCTCATTTTTATAACCACAAGACCATCTGTCTCTCTTCCTCATGTGTGACACACGTATGTGCAGACCACCATTAAACATTGTGACAGAACAAATGTCAGGAAAGAAAAAGGGTGACACTTATTTGTCAGCAGCAGTTGCGCTGAGGAGACAATCAATAGAAGCTTGTTAAGAGTGGCATTGAGTGTGCCTGTCAGTGTGAGATGTTGGAGGATAAGTGCAGGAATCTGACGGTGAGAGAGTAGCTGTCTGCAGTGTGCCTTTCCCCCTGAAATGTCCACCAGAAACTGCATTTTTCTGAGACCCAGAGAGTTAGGGTTCCAAAGGGTACAGCTGGACAATTTTCCCCAACACAATTGTCTCCACTAGTTGTAATTAAACAAGGGAAATGAATTTAAACTCTTACACCTTGATCATGCAAAGAGAACCATGTGAACAGACCTTGGTATTGACTTCAGTGGAGGTCCCTCTATGTGGTTCTCTTTGCAGGATTGGGGCATCAGTTTCTAATGGCATGAACAGCTGTTAAAAGTGGTCCTAATTATTGACTCCAAGATTTCAAAGTGATTATTTTTCATATAATAACATAAGAGATAGCTGCTTCCACTCTTCTCTATGGCTCAGGCTTCCCAGCTGGGCTACATCTCCTCTGATGCAGCATAACTAAGGGCGCCCGTGATGTAATTATCTTCCCTAATCATTAGGGCAAACCTTGGTGCACCATGGGAGATGTGGTCTGACCAGAGAGCCTGGCCTATAGAGGAGAACCTAATGAGGTAACCGAACTACCTCTACCATGAGCCAATATGGAAACATTTCTGAATCACAAAATTTCAGTTTTTGGCTGTTTATTTGCAAAAACCAAACAACAAAAAACCAAAACCAATTTTTGATAGAAAATTTAGATACACTGTTTTTGCTGAAATTTTTTTAATAGCAAAAAACCCATTTTGCTTTCCAGCTCTAGAGGGTTCCCTTGTGCGCTGCAGGGCAAATTGCTGGAAGGCAAGATGCCTACACACCTTCCATTCTGATATCCAGATCTTAGATGACAACCAGCCCAAATTACTTATTGTGACAACGCTGGTTCAGAAATTCTGAAGGAAAGCTTTATTCTTTGTTTACTCATTTGCATATCTGTACTTAGAATGCTCTATCAGCTCATCATTGTTTCAGAGCAATGCTAGTATCTGGGTTATGGGAACAAAGTAAAACATTTGTGAGTATGTGGTTTAGAAGCAAGAATTTCTTTTGTGTGTGCCTGCTCTATAAGCCAGAGCTGTAGAAAGCTTTTCCACATTGTGGTTAAGAATCTTTTGTTTTTTAAAAAGTGGCCAATTATTTTTTATGAAGAAAACATAAGCAATTTAATTGGTTTATTTAAAATCCAGTAGTTTAAACTATAATAAATATTCAGTTCTTTGCCATTTAAAATGTGATTGTCAAAATTGTTAACTGCCTTTTTGTGGCAAAAGCTAAATCTAATATAAATTAGATTTAAAATGGTTTTAAAATTAGACTTTCAAAGTATAATTTGAAAAACATGTTACATTTATTCAGGCTAACAAGTCAGATCTATTTGTTGGACAAACTGAATAAATATTTGTTATACTATTTTATATCTCACTGTCAATAACTCAGTAAAAGCAGAGAAAATGGGGAGGAAAACAAAACAAAACAAAACAGAAAATACTCCCATAAGGTGGAGAATATCATAGCAGTCTGAGCAGTGTGTAGTATGGTAGCTAATGTTTACTAAGTATGGAAACAATTAAGGGCTGGATTCTGCATTACTTATGCACCCAAAACTACCATGGTGTTCACAAAGTTATTCAAAGAATGGATGCTCAAACAGTGGAAGATATGGCCCTATATGGGTAGTTTTCTTCAGTACAATACAGTCTAATTGAAGAAGCAAAGATTTATTAATTAGAATGGCAGCTTAAAATGCATAGATAAGTTCTGTAATGTATAGAATCATGGTCTGTGCTAAAATTCAGGCATTCAGGACTGTTTACAAAAATGGGCTAATAAGAAAAAACAGCTTTATCATTGTGGCATTTATTGTGGTCAGCATCTGCATGGGAGAAGGAAGGGTATGAAAAGTAGTCACATTTCAAAAATACATGACAATAGGCCAAATCCTGCCCTGCTGTAAATCCACAGTTAACTCTGTTGATTTCAGTGGAATTGTTGCAGATTCATTTTGTTGTAGTGCACCTGAGCTCAGGTTTGGCCTAGTGTCTTTAAAATTATTCAAAGGAGGTGCAAAAGCAGGTTGTATAGCATTTGTGCTTGCAAATTTACTTTGACATGAATGTTCTGAAAAACGCAGTATTGCAGATAAATCTTAGTCTATAACCTACTAAATCCTACAGGAGCCAGATTTAAGCGCTGTTGTGGGTTCAAGGTGGTGGTGTTCCAGCTGCCAAACGCTGAACAGGCTCCTCGGTTGTTCTCCACTGTGAATTTACGCATAATTTGCCATAACTTGGACTAACATTTTCTGAAGTGTATTTCTTTTGTGCTGGAAGACCAATGTGTCAGCAGATATACTGAATTATCCCAGACAGTACTTGTCAATAACATTGCATCTCTCTCAAAGACCCAGGATAACAGAATCACTGTGCTGGACCCTCCCCAAGTTATGTTTAGTGTGAGTAAGAGGTTAGGGTCCAAATGTGAGGAGTAGGCTACACTAGCACTTCTGTTGGCACAACTTTTGTCCGTTAGGAGTGTGAAAAAACACACCCCTGACTGACATAAGTTTCACCCATGAAAGTGTAGGTGTCGACAGCGCTTTGTTGGCAGGAGACGCTCACCCTCTGATGTAGCTAGCACCATTCATTGGGATGGTTTAATTATGCTGGAAGGAGAACTCTCTCCTGCCACCATAGAGCGACAACACAGGACACCTTACAGCAGCACAGGTGTATCGCTGTAAAGTCCATAGTGTAGACATAGCCTTAGGCACCATTACATAACAGATATATCCGTGGATATGCATTTAGCATCTGATTCTGCCACCCTTACTCACAGCAACAGTACTTCAGTGAAACTTTTCACTGAGTGCAGA
The DNA here is from genome assembly GCF_965152275.1 of Natator depressus. Taxonomy (NCBI): domain Eukaryota; kingdom Metazoa; phylum Chordata; order Testudines; family Cheloniidae; genus Natator; species Natator depressus. The sequence continues at coordinate 24,105,921 of NC_134245.1, forward strand.
ACTACTCACTGTGAGTAACGGTGGCTGAATTGGTGGCAGAGGGTGAAAGGTGCAATAGGTAACCTGAGATAGATATTATTACTTAGGCTGTGGTAGCGCCTTGGCGCCCCATCCTGGACCAGGACCCCATTGTGCTAGGTGCTATGCAAACACAAAACAAAAAGACAGTCCCAGTTTACAGTTGAGATATTTCTTTCCATCAGCTTAATGACTCCACATCTGAGGTGGCCAAGGCATATCAGTTATTTCACCGCAGTGTTTGAACTGGCTTTTATTTCAGCCAGTGTTAGGACGCGGCGCCTCCAGAATAGAGGTGTGTTGAGCTAAAATTGATCCCTTTTTGGAGACCTTTTTTCCCTAATATAGAAGTGGTGTCAAGCCTGCATAAATCCACAAATGGAGCATGAAAGCAGCCAGAGATCAACATCTCTAAATTTCAACCAAGATAATAACTATTTCAGCCACTTCTCTGAAGTATAGCTTGTGGATCTGCTGCCAAAATATAACCCATAATATTCTCCCAAAGTAGAAAAATTGATCCCCACTTTGTACAGTTCAGAACTGTTGAGAAGCTTTATCAGACTGAATGTTGGGGGTATGTTGGTTTCTAATGAACTTCAACAGCCTTTTGATATTTCAGGTAATATCCTTTATGTATTAGTTTAAACAGGCCAAATGCTGATCTTGGTTACACCAGGGTAAATTTGGAGTAATTCCATTTAAGTCAGTTGACTCCTAATGAGAGCAGATTTGGCTAGTCTGCTCATGAATGCTCTTTTCCAGAGGGTCTCAGCCTACTTGCCAGAGACCCTTCCAATTAGCTCCCCCTAAATTTCTTCCCCCATTGAGGCTGCTATGCACCTGGTGCCACACATCTTGTTGCCTGCTTTGGGCTCAGTTCTGCTCTCACTGAAGTCAATCTGAATTTTGTTATTGATTTCAATGGGAGCAGGACAAGGACCCCACTGTGGGCTATTTGAATACTGCTCCTTAATCAGCCACATGGGTTGCTGCTGAGGTATGTGGTATTCCTAATCTTCATTCCAGGCTCAGGGCAGGTCTCTACTACTGCTTAAATCCATCTAACTTGTGTTGCTCAGGGGTGTGAAAAAGATCTAAGTGCTGTCCACACCAGCACTATTTTGCTCTCCCGCCAACATAGCTTCCGCCTCTCACGGAGGTGGAGTAATTATGCTGACGGGAGAACGCCCTACACTTCTGAGGTGAGAGAAAGAGACCAGGACTATGTATCAAGACTAGGCCTCCCACATGGCAAGGGGTGTTGTGACGTATCTGTCTGCAATGTTAACTTAAATTCTTATAGCATTTAGCCATATTGCAAGGAAAACATTTCTTAGTGTGTTTAGTTCTTTTATAAATGCTAATCTAATTGCAAAACTATGATAATGCACTTCACTGAGTATTGCAAAGTTTCCGGGATCATTTGCAGCTGCAAACTTTCACTTCATGCCAATGTATCACATGCTGACGGTTGAATTTTTAAGTAAATTTTCTAAAAATACAGAAGTCTTTTGAAATAAAAGCCCGACGAGCAGAAAAAAGGAGAAAGTTAGGAATTCCTCCATCAGTCTTCCCATTGATTACCCTATTCTCCTAGGCTCTCAGGAGTAAAGGGCCAGATTTGGATAGTGGGTCTATTTGGATAGCAGTTAAATTGGTTTCAGAGGGAATAACTCATGGAGTAAGGTGCATTTCGGCTTTAGAAAGGTTATCAGAATCCAGACCTGAATAGGGAAACCCTCAATTCAAGTCTCTGTCCAAGAGATATAGAGTAAATCAAAGAGACATGAAAAAAATATAGTAATGACAGGATGAATACAAAAGAGGTATATCAGTTGCATTGATGCTAAGCCATTTAGAGATGTCATATACAGATGATCAATGGTCAAGAAAGTGCTTTTATATTGTTATAATTTCTCACTTAAAACTGAAGAACAATCACTCAGCCCTCAGACGTGGGTACCAACCTGCATCTTTGCTTGCTGTACTAGTTCTCACCAGCTACATGTCATAGGAATTCTTAGGAAAAGTTGCAAAATACATATTAGAAGTGTATTCATAGATTCATTGCTCACTTGTTGACTACAAGGCAACCGTACCCAGTCCCAGCCACCCCAGAACCATGAACTCTGTTGTTTCTATCAATAGAATTACAGTTTAATTACAATTAACACCCTCAACCCGCTCCCCCACAACCGCAAAGAAGTCCTTGCCAGGTCTTACCTAATCCTGCAATCCTTAGTAACACTGAATTCAGTGGGATTACTCACATGGGCAAGGGCTCCAAGATCAAGCTCACAATGTAGCCAATTTTCTGGCATCAGTGAGGCACCAAAATAAATAAAACCCCACTGAGCCCAAATCTTCAGTCCCTACTTAGTTTTCACTGGGGGAAAATTCACATTACTTAATGTGCAAATGAACCCCAAATCTTATGGCAAAACTTGAGGCTTAGTTTTATGGACATACAATCAACAATGGGCCCAAATGATACATGGCTACCTACCAGGTTTGTCTAGTAAATCTAAAATTTTCATTTTCACCCACAGTTTATCATGTACCTATAAAATTGAGGCTGCAGCTGTTTGCTGGTGCAAACTCAGAGGCTGTTTTGAAAATGTTTCTTGGTGCTGTGATACAGGGTTTGTATATGTTTGTGTTTAAAAGTATTATGTAGGATGTTAAGGATTATATTCTAGGGTTCACTCCAACAAATCATTGACTTAATAGGACTGTATGCATGAATAACAATTTGAAAGATCAGACCCTTAATTTGTATGTATTTGCTAACTGATCATTGAATCTCAGAAAGCTATTCAGAGAAGTATCCAAAAGTTTAGCTGCTCATCTGAATCTCATGAGCTAGAACCTGGACCAGGGAATCTCATGAGAATTGGATTTCTTGTGAGATATCCAATTACTGCTTTATCCTAGGTGACACTTCAATTTCCTATGTATTTCCTGAAGTATTTTGTTCCTTCAATTTCCTATGCCACATGAAACCAGGAGGGTGAAGATGATGAGAACTTTTAAAAAAAAGTCAGTTGATCTTTTGCGTTTCTCGGGAAGTTTCAGGTTGGCCTTATTTTCTCTGCTGGTTTGCCAGTCCCTAGTATTTACACCATTGTCTTCTTCCAGATAGGTCCTCTGTTTGGCAATAAATTAAATTCATACAACTGTGATGCTGGATAAGTTTGTTTGTTCTTCTAGTTATGCCTGTGGTGAAAGCCAATACCTGATGTTTCAGAGTGACACAACATTAAAGGTCAGCATTTGCCAGATACCACACAATAACCACATTTATTTCCTATTCTAAGCCTAGGAAAAAAGATGGCATCACAGAGGTATCTGATTGGTAAATGATGACAAATGCTGGCTTTTTAATGACAACCACCATCAGAAGCCTTGGGTGCTCAGTTTGCATTAATTATATCACTGAGGATCATTTATTCTTTGCATGGAGTTGCAACTGGATTTTTGTTACCGTTGAATCAAGTCTAAATGTGTCCTTGGTAGTCAACCAGCAAGCTACTGGAACTTTAATAAACTACTATGGAGAGCTCTTCTCACTGATAGAGGCTGAGGGTCTGTAGCAGAAATAGAATATATTTTCAGTGTCAAAATGTAAACTGGAGCATGAATCAGCCTTCTGGCTGGGTGTAAAGGGAGGGAAGCCTCTAGCACATTACCTCTTCCCTCACCATCTGTGGCAACGTGTACAGGCTGCAGGTGCCAAGGATTGTGGGAATATATTTGGATAGCTGTGGAATATGGGCAAGAGGAGAAAAACAGCTATCTTGAGGCAAACATGTCCTGATTTCTAAGGGAACTATATTTATGTTAGTCATAACCACATTATCCAATATAATTGGGGTAAAAAAATGAATGAGCTTAAAAGAATGTAAAATAAAAAACTTTCACAATTCCCATAATAAATAAAGACCTGGACCTGGTTTAGAGGGTTTGTGAGAACTTCAGAAGTTGAAAAGGGTAGCAAACCCCAATGTTTTCCAAAAGACAATACCAGAAAAACCACAGACTGCCCTTTTTTTTTTTTTTTGGCTAGATGGTGTAAATCTTATCTGTCATAGCTCCTTCTATGTTGCTTTATTTAATGTTTCCTAATTCTGTGCTCATATATTGTATCAAGAGCTAGTGGATCACATTCTTGATCTCTTTACGCTCTGTGTGAGCACATCTGAGGGCAGGATTTGGACATATAGTTATGAACACTTGCCCTGTATTTTCCATCTCCGTGCTTCTCTGAACATTCTCTTGTTTTCTCCAGGCCTGATTTTGGGAAGTGCTGACCACACACAGTTCCCATTGAAGTCAGTGCCCTCTTAGGACCTTGTTGTTTGGAAATTCATTTAGCTCCCTCCTGACTGCATTCTTACAGTTACTTTTAGGTGACTCATATTCTGTATGTTGGATGTCATTTGCCCTGTGAGGTTTGTATACATTTCCAGAATGTATCTCTTCTCTTCACTGTTTTTACATTAGCAAGAAGTTTCTTCTCTCTCTCTGTCCCATTTCTGTTTCCATCTACTTCTGTCCCTCCAGTTTGAGGAATGCCTGATAAATAATTTTAGACAATGGACTTTTCTGTGACTCTGTTATTACTGTTAAATAGTTTTGTCTTCATTTTGACTAAAGGTATAGAATATGGCTTTTAAGCTATAGTCATGTGAACCTTTACTATTACAGTTAACCTTTGCTCTTCAATTGTATCTAAAAGAACTGAACTAAGGGTCATAGATAAAACATCCCCTAGGGTTTTTTTTTAAAACTGAGTCTCATCAGTGAATCATTAACCTGGTAGATTATTTACTATTACTTACTAGAAGAAATATATAATGTAGTTTTACTGCCCTGTTCAGATTTGACTTATGTATCGTCTTGATTCCATAGATTCTTCACTGAGGCAGTGCCTGTTGTAGCTATGTAAACATGTAGCTAAAATTTGCCTAAACAGCAAAGAAATCACAATAATTCAGAGCTCTCCCCAGCTCTTTTCTACTTAACATGGAACACTGGAAGTCTTGTTTTGCATGAGGGAAAACTCATTATACCTATGTTAGAGTCCAAGAAATGTTAGCTTCAAGTTAAAATAGATAGCCAGGTTCTCAATTGTCCCCAGATTCTGTTGGAAGCCAAAGCAAATTAATTGCAGTTCCTGGATCCTACATCAGGTTTTACGCTGGCCCCAACACAGATGAGAGTAATATAAGAGTACAGATTACAGATCATGGAGGCTGTTCAAATGGAAACCAATTCCCTATAGCTACCAAAGGCCCGCCAGAGCAGTGTGTTCTGTCCCCATCCCCTCTGTGCCTTTGATACACTTCTGTACTGGGGCTGCATGAACTGGTTACACCAGCTCTATAGCAAAGTAAAGTATCCATAATGAAAACAAATCAGTCCTTTCAGAAAATACAGCATAGGGAAGGAGGGGAGGGAGCGGGCTGACTAACTTTAATCTTAGTTTTGGGCAGCTCAACAGGAAGAGATAAATAAATCAGAGCCATCCTTTGTTAGTAATGAGCACTTGCACCTTCTGTTCTCTATCATATGCAGTCTTACAGAGAGGATGATCTCCTTCTCCTTTCCCAATCTTGCCAGTATATCTTTGTGAAGCAGGATTTACAGTAATTTTTGGGAACAAGATTTCCCCATTTCTCCTCTAGTATACGCCTCTCTTATTTTATCTCCTTCCCCAGCAGACTGATGCACCCCAAAGCTAAGGGAGTGGAGTGTGAGTAAATCAAAGGATTTGTCTGAGTCAGCTTCCGTTTTTTTTTTTTCTCTTTTCTGTCAACTGAGAAACAAGTGTGATACCCTCCCGTCTGCCCTTGCCACAGGGCCAGTAACTATAGGTCAATCATTTGGAGTTTGCAGTGGTTGGGGATCAATGTGTTAGAATCCCCTTTGAGAAGATACGTTGGGAGATGTGGTCTTTTGGGTACAGAAGAAGATAAAGGGCCTCTCACTTGTACTGGGGTAAATCAGGAGGAATGCCATTCACTTAGCTGTACCAATAATCATTATGTCATCTGACTGCTCGAAGTGCTACCTAGGCCCCTGGAGAAGGGCAGCACAAGGCAATGATGAATGCCTTCACATTGCTTACATGAACTTCAGCTGATTGCTTAACAACAAAGGGTTTAATGTTGCTTGCATTATGGATCATGCAGCATGATGAGCTTAATCTGTGTTGACAAGCAGGTTTAATTGCACATCATGTCTTTGCTTTGCTAATGGGAATGTTTGGCTATATTATGATGTTTACATCTCCAGGACAAAATCTTGACCCTGCTGCACTGAGGGTGTACAGTCAACCGTAGTTCTGAGTCCTTGCCATGCTTTCTCCCCATGGGTCAAGAAGGTCTCCTGAGAAGTGGCTGTGGAATCACTTGGTCTGCCCAGCCCCGATTACTTGAAGAGGCAGTGTCTGTATGGCAGTGGAGTCACTACGAAGTGATACGCAGTGGCAGTAGTGCCAGGTGTCCACAACACCAACATCAGAGCAAGCTGGCAGCCCCAAAACCAGCCAGCTGGGGGCCTATCATACTGAAGAGAGAGACACTTTCTCAAGAGAGAGGTAGTGGGGGGCAGCAGCAGGGAACATCATGGTCTCCTCCGAACAAGCAGTTTCCTACGAGCATGGTTGCCAAGTATCATGTATTTGGCAGCCATCATGCCTGCTTGTGGCTCATCCTGAATCTCATGCTTCCAGCTGAGCTGTGGGCAAATGTAGTTTCACCTGCAGCTGCAAAAAGCTTCTGGTAGCCAGGCGGACTTGCTTCTTCTCCTTAGACTGCTCCCCTTGCTAGATCCAAGCAGGAAAGAAGCAGCTAGCAGCAGCTTCCAAATCCCAGAAGAGACCCCATGTCCCCTAACCAGACCCCGATCTCCTGCTTTTCAGACAGACTGCAGCCTCTAGCTCCTCTCCCAGACAGCACTGCCTCAGTACCTCCAGACATCCCAGAACACACCCACCTACCTACCCACCAGTGCCAAGCTACCCTTAAGCAGCACCTAAATGCTCTCTGGTACCCACTGATCCAAGACCCCCAGAATTCATCAACCTCACCTAGCAATTCCAGGCATGTCCCAGCTCCCCTCATCAAACCCAGCATTCCTAGACAACCTCCCACATCCTTAGCTGTGCCAGCCTCAGAGCTGCCAAATTTTGTGCAACTCCATGTGCTATCCCTGCACTACTTGGGAAGGAGATATTGACCATTTACAGATGGTCCCAGGAAAATTATTCGAAAATATGTAAACTGGGTCATTAAATAATGTGGATGAAATGTCGCACATAGCACTTCAAAAAACGTGGCAGCTACGTGAGAGATTACACTTAGCTCTCTAATCCTCAGGGCTCTGCTTCTCAGCATATCACAAGTGGTGGCATGGAGGCTACTGCTGCTCTCTGGCAAACCCCCATGTGGATACTTTTCATTCAGTTTAAGAATGGCCTGTATCAATTTAGCTTAATTCAGTAGGAAACCAAAGTAAGCTAAATCTTAAATCAGTTTAAGACCATCCATACAAGGGTTTTGCCATTTTAACCAAATCGGTTCTTAAATTGATTTTAGTTAAACCAGTGCAAACTTTGTCTATAGATGAGGCTTTGGATCCTGACTGTGAAGCAGCTGGGCAGCCATTCTGTGTCCCTTTCCCTGGTAGATTATAGATATAAGTAAACTGGAAATAATAATTTCAAGTTTCTCCTTAGAATGAGTGGAGTATTCTATAATACTTTATAATTTATAGTGATATAGTGAAAACACTGAGGTACCATATCAATGATTGTAGCATTGTACACAGTCAGTGTCAAGATAATCTTCTAGTGCAGCGGTTCTCAAACTGTGGGTTGGGACCCCAAAGTGGTTCCCCAATGTTGCCTCTAATTTTTTTATATCCATGGGTGGAATGAATTTTGTATGTGCTTCAGTACGGAGATCATGTATGGCGGGGGTAGAGCAGAGGGGGCTCAGGGCTGGGGCAGAGGGTCGGGGTGTGTGGGGGGGTGAGGGCTCTGGCTGGGGCCGGGGATGATGGGTTTGGGGTGTGGGAAGGGGCTCAGGGCTTTGGCAAAGGGCTGGGGCATGTGGGGAAGTGAGGGTTCTGGCTGAGGGTGTGGGCTCTGGGGTGGGACCGTGGATGAGGGATTCAGGGTGCAGGAGGGGGATCAGGGCTGGGGCAGAGGATTGGTGTGTGTGGGGAGGGGGTGATGGCTCCAGCTGGGGGTGCGGGCTCTGGGGTGGGACCGGGGATGAGGGGCTTGGGGTGCAGGCTTCTCCGGGGCTGCAGTGGGAAGATAGCTAGTTCTAAGCATATTTAGTGGAGAATATTTATTAGCTTTATGACCTTCCCTGGAGTCAACATAGAAGCCTCCTCATCTCTTTCCATTCCCTGGGTCATCCATGCACCCTCACTATCCATTTCCTCCCTAACTCTTTCCACCAAACCTCACCACCTGTCTTCCCTTCTGTACTCTCCCCCAATTTGTGTATTATGTTTGTCTGCTAGGTGTTGGCCTCCCTTGATATGTTCTGTGGCATCCAATGGCACAAAAGAGGCCTCAGCTCTAGAATGGGTTTCAGGAGGCCTCAAAACCCAATAGAAACCTGAGTTAACCAGATAATATTTACACTATTAATGTATCCTTTATGGTAATTGCAGAGATATTATCCTCTGAGAGAATCAAATCCTGATGGTTTTACTCTGCATATGTGCTTCTGTGAGGAGTAAGGCAAAATGAATTTGGCCCATTAGTACACTCCAAGATCCAAGCACTAGTCCAGAATTTTCTCCTGGGACTCTGCTAATGGGAATATTTTCTCCTGGGACTTCTGAAGGGAGAATTTTTGTTTCGATGGGGTAAATAGAGAATGATGATCTCTGATGAACACAGTGATTTCTTGAGGAATAGTGGACTGAGGTATTTCTTCCTCAGATTCTGCAGGAAGTTCAGTTTGGATGGATGCCACACACAGGTCAACAATCCCTGTTTAATAAGCTGCTCCACATATTTATTCCATTCTCTCTGGCATTTCAAAGTTTCAGCATTTAAATCAAGGCTATAACTATGTAGACTCTGAAATTCTAATTTGTGTCTCTTTTTGCTTTTTCTCTTTGGGATTTAAATTCTAACCTCATTTACAACCATGATGTCAGTGGGGTTTCATGATCGTATGTGAGGGTAGAATTTAGCCCAAGGAGAAAAAGCAATTGAAAATAGAATTTGGTGCCTTCTCTAGAAATTGGAGAATCCTCACAATGATGGTATGTGGAAGGCTCATTATCATTAGGTTTTGCTGAAGGGGGCAGAGTAATCTTGCTCAAGTTCAAAGATAGCAGCTTCCACTTCACATTTTAAAATACCATTTAAATATTTGCTGCACAAAAAGAGATGGCATTTCAATTTTTTCCTTTGGAATATCAATGATTCTGATGTCTGATCTGCTGTGATATATGGGATCTTCAGTTTTGTCCTCTATGAAAGCCACGCTGTTTCTAAGTTCAGACTTTTTTTTCACAGTCACTGTCTATCTTTAAAAATAGTTTCACTTAAATATTGCCCAATCAACTCTATTCTTGCATTCTTCTTCTTCTTCTTCTTCTTTTTTTTTTTTTGGGGGGTGGGGGTGGGGAGTCTTTAAATTCTAGACCTATACAGATGGCTACGTACTGTGGTCGCCAGTGAGAACTGGCCAGGTCAAGATTTTCAAGAGTGACTAATGAGTTTAGGTTTCAGAGTAGCAGCCGTGTTAGTCTGTATTCGTAAAAAGAAAAGCAGTACTTGTGGCACCTTAGAGACTAACGAATTTATTTGAGCATAAGCTTTCGTGAGCTACAGCTCACTTCATCGGATGCATTCACTGAATCCGATGAAGTGAGCTGTAGCTCACAACAGCTTATGCTCAAATAAATTTGTTAGTCTCTAAGGTGCCACAAGTGCTGCTTTTCTTTTTAATGATTTTAGGTGGCTCAATTTTTGGGTGCTCAATGTAAGACAGATTAAAAGTGTTTGATTTCCAATGGAGAGTGCTCAGTGTTTTCTTAAAATCAGACCCCTTTTGTGTGTCTCAAATTGGGCACCTGAAAATAGAGCCACCCAAAATCACAAGTCACTTTTGACAATAATGGCCTGGAGTTTTACTACACCACAGTATTTACATTTACCTCAATAATTGCATTCTTTCCTATACTTAATATTGGAAATATTCTAAAGAGTGTGGGAAATGTAAATGATGTGGAGTTAAATCTACAGACCCATTTTTAAGTGTACATGGCATTTTATTTGTATAATATCAGATACATGCATGTAAATTGAGGTTTTCTACATAAACATCTCTTTGTGTGTTTGCGGTCCCAATTTAGGGTGTTTTGTGTGTACAGATGAGGCAGATGCACTTTTTAAAAATATGGGGCCTGGTTTTTAATGGTCCTTGCAGTGTCTGTGGGGACCATAATTTAAAGCGTAAAATGGTTAATGATGTTTTGTATTTTATTTTAGTATAAATAAGGAAGTACAAAGTAGCCATCTTTACAGTCAGCCATTTTCAGTTCTTCTTTTTTCCGCTCCACCCTTGGACACAAGCACTCCAAGGAGTGCATGTAACTAAGAAGTAGTCCATAGTCACTTCAGATGTCAGATGAGTCATTTGGTTGACCAGATTTTACTGGAAGACACTTTTTGAATGTCAGTAAGAGAAGTATACAAATAATGGAAGTCATATAGGTTTGTTATGTTCCTTTTTTTATTTTACTTCAATTAACTGCAGAAACCATTTTTTTCACTATTACTTTCACACAATACTTTCAAGTAATTATTTGCAGTTCCTTAAATTTCACACTGCATTGCAAATAGATTGATTGTGATAGCTGTAATGTGGGAATGCATATCTGTAAGACAATGATAGTATTTCATCAGTTATATTGGAGATAGTCATATTATATGCAACAGGAGATAATGCTGGTTGATAAACATTAACAGGATTTGTAAGGTTTAGTAAGACAATAGCTCTATCACAAAATCATAGAAAACAGTGATTTTAATCCCTCTCTGCACCCATGCAAGTGCTGATACTGCAGGCCTTTATTTGCATATGGAACATAATTGCAGGGTGCGTGTGTCCCTTTCTATCATCTTCATAGAATCATAGAATATCAGGGTTGAAAGGGACCTCAGGAGGTCATATAGTCCAACCCCCTGCTCAAAGCAGGACCAATCCCCAACTAAATCATCCCAGCCAGGGCTTTGTCAAGCCTGACCTTAAAAACCTCTAAGGAAGGAGATTCCACCACCTCCCTAGGTAACCCATTCCAGTGCTTCACCACCCTCCTAGTGAAAAAGTTTTTCCTAACATCCAACCTAAACCTCCCCCACTGCAACTTGAGACCATTACTCCTTGTTCTGTCATCTGCTACCACTGAGAACAGTCTAGATTAATCTTCTTTGGAACCCCCTTTCAGGTAGTTGAAAGCAGCTATCAAATCCCCCCTCATTCTTCTCTTCTGCACACTCAACAATCCCAGTTCCCTCAGCCTCTCCTCATAGGTCATGTGCTCCAGCCCCCTAATAATTTTTGTTGCCCTCCGCTGGACGCTTTCCAATTTTTTCACATCCTTCTTGTAGTGTGGGGCCCAAAACTGGCACAGTACTACAGATGAGGCCTCACCAATGTCGAATAGAGGGGAATGATCACATCCCTCGATCTGCTGGCAATGCCCCTACTTATACAGCCCAAAATGTCATTAGCCTTCTTGGCAACAAGGGCACACTCTTGACTCATATCCAGCTTCCGTAACCCCTAGGTCCTTTTCTGCAGAACTGCTGCCTAGCCATTCGGTCCCTAGTCTGTAGCAGTGGATGGGATTCTTCCGTCCTAAGTGCAGGACTCTGCACTTGTTGAACCTCATCAGATTTCTTTTGGCACAATCCTCTAATTTGTCTAGGTCCCTCTGTATCCTATCCCTACCCTCCAGCTTATCTACACTCCTCCCAGTTTAGTGTCATCTGCAAACTTGCTGAGGATGCAGTCCATGCCATCCTCCAGATCATTAATGAAGATACTGAACAAAACTGGCCGGAGGATTGCCCCTTGGGGCACTCTGCTTGATACCGGCTGCCAACTAGACATGGAGCCATTGATCACTACCCGTTGAGCCCGATGATCTAGCCAGCTTTCTACCCACCTTATAGTCCATTCATCCAGCCCATACTTCATTAACTTGCTGGCAAGGATACTGCGGGAGACCGTATCAAAAGCTTTGCTAAAGTCAAGGAATAACACATCCACTGCTTTCCCCTCATCCACAGAGCCAGTTATCTCGTCATAGAAGGCAATTAGGTTAGTCAGGCATGACTTGCCCTTGGTGAATTCATGCTGACTGTTCCTGATCACTTTCCTCTCCTCTAAGTGCTTCAGAATTGATTCCTTGAGGACCTGCTCCATGATTTTTCCAGGGACTGACTGGTCTGTAGTTCCCCAGATCCTCCTCCTTCCTTTTTTAAAGATGGGCACTACGTTAGCCTTTTTCCAGTCATCCGGGATTTCCCCCAATCACCATGAGTTTTCAAAGATAATGGCCAATTGCTCTGCAATCACATCCACCAACTACTTTAGCATCCTCGGATGCAGCACATCCGGTCCCATGGACTTGTGCTCGTCCAGCTTTTCTAAATAGTCCCGAACCACTTCTTTCTCCACAGAGGGCTGGTCACCTCCTCCCCACACTGTGCTGCCCAGTGCAGCAGTCTGGGAGCTGATCTTGTTCGTGAAGACAGAGGCAAAAAAAGCATTGAGCACATTAGCTTTTTTCACATCCTCTGTCATTACGTTGCCTCCCTCATTCAGTAAGGGGCCCACACTTTCCTTGACTTTCTTCTTGTTGCTAACATACCTGAAGAAACCCTTCTTGTTACTCCTAACATCTCTTGCTAGCTGCAACTCCAAGTGTGATTTGGCCTTCCTCATTTCACTCGTGCACGCCTGAGCAATATTTTTATACTCCTCCCTGGTCATTTGTCCAATCTTCCACTTCTTGTAAGCTTCTTTTTTGTGTTTAAGATCAGCAAGGATTTCACTGTTAAGCCAAGCTGGTCGCCTGCCATATTTACTATTCTTTCTACATCGGGATGGTTTGTTCCTGCAACCTCAATAAGGATTCTTTAAAATACAGCCAGCTCTCCTGGACTCCTTTCCTCCTCATGTTATTCTCCCAGGGGATCCTGCCCATCAGTTCCCTGAGGGAGTCAAAGTCTGCTTTTCTGAAGTCCAGGGTCTGTATTCTGCTGCTCTCCTTTCTTCCTTGTGTCAGGATCCTGAACTCGACCATCTCATGGTCACTGCCTCCCAGGTTCCCATCCACTTTTGCTTCCCCTACTAATTCTTCCCGGTTTGTGAGCAGCAGGTCAAGAAGAGCTTTGCCCCCAGTTGGTTCCTCCAGCACTTGCACCAGGAAATTGTCCCCTACACTTTCCAAAATCTTCCTGGATTGTCTGTGCACCACTGTATTGCTCTCCCAGAAGATATCAGGGTGATTGAAGTCTCCCATGAGATCCAGGGCCTGTGATCTAGTAACTTCTGTTAGTTGCTGGAAGAAAGTCCACCTCATCCCCCTGGTCTGGTGGTCTATAGCAGATTCCCACCACAACATCACTCTTGTTTCTCACACTTCTAAACTTAATCCAGAGACACTCAGGTTTTTCTGCAGTTTCATACCGGAACTCTGAGCAGTCATACTGCTCTCTTACATACAATGCAACTCCCCCACCTTTTCTGCCCTGCCTGTCCTTCCTGAACAGTTTATATCCATCCATGACAGTACTCCAGTCATGTGAATTATCCTATCAAGTCTCTGTTACTCCAAACATATCATAATTCCTTGACTGTGCCAGGACTTCCAGTTCTCCCTGTTTGTTTCCCAAGCTTCTTGCATCTGAGCAATATGGTAGGCTGCAATCATTTACTGCATTCATTGGCAGTCTTTCTTTAGCTCACGTGGTAGCAGTCCATACTTTTATTGTTGAAGGTCCCAGGTTCAAACCATGGTTAGGGAAGTCATTGCAAAACTGGCCCCTAAATGGTGACTTGAATTCCTGTGAACGTCAGATATTTAGGTAGGAGGGAGGGAGAAATATGTAACATGCTTACAGTATGTGCTGTGGCCTCCTTTGGTGTCTGGTCCACATTGAAGATAAAAGTCTACTACTGGACAAGCTAATAGAGTTAATCTTTTAGCTCAGTTGATAGAGGACCACATTTTTAGTGCTGAAATTCTGGATTAAAAGCAAATTGATGACTCATGCTGGGGGAGTTACATATAATACTTACTCATGAATTCAGGTGAATAGTAAAGTCAGTAGGTATCCTCCCGTGCGTAAGTCTTTGAAGGATTAGCCTCTTGTTTTCTACAGCTTTATTAAGTAAGATTCCTTATGGAAAAAGCAAAATTGTATTATGCTTTATATATTTGAAGTTCACTCAAGTATTCCTCAGGCGCACTGTGAAAATACTTGTTCTCAAGGGATTATCTCAGTACTGTATCTTTCTATTCAAATGATGGAATGGGATTAATTTAAAATTCCATCTGGCCTTTTGCTGGTCGAAACTCCCAGAAGCCATTCCTGCTGTTCTTGCCCCTGCGCTGATGTACAGAATCCAACATAATGTGACTATATCTTTATTGGGAGTTGTATTGCAAGGGGCCTACAATAAACTAGGACTGTAGGATAAAGGAATTTTTTTTTAAGCACAGAAGCTTTCTTACTATCCTCTTATATTCAGGTATATGGGCAATGGGCCAGATTCTGATCTTCATCACATCATTGTAGAGCTGGACTAATTTCACTGCAAGGTGACATAAGTGAGAATCTGGCCCTGTTTCTCTAATTATCGGTTGTAATAATCTCTGCCTAGATCTCTGTTGCTGTTTGTGTGTCTCTGTGCCCCTCTTACTTTTGATATCACAGCTATGACATCCATTTATTTACCTATAATGTCACAATTCCATTGCTCACCAATGAGCTGCTTATGGAGCTGTAGCAACAGACTGAGAAAATGAGAGAAGAGAAAGAGAAGAGGAAAATAAGAGACCAATAATTATTTATTAAGGTTCGTCATCGAATAGTTTCAAAGAATAAAGATGACTAAGAAAATCAGAAGCAGCTGATGTATAATTCATGAAGAAGAAAATTTTGTCACAAAAATCATTTGCCAGCTATAATTACCACTGAGAAGCTGGCCACTTCACATAGTTACTGACTGAACTGGTAGTAACATTCAAATGGGTACAAATGATGAAAGCATCCACATTCTCAGCCTTGTGCTTGCTAGGAATGAAAATATTGTCTTTGTTGTTTGGAAAATTTCCTCATTACCAAGCATGTAGTAAATTTAGGGCATTCTGCTTTTGTTTCTAAATAACTGCACATTTTTGTTCTTTCCTGAACCTTGGTCAAGAGTTTTCTGTTCATGGCTGAATGAGCGGCAAATCTGAAAAATATATCCGTTATCTTTCCCACAGTTTTAAT